>NW_026606155.1:27098000-28376500 GCF_029834395.1 Sorex fumeus
GCACCTGGCTTATCTGGGTTCCATCCCCTGCCTCCTATATGATTCCCCGAGCCTGCCAGAAGTGATTCCTGAGCACAGACTCAGGAGTTAAGACCTGAGTACTGCTCAGGTATGGCCCCAAATCAAAATAAACAAATAAATAGAAGAGTCCAAATTTGTTGTCTTTGAGCCTTTCATTCTTTTTTCTTTGTTTCATTTCGGAAATGAAAGAAAACAGCCAGTGGAGATAGGATCTCAGGTCTAGAAATCCTAGCAGGTAATTTGGGAGTTGAAAACGAATCTCTTCTGAAATGCATTAAAGCAGGTGAAGGGGATTCCAGCTTCAACTCTTAAACCACACCTTATCCTGGCCAGGAAAATAACTTCCTTCTAGCCCTAGGCAAATCCTAACTTCCACCCACCAAATGCCTGCAGTTAATAAACGTTAAACAACAACAAAGGCCCAAAGTAAAAAAAAAAAAGTGATTGGAGGCTGAGATACGGGGCAGGCGGGCTGCCTGAGCCCCTCACTCTGAGAGTTACACCCACAGAAGTAATATTTAGGCAAGGAAGCTGAGGCAGGAGGCTGGAGGACCCAAGCTCTCTGCCGTTATCAGAGCATCAGAATCGATCTGAGTCAAAATGGTTAGTTTTCTTGATCAGACTTGCCTTTTGTCTCTTAGAACTTTGCACCATTAACCAGGCCTTCATCCCTTCCAAAAGACTGAAATCTCCAAAAATCCACGATAGAGCTACAATGTAAATTGTGTTTCCTGCTAAATAGGCAGGAAAGGGGATTCCAAACATGGGTGTAGATAAATCAATTGAGGATTGATGGGGGGAAATTCTCACAGGTCCAGGGAGAACTGAGAACAATCAAGTTTATACTATTCTGCGGGCAATTCAATCAGCATCACTTTTTCCCATTTTACAGAGAAGAGGAAGTTGAGTGAGAGGCTATACAGCTGGCCTATAGTAGTGCTGGCCCATAGAGATTCATATGGCTAAAATGTGGTGGCTATCATATGAGGTGCACCTATAATGAGCTAGGAAAGGAGTCTTGTACATTTTGTGCCTTTAAACATGCTCCTTTCTAATGGGCAACTGTCTTCAGAAAGAAGTGAGACTTAGCGGTGATGGGTGGTTCTTCCTGCCCTAAGACCCACCAGCTCCACGTGACCTTGGGAACTAAGTAGAACACTGGAAGCGAGACTGAGGAACTGAAAATTTAATTTAATTTTATTTCAGTTGATTTAATTTTAAATAGCCTCTTGTGGCTAGTAGCTAGGCTGCATTGGACAGTGCCATTTTAAGAGATTCAGTAGCCTTTTCCAAAGTTTTAAGGGTTGCATTTCGGGCTAATTGAACCCAATGCTATGCCTTGTTCTCTCTCCTCTGCTGCTCAGTGGGTGGGTGGCCCCCAAGTAAAGCCACCCTCCCCGACAGAATGGATCTGTCTTTGAGTCTGCTTGACCTTGTGTGTCTGGGGGATGGCAAATAGCAACCAAATTCCCTAGCTGGGGACCCGAGACCCTGTCCCAACAATTTCCCAGTGTCTCCTAGCATTGGCCTGGTTAATTTGAGGTTCTATGACTCACAGGTCCCAGCCCTGCTATTTAAACAACAGTATTTCCTTTTTTTGGGCTTAAGACTAATTGGTTGAGAGGTAGTGAGCACCCAGGCATAGCCTCACCCTGTCGAAACATGTCCTTGTCAAAGGTTTCCATGTCAGGCACCGCCTCTGAGGTATGCCTAGCACTTGCCATGTATAAAATGTATACATTTAACCGAAGCTGAGCCAGCATTGTATTGCCAACATCCCTGTCCCTCCTAATGAGCACTGCAACTGTATTGCTCTCTGACTCTGAAGTCTCCCAAGACAGCCCATGAGGTTCAGAACAAGAGTTTTCATTTCCCAGAAATGCCCCTGATCATTTCCCTGATCACTTTACTATTGTCCAACACATCAAACTTACCCCTGTCCCAGGCCTTTGTATTCCATGTTCCTTCTGCATGGAATGCCCATATCCAGGGCTTGAAAATGGTTCATTCTCCACTGAGTCTCTGCCCAGATGTCCCCTCCTTAGAGAGATCCTCCCAACAAAGACTAGTTTGCTTCTCGCATCTCTTTATTCCATTTTACCTTTTGAAGACACTTTCCCCTGGTTGGTATGAGTGCCTTCTCTATTTGGTTTGTTTGCTACTCCTGCCTCTTAACCCTACTAGAAGTAAACTGGGTAGAGAGCGGTGTTGGCTCTTTCGCCTATATCTTCAGTGTCTAGAATGGGGCCTGACACATAAGTGCTCACTGAAGACTTGCTGAATGAACCCAGGAATCAGTGCACAGCGTGCAGCTCACTGGCTGTGCGAGGGCCGGGGGTGGGCACAGAAGGCAGGCTGGGTCCATGCCACACATCAGCGTGCTCATGATTTGGATACTGAGTCCTGAGAAACAAAGAGAGTTGTTGGTTTAATTTCTTCTGCCCTGAGAAAGCTAAAGATCATGGATAATCCAAACCTCAGTGCCAAGTTCTCTGATTTATAATCGAGGAATTATTCACACAGAGGTAAATACGAGCGAGGGACTGACAAGTGAGCTGGAGGAGGAGAATGATGGGAAACAGACGGAGGTACCCGTACAATCTGCATGCCTTCCACTGGTCTGGCTTCCCACTAGAGCTAGCTCAGACTTGGATGCAGAGAACCCCTAGCAATGTTCATTCCCAGAATCCTCTGCCAGAGGTGGCTTTAAGGAGGGAGGTGCTGATAGCACGTGGATGTAGCCAGGTTAAGTCCCCCTACTCTCACCCCACCACTAGATCAAGGACTTCAGTCTGTAAGGCGCCCCATCAGGATTACTGGGTTTCCTCAGTGATGCCCAGGCTCACTAAGTGTTCCTGAAACCCAGAGTTTGGAAACTTTCCTTTCCTCCTTTCACGTAGCCCACAGAAATGTGTCTCTTTTATTCCACCTCTGAAAGCTGGGAAGAGACAAAAATTAGTACTGCCTTGAAATGTCTGATGCTGAGCAATGATACCTGTTGCCTGAGTGAATGAGCGGAAGTCAAGGCAAAAGGAAACTGAGGCACCGTGAGGAACATGTGAGTCAGACAAACTCTCATCAGACAAACTCTCATCATCGCTCACTCTCTGAACAAGCCCCCTTAGTGTCAGTGTGGACTAGCTCTTGGTGTCTGACTGAAACGAGGCCGGCTGGCTGCCCTGAAAGCCATACGTTGTTTTTAACCACCAGCGGTTATTTCATAGCAATTCTCTCAGAATGTTTTTCACGTCTTCCATGAAAAACGGCCCTGGAAGGTGGCCATCATCAAAATAGGAAGTCAAGCCGAGCTTGTGTTCCATTTATCAGATAACACAGGCTTAACCAAAGTTCCTGTCACCCCAGATGGTGATTCTGGGAGCCTGACCAGGTTTCAGAGGTTTCACATGAAGAGTGGTAAGAAATCATCTCTGTGGCTTGTGAGATTGGGCACCTATTTCCCTCTTTTTTTCCACACTCAGGGCTGTGGGGGGGGCCAAGAGGAGGTTCCCAGGACACTTCAGCTCACAGTGCCCAAGGGCAGCCATGCTTGATTCTGAGGCGGCACCAACAGCACCAGCCCCATCTTCTCCCTGTGCAATGGCGCATTTTATTTTAAGCTCCATGTGAGTTGGACCATTTCTCCCACTCTACAAAGTATCCCAAAGTACTGGTTTTCTAGAGTTCGAAAACTTTCTCTAGCATTCTCATGAGACTAGGCAGGATAACAGACAGATCTCTCCTGGCCTCCGCTTCCTCACAGAGGAGGCCAGGACCGGGTGCTGGCTGGTCCCTCTGCCCCATCCTACCTTGCAGATCTCTTCCCCACCCAGAGCCCTAAATGGCCCTTCCTCAGGAGGGAAGCACAGATTATACGCTATGTAACATCCATAAAAAGTGGGGTTCTTCTTTCTCCTTTCTTTTTAACGTTCTTAGGTACTCTAGGAAGACAGAAACATTTTTATGATCCCAGTAACCAAACAACAAAATGAAAATCATGGCAACCATCAGCCTAATAAAACCCATGGCAAAAGGCTCCACATTCTCAAGCAAGACCCTGGGAATTCAAAACTCTCTGAAGCCCTAAGTGGCCCTGGCCTCGCTGAGGGCCTCAGGACGCCGGCTGATGGCTGATGAAAGGATTTTAACGCGCCACTGAAATTCTCTTTTCCAAAATAACCACTTTGAAACCTGTTAATTACAGACACACAACCAGCCCGAGCTCCAGCCCCCCAACAGGACCCGGGGCTTTTACCAGGGAGAGCCCGGCTCTAAGGCTGGCCGCTTCCAGGGAGCTGCACATGCTTTGTGTTGGGTGAATTAGCTTCAGGAAGGGAATCCAAATTAATGAAAACCACATGCCACTCCCTTCACCCCCAGCCTCCTAGCCCACCTCCCTCCCCTGGAGACAGAGGCCAGTTCAGTCTAATTTGGTCCAGTGTTTTTGTTTCCTAAAATCTTTCTTGGGCTCTGGGCCATTAATAGGTTGCAGCTGATTTTAATCTACATGAATCAGAGACCTCGCTTCTTTGGTTTTAAGGAGATTACAAATTGTGTATCCCCACAAATGGAATGGAGGGAAAGGCCCTGGTGGGCAGGGGGAGGGGGGACAGTCCGAGCAGGCCCGAAGACTCTGCTCCCCATTAGCTGGCTGGGTTGAAGGAGCCTGGGGTCTCTCAGGAGGGGGGGAAGGGAGAAAGGAGGGCTGTGGGGGTACTGATCCCTAACACAGAACCTGAGCTTGGGTGACCAGAGTAAGAAACCAAGGATCTGATTTCTCACCTTTGCTAGAGACTTCTTTCAAGCTTACACAGGGGCCCAGAGCTCAAATGAGGCTCCCCAATATGAATTTTTCAACAAAAATTTTATTGGGTCACAGTTATGCTTTTGTTTCTACACTGTCTGGGACAGCTTTAGGAGCCGTGATCCCGGCCAGACAGAGCAACAAAGTCAAAATGATGGGTTCTATGGCCTTGGCCAGTGACTATGCTCCCTGGTCTGTGGAGAGGAAGCTGGTGGGGCTCTCTATGGACCCACAGCACAGGTTCAGAGGTGCTTCATTCTCCACCTCATTCTGGGATGTGGCACATTTAACATGACATAATAACTCTGAGGAAAGGTCTGGGTGCTTTTCTAATAGGTAATCAGGGGGAGTAAAGGCAATTGTGCCCCTTGGTTAGGGTTTAAGGAACTAGTGTCTGGAAAAGCCCATTTCATAGATGAGGGGAGAGAGATAGAGGGAGAGAGACAGACAGACAGACAGAGACAGAGAGAGACACAGAGAGAGAGACAGAGAGAGAGACAGAGAGAGACAGAGAGAGACAGAGACAGAGACAGAGAGATATGCAGTCCATAGTTAGAGAGAGCTAGGGTTTAGTCCTGGGGAGATTGTATGTCCACAGCTGACCAGCCCGAGGGGAGGCAGGGGGCTTGACAGTACACCATGCCCTCATGGGTGCTGCCCCAGTCATTTGGCAAAATTTCTTCTTGCAAATGATCAAGAAAGAGTTCAGTGAAGGACCCGGGTAATGTGTCCCCAGGTAGCTCTGAGAATTAGCACAAGGGTGAGAGACGGCTGGCCTGAACCACACTCCTTTTGAGCATCAGCTTTATCAGGGCCCAAAGGCTGGGGGGAGGGGGGGTGTCTGGGGTAGTGAGCCGAGGCATCCTGAGACTAGTTAGCCCTCACTTAATCAGACCTCCTAGACTGCCCCCAACTCTCTCAGGGAGTGTCTCAGACAGCCCTTAGTCTTTAGGCACTTCGGGGCTAGTAGGGAAAAATTGGAGAAAGAGTTCAAATTCTGATTCTACAGCAGATGTGTGAGCGAAGGGTCTAGGGGGAGACTCCAAGGTGTGGGACAGAAGGGGAACGCGCCCTCCTCTGAAAGTAGGCTTCTGTCAGGAATTGGAAGTGGAGGGCCTTTCATGCAAAGCCTATAGGCTGCAAACACCAGCAACAGCCTCACTCCTTTTAAGGGCGCTAAGAAGTTGCAAGGATCATTTGGGGGACAGACGGGAATGCCTGAGAGCGTCCTTCTTGCAGGGACTAGTCTGGGCAGGCCAAAGGGTAACACCCTGGCAGCGGCCTCCTGGGCGCAGGAAGGGCAAGTGCAGACCTTTATTCACAGGAAGCTGTTTCCCCAGGGCCAGGCCCCAGCTCCAGGGGGAGAGCTTTCAGCCAAAGATGCCTCCCCAGGCTGTAGCCACAAGGGCCGGGAATACCCCCCTCCCCCCCAGGGCGGTGGTTTGTAGTCTTGAGGAGACACACATCCACTGTGTGCTGCGAAGAAGCAAGAAGCATGCTGGGTGTGAATCCTGGGCCCGGGGCTTCAGTGATCTGCTGCCCAGTGTTCCTGTGAAGAATAATAGTCTGACCTCACAGTCTCCATTCCTCTGCGGTCCCAAAGTTCCTCCCTTTGGTGAGCTTTACCCTGAACTCTAGGCGGTTCCTCAAAGGCGTCTCAGCATTCATGGGGGTTCATGGTGATGTCGGTGGGCCCCACGGGTGACTTATGTGAAGCAGGGAGGAGAAAGACAGTCACTTTCTCCCCATCCGCCTCTGCCACCCGGGACCCAGGGTTGCTGGGTTCTTGTCTCGCCTTGCAGAAAGGAATTTCAGGAGTAGACAAGCAGTGAAGTAAATAGATTTTATTTGGAGGATTTTTAGGTATGGAGGGAGGGAGTGAGAGAGTAAAGTTAGACCCGAAAGCATGAAAGTACACATCTCAAGAGGGGAGATGCGGGCGACACATGTGCTCGGGAACCACATGTGCTCGGCCACGTGGACGCAAGCAGCACATGGGCTCGGGCAGCAAATGCGCGCTCTTCCTTTGTTCAAGGTGGCCTTTATAGGGTTTCTCCAACCTGCCCCCATGTGGGGCTTCTTCCCAGGTAAATGTCCCGTTGCTAAGGAGGTTGCCAGGGAGGATGGGAGTGGTGATGGTCTTCTTTGAAATTTCTTTCCTGGCCTTTTGTTCCTAGAGGAGCTTCTTTGGGTCTGTTGCTGGAGCCAGGTGAGGGTCTTATCAAGCCTTAGTTCCTGTTTTGCTATTTTCTGCAGGGCTGGCTTTTGTCATTGCCTGGGGAGGGGGCCCTCCCTGTCTACCTGACTACATCAATGGGTCTCCATCTTTAAAATCCCATTGTTGTTCCAAGGTCTCTTAGAAACTAGAGATTGTGCATCGCCTGGAGGTTGTGTAGGAGTTCCAACTGAACAGAGTTTAAGTCTAGATTCCTGCCACCATAAACAATGAAAGCCCCAGACTGGCAAAGTCTGGGAAAAGATCCCATGAGCCCCTCTGGGTCCCACTTCAGGCAAACCTACTCATGAGATAACATAAGCAGGGCTTGCCCCATCACTGCCAGGAAAGGAGACTCAGCTTCTCTGGCTTGTACCTCCCAGTGAGCCTCCAGCCCATCCCTGAGGAACAAGCTACACCCCACTGGCACCAGGGGAGCGGGCAGGCGCCTCACAGCTCAGGTTTGTCTCTCTTTCCAGGGAGGTTCTGGCTCTCTGTTCCTCAGACTCCACTAGCCAGAAGCGTTTTGCTGCTGCTTCCTTGGGTGGAGAACAATAGCTCATGACTCTCACATAGGGCATCCAGAACAACTGTGGGTAGTTAGGACACCCTCCCCTCCACCCCCCCACCCCCAGCTGTGTGGCAGATTGAGGTTTACTCTGATAATATCCTTGTGATCTGGAATGGAAGGCACCAGTTACTTCACAGTCACTGTGATCGGCTGGTACCACAGGGAGAGGCACACTGGCTAGAGAGCTCTGCAGAGGTCATATGCCAAGGAGTTTGCCTGCAAAATGCAGTCTTCCACACCTGGAGGCATTCAGAAATGTCTTCAATGTACATCCAACGGCAATGTTGTGCCAACTCTCATCCCCAACCCCCTCCACTCCCACCCAGCTTTGCTGCAGTCTCTTGGCACCAGACTGAGGTCCTTGTGTCACTGGGCCCCTCAAAGAACAGAGCACCTAGGTCAAGCTCTGCCTTTCTGTGCCACCAAGCAAAACAGATCACGCAGAATCCAGTGAAGGGAGAAGGCTCAACTCTTTCTGGGGCTGATTCACCTGGGAAATTCTGAGCGAACCTGCCCAACTAGCTGAAAAAGACAGATACACAAGAATGTCTAGTTGCCGTAGGCTGAGCAGACTGGGCGCTACTATGATTTCAGAGCAATGAAGGCTTGGAAAGTCAAGAGCTCATGCTTTCTCCCTCCCCAGCACATCTTGCTGAGAATTGTAGATCAATGCTAAAATGGATTTTATTTGTCCTTCCAATGAGATAAGGCCGCAAGTTTCCACCCCCAACTCCCAATACACTCTTCCTCAGCTCACTTCTGATACTTAAAACTCTTTGTTCTAAACCTTATTTTGTGTCCTGTATAAATAATCACTTAATCACTTAACTTCCCGTTAGTCATCGATTTGCTCGAGCAGGCGCCAGTAACGTCTCCATTTGTCCCTGTCGCGTGCAAGTGTAGCCCAATGGCATCTGTTCGCTCCTGGAACAGATGCCATTGGGCATAAATAAGGGACAGTAATAGTGCAAGGAAGTGAACTTCCCAGGCTTTGGATGTGTATTAGCCTATGTGGTAAGGCTTCACTTCAGCACACTTGAATATACCCACTATACAGCCAGGTGTCAAAATCTCTTCTCACCTACCCCAACACACACACACACACACACACACACACACACACACCACAAGCACGTGCACACGTGTGCGCATAGATCTGCTCACACACATTCAGTTCTAAAACTTTCCTTTAGTCTTCCCATCTCCAATCTAGAGATCTGAGCATCTAGGTGTGTGGGCACGCCCCATCCCCCCCCCCCCCCCCCCCCAGACACCCTAAGAATGTTTTGTCCCCTCAGGATACTCTTCATACACAGAAACTTAAGAATCAAGCGTGTTTATATTTCCATGTGCAAGCATGAGCATGCACACACACACACACACACACACACACACAGACACACACACCCCACATTCCAACGGCCTCAGTCACAGCTGTGACAGGCCCAAGTTTGCTTGTCATTGTTTCTCATTTGTCTTTACCAGCTTTTTTAACAGAGATGCAGTCACGAGAGTCTGGCCGTTCCTTCTTGGGGGAATGTAGCATTCCCCCAAGGTCTGGGTGTTGAGAAGGTGCCTTTTGAAAAGTATGTGTGGCTGGCAGAGTGAAAAGCAAAAGAGGCATCACTCTTTCAGCCCTTGCCTGACTGCCACAGGCGTAGGAGTTCTGGGTTGGTGGGGGTGAAGTTGAGGTAGGGATTTCTTTGTGTGCTGCCCTGACACCAGTGGGAGGATAGAGGCTTAGAAAAAGAACGTCTGGAAATCCCGTCTCAGCCTTGCCTTGCCACCTCTGGTACCTCCCACTGTTCCAGACTCAGGCTGCCGGAGGGCACCGTCTGCAGCAGGCCTGGGTGGAAGCACCAGGCAAACCTGCAGAAACCGGCGGGGAGTGACACCGCCCTTGAGAAGAGCTGGTATGTGGAGGGTTCCCTGGCACTACCCAGACAGCACGGAACGTGGCAGTGCACAGCCCAAGAGGCCACTGCCTGCCTGCACTGACAACGACACTAAAACCTGAGTATGTGTGTTATTTCTCAGAGCTGGATGCGCTTACTGCATGGAAGGTCTCAGCCTCTGAACACTGTGTGGAAGTGACCAGAAGGACTAGTGTCTGCCACATGAGGCACACTCGACAGCCGGTGTTACTATGGACCAATGGGGCTAGGACAGGTGTCCACTGTGTGGCAATGAACAGGGGCAAGGGTCTACAGCTAAGAGCACGTGGACTTTGTCCCCAGCTGTTGCTTGTAAACTCCACCCGCTTCCCTCCCACAAACGGGGACCTTTTCTTCACACGAATCTTTACTAGAAAGCTCTGGATACAAAAGTGTTAAGAACAGTCTTGTTCTGGTTGCAAAGAGAGGGGATGAATTAAATGTGTGTGTGTGTGTGGGGGGGGGATATAAGTGGACCCTATCTATTGCATCACCTTTCTCTGATCTTTCCTTCAGCTATACTTCAGGGACTCTCTGGGGGTTCCTTGGACCCCAGTTTGCAAACTACTTTCACAATATAAGTCCATTCATACTAGCTGCAGTACTCAGAAAAGCCCACATGATAAAAAGCTGCCAGAAATTTGCCAACCCTTATGAAGTCAGCCTTAATTTTATATACTATTGATTCCACTACAGCCCAGGTTGGTAGAGCACACAGAGGCAGGAGAGCCTCAGAATGTCCTATAGGTCTGCACATGCCTCTCACTCCCACCCAGAGTCACTATAGGGGTCCCTGCTCCAGAAATCAGGGAAACACTGTGTGTGCGATGCTATTTGGAAATAGCCATTTAAAAGCCATGCACAGTGAAATGTCATTGTATCGGTTTTGTTGTTGGACTGTTTCACTTTTGTATTTTGGAGGGTCCCACAAGCAGTGCTCAGGAGACCCCAGAGCTAGTCCTGGTGGTCCTCAGTCAACCTGGCAGTTCCATGTGAGGGTCTGATGAGCCAGTGCTCCTTGGGCCCTGTGGTGCTGAGCTTATCAGGGCCACTCACTCAGGGCCTCTGGGGCCATACTCTGTAGGGCTAGGAAGGTCGTGGTGCTAGGGTTCCAGCCTAGGTCAGGCACACACGAGGCACTGTACCATTTCCTGTCCCTTATTATATTCAGGCTAGGAAGTGGCATGATGAGATATCAACCAGCAATGAAAGAGAAGATGTTATTCCTTTGCCAGTCCTTACACATGGTTCCTTCCCTGACTGGTCGGGCTGCTGCATTCCCTGTGCCCACCTGCAGCAGGTCCCCCTCACCCCAACCCAGAAGGACCTTCATGAATGGGCGTCGCTGGACCAGCTTCCAGCCTTTCTTGTCAGAGATGCTGGACATCTGGTGTGGCATTCCCTAAAGGTAGGAGGCCCAGTCCCAGTCTCTGTCCCGTGACCTAGAGCAAAGCATCCACATCCACATGTTTGAATGCAAGAAGAGGCACAGGGTGGAGGGTTTTGCACTGGGTGAAGGCTCTGGGGAGGCCTCTGCCACAGCTGTGCCCACCCTTATTTCTCTACTGTCTGCCCCTAGAACCTCTTCAAGAAGTACTGGATTTTATCCGCTGAGTTAAGCAACACTGATGGGGTTTGGGGCTGGGCTCTCAGGTGGGGACTGCTAAAGCTGTGGGTGCTCAAATCTGTCCTGGCTGAGGGAAGGAGCCTGTCCCTTTGTCCCCATGTGTCTGGCCAGCTTTAGAAAGGGCCGCGGGCTGGAGGATGTAATTAGAGCCGGGAAAGCTGTGTACTGCCTGGGAACCGACCGCGGTGTGGAGTTTTATGATCCACCTCCTCGGCCTTTTTATTGTCCCAGTTCCCTTCTGTTTTTCCTTTTGGGGGGCCATGTAAACTTTGTTAGGTATTAATTTCAAAAAGGGCCTCCTTGCACCTCAGAGCAGGGTTTTATTGGGGGCCTCAGAGAATTTCTTTCCATAATCTGGCCCCTCAAAGGATTCCTCTAGTCGGGGAGAAAGGGGCCTGCGTACATTGCCAGCTTGGTCCCGTTCACCAACCGAGGGCCAAGAGATGGGTGCTTGGGAGGACCACAGGCTGCTGGAGAGGGAAGGGGGGATGAGAGACTATGGGTTGGATCTTGAGTTCCGGGGTGCCAGCTCCCCTTATGCTCCTGCGTGTCACTGCTCAGGATCTGAGTTTGATGGTGGGAGACAAATATTTACTCCCTGCTGCCCCCCAATTTCAGGATTTGGCTTCTGGAGTGGAGTGGGGTTGGGGTGTAGAGACTGAGACTCTCTGCCTCTCTGAGATTTTCTATTGAGAATCCTTGTCCATTTGTTTTGGAAAGAATGCCAGCAGTCGTTCTAAAACTTTCTTTCTCACCTTCATTTCCCTGGTCTCCCAGGCAGCCCACTTTCTCCATACCTTCCTCTAGTCTCTATCTAAATACCTTCAAGGATCCTGCATTATCACCCCCCACCTCCAGTCTCCCTGCAAACAAACCCCTTCCCACCAAGAATACAAGCACCTTCCCGTTCTCCTGAAAAGAAGCCCCTAGAAAGGAACTGGGTTTACTGTACCCTCTGCAGAAAAGATCAAAGTGTTGGTGCTCACAAGGGGCTAGGGAGAGGAGTCAGGACTGGTGAACTAATGTTGTCTCAGAGAAAACCATCCGTCCAGGCGGCCAGACATTTCCCACAAGGCCCAAGCCCAGCACCCTCACCCCCCAGAGCCAGCAAGAAGATGCACTCACTAGAAAGTTCCCTTGCAGGTCTTACTGTCCACCATGAGAAAGGGTCATCCTCAAAGTATCCACACAGGGCTCTGGCCTTCCCTGTATGAGGCTTCGAGTGGATCCTTAAGGTGCCCTGCAGGCAGCAGAGGCAAAGAGACCCAGAACAGACAGGGGAGAGGCAACATACTTAAAGCATCCACGGCACGGAAGGGACCAGGCTCCCCTCAACTCCTGGACCAGTGGCTTTCAGGATGCGTGTTTAGTCTGTTTGCTCTTTCAGCCGCTTGCCCGGAAGCCAGGAGGTACTTGCTTCCCAAAGGTAGGTGCTCATTAGGTGGGTGGTCTTTGCCTTTCTGTGCGCTATGATTCCCTCCCTTCCTCCCTCTTCTTTCTCAGACCCAGTGAGGGGGTTTAGGTTTTACCTCCCCCTGCCCTGCTGGGGGTCTGGGTGGCAGCACAGCGCATCTGTGGCGGGTTTACCCACAGGCTCCTCCTTGCAAATGCATCCCCCCCTTGCCTTCAGAAAGCCTCAGGCAGCCCCCTTGGGGTGCAGGGCTGCAGCTGTGAGCCCCCTCCCTGCGGCAGGCTTTGATCAGCTTTAGTGGGGGCTGCAGGCAGTCTGACCTCCCCTCTCCATCTTCTCTCAGGTGGAAAGTTCTGTCTGTCTGTGGCTTCAAAGGCTCCCCCTCCCACTCTCGGGTGGGGACAAGAGCGATAATGGTTCTCATTTTGCTGCCGTGTGATCTCCCGTCTCTCCATTGACAGGCTCCCGCTTGTCTGCTTGGGTCGCTTGGGCCAAACTCAAACCACCTTTCTGGTTGAGGAAGCACATTGACATCCTCTCCCAGTGAGGCTCCTTTGATGGCGCAGACGTGGCCTCCAGCCTAGACAAAGGTAACCTGGCGCTCGAGCAGGCACCTGGTGAGTCAGATGCTGGGCACTGAGCAGGGAGGCAGAGGACACCGTGGGCCAGTGAGCCCTTTGGGAGGAACCCTCGGCTCATCCTGCCTTCCTCTGAAGTGCAGGCCCGGAGGCAGGGATGATGCTTTCTGCTCTAGTTCCCTGCAGGAATCCGGGGTGAGAGGTGGGGGTGAGGGCCGCATTGCCCCACACCCACGCTTGGGCTGAGCCTGGGCGGGGGGGCGGGGAGCGGGGGGGGGGGGGGGGGGGAGGCCACAAGTCCCGAAGCTGACTGCGTTTCCTGACAACTTGAACTGTTCGCTATCTTGAGCGGTAGGCACTCGGCCAACCAAACGCGGGAAGTGCCTTTTCTGGCCTATTATTTCCAACGGTTGTGGCCTCATGGCCTCCGTTCTCGGCCCAGAGGGTAAACAACAGTGAACACAGCCACTCCAGGGCCCCCTGCCAACCCCCTCCCCCCCCCACTGCACTGCCGCTGACCTGTATGCTGGGGTTCCCCGTCCCCAGGCCTGGGTGAAAGGACCAGCGCCCGACAGCCAAGGCGGCTGCCTCTCGGGGGGGCCCGTGGCTCCTTACCCTGCTGATGGGGTGAAGCTGCATGCTGCCCTTTGGCTTCCTCATATTTAAAACGAGATGGCCAAAGGCAACAGGAGCGGTCAGGAGAGCATCCTTCTTCCCCAGCCTGATAGCACAGCGCTCTTCCTTCCTTTTGATCCTACTCAAAACAACTCAGGCCCTAGAACAATGAGCCCAGAGGAGGCTGGAGGGGGACTTTATTATACTGTTGTCCTGGGGTTCTGCCGTGCCTGGCTTTATCTTGCACAGAGGTCTGCAAGGGAGGAAATGTGGCCTTCTGCTCCTGCACTCCCTCTGCCCAGGATGGCAAGGACACTGCAGAAGAAGCTGCCGTAGGAGCCACACCCAGGCCACCAGCCTCGGCTCCCCCCAGCTCTGCCTATGCTCTGGGGGGGACACAGGGACTCTTAATAATTGGGGCACTTCTCAGAGCCCAACAATGTGGGGGTCCCCAGGGTGGCAGTCTGCCCTGGGTAGGACCTTCCTTTCCAAGGTGGGACCCTAAAACTCCTCCCTCTTCTGGGGTTGCTTGGAGGAGGCTGGGGTGCCAGGAGGTCCAGTGCCTCCTCTGGTAGAGGCCACTGGCTGGGGTTTTCATCCCTTCCTACTCAAGCTGGGAGAGGAGAGAAAGGCCTAGAGGCTCTGGGCCTGAGAGGATCTGGGTCAGGATCAGTTCTGATGACAGATTCCTCAGCACGCTGCTTTCCAGCCAGCTGTCCACCCTCTATTCCCTTTGCCTCTGACAAGTCTATGTCAGTGGGTTCGCCGCGACCTTATCTTTCTCCTCCATGGCTACTATTAATAATGTGCTTTTGGAGCTCTCTGCAAAGGTGTGCCTTCTATGCGGGCTGTCAGACGTTGATGAGTGGTATGTGCAGAGTTCATTTTCCCAGTTGTGGGAGTGGTAAATACTGGATTGCAGACTAGCAGCAACCCATGTCGACTGGAATGTGGTTCTGAGTGGAAAATCACGATGCCCTTAGGGTGGGAAGATGTGAGAAGTCACTGTGGACCATAAAACACTGAGGTCTGTTCTTTGCTCAGCACCATGGCGTGGCTGTGGTTCTCTGAACCCTTCAGCTTGTATCCTGAAGGCTCTACTCTCTCCTCTTTCCCTGGGTCAAATTTGCATCTTCACACACACAGACTCTGCCCTTTGGAACTCAAAGGTAGAATGTAATACCCAGAAGTACAAAATCTGGTGAGGGTAATGAAAAAATAATTGAGCCACATGGAAAACAATCTGGCAATTCCTTAAGAAGGATTTCCCACAGAATTCCTATAGGACTCAGCATTTCTACTCTTAGCTGTCTACCTTAAAGAACTGAAAGTAGATACTCAAATAATTACTTGTGTGTTCATAAGCTCAGAGTGGTGCTATTCAAAATAGTCTGAAGAGAGAAACAACCCTAAGGCTGGGTTTGAACTGAGGTCCAGCTATATGCAAAGCTATCCCCTAGCACTGCCAGGCAGAACTCTGAGCACCACTGGGATGCTCACCTGTCATCCCCAGCTTTGCAGGGACTTTGCGACATGACATCCTCTGACCTTCACAGTGAACTACCCAGCCTGGTGGGTTAAGTATTTTGGGGAAGGGTATCTTGGATCCCTGAGGAATACATTGGGAGGATCCCTCCAAACCAAAATGAAAAATAGCTGTGTTGTCCACACACCACAGCTTTGAAAAAAAGTAATGTTATTCAATCTTAATGTTATAAAAAATTTTAATAACTATTTTTTTTCTTTTTTGGGTCATACCTGGCAATGCTGAGGGGTTACTCCTGGCTCTGCACTCAGGAATTACTCCTGGCAGTGCTCAGGGAACCCGATTGATGCTGGGGAATGAACCTGGGTCGACTGCCCACAAGGCAAATGCCCTACCCGCTGTGCTATCGCTCCAGCCCCCAAATTTTGATAACATTTAAAAAAACAAACTGACCTGCATGTTTCATACACCCCAACCCTGGTCTTACTCTGAACCCACATCTTCTTCCTGAGGTGACCCCATACCCATTTCAGTGCCCCAGCACTGAATCAGCCCACACTGCAGATGACTGTTGCCTTGGCGCTTGATCCCACTTGTGAGACACATCGTCTAAATCTCATGACTAAAGCTGAGTCTACACTGCGGCAACCCAAAGCGAGAGCAGAGAACAATGGATGTGGGTGGGAACACCTTCAGAGCCAGACCGTCGTTTCCCAATATTTTGTTCCTGTAGTGCGGAATTGGATTTTCTAGGCAAGATGAACAGGTTTGTACTTTTCTTTGTCTTTAAGGCCACAAGAAGAAAAAGAACACAAGTGGTACCATTCCAAACTCTCTGAAACTGTTGAATGTTGGAGGTTATAAAGGAAGAACGTTCCTTCTCTCGTTACATTTAATGCTTTTGAGGACGTCAGAGAGACCTTTTGGTTTTGTGCTTCTAGAACACAAAAAAATCTGGGATCGAGAGGGGGAAATTGCCCTGTGTAATTAAGAGAACTGGGAACACGGGGACTTCCCCGTGTTGACTGGGACTGTAGCTCTGGTCACTGCATTGTCCTTCATTCACATGTTTATTCATCCACTCACTCATTGTGGGCTGGCCCTGTGCCACCAGGCAATGGACTAGGCCCCTGGCCAGAGTGGCCCCAGAAGACCCAGTCCCTGTCCTTGCTGCCTTGGCCACTCAATGAGACAGTGGGCCAGATTGCAAGTACTCAAAGGCACAGGGCCTGGGAGTCCCAGAGCCGCTGCTTTGGTGGTGGGAAAGCTGCCCAGAGCGGAAGGAAGATTGAGACCTGGGAGGAGACTTATAGGCGAAGAAGCACAACATCGGCGGTGGCTAACAGGCAGTCACTCAAGGAGAGCTCCAGAGGGTCACAGTGAGAAGGTGAGAATGTCCGGACAGGTTAGGACCAGAATCACCTTGTATTTGACATGATTCTTTTCTTTTCATTTTTAATATACCAGAGCCGGGGAGATAGCTAAAGGGCTGGAGCACACGCCTGGCTTTCATGAGGCCGATTCCATTCCCAGCACCACGTGACCTCCTGAGCACCCAGGGGTGTTGCCTGGAGCCCTCGGCACAGCTCTTGACACAATCCAGCCTGCTGACTTTCCTTTCCATGAGGACAATAGCCCAATATTTATTATAAATAATTTCCTCATATCCTCTCACTAGCCTTTTTATACACATGAAGACAGAGTTCATGAAGTAAGTGATTACCCCGAAGCGGGTGGCACATCCCGCTGTAACAAAGAGGAAATGGCATGGCTTGGCTGAGAGAGTAGCTCTGTGCAGGCGAGGAAGAGGGCAGCTTCTGGGGGTACATTTTCCCTCCTGATAAAAGCGAAGTGAGGGAAAAAAAGACGCTCTGATCCCTTTGCATATGGGTAAACTTTTCCTAACGCCTCTTCCAGCCTCCGGAGCAGGCGTGAATGCTGCAGTTCTGCCGGGAAGCTGGCAGCTCTCGAGGCTGAGTGACCTCGGAAGCCCAGCAGCCACCTCTGAGGTCCCAGTGTTGACTGGGCCTCCCTAACTGGGGGGCGTGCCGTCCTGCTTGCTTCCTTCCCCTCGTCAAGGTCAGCCACACTGCCGCAGAAGAAGGCGGGCGAGGAGGCTGGACTCTCCAGGCCCCTTTGGACAGACGGTTACTGGAACAGAATGTTTCCCAACTAGGGATGAAGGAGGCAATGGGACTGGGTCTTGCTCCATGCTGTGTCTGCAGGGATGGCTTCTCAGCCCACTGATGGATGGTGCTGGGGCCTCTTTTTCGAGCGCATTTCCCTTCAGTAAAACTGTTGGCTTTTCCTGTCAGAGCATCCTGCTCCCTCCAGAGCAGCACCGGAGAGACCCAGGCCCTGCCTTCCTGGTGTGCTGGGCTTAGAACAAGAGCCCTCTGCCCATCGGACTTCCTTACCATTTCCAGCTATTGAGAGCAATCAGGTGTGCCTTGAGCTGATTTCAAAGCCCAGAGCCACAGGACTCAGAGGAATCCTCTCTCCCGGCTGCTCCTGGGAGAGACAAAGGGCACTAAGCAAACAGGATGTGCTGAGAGCCGCAAGTGCTGCGCCGGCAAGCAGGGTGGGCTGCAGCCGAGGGCCCGTGGGCTGAGGCGTTGGCAGGTCTGGTAAATCATGCCCGAGAGAAACAAGCAGTGGGAAGGGGTGAAGAGACACGATGATTCATCGCACAGTCTCTGGAGGATTCCGGATAGGCATTCTCTTCCAAGACTGGGAGGTTGCAGAGTCCCTGCCCACTCACCCAGGTTCCCTTTGCAGGGAAAGCTACTATTTCTAGAAACTAGAGCACTCACCCTGTTTTGTGGGGCAGGACGGGGAAGTAAGGTTCATTATGGGGGTCTGAGTGGAGAGATTGCTGGTAGCACCTCTGGGGTACAGAAGAAATTTCCCCCACCTGGATGCTTCTTGGGTTGGTCAAACAATCAAATTAGCACAAGACAACCCACTCATCTAAGAACAAATTTAATTACATGTGCAACACAGAACTGTCCTGGAGGTCAATTCTAGAGTGAATGGGGCAAAACAAGGGCGCAGGTCATGAACTAAGAAATACTAGGGAATGGTGGGGGCAAGGGGCGGGGAGCAGAGGGAAGGTGGGGACTTAAAGGGAAGAGAAGGGGGATTCACAAGAGCAGAGGGACCCATTTTCTCAAAGTATAGCTTTGCCTTCCTGCTACAGAGAGGCTTCGCTGGTTGATAAATGATTCACATTATTTCTGGAGATAATCCTAAATCTGAGCAATGAATGCATCGAAGTTTTTGTTCTTGTAGTTGTTAAAGGAGTAGTAAAAGTTTCTTGTGAGCCCTCAGGGCTTAGGCTGACCTTAGCTTGAAATAACCCAAATGCCAAAGTGACATATCTGGGGAGAGCCTGTTCTGGATTTCTGGAAGGGGAGTTGGGGAGGGGGGGCAGCTGCCAGGCAGGGGGTGTCTGTTATCTCAGGGAGGGCTGTCTTTCAGGGCCAGTATTTGGGTCTTGGTGAAGCCATTCATTTCCAGCTCTGCTCCTATCTCTCTCATCCCAGACTCTGCATGCTGGGCTCAGGAACCTGCCTCTAGTAAGTCTTCTCTATCGTGAACTTGAAAAAGAATCCAGAGACCAGACCCGTTTGTTCGAGGGTGTGGGCTCAGGGACAAATGTCAGTATTTCCTTTTCTCCTTACCATTGCCCAGCTTCCTAGACGTAAAAATCTGAGATTCAAATAAATGTTCATCAAGAATTGGGGCTGGAGAGATAGCACAGCGGGTAGGGCGCTTGCCTTGCACACGGCCGACCCGGGTTCAATTCTCAGCATCCCATATGGTCCCCTGAGCACCGCCAGGAGTAACTCCTGAGTGCAGAGCCAGGAGTAACCCCAGTAACCCCTTGCATCACCAGGTGTGACCACCCCCCCCAAAAAAAGGAAAAAAAAGAATCGAAATGACGGCAAACAAAGGCCACAGAAGACAACAGAAGCAGAAGGCAACATAGATGGGTCATAGGACCGTTCCATAGTGAAGAACTCAAAGCAGTCCTCCTACCCTTCGGTGTCCAGCAGGAAGGAAGGACAAACATCCTCTGGGACACAGGGCTGTCCATCAAGCTGAAGCACCCCAGGAACAATGAGGGGGTGTGACATTGGACCTTTTCAACACTGAACTTCACCGGAGCTGCTCCAAGCCAAAGTTATCTGGCATAAAACCTCTACAAAGAATCTCTGAGAGGAAAAGGCAGCTCTGAAAGGCCATGCTGCTCTAGCTGCAAGAAAATGCACCCAGAAAATGAAAGCCTGCTTGACATCTCTCTCTACTTCATTGCTGTCTCTAACAGCAACTCTGCAATGTACTTGAAAGTTTCCAAGAGAAAATGTAATCTGGCATAAACACCGGGAGATTTATGAAGATCGTTTCTCCCAGGGCTAGTGTTCTGGGAACTGGAAATTACAGGCAGCCTCTCAGCTAACCATAGAATAGGTTCAGGGCATAGATGGAGCTGCTTGGTCTGCATCCTGTGTAAGTAGCTGGCGTGCTGCACTTCAGCGGTTGCTAGGAAAGAAAATCCCAGCTAAGCAGGGTTGGCACATGGAAAGCACAGCGAACAAGCTAGTTATAAATGATTTGTTTATGTAAGGAGACACTATGATTGGAGATCTGCCTTCACGTGCCCAGAGTGGAAACTGAGTTTGGGGTCTTTGGGGGAAAGTCTAGCTACATTAAATGGACCTCTTAGGGTTCTGTTTTTAGAGGGGGCAGGGAAAAAATAGCAGATACCATCCAGATTTTTTCTGAAAGGGGGAGACTTAATGAATCCATCATTCTACTCCAAAGCCAACGACCCTCACCAAGAATTTGAATTCTAGGGAGATTTTGAGCACAAAGTTGCAATGTCTTTCTGAACTTGATTTATGATTCATGATGAACCCAGGCTAACTCCAGGGTAACCCAGCCAGGGAGGGTGGGAGAGGCAGGCCCATTAATCAAAGTGGCAAGAGATCCCTCCAGGTGAGCAAAATAGCAAGAGGAGAAAGTGAGTTCAGGCAGAAAAAGAAACCCAGAAAGAAAAGCAATACCTCTCCTCTCATCCTGGTCTGGCCAGGAGACAGATGGGCTTGGGGGTCACACAGAGGGCTCCTCCGGCATGTATGCTCTCAGTACCAGAGACACCAGGCTGATCTGAGGAGAATTCAAACTCTTGCTCTGACACTCGCTAGTTGGATAACAATCAGGCATGCTCTCTTAATCTGGGTCTGCGACCCTCACTTGTAAGATCAGAGTAGAATCCAGCCTCAGAGGCTGTGAGGAACTAAGTGAGCTTCACTGAGGACCTTATATGTGTCAGGTCTGAGGAACAGGTGAGGAATGGAAACAGTGGTGAAAAGGCTGACAAGTTCATGAAAACAGACTGTATACAGAAACTGTCTAGCATATAGCATGGCTCAGAAACATAATCCTATGAAGATTTTCTTTTTTCTCCTGTTTGTTTTGCCTTGGGCCACACCCGGCTATGCTCAGGGATCACTCCTGGTAGACTCAGGGGACCATCAAGGGTGCCAGGGATCGAACCCAGGTCTGCTATGTGCAAGGTAAGTGTCTTACTCGCTTTACTACTGCTCTGCCCACCCCACCCTCCTACCCCCAAAGGTTTTACCAATCAAAAAAATCACTGTAGACATGCTGGAGAGAACAAAGAGAGGTAACTTAATGGCTCAGCTGAGAGACCAGAATGACAAGATACCAAAAGGTCTAATCTTGGGGGCCTGCCCCTTCCCTCTCCTACCCTAGCCCCCCATTCAAAATCTCTACCTGTGGGACAGCTACTCATGCTAACCAGTGCCAGGTCCTTTGGCTGGCCATCACCCAGCACTTCAGAGGTTGCAAACTGCTTTTACGTATGAGCAAATGCCAGTGGTTTTCAAAATGGCTCCATGGAGAATGTTTGTTAATGCCCAGAAAGCCTGCAGGGAGGCAGGAGAGGGTCTGGACTCAGGCTTTAATGGGCACCCCCCCCCCTTCTTAACTGGTTCTCTAATCTAAAGTACTGAGAAAGCCCAGTCTCACCTGGCCCTGCTCTCAATGCTTTGGTCACACCAGCAAACAAGTCAGAGATTCTGCCCCTCAGAGCTTATGTTGCATCAGAGAAGACACAATGAGACAGAGTTATTTATTCTGTTCCTTGGTGATGAATGCTCAGGGAAAGGAAAAGGGAGGCAGGATGGGAGAAGGAGTGGGCTGCAATTGATTATTTTTTGGGTTTTCTTGTTTTTGTTTTTGGGCTACACCCAGTGGTGTTCAGGGACCATATGGTGACTGCAATGGGACTTGGGCCTCCGGCTTGCAAGGCCCAGGCTCTGCTGTTTAGCTCTCTGGTGACAGTTTAAACAGGGTAGGGTCAGAGGGAAAGTGATGCTCTAGGGAAATCTTGGAGGGCTGAGGTGGGTGTGCCAATGAGCAAGAGGGCACATGCGGACACAGGATGACGGGTATCAGGGTGCACAGGGCTTTGTGGAGCAGTAGAGGGATTAGAGGGATTCTGCTTACATTGTGGGGGAAATGGGAGTTCCTACAGAGTTTTCTGCAGAAGGGGAGCAACATCTCACTTAGGTTCTGGAAACAGAGAATTTAATTTTTGCAGCTAGTTGTTACAGTCACCCTAGTTCAAATGCTGGAGAAGGCTAAGAAATCAGATATTGCCAACAGCCACCCTCACGGGCCCTGGGGATGAAGAGGCAGGTTAGTCCTATGCTATTTACAACTTGGGTACATGCGATGGTGGTGGTGGTGGTGGTGGGTTGTTAGGGCTGGTGGTGGCAACAGAGCAGGAAGGTGGTAGGCTGAAGTCTGAATTCTGTTCACATCTGGAGCATTTGGAACCATCTGTTCTACTATGTCTCTGAGAGTTTTTGAGAAACGACCTTTCAGGATGACTTTATTTTTTGAAATTAGTTATATATATGTTATATAATCATATATTTGAAATCAGTTATCTATATTTTATATATGTTATATAATCATATATAACTGGAGCGATAGCACAGCGTTCACCTTACAAGCAGCCAACATGGCCGACCCGAGTTCGATTCCTCCGCCCCTCTCGGAGAGCCCAGCAAGCTACTGAGAGTATTCAATATGCCAGACACAGTAACAACAAAGTCTCCAATGGAGACATTACTGGGCCCGCTCGAGCAAATCGACGATCAACGGGAGGGCCTTTACCTTTACCTTTACCCTTATATAATCATATATATCTGAACTCAGTTCTATATATAATTTTAGTTGGGGGCACTTGAGGGACCATACTTGGTTATATTCAGGAGTCACTTCTGGTAGTGCTTGTAGGATGGGGAACATAGCAGTGCAAACCAGAGTCAGCCACGAATAGGGTAACTGATTTACCCTCTGTATGATCTTGGGTCTACTATCCTGTTTATTAACGCTACACATTGAAGGCCCGAGAGAGCTCATCAGGCTACAGTGCATGTTTTGCGTGCTGGAGGCCTGGCTTTAATCCCTGCCACTGCATGATTCCCGACCATGCTCCTGGAGGGACCCCCAAGCACAAACGTGGGAGTAGCCCCAGAGCACTATCAGGTTTGACCCCCAAATCAAAAAAGAAAATAAAGAGCTACACACTGTAGAAACCAGCTTTCCCTGAGGCTTTAGAAACTGACCTTACAAATATAATTTTATTCTAGTTGTAAATCATAGGGGCTCACAAGAAGTTTGCAGATGATGTCCACACATTTCAAAAGATCCCTCCTTGCCTTCTGCCTCAGCGATGAACCCAATCCATTTTCCCGCGGACATCCCCTGACCCACAGCCCACAGTAAATCACTCCAGACAGGAAGAGAGGGCCCTGCTGGCCTCTTGGGCTGGAGGTGCAACTGGGCCTGACATGAGTGATGACCGGGGTGGGGTTCCAGGCCCCAAGCCTGCAGGCGGACATCCTGCCAGGCCTGGGGCTGTAGAGCAGGCCCCAGATTCTAGATGCAAGGGAATGCAGAAACAGAGGACCTGGTTTGCTTCCTGTCGTCCTTGTCTCCCTCAGGATAAAATTTGAGAGAGCAAAGTGGCCGGCTGGTTTTGCTTCTTTGTGAATTAGCACGAGCTCAAAGGCACCACTGCACAGTATAAAGGCCCTTCTGAGCTTACCTTGGTCCCTCTCCAATTTGTTTTGCTAGCTGCTCCCCTCTCCCCTGCCTCTCAATACCTCAGTCCTCCCCGCGGTCAGTCTTGCTCTCTTCCTTCCCTGACCTGCTTCGGATTTGGGGAGCTCCTTGTATCCTTGCCCCCTTATTTTTCACTCCTTACCTCTCAATCTTTGCTCTGAATTCAAGGTTCTCAATACAATAATACAGCCTTGATGATTTGCCCCAGTCGAGGAACAATATCAGTTTAAGTTACTGAAGGGCCAGAAGAATGGATTTTTAAAGCAAACTTTAGTTGCTTTCCACAGGGAAGTCTTCACAATGAAATTCAGCAATAGCTAATATTGAAAAAAAAGGGGGGCAATATGTCTCAGAACCTTTGAAATGTGTTTAAGGAAAGAAGTTCTTTAGAATTGTCACCTAGTCTTTGCAGCTGGAGTGTTCCTGCTCCCAAATCTTTTCTTTTTAAAAAGGCCCTCCCGTTGATCATCGATTTGCTCGAGCGGGCCCAGTAACGTCTCCATTGGAGACTTTGTTGTTACTGTGTCTGGCATATCGAATACGTCACGGGAGCTTGCCAGGCTCTGCCGTGCGGGCGAGATACTCTCGGTAGCTTGCCGGGCTCTCCGAGAGGGGCGGAGGAATCGAACTCGGGTCGGCCATGTTGGCTGCGTGCAAGGCAGACGCCCTACCCACTGTGCTATCGCTCCAGCCACCACATTTATATTCCTATGATTTTACTGGGCTCCTCAACCATGCAACATGGATTTAACTCCTGAAATCTTCAAGACTGAACCATTTAAATTTAAGATTTGGGTGGGGGGAGGGTGTTGTTTCTTTGGGGGCTATGCCTGGCAGTAGTCATAGCTTACTCCTGACTCTGCTCAGCACTCTTGGAGGGGTATGGGAAACCAAGTGCGGTGATGGGGATAGAACTAGGTCAACTACATGCAAGGTCAAGTGCTCTTCTTCTTCTTATTGTTATTCCACTTGTTATTCTATCTCTCTGGCCCCAAATTTAAGAACAATTTTTTTAGTTTTCAATCATTGAAGCAATACAGGAACATATACTTTTTGCAACAAAGTAAAGTCTTCATAAAAACAGTAAGTGTAAACCTTAAGCAAGGGAATTTCCAAAACAACAATGAGATATCATTTCACACCACAGAGACTGGCACATATTCAAAAGAACGAGTGCTGGAGTGGATGTGGGGGAAAAGGGATGCTCTTTCACTGTTGGTGGGAATGCCAACTGGTCCAGCCTTTCTGGAAAACAATATAGACAGTCCTTCAAAAACTAGAAAATGAAATTCCATATGACCCTGCAATACCACTTCTGGGAATATATACCAAGGGTGCAAAAAAGCACAGAAGAAATGACATCTGTACTATATGTTCCTATATGTTCATTGCAGCACTATTCACAATAGCCAAAATGTGGAGACAACCCAAGTGTCTGAGAACATACAACTAGTTAAAGAAACTTTGGTACATCTACACAAAGGGATACTATACAGTTTTGAGGAGAGTCGAAGTCATGAAATTTGCTTATAAGTGGGTAGACATGGAGAGTATCACACTAAGTGAAATGAGTCAGAAAGAGGGACAGATATAGAAGAACTGCACTCATTTGTGGAGTATAAAATAACATAACATGAGACTAACATCCAAGGACGGTAGATACAAGGACTAGGAAGATTGCTCCATAGTTGGAAGTCTGCCTGATGAGTGGGGGGTGGGGAGAAGGCAGCTGGAACAGAGACGGGGTCACTAAGAAAATGATGGTTGGAGAAATCAGTCGGGATGGGAGATGTGTGCTGAAAGTAGATAAAGGACCAAACACGATAACCTCTCAGTATCTGTATTGCAAACTACAATGCCCCAAAGTAGAGAGAGAGTATAGGGAATACTGTCTGCCGTGGAGGCAGGGGGAGGGTGGGAAAAGGGGATATGCTGGAGAGATTGGTGGTGGGGAATGTGTACTAGTGGAGGGATGGGTGTTTGATCGTTGTGTGATTGAAACTCAGACATGAAAGCTTGTAAATATATCTCACAGTGATTCAATAAAATTTAAAAAAAAAGGAAGGGAATTTCTGGGTCCCAGAGGATACCACTTTTTTGTTGTTGTTGTTGTTTTTTGTCTTTTGGGTCATGCCTGGAGATACACAGGGTCTGCACTCAGGAATTACCCCTAGTGGTGCTCAGGGGACCATATGGGATGCTGGGAATCGAAGCTGGGTCAGCTGCGTGCAAGCCAAACGCCCTACCCGCTGTACTATCGCTCCAACTCCCCCCTTTTTTTTCTTTTTTTTTTTTGATACCACTTTCTTTAAACTGCTACCAATGTACTTTTCTGCAACAAACTACCTGTTTAAAAATTCCTTTTTCAAGAGCTTGTCCAAGAGGGAACAGTTCCCGTGTGGCTGGGTGCTGCTTCCTCGTAGGAGGCAGGCAATGCTGGAGTGGGGAGAGCTCGGCTCTCCCATGCAGTACAGTCTTGCCTCAGCCCAGCTGTGTCACCTACAACATCTCCACTGAGGACACGTGCCAAGATGAAGACGGGCAGGCAGCAAATCTGGTCTACTTGGGTGTTTATGCCATCTTCTCTATTTTTCCGAATGTTTAATATATTTCATAATAAAGAAAGATAAACAGGCCTATTTCTAAAAACAGCACAAAGGGCCAAATGAATCTCAGAAAAACAGGAGAGATTCACGATCATCTGTCTCCTGGGGATTCCCAGCCTGACACTAGCAAAAGCCGAGTCTTGTTTATAGATCAGAATAAAAGTAATATGTGTGAATTATTTTTTTGTTTTTCTTTTTTGCTAAGCAGTGTGTGCATTTTTTTCCTTTTTTTGGGCCACACTCTGCAATGCTCAGGGGTTATTTGTGTCTCTGGACTCAGGAATTACTCTTTGGTGGTGACTGGGGGACCAGTCTCTCAGGCCCGATGAGTGCATTTTTTTTTTTTTAGGCCACACTCGGTGTTGCACAGGGGTTACTCTTGGCTCATGCACTCAGAAATTACTCCTGGCGGTGCTTGGGGAGCCATATGGGATGCTGTAAATTGAACCTGGAATGGCCGTGTGCAAGGCAAATGCCCTACCCACTGTGCTATTGCTCTAGTCCCACACTGAGTGCATTTTTGCAGCCCCTCTTTCAAATAGGTTTTCCCCCAAGGGATAGGTAGGGCAAGGGTTTCCCTTATTTATAGATGAGGACACTGAGAGGGGCAGTGATGTCACCTCTGAGTACTGCCTCCTAGGTAGCAGCAGTGCTCTATAGCAGAGGCTTTAGACCCCTTTAGTCTCCTGCCCCCTTTTCAGCAACAAAATTGCTCTGTAATTCTATCTGCTTTAAGCAAACAGAAAGCACCCCCTAGTTGCAACCAAATCTACCACTGTCCTGCAGGATGGTTCCAGAGCCCCAAAGTGGTGGTTATTGTCCACTTTGAGAAACACTGCTCTCGAACCTAGCACTTATGCTTTGAACTGTTCATTCAACGAAGACCGCTATGAATGTAGCTTGCTCATGACAACAGAACGCATAAACGGTGGCCTAGAAGAGGAACCCAGGATGTGTACCCATGACTCATGCTCGAAGCCTCTGCCGGCCCGTGCACACACCACAGATGTCTTTCTAGTATTCTAATAGTGGAAAGCAGGTTGCTTCCAATTCAGTCAGGCTACGAACATACTTACTTGGCTCAAACAGTACTTTTACTATTTTTTGAGTCACTAGCTTAGTTTTAAGAATTATCTACAGACAATTTTATCTGAAAATCTGGATTTCTGGTCTCCCTTGAAAAAAAAAGCTAAAGTTTTGGTAACATTTGGCCAGTGTCCTACAAATTAATAATTAGCTGAAGTTCTGTGTGCTGCCTTTTTAGAGTGATCTTTCCAATCAGACATAGTCTCCATTACTCTCTATGTGGCTTCTCGTTCCTCCTTTTACCTATCTGCTTGAGCATTTGAGTTTGCTCAAAAAACCCTACAACTCCAGTGGCCAGAGAGATAGTACAGTGGGCAATTGTCTTGCATGCAGCTGACACAGGTTCAATTCCCAGCACCTCATATGATTTTCTAAGCCCACTACGAGTGATTGTTAAGTGCATAACTAAGAGTAATAAGCCCTGAGCACCATTGGGTATGATCCCCAAACCAAAAAACCAAAAAAATTAAAAAATGCAATTCCAGGAGAGAGTAGAGTCTGTGAGGTGCTTGCCTTGTATGTAGCCAACTCGTTTTATTTCCCAAATAAAATCAGGAGTGATCCCTGAGCACAGAGCCAGAAGGCATCTCTGAGCACACTGGGTATGGCCCCAAGTCAAAACCAATGAATCAAACAAAAACAACCTCCCCCCTCCCCAAAACCAAAAACTACAAATCCAAAGCAGAAGGGTATAACATCTGCCTTGGTGTGTTAGCATATTAAGTTATTTAATCATTTATCTGTTCTGGATCTTGTGTATTCATTCATCTATCATCCATTTCCATCTGCCTATCCTCTAGTTCATCCATCCGTCCATCCTTCACCCATCCATACATCTACTCACCACTCATTCTTGTGCTCTGCCCGCTGTAGGTACCTTTTCTATTGAACTCAGTTACAGTTAATTCTTTTTATTTATTTATTTATTTATTTATTTAATTTTCTGGTTTTGGAGCCACACCTGGCAGAGCTCAGGGCTTGCTCCTGGCTGTGTGCTCAGGGATCATTCCTGGCAGACTTAGGGTGCTGGGGATTAAAGTTGGATTGTTCGCAGAAAAGGCAAAAGTCTCCTACCTGCTGTACTATTTCTCCTGCCTTTTGAGCTCAGTTATTCTCAAGATGATTGCTGAGAATCACTCACCTACTTTTCTCTCACTGAGTACTGGAAAGGCCGCACCAGTGGATAGAAGACAATGTTTTTAGGAAAACCGAGTCATGGCAGGCCTTTGTTAATGGACTGAATGGTGTGCATCCTGTAATCATATGCTAAAGCCCTAAAACCCTAATGTGTCTGCACTGGAAGACAAAGTCTTTAAAAGCAGGTAATAACAGTTAAATGAGGTCATAAGAGCAAGTCCCTAATCTAATATGACTGATATATTTCCTAATAAGAGGAAAAAGAGAGTAGAAAAGTCACAGGTGGACATGGTGAGAAGGAGCACCTTTGCCGACCAAAGAAAGACATTTCACAAAGACATTGGTTGAGAGACATTTGACCAAAGAGAAACCAAACTCACTGACACCTTGGTCTTGGATTTCTGGTTTCCATAAAGCCAAAAAAATTAATTTCTGCCATTTAAGATGTTCTGTGGTTTTTGTTAGGGTGGCTTGAGAAAATGAATATAGCAAAAAACTTCTCCCCTGGGTCCCTTGCCAAACTCTTCCATTTCACCATTCCCCTGTGTCCATTCCCCTACTCAGGGCATCACCTAAAACCTAAGGCCATGTGAATTGATACTATGGACAGTCACCAGCATTCTCCATTAAAAAGGCCTATCTCCCCCTGTGGTCTGAACACCACCCTCAGCCTAGGATAGGGATAGGACTGGGAAGATACCAATACAGAATTCTACCCGGGAGATGGACCTCAGACATTTCACTAAATCCCAGGCACCTGAAATGGGGAGAGACTGCCTGAAATGGAAAGTATAAGAAATTGCAGTGATCAGATATATATGTACCTGCAAAGCATTAGCAAAACTCAAAATGGTGGGGGCCAGAGTGATAGTACAGCAGGTAAGGCATTTGCTTTGCATGTAGCTGACCTAGGATTGATTCCCAGCATCTCATATGGTTTCCTGAGCATAACTAGTACTAATTCCTGAGCACAGAGTCAGAAGTAACCCCTGAGCATTGCCGGGTGTGGCCCCCAAAACAAAAATAAAACCACTTCAAAATGGCTGAAGGAACAATTGAGAGCTACAGGTCCATCCAGCTGCTTGGTTGTACTTAGCAACCTCCTTTTGTCTGAAGAGTTTCAGTCCAGCTAAAAACAGAACGATAGAATAATCACTGGAAAACAGTCTTCACTGTGTAAGCCTTCCAAGGGGTTTCCTCCAGGTGTTCTAGTCAGAGAAGCTTATGTTATTAACACAAAGATAGGTGGTTGCTGATTAACCCCAAGGGGCCTAGAGAACTGGGGGGAAGCCAAGATGGTCTCTCTGCTTCACCTTTGCATCAACTTTCAAGTTGTTAGAATGATAATGACTACAGAGTCTGGACCATGATTTTGGACAGACTAACTGGACAAACCCCAGATGGGTTCTTGGATCCCAGGGGACAGCCAATGGCAAGTGACTTAAGCCTCAGATTCTAAATGGAATGAACAGAACTCTGGATGTAATCCTGAGGTCCTGGCTCCATAATTCCATAGAAGCAGGTTTAGAAACATTGGGACCACATCATGGGCTCGTAGGGGAATTTTGCATCATTACTCAGTTACATGGTTGCAGGACAAGGTCTGATTAATGATTTAATCCACAACAACATACTCAGAGTTCAGGAAAGGGTAGAGAAATACATAGATGCTAAGATTTTCCTCAGACTTACTACTAGCCTCACATTCACTGAGAAGAATATGGAAAAACTACACATTTGAACTAAGATGGTCTAGGTTAGACTTTTAACCATCTCATGTGTTATAAACGTGATGATATCTAGTGACAAAACCCACTATCAAAATTCAATTTTCTTCCTAATCATTTGGTTGAAGGTAATTGAAGGTAGACTACCACAAAGATAGTCTTTCTTAGTTGAAGCAGGACACCACCACACAAGAAGAGTCCTCCAGAAACATCATGCAGTTTTGTGGAAACTGCCCAGGACCTTAAGGGCCTTGGACATCCTGGGAAAACACAGGTGGTTGAAGGTCATGCCCAATGAAGCCCTGCACTCGGGATCTAAGTCTTAGCTAGAAAGCAAATGACTTGGAACTTATTCTTTGAGGATTTGGGTTGGCAGGTAGGGATCCTTGAAGGAATTCAAAAAGTTTCTTGGGTGGTTAGCTGAACAAGACTGTTTTCCTGCTCTGCGTTATGATGGTTTCTCTAGGACAAGTTCTATCCCTGTTGTTGATGTCTAGTCTATGGAAGAGGGCCATTCCCCAAATACTGGGAGGAGAAGAGGTGCTTTAGTCCTGTGATGGGAATAGCAGTGGGATTTTGTTTGTTTTTAATGCGTAGAAAGAACTGTATTTCCATTTTGCCTTCTATGCCACATCTTCCCCAATCTTCCTTATATTCTCAAATAAATGTTCAGAATTCTTCCTTCTCATCCACTCATCCTATACCTCTGTGACCAGGGCCAGAAGCAGGATACTGGGGTCAGGGTTGGGGATGGTGGGGTGGTGGTGAAGATCGGATGAGGGAGTTATGAGAGCAAGGAAGGGAGAAGCAAGACAGAGAATAGCTCTCATTGTGGCAATTGAGCTAAAGGCACAAACAGAATCCTGGAGCCATCACAGTCTTACCCTCTTCGGGCTGCCTCTATCTGCAGTCATGCTTTCAGACCCTCCCTCAGCCACCAGGTATGGGTAAGTGCCCCATGATCTCCTCTGGGACAAAACGAGCAGATTCTCAGGTTAGATTCTCTCCTAGGGATTTTAACTAGGAAACACCAAGGATAAGAGTGGGGAATGAAGTTGTAAGGCTGAGGTAAAGAGAAGCTAGGCAAACCTGGAGAACCACATGCAAGCCAGAGTGTTGAGTAAGCAGGACTGGTCTGCAGCAGTGTCTACTGGAAGATAGAGGGGAGTTTTGGACAGACCTGCTGGGAGAAGCAGAGTCTAGAAGGTAACAAATTCCCAGGGTTCCTTCTACTCCCGATGGCTTTCTAATTCCAACCCATGTTATATGCTTAACAACACCTTTTCCCTCGGTGACAGAGACCCTTCTTGCTTGTCTTAGTTCAGTGCAGGTAAGCTGAAACAAAACCCACTATCAAAATGAATTATCCTAAAACATTTGCTTTAGGGAGAATGAGTAGGCTGGTCCCCGTAGCATGTACAGTCTAAAGCACCGTTTATTTGGAAGGAGCTTGTGTTCTTGAGACTACTTTTTAGGCCAGAAATATGGGGACTAATTTCTCTTCTTTTGTTCTTAAGGTGTTGGGGGAGACCAAGACTATGTGCGATTCCCGAGGAACACAAAGCAGTGGTCTGATCTGGGAAGATTTGGTACCAGGCTTTGATGGAGTTGAAGCCCCTAGGCCTTGCATTGAACCTAGGCTGGTGGAGGGAAGTAGAGGGTGGAGTGAGGGGGGGTGTGGGGGAGGGATACACAGTTCTTTTTAAATTTACCAAGATACAGTCCCTACAAATCTCTCAGAGGGAGACTTTAAAACCATAACTTTGTGTCTAGTTAAAAGCATTGAAGAGGTGTAGCTGCCATATTGGTTCACCAACCAGATCTCTGGGATCATTTCTCATCTCCAGTTTCAGGGCTCGGGAGGGCTAAACTGGAAGGAAAACGGAGAGCAGCTCTTGTCAATATGAGACCTCATCCATTAAGTCCACAGCCTCTTGGAAATGTCCCCCGGCAAGGCTGCCATCAGCACTTGACTGAAAACACATGGAGGCAGAGCACTCAGAGCAGGAATTCATTATTGGAAGAATAATAAGGGAAAGTTCCCCACCCCCCTACCCCGCCTGCCCTCTCCCCCCCATTCCTGCTGTTGCTGCTGGGAGAGCTGGTTTCTGGAAAAGTCACAGAGCTGAGAGGGAATTTGAATCATGTCTGGTAACAAGGGGAGGAATGGAGACAGAAGGGCACAGTTCCAGAAACCTTTTCACACAAAGCATGATGGTCCTGGGCCACTCACAATGAGTTGTTCCATCTCGGATGTTTTACTAAAATCAGGCCATGGCTCCCTTTAACCCGTTATCCCTTCCCAGAGTAATTGAGTGCTCTACGGAAAAAGTACCCAGGGCTAACTGCTTCTTCCTGGCTACTACTCTTTTTCAAAAAAGTTGCCTGAGACTAAAATTGGCTGCAAAATGGATTTGTCTTCCTTCCTTAATACTACCCCATAAGTCTTTGATTCATGCCCAGTAACTCAAGGGAAAAGTTAGTGAATGTGAAAAAAAGGAAAAAGAGCCATTGGCCAGCTCACAGGGGACAGCGGGCAGCATGTGGCAGACTTTCAAGTGTTGGCTTCTCAGCCCTTCCGGTGACAGGGGATATTTGTGCTTCTTGCCTCCTTGAAGTTGGGAGTGGACACATGAGTGCTTGCTCTTGATGGAAGTGACACATTTCATTTCTTGGGGGAAGTACAATATTGCCAGGGGCCTACCTCTGTCAACTCGTTCCCTATGGTGGCAATTGTGGAAGTGCTTATTGATACTAAAAAGACCTATGAGTCAGTAGATGGAGAGATTCCCCGGAGTCTCTCAGAGACACAAATGCTTTGTTGTTAGTCATAAGAGACTTTTGAGTGTTGGTTTGTTTAGGAAACATTTGCTGTCTCCTGATTTATATTCAATATTTACTGATCTTCTCTTCTTCCAGACCTATTTGGAAAACTTGAGTCCTCATTGAATTTCAGAAGTGGGCAATGTGAGCTTTTTGCTTACATTTTGCATGGTCATCTGACAAATGTGATAAACTCCTTTCATTTGCACAAAAGAGGCTTCACAGGACAAAAGGGATGATGACAATATTAAAATCAAAGTTTGGGGGGGGATGGACAATACCATATGGCTCTACAGCTACAGCTTTTGGGTCAGAGGCATACATTTTTTGTGTATTTATTTGTGTCTTCATTCCCCTTTCTCCACAAAATAGTCCTTGTTCTCCATCTCCAGAATTCTCATTCAGCAAGTTTTTTTGTTTGCTTGTTTGGTTTTGCTTTTTGGGTCACACCTGGCGATGCACAGGGGTTACTCCCAGCTCTGCATTCAGGAATTACTCTTGGCAGTGCTTGGGGGACCATATGGGATGCTGGGAATCGAATCTGGGTTGACTGTGTGCAAGGAAAATGCCCTATCCTTTGTGCTATTGCTCTAGCCCCAGCAATTCAAGTTTTGTCAACTGATTTTAACAATCCTCTCTGAGTGGTAACTTTGCTCACGACCTGCAACCAAAGAGTCACCATGCACAGAACTCAGCACTTGTGGCTTCACCTGCGTGTGTTCATTGCATGGGCTGACTGGTCCCATAACACTCTGAGTCCACACCAGGACTGCAGCATGGCAGCAGCAGAGATGGCGGGAGGGGGTGTATGTGTGGGGGGGGAGCGCTAGTACAGTTAGGGAGACAAAGTTGGGCTTAGTGTAGACAGGAATATAGACAAACACACCTAAACAAAAATCAGTGAGCAGAATCTAAGTCCAATAAAAAAACATTAATAATATACAATGCCTCAGTTAGCATCTCATAGGTGGTACCCATTTGGCAGATTTTCAGCTCACAAGGAAGAATACAACCATTTGTGTCTTCTTGTTTACCAGATTCCCTTGGGCAACTTCCTGTGCCTGTCTCTGAATCACTAATAATAATGGAAAGGGAAGATGGCAACGATGATGCCTCTGATAGACTCAGCATCACTGCCCAGGCCTTCTTCGGACTCTTCTCTTCATGGTCAAACCACTAGTATTGTTCCTGATGATTCCTGCAATATTTGTAGAATATTCACCAAGCTCCATATGTATAGCATCATGCTGAGCACTTTGGTGAATTGAGGATGACTGAGACAGGGTGCAATGGATGTGAACAGAAATACAACATGGGCAAGGAGATGAAGGAATGAGATGCCTCAACTCTCCATCATTTTATAGCAAGAGGCTAAATTTTTCTTTCCTTCCTCTTACTCTTTCCTTTCCTGCCATTCCTTCTGCCTTCTATGCAACACATGGCTGTGACCTGGGCTCCTGGCTCTGTGCTCATGGGTCACTCCTGGAGGTGCTTAGGGGGCCATATGCAGTGCCAGGAATCGAAATGGGGTCCACTGTCAAAAGAAAGTGCACTATTTCTCCATTCTCAAGAGATGGAATTTTTCTTGCTCATTCCTCCTCTGTAAAGAAGAAATGCTGAGTCTTATCTGGTAAGACAGTCCAGAGATTCAGATAATATTATGCATGCAAAGTGTGCGTCAGTCACATGGTCACAGTGAACACTGGCAATACCCAAAGGATCCTGTCATTTTAGTATTTCTTGGGCCAAAAAAGTAGTCTAAAGAAGAAAGCCATCTAGTCTTTGACTCTGGATCAGGAGGTATTCTCTGGTACCTTTTCTGGGCAATTTTGAATACCCCATTTTAATACGTAAGTTGTTTTGCTTTTCTTTCATACTGAACAGTGAAAGTAAAGAGAAACTGAAAAGTGGCAGAGAAAACATCTTTCCTAATTTCTCACAGCCTCTTGATGTTTGAAATTAGCCAATTCATGTAATAGGAGTTCTAAGGAAATGTACATTTAATCAGCTGCAAAAACTCACCTTGTTTTTCACAAATGTTCTATGGAAGACCACAAGTTCTCAAAATACTCCTCACGCAGAGGGAGACTGATGACCACAGTCTGATAAGCCAGCTGCCTGGTCCAGGTTGAGCCGACTGCCTCTCGCCTTCCAATGCCCAGAGCGCTGTTTGCTCTCCAGGAATGTCGACCCTGATTCACTCCAGCTGAATAAAATGTTCCTTCTTTTGCCCTCACAGCATGTGGCTTGGACATGCATCTATCAGATCACTTTACTATATTCTGTTTCATATTATAGTTAGTGGCATAGGAGACTTTTTCTTTCTTATAATGCTGTTCTCGAGGAGCAGACACGTAGTTGTGGTTTCCAAGCGTCATCTTAGCTTGGTAGGTGCTCGGCAGACACTCAGTTGTTGAAGAACTTGGCCGTTCAGCCAAATCCTCACCAATCTTTCACGATTCTGTGCACAGCCCTCTGGTGGCTACGGATAGAAGGCAAGAGGTTGGCTAAGATGATTCTAGCATCCCAGGAGCAGGGACAAAATGAGTCTATAAAGGACAGTTTGGGGTTTGCCAATGCCCAGGGCTGGGGGACTGACAGCAAGGCTGTGAAGCAGCAGAACCCCCAGCCAGGTCTTGCACTAAATCGGGCCCTGAAACTTTGGCTGGGAGCTTGATGGCAGGAGGAGGGGGGAGAGACTGTGTTTCTGCTGGAAATGACTGAATTATCCTATGGGTCACCAATTGATTTATTTGCTAATTGACTGGTCTAGCTTTGGATTTTAAAGCTAAAGAAATCATTCCATCCTTTATTGAAATACTGCATGAATCTCACTCTTTGTTCTAGGGAGTTAGACACAATAAACCAGTGAAACTTGAATTTACACAACAATAGTTGTGCCACTAATGACCTTCCAAATGCCACTAATACCCTCCATGTTCTGCTTCTCAGTTGGATCCAAAGCTGTCAGTGCATTCCGAGACCACCGGCCTCCCTCTGACACTGGAACAGCCCCTTGCCCCCCAGTCCCGTGCCCACGCCTGCCCCTAGGTGCCCCCATCTCTCCCCGAATTCACTTCTGAATCACTCTTTGGAGACCTCCAATTCCTTTACACCTATTCTTTTTATTTGGTGGACAATACTTTATTCGACAATATTCCTTCCTATAATTACAAATCCTGTTAGTCATCCTCCTCCTCTCCCCAGGGGGATTGTGGGCTTTAATTAATTAATGTGGTTAAACCGCTTTGAGGTGCCTAGTTGAAAGGTGCTATATAAGTGCAAATTATTATTATTATGGCTGTTGACATCCACGGCTGCAAAGCCTTCAGCCCCATGCATCTTGAGACTCGAACAAAGGTTTCTTCGTCTTCACTGTCCCTGCCCAGTGGCTCAGTGGTACAGGGGCAAATCTGTTACCATCTCAACAGCAATCAACTAATTAATCCCCATTATGCTGGCTTCCGTTTCCTTCTTCCAAGCAGCAAGGTCCTGTTTCATTTCACAAATCACGTCTCCGTCAGCTTTAGACAAAGGTCATAGTGTCCCTATGGCCTCTGTTGGCCTAAAGGAAAAAAAAATGAGAGGAAGAGGGAAAAAAATTAGAAAAAAACCCGAAAACATAAAATCTTATTGTCATAAAATGCATTAACTTCTCACAAAGCTCCCCCTTCCCATGGCAGTTCTCTTACATACATACCAAGTATTCAAAGACTGGTAAACCAGAGACACTCCAAAACAGTGCAGTCTAGCAACCCTGGATGGCCAGCCCATAACTATAGACAAAAGGGGAGTGTTTCAGGGCTGGGTAGTAAGAGGTCACCCAGAGAGAGAATGGGGGGGGGTCCCTTCTTCGGCTTCCTTCTCTACCCCTAAGGTTTCTCCTGAGAAAGCCAGCTGTCGTCTGTAGCCAGGAAGCATTCACAAAGGCAGGGAAGCATGATTTAGATGTTTTGTGCTACACCTAGCACAGCCCGGCCCATAACAAATGCCAGCACTTCCACTAGGATGGCCGCCATTGAAAGCAGCCCTGTAGGGGAGACGTGGCCTCTCGAAGGGACGCTGCTGACCAAAATGCTCCTTACAAGGTTGTGCCTCAGACCCTTTGTTAGTGTGGCCGTGGGCGAGCCTCAGGGGGTCATGTCTTCATCTGCGTCCATTTATCCTCCCTATTGAAGGGCTCCTTCAGGACATTGGTCAGTCTCTGTGGGAAGTGATTTGGAGAGCAACAAAAGAACTTGGGCTCTTTGGGGAGGGGGCCTTCAGAATTCAGTAAACATCTGGACACGGAAGGCCAGGTTCTCAAGCAGTCTAGCTGGGAAGATGTCAAAAGAGAGAAAGAGCTGTGCACGCAAGGCAAGCTCTGAGTTCTGTGGTGACATTTGTTGTAGAAAAACACAGACTCCCGAGTAGGTAGATAGGAAGATTTTTCAAAAGCTTCCCCATTTGTCTGCCTTTGTGAGTGCGGCACACTGTCAGTTCTCAGGGTCTGTGTGAGAAAACAGAAATTGTGCGAGATTAGGAGATTAGGGAGCTGCATGTGAAGGATGTTCCAATTGTGCATGTCCATGAATAACCTCAGGTTGGTTGCATAAGCCTGTCCTGGGACTTGATGGTTAGTGAATGCTTCTGAAACTTTCAAGGTTTGTCCAGCACTTTTTGGTCCAGGTAACTGGCTAGATTTTCATCAAGAGCACCTACTCATTGACAAAAGAACGGACGTACCAAGGCCTAGTGATTTATACTGAATCCCATGTTGAAATTCAGAATCTGAACTCATGACTCTCAACATACTCTTCATTGTTGCATCAATCCATTCAGAATCCGTTAGTCAGCATGAGTCACATGGCACTACTCAGCATTTCCCTGTGGACCCAAATCTGTTCTCAAACAAAAAAAGAAACTGGCCTCTGTCAAGAGATAGTGAAATGCCATTTCCTCCGTGCTCAGCAACAGATGCCCGGCTCAAGTCCTGCAGGTCCAGTGGATTCTGAGGAATCATTCTGCATCTTCCTCTCTGGAATGAATCTCTCCCTCTTCTCTGTTCTTCCCTACTCCACCACTTGAACCTTGATACTATATCTTACAGTTTACCTTTGGTTAAACTTATTTTGAAGTAACTCGATTTTAAGCTACAAACTGAAAGGAACCATTATCCCTCCACCAACTCATACCCCCTGAGCGTTGTGGATTTCTCACAATGGACGTGCAACGGACACCTTGTAAACCAAACTCACTGGGACGAAGTTGGTCATATTCCAGAGAGAACACAATATTGTTTTAGAAGAGGTTTTCAAAGAAAATCAACAACTAAACTGATTTAACATATTCTTAAAATGAATATGACTTGGACATTTTCACAAACTCAAATTGTTTCCCTGGCAAAATTAGCCAAATGGATTCCTAAAAGAGTATGGATCTACTCCCAAATTCAGAATAAAATCTTCCCTATCACGTTCTTTAATGGACATCTGCTCATATATTTTAAAACGTGGAGTTAGTGAAAAAATCTTGGAAAAAAAAGTATTCAGTCTATGACTTTGGATAAAATTTATATTCTGTCCCATGCTACAGCACTTGAAATGTATGGTTAAGTATCTTGCTTGTCTAATCATAATATCAGAACACTTACTAAAACTGCTTGAGAGAAAATTTGTTTTCAGTGAAGGTCCAAGATTTCAGCCTGCTTATTCTTGGAGAAATGTGATATCTTTCTCCTTTGCTCTAAACTCTTTATCATCGAGGGCCTTATAGTATTAACAGTATTTTAAACACACTACTTTTCTTGCATTTCAAGTAACTCTTTTTGCAAGGAGCTGTGCAATTCCAGTTGTGGTCTGCTTTCTACTCTCTGCGACTGGGCTCCTCTGAAGATGTTTCCTCAAATGTATTTGTCTCATCCACTTTCACAGTAATTACTTTGAGAAATTTCACTGGGTACATGACTACACAGATTATAATGACATTTTTCCAAGCTGTCTTTCATGCATCAATAGATTGTCAAATCTAATATATGCATAAATAAGTATGCAAGTTCTGATCAATATTCTTTAGGGATATTTTCTCCCACCACCATTCTCTATTCCCCCACGGATCCTACCACAAGCTACTTTGGACCATGACAACTAGGACAATGTCCTTAGCATCAAGATAAGATACTGGATAAACCCAGGGGATAAAGTTGCTACACTAGCTCTGGTAGCATTTGTCTGTGATGTGATGTGTAAAGGTAGTATGCCTCTATCTTCTGTGTCACTGTTCATAAGGTGTGATTCTATGCAATCAGAGTTATAACATAATTACAATTACAAAGTTTCTCAGGGATTTGCTCTATTACTGTGACTGGTGCATATTAGTTTAGAATTTCAAGACTCAGGGTGGGGCATTACCATGAAAACTCATGGAGCCTCAGATATAAATTGTCACATGGCTATCATGGACAATAGAAGAAGAAAGACACAAATACATTTATGATTTTGTGAATACTTATTTTACTCAGCCCAAGCTGAGTACTTGAAAGGGTAGCACTGTAGAACTGTCCTCCCATTGTTCATCGATTTGCATGAGTGGGCACCAGTGATGTCTCCATTGTGAGACTTGTTACTGTTCTTGGCATATTGAGTACTCCATGGGGAGCTTGCCAGGCTCTGCTGTGTGGACGGGATACTCTCAGTAGCTTGCCAGGCTCTCCAAGAAAGGCAGAGGAATTGAACCCGGGTCGGCCGTGTGCAAGGCAAATGCCCTACCCGCTGTGCTATCACTCCAGTTACTTGAAAGGGTAATACACTCAAATTTGAGGCTGTGAACAGCATACTGGCATTCTGAAACTTAGGGTTCTGAAAATATGGATGATGAGCAAAATGAAAATCTCTATTTCTCATAAGTATGTATAGTTAATTCTAAAAGGAGTAAAGAAGCTTTAATCAATCATCTAAGTATAAACATGGATGCTGTGTTGATGACCCCAACAGAGACTATAAAGAGTTTATATCTGAAAACAGAGATGAAAGAAGTATCCATAAAGAATAAATAAAAGGATCACCCAAGGAAGCATGAAAATACACATAACTATACATGGCTGCACTGGAAATGTTCCACTACCTATAGAAAAAGTGGGTGCAGCAGTGAGGTTCTTATTTTTTTTGGGGGGGGGGTCAGCACCCTTGTTGATGCTCAGGGATTGTTCATGGCTCTGCACTCAAGAATTACTCCTAGTGGTAATCTCGGGACCATATGGGATGCCAGAGACTGAACCTGGGTTGGCTGTGTGCAAGGCAAGTGCCCTACCTGCTGTACTATCGCTCTGACCTTGGTAAAGTTCTTTAGAGAGTAATTTTGTAATATACAGCAAAGACAAAATGTGCATACCTTTTGACCTCTCATTGGTTGTTTGATCTACACTCAAAAATATTCACACCTCATACCAAAAGACACGTGCAATTCACTTATGGATCCATTAAGTTAACAAATCACTTGAACTTTAATTGGGGAATGGATAATATGTGGCATATTCATGCAATGGACATGGAAACCTCAATTAGAGCAAAAGAATATGATATTTGTCTATCAATAAAAATAGGTTGCAAAAACAAAACACCAAGTGACAGAAGCAAGTTGTGTAATGAAGTGAACAATAAACCATTTAACAAACTTGACATGCATGCAAAACAAATCATTACATTTGGACTCTTATATTTTACAAGTGGTTTTGAGAATGGAGCTAGGGTAGGTAGGGGAGAGAGGGAATCTTGCAGGGCTCTTCTGCTTCTGTGTGCGAGTATGACACGGGTGGGAAGGTCTAGAGAAAGGTACAAAAGAGTTCTGGACTTTGTTAAATTTTCTTCCTGTAATTTAAAAAAAATCTAAGGCAAATGTGACACAATTTAAGTATTTGTTAATTTTGGATATTGGATCAGTGGGATTTCTTTGCTTATTTTCTGTACTGGTTTTTTTCTTTTATTAAAGACTCCCTCCCCCCCCCCCCCACCGTCATAGTGAAAATAAAATTTCTCTTTGAGTCAAACACCCAGAGTAAAGGAAATAAACAAAGCCAAAGACCAGTGTGGGAAGTTGCTATGAAGGCAGGGAATGAGGTAAATGTTAAAACAGAGATCTGGGCAGATGGGAATTCTTCTTCTCACATTCACTGCAAAGGCAACCCAATGGCAGGAGGAAGCCACAAAGGGCAGCATGTTGATCTAGAGGCACTTGCTGAGGCCACTGTGGCACCAAGGGGCTGAGGGACCATGCAGCAGGCCTGGGGATCCTCCCCTTCGTGACCCCCCGAGGGAGGATTTAGTGTGCTCTGCTCCACTGAATCCCAGTGCTGTCTGCCCAGGTTCCCATAAGAATGCCCAGCTGGGTCAGGTGTGTGTGGTATTTACCATGCAGGCATCTCCATACCTGGATGGAAGATCTTAGACTGAGAATCTTTTGGGTCACTGTGAGTCCACAGGCAGAAAACATTTAGATGGGTTACTGATTCAGACAGAAATCTGATGAACCCAGATGGTGGAATTTGGAGGCATAAGAATTTTCAATAAGTCATCCATTCAGTTCAATGACTAAGTAAATGGGATGAAAGTCCCTGAGCCAAATCTGTGAGGAGAAACAGATCTGTGTTGTTCCAAAAGGGCTTCGGAGGGTGACCCAATGACCAGTCCTGATTTTATAAGAAAGGTGAGTTACCTAACCTGGAGTTCCCACACTATCATTACTTCTTCATTTCTGTCATTTTCTAAGTCCCTATACAAGTTTGCTGGAGAAAGAGGAAACTCTCATTTCCAATTTCTATTTGAGGGTGTTCTGGTCACTCCTGAGGTACCCTAGCCCCTTCCCAAGATTTATCCTGCTTATTATATCCTAGAAAGAAGGGCAATTCCACAAAATCATGAAAAAGATTGGGTTCAACTGAGCAACTAAACCCTTATCTTCTACTCAAAACAGCCTGGCATGTTTTTCAAATGCTCTTAGAAGGGAAAAAAGGAGTTGGGCAAAGAGAGAGTGAGCGAAGAAAACCCCTGATCAATTCTCTTCCTGCTCTCCGGCCAGCCCCTACGTTAGGATCTGCTTCCTTCTCAAGCCCACAGATCTGCAGAGTCAGGAGCCCCCTCTCCTCAGCCCCCGTGGGGAGCCAGACCTCTTGCAGCAACACCAGCTTTGTTCAAGGACAGATTTTTAATCCTCACCTAGACCAGAGACCTTTGGGCCCCAGAAGTGCTCATATTTAGGGCTTATTGAGACATTGACTAGAGCAGATGAGGTTCAACTTGGAATTCACAGGGAACTCTCCATTCCCTTCTGGTGAATCAGAATGAGTTGAACTTCTACTCTACTACCCAGGGGACACTGGGGCTGGGCATTCATGGTCCATTATTGGGACCCAAGGGAAAAATCGAGGAATGGAATCCTGCCCACCCCCTTCACCTTTTCCTCTCAGTTGCTCAGAGGAGCTGAATTCTCCCTCTGCCCGAGACCATCCCCCTCCCCTGCCCTCCGTTCCTCCCTCCCCCCCCCCCCCCCCCGCAAAACACACACACACACACACACAGACACCTGAGCTCAAGCTCTTACAGGTGGGTGACTGAGAGACCGTTCTCCAAGTCTCTCAGGGTCTTGGGGGGCAATCTTAAGAAGCCAGGATTCCCTTAGAGGTGACTGGTATGTGACAAAGACAAGGCATATGGTAATGGACAGGGCTCTAGCCTCTTGAAGATGGTGGGGGGGTGGGTGGGAGGGGGGAAGGCAGACAGTTCTTTCTTCGACACCCCCCTCCCCAAAGGAGAACAGTTCCGCTCTCTATTTTATGACAACAATAGCATGGACCAGCTCCTTCAAGTGTTTCACAAAGCAGCCTGAGAAATCTCTCACCAAGCCCCTGAGTCTTTCCAGCCTGCCGGTTCATTGTCCCTCCTGGGCCAGGGAACAAAGGGGTGGGGAGGCTAGAAGGCCCCCAGTTGCTGGCTGTTCTCAGTGTCCTAATCCTTTCAAACCTGTGAGAGGAATGGCCTGCCGAGCTGGTAAATAGAGTTTCTCCTGCACCTTTTATTCAGCCCCTCTGCTTATGCACTCTGGAGCTCTTCAGGTATTACAAATCCTCCGGGTTAGGGACAAGCTGGCCTGTAGGGATCTTGGGGGGGGTTTCTAAGAGGATAAAAGCCCTGGGGGGTTCATTCCCACATTCACTGAGCGCACCCCTCCCCCATGGGCAGCCCCTCTGGGGAGTTCTTTCCCACCACTCCATACTCTAGGCTCCGTGGCAAAAACTCTGTGTCCAGCCCCAAGTGGTTTCTGGAAGCTTCTCTTCTAGCTGACACACAGGCACTGAACCCCCTCTTCCCAGCCCACCCCCTCAGTCTCTGTGTCCCCTGAGCCATGGACTGTATTTCCCTCCTGGAGCTCCAGCTAGCCACCTCCATACTGCCTTGGGGCTCTCATGCCAGAGCAACTCCTTGTACAAGGAAAGCTTCTTAGCTTTGATTGCTGGAACATTCCCAAGGTTACCCCCCAGGGATCAAAGGTTTCTTTGCTAGATGCCTGGAGAATTGTGCAGGTGTTTTTTAGCTCAGTCATCTGGTAAGAGTGGGGGTGGAGGGGGAAGGAAGCTTTTTTGTTCTAGTGTGTCGAGTTCTCGGGTCCAACACTACGGGCTACGTGAAGGTTGAGAACACCGTCTCCTAGGAGAATGATAGAAAGCTGATGCGGGAAGATCTCTAGGGAACAACCAGGACAAAGGCTATACTCCAATACTCCAAGTCAGAATATCATTTCAGCCTGCATGCGGTCTCCACATAAAACTCATCATGCACGTATGTGTCCACACAGAGCCACACATAAATCCTTAAAACAATATATGTGAGAAATAATCTGAGATTTTCTACTGTTCTCTACATTATTATTATTATTATTATTTTGTACAAATGTTGATTGAGATCCTTTTGGTTTAATGCCATGGTTTAATGCCATGGTCCAACAAAGGGCTACCATGCTGGGTGCAATGTCCTGTGGCAAGGTCAACACTTTCGGGCTCAAGTACATGAAATGAGGGTACCAGAGAGTTCCCCAAGATCACACTAGAGCTACAAATGAAATCTAAAGCATCCCCCAATAAAGGAGGGAGCCTTATTTTTCTGAGGAGCAGAGATCTACGTTTGGTTCCCCCAAAGTCTGTAGGCATGTAGCTAGAGCAGAGAGTATTCAGACTCTGTGTTCTATGTCATTAACAGGACTGGAGGGTTCTGCTGTTTCTAGAAAATCTCTGAGAGGGAGGAGCAGCTGGTGGGGAGGGAGGGTGGCATAAAGGGAGAAGGGAGAAAACAGCTTTGAAAGCAGCAGGTGAAGCACTGCAGTCCCCTAGATATTGGTGTATGAGTATATGCGTGAGTTAATTTCTTGAATTTTTCTCTTTTGGACACACAGTTCAGGTCAGCTTCCTTTCACAATCAACTTTTTTGGCCTATTTTTCAACTTTTTCTAATGGTTCTTTCTTCACATTTTTTTAAACCTTTTCCCATTCATTATATTTCCTGTTACTGCTTTTCTCAAAACAACTTCCTTTTTCCTATCAAAATCAGGATCTTAGCAATAAGAATAAACGTCAGAGAGGCAACTCTATGAATCCTGTTCCCACAAATATTATTCAAAAAGCTGATCAAATTAGATCTGGCTTTAAAATTCCTTTTACCAAATTTCCCAGTGATCAAAACACAGGCATTATGTCAAGTTTCTCAATGCAAGCCAGCAGGGCAGAACCAACTCTTTGCCCCCTGCAATTGTCTTAAAATCTTTCACTGAATTTCTTACAATCTTCATCTATATTAGCTATTTACTAGACTTCTAATCTTTTAAGAAAGCTTCTAAAAATGAAGAGCCAAAAGCCACACTGTGCACTGGGTAAATAAAAGTCTAGCTTTCTGATTGCTTACTACTTATACACTCTTAGAGAGTCTGTAACAAAGGGCCCTGCTGTTTGCTTTGCTTAATCTGGTCTTCAAATCTCTGCTTCTTTGTCAGAAAACAATATTTGCAATTGTAAAAAAAATATTTACCAAGGAACTTGGATAGCATAAGTCAAAGGCTAAGAGCCAAGGGTCAGTAGTTCATACCCCAAATTTCCCTGGACCCAAGTTCCTGCTGGGGAGCTCAGCCACACCAAACAAACAGGCAGTTTTCTGGGTCCATGAAGAGACAGACATTTAAGAAGGAACAGCGAAGAGAAGGCTGTAGCCTACAACCTAGTCAGGTGCATGAGCTCTCCAGCTGGCTTCCCAGAATTCCTGTGAGGTCCGCACAGTACAAACCAATGGGAGTGTCCGTGGACACTTTGGAGAGATGTGGCCTGTTTCACCAACCCAGGGGAAACACTCCATTTACAGAGTCCTCCGGGGCAGATGCCCACTGCACACACAGAAACGACAGCTACAGTTCCTCTGTAGCTCAGATGTTTCCTGGGCATCTCTGAGGCGGGGCTTCCTGCCTGATTGTTGATCCAAGTCCTACTGGGGTGGGATCCCTTCTTAATGCATAAGCAGTTTTGGACATCTGAGCCTATGGGCTACTTTCAAGGGTGTTGGAATTTACCTTCACTGAGTCCATTCTTTCATGGACCAACCTGCCTTTGGACATCTTTCCTAAGTGGCAGAGTCTAGCTTCTGGGTTTCCCTAGACTGCCACCTTCAGACACTCTAACTGGGGCTCCTTACCTTAAAGTCTCAAGCGTAGGTCACAGGTGTGGGACAGGAAGACCTGGTCCCCAGTTAGGGTGTGAGCACTAGTAAAGGAGTAACCAGAAGGAAGTTAAGGAGGTGGACTCCATACCAAGTGCCCCACAGGGTGTGGCTTTGTGGGTTGTCCAGTCTGTTAGGTGGGGGATACTCTGAGAATGGCAGCTTCTCCCTAAAGGGATCAGAGACCTATCACTTGTGTCCTCACTCCAGGAATCTGGAAGACGGGGGCAATGGTCATTCCTAGCTTGCTAGGCTTGACCCTCAATCTTTGTGGTCTCATTTTGTTAGGCAATTCTGTAATTCTCCTTTAGTCCCACCTACCTTATGTCAAATTTGTGCCACTCTGGCCAGTCTCTTTGATTCCTTCAGTGGAAAATGTCAATGGCCATTTTATCTCAACCTTTGATTTTATCCTGGGGTAACTTCTATCAGAAGTATGACTATCATTATCACCACATTGCAAAGCACTGAGCATATTAGCATAAAGAAGTGGCTTAATCCAAAGATCTTACCTTGAAGAACCAGGCCTTCTTCCTTGATGGTGTAGACAAATGAGGTGAAGGGGGCCAGAGGAGACTTGGCAATGAGAATCTGCACAGAGAACATAATTCCAGGAGTCAGTCACTCACAGGAAATAGCAGAGCAGATACTCTATTCACCCCCATCCTAACTTTAAGACAAAGAGGTAATAGCTTAGTACACCTTGTGTTTATTTAATTTTTACTTCTTTCAGAACCAAATCAGAGTTATTTCTTCAAAATGATTGTTTTGGAATACTTACATTTATTTTCTGTTACTGAATGTCACATTCTTTCTTTCTTTCTTTTTTGGAAGATGGGAACACCCAGCTGTGCTCAAGATTTAAGATTTTTCCCCCTGGCTCTGCACTCAGGGATCACTCTTAGAGGGTCTCCTCAGAAAGCTATATGGGGTGCCACAGATGGAACCAAGTTTGGCTTGCTGCAGGGCAAACATCCTACCCATTGTACTATGGCTCCAGCCTTAAATTCTTAAATCAGTTCTTCTAAAAATGCTTCATAATTCTGACACATGCTGAAATAGCTACTTTACTAGGACAACTCTCAGCTGACTCTCTAACTCTATTCAGAAATTTAAATATTTTACTAAAAAAACCCCTCCTGGGCTGGAGAGATAACACAGCGGGTAGGGCGTTTGCCTTGCACGCAGCTGACCCGGGTTCGAGTCCCAACATCCCATATGGTACCCTGAGCACCGCCAGGAGTAACTCCTGAGTGCAGAGCCAGGACTAACACCTGTGCATCGCCGGGTGTGACCCCAAAAAAGCAAAAACTAAAACTAAAACAAACAAAAAAACTCCTAAGAAATCCATAAAAGATTAACATTTACCATAATTGCAAACAATCAGAGTAATTTGCTAAAGGCAAAGCAACAAGGAAGTTGCTATGTTGGCACCGACTTTTCCCCAGTCTGCGTGCCCACCTTGACTATGTGACTCCATTTCTTCTCACAAAGGTGAGCCATTATTTTTCATGGCCCTTGGCTGACAGGTTGGGTCAGTTCTCAGCCCAGGCCTCCAAAAGCCTCCCATGTCTCCACTTGCTCTCTGATACTCCTTTCTCTGAGAAAAAAGTAAAGCCAGGACAATTTGTTATCTGTGGAAGGATTAATGACAAGGAGTAGAGTTGGTGACTAAGCAGCTGACCTCCTGTGAGCACCACACACAATATTATTAAATGCTTATTACTGATAAATAGAATATATTATTGTTAAATGCTTATTACTTGCTATAAAATCTTTAGGGATTCTGATGTATTGTCACTAAAGCATTATTTCAGCAAGAGTTGACCAATATAAGAGAACCTTCTTTCCCCACAAAATATCCAAGGTATTTTGAGCAATGCCATTTCCTTAAGAAGATACATACTTTAAAAGGTTTGGTCGTTGTTTCATTTAAAAAGTATCATTAATTCACATCACTCTCCAAAGGGCTCAAAAGCACCAGTAAGCATTGTGTTTTATAGAATTTCTCCTGAAGGAAGATGAATATTTTTACAGTATATTGTTTTTTAAACTAATGTTCTATAAGCTAACATCATCAGAAATGGTGACAGTGTGGCATGTAGGTGTTTCGGGAGGCATGGGATAAAGAGATAACTTCACATAATCAAAAGGCTTACATTTACAAATATTTACAAACTCTCAACTATGAGAAATAGTGCTTTCATGTTGTCAAAAGATCGGAGGTTTTATCCATGAGTGAAGACATTTATACTAATCAGCCAGCTGCTGATGGCTGGGCCTGCCATTTTCTCTTTAGAACCATATTTCAACATTTCTCTCACTCTTTTGCAACTAGATATGGCCCTGTGACAAAGATTTGTATGACAGAATATGAACTCAAGTGACAGGCAGAACTTCCAGATGATGTTTTCCTAAGAAAATCATGTATTTCTCACTTCCCTTTCCCCACCTCCCAATGGCAGGAGCCAGCCTCAACCTCATGGATTCTGGTGCGGGGGGGGGGGGGGGGGGGGATGGAGAGCAGGAAGGAGGGTAAGGTGGGCAGGGACAAATCAAGTTCGGAAATGAAAGCTAGATCACCTTATAAAAGGATCCATGCACCCCATGTAGGGTCATCTGACTACCTCAGGACAGAAACACTTGTTTGAAGCACCGTATTTTGAACATTTTAGTCCACATGATGGAGTTGCCTGAATTCTAAATATACCCTTGGCTCTGGATAAGCTAACCTTAATGAACTTCAATTTCCTCACATGTAAAGTAAGTATAACTACACCCACCAAATGATACTGTTGGGAGGACTAAATTAAAGGTAGAAAATGCCTGTCATTGTGTCAAATCAACAAGCACATTTCACTGCATGTTTCCCAAAGACCCCTTAACAGGCTCATCAAAGATCAGTATGTTTTGCTTTTACAGCTGCTATAATGCTATCTAGACAAACTTGGTCATCATTCTCAGAGCTAACAAGGGGATGCTTAGATGGAACACTGAGATCTGCTCATCAAAAATCTCTTACCTGTTCAAACAGCTCCTTTTCTCCTTTTCTGGCTGAGATGCTCGGGGATGGTAGAACAAGAAGTTTATGGATAGTACCCCCCCACCCCCCACTTCCCCAGCAGGGGAATGGCAAGCTCAAAGAGGGCAGTGCTGCTCAAACCTTAATATCAGTATGAATCATCTGTAGGTCCTGTGCACTACAGATTGGGACCTAGTAGGTTTTGGGTGGGGCTCAGATTTTGCACTCTAACAAGCTCCCAGGATATGCTACAGCCCACAGATCAAATTTTGAATAGCTGGACTCTATGAAATTAGCCTGACTGAAGAGTCTAAAATGAACACGCAAGAGCTTAGCAGAGTTCTGGAGCCTGTAAGGAGGCTGTGATAATTCAGGAGAAAGATGATCCCTAAACCATAGTAGTATCAGAAAAAATGGGAAAAAAGAAAACACACAGACTAAATAGAAACTCTTAACCTGAAAAGGCAATAAAAATAAAAATCCAATGGGCTGGAGCTGATAGCACAGTGGGTAGGGCGTTTGCCATGCATGCAGCCAACCTGGGTTTGATTTGCAGCATCCCATATGGTCCCCTGGGCACCGCCAGGAGTAATTTCTGAATGCAGAGCCAGGAGTAACCTCTGTGCATCGCCGGGTGTGACCCAAAAAGAAAAAAAAAACAAAAAGTCCCCCCAAACCCCACCATATTCCAAACCTCAGATCCTTATTGTCTACCTAAAGCAACTATATGTGACACCAAAAGCATGTAGGTAGCAATCTGTAAAGACTATATTTTTGAAAATTTCATTACCAATTATCTTACAGACCACAAACCTGAGCTCAAAGGCAGTAACCCTACTTCCCTCAGCTGATGTTCCTCTCCCAGGGAGCACCTGCCTATTCTCTGATCAAGCCTTGAGCCCTGGCAAGAAGGACCTCACCAAGAACAAAGCGTCTGAAACTGGCGCAGTGATCCCTAAATGGGGCTGTCTAATGTGAATGTAGAGGGCATAAACATTTTGAGAGAGAAAGAAAGAATAAAAGTGCCTGCCATAGAGGAAGGCTGAGGGTGAGGTGGGGGGTGTTGGAAGGGAAACTGGGGACAATGGTGTTGAGAAACATACACTCGTGGAGTGATGGGTGCTGGAACAATGTATGACTGAAACCTAATCATAAACAGCTTTGTGAGGGTCTATCTCACAGTGATTCAATAAAAAAATCTTAAAATTTTTTTTTTTTAGTTTTAAGGTGAATTTTTTTCAACACAGTAGGGGAAAAACAATGCTCAACATAATCAGAATGAAAGATTTGTCTATAAACATGAGCTAACATGGATGGTGGTGGTAGTTGGGGTCCTGAGACACTGGTGGAGGGAAGTGGGCACTCTGGTGGTGGGTGTGGTGCTAGAATAATGGATGCACAAAAAGTCTAATTAACAGTATTACAAATTCCAGTACCTCAACAATAATGGTTTAAAAATAATAAATTACAGAATGGTATATGGACACCCAAGAGTAGTTGAGATAAGTACCAGGAGGCCTGTTCCATAGCTTGGAAGTCGGCAGCACACGCTGGGGGAAAACGCAGCTCAGATAGAGAAGGGAACACCAAGTAAAGGGTGTTTGGAGGACTCGCTCGGGATGCCAGACGTGTGCTGAAAGTAGACTATAGACTGAACACGATGGCCACTCAATACCTTTATTGCAAACCATAACATCCTAAAGGAAAGAGAGAGCAAGAGGGAATGCCCTGTCATAGAGGTGGGGCAGGGTGGGGGGATGGAGGGAGTGGGAGGGCAACTGGATTCATTGGTGGTGGAAAATGGGCACTGGTGGAGGGATGGGTACTTGATCATTGTATAACTGAAACCCAAACACAAAAGTTTATAAGTCTACAACTGTACCTCATGGTGTCTCACTAATAAAAAAAATAAACAAAATAAACATAGACTAATTAGCAAAATAAAAAATAATAAATTAAATGAATTTATTTCTGAAATCTTGATAGTATATGTTTGATATGCATATATATAAATATATATTTGGAGTTCCAAAAAAACTTCTCAAGCAAAAAGGGGTTGCAAGTGGAAAAAATTAAGAAACTCTGACCTTGAGTGCCCTCACACCTGGAAGGAAATCTTGGGGTTTGGAGAGGTCACTGATTAATGTCCTGTCCTTCTCAAGTAGACTTAAAAATGGCTCATCAAAATGAAGATCCGTGAGTGGTTAGAAAAAGGAAGCGATCAGTTATGTCAGGTAAATCCCACTTCCTTTTCTTGGAGGGAACTTCCAGAGTGATAGATCAGAGGACTACCATGCACACAAAATATCTGTTTTCAGTAGAACATGTAAAAAACACTCAATATGTCTTCTAGATAAAATGAAGACAAGTTAGGTTGGATACTAATACCACTAAGCAGATTTTCAAGTGACCAATAGAAATCAATAGAAATCTGGTTAGGTATAGCAGCTTCTAGTTGAAGGTATTAGATTATAGCCTTAGTCTTGTCACATTTTATATTTTTATTGATCTGGACAAGGACTCTGATGTATCCAACCACATTCCTATAACAAATACTGGATTAATCAGGAAAAGAATGAAAAAAAATTGAGGAACTAAGGGAGTTTATATTTAATGAAGACAAAAAAATAACAATAAATAAAATGTATGGCATGTTAGATAATTATAAATGAGATGTGTTGAATTGGAGGAGGAGGAGGAGGATGTTACCTTTTCACTGAGACCATCTCTATTTTCTATTTAAAATTGACATCCTCCTGGTATGTCACTTGTATGGCTGGTATGACACTTGGCTTGCAAGTGGCCAATCCGTATTCGGATCCCCAGCACCATACATGATCTCCCAAGCCTCACCAGGAGTGATCCCCGAGCAGAGAGCCAGGAGTACACCTTGAGCACCACTGGGCATGGCCACAAAATAAGAAAAGAAAAAAAAAGTGACATTTGAACCTTGTGTATGATGCAACTAACCCATACTTGAGACACTGGGAATGGTAACAGGAGGCAAAAATTTTCAACTAAGAATATATTATAATAGAGAAGAGCAGAATCAAAACACACCTAAATTAATTTTGGGAGAACACTACAGGTACTTTTAGGATGCAAAAATATTGGAATGTATGTAAGGTTTTGCCTTTGACAAGACAGGGTCAACTATTGGTTACAAATCATGGAAGATGATAGTTAGAGTTCAGAAGATAGATTTGGAAGTTTGCTAACAACAAATTAATAAGAGTCAGTTGAGAGATATTGACAAAAATCTAATGTGGTTTCTGGATATATCAGTGGAGACACAGTATCTGGAACAAGGGCACAATGATTCTGCTCTTCTCTCTCAGCAAACCATTTATTGTATGCAATGTGTTTGGATTGGATGACAAATTCTAAAATGAACAAAATGAACAACTGGAGGAGAACCATGAAGTTGGTTAGATATCCAAAGACCACAAACACTTCACTTTTTTGTTTTGTTTTGCAGCCACACCTTATGATGCTCAGTGGTTACTCCTGGTCCTACTGAATTATTCCTGGCAATGCTCAGGGAACCATATGGAGTGCCAGGGATCAAACCCAGGTCAGCCACATGCAAGGCATGAGTCTTACCCACTGTACTATCTCTCTAGCCCCTGACCACAAACACTTCAATGCCAACACAATGTCACACTGGGGGTCTGTGATAGATGAAGGTGCTTGTTGTTTGTAATACTAGTTTCTTATCTGGAAATTCTGTCATGTTATGAACTAGAGAGAAGGAATGCAAAGGAACTTTCTAGCCCATAAATCTCAGAAAAACTGCTGCTTGCCATGTATATTTGTGAACACACAGAGAATTCTTCCCCCTTTTAGAACTGAAACAATACACTGAGTCCTTTTGCCTTTCAAACTAAATAATTTCTCTTCTAAAGTCAACAACCCCCTCTAGCAGGTTATTTAGACTGTTCTGCTTCAGATATGTCACCAGATCCTTAATCTGCTGTGTTCTAATCAAGTCAAATTCTATCTGACTTGAACAGTTGTCAATAGTCTCTGCCTGGCTACTCAATGAAAGTATTGGGTCTCAGTGCAATTTTCGCTTTTCAATTACAGAAATATTAGTCAAGCCTATGTGTGCTGTATGAAACTGGTATGTTCTGAGGGAAATAAGTGATTAGACAAGGATAAGTGCAGATACATAGAGCTCAGAAAGCCTCGGGTTCCATAAAGAAGGTGTGTGGCATGTGAGCTTGCTCTCCCAGTGGCCTCCTTGTTTTTTTCTTGAGTGCTCCTTTCAAATAAGACCAGCTTCACTTTATACTCTAATAGAAGCAGGGAGGTCTCCTACATCTATTCTTACAAGAAAAGTGGTCACTGACATTTTAAAATTCTTTGGAGGAACTACTTTGCACTAGTTGCTGGGTCCCAAATTCCACCGCCATCTGGAAGTCATTTCCATTATTTGTACCATTTACCTACCTATTCACACATTTCTTCATCCACAGATATTTACCAGTACTTTCCTTTGTGTGAGACACTGTTGGAGCAGCAGCGGGCAAGCAGCAGGGAACAAGACAAGATTGTTGCGTCATGAACCTGACGTTCTGATACGCTTTTAAACTGATATTCTACTATGGGATTTTCATTCTTCATTCATTCGATCCATCGCCTTTCACTGGCAAACTCTCTCTCTCTCTCTTTTTTCTCTGTGTGTGTGAGAATGTGTGTGTATGTGTGTGTGTGTGTGTGTGTGTGTGTGTGTGTGAGAGAGAGAGAGAGAGAGAGAGAGAGAGCCACATCTGGCAGTGCATGGGGTAGGGGTTGAGACAGGAAGGCCATTCCTGGCTCAGTACATCCGGTTATACTTGGAGTACCATGTGGTGCCAGGGATTGAATCCAGGGCTCCTGAATGCAAATGATATGCTCTAAAACTTTGAGTTATCTCTCCACTTCAAAAATATTTATTAGTATCTACTACTGAGCATCAGATATAGGCCTTGAAGATCCCATGTGCACTGTGTAAATGTTTAATTTTTAAAAGATGGCCATCTGGTTTTACTTTAGTTTATGAATTAAAATGCTGACTTCTCAATGTCATTGCAAAGATCAGGGGCATCATCTTTAATCGTACACTTTTCCCGTCTCTGTGTCCCATTCTAGTACCTTGATCTTTGTGAACTTCAAAATAATCGATGTTCTCTTTATCCTTATGCTGCCTCAGTGAGGGATTCTCCCAGTTTAGAAGTGGAAATACAGAGACCTGGCTACTCTAAATAAATGTGGAGAAATGGCATTTGGAATGCACTGGCCTCCCTTACAGATCCCCTTCTTTTATTTTCTTTTTACCTATGTTTTTGACTAGTCCGCTACTTCTCTTTATCTCTACAGACAGTTGATTAATACCTCTCAGTGTAAAACATTTTCCTGTTATAGTGCATTATTTTATGTTTTTTTATTTGGGGTGGGGGGACACACCCAGCAGTGTTCAGGGCTTACTCCTGGTTCTGTGCTCAGGGATAACCCCTGGAAAGGTTTGGGGAACCATCTGTGATACAGGGGATTGATCTGGGTTACCAAGTACAAGATAAACACCTACCTGCAGTAATATCTCTCCAGGCCCCTAGTGCATTATTTTACACCAAGATTCTGAAAGAACAGTAATGGGTTTGAAAAGGTGAAAAGGCCTACAGGCTTGCTGAGGGTGGGGGGGTTTGCCACAATGATATTGAAGATGATGATAATGATGATGATGAAAACAATGATAAGCAATAATGTTCCTTATAAGCCTGAGCTAACTCATTTATTATGCTAAAACCTAGATTCTAACACAGGTTATCTGATTTTTAGTTCATGTTTTTAACTAGCATGGTCGGCCCCAGTATATCACAAATAGATCAGTTCACTTCCCTGGAATGATACATAAAACAAGGACAATTTCTCTCTCTCTCTCTCTCTCTCTCTCTCTCTCTCTCTCTCTCTCTCTCTCTCTCTCTCTCTCTCTCTCTCTCTCTCTCCCCCCTGCACTGTGGTTACTGCACAATTCAAAACAAAGGGGATTGGGGGAAATTTTCCACATAGGTTACCTCAACTGTTCATGAGCTTCCAAATGGGCAGTCTTTTTCTTCTGCCCTTCATCTCTGAAGGTCCAAATGTTCCCTACTCTGAAACCCCATGCAAATGCTGCTTCTTCCAGGAAGCTGATGCTGATGGCTCCAGCCTGAGGTAATGTCTCTCCTGTCCCCTCACGCTTCATCAGTACTTCTCTACAGTACTGCTTGCTTTTTCCATGGTTGCACAGGGAATGGTACCTAGGTTTGCACTGCATATGAAGAACAGAGCCCAATACCAATACAGTGCTTTATCCAACAAATGAAGTTCAACTAAGAAAAGAACATCCGTGAAAAAATACACAAACTGGTGAATCTCAGAGCTCTGACTCACAGTCCTTTTGCGGATTTAGCTGGCACCCCTTTCCCAAAGTAGGGGACTTAGAAGAAACCATAGGAAAGAGCGGGCTGTCTGGTCAATTACTGCCAAGATTCTCAGCTTGGGCAGGGCCAAAGTCAAGTCTTTGGTTTCAACTTACTATAGCATCACATGTTTTTCCTGGCCTGATCCCACTTTCAAGAAGCTCAGAAAATGGAAAGGAGCCATGGAACCGAAAATGCTGGGCATGGGAACCTCAGGCCTCCTCCAGGACACTGACACCTTCTGGAGATAGTGTCAGTGTCCTCCTTTAATTTGGGGGAGTGGAGAGGCCACATACGGCAGTGCTCAGAGCTTACTCCTGACTCTGTGCTCAGCTATCACTCCTGGTGGGCTTGGGGGACCATATGGGGTGCTAGAGATAGTACCTGGGTTAACTGTGTGCAAGACAAATGCCCTACCTATTGTACTATCTCTCTGCCCCCCTGTGTCCTCCTGTGTACAGTTGTGACCCTCATTTGGAACAACCCAGTCTAGCTGTGTCTACGGAGTGCCAGAAAGGTCAGCATGGAAGAGGTAGTACAAAGATATCAGGAACTTTGAGTATAGGCTCTATATACCCAGTAATGTTCTGGGGACACTCCTGGCTCTGCACTCAGAAATTATTCCTGGTGGTACTCGGGAGACCATATGAGAAGCCAGGGATCATACCTGGGTCAGGTGCATGCAAGGCAAGCTCTTTACCCACTGTATTATCCCTCCAGCCTCCTAAGCAGAAGAATGTTTTTTCTATCCTTGCTATTTGCTACTGAACATAGGGTCTAAAGACAATGTAACAGAATCAGCCAGGAAAAATTAAGGTGAGAAGCAATTAAGGGGGACTTCTCAAAAATTTGACTGCATCCATCCTCAATTTTATGCCTAGCGAATTTTTTTTTGTCTCAGTCTTCCCGAAAACAAGAGAGACAATGTGGTCGTTGATGAACTCGCGGCTATGTCTTCACTGAATGCATCTACTACTTTCATCTGCTTGCAGGGGTCCTGCTGAGAAGCAAGAGCGGAAACCCACTGACTCTGAAATGTCCTTCAACAGGGACCCTATTCTCTTACGTCAACAAGATGCCTGCGCTAATAAAACCCATTGCTAAGCTAAACAAACCTTTCCTCTAGCTGTGCCAAGTGTCTGTGACAGAAATCCTTCATGCCAGAGATTTTCCTCCTTGTCCAAGACTTAGAAAAAGGTTGTTTTCTCAGCTGCTTTGAAGCCCAGGAAGACAGCCAGGGAGGCAAACAAGCCAGCCAGTCTTGCATCAGATAATTAAACGAGCTTTTGATAACCCCAAGTTTTCTATCCCTTCCCAGGTTGAGCTGAACTCACAAAGCCAAGGGACAGAAGGGCCGGAAGTGCTCCAGACAGGAAGATCTCCGTGGCTGGAAGGAGGCCACAGGATTGGGGGTCGTGAAATGTACCCAGTGATCCTCAAAGGAATTCCCTAGTCATTGTATTTCGAGAGTTGGAGAGAAAGGTGGCCGAGGTCCAGTTCCCAGTCCATATCTGGATCTTATGCTGATTAGAATCTGCTTCATCACTTGGAAAGTCACTCTCCATGGAATACTGAAGCCTAAGCCCCAAGAGCATTGCAATAATAGGAGAGGAGAGGAGAAAATGAGTTTAATGTCTTCTTATATATAAGGAAGTAAGATCTGTAGAAGCAATATAGTGCTGGAAAATGACAGGGTGGAAAAATGAACTGTATCTGGAACAGGCATGAACTTATTATGTATCTACATGTGGTCTACTTCACAACTTTTCCTGCAGAAACCGGGGACAGAAATTTAGCTGATCTGTGTTCCTAATGAAATATAATTTGAGCCTTGGGTGAATTCTCCTAGAAAGTTTGGCTCTTAGGTTAGAAAATTTTATTTCATCCTTGAGTATCATCACGTTCTTTCATAGCATCGTTCTGATGATTGGTTCTAAATGTTTACCTATACCACATTAATATATATATATATATATATATATATATAGAGAGAGAGAGAGAGAGAGAGAGAGCTGGCTCCTTAAAGTAAACATGAATTTCTTCAGATCGATAGGATATTAAGTTAGCAAATAAAGGCAAATTGTTATTTCAGGGCCAGAGTGACATTCTGAGTTTTTTCCTCCCCTCCCAGAATTATAAAAAATTCAAACGTACAGTGAAGCTGAAAGAATTTTATAGTGTATACAAACTTTTCAAATGGACATTAGATTAGCATTTTGTTATTAATTTTTCTATTAATCCACCAATCTCCTTATTCTTTTGTTGCTGCATTTCAAAATTATCTGCAAACACTGGTGTGCTTTACCCTAAAAATTTGAGCAGGCATATATCAACTATTATCTCACTAGAACTAAATTCAGAGGCAAATAAAACGTATTGTCAAGCAAAACAAAATTTATTATAACTATGCCAAGTATCTACAACAAAAACATTTTATACTGGTTCATTTATTTAAAAAACGATGTTGGGATCACAGAGATAGCTTAGAGATTAAGGTGCTTGCCTTTCACACTGCTGACCCTAGTTTGATCTGTGGCACTGGTTATGATTCCCTGAACACCACCAAGAGTGATCTCTGAGCACTGAGCTAGAAATATGCCATGAACACAGCTCGGTTTGACCCCAAGAAACAAAAAATAGAAATTAAAAAAATATATAATGCTTTCATTTTTCAGAAAACTTTACATGTGGTTTGAAAAGCACAGTGATTTTCTCCTATACTAAAATAAAAAAAGAGCACATATATTGTAATATAAAAATCTGTGTAGTCAAATAATATGATCCTTAATTTCTTCTAAGTAAATATCTGGCTTATTGAGTCATAATTTACACGCATAAAATCTTTTTCTAACATAAGCATTTATGCTATAAATTTTCCTGTAAGCACTACTTTAGCTATATACATAAACTTTAGTATGTTGTGTTTTTGTTCTCACTTCCTCAAAGTATTTTCTAATTTATCTTATGAATTATTCACTGATCTATTACTTATATCAGAGGGAATATGTGTTTAATTTGCATATAATTGACAATTCCTCACATATCTTTCTGATTATAACTTTTATTACATTGTGATTAGCATCTGCATTATTTTAACCACTTAAAATTTATCCAGCCTTTTTTTGTCTATTACTTCTATTTTTTAAGGCCAAATTTGGCAGTGTCCAGACTATTTGTGGCTCATGGGAGTTCTCAACAAATTTTGATGGAACTGATGTTTCAAAAAAAAAAGACACTCTTAGGGGCTGGAGAGATATAGTACAGCAGGTAATGTACTTGCCTTGTATACAGTAGGCATAGGTTTAAATCCCCGACTCATCTACAGTCCCCTAAGCACTGTGAGTATTGATCCCTGAGCACAGATCCAGGAGTAATCCTTGAACACCACCAAATAAGGGACCCCAAAAACAACCTCCTGAAGGCATTTCTTGTATGGCAAGTGTACTAGTGATAAATCCTCAGAGTTGTTTGAGAAATGTCTAAATTTCACTTTACCTTTTGAAGGACAGTTTTTCTGGATATAAAATTCTTTATTGATAGTCTTTTCCCTAGTCATTTGAAAATTTTATTCCACTGCTTTCCGGTCTGCTTCCTTTCTACTGAAAAGTCAGCTCATTAACTTTTTAAAGGATCCCTTATACAGGAGGTATTTTGGTGACTAATGGTTGAACAGCTTTTCCCTAAATATCTCGAACAAATAAGCCTTTGCTGAGGGTCTCTGTGCAGATGTTGGATCATACGTTTACCACTTTAGGCCACACCTGGCAGCACTTTGCTCTCTCTTAACCTTTAATTCATGTTTAATAGAGCCTTAGCATCAGTCAGCAAGCACTTTATAGCTTTATCATAGCCTTAACTTACTGCACAGAACATAAAGTTAATAAAAAGTAACAGCTCAGGGTCCTCCCAGATCTTTTCTCGTTATGAGCAAAGTTCTGGGCCATATGTTTAGCCTTCTAGATTACCTGTTATATGTGGAATCTTTAAAAGCTATTTATGGACATTGTCTCAATTTTTCCTTCTTAAGTTTAGGTTAGACTTTCGTTAGTCCTATCTGGCAGTGAGTCTTAGGCAGACATGATTGTGAGCAACTGCCACTGATTATTTTTAATAAGTTTTCTGTTGGTAGAGCTATTCACTCAGACCAAGCTCCGAGCCAGAACAAATAGCGACAAGTCCTTAAGATGAAACTTCAGGGGGCATGGTTAGCTTGGTGACAAGCAGCTGCCTTGCAGGTATAGTATGAGATCATAAGTTCAAACTCTGGCCCCATCCCATATGTCCTAAATATGATCTCAGTAGCACTTTGTCTTGGGATACCTGGATCTACAACAAACTGGGTGATCTCCAGAGTACTATGGCCATGTAGTCATGGTAGTATAGGAGCACTTCAACTGAAGTGCTTGCTGGTGACCCCCAGCAGGTACTATAACTCAAAAAGTAAAGGAGTTTCAGTGAGCAATTAATTAGATGGGCAAATGGTGCTCATTCTCTTGGAAGCAGTTCTTGGGGAGCTCTAAACCTGTTCTACCTCTCTACTGGCTGCCAGATTGCTGTCCTACAAAGCTAGAGTAGTTGTGGGATGTTTGCTTTCAGTTACTACAGAGCCAGGGAAGAAAGATTTAGATTAGGACAAGTCAGAATGCCACAAGCCTTAGTTATTACTGAAATTCACCTACTTTTCTTGTTTAAAAACAAACAAACAAACAAACAAACCAACCAACAAACCCTTTCTCAGACCACTATGAGTCTTAACTTAATTTCCATAATTCTAAAAAAAACAACAAAAAAGTTAATTTGGATAGCCTGTGTCAGTGTTCTTGATGCTTTTGTGGAGAAAGAGATTTTTGGAGTGACTTCCTCCATTATTTTGTAATTTAGTCTCCTCAGCCATATTTCAAATTTGTTGTTCTTACCTATTCAAATGTCATTGCTTTTTGCTATTTTACATGATTTAAGTCATGTACAAGATGATTGATTTCATCAATCAAAAGATTAATTTGTTCTTAATAAAATTTGTACCTCTCCACATTAAAAGGCCCTCCCGTTGATCGTCGATTTGCTCGAGCGGGCCCAGTAACGTCTCCATTGGAGACTTTGTTGTTACTGTGTCTGGCATATCGAATACTCTTGGTAGCTTGCCGGCATGACAAGTATGTTAGTCATCATGTTTCACATTTCCAGTTCCTTCTTGTCTTCTGGCTAATTTTAATTTGGTACATCCAATTCTTTCCATATAACCTTTAGCTCACTGAAAATATATGATTTATATATATGATTTATCTTAAGATTTCCCCCCTAAATCTTATATTTGCACTCATACTCTCGCTTTGGGAAAAGTAGTATTTTACAAGTTTGGTTACCCCTGGTTTTTAAGTCATGCTTACAGTTTAAGGTAAGGTAAAGGTAAAGGTAAAGGCCCTCCCGTTGATCATCGATTTGCTCGAGCGGGCCCAGTAACGTCTCCATTGGAGACTTTGTTGTTACTGTGTCTGGCATATCGAATACTCTCGGTAGCTTGCCGGGCTCTCCGAGAGGGGCGGAGGAATCAAAACTGCTTCACAACTAGCACAGCGGTAGGGCGTTTGCCTTACAAGTGGCCAACATGGCCAACCCGAGTTCGATTCCTCAGCTTACAGTTTAAAATATATTTAATTTTAGAAATATAATTAGAAGCTGTATTTAAAAATATTATTATTATTATTATTGTTACTGTTTTCCCATTGTTCATCGATTTGCTCAAGTGGGCACCAGTAACATTGTGAGACTTGTTACTGTGTTTGGCATATCGAGTACTTCACGGGTAGCTTGCCAGGCTCTCCTGTGTGGGTGAGATACTCTCGGTAGCTTGCTGGGCTCTCCGAAAGGGGTGGAGGAATCGAATTCGGGTCGGCCATGTTGGCTGCTTGCAAGGCAAACACCCTACCAGCTGTGCTATCGCTCCAGCCCTTATTACTATTATTATTATTTTGGTTAGGGGGTCACACTTGGTAGTCTCCAGGTTCACCCCTAGCTTTATGTTCCTTGCAAGGCTCAGGAACCATCTGTGGTGTTCAGATTGAACCTGGGTTGGCTGTGTTCAAGGTCCACTTTACTATTGCTCCAATCCCAGAATCAACTATATTTGTAAACTAAGGGGAACCACTGAAGAGGAATCAATATTAATACATGGAGATATCTTCTCACAGGTGGATTGATGATGCATTTACAGGAGCATTCTTTAGGACCCGGAGAGTAGCTCAAAGGCTGGAGTATGAACATTAAGGAGTCTGGGTTTGATCCTGAACATTTAGTGGTCCCATAGCACCAGCTGGGAGTAGCCCCTAAGTACTGACTGGGATAGCTCCAAAAAATGAACAGGATAATAAAAAAAGAATTCTCCAAAAATCTTGTCAGGTTCCTATATTCTAGTAACAGGAGCAGAAAAAGGGATATTATAAGTACAATATGGCAGGCAAGTAATTTTTAGTTTCAGTCAAATATCTCCTCTTGCCCTCTGCTTTGCTTTCTCAAATTTTGAACTTGAAAAAATTTATTTTCTCCAAAGATAAATTTCTGCAGTCAATCTGGGTTGGAGATTTGTCACCTGTTTGTCCAGGATGAAAAGGGGGATTTATTTAATATATTTCATCAATCTGCTATTTTCTTCTCTGCCTTTTTTGAAATCTGAAATCTCTTAAAATATTCTACTTTTATCATATTGAAAGCATTTTATTAGCAGTTTTTCTGTTATATCTTGTCAATTGTTTATTAGTTTCGTCCAATATTTTGTTGAAATCTACTTAGTCTCAAAGAGATTTCCAACTTCTTTTTCCCTTGGGGATCATTTTTACTATTGTCATTAAACTGAAATTCACTGCAAGCTGAGCCATGAGAAAAAGTAAAGTCAAACCTCCACATTAGAAAGGAGACTTGGGGAGGGGGTATAGGGAGAAATATTACAGTGGGTAGGATGCTTGGGGTGCTTGCCTTGCACATGGCTTGCCTAGCATGTGGCTGAGTTTTATCCTTAGCACCATGTATGGTCCCGTGAACCCCATTAGGAGCAATCCCTAAGTACAGAACTCGAGTAAACTCTGAGCACTGCCAGATAGGGCACTAAAACAAAACAGACAAAGTGAAGAAAAAAAATAAAAAGGAGAACTTCTTTGTGAGTTTTAGTTCTTCTACATCCAATCAAGTAGTATTTTGGTGACAACATTATGACACCAACTTTGAGGTCCAGTTAGTTACACAGACACAAGCATACATACACATGCACGCATGCACCCATACAAACTATACAAATCGTGCTGCATGTGACAGATATATCCTCTCAGGATCTATCTTCAAATCAATCTTATGAGGGGATAAAAGAATGTAGCTTGGGACCAAGGATTATCATCCTCATTATAAAGTATAAGAAGCTATGAATTTAGCCAATCACAGTTTCAAATCTTGACTATGATTTTGGGCATGCTTATGATGCCTCACTTTCCTTATCTATGAAATATTTATAATGATACCAAATTCATAGACTTATTGTAAGGAATAATGAAATGAGTGGAAAATGTGGTACATTTTAAGAACCTAATAAATGTTAGATTCTTTTCACTGTAGTGGAGGAGAGGATAATGGGTAATTAAGAAGTTAGTAACTTCTTCTTATGCCTAATGAGCTAGTTTAGTGATCTATTTGCCCCTTCTTGCAGTCTATGTGAGAATCTGTCACATCAGATAGATTTCAGATGAGATATCTAACCATCACTGAAATTGGTAGTGTTCCAATTTATTAATATGTATTTTTGTTCCTACTTCCCCATTTATTAATATTACCGATGGGTACTCTGACAGGAAGAAGCAAGAACTAGAAACTATATGGTCATTATATAATATAATTAAACTTTAATTGGGCTGGAGCGATAGCACAGCGGGTAAGGTGTTTGCCTTGCACGCAGCCAACATGGCCGACCCGAGTTCGAATCCTCCGCCCCTCTCGGAGAGCCCAGCAAGCTACCGAGAGTATCTTGCCTGCACGGCAAAGCCTGGCAAGCTACCTGTGACGTATTTGATATGCCAAACACAGTAACAACAAAGTCTCACAATGGAGACGTTACTGGGCCCACTCGAGAAAATTGATGAACAACCGGAGGACAGTGACAGTGAAACTTTAATTAATTTTGGGGGGGCCACACCCTGTGTTCCTCAGTGCTTATTCCTGGCTCTGAGCTCAAGGATAACTCAGTGGGGTTTTGGGGAACTGTATGGATTACTGGGGATTGAACCCAGGTTGGCCACATGCAAGACAAGTACCCTACCCATTGTACTCTGGCCCTTAAAGTTTATTTTTAAAAATTGAAAGGTAACGTTACATATCACTGTCTTAAACTTTAAAACAATTATGAACAAGTATATGGTAACTTCACTGTCATCTGAGTCTGTAAGTTTTAATCAAGGCGATTTCAAGTGACAGAGACTGATTCCATTTCGCTGCCCTGCAAAAACAGTACAGACACGACCAGGAAAACAAAATGCACAGAAACTGTCCAGAAATGCTCATCTCTCACAGAATTCAATGAGGTGGTTCAGGCTTCCCAGCATGGTCTTGAGCTTCATGGAAGCAGAGCGGCACCAGGCCTGCTCCAAAACACAGCCAAGGCAAGGCGCCCTGGCGTGGAAGGGTCATAGAAAAAAGAAAAAAAAGGGCCGTGGCTATGTGATTATTCTGGGAAAGGATGCCAGGAACTCTGAGGGTGTGTCCCGAGTTCTGAAGCACACAGCCCTGTTACATCATGCTTGGGCCACACGGGATTTTTCTTTAGTCTCACAGGAATCGATTCGAGGAAGGCAACATGTTTCTATGTAAAGAGGCTGAACTCTTAGGCTTGACATAGCCAAAAACAGCTGGTCAAATGGGACTGGTTTGTGTAATGTACCACATCCCTGGCTCTGCTCTGATGGGTGGAGAAACTATTGCTAGTGGGAAATCAACACGTTCTTTCTTCAGAGCACAGTCAAATTAATTCCCTCTGTTACCACAGCATTCTTACTATCTCCCTGAAGTCCTCCTCCAGTGAAAAAAAAAAAAGGGCAAAGGACAAGAAGGAAAACACAAGACAGGATTCAGATGATTTTAGGGTGTAACAGAGAGACAATAGCTACCCTTCCATCCTTTCCCGTAGGCTTGTAGGCTTAAGTGAAATCTAGTTTGAACTAGTCTTTGCCACAAGTTCAAGAGAGAAAAAGAGGAGCTGGAATTTTTGACAATAACTCTCTTCTATGTTCCCAGGGTATTATCAGAGATCTGCCCATTTAATTCTTTATATTTTTAATATTTTTAATATGATCATGTCTAAATTTTACACAAAATATAAACACAGAGCTCTTATCACATATGATTTCATCTTTGTCCCACAGAGCTAGGCTGAAATTATAGACTGAAATTATTCAAGAATCAGGGATCCGCAGAAGAAAGATTTTAGAAAGAACTTGGTATGAAGAACTTGATAGCAACCAGATTGGATTTGTGAGGCGTTTTAAAAAAAATATCCTAACTCTTTGAGAATCCAGCATATTTCCATGCAAAGCTTACTTCAACCATCAGGAATCTTGGTGACTTGGGATGATCATCATGATAAGAAATAACATTTATTAATGAAGCCCTTGTTATGTGTCAGGCACCGTGGGATGATATGTAACCCTCATATCAATATTAGCAGGCGAACACTATTACTACCCCCCATTTATGTAATGAGGAAACTGAGGTAGAGGTCAAGCATATTTACTCCTCTGTAAAGGGATGTCTGGAGGCCAGTGCCTGAGACACATGGACCCATTGGGCAGCCATTTATGGTCTTTGGTTTGAGAGGACTCAGAAGATTCATAGTCAACTTCTTCTCAACCCACTGACTTGTCTCAACCCAATGACTTGTTAGGGTCTCTGAAATTCTCATTAGAATCATATATTTGGACTAAATCTGTTTCCTTCAAAAAAAGCTGTTTCCTTCAAAAGCTTTTATCACAAAGACAAGAGCCCACACATTGGTATGTGTATATGTGTCATGTGTGTGTGTGTGTGTGTGTATGTGAGTGTGTAGATTCTAAATGATTAATCCAGATATGTACACTCAAAGTACTCTCTGGACCTCTGGAGAATGAGTCAGTAAGATGGTCTCTACCTCACAGTCTCACATCTTACAAGGCAGGTGCTCTGCCACTTAGTCACATCCCAGGTCCCTGACAAGCACTTTTAATTCTTAGTGCTGCCTTAATTCCACTATGGGACTCCTTGCCAGTTCCACGAAACAACTGGCTTTCTCTTTCTTTTTCCCTCTCCATACTATAACTTGACATTTTCCTGATTTTATAAATAACACATGTTCACTATAAACAATCCAAGCCATCTAGAGAGTGATGAGAAATGAAGCAAAGCAGCCGCTTTTCAGTGATCTGGGGTGAGGCAAACTCTTTATGTCAGAACCATAGAGCAGAGTGTGATGAGGATTATTTTTTTTGCTCCCTTGTCTCCCCAGGTCCTTTGGGAGATGGGAGAGAAGGCAAGTTCACATGGGCTGGCCTTAAACTGTCCTCTGCTTCTGGCCATGTGCATTCCTGTGCATGTCAGTGTTGCTGGGTTACTCCTGATCCTGTCTTCTTCTCAGGAAGCCATGGTACATGGCAACTTCAGCAACCTCAGTCTTGGCAGCTTCAGGCTTGGCCTCATTAGCAGGCACAATAATGTGGAAAGCCTCTCCTTTGTTCTCCGAGGGCGCCCATCTTAAATAACAACCCTTCATCTTTCTTCCCCTCCTTCCCAAAGAGTTAATCATGTTTTCGAAGTAAACTAGAGCTCTGCCTAATTACTATGGGACAAAAGCTTTTATCACAAAGACAAGAGCCCACACATTGAAGAGCTTTCTTCCATGCTCAAGCCGAGTTCTTCTAACAGCCAGCAGGAAGAATGAATGAGAGGTAAGGACCCTAATGCTGCTGTGGGTTTCTGCACACACAGGCGGGCAGATGCATCCCACAGGGAGAGCCAGCCAGGACTCTGGAAGGAAGGAGGGAGCACAGAGGGAAAAAAAGGCAAGAGAAAAGAGAATGGAAATGCAGATCCAAAACTAAAACAAAAACCAGGCTAAGCTACAGCAGAGATGTGAGACAGCAGAGCTCCCTGATACAGCTGCAGAACCAGGGACTCTCCAAGGCCACATGATGCAGGACTGTGATCTGGGGACCATGTGGAGGATGGGTCTTATGGCACCTCACTGTTTGGAATTTGGGTTTATTTGGTGACCTGAAGCTGTTTTCTGGCCCATCCTCCCCTTTAAATCAAGATCACAGGAGAAAGGACAAAGTAAAATTGGCCCTATTACAGCAGATTAAAAAGCAACAACTAGACTCAGCAGTGAAGAAACCTGGTCGGCGGGCACCACAACACCTGGAGAATTCTCCGGACCCCATACCAAGCCTGTATCACCAGGAGGTCCCAGATGGGGCAGGTGCAGTCTCCCCGCCTTTTCCAGATAGAATCCTGGTGACCGTCAGCTTCTCCAAGCATGGCTCCGGTATGTGGGCACCAGGATTATTCTTCTGAACTGCGTGACTGTGACCTTTCCTGATATGCAAAGGGAGCAATGGAAAGTAAATGATCTAGCATCTGTTCCTGGAAGGCAGGCTTGAATGGTGGTGGGAAAATCTGAGCAAAATATAATGCCCAATAGAAATTCATCTGGACTGTGCAATAAACTATGGTGCCATGCCACTCCAGGAGGGGAGGGGTGTTTGTCCTGCTGCCTTTCCCCCCTGGTGGCAGCAGCCTGGTGGCCACCATCTTTCAGGGCCTAATGGACAGCCAGGTATGAGACTGCAGTGACAAGGCACACAGGACCTCATGGGATGGGGGCGTGGAACTGGCCCTTCTCCCCCTCCTTGACGAGGCCTTGAGTTGTTGCCCACGAATGCCTCCTCTGGCTCCTGAATGGCCATGATTACAGAGGCACACAAACCAATCTCAGAACCCAGCGGCTTTTGGCAGTAATTCTTCCAGACTTATTACTAAAATATCAGAAATCTAAAATTGCATGGCCACAGTAGCGGCTGCACGACATCATATGCTCTTTATAATCAGCAATAGAATACAAATTATCTAATGATGTCTTTTGGGCAAGTCTGATTGTTGGGGGAAATTCCAAATAATAATGGTGGGTCTTTTGTCATAATACTGAATGTGATCAACATAGTGAAAGAGTAAAGTGGAAATCTGCACACAGGCAGAGGGAGGGAGGGGGGTATACTGGAGTTCTTGATGATGGAAAATGTGCACTGGTGAAGGGATGGGTGTTTGATCATTGTATGACCGACCGAGACAAACTGGAAAGCTTTGTGGCTGTTCTCACGGTGATTCAATAAATAAAATTTTAAAAAATAATAAAATAAATGTCACTGTCACTGTCACTGTCCTCCTGTTGTTCATCGATTTGCTTGAGAGGGCCCAGTAAGGTCTCCATTGTGAGACTTCTTGTTACTGTGTTTGGCATATAGAATACGTCACGGGTAGCTTGCCAGGCTTTGCAATCAAACTCGGGTTGGCCGTGTTGGCTACAGGCAAGGCAAATGCCCTTCCTGCTGTGCTATTGCTCCAGCCAAAAATAAATGAGAAAAAGAAAAAGTAAAAGCAACAACTATATTTTAAGTTCCATTCAGTCTAGAGCAGCATAAAACAACATTTATGGAGCATGTGTATATTTACTATGCTCTTTGGGGTTCCTAGGTAGAAGAGGTTAAAGAAGGCTAATAATAAAGTAAAACATGGAAACCAAAATGAATAGAAAAAGTTAGCTGTTTTGAGGTGAAACTCTGGTTACTACTTCTCTAGTTTGATCAACATTGTTTATTTTTAAGTAACTAAAAAAGTAAAATACAATGACTTTAAGGAACACAATATTTCATTCTTTTTAATTTCATAATCTTTTTGACTACATTTTTGCTTATCCATACTATGGAATACTATGCTGTCATTGAAAAAATAGAAATATATTTACATGAAAGAATTATCCATGATGTATAAATGATATAAAAAGAACACATGGTCAGGGAGATGGCTTAAAGGGCCACAGCATATGCTTTGCATATGGGGGCCCCAGGTTCTATTCATGGCACCATATGGTACCTGAGAATTGTCAGACAAAATTCTTAAGCTCAATGCCAGGAGTAGGTCCTAAATATCACTGGGTGTAGCCCCCAAACAACAAAAGAGCAAGTTATAGGACAATATATGCTGAACACACATATTTTCATATATACATAGAAAATTCTAGTAGAAGATTATATAGCTCTAAAAGATTTTCCCTCCTACGCTGTATTATTTTATATTGTTTGCTTTCCCCCCACAAGTTTCATTATGTTTATTTTTTCATATACAAAAACAGACAAAAACATTATCTCTTCAACTAGGTAGGGAGAACAATACTCAGCAAGCAATTTAGCCAAGACATGTTATTCATTATTGCCAGAAATTTCCTCATGAGCAGGCTGAGTCCAGCTGAATGTCACTGAAATTGTGGTTTATACCAAAATGAAAATACAGAACCTAAAATGGGCTGATAAAATTTTGAATTTTATAAAACTATATGTACACAAAAAGTAGCAAGGATTGCTTACAATAGAAAGATTTATTTAATATTTTGCTAAGTCAACATGTATTTACTGAATATCTCCTCTATCTCAGGACATAAGGGAAAACCAAGATGAATATGATAGTGTCTCTGCCCATAAGAAGCTGACTGGTCGGCTTTGAAATAATCCAGAAGGCCTTGGAAATCCAGCTGGTACACACTGAAAAATAGTTTCCAACTCCTCGTCCTAGAGTTAACTGAAGTGCAAAGCTTTCAAGGCTTACTTGCCCACACTTCTAGCTTTCCTGGGTTAATTAGATCAATGTATGAAAGTGGTATCCCTGTAGACAATATATTCCATGTTTCTACTCAATCTCTGAGTGAATTTTTCCTTGGTATCAGATAACTAAGGCTCCTCCATGAAAATCCAAAGGCCTAACCGCTGGAACAGTACATGTTAAACTTTTTGAAACTTCTCTTGGCTCTCTAGGATCAGCTTTTCAAACTCCTTAGTGGGTCCTTCTCAATTTGGTCCAAGTCAGAGTTTCATCTCACTTCCCATCTTTCTCTGTACCTATCATGTTCAGAGCTGCCTCTGCAGATGAAATGTAACCCGTGTGCCTTTACATGGACTGTTCTCTCCCCTAACAGACTTCCTGGAAGCCCCAGGAAAGCTGCCTTCTGCACACAGCTCCACTTCCCTGGCTTCTCTCGGGCAAAATTGGTTGTTCTCTTCCCTTCTGTACCAAGAGCTCTGTTTGAGACCAGTCCCAGCTCCTAAAGCTGAAAAAATATGTTAAAATATGGAAATAGGACTACAGTGTTTGGCAAATTGCTTCTGTTCTTTAGGCCCTGGAAGGCCCTTTGGTTTCACCAGCCGAGGGTCTGATTCACATGATCGAGCATCACAGGGGTTACTGCATAGCACCATGAAAATGGTGCTTTCAGAATGCCCCTCTCCCAATGGTCAGTAATGCTGGGACCCTCCCTAGGCCTTGAAATACTTTCTCTCTCCTTCTGACCTCTCCATTCCAGCCAGTGGCTCCTCGGCTTGCTTATCCAGCTAGATTTTGAAAATTACGTTTTATTCTTGTGTGATTTTTCCAGAGCTTCATCCAGTACACAGTAGATGTCCGGTAAATGCCAGCTTGCTAAATGACCACATTTCCAAAATTATTGCTAATTTCATCTCAGTCACTCATTTGATGCCACTTTTGAACTGGAAAGGCTATTTGACAGCCCATCATTAATGATTAAGTGACACTAGACCAGAAAAAGTGGTATTTTTGTCATGGAAGAAATGACATCAAGGACCTTCATAAACCTTAATATGTGGCAAAGAAACCATGACTAACTAAAATCCTCAAATGAGGGGACCCTGCTAAGTGAAGCCAGTCAGGGGGAGAGGGGTATGAATGAATGAATCCTCTAATATGTGGGATATAAAGAAACACAGTAAAGAAATAATGATTGGTCAATGGCAACAGACTCTGAGAGTAAGCCTTTGGGATTGAGTTACCCAAGGGGGTGAGTGGAGTGGAAGAGGACCTTGAGACACTAATGGAGGAATGCTGGCACTAGTGGTGAATGTAGTGTTAGAATGTTGTATATCTGGAACTCTATTATTATAATTACTGTAAATCACAGTATACTTAAATTAAAATTTAAATAATAAGTGATAGCACAGTGGTAGGGCGCTTGCCTTGCATGCAGCCGCTGACCCGGGCCAACCCTGGTTTGATTCCTCTGCCCCTTTTGGAGAGCCTGGGAAACTACGGAGAGTATCGTGCCTGCATGGCAAAGACTGGCAAGCTATCTGTCACGTATTCAATATGCCAAACACAGTAACAACCAGTTTCACAATGGAGACGTTACTGGGCCCACTTGAGCAAATCGATGAACAACAGGAGGACAGTGCAGTGCAGTGCTAATAATAATAAAATCATCAAGCAATCTTTAATTGCTTTGAAGCCATTTTTTTAAACTTAGTCTTTATTTGAACTCTTCCAAAGAGTCTTATAAACCAGAAAAGCAACTGTAGGTTTCATGCTTTCTCTACTATATGCTTTCCTGCTTCTTTACTATAGTAGAGGTGAACAGTGAAAAAAAAATAGGAAGAAGAAGAGCAAAATGAGAGGAGAAGCATGAGGAATGAATCATAGAGAAACCATATAACTGTACCTGAATAAAAAGTCCATAATATAACATATCTTTTACTCAAGGGAGTATATAAAACATCAATTTAATTATTACTTTATATTCTCACATTTGTGTGTAACTAAGAACATCGAATGTGTATATTATTCTGCCATAGAAAATGCAGTTGTGACTAAAAATAAAGTGGGATTTTTTTTTTTTTTGGCTCACATAATTGGAATGCTCAAGAGCAACCAACTCTGAGGACATTTAGATACAAGACCTCAGTGATCACCTCAGACTTTTCTCTCTTCTCCTTCATGGAACACTCGCATTTGACCTTTTGGACTTATTTTTCTCTGGATTTTCATTGCCATTATTATATGGGTTTCCTGTATCTGGTAGCATAGATGGCCACGAGGAGCTCTAGGCTTATTATAACGATTCAGCAAGTCTATCTGTGCAGCAAAGTCCTGGGTTGACATAATATCACTTGGGTGAACCAATTACTATAAAACCCATTGCTTTAGAAATGATAAATGCTCCTCCTGTTGGTCAGACCTCTATATGGTACAAATCAACCCCCCTCAATAACACAAGCTGGACATTGAAGAGAGGTATTTCCTTATAAGGAAGTCAGGCTACAGATACTGAACAATGGGGTAAGAGACCAAGGACAAGCAAAACTACCAGACATCTATAGCACTGTTTATGAGGTAGGGCAATCCTGTGGGTCAAAGTCACACAAAAGTCAGAGTCGAGTATAACTCCCTTGTCTATCACTTAGTGGTTGTTTTAGCTTCATTTTTTAACTCCTGTGAGTCTATTTTCCCTCGTGTAAAGTCAGAGATTTAATATCCACTTCATAATGTGTTACTGTAAAAACCTCATAGTGTATTGTAAAGATAATGTACCTAGAGCTCTTATCTTAGCTCCTGTTACAAAAATGGCAGCTGTGAATGCTATTATCAGCATTCCCTGGGACAGCTATAGAAAGCACGAAGGTCAAAGCACAAAGCCTTTTTCCTACAAAAAAAGGAGCAGGGGAAAAATGTGCAGTATTGAGGTTGCAATAATAGTACACCAGGTAAGGTTGCTTGCCTTGTATGCTACCAGCCCAGATTCAATCCTGGCACCACATATGGTACCTCAGTCCTTCCAGGAGTGATCCATGAGAACAAAAAGTGCAGCACTATCACTGAGATAAAAATCATGGTACAAAGCCTCTCTTTTCAGCTCCTCTGGGTTCCACTGCCTTCAACCTGGTCCCTGAATAGGATCCTTGCCTATAATTCCTAAAAATCCTCATTTTAGCTCCATGTTTGTTTTCCTCAATTGTACAAGTTTAGTAAGATAGGTGTCAACTTGTTCACTACATTAACCATTTTCTACAATTCTACCTCCCCATAATTTTGGGAATTTCTTAATTCCAGAAATGATATTTCAGGGCTGGGGATATGGCTCAGGTGTGGCCTTGAGTCCTATCCCCCACCTCCCCAGAATGGTACCACCAGTGTGCCCACCTCCTTCCCCAAAAGATATGACTTTTGTTTTGAGGTAATATCTGGCCAGTACTCAGAGGTTCTGTGCTGGTTCTATGCTCAGAGGTCATTTATAGTGATTTCTGGGGAACCATACGTGGTGTCAGAGACTGACCTAGGGTCAGCTGTGTGCAGGGCTTAATTCCTATACTATCTTTCTACCTCCTTTCATCCCAAATGGTTTTAAATGGCCAATACCTATAATTAACAACTGCATTATCTGTGGCTCAGTGTTATAGAGGAAGGAAATTTCACTGAAATATATATATATGTATATATATATATATATATATATATATATCTCACAATCACAATCATCCTGTTGTTTGTCGATTGCCTCAAGCAGGCACCAGTAACGTCTCCTTTGTCCTAGGCCTGAGATTCTAAAAAGTGCCACATTCATGGCTCTTTCAGGGTTAGGAGAATGAGACCCATCATTGTTACTGGTATTTGGCATATTGGGTACACCATGTACACCACAGGGAGTTTGCCAGACTCTGCCGTGTGGGCAGGTTACATTCAGTAGCCTGCCAGGTTGTCCAAAGCAAGAATGAGATAATAAGATGTCGTGCGAATGCAGCCACGTGCTTCCGGGAGCTGGGTTTTATAGTCTCTGGGTCTTGGCTGTTGATGGGATTACATGGCACAGGTGGGGGTGCGGGTGGGGGTGGGGGGAGGGGGACAGTTGGTGGGTGTGACCCTCGCCTACTGGAAGATGGAGGATCTGGGTGGAGGATGCTCAGCCCTGAACCACCGAGCAGGCTTGGAGATCTCATATATATATATATATATATATATATATATATATATATATATATATGGGTTGGAGCAATAGCACAGCGGGTAGGGCATTTGCCTTGCATGTGGCTAATCTGGGTTCAATTCCTCCACCCCTCTTGGAGAGCCCGGCAAGCTACTGAGAGTATCTTGCCCGCACGGCAAAGCCTGGCAAGCTACTCGTGATGTATTTGATATGCCAAAACCAGTAACAAGTCTTATAATTTGTTGTGAGACATTACTGGTGCCTGCTCAAGCAAATAGATGAACAACGGAAGGACAGTGCTACAGTGCTCTCTCTCTCTCTCTCTCTCTCTCTCTCTCTATATATATATATATATATATATATATATATATAGCCATTTAAAGCCATTTGGGATGAAAGGAGGTAGAAAGATAGTACAGGAATTAAGCCCTGCACATAGCTGACCCTAGGTTGATCTCTGACACCACGTATGGTTCCCCAGAAATCATTATATATATATATATATATATAGAGAGAGAGAGAGAGAGAGAGAGAGAGAGAGGAGAGAGAAAAGTACCTTAGTATAATGAATAATGATTTAGAACAAGAACAGAACACCTCCACTACCAAGTTATTTAACCTCTTTGTGCCTTAATTTCCCCTTTGTTAAAAATGGGGATAATAGAACCTGCCTTACAGAGATGTGATTAATACATGAGTGAATGAGTACATGGACAACATGTTGGCACCTGGCAAATGGGTAAACCCATGAGAATGTTAGCTACTGCCTTTGTCAGTACAAGCACCATGGAAAACAGTAAATTGGCAATCTTCTGGCAATAAGAGACCTTGGACAATAAGAGACATTTATAGACATTTTATTTTTGAAAAGGGAGGTGTATAGGAGAGTGGGTTGGGCTGACAGCTTTGGAGCTGTGTGATCCCTTACTTCCCTTACATTGTCTCTTTGTTGTCAGCCTTGTAGACTAGCTCGTTAGCTTGCAAGTGGAAAGACATCCTGTCCTTGGAGTTTGCCATTGGCTTTGGGCTCCATAATGAGGGTCTCTGCCTACCTCTGGACCTCATAAACAGAGACTTGAGAGGAAAAATTTGCCAAAGTTCAGTTGTATATCAAAGGAAGCCATGGAGCCAGAGAGCTCCCTGAGGACTCACATAGCTGCTTTGTCTCCTGCCAAGCCATGGCCCTAATGCATGGATACGCCTGTAAGCCAAAAGCCAAAGCCACAAAGTTCCACCAGTTCATTTAGCCTTGGCATTTCGACGCACTGAGGAATCTGTTATTTGGGTTGTTGTCTCATTGTTAAGGGGTAAAAACAGAAACATCCCCGTCATCGGAAAACTGGTTTACTAAAATCACCACCACTGCCCCAACCCCACCCGAACCTCACCGTGAGAATAGCTCCATTGCCTTGTGACGAAATGGAGCAAATGCCAGCTTTTCCCATTGGCAAACCTTAGTCTCTTTGTGGTCATTCTTTCCCACAGGCTGACTTGGACGGGTCACTGTCTGCAGCCCTACATAGGTACAGCCCTGAGGCCAGTGCAACCAGGGCTGAATCAGGGTCTGGCATTTACCTCCATTTCAATCCCGGTCGCTCTAAAATGAGGCACTCTTGTTCTGTCTTGATTCCAGTAGCTTTTTAAATCTTCTCCCAACAACTTTCCCCATGAAAATGGACAAACACAACTTATGAATCTTTCTATCTGGGGATGTGTTTGCTTCTCCCAATAGCACCTCCATCCAGTATCCAATGATTACAAAGTCTCCCCTTGCCTGTAGTGATGCTTTGAGTTCTAAAAATGCTCACCAATGGAGAACTACATAGAGGAATGCAACCAGGACATTCTGAAGTTACAGGGAATGAGCTTGTCATCCTGGGGGAACTTTCTTTCATTGAAGTCAACAAATAGACATCAGGCATTTGCCCTGTGTGCCATGCTGGGTTGCAAGAGTGAGTCAGTCTTGCCTGCTCATTTAGACCAACATCACATGGGGCAGGGAAGCATGCAGCAGGTATCTGCATTTAAAACAAAACAAAACAAAACAAAAAACATGCAGTGCAATGCTGAGAACCATGCTTTGGTGCTGGTTGAGAAAAATGTAAACACATGGTCTCAAGAAGGCTGGCCACACTGGACAAAGCAGAATTTCTCCAAGTAAAAAGCATTTCAAGAAGATAATATAGCATGAATGAAATGCATAAGATTGAAAAGTTCTAGGCCCTGTCATACACTGTCAGATTTTCTTGAAACACCCAAATGAAAAGTAAATATTAAGTCACAAATAGGGGAATGTGTCTTACTTGTTCTGTTTGAATTTGCTTTAAACAATTCTGCTTGAATGTTCAAAATTTATCTCTTACTAGGAAAGCTTTCACTATTTGAGCACACAGATTTCTTTTCACAATTGATGTGTGCTTAGAGTCTCCAAGGGAAAAAAGAGGACTTATGCAAAGCTGGGCAAAGGGAAATGTCCTGACTGCGGTGGCCAGGCTGGAGATGGATCTCTGGATCCCTACTTTCTGCAATGTCTACAGACCACCCTGCCATTGGAGAAAACCAATCCCATGTCTCAGTCTGAATTTTTGAACATGGAATGAAATGTGACAGGTCAAAAATCTCAGATTCCCCTGGTTCTCTGATTACTTGCAAATTCACATAAGACACGCATATCACTCTCCTCTCATTTTTTTCAGCCTCTGAATTTGTTTGGTTGTTGCATGAGTGATGAAAACTTAAAAGCTATGTTGATATGTACAGCATGTGGAAAACCACTCCCAGCATCCCTCGGCCCTAGAGAGGTAAGGGGTTTATGTACACCCTCTATCCACCCCAACAGACCTATTCATCCACTTGTGCACACACTCAACATCTCTAGTTACTCCTTTATAAAACACAGCATACTATGTGCTGATTTGATGGGAAGCCATGGGCTAAGTTCTCAACCCCTGGCCAAGAAGAGATGAGATCCAACCCATCCCTAGACCACAGGAAAAATACTTTCAACCACAGAGCTGGCTGCAAAGTATTCTTTTCTGTAGGAAACAAAATGTTTCCAGCCCTGAGGATTTTTATTTTTTTTGGGGGGCGGGGAAGGTAGGGTTCCTTTCACTGTTATTGAGTAGGAAAGGCAAATGCTTAAGCAAGAGGCCAAGTAAACATCTAAGGAAACCAAAACCAGGCTCATTGGCAGGAGAGTGAAATGGGGTGAATGAGCAGTGCAGTGGGCCAGCCCCAGGCCTTAGAAGCTTTGGGGGCACAGTAACCCTGGCGATTCTTGACTGTTTCTGACCCAAGTTTAATCCTTCTCCACTGCAGGACCACTTATTAGCTGAGTATACTTGAACAAGTTACTTCACTTTTCCAGGCCTCTGTTCCTTCAGCGTCAAGTGGGAATAATAATGGCGCTGACGTCATAGGTTATTCTGAAGAAGAAATGAAACAAAGGCAAGTTTCACACTGTCCAGCACCAGGCTCTTGTGATACATGATGTGTTAAATAACACATCTGTTATTTGTCCAGTAATTCTTACAAGTAACTAAGAGAACAATTTTTTGACATACTGTTAGGAAGCAGCATTCCTTAGAAATTCACAGCCCAGTCTCATACTTTATAAATATTAAAACTGGTCTAGAGAAATGAAAAGGTGTGAGTTAAGTCATTGGGCAGGACTGAACCCAGAAGAAAGAGCATTGTAAAGAGCTGTCAAGAGTAAAGAGAGGGGTCAGAGAGATGGTACAGCTGGTAAGGCGCTTGCCTTGCACATGGCTGATCCGGGTTTTATCATATACAGTTCCTCAAGCACCACCAGGAGCGATCCCTGGACAGAGCCAGGAGTGAGCTCTGAGAACTGCTAGGTATGGTTCAACAGATCCCCTCCCTACCACCTCCACACACAAAAACTGTAAAGAAAGTTAAAGTGATTCACATCTTTGAGTATATTCAGTGAGGTCAGCCGGAAGTGGATCTCAAACTGCAGTCTTGAAGAAGCACCTGGGGTATGTGAAATGAGACTCCCTGGTCTACTTCTAGAGCTGCTGGATTAATCAGGAAAGGCACAAGAATTAAAATTGTTAACAAGCTCTGCTCTGGAAGATTACAAGAGCTCTGTCTCTAATCACTCCTCAAGAACCATTTCTTGGAAGAAGAAGAGAGGAAGTCTCAAGTCAAATAAATAACTGGAGAGCATGTTGGGATTGCATCCTATGGTTCAGCACAAATAATGGAGCAAGTGGTGCCATAAATACAGAGAATATTCCTATTATACAAAACAGTACATGTGGTATAGACATAGCATTGTTTCTAGACCATTAAAGTATTTTATAGATGAGGAACCTATGACTCAAACATTTGCTTGATCACATATTTAATTAGACACAAAGCTAGAATTCAATTCCAAAATACTATCTTGGTCACAATGGAGCATCTTTTTACTAGCTCCTCCGTGGTAAAGATGGCAGGCTTATGCATTTATGTGAAATGCCAGGGTCAAATCATTAATTTTAATCTCTGAAACAATAACAAACATCACCTTAGCCAGGGACCTTAGTCATTGAGGCAGTCAGGGCTCCTCAGTCATGCTCTCATGGAGCATGAGAGGCATGGAGAATTAAACTCAGGACCTCAAGCTTGCCCTGGGTACTTTCTAAGTCACAGTGCCATCTTCCGGGCCCTAAAGTCGGCTGTCAGGATTGCTTGAGCACTTGCAGGTACAACCACGGTTTGAACTTGCAGTCTTGTGCTTGCCAGGCAAGTGTCTTAAGCCGCTAAACCATCTTTCAAGTCACCATGTCTTCATCTTAGCTTTCTGACGCATTCAAACAGAAAAGTCCTCTCACATTATATTTCTAAAGTAATGTTTCTTTTCATCAGCTCCTCTGTAGCCTAATGAAAGAAGTTTGGTCAGAATTTTCAGAAGGAAAGAGTAACAATGCTATACAACACGAGACATATCAGAGACACAAGAAACTGTAGTCACACTGCTTTCTCTTCATTAAAGCCCAAATCTTGTAATTAGAAAACAAATCCTTGACCCTATAGTCTATTTCTGTGTGTTATCATGTCACCACACAAGTATCCTAGTTAACAGTCACTGCATCAAAGAACTCAGTAACTTCCTAGGCACAGCACAAATACATCATAATACGAATGGATTAGTGGCCATTCATCAAACGATAGAGCCTTGGACATTCTCTGTAGTGATTGAGCAATATGTGGGTTTTCACTACCCCATAATCCCAAACTGGGAATATTTCTTTCTACTTCTTGGTTCAGTGCTGAAGGATCTGAGAAGGTACACAACCCGAGCTTTTTACTGTTATACATTTATTGGATGAAAGCTTTTAGACCAGAGATTTACAAACTTATTTGACCTCTTCCAAAAAGAAAAAAAGGGAAAGGAGAAAGAAAGAAAAAAAGAATGAAAGAAAAAAGGAAGAAAGAAAAGAAAGGAAGGAGGGAAGAAAGAAGGAAGAAAAAAGTAAAGAAAGAGGAAAGTAAGAAGAAAGAAAGAAAGAAGGGAAAGAAGAAATAAGAAATCACTCTGTGGAGCTGGAGCGATAGTACAGCAGGTAGGGCATTTGTTTTGCACACAGTGACCCAGGTTTGATCCCTGGCATCTCATATGGTCTCCCAAGCACTACCAGGAGTGATTCCTGAGTGCAGAGCCAGGAGTAAGTCTTGAGCATCACTGAGTGTGACCCAAAAAGCCAAAGAGAGAGAGAAAGAGAAAGAGAGAGAGAGAAATCACTAGCCACCCCTAGAAATCTACTTTTTAAAATTGAACCTACAAACAATGCTCCCCTCCTCCAATGGCTCCAATGACACTGAGGTGGTTACCGTAGATTCTTTCAGCACTCCCCACTTCTTTTTCTTTTTTCTTTTTTTAGCTTTTGGGTCACACCCCGCGATGCTCAGGGGTTACTCCTGTCTCTGCACTCAGGAATCGCTCCTGGCGGTGCTCGGGGGACAATATGGTATGCTGGGAATCAAACCCAGTTGGCCATGTGCAAGGCTAATGCCCTACCCACTGTACTATTGCCCCAGCCCAAGTATTTCCATGTTGTACAGGGAAGAATCACCAAATTTGGGAAAAACTCACTGGACAGACAATAGTTATCATAGTCCTTGCTGAAAGCTGCTGGTAAAAGTAAAGCAAAGTGGAAGTCACCATTTCATTTCATTTCATTTCATCATCCTGTTATTCGTCGATTGTCTCGAGCAGGCCCCAGTAACGTCTCTTTCATCCTAGCCCTGAGATTATATTCAAGGCTATTTAGGAGAATGAGACCCATCATTGTTACTGGTATTTGGCATATTTGGTACGCCACGGGGAGTTTGCCAGACTCTACCCTGTGGGCAGGCTACATTCGATAGCCTGCAAGTTTGTCCAAAGTAGAAATAAGACAATAAGATGTCTTAAAAAAAAAAAAAGTCACCATCTTCTTAAAAAAAAAAAAGAGCTTCTCCTCCCTCTTTAGTCAGCCACAGTGGCCTGTGGAAGGTTTATTATGATTGAAGTCAATCTTATAAACCATCATTATTGGTGGAGGAAAAAGGGGGTTTGAGGACAAACTTTCCATAAAGAATCTCAGATGGAATCTGAATTAGAAATCAAATGGACGGCTCGGGAATGCAGCTCGGCACTTGCCATGCACATGTGAGGCCCCAGGTTCAATACACAGAACTGAGGTTGAGTGTGGGTGTGGGAAGTCACTGTCACTGTCCTCCCGTTGTTCATCGATTTGCTCGAGCAGGCCCAGTAGTGTCTCTATTGGAGACTTTGTTGTTACTGTGTTTGGCATATCGAATACACCATGGGTAGCTTGCCAGGCTTTGCCATGTGGGTGAGATACTCTCAGTAGCTTGCCAGGCTCTCCGAGAGGGGCAGAGGAATCGAACTCAGGTCGCCATGTTGGCTGCGTTCAAGGCAAACGTCCTACCGCTGTGCTATCGCTCCAGCCCTTGGGTGGGGGAAGACGAAGAAGGAAAAAGAAGAGTACGGAACCTAAATCCATCCTAACCACTTCCTCACCCTCTCCCTCTTGAAGAGCACTCCCTTCTGGCCTTTAGGGTTACTTCCTGCTTCCAGGTGAGAATAGGTGAGAATGCCATTTCTTCCTCTCTACCCTGAGCACACTGAAGTATAGGAGACTGCAGGCTTTCTGTATGGGAGGACAGAGTGGCGGAGTAGTGTGCAGACCCTGGGACATTTCAACACAACTCTTTTAGAAGAGGTTCTGTTGCTTTCAAACCCCCAACCCCCACAAGGCATTATTTCCAGCCATTAAAATGTTTCCTGAGCTTAGATACATCTGGAAAGTTTTGAAAAATCCCACAGGAAGGAGACTGGGCCAAGAGAGCTCCTTTTCTCATGCCATTCAGGAAGCACTGTACAAATGTTTGCCCTCCAAGACAGCTCAGCCTAGGAACCTAACTCTTAGGACTCAAGAACCCTGGGGGATAGAGGAGCTTTTCGGGGGGGGGGGACAGGGCCAACAGAGACTAGGTATGGAGTGATAGAGAATAGGTATAGGGTCTTATATTAACAGCACACCAACCTGAAGGCTTATATAGACCCTATCTGTCAAGACACAGCATCTGAAATACAGAACTCCCCCGAGATAACTCAAGAGAGAATTTAATGGTTACAAATGTGCTGGCTGAAAGGAAAATGGGGGCCAGTGAGGCAATTCAGAGATGAACAATTGTAAGAATCCATCACCACCCTGGGTGAACAAAGAAATGTATATGATCACGGGAGTTCAGAGGAAGGAAGAACCCGACTTTTTCTCTTTATGAAGCTGAGACCATAGAGAGATCATGGAGGAGAAACTAGGGTTACCATTAGAAACAAGGAGAGTGAAGCAGAAACACATGGCTACTCCTATGTTTCTGCTTGAGCTCCTCCCTCAGGGATTGGGACTAAGCAGAATCAATGGCAAGCTAGTCTGGGAAATGCAGGGGGCAGGCTCACTTCTCCCTGGGACCAAGCAGGAGATCTGAGAGCAAAGAAGCCATGGGTGGTTTACCCTATTGAGGGAGAGGCTCCTGCTCTCAATTTTCAGATGGGGAACATATCAAAATCCTTGAAGCTGAAACCAACAACTGCAAATCAGTTGCTGAGTCCATACCCCTGGACTTGAAGTTCACCAGAACTCACTTGAGAGAAGATATAGAAGATAAGGCCCCCTCCTCTTTGAGATCAGGGGCTGGACTACAAACACCTTCCCTGCATCCAGCAGGTGCTTCCAAACTTAATTTTTCATATACCTTGCTGACCACTGTCTCTTTGTAGATGTCAGAGTTCTAAGAGAAGTAAGAAGCATTGAGGGTGGAGAAGAGGGAGTAGTAAACTGGAAGGAGGGACAGAAAAGAATATATAATTTTTCTTTTTGGGTTACACCCTGCAAAGCACAGGGGTTACTCCTGGCTTTGCACTCATGAATTACTCCTGGCAGTGCTCGGGGGACCACATGGGATGCTGGGAATCGAACCCAGGTCCGCCGCATGCAAGGCAAATGCCCTACTAGCTGTACTATAGCTCCAGCCCAAGAAAAGAATATTTTGATTCGGATTCTGCATAAGGATAAGAAATTCCTTCTGGTCTCCAAACTCATTCTCTCTCTCTCTCTCTCTCTCTCTCTCTCTCTCTCTCTCTTTCTCTCTCTCTCTCCCTCTCTTCTCTCTCTCCCCTCTTTCTTTCCCTCACTTTTAGGAGGGGGGAGGGGATGAAGCAAGTTTTTTTTATTGAACCTTATTTAGAAAGATGTAAAGGGAAGGTCAGCTAGACATACATGTTGAGAACATGGGCTTCTCTGAAGTAGAAATAGGCAAGCAAAGAAAGACAGAGACAAGCAAATGAGATGCATGTTCAAGGGAAACCATAGGCTTGAAGATCAAGCTCCCAAACTAATTGCTAATGGTAGTCACTGAGGTCTAGCTGGGAGAGTGGATACAGTCATGCTCTCACACGAGCAGGAAACTCTGAGTGTCCTGAGAAGTGCTAGGTCTGGTCTCCCTCCCAGGTCTTACTCCTCTCCCCATATGAGCTAGTTTGATGAATGAAAAACTCAACACCCATTTTCTTACCCCAGAAATAACGTCCCCCTCCACATTCCTTCCAGATCTGTCCTGTCGATGCATATATGCTGTGGCTCCTGACCATCTCCTACTTCTCATCTCAATGACCAGTGCTTCATTTCAGGCCTTCATTTCTTTACCTCTGATTCCAAGTACCTACAAACCTACATGGCAAACTCTTACTCAAGGGATCTTAATAAAGCACAAATTTGATCAAGTGTGATATGGGTGGCCTGTTGGGATCACCTATCAATGTAGCTTCAGAAGGCTTCCAGATCTGATTTATACTACGTTTTCTTGCTTTGCATAGGGGTCCTACCTTTCTGCACCAAATGTGTGGACACCTAATATCCTCTTCAGCAGCACCAAAGAAGTGGGGGAATTCTCTCCTCTGCTCCCAAGCCTTTGCTCTTTGCTCATATAGTTTCTTACCCCATCTACTTGGCAAAAGTGGATACACCTTGGATACACTGAGTCTAATATCAACCATTCTCCCATTCTTTGACTGCTTGCTTGATCATGAGTTCACCACTGAGTTCAGGCCATACACATGGTAACCCCACTTGGTCACAGTACTGTTTTGCAGTTATTTATCAGGTTGTTTCCCTTGGTTAGGTGTCCCACTTCTTTTTTGGGGGGAGTGGGGAGGGGGGAGGCTTTTTCTTTTAGGGTCACACCTTCTGATGCTAAGGGGTTACTCCTGGCTCTGCACTCAGGAATCACTCCTGGTGGCACTTGGGGGATCATATGGGATGCAGGGAATCAAACCCAGGTTGGCCCTGTGCAAGGGAAACGCCCTACCTGCTGTGCTATCACTCCAGCTCCAGGTGTCCTACTTCTGATAGTATGCTTCTTCAAGAGTAGGGCATTTGGTTTTTCTTGATTTCATAATCTCAGTGTTCTGGGAAAAAAAGGTTTGAAGAAAAAAAAGAGGGCCCAAAGAAGAAATTTGAATGGCCAAAGGCACATAATAAAATGCTCTACATCACTAATCACCAGGGAGATGCAGATCAAAGCAACAATTAGATATCATCTCAAGCCACAGAAAATGTCACACATACAAATGAGCAAGAATAACCAGTGCTGGAGTGGATGTGAAGAGAAAGGGACCCTTACCAGGAAGTTTACTCCATGGCTCGGAGGCCAGTCACACATGCTAGGGCTAAAGGCAGCTCAGATAGAGAAGGGAGCACCAAATAAAGGGTGTTGGGAGGATGCTCCCAGGATGGGAGAAGCATGTCAAAAGTAGACTATGGACCGAACATTATTGCCACTCAATGCCTCTTTTGCAAACCACAGCACCCAAAAAGAGAGAGAGAACAAAAGGGAATGCCCCGCCACAGAGGCAGGGTGGGACGGGGGGATGGGAGATGGGAGGGATACTGGGATCCGTGTTGGTGGAAAATGGGCGCTGGTGGAGGGATAGGTACGTGATCATTGTATAATTGAAACCCAAGCACAAAAATTTGTAAGTCTACAACTGTACTTCATGGTGTTTCTCTAATAAAAATTAAAAAAAAGAAAGGGACCCTCACTCATTGCTGGTAGGAATGTTGACTGGTCCTGCCTTTTTGGAAAACAATATGGACGTTCCTCAAAAAACTAGTAAATTCCACTTCTGGGAATATACCCTGTGGGTCCAAAATCACACAGAAGAAATACAATCTGAACTTCTATGTTCATTGCAGCACTATTCACAATAGCCAGAAGCTGGAAGCAACATAAATGCCCAAGAGCAGAACATACAGAAAAAGAAACTATGGTACATCTACACAGTAGAATACTACATAGCTGTTAGAAAAAAATGAGGTCATGAAATTTGCCTATAAAGGGATAGACTTGGAGAGTATCATGCTGAGTAAAATGAGTCAAAAGGAGAGGGACAGACATAGACTGACTGCATTTATTTGTGGGATATAAAATTTTAAAAAAAAGTATGACACTAATATCCAATGCCAGGGAAAACAGACCAGGAGTATGGTCAATGGTTGGTCAATGGTGTGGAAGATGGATGGTAGTTAAGATAGAGGAGGATCCATTATGACAATATTAGTTGGAAATGATCACTCTGGACAAGAATTAAGTGTTGAAAACAGGTAAAGGGATACACATGATAAGCTTTCAGCTTCTGTATTGCAAATCATAATGCCTAAAATGAGAGAAAGAGAGAGAGAGAGAGAGAGAGAGAGAGAGAGAGAGAGAGAAAGAGAGAGAGAGAGAAGAGAGAAAAGAGAGGTGCCTGCCATAGAGGCAGGCTGGGGTGGGGGGTGGTTTGAAGGGGTGGGAAGGAAACTGGGGACATTGGTGTTGGAAAATTACACTGGTGGAGGGATGGGTGTTGGAACACTGTATGACTGAAATGCAATAATGAAAAATTTTGTAATGCTCTACCTCACAGTGATTTAAAAGCTAAAAAATTAAAAATAGGGCAATGAAAGGAGAGGAAAAGAGAAAAAAAGATGTTTAATACAAAGAACAGTTAATAGTTCATCTAGATAAAAATAGGAGATTTCCAAGAGAATCTTCTCCTATGATTAAAGTGCACACAAAGAACTGTTATCACAACTAGCCTCTAGAAGATTTGGTGCTATGGATTTTAGGCTTTAATGTATAGCTTTCCCTAATAGAGAAAAAATATTATATTTTTATGAGATTGAAAAGAGTGACCAAGACTCCATAGATGCTCGATCAAGTTGTTTCAGTGGGTTTTCTTTGAAAATACTTGACTTTTGAACACTCACAACAATCACAACATGTAGTGCGACTCCTATGAAGAGAGATCCTAGTTACAAATGAAGCGTTTAGCAGAAACTCCAGCTGTTTAATTTAAACTGATATTATAGGCTGGTTCCTGGGAAGGACTGGCCTTCTCTAGTCATTAGGATTCAAAGCTGACAGATTCTAGGAGACCTGGTCACAGGAACTTTGGAGCAAGGTCCAAATGAGAAAAGAAGGCAAAGGTTATTAAAAGGTAAGTCTAATGGAGTCACAAGTAAGAAATGGGGATAAGTCACAAAGAAGGGCTTAACATTCCAACTCCTAGTCGGTATAGAAAAGTAAGTCTCAAGAGAATTTCTTATAAATAGTAACAGATGAGAGAATATAATTTCGTACAAGAAGGCCTGTTGAAGGACTATAAGGCACTTTGGATTTACCAAACCTTTGTGGTTTAAGAGCGTACCTTTAAGAGAACAGAGAACTCCAGGAATTTCCCATTTCACTAGAGTGATTGAGTCTGCATTAATATGCTGGGATAATATTTTCAGAAGAGACAACTCAAAGGTATTAAAGATAAACCATGAAATTGATTACCTGGAATATCAAAGAGTGACTTTTCAAGGAAAGAGACAAGGAACACACACACACACACACACACATATATATATATATATGCCATTTTATATCATCTATGAGGGAACAAAGGTTTCTTGCCTGGATATACATTGTGCTCTGCAGGTTCTCATTGGAAGACAGCAGGGACTGGAGGATATAGAGTCCCCGTGTGGATAAGACTCCACACATAGTTTGTTTTTCTGCTTTGACAATCTAGTGGCAGAACACTGAGTCATCCTGCTCTCTGAAAGAGAATTCCACCTGGTACAACTATTAAAGGCAACTGTACCACAGCAGTTCACTGGAGAAATTGTCTTTAATAAATTCTGAGCAGTGTGCACGAACAAACTTATATTAACATGGGAATTAGTATAGGATAATGATTAAGAACCCAGGGATAGAGGGGAAGAAAGTATGTAGGTACATAGAAACCATGTAATTCCAAAACATTTTTTTCACAGATTTGCAAAGCCCAATGTACTCATCAATGAAGAATTACTACTACATAATAACACCTATTTTACAAGATAGATATGAAGGTTTGAATGAGAAAATGCCCACAATGCATTTAGCAGAGTATTTGGCACAAAGGAACCTCTCAGCAAATAATTGGGCAGTTGGAGCAAAGCAATCAGAAAGTCAGGCCGGGGAGGACTTGAGTGATTTGTTCTTAGTCCCTTCCAGGTGCCAGAGTTCTAACTTTTAAATGTTTATAATAATGTACCTTTTTCTGGAAGCATGCCACTCAAAGAATTTTGTTACTTAGAGAAATGAAGATAATAATTCCAGCTCAATTGCCAGTTTTGAATTGAGGATTCAGAAAGTCAGCAGTGAGGTCCTGTAGCTTGGCTTTCCAAAGGTGTTCTCAAAATCATAGTCCCTTTGGTAACAATAAAACAAGGGTCCAAGACACAAGCACACATACTCTTTGTCTCAGATGCCAGAACTCTTAAATTTGCCAAGCCAAGAAGGGAAACTTCCAGAAAGCGACCCTCTGTGGAAAAATCTCTGCTTCAAGCATTTGAACTCTAAGGCACTTGCCAGGAACCATTGACTGATTTAAAAATCCCTATATTTTTAAATCATTCTATGTGGTGTTTGTGTGAAGAGAGGGGTAGCAGGAGGTGAGGAAGGTAGAGGGAAGGCAGGAATGAGCATGGTACCTAAAATTAACTGAAAACTAATTATTTAGAACAGCAAAAATTAGGAAAATCCAATGACTTATATTGCATTGGACAACCAATTTAGCATATCATAAAATGTTATGGTAACTTAAGTATACTTACATAAATTCAAGCTGAATGCTAGAGACATATTCAATTTGTTTTCCTTCACACCTCTATCGTGGAAATCTTTTGTCTGTTTTGCATCCCCTTCCACCTAATCTCATCATGGAGGGATAAGATTCAGATTCAGGATGGGCCTGGAGCCACATCTGACATATTGCCTCACTCAGATTGAAATGCACACCAGCATGATGCCATGCTGGCTCCTTATAGGCATGGTGGACACCTGAAGAAAGCAGAGGCCAAAGCCTGGCAGTCGACTTACAGTAGGCAACCCTGCACCCCTCAACTTCCCTCTAGCTGCAATGATCTGGCAATCCATTTTCCAAGTTGGACCTGCTTGGGTGACATATGTGACAAGTTTTCCTTTTCAAGTCACATACAGTGACAAGGGAAGAAGCAGTTCAACTGCAGTCACACCAGAAGTGTTTCCTAAACCAAAAGTAAGATGCCAGAGGCAAGAGGCAGCAAGAGGCAGCTCATTTTGTCCTCATGGGTTTGGTTCTGGAGTCGGAGGTGCTGTTCAGCAAGCTCTGGGGCCTAAAACTAAATGACATTCTAGATCCAGTCTTTCTTAGAGGAAAAATATCAGAAAGACAAACAGGACCCTTCTTAGAAGGTCAACAGAACCATGACTAAGTGAAGGCTTTATTCTTCTTAGTACTTCGTGTAGACTCAACAGAGAGAGAGAGAGAGAGAGAGAGAGAGAGAGAGAGAGAGAGAGAGAGAGAGAGAGAAAGCCTACATGTCAGAGAATGTGATTTAACAAAAATAATGTAGGCTCTGAAGTTACACAATCTTGTGGGGGTTAAGTGGAAATAGTGCATGTGAATTAGTCAATGCAATAGTTGCAAGTAGGGTTCATCCATAAAGTCTGGACACCTTCCACACCTGGGAAATCAAGAAGCTGAAACGGGCGAGGCCCCAAGCCCTGGGGCCAACCGAGGTGGCTCTTCATCAGTGACCTCTGAGATGGCTGGAAACAGCTTCCCACACTGACAAAGTCCCCTACCTCCTTTCCTCTGCTCCACAGTGACTTTTCAAAATAAAGACACAGTGATTTGAAAATGGGACTGCCACAAAGTTTCTCCCAACCTGAGAGAACCAGAAAATGAAAGACTCAAACATGCCAGTTCTCTGAAACCATCTGAAGATTGGCAGATTGGCACCTGGGAGCTCAAAATTGAAGAGTGGCCCTGCAGGAGGAGAAGAGGGCCACTTTCAAGAGACTGGCATAGAAGTCAGCCCCATTTGTGGGATATTATTTACAAGGAAAGGGTGCTTGGCTGGGAAGTCCACGGTCATTGTGAAGTTCAACTAGGAAAAAGCCACTAATCCACCTGTCTGGGCCTACGAGAGAAAAAAATGTTGACTTCTCTGGTAATTCATTGCCAGGTGGGGTGGAAAAGGGCCTTAAAACCATTTTTCCCCAGAGTTCCATAGAACCTTTTTATGAACCACTGACAAGTCACAGGGATGTAAAGATCACGCCACCTGCAAACCCAGTCACGGGGCTGGGCATGGAGATTTTCTCACTCTGAGTCAGCATGCTAAAATGAAAATAGCAAGAGATTAGGAACTGGGAGGATTTAATTGCTATTCCATTCCGACTACTTACTAGCTGCTAGCTGACCCTGAATAAGACACTAAATGTCAATAGCTTTCCCCCTGTGCATGGAATGGAGGTAACTGAATGGACACTGGGCCACAGGCCCCCGGCAGTGCTGGCTGCCACTGTGTGGCTGTTGGGGACAGGGAATCACCCTTACTGACATCAATGTTGGAGATTCTCAAGCTCCCAGTGGTATATAATCAGCAGGTCAGGTCACTGCTAAAAGATATCTCAGATGGGGCCTTGTCCCATCCAAAATGCACTGCTCTAGTGAAAAGGGCCACTCCACCTCAGGCCGCAGTTTCTACAGATACCAAGCTTTGTCTATTCTTCCCTTTCTTCACCAAAGCCATTTTCTTCTCACTCAGAGCCAACCAATCAAGGCTTAAAACAAATCATACCGCCCAACCTTCATTCCCCATGGAGTCAAATAACTATCAGTGCCCTTTGCGATTCCTAGGACATTGCCTTGTCCAAGAGATATTGTAGTTGTTTCCCAACAGAACATATTTTTTTCCCTGACAAGAAGGCACTCAATTTGGTTTCAAAGTCCTGCGTCTCGTCTACTTCCTGCAACAGCTGAGATTTCTCTAGAAATATCTCATCTGTGTTTTTGTTCGGGTTTGCTTTGCAAGTTTGAGCTGGGAGGGTCAGTACATAAGACGTGTGTGTAAAAATAAAACTAGTTGCAGCAGAAGAATGACAGAGGTGACAAAATGTTGAAATGAGGGACTCATTTAAAGGGCAAACCACCTAAACACTTGGAGTATGTCATTCAGCCCATGAAATCTTCAAAGATCTTTGACATTTCTAGGGGCCTATTCACCATGTCTTCCACAAAAGCACATGTATTTGACACAGCGATATTCTTCATTCACAGATACTGCTTCCACTTTTTTATGTTTGAAGTAGATTTTTCCTCGTTTAAAAGTTGTGGCCACAACTAATTTTATAATTCTATTTGATTAAAAAAGTGATAGTCATAATACTGATTTTTTAAATTTATATATCTTTTAAAAAGAAAGTTGTGATTTTTCAAATACATTACTTTGTCATGCATTTCAAATTATAAATACATTATAAATTACCTTATAATGTATTTCAAACACATTACCATTTTGTGGTATTTCAGGAGGTTAGCTCTATTTCTTTCTAGTTGTGTAGGTGTCACCAACTACACAAAAAACTCTGACACATGTGAGATAAAAAAGACATATAGTAAGGGAAGAAAAAATGGTCAAAATCATCAGACTTGAAGATTTTGTCTATAGAAGTGGATTTTCATGGGAGAAGGTGAGGGGGAATTTAGGAGGGGTCCTTGGGACACAGATGGAGGGAAAGCAGGCTCTTTGGTAATCGGTATAGTACTGGGATGATGTATGCAAGAAAAGTGTGATTAACAGTATTACAAATCCTGGTACCTTGATTAAAATGGTTTACAAAATTGTCCAAATCTTATGGGATTCTCTGACCTTATTTTGAAAATTGATTTACAATTGGTTTAACAACTAATGGGATGTTTAATTACATACTGTTAAGTATGTGTAATTCCCACCATATCCACTACCAAAGATCTGGTGCCATCCCACCACCAATCAGAGCCACATACTTATCCCTAAGAAGTGTCATATCTTCATAATCTAATCATTTTGTCTCAAATCCTCCTTACAGGCAGAGGAATATTTTATTGAGTACCCAGACCACAACTTCTTCATCCACTCACTTGTATATGGATATTTAGGTTGAATATTTGATCGGTGGCCCGAGATTTCCCAAGAAAAAGTGAGCTTGTCTTTTAGCAAAGATACATAGTCTATCACAGCCTGAACAACTGAAAGGAAGTCTCCCATTAGAGGCACAGAGGTGACCGTACTGCTGCATTTTTGTTAGGCAATTTCCAATGGAATCTCTTCAAGGGAGTTCTCTGTACACAAGCTCATTTATAAGTAGTGATGTGGGAATACATTGACTCTTTTTTTTTCAAAGAGACCACCATGAAGTTTACCCTTTTGAGGGTGGTGGGGAAGATTTTGATATCTTTACCTCTATGGTCTTAGCTCACTTTATTCATTTGCTGCTACTCTCTATCTTCAGACAGGATTTCCTCAGATTTTAAGACATTTCTCTGGGGATTTGAAAAAGTTCCTCTTTAAAAGTCCCCACTTTAGTCAATACCTGTTAGAGTATTTCTGATGAAAGTGTGTGGGTGGGGTCTTATATTTCACACTTGCAAAGCGAAGAGAAGGAAGGGAACATTTATACACAAGGCAATGTACTTGGCTCAGATTTCAGTGTTTCCTTCGCTATTTCTGCAGATATTTATGCTTAAAATGAAATTCCTCCTAGCCCTGCAGCACAGCCAAACCTCTGTGCTGGCTGGAACTATTCACCAAAAAATATCTTGTTGCCTAAAAACAGCTGATGAGCCGGGGGAGAAAACAAGAGAATAAACACAATGACCTGGAACATTTAACAAAGGGAGGGGTTCTCCTTTCCAAGACAGTAATCCTGACTTCCTTTTGGGAGGAATCTGGAGTTAAGGAGACTTACCTCAAGTCAAATCACCTGTTAGTATTAGTGGTAGAGGGGTGAGTGGAGCTGCCCTCCAGGTCAAATCATCTCCAAAGGGAGCTGGAGAGATAGTACAGTGGGTAGGGTGTTTGCCTTGCACGCAGCTAACCCATGTTTGATTTACAGCATCCCATCTGGTCCCCTGAGCACCCCCAGGACTAATTCCTAAGTGCAAAGCCAGGAGTAACCCCTGTGCATCGCCAGGTGTGAGCCAAAAAGAAAAGAAAAAACAAAAACAAAAACAAAAAAAACAAATCATCCCCAAAGTCTTCTTTTGGGTAAATATGAACATATGCCTGACATTCATTCCTGTCTCAAGTCTACCCTTCTGCTTCTTCAGGATAAAAGATTTAATATCGTTTCCATAGAATTTTGTCCTTCTTAGGCCTTTCCAACCACAGAGATGGGAAAGATGGCAACAAAGTTTTCTCACCCTGCCCCTTCGCCTTAGTTCATGCTAGCTGTTCCCTGTAAGCTGTTGCAGACCCCTCCCTCCCTCTCTCTGCCTGCATTTGTGTCTAGGGCTCTGGCTCCTTAACACAAAAGAATTCCAACTAGGATTTCAAAGGAAGCCTGACTTCTATTCTCCCATACCCCTAGCAGGCTGGTTTTGCAGAAAGGTATTCTTGTATTCAGTATTCTTGTAGTATCTGCTTATAATTGTCATGTTTGGTGCTTAACCTTTTTGAATGGGTAAATTCTTATCTTTTAAAGGAAGAAATAAACTGCAAAACTCAATTCTTATAAGGAAGGGTGATTCTAAATAAGCAATTTAGACAATTTCTTCCTTCCTTAAGCCTTGGCCCCCATACAAATAGAGGCATTTTCCCCCCTCTGTTTCAAAAACAACGTGTTAAATGTACAAGAGTCAAGAACTGACATTGTCTTTGGATGTAGCCAGAAAGGATTCAGCCAGAGCCTTTCAGGATACTTTTTCAGGTGTCACATGTGCCAACACTGAGAGTCACACTGAGAGCCGTAAGGAATAGGGGTGATGAAGGTCAGAGAGTCAGAAAGTCTTGAGAGTATTTGAGTCGTATAAACTATAAGATGGATATCGAGAGAATTCCATCACCAAAGAGGAAACACTAAATATTTCCAAGATGTAAAGCCACTTGGAGTGTGGAGAAAAGTCGAAGGGTTCTAGTAGGAATTAGGAGCTTAGATGATAATGTTGGTCTTGTCAACAAAACCCAAGTTTGAGCCTTGCATGCTCTTCTCTTGGGTGTTTTGCAATGTCCAGAGTGCCTTATACAAAGAAGGTCAAATTGTTATTACAAAGTACATTTAAATAAACCTCCATACAAAAAAATTCATCTCTTTCCAATATGTTGAAATAGAGAGGCATAATATTTGTTTCATCAAGGGGATGTAGAGCTTAGTTGGGTTTAATTACTTCTTTCCTCCTTTCAGAACTCCTTTAAATTAAAAAAATCTAATCCCATATAGCTTTTGTAGGAACAGACGTCATGAGTATTTGATGAGAAATAGTCTAAACATGTCATCAAGTTTTTAAAAATCATTCTTTCAAATCTAACTGCCCTGATTCTGGTTTCTCTGCTCTCTATCCTAGTGCAGCAAGTTGCGGTAAGTGCTTTCCCAAGGAAGACCTTAGCCAGTCCATTCTGCATGCGTTTGCTTCACTGATGGCCATGGATTCTTCCTTTGCAGCAGGGGCCTCCATCTCCCCCTGAACTCAAGGTGTTCATGAAACATATTCCGTTTACATATCCGTCTACTTCCCAATAGATGGTGAACAATCACTTCTCATATTTGGAATCTCTAACACCTTATACAGGAAGTAGCTGTGGAGAGGTGGCAAAAGCAAGGCTTGTTGAAGGTACACAGCCCCTCTTCTGGTTGCAAGGCGAAGACCAACCTATGTCTCATTCCCATGAGACTCAGCCTGCGGTTTATCTTCCTTTGTTGATCACTCCAGTGTCTTTTCCTTCCTTTCACACTAATTGGATTTTGCTATTAAAGGAAGAGGTCTTCAGCTTGGCTGCTCAGTGAACTTGCTTGGGGAATTTCACAAATAAAATAAACACTGTTGTTTAAGAGACTGTGATTTAACAGGTCGGGTGGGGCCTTGATGCTGGTATTTTGTAAATGTTCCTGTGATGACTCTAAATGTAGCCAGGCTTGAGAAACACTGATATTAAATGATACTCAAGTCCCACATTCCCATGAAAAGATTAATGTGAACTTTAATGAGTTTACCTTCCTCTGGATTCAAGGCAATTACTCGTAACCATTTTTCAGATAAGAAATCAAACACTGCCCTATGACAGTACCTTGACATTAGTTTGTACTCTGACTCTTGTGCTGCATTTTGAATTATTCCTGAGAGTTATCTGAGTGGGTGGATACATAGACATACTTACATATGTGGGTGAATATGTAAAATCTCTCTTTCTAGACCAGAGGAAACTTGAAGGCAGGTACTATGTCTTTTATTTCTTTGCATCGCCATGCCAGGGTATGATGTAAAAAACCCTATTTTTGTAATATGTGAAAGGTATGCAGAGAAGTAGTACAGGGGTTAAGGCACCTGTCTTGCATGTAGCTCACTCTGGTTTGATGCCCAGCACCATATATGTTTCCCTAAGCACTGCCAGCACTGAGCCCTGAGCACTGAGCCAGGGGTAGGCCTGAGCATAGCTGGTGTGGCCCAATAACAAACTGAAAAACAAAAAGAAGGAGGAAGAGGAGAAGGAAGAGGAAGAAGAAGGAGGAGGAGGAGGAAGAGGAGGAGGAAGAAGAAGGAGGAGGAGAAAGAAGGAAGGAAGGAAGACCTTAAATACCTACCAAAATCAATTTAAATTCTTCCGAAAGAAGATGTCTTTGGTAATAATAAAAATGTTACAAAAAGGGTGGGAGAAGATAGAAACAGAGTAGGAAAAAAGAACAAATAAAAATCAAATGGAAAAACTCTAAATTAGTCCAAAAGACAATGTTTCCCAGCTTCTTAAGAGGGTTTTTTCAAACATTGAGTAGAATAAACAAGAGAATTAACTTGGCTTGTGCCCTGATAAGGAGATTTCTTTCTTGGTTATATAATTTACAAAGTTTCCAGGGTGTAAAGAAAGTAATCAGGCAAGAAGAACGCCTTCCCTTGGACTCTACCATTCAGGACTCGGGTTAATCGGCTAGTAGATCTGCTCAGCTTGACCCGACCCCCTCCCATCCCTGTGATCTCAGACTAAGCTTCACATTCAAGAGCCCTAGTGTCAAGCTCTGTGTCATAGAAACGGAATAAAACATAATCCTCATTCTATAACCTTGATCCCTTGATGCAGTGGCCTCTCCTTTCCATGGGGAGTGGGGAAGGGGCAATACCTGATAATTTCTCCAAGTGGGCAGTTTCCACTGGTCTTTCTAGCCTAAGATGATCAGACATGTGCTCTTACCAAATAGTGTTATAGAAAGAATCGCTCAGTGCAATTACCTTAAAGACTGGCTTTAATGTATTGTTTGGGTGACAAATCCCAGAAAGGTTGATATTCATGTGGCTTCTCTACTTTGTCATGAAGTAAGACCACTGGAAAGGCTCAGGGAATCACTAAGCACACCCTCTCCTGAGGTGAAATAAAGAATAGAGATATACTTTATTCTTGTTATTTAACAACTAGTCCCTAAATGCAGATTTCTATAGATTAATGAAAGAAAGTTATTTGGCCTGGTTGGACATTTTAATTCCGGACATATTTTACTTAAATTTTGTATTTGCTGTTTGAAGATTTTATTGAAAGGCATTAATGTCTGCTCTTGATTGATTAGCAATGATAATAACAAGTTGCCCTTTGTAGATTAAGATAATGTCACTGACCCATCTAACAGAATAGAAGCGGAGAGGCTGTCACTGATACATTCACACTTTGCTCTTGGTTCATCTTTTCACCAGTGACCTACATTTGACCTTAGGAGTCAAGAACCAACAGTCACCAAAATCCCCTGGTCACCAAAGAGACAAAATAAGGGCATTTGTCCTACTGGTTATTTTTTTGTTGATAAAGATTAAATGGAACTGACTGGCTAAATTATCAGAGCCCCAAAGAAAAGAAAAATGTGGCTCGAATTTCTTGGCTAATAAATGCTAACAACAATCAAATGAACTAAGATTTGGAAATGTAGAATCCAAAATACCATATAAAATATATATTAAGTCATCACTTTGATGTCTGTCATCTAAAATCTAAAAGAGTGTGCCAAATACAAGTTTTCAAAAAGTGGAGTTAAGGATCAATGAAAATGAGTGAATCAACCCTGATTCATAAATAATTTTTCTTCCTCAGGTAAGAATTCATATAATTGACAGTCCTACAAATATACCTAATATTACATTAGGCAATAGGTTCTGTTATGTAACTAATTACCTAGGGTACAACAAAAAGATCTTCAGGTTCCACTGCAATATATTTGGATGTGTTCCACTGATGTATTCAGAACCCAGGATACTTGAATCATTAGAGGAAAGGTAATGAGCACGCTGGGGCCTGAACATTCAAGAATGTTCTCCTAGAAGAAAACATGCATCTTCGACTCCTCAGAATATGGCTGACTAAATCATTAAGCTGGAATGTTATTTACACAGTCCTGAGCAAACCAAGATGAATCCTCTGGTCCATAACTAAGGGTACTTGGGAAGTTATGTCTGCACCACTCAAAGACTCATGTCTGTTGTTTGATGATTCCTGACTTCTTGAAAAAGAGCCAGTTTACCTAATACAGGTAAAGGGCAATAACACCTTTCCTCCAAACTCCCTGGAAAGGACCACCTGCATGATAGTTCCTGCCTCTTTAATAATTAAAACTTTATTTATTCTATATCTAGCAAGATGGGCAAATCTGTCTGCCTCATGCAACAAAGCATGAGATCTATTCTCTTCTGCTCATCTGAGGGAGTGTGATGGACTCTGATTCACAGGCAGGATCAAGGTGAGGTTAGACATCAGAAAAAAAATAAGTTTCCTAATTAGGAAGCTTTTTGCCAAAGGGGTCAGCCTGACCCTTTCTTTGGAATGAGGAGACAAGATTAAGAAAGGGGTAGAAAGTAATATTTCTTGGTTAGGGAAGGGGGTAGGAATTCTTACTTGAAACCAGTACAGAAACCATAAATAGGGAACTCAGAGCATCTTCTTCCTTTTATGAGAGGCTTCTCTAGCATCATTCAGTATTTTACCTACTTACTTATGATTTAAAGCAAAAGCTCCTAGAAACTCTGGGATACTTCATTTATTTGGTATGATCAGCCTGGCCTAAGATTTTTTCAAGGAATACTAACTTCAAGTAAATGTGTGATCACCAATTCACAAACATCAGTTTCTCAGCTAATATAAACTTGGTGAATACCTTTTAGAGATGGAGAAGTTGAGGATCCTAGAAATGTGAACCAAGGTAATTTAAAAATTATTATACATCACACTCACTTTCTGTGTTTTCTTGTGTGTGACTCATCACCCCACTTTATTATAACTGCTATTGGGGCAGGAAAGGATGCTGGTCTCCTAACCCAACCCTTGTCTGTTGGCACAGAACAAAGTGGGTGATGCTTTCAGAGTGAGTCTGCAAAGGTTATGTAGTACTCCATGTTCTCTGACCTTGGTGGACACTCCAAGCGCTTACCTGTCTTCTCTCTGAACCAAGATGTTGAAAAATTAGTCGGGTGTTCACACTGTGACTCCAGGTGTTTCCCAGGGCTGCTGTCACACAACTGGATCCTGAAGGGCCTGAAAGGCAGCAAGGTGAAAGCCTGTTTATAGATGTCTTTTCTTGTGATGGTGCTTTACATGTAAACCAAAGACCAGCCAATACTCATTGCTCAGAGGAGGACACAGGGGAACTCAGTTCATTACCACAAAAGTTACTGAGTTAGAGAAGAAGGGTTAAGGAATATGAATGGTAAAAATAAAAGAGCAGCACGAATTTCCATCCGCCTCAGTCAAAATGACCACAGGCTTAAAGATAAACAAGTTATAGATTAAGAAGTTGCATTGCAAGGCACAAATCAAGACACACAGCATCCATGGCAGAAAGGCATAATAATTACTATATGCAGAGTAAAAATCAGTTATGAAATTTCAAACAGTCGAAGATTAATAGAGTTGTAAGACATTTTTAGTTGTTAGACTCTTAGTTGTAAGACTCTTATCAAAAGTCTTAACTCAATTTTCTTTATCAATATAGAAGTGGCATATAAAATTCCTTTCCCCTTCCAATCTCTGACACACACCCAGAAAAGGAATCTGGAAGACCTCACTATTTCATATCTAATCTGTATTAGACATCCTTATCCCAAGAGAAACATTCTTTTACTGTCTCAGACCTTCCTATAAGGAGGAGGATCTGAAGTAAACTTTATCTGAGTTCTGGTTACTCCAAGTTGTACTTTAGCGACTATCCTTTGATAATCATTTAACAACTCCAAGTGAAAATTGTTCCTGCTCTCCTTATTTCTTCTTCATTAGAGGTAGGCTCACCAGACCTTTCATTTAGAGGTCTATCTCCAATCTCTCATCTAACTAGCTCCTTCCTGTGCTCACATTAGCATCCTAGCCTTAGAGGGGGACAGTGGGGTCATTTAGTCTGCTGTAAATCCTAGAGATGTCATCTCTTTTTGATGGGGAAACAGAGAGGTTTAGGTTTAGGTTTAGGTCTTACCTAAAACAAAATAAAGTTCTTGAGTTTCTCAACTCACCCATCCGTTGCTTTATCTGACATTCATGCTCTGTGTGGAGTGGGAATTGGTCATTTTTGTCTGGGTCAGACACCAGGTCTACCATTTGTAGACTACCAGTTTGACCTTGCTTTCCATTCTTGGGTCTGATGCTATACAGATAAATGTGGTTCAGTGGTTATGAACTGGAGGTGGTTTTTCTGGCAATGTCTAAGCAGGATTGCTGCTGGTAACTAGAGGCTAGAGGCTGATGGGGCTGCTGGATACCCTTAATGCACAAGACATCCCATAAATACTCAAGAATTATTCAACCCGAAGTACAATAGTGCTATGGCAGAGAAGCACTGGGTGAGATAACACCTGTATGTTTTCTTGGGTTCAAGCAGGAATGAATCAGATGGAAACCAGAAAGTGATGCCTCTACAAGAATGAGAATTCAAGATGGCAGATAATCACTGGGGATGGAGTGTGAGTACAGGATAAAGGTCTTGCCTTGAACACAGCCTACTTAGGTTCCATCCCTGATACCCCATATGGTCCCCTGAACATTGCCAGAAGTGATCCCTAAGTGTAGAGACAGGAGAAAGCCCTGAGCACCATTGGATATTGCCCCCAAACAAACAAAAAATGGGGGAATTAGAAATAAAGGGAAGTTAGCATAGAAAAGAATAAAACACAAGGTGACCCTTATTTATCATGCACACAGTTTAAAAAACACACAGCATACACACACACACATACAGACACACACACTATCTAAACCAAGTAATCTAGGCAATGCTAATCTGTCCACATCTTTCCCTTACTTAAAAAACCCTCAGAAGCCCCCCCATCTATGCCAGAGGATAAAATATGACCAAATTGTGTACTGTAGGTGTTTTGCCATCTGCACCTGTTATCTTCCCTGGTCCTATCTTTCTAAGCTCTCCCATTGGATGGACTCTCCAGCCGCCTATCTCCTCTGTCCCCATCCTTCTTGAACTCTTGTCAGCAGTTGATAAGCTTTCTTCCCCCTTTGACACTGGATATGCTGGCCTCTTCTGCTTTTCTTCTCCTTTTCTTCTTAAGAGTGGGTGGACCTCAGGGGTCTGGCCAGGTCCAAATATTTTCCTAATACCAAAATACTTTCAGTGGCTAGGAAGGTAATATAAATTAATAAAAAGGCCAGATGTTTGTATTTAAACCACCACAGAGACTTCCTCTCATCCATTTTTCTTGAAATACATAATCCTTTTAGTCTTTCATTTGTTCCCCCTTTTTTGATAGAGACACACTAACAAGCATTTTCTGCTCTAAATAACTGACACTACAAGGGCAATAGCAACCAAGAATTTCTTTTCTTTCTTTTTGTTTGTATAAAAAAACTTTATTGAGAAAACATTTATGTATATATGTATTTTTTAATGCACCCATTTAAAGTGGACAGTTCAGGGCTGGAGCAATAGATTGATGGACAGAGAGTCCATGCCTGCATGTGGGAGACCCAGATTCCATCTCCAGGACAAGATTTTAAAAAATCTTTTTTTATTTTATAAAGTAGTTCACTATATTTGATTACATTTAATATTCAAACACCAATCCCACCACCATTACACTTTCCCACCACCATAATTTTGGGTGTTTCCATCCCGAACCTGAATCCCTGCCCCCAAACAGAACCAGAATAATATATTTTGTATTGTTTGTTATTAAAAAAAACTGCTGAAAATGCTACAAAAAAGTATCCTTAGAGGAAAGAGTGTGAAGATTGTTATATTTCACCCAGGGGCCATTAAGTCCTTCTATAAGAGATCAAAAACATGTTAAAGGTTGAGACTTAAGCGGTAGGGCGTTCGCCTTACAAGCAGCCAACATGGCCGACCCGAGTTCGATTCCTACACCCCTCTCGGAGAGCCCGGCAAGCTACCGAGAGTATTCGATATGCCAAACACAGTAACAACAAAAGTCTCCAATGGAGACATTACTGGGCCTGCTCGAGCAAATTGACGATCAACGGGAGGGCCTTTACCGTATATATATATATATATATATATATATATATATGTAAAAAAAATACTTTCCCCTAAGATTTGTTGCTTCCTACTTTGAACTCCATCAAATGTGGTGCGGTATACTTGGAGTATGGGTAGGGTGTGTCCTATGAAGTGTCGAGGGTCCAGGAATAGAGTTACTTGTGGGTGAGGCTCGCCTGAGTGTGTGGAGAGGGGCCATGAGTTTGGCAGCAGTGAAGTTCTGGAGGTTTTCAGTTGCCAGGGCTGGGTCCCTTGGGGCAGGCAGGGGGTCTTACCTGCCTCCTCTCCAGGACACCCTGAGTGAAACAGCACTGGGGAAGAGTCCAGCGGCATGGTTATGGCGAGTGTCATATTATGCTCCCTTCTGGGAGAGATGGACATGTGATCTGGATGGTGACCGATGATGAGATTATCTGGCACCAGCCAGAGGTGGCTTATGGGCGTGACTGCTGAGTTGCTGGAGACAGGGTCCAGCATAAAATATTTATGGTTCCCTAAACACTGCTGGAGTGATCCCTGATACATGATACAGTACAAATAAACATGCAAACAAACCAACAATCCTCACAACTCAAAGCCTTTTACTAGGCAGGAAGTCCTCAATTAAAAGCATCAATGAATCCTCACAAACTGCAACTTCAAGTGAAACTGACTAGGATCAGAGAGACAGCACAGTGGGTAGGGCCCTTGTCTCACATATGGCCACCCCAGGTTCAATCCTTGGCACACTATATGGTCTCCTGATCACCACAAGTGATCCCTGAGCACAGAGTCAGCCCTGAGTAAGCCCTGAGCACAACTGGGTATGGCAAACAGAAAAACAAACAAAGAAAAAAAAACCCACAAAAAATACCAAGTAACAAAAGCCAAAATTCACTGACTAATAAACCACAGACACAGATCACAGTCATAAATAGGAGTTAAATTCCTATGGTATATTTCTGATCAGAAAACATCCCAAATTTCTAAATAAATGCTCCCAGATACTTCTAAAATTCCACAAAAATTTGTATTCACCCATTTGTTCACATTTGCCACCCACGTACTCCCGTTCTGAGATGCAAGGTGGGAGGTGGTGGAGGGAAGCTAACCCACTCCAGGAAAAAAGGGCAGAATCCACACCAGGCAGGAGCTGGATGCACACCCATCCACACTCTCACTGACAGACACTGCAAACGTGCCAATGAAACTCATGTACGTGGTTTTGACTGTTGGCAGGAACCTCACCGACACAGGAGACCATGCAAACTTCACACACAGTGCCTTGCTGGGAACTGCCTTGTTCTCTTCTCAGTGACATTATCACCAAAGGATAAAGGATCTGCTGAATACAGAATTGTTCAACTAGCATCACAACTGGCTTTAGGACATTTCATCCTTCCCTAAAGAAATCCCATCCTTCTTAGCCATAAGCCTCCAGCTGGTCTTTCCTGCCTGGAGGCAACCAGTAACCTACTTCATGTTTAATCTGAGTGGTGGGAGATAATGGGGAAGTGAAGCACTGAGATAAATTGGAGGATTCTTGGACAATCTCAAGGGAGCATCCTCTGTCCGGCTCCAGCTGTTGTTGTCATGTGGCAATGTGAGTTCATGGTTAGCCACATCTTTTGATGTTTGAAAGAGAAACCAGAAATCAATATTTAAAGTACAATTTCCTAATTTTTCAATGTTGGCTTAATTTTAAAAAATTTTAAAACACACAAATAAACACACTTATGAGCCACAGCTGACTCATTCCCACCCAGCTTGCAATGTCTGCTCTGGAGGGCAGGCCTCACTGTTGGCAGGATGATGCTCCCACGGGGACGCTTCCAAGCCTGAGTCTCAGCCGCTAATATGCCTCCGCACCTGTCCTCCGTCTTCACCCCTGAGAACTGCAGTCTGACATAATAAAATTTCACACCAGAAATTCAATGTCCTCACATCAAGCTCATGTCTTTCCAGATAAATTCACTCCTTCTTTGTCTTTCTCTTTGGCCAACCAGCTAATCTGATCTGAAATGTCAGTTCCATTTTTAAACTTCTCCCATGTGCCTTATTTCCAACATTGTGAAATCTGGCTGATAGAGAAACAAAATCTCACTTATTATAAAATCATTCCCTACTCCATCTTTCTTACCCCCTGACCTTGGATCAGACCAACATCAGCCTTCCTGGGAGGTGACTGCCATTGCTTTCCAATTGATCTCCAGGCTGCTATCAGTTTCTCTCTAAGGGAAACCCAGACTCTATTTTATGACCTGATTAGCCTCTCCAAGCATGCATGTAGGCATGCTGCCTTATCTGTCAAGATCAGCATGGTCAATAGCTCCCAACAACGTATCTTTATTTATTTTTATCTTTTAAATTATTTTTGCTTTTTTGGGTCACACCTGGCGATGCACAGGGGTTACTCCTGGCAGTGCTCAGGGGACCATATGGGATGCTGGGAATCGAACCCGGGTTGGTCGCATGCAAGGCAAACACCCTACCCACTGTGTTATCTCTCCAGCCCCAACAATGTATCTTTAAAGAATTCTAAATTCCCAATGTTGGCACTTAAGGCCCTTTGAGTTTGTGTCCAATCTGTCTGTCCATTCCTCTTCCCTCCATTCCATTTCATATGGAGTTTTTTCTAATTTATCCCCTTACCCACTTCACTTGTGGAATGCCTCTGTCCTTACATAGTGACTGCAGTACCACTTCTTCCATGCAGCTTCTCTGGTCAGAACACAAGTAACTTCTTTCTCTCTAAATGCCCACTTCATTTTATACCCTCAGGCAATTATATTTTCTCTCCTGTGGCACATCACTGGTACACTTCTCTTACAGCCCTTCATATATACTTTAAAAGAGTACAATTCATCTATGATTGATATTAGTATGCATGAATCACTTAACACAACATTTGAGGCACAGAAGCTTTTAAATATATATTTTTTTTTGCAATGATATTCAGAGATAATTTAGCTTTTAAATATATTTTGATTAAAGAGTTAATAAGTCACTCCTTTTTTCCATTTAAAATCTTTTTGTTTCTGTTTTTGGGTCACATTCAACTGTGCTCAGGATGTACTACTGACTCTGTGCTCAGGAATCACTCCTGACAATGTTTGGGGGACCTATGTACTGCTAGGCGTTGGCCATATGCAAGGCAAGTGCCTTACTCACTGTACTATCTTGGATCCAATAAGTTATTCTCATATTGAACCATGTTGTATTTTAATTTTAGCAGCAGTTTACATTCTTTCTGTTTGTTTTTAGAGGATTGCACCCACAGGGCTCAAGAGTTAATCCTATGCAGTCCTTGGGGTGACTTCCAGTGTTGATTGAGGGGTCATATGGTAGAGGAGATTGAACCCAGGGATCCTGCATACAAATCATGTGGTAGTCCTTTGGGATATATTCCTGGCTCATCTGATTACACTCTTAATTGTATCTCACTTAAATTAACATTAATAGCCTACATTTTCCAAGTAAACTATACAAGATTGCTGTTTAGATTTCTGTGAAGTGGTATGATGAGGTGACCCCTTTAAACTCTGCTAGAGAAAAGTGACATGAGGATTCTTCAAAGTTGACAGTTGGCTAAGTGCCCAAAATATGGAAACATTCTGTAATGAAAAGTGTTCCATTTCTTTTCTTTTTAAAAAATTTTTATTAGTGAAACACCATGAGGTACAGTTGTAGACTTACAAATTTTTGTGCTTGAGTTTCAGTTATACAATGATTGAGTACCCATCCCTCCACCAGTGCCCATTCCCCAACTCCAATGCTCCCAGCATCCCTCCCACCTCCCCACTGCCCCATCCCATCCCACCCCTGTGGCAGGGCATTCCCTTTTGTTCTCTCTCTCCTTTTGGGTGCTGTGGTTTGCAAAAGAGGCATTGAGTGGCAATCATGTTCGGTCTACTTTCAGCATGCATCTCTCATCCTGGGAGGGTCCTCCCAACACCCTTTACTTGGTGCTCCCCTCTCTATCTGAGCTGCTTTCTCCCCCAGCATGTAAGTGTCCCATTTCTGAAAACATTAGAGGATGTTTTCAGAAGCCAGAGCCATCTTTGCCCATTTGTAATTATTTAAAGAAATTCATATCTCCAATTCAATAAAAGCAGTATGAAAAGAGTCCATTCGGCTGTTTATTTGGACAGCTAAGCTCAGACCACAACTAAAGTCTAGGAGGAAAAAAATCACAATGGCAAAATTTCTAATGAAAATCTGATACTGAGCAAGTCTAAGAAGAGAGATTTCAGGAGGGTTTACAATTATTAAGTCACCACAGGAGCAAAAAGAACCAGGCCTTAAAAGTTAGTGATACCAAGAGACAATATTTTTCAAATACTATGTGCTAGGCCTTAGATAAGTCTTTAAATAGAGAGGGCTTACATCTTGTTTGTACTTTTTATCTTAGTTATATCTTTTTAGATCCTTACAACCATACTATCCATTCTATGAGGTTGGTACTATTATCATTTCTATTGAAAGACTAAGGTTATGAGAGGTTAAGTAATGATCTCCAGGTCCCATGGTGGTTACTGATAGAGAGCAAGGAAGCTGATGACTCTGGTTAGCCTTCTTCAGGATCATTATGTTGAACAGCCTGTTACACTACTGACCACTGGGACCCAGACCCACCTCCAGGAAGCCACCAATAGCAGTGTATTGTGAGTATCTTATCACTCATCTGAACTCTTCAGGGCCTCTCAGGCTCCATCCTCAGTTTCCTCTATTCTGATTAAAGTGATAACATAGAGAAGGGGGTTTTGGAAAAGCACTGCATGCCCTGGCTTGGTCAGTTATGTAACCTTACTCAACTGGCCCAATAGCTAGATTCAGGTAAATCAGATGGCCTGAAATGAACACTGGTTGGAGGCTTAAAAATCTGGTTGTGGGGGACAGGGTGCAGGGGGCAAGGGGCAGGGCAATAGTACGTAGATAAGGAGCTGGGTTTGCACATGGCTGACCCAGGTTTGATCCTTGGCATTCCATACGGTCCTCTGAGCCCATTAAGAGCAATCCCTGAATGCAGAGCCAGGAATAAGCCCTGAGCACTGCTGGGTATATAGCCCAGAACTGAAGCAAAACCAAACCTGGTTGTGAATGGAAAGTCATTTCACACAGCACAGGAATCAATTAAAGGATGGTGATAGTTCGCAGGGGGCAGGGAGATTGTGGGGTAAGAAACTGTGAATTCCTGAAATTTGTGACTTTAATTTTTAATCAGAAGACTCAGAGGTCTCCTATATTTTCACTTTCAAGATTCCTATCAGAGGGTTGATATAAAATAATCACAAGTGCTGTTTATGAGATGTTTAAGGTAAAAGAAATCTGTTTACCAGCTTTTAGAAAAGGTGATTTCCTGACCAATGACCCAATTGATCAGGAAAAGATAAGTGAATCTTCTCTATGCTCATTTTAAGCAGAAGTTCTAAAAATTGGGGCATTCTATCCCTCCTTCCATTTTGATGAATTTAAACCTGTTAAGTCAGTGTTATCTCTGTCCTCCCATTCTTCAATGATTTGCTCAAATGGACAACAGTAACGTCTCCATTGTGAGACTTGTTGTTACAGTGCTATCTCATTATATTGAAATTTTGTTGATTCCAATACAATTAAAAATAAATCAAATAATTGCTCTGTGCCTTAAAAATATTTTCATAATTAGGGATTTTTTTTTCATAAGATTAAGCCTATACAAATATCTTATCAAGTTAAATTTAAAAAATTTGTTATTTACACCCAAGTCATATTTCTCTTTAAAAAGTCTGTGGGAACATGCATTCTCTGCTCTCTTGGAGATTCCTTTAGGTAAGTCAAAGTTGTTCTCTCTCTCTCTCTCTCTCTCTTTCTCTCTCCCTTTTCCTTTTCTTGTTTTGGTTTTTGAGCCATAGCTGGCTGTGCTCAGGACTTACTCCTGGCTCTGTGCTCAGGGATCATTCCTGGCAGGGCTCAAGTACCATATGGGGTGCTGGAGATCAAATCTTGGTAGGCCGTGTATAATGCAAGTGCCTTATGAGCTGTACTGTAGTTCCAGCCTAAAGCTTCTCTCTTTCTGTGACCACTTATCCTTTTGTAAAATATAAATGATAATATCCTTGCCTCTAAGCAACCAAAGATTCTGCATAACCCTGATATGAAGATATTCAATATGAATAAGTGACAAGTGACAAGAACAAAGGTGATCAAACGAATGTTGATGGTAAAATTCTAGGGAGAAAAGTTTAAATGCTATCTTCTACTTTTTTCTTTCTTTCTTTCTTTCTTTCTTTCTTTCTTTCTTTCTTTCTTTCTTTCTTTTTTTGCTTTGCCAATAATGAGATAAACTAGAAAAACTCGGTAATGAAGTGGTTTAAGCAACAGGATTTGGATTCTGTACTATCTTTCATGACTACTATCTTTTGGATCCAGTTCCCCACTCCTTTGAAGTGGGAGTCAGTTACAAAGACAAATTTCTTTCAAGGCAAGGGGCTCTTTCCCTGTTTTGTACATAGAGGGTGTAGTCCCTGAGCAATCAGACTGGAGGAGGATAATCAGGTTGTTATGTAGCCTTGATTTCCAAAAAGGTAACGGGCCTCTGTACCAACCTGTGCCAGTATTTAGAAGGGGGCTGTCGGACAGCCTTCAATGGGGGAGCTCCTTTGAAAACATTTCAATTTATGACTCTTGTGCTAAGCATTTCTGGGAGGTCAAATTGAATCCCTAATACATAACATAAAAGACCCTGCCCTGTAGCAAAGGGTCAACTTTAAAAGAATAGACTTTCCATGTTGAAAAAAAAATAAAAGTATAAACAAAGCAATGGTTCCCAGAATAGGAACAGAGGGGAAGGAAAAGTTCATGGTCTAAGAGGGTTGGATAATCTGAACTGTTGGTCCCTCGTGTCTCCACACATGAAAGGCAGCTTAGTGAAGTAGAAAAAGGAAATTTTAAAAAAAGAAAAAAGAAACGAAAAAGAAAGAATAAAAACATCTATAAATGTTTATAGAATTGAAATAAGTTCAGGGAAGTAGATGAAATGTTACTATTGGAACTGATACTCTCCTTCTTATCTCTCGTCCTTACTTCCTGAAGGAAGTTCTATACGATGCTTGCGAGCATATGGTCAGCTGCTGGCAGGGAGCCAGAGTCCTGGAGTTCTATTTCTGACTTAGCTGTGTGGGCTTTTAGTGAGACCAGATGGAAGGAAAATGATGAAAAAAGAACATCAGAATAGGTCTTCATACTGGCCCAGTACTTCACCTCTCTGAGTCTCAGTTTCCTCACCCATGACAAGGATTTGTTCAAAATATTCTCAAAAGTTATTCCCTGCCTGTTCAGATAGAGAAGGGAACACCAAATGAAAGGTGTTTGGAGGATCCTCCCAGGAGGGGAAATGCATGTTGAAAGTAGACTATGGACTGAACATGATTGCCACTCAATGCCTCTTTTGCAGACCACAACACCCAAAAGGAGAGAGAGAACAAAGGGGAATGCCCTGCCACAGAGGCAGGGTGGGGGGTGGGGGTGGGGGGAAATGGGCACTGGTGGAGGGATGGGTATTTGATCATTGTATGACCGAAACTCAGGCACAAAGATTTGTAAATCTACAACTGTACCTCATGGTGCTTCACTAATAAAAAAAAAAATAAAAAAAAAAAGTTATTCCCTGCCTGTGTTAAGAACTTTGTATCTATGGTATTTTGATAACAAGAATTTAGTTCCCCATTCTGGACCTTGTTTTTTTTTTTTTTTTGCTGGATGTTTGAAAAAGTGTTATTCTATATAATGTCTTTGAATATGTTCTATCTATCCTACACTACTTAAGATTGAAAAGTATAGACATGAAGTCCTTTTCCTTAGAACAGATTTCTCACCAGACTAGGGATTTTCTTAGTCTACCTTGCCTTGATAAAAGTTTATGATGGGTAAGTCCTGGGTTGGCCAGTGGCCAAGTTCCAGCAAACAAAACTGCAAAACACTGAGGCTTCATGATGGGAATCTGAGTTGAGAGAGCAGGAATTAGAAAGGGATTATCATCCATTAAAAATTCTGTTTCTGGAACAGGAGGGAGAGCGAGACTGAAAGAAGCACATAATTTGTGTGCAGGAGGTCTGAGTACTATCCACAGTACTGCACAGTTCCTGGAAGAGTCAGGAATAGCCTCTGAGAAGTGTCAGGGGTTCCCTGTCTCCCCCACACCCCACACACACCTAAATTGACAAAAACAAAACTAAATTTGTTCCTCCTAGAAATCAGGCTCATGGAGATTGTTGAGCTTCATCATGTTTTCACTGGGTCTTTCATTTCAACTGGGAAGGTGACAAAAGAACATTGATTAGCCCCAGGAGAAAGAAGAAGAAGAATGGAAATATATATATATATATATATATATATATATATATACATATATATATGTATATATATATTTACAGACTTACAAACTTTCATGATTACATTTCAGTCATACAATGATCGAGTACCTATCCCTCCACCAGTGCCCACTCTCCACCACCAATGTTAAGAATGGAAAATATTTAGATTTGCATTTTCCCTAAATTTCCCAAAAGAGCGCAAGTTCCCTCTTATTAGTGGGACATCAGCAATTCGAGTTGTTCCTGCAAGCCAATGGGGAACAAGAGAATGGAAAATACCTAGAATAGCTATGTCTAGATCAAGAATTCATGATGACCTACGTGCTCCATGAGGCCACAGGGAAAAGAGACCATAAAACAGAGATGGGGACAGGCTCAGACGTCTATCCTTCATCAAAACTAATTTCCTTGGGGCTTGTGGTTCACTAACTGAACATGTGAACCTGCCGTATTTAGTGTGCACTCTGTTTCCTCGGGTCTCTAAAGTTGACAATGGTCTGTAGGTCAAGTTCCAGCGGAAGTGATATTTCTGACCTAGCTCTAAAAATAGAGCACTGGAAAAAACCCATCAGCTACAAATGGCCCAGGGACCACACGATATCTATTAAGTAAGTAACCACAGTATTTTTGATGGGAAAATATATATATATATATATATATATATATATATATATATATATATATATTGCCATTTGTAAACTTCCGAGTTTTGAGGTTCTCAAAATACTTTTAAAACAATTGGTTTTATTTCAGATTTACAAATAAAGCATCTGAGGCATAAAACCACACAATAACTGCCCCTATGCCATCTGGCCACCATAAGGATGATATTTGAGTTGGTAATGAATAGGCATCATCATTTTGGTAAAGCTTGAGGTTCCAGAAGAAGGTAAAGGCAGTCCTGAGTCTTCACTTGCACAACACATTTAGGCTGATCCAAGTTTCAGTAAAACTTGTTACTGAGGAAGGTAAGAAATATGAAGAAGACAAGAAAATGTGTTGCAATCAGAACCTGTGGAATGTAAATATTAGAGATGGATTAATCCTGTATAGCAGAAGGTAGAAACAGTTAGCTAATCGCTAGCATAAAGACTGGTACGCATCAGCAAGACCACTCCAACAACTCCATTGGCTTTTGTAGGGGGAAGAAAATTACATTTTCTATTCAGGAAACTTCAGAAAATGAAGCTAGAATGTTTTCCAAACTATAATGGCCTCCATTGAAACACAGAACAGCTCTGAGCAAACCAAGATGAATGATCGCCCTACAGAGATGTCCTGTGGGAAACACGCAGGACAAGGATGAGATTATTCACTCTATAGAAGAATGGCCTGGAAACCATTTTATTTGCCAACTGCAAGTTCTCTAGGGTATACTTTTCAGGGGTTCTCTGCTGTTTGTAGTGACTATCATTAAGGTTTAAGATGAGTAGGAAAACAATGACCTGAGAAGAACAGAACAAAGGTAACCGAAGAGAAAGAAGCAATCTTTCCCAATTCAACTCTGCCTCCAGGAGGCCATGCTCCTGAACTCTTTCTCCAGTAATTCAACTTTGCTTCTGCTACCTTCCAGTGAAGGGGAGGGAGGGGGTTCTGAGTAATGAACTGTAGCTGAAAAACCTTTTGGAAAGAACTCTTTAATTAAAAATAGATTCACTCGCTAGAGAAAACACATACTGTCCTTCAGCAAAGTCTAGCCAAAGAAAACAAGAACCCACCCTAGAAAGAAAGAAATCTGGGTCATTTTCTTTACGAATATAAATTTCATTCAAAATAGCCCCAGAAGATCTTTCTGTGAAACGAGTTTTCTTCCACAATGTGCTATGACTTTGTTGTGAATCAGCAAATTCCTCAAATCCTACTCATCAGCCATGATGGTTTTCAGTTCACTTCCTACTCAGGTTGTAGAAACTGAGGCGGCTGATCCTACCAAGTCTTGTGTGTCACACATGTTCAACATTTTGTTTTTTGATGCTTTGGTATTTTTTCCAGGTGATGCTGGCTGAAACAGAAGAAATAAAGCTGATCTCACTGATTTCAGCTTGTTTATAGTCCTGGTACTTTGGGGGGATCACTCTTGGATATGTGATTTTAGTCAAAGAAAGCTGAGGAGGGTAAAGGCAGTACATCCTTTTTTCAGTTGCTTTTCCAGAGGAAGTTAAGACTTTTTTTTTAATTAGTGAAACACAATGAGGTACAGTTGTAGATTTACAATTTTTTGTGCTTGGGTTTGATTATACAATGATCAGATACCCATCCCTCCACCAGTGCCCATTTTCCACCACCATGGATAATATCCCCCCCACCCCCATCCCCTCATCCCCCCCTGCCTCTGTGGCAGGGCAATCCCCTGTGTTCTCTCTCTCCTTTTGGGTGTTGTGGTCTGCAAAAGAGGCATTGAGTGGCAAACATGTTCAGTCCATAGTCTACTTTTGACATGCATCTCCTCTCCTGGGAGGATCCTCCAAACACCCTTTATTTGGTGTTCCCTTCTCTATCTGAGCTGCCCTTTCCTTTAGAATGCTCGACTGGCCACTAAGCTATGGAGTAATCCTCCTGGTGCTGATCTCAGCTATTCTTATTAATCTCATATTTTGTTACTTTATATCCCCCAGATGAATGCAATCTTTCTATGTCTATCCCTCTCTTTCTGACTCATTTCACTTAGCATGATGGAAGTTTAGACTTTTGAGAAGTGATATTCACTGGCTTCAGTAGCTTCACAACTCCAAGGAATGAATCTGGGCAATGAGGAGTCAGATGAAAGTCCACCTGACTGACAGCAAAGGGACACCGGCCGAATCATGGTGTGAATGAGGAATTCACTTGTTCACAGTGACTATCGAGAATATGTCATGGAAGAAAACCCACGCATGGGGTTGGCCTTTAGGAATCATATGGCAAACCAGGACCCAGGACAGGGTTACTCCAAACCAAGGCCCAGACTAGGAATGGGCCTGGAGAAATCAGTTTTTATAGTTAGGCTGGATCTTTGCAAATAATGACAGAAGGGTAAAAAGATGCTGCTGTTTATCAGGAAATCTGTTCCTAGAGAAATATTCCTGTGAAACCATTAGTGGCTTTAACAGTCATTAATGCAAAAAAGACATTTCAATGGAATGTGAAGTCTAATCCTAGACTAGATCCTGGATCAGAAAAAGAGAAAAAAAATTGCCACAGAGAACATTAATAGACACCTGAGAAAGTCTAAATATGGCAGTTATATTAAATAACAGCATTACATCAATGCAAATTTCCTGGGAGAGCAAATTGTACTGTGGTTAGATAAGGAAGTTCTTTCTCTTAAGAGAGAAATGCTGAAGCAGAGGAAGGATTATGATAGTTACATCTTACTCTTAAATGGTCTCACAAAGAAAACAACAATAAATTTATACTTAAAAAACAAACAACAATAGGGCTGGAAGATGACTTAAAGTAACATGAGTTTCACAAATGCTTGAATTCAATCCCTGGTAATGCATGGTCTCCCCAAGTATCAAGCCGGGAGTAGATCCGTAGCATGTCTGGGTGTGACCCCCCACTTTTTTAACTTAAAAAATACCAAAAAATAAACAACAATAATTGGAGAGATGAAACCAATGTGACATACAGTATTAACCATCTAGGTGAGGGGGATATGAAAATTCACCGTGTTTTTCTCAGAACTCTTCTGTCGGTTTGAACTTTTGCAAAACAAAACTGTGTGAAAATGTAAGCTGACCCGTCCTAGTAGAATAGGGGCTACTGAATCTCTGGGTAAATTACAAGGGCTTTAATTCACATATATGCTTTATGCCTCAGAATTATGCCTCTTATTAAAATCCTTCTCCTGACCAAACTTAGTGAAACAATATCAGTGGGATGAAGAGTTTGCATTTCTATAAAACTTTCCTACATGATCCCCATATACCCTAAAGTTAGAAAAAAAATGTCAATCTTGTATGAGACCTTCATGAAGGTCTGTATGTACATGAAGGTCTGTGGACTTTTTAGCCCCTGGGACGGTCCACACTGGCTGGCCTGGCATGGGTGCTGTGGGTTAGCCCCAGTATCTTGTCATGGAGCTCCACTTCCTTTTTAGTGGTGAAAGGCACCATTCTAGGGACAGGCCTTTGGCCCAGTTCTTAAGATTCCTATCTGCTGGCTTTATCTCTCTCTCTCTCTCCTTCCCAAGGGGGACAGAGAGAAGAGATGTAAATGCTTTTTAGAATTGTCATAATTCATCTGGTTGCAGGGGCTGTCAGTGAAGTCATCCAAACCCTCTTTCAGAAAGTGGAGGAGGGGCAGCCTACTGCCTAGGGCATGACACAGGACAGGGCTAGTGATGGGCAGAGACCCCCATTGGGTCCCTCCTCCTTTAGGCTCCTTGACCTGCATTTCTTTCAGACACTAAACATAGCTCAGCTTCCAGAACTCAAACATCCCTTTGTTTCTGCCGTGAGAACAAGAACAGAGGGCGAGTGAGAGAGTCCAGAGAATCCAGCAGGACAGGAGAGAGAAGCCCTGAGGTGAACTGAAAACTGCCGAGTTCAGAGCAGATCTGTGCAGGGCCTGAGCCCAGCATTCTGGGACTCTGCTGGCCCGACGGACTCCCTTCTGACACTGCAGAGCGCACTGTTGTGGAGAATGCTTCTAATTACCACCTTGCCAAAGTGCGAAAGATTTACTGTCCTGCTTTCCTCCTGCAGCATCTCAAGCACCCCTTTGGGAAGTAGAGCGATCATGATAGGAATCAGGATATTTTCATGTGTGGGAGGGAATGGAATGCTGCCACCATCACATATGTTTGTCCCCCCCTTCCCCCACTCCAGGCTCTAAGAAAAGATTGGAGGGGAGAGGGGAGTAGAAGGCCGGAACATTTCGGAGGCAATCTCACAGTCTTATCCTCTGGGTTTTAGAAAAGAGCCCACCGGTTCTCTGGGTTGATTTTCCCACACTGGAGAATCCACCATGGCTGCCCAGTTCCTTCCATTCAGCTTATGTTTCCTTGACATCTGGGGCAGGGTGACAACAGAAGCTGCGCCACTTCTTTCTTTTAGTGAGCTGCACACACGCACCAGAGCTAGCCTCATGGCCTCCATGTCAAGAAGAGACTCACAACAAATTAGGGTCCCAGGGAACAGTCTCTCTGGTACTGGGGTTCACAGTGACCTCCACATTGCAAATTACCAGTTCCTCACAGTGTGCAGATGACAGGGTGTGGGGGCTCTTGGGCAATGGTGCTGACCTCGCCTCAACTTCCTTCACATGAGTGTCCAATCCCTGGCGCTTTAGGCTAGTCTGGTCAAGCACAGCTCCCATGGGAGGAAAGGAAACTGCTGCACCCAAAGTGCTGATGCGAACAGAGCTATTTTAATGGGGGGAACTGGTTTTGGTGGCAGTACACAGCTGTGCAATATGAGTCCTGAATGCAATTTCCTTCTTCCTTGAAGGAAGGCCAGTATTTATCTAGAAACAGGACAGCACCCACAGAGTTTACTGAAAATGACCAGATACTGCAAAGGGATCAAGACCACCAACAGGGGAGACTTGACCCGCATCTCATATGACTTGTTGTAAGACATTACAAAAGACACTACAATACAGACCTACAAGGGGGCATTCTGGGGAATGATTATTATATCCCAGGCACTAGGTTCAATACTCTTCACAGATTCTTCCTCTGAGGTAGGCGCTATTATCCCATCAATTTTCTGGGGAAGACTCCACATTATGGTCATCTGAAAGAGCAAGGATTTGAACCAGGCAGCCTGACTCATTCACCCCCCTCCTGCCACTTAGAAAGTATTACAAGATTGGCCCGTTCATCTTCTCCCCTGGGAACAAATCCTAAGGGAGGAAAGACCCTTTGGCATTTTCTAGACACCCCACTCATTTTCTTTTCCAAGCTATGTTGCAATGCTTAATTTCTTATTCAGAATCATCTGAACCTGTCCAGAACAGCATATTTAATAATATTCTCTCCCCCTTGTTAGGAAACTCTTTAGTCATATGATAGGTTTCTAGAAATTGATGTCAAAGGAAAACAAATCTCTAGCTTCTGCAGATTCCCAGCCCCCTAAATGTAAAATAACTTCAAATCCTGATAGCTACATTGCTTCTATGACACTAATCTCCACATCTGGTTCACCTTGTTTGCCAGAAGTAATGATTATACATCTTTTTTATATCTTAGGATGTTTCTATATTTTATGATATTGTTAAGTAGAATTGCTATATTAATCACCATTACAATCCCTTGGATAATTATGTTAATTTCCTTTTTGTTTTTCAATGTTAACTCCGGGAAATGAAAAATGAAGAAGCAAAGTGTAGATGTGACTGTTGGAAGAGGCCCTTAGGAAGTCTAGGAGTCAGTTTTCTCGGCTGTGAACAGCTTGTGGGCTGGAAAGGGGCTTAACAATCAGAGCGACATTGAGATTCCCTTACCAGAAATGGTGGGCTTTTCTATGACAAGTACAGCAGGTAGGGCGCTTGCCTTGCACACAGCCAACCCAGATTTGGTCCCTGGCATGCCATATGGTCCCCCCAAGCACTTCTGGGAATAATTCCTGAGTACAGAGCCAGGAGTAAGTCCTGAGCACTGCTGGGTATCCCTCCACCCCCACTACACACACACACACACACACACACACACACACACACAGAAAACAAACAAAACAAATCAAAACAAAACAAAAATCAGCAGCAGCAACAACAACAACAAATCAAACAAACACCCCCCCCCCCCCCAAAGCAAAATTCCCTCCTCTGCATTTTATCAAATGCAGGATCGCAAAGAGGCAAAGAGCCTGACCCATCTGTGTGTAGGTTGTGGGGTGAGAAAGGATTCCAGCCCTGTCATCTGACCTCAGAGCCCATGTTCCCGACTGCCTCATGGGTCTGACAAGCAGTTAGGGCTGGGAGTCCTTGTTCTTGCTGGTGTCCCCTGGTAGCCCCCGAGGCTGGCCCCAGCAGCGAATTCTTAGTGCCTCCCTTCGTCAACTATGGCCTATAAACTTTTGATGACAGTGCCATTAGACTCATCTTGTTTATGAAACAAAGAAATGGTACAAACGCAAGCGTCATGTGTTAAGCAATTTTTAAAAAGATGCTGTCATGCTAGTTCTCAGAGATAATGACAGGTCTAAGGTCCCACGCTTAGTAACGGGTCAGCACTGGTACCAGGGGCCCTACCCTCTGCTCCCGAAGCCTCAGCACATGCTGCTGCCCCTAGAAGACACCCTGATCTCCCTGGCCCATTGAACACCTCTGTTAACTCTACAGAGCTCTTACAAGACCAAAGTGAACCCTGGAGGGACCGCAGTCCCGGCTCTAAATGAGAACCAGCACTCCAGCAACAATGCGGCAGCAACAAAATAATAATAAAAGAAATAGCGGTAAGACCTCTAGGGTGTAAAAATTTCCTTAAACCCATCATCAAGGGAAGGAAAGGGAGGGCGCCTTCTTTAAAGAGGCAAGTGCCTGCCAGCAGGAACCTAAAACTCATTATTATTCTGTATTTTCTTTTTGCATGACTGAAAAGTTCCCCCCCACCAATCCTCCTCCCTTCCCATCTCTATCAAAAGAACAACCCCCCCCCCCCAGACAATCACAAATGTTAAAAGTAGCAAACCATCACTTCAAAGAAAATTAAAAATAAAAACTCCAAACCCCAGAGTGGTTGCGAAACAGCTTTGTGTGGAAGGGCAAGTTTTCTCTCAAGAGGGGCGAGTTTCATAGGGTTGGGGAAAGAGACCGGTGGGGGGTGGGGAGGGAAGAAAGGGTGGGAGCCCAAGGAAGGGGAGGCGGAGAGGAGGGGATAAAGGAGGAAGAATCGCGGTCTTTAAAAAAGCAACATTGTCCAGAGAGGTGAAAGGGAACAGATGGCCGTGGAGAATGTGGCCCTCAAAGGCCCGAAGAAAGGGGTGATGCTGACAGATCTTGCTGTTTCCCATTGACGCCTGAATGTTCTAGTGTGGGGAGCCCGGGCCTTGCAGGGGAGAGACCTCTGTTCCCAGCGGTGCGTGGGCACTGGCGCTGAGGTTCACTGAGAAGAAGAGCAGGCGAGGAGGGGTGGGGAGGCCGAGCAGCTGTGGCCGCAGAGGGGAGGCCAGTTGTGTGTGTGTGTGTGGGGGGGGGGTGAGGCGGGGCGAGGGGAGGGGGAGGTCCAGGCTTCTACAGCCTTCTCTCTGGCCTAGCTTGGGAATGGCAGCCAGCACTGGTCTTTGCCCTGGCAGAGGTGAAGGAAAGGACAGCAGCTGGGGTCCAGAACTTCGACCTCCTCCTCCTCCCCAAGCACACTGGGGGAGGCACGTCTGGGACAAAATAGATATCCTGGGAGAGGAAAATGAAGAAAATATTCCAAATGCTTTTAGAGGCTTGAGACATTCAAACTGTGATAAACAAGAAAGTTGGGTCTTTGAGAGAGGTCACGGGATCCCGCCAAGTAAATCCCATATTATTTCATGGAGTCTCTGGGTAAGAGGAGGGATTTGCTGAGGAAACATGGAATGAGTTGGTGAGACGCGCGGGAAGGAATCTGGGAGTTGGCCTGAGAGGTCAGAGTAGGCCCCCTTGGAGGCACAGAATTCAAAACGTATGGGGGCGGGTGGAGGGTGAGGGGGAGAGAGAGAGAGAGAGAGAGAGAGAGAGAGAGAGAGAGAGAGACAGAGAGAGAGACAGAGAGAGAAAGGGAGAGGGAGAGAGAGAAAGGGAGAGGGAGAGAGAGAGGAAAAGGGAGAGGAAAAGGGAGAGGGAGAAGGAGAGAGGAAGGGAGAAAAGGGAGAGGGAGAGAGAGGGAGGGAGAAAGAGAGAGGGAGAGAGAGAGAAGGAGAGGGAGAGAGGGGGAGAGAGAGAAAGAGAGGGAGAGAGGGAGAAGGAGAGAGGGAGAGAGACAGAGCAAGAGAGAGGAGTACATGAGTGTAGAGGGGGAGGGGGGCACCTGAATGGGGTTGCACTGGGCCACAACTCGTAGCTACAGAAGTGGAAGACGCACAAATCACACCCGAGCAGGGCTGGGACAGGCATGGCTGGCCTCAGAGGGGAATGCCCTGCTACCCTCCCTCCACCCTGCAGCACCCAAAGCCAGCCCCTGCAGATGGAGACTTGGAGAAATGAGGACAGGGGAACAGTCAGGGAGGGGGGAAGGACTGAGGAAGCTGAGATTATAAACAGGCCCATAAACTTCAGGGGACAAAGATGCAATCAGTGTAATTTCCTTAATATAACTTTGATCGGGAAAATTATTGTCCTAAATGACCTCTTGACCTTTCCCTACCTCCCCAAGAAAAGGATGATAAAATCCAGCCCCGCTCCTGCCTGCTAACAAGGGAACTACAGTCTTCCTGGCTCATTGTCCAGCTGGCCCACAGGGCTGAAAAGGTTTCTCTGGTTTTGATTTTCTTCCCTCTTCTTCCCTCACCCTGAAAACAAGAGCAACCCGCACTTGGGGGCTGGGGGTCTGCAAACAAGAGAGCTAGAGCTGCAGAAACACGCTGGTATCCGTGGCAGATGTCCCCTGCCCCTTACACGGCTCACCTAACCTAGAGGAGCAAGGGAAGTTCAAGGACGGTTCTGGCGGTACTCAGAGACTCGGCAAGTTCGCCTGAACCTTGGCTGGGCCAGGGCTCCATTTCCTCATCAAAGAGGAAGCCACAGAGGCTATCCAGCCCCATTGTACACTGCATGTACATCCAGGTTACTAGAAAATTCCCATGGATGGGCTTAGTGAAACTTTCAGGAAAAAAAAAAAAGACCAACCCAGATGATGACCTGGTCTTTTAATTTCCTAGTTTCATCCAAATTGCTCCCCAGGCACTTCAGACTTAGAAGCTCTACTAATCAACCTTATAAACAGCAGCCTGGCCACCGCATAGAAATTACTTTGTATGGCTCCTAAGTGAAATTACCCGGGGGACAGAAGATACCCAAGGCTTTGACTATCGCAACACAACACAGCCTCAGCAGGAGAATGGAAGACAATCTATTTGACATCCCAATTGAAACTCCAGGCCGAATGAATCCGACATAGAAGAATGTAATTACCTTTCCTCGTTTGACAGTGCACTAAAGAAATCGGAGAAGTGGAATACCTATTAGATCCCCACTAATCCTCCTCCTAAATTCAAAGCAGGGCTAGTCCCTGGAATTCATTTCTGAGTATTCTTACTCTCCACTATTGTTAAACAGCTCAATTGATAAGTGCTTCCAGCTAATAATGCTTTCTACTGAGCTCACTCCTTCTTCTTTCCCAGCCGCTCAAAGCACTTTACAAATATCACCTCATTATTCTTTCTAACACTCAAGTGAGCCTGATAGGTGGAAAGGTTCATTATCTTCTCCTTACCAACAGGGGGACTGGACAAAGGAAGAAGTGACTCGTTTCAGCTCACAAAGCTGAGGCAAAACTGGAACTAAAACTCCGCCATGTCCCTGCCTCGAAATGTGCACATGTCACACGTCAGTCTGCAATGCAGTTCTGCTGACAGGGCAAGGCTGGCTGGCTGTGGCCAGTGTTGTAATCCACGGAACTGGAGGCCTGACCGGAGGGGAAAGGACAGGAGTCGAGATGGAGAAGCTCTCCATTGAATGGTCTCTCTGTGTCCACACAGGTGGCCTGCCTCCACCTCAGCGTCAGGGTCCTCCTTGGGAAGAGGAGGGCTGCTGCTAGCGGATCTTGAAGATCCTTTCGGCTTGTAGCCCCCATGCGAGTTTCAAAAAGAGGAGTTTTATTTTCACCCGCTGTTTCTGAGGTTCTCGGCTCCTTTCTCGAGCAAGTCTGAAAGAGCATCCCTGTCTTGTCACAGACTTTTATGTGCCATTCATTGTCCAGTCAAGAGAGAGCGGGCATCAAATCCACCAGTGCAAGGCGAGAAATGGAAGAAGTAGGCCTGAGGCACGGAGAGAGGCAGAGGGGCAAGAAGGCGGGAAGAGTCATAAAATAAACCGGCGAACATTTTGAACAGTGCCTGGGTCCTACCTGGGGCACTCCCTACATTCCAAGCAGCACAGGACAAGTCCTCCTAAGCATAGGAAGGCCCTAAAGAAGCAAGGTCTATTTAGTTTTTTTCTAAATACAGGATTCCCTTGCCAAGCACCAGCCCATGTGAACAATGCCCCAATGTACCTGGTAGCAGAGGTTTCCCATCTAAATCAAATTTCATTTTAATGAAATAACATGGATGTGCTTTCAAGTTAATTAAAACTGGATTTTACAGGTGGCTTCATAGTTTGTAATTTGTGCTACCTGAGCCAAGTACCCAAGCCCTTAGGAAACCTGCAGCATTTTTATCTCTCTGATCTTTTATACTTTCTTTTCCTAAGTGTTGCTTTGAATGTCTTTATTTGCCTTAAAGAGAACTGGGGGGGGGGGGGCAGAGAGGGAAGAGGGAGGAGAGAGAGAGACAGAGAGAAAGAGAGAGAGAGAGAGAGAGAGAATATTTAGTAAAATCAACATTTGTTTGCAGGAGAGACAGCCCCCGCAGCAACTATAATAATGACCATGGAAAGCGTTTGGGGTGATTACAGTGACTGGGTATAAAGGACTGACTGTGCAGCCACCAGAAAGAAACACATTTTTGTAATATCTCAGTTGTTTCTATTGGCCTGGCCTGCCTTGCGTTCACCATGGGAACCAAGTCAACAAGTCAGCTTGCTTTTATTTCAGTGATTACAGTGCATTCTTCCCACCCCTTCCCCCCCTACCCCCAAGTTCAGGCAAAAAAGACTAAAGAATAGATACTCCTGGAAGTCAAAGGCTTACTGATTTTTTTTTTAAACCAAGGAGTCATATTTTATTTATCTCCAAGTCCAGCCGTTAAAGTGACTAGCTGCAAGCTTTATTCCATCTGCTCTCTCTGCAGATCTCAGCCTGACCTTGTGGAACCTTCTTTCTGGGAAGTTAAAGAATTTCCAGGATTAGCTCAAGTCCTGAGTCTGCCAACTGTGACAATCTACAAAGGTCTCTTAGGTAATGATTCAGATCCTACTTTTGCTCAAGGCCAAGAGAGTCCCCAATGAACTGAAAATATTCTTATTTCCTGGATCAAGACCAGAACCTAGACCATAGGGTGAACTGACCCCAGAAGAATTTCAAAAGAGGGGTTGGAGAAATAGTACAGTGGGCAGGGCACTTGCCTTGCACATGGCCAACCCAGGTTTGATCCCCGGCATCCCATATGGTCCCCAGAACACAGCCAGGAGTAATTCCTGGGTTCAGAACAAGGAGAAATCCCTGAACATCGACGGGTGTGGCGCTAAAAAAAAGTTAAAGAATTTCAGAAGGGCAAGCTCAGTAAGTCTGCATACTAAAGACTCCTCAACAACTGATATTATCTTTGACACCAGGGAGGTTATTGGATTTGAAAAATGAGGATTAATAAACCTTTAGAAATAAGCTTTGATATGAGTAGACACTAGGATGGATGGAAGGAAGGAAGGAAGGAAGGAAGGAAGGAGGAAAGAAGGAAGGAAGGAAGGAAGGAAGGAAGGAAGGAAGGAAGGAAGGAAAAAATTCATGATTTGAATTGATCTCCATCCCTGGACACTGCCTTCAGAAGGAAGGCATCTTTCAAACATCTTCTGAACTGAACTTGGAGTTCTACAGCAGAAAGCCAAGTTTACAATAATGATCAAGTAAAATGCCAACTTCCTCTCACCATCTCAATGCCAAGGTGAGGAAACAGGGAGAATCAATCAGTATTCTGTTGTTTTTCATGGTGGCCTGGAAAAGAGCAAGCTTTACATCCTCCAGGGAATACACTAGCTTAATAAAGTTTAGAGATCTCTTACTCAGTCCTCAAAGACTGTCTTTCCTTGTATCTCTTATATGGGGCTGGCATCTGAGGAATCGGCAGAACATCAAAGAAAGCTTCCAACCCAATTATGTGATTAACTAATTCTGTGGCCTCCTTAAGCCTATTTTTCCATGTAAAAAATGAGGTAATAAAACTAAGGAACCTCTAACATCCCTTCCATTTCTAAGGTGTTGGACCACTGATGTGTGCATGAAGAGACTGGCTCCAGAATTTTCCCCAGCCATGGTATATTTTCTTTCTTTTAAGCTTCAGCTAATGCTGATCCCTTGGGTTTCTTGACAACCTGAGGAATCTCAGATGATAAACTCTCACTTACCTGGCCAGGGATACTGGCTTTTCTTACTCCTACAGAAGTAATAATTAACATTAAAGCACGAGTGCTTTAGGTGATCTCACTGAAGAAAGCCCACATACACAATACAAAATAAGAAAAGAGGAAGCCTCAAATGGAAAGATAGAGCTTGTAAAGTAAAACTACAATAGGTTAAGTTCTCACTGTGAAGACTAAGGAAATAAGTGGGTAGCTTTACAAATAAATGACGAGAATGTCAAATGTTTCCATTACTGAAGATTTGCAGTCTAGTCACGACCTTGCTCAGCAATTATATTCATAGTGATGGATGTATTAGCTGAGCAAATTTTAAGAACAGTCAGAAATTCTAAGAACGTATACTATTATTTCTTGTGATCACGGAAGTGGCAATGAATCTCTCCATTTGAGAAGAAAATTTTACAGATTTTAGAATAAGTTAATATTTGGAGGATCCAACAAGTCATGCAGAATTATCAGGGCTCCTCATGATTACGCACTGGGTTTCAAAACAGCAGAGAAAAATTCAGAAAATTTACTTAGAAACAAAAAAAGTCAAGTTGGTCTTGTATATGAGATTTCCCTGCCATCTCAAGGTACATTTTATTAAATTAATTTTTATTAGTGAAACACCATTAGGTACAGTTGTAGATTTACAAATTTTTGTTCTTGGGTTTCGATTATACAATGATCAAATACCCATCCCTCCACCAGTGCCCATTTTCCACCACCATGGATCCCAGTATCTCTCCCACACCCATCCCCCCCATCCCACCCTGCCTCTGTGGCAGGGCATTCCCTTTTGTTCTCTCTCTCCTTTTGAGTGTTGTGGTCTGCAAAAGATGCATTGAGTGGCAATCATGTTCGGTCCATAGTCTATTTTCAACATGCATCTCCCATCCTGGGAGGATCTCAAGGTCCATTTTTATTATTGCTTTCATCCGGAAGTCTTTTGGAAGCTTGACCAGAGGGGACCAAACCTAAATCAATCAAACCCACTAATACAGGTAACTACCATGAGAACGAAGCACTCTATCATTGTATAACTGAAACCCAAGCACAAAAATTTGTAAGCCTACAACTGTACTTCATGGTGTTTCACTAATAAAAATTGAAAAAAAAAATGGAAGAGTCTAAATAAGCTGAAAAAAAAAACACCGAAGTTTCCACTTTTCTATGTTATATTTAGCTCAGTTCAAAATGTAACCTCCTTAAGGCAGATCAACATTCAGAATACTTTGGTAGCTATATCATATTAAACAAATGAACAAAGAAGTAAATTATAAAGTGTTATGTATACTATTATGTATATTCAATGGTTGAATTGAAAAAATTTATGAGAGTATTTGCATGCATAAAGAAGTGCCTAGAATTCTGAACACTGACTATTTTACATTAAATTATTGTAGTAGGATTATATTTTTATTTTCTTTTGGGTTATCTATTTTTCTATTAGTATGTATAATAACTGTAGTCCTATAGCACTGTCCTCCCATTGTTCATCGATTTGCTCGCGTGGGCACCAGTAACAACTCCATTGTATGACTTCTTGTTACTGTTTTTGGCATATCAAATACACCATGGGTAGCTTGCCAGGCTCTGCCATGTGGGCTAGATACTCTTGGTAACTTGCTGGGCTCTCTGAGAGAAACAGAGGAATCGAACCCAGGTCGGCTGCATGTAAGGCAAACGCCCTACCCATTGTGCTATCGCTCCGGAGTGATATATAATAACGATATATATAATAACACGATATAGAATAACAGATATTTTATAAATAAAATACTGAGAAAAATAAATTTGTATCAAATAAAACCTAGCAAATAATTCTGCTTATATAGAATTCAAAATCAGGCCAATGAAATCTCTGTTTGGAAAAATTACAGTAGTGGTTTCTTTTGGATGGGAAAAATAGGGCTGTGACAGGAACAGAGAACTTTGAGATACCATCAATATTCTGCTTCTTAGCTTATGAGATATACACTTTTTTTTTGGGGGGGGTGATGTACTTTCTTGTAACAGTTACTTAAAATGGGGCCAGAGAGATATTTAAGGTGCTTGCCTTGCATGCGAATGACCTGTATTTGATCCTTGTCACTGCACATAGTCTCTGAGTACTACCAAGAATAATAATCCCTGAGCACAGAGCGAGGAGTAACACTGAGCACCTCCGGGTGTGCCCCCTACCTCTTACCTCCAACAAAAAGTTACTTAAAGCAAAACCTGAATCTAATCACTTCCTCCTATGTACTGTTAGGAAGTCTAGAGAAATAACTATTTTTTTGGTCAGAAGATTTCAAACTGCTTTCAACTGAACAACTGGTGGTGATCATAGGAGGAGACAATAATGCATCCATACTTTCATCACTGAGAAAGGGACTCTGGGACCCAGTTCTGTAAAACAGGAAGGGAAATGCAAATTTATATGTCTGAAGGACCCTGATTGGTAACTCTCAGTCTCCCTCACAACAATAATGTATTAAGGATGATGCTAGAAACACAAGTTTTCATTTGACTTGGGTTCACTCTAATGGTTGATGAATCATTCCTGATCAGATACAGCACATGGGGAGGTGCATTTCTGGCTCTGAGTTTATATATAGGACCACAAGCAACAAGTGGCTTAATCAGCTAGAAGGGGTGCACTGTGAAATGTGGAATCTCGTAGCCCTAGAACCTGTTATAAGACCTGGCAGAGAATAGCAGCAGCTAGATAACTATGTTTGAAGTGAGTGAGCACACAAATCTACTCTCAAATGAAGAAATTTTCTCCTTCTCAAGTAGAAAGTGTTATGAAGGGGGGTGGATGGAGAAGGATGTACTTTATTGATGATATGCTTCTCTGTCCCTTCAGTGCTCTTGAAGTACATTAAGTCAGGTTTACTAAGACATGGAGGAGAGATTTGTTCTGCTTCAGTATTCCGTAAAACCACTAAAATATGTATGGTCCAACAGAAATATAGAACAAGTTGCAACTAGTTTTTTTTTTTAAAAAAACCCGTCATTTGAAAAAAATACAAAGATGTGGTAAAATAGATATTGATATTTTTAACACAATACACCCAAAACATTATTATTCCAACATATAATAAACATGAAAATGTGGACATTTTACATCATTTCTCCTATACTAAATTTGTGGACCCTATGTATACTTTAAACTTACACTGGCACATTTTAAGGACTTAATAGCTACACATTAGTCAATGAGTATCACATCAACAGTGCAACAGTACAGGTCTAGGAAGACATGCATTCAACTGAAGTTCTTTCAGAAGAGATGAACTCTGCATGTGTGTGTGTGTGTGTGTGTGTGTGAGAGAGAGAGAGAGAGAGAGAGAGAGAGAGAGAGTTTGAGCTTGAAACTGACTGGATGGCACATGATGCCGATCTCATCTGTTCCTGAAATCACCTTGTTTTAGTCCTTAGTTTATATGCCAGTATCCTTATGATAATTTCCATTTTCTACTGAAGTGACCCAAAGCATGATATCTGGCATATTCAATAAAAGAGCCCTGGCTAAAAAATAAATATTGAAACGTAAGTACAAAAATTTGTAAGTCTGTAACTGTACCTCACGTTGATTCATTAGTAAATAAATAAATAATTAAATAATTAAACAACAGGTTATGTATTAGTGTGAAAAAAAAAAGATAAATACTACAAAGAAAATAACATTCCAGGATGAATTCTACTTCAGAGGCACAATGCCTCTTGCTGATCCTCAATCGACATTGTGAAATTTACAAACCAAGAAATGTAGTCAATAACAAAAATTCTATGCTGAAGGTTTTTCTATCACTTGTTGTAGGTTGTACAATTTGTATATCCTTTCAGGGAACAAATGAATTGAAGTCTAGTTCTAACTTGAAGTATTCCAGGTGTAGTTTGGCTGGAAGTTCTGAGTCAAATGGGAGTTTAATAAGGTGCAGGCACTCTGAGTTACCTGGGTACTATCCATCTGAGTCTGTGGCGATGTAAAAGAAATGAAAATAACAGCCTTTCAGTGGGCCAGCAGACCTGCCGCTTCACCTCAGGGTTTGTCTTCCTGCCAACATGCATTTATTTCTGTGTGCCTCCAGTTAAAAATGGAACTGGAATTTTAGGGGAATGGGTCAGTGGTTTAATTTCCCACAGGGAAAAGCCACAGCGATGCCTGATACTATTACCCTCATTGCTTCTGTGACTTCAGTGCCATCAATAACTTTGGTATTTTAGAGTCGCTTTTCATTCTGTTCTGTTAGGGCCAAACAGAGACTACAGAAGTTACTAATGAATAGGGTTTAATCTGAATTCTAATTTTCCCATGAAGCAGGTAGGGTGCTTGTCTTGCACAAGACTGATCCAAATTTGATCCCCAGCATCCTATATTGTCCTCCAAGCCTGCCAGGAGTAAATCCTGAACACTGCTGGGTGCAGCACCCAAACAAAAAAAATTTTTTTTAATTCTTATTTTTATTAGTGAGACGGGCTGGAGTGATAGCACAGTGGTAGGGCATTTGCCTTGCATGCAGCCAACATGGCCGACCCGAGTTCGATTCTTCCTCTCCTCTCGGAGAGCCCGGCAAGCTACCGAGAGTATCACGCCCACTCGGCAGAGCCTGGCAAGCTACCCGTGATGTATTCGATATGCCAAACACAGTAGCAACAAAGTCTCCAATGGAGATGTTACTGGGCCTGCTCGAGCAAATCGATGAACAATGGGAAGACAGGTCCATTAGTGAGACATTATGAGGTACAGTTGTAGGCTTACAAATTTTTGTGCTTGGGTTTCAATTATACAATGATCAAATACACATCCTTTTTTTTTTTTAAATTCCCATATTGTAAACAAAGATCTGGATACTCTAAGATACACATACACACATATGCTATCCCTTGTTTCTGGGGTATTTTTGTAGACAGCTGAGTGCCAGTGAAGTTTAGGAAGGAAGAAATGACGGGCAGATATAATCATTTTTCTACTGCTGGATGGGAAACTTCCTGAGACTGAACAGAAAGACTGAATTCTAGAAAGAGGAGTTCTAGATGAACTTTGTAATCCTCCAATGCTAACAGACGACTTAATCCAGTGAAAGGAGTGGCCAGTGGGGTACCAGGCACCACCAGGAAACAGATAGCCAGAAAGGACCAAAAGGAGCATGCTCTCTGACATCCTGCTGTTAAAATTCCTAGAGGAACTCTGCACAAACTGAATGTGGGAGGAAAATTGCAGAATCAGTGGTAACCGCTTCCATCCAGAGAAGTGTAAAAGTATTTAGAGTGTGCTTGACAGCAAGACGGAATGGGGAATGGTATGTTATTGCCACATCTGTATGAGTCATGGACTTGTAAATTCTTTATATCCTGCATAGATCATTCAGCATTTGCGTTGGAAACTTAATTCAATCGTCATGGAGCCACTCCTGATTTGCCTCAGATGAAAGGGTTAAGCAGGTCAAAGAATACCTAACCTCTACTGTTTGAGTATTCATCTCATAGTTATGAGTGGGGGGGAAATACTTAGCAGATGAACAATCAGCTGAAAAGCAGGACTCCTGGGTTCTGCCAATAGTTTGTGTGTGGCCTTCTGTAAGTCTTGTTCTCCTACCTCAAAGTTTCCATCAGTAAAAAATGGGGCAAGCATAACTTCCAGTGGGTGTTACCCTCCCTGTTGGTGATTCACATATGAAGAACCTGCACACTCTGGAAAGAGAGCACAAGAAGTTTAAGGAACCACTTTCCAAGGCCACAGTAAAGTAATCGACTCTGGAGTCAATCTTGGTCCATTGTGGCTCTGTGGCTGATTGGCTATTTGCCTTTAGTATACCACTAAGGCCCAGAGAGATTAATACAGAGGTTAACATACTTACTTTGCATGCAGCTGACCCCAGTTTGAATCCCCAACACCACATATGGTCCTTGAGTATTGTTTGGGAGTCACAGAGCCAGGACTAGGCCTTAAGAACCACCAGGTGTGGCCTAACACCACCCCCAATCCCAATCCCACCAAAAATATAGACATCACTTAACCTCTCAGTGCCTTCAAATGGAGGTTCTTATCTGTAAATCAGTGAGTGTAATAGTATCTAGCTTCCAGGCACTATTACACGAATTCATATACGTTAAAATGCCTGGAGCACACACATGAATATCAGCAAAGGTTACCATAAATAAGGATGGCATATTTTCATTTTCAGAGCCATATTTCACAAAATTATCTAGTCCTCAGGACACACCCTTTCACAAATGAGAAAACCAAGGGCCATAGATGTCAAAAATAAATCCAGAGAAATGATCTGCAAATCCAAGTTGGCTTGTCAGCAGAGACACTGATGTATCTGCTCAACTCATCTCAGATAGAGCCACAGATGTCATTCCTGGATGCTCCTATTGCTGGACTAGCACCAAAACTTAGTTGCATCCTTCTGGGCCAACCCATGGGGGATAAATTAAGTTTTGCTCATTCTTAACTGCTAAGGAGTAGATGGGAGAGGGGCGGTGGTGATGTGCAGTACTATCAAATTACCACGTGTCCTGAAGGGGTGCAAAGAGGGAGGGGAATTCATATCCAGCACCTATCGCATGAGCGAGGAGATTCTGTGAGAAGAACAAGCTAAGTTCAAAGGTGTCCATTTCCTTTCAAGGGGGGGCTGGCTGGAGATTTTACCCCCACATAGAGCACAGAGAAGGGCAGCAGGCCTGACAGGCTGCTGGCCACGAAGAGGCTGTGGCCCAGCTGACGGGGAGACAGGCTGGGCCGTGCCACTATTCCCTGGAGATCTGGCTCCAGCTCATAGCCAGGGGAAGTGAGGATTAACACAATGTGGTGTCCGAGCTAATGAGTTAGCAAAACAGAGACAGATGGCAACTGCAGTAACTTAACGCGCCCATCTCTGTTTGCAATGCACTCACGCAGGCTTCTCCTCTGTCCTCACACTGCCTAACCCTGCCCAGCCCTCTCTGTCCAGCTTGGAGATCATGGTTGCAGAGAAATCATCCTACGGGGAGAGGAGTTCTAACTCTGTGTTTTTGAAACCCACATTGTGGGGAGAGCTTGTCAGGCGGCTTTGGAGCGATGTTATCTCTGGTCCTAGAGGAGAGGCTAACTGATTTTCAGTAAACTCTTGTTACTTTAAGCTCAGGATAAAATTTCTCCTAGCAGTTGCTTAAAAGGTACACAGTTGGTACCGCAGGGATAATATAGTAGGTAAGTGTTTTGTCTTGCAACCTAGGTTCCACATAGGTCCCTGAACAGTGGAATGATCCCTGAGTACCGCCATGTGTGGCTCCAAACCAAACCAAACCAAACCAATAAATAAATAAACAAATAAATAAGAGACAGACGGTTGTATAAAGAGGAATTCTAATAAGGGTAGGACTTGTACCTAAAATTGAAAACAAAAAAAGGGAACTTATATTTTGGTCCTGAAACCAGTTTCCTCTACTCAGAACTATGAAGTGCAGGGCGCTTTCCTTCCTGGACATTTGTCATGTGTGATCACTGATGCCACGCACACTGAGGCCACGTGGCCATCCTTATCACTCTGTGCGCAAATGCGTGCTGGCCAGCTGCTGCCTCCCTGACCAGGGCCTCTTCTGGACTCTTCTCTGCCTTGCTTTCCCAGTGGAACTCTTCTCCAGCTGCAATGCCTGAACTTCACCAGCCACTAAGTCAGCCAGAGCATAACCATACTGGAAAATCCTGACTCATTCTTGGGAGAATTGATTCATTTTTTATTTATTTTTAAAAAATTTTTTTTCTTTTTGGGTCACACCCGGCGATGTACAGGGGTTACTCCTGGTTCATGCACTCAGGAATCACTACTGGCGGTGCTCAGGGGGGATCATATGGGATGCTGGGAATCGAACCCGGGTCAGCCACGTGCAAGGCAAACACCCTACCCACTGTGCTCCAGTCCCAGGTTCATTTTTTCAAAATAATAATCTCTTTAATAATAAAAAGTTCCAACTATGTAAACAATAGGAAACTTTCAGGAAGAAAGGATTTGGGAAAAAAAAAAAGCTTCTCACTTAGGCACTTTACTAAGTTGGTTTATTTTCCTCCCATTCTACCTAGTTATTTCATTTAACAAAGTGAAAGGAAACTTAAAAATATTAAGTTCAACTTCATTGATGCAAATGGGTCCTGCTTTTGCAAAATAAGCAGCTGACTCATGAGAAGAACTCTAAGTGGTCACTGGACTACTCGAAAGAATGTGTATGTAAATAGAATTATGGGGGGAAAAAAGCTTGTAAGCAGAATGAAGACTCCTTATTCCCACCAATCCTCCAAACTTCCTCACTTTTAGGAACTACCTGCTCATCTTTGTATTCTTAGAATGGGGCCTTGGGCCTAACCCTGATCGCAAGAGATCAGCTGTAAGAATCTGTGACTTGCCAGCTGTCAGGGTCAACTTTAGGATCAAATGATGTCTGGGATATATTTATATTCTATCCCCAAACTTGAGCTTGATAATGAGGAGCAGCAACATATGCTGGTGAAGAGCCTGAGCAGCAGGTGTGGGCAGCAGTGCTTGGAGGGACGCAGGCCCAGTCTTCTTGAAAGGGAGAATTCATTACAGAGTACATTTCCCACGCCTCAGGGGCAGCTGCCTTTCCTGGGAAGGAGGACAGTCTGAAGCTAAGGTGACATGTATCAGCATCCTGCTCAGCTCTGATGCCTCCTTATTCAGATCTTGGTGCCTCTAAGATCTACCTTGCAGCTCACGAGGTCTCAGAGCTCAGCTGACCTCTGGGGCTAGACAGTGCTGGTAGTGAAGGCTGTGTCATGCTAGGATGGCTAGCAGTGGCCCAAGGAAGAAGACTCCAGTAGTCCTTTCCCTGTATTCTGTAACCTAAATGACTTCATACATGGCCAAATGTCTTTTGGGGCACAATATCACTTTGGGTTGAGAACAAGCTGAATCTACTTTATGTATGCTGGTACCTTAGGATTCATAATAGAGGCAAAAATTCTCAGAAGGTTTGAATGAACAATATTATAAGCTTATGGTTGATACTTTAAAATGTTAGGGCTCTAATCCATAAGCATCCAAAGAGATTAACATACTGGAAGAATATCAGCACCAAAGTATAATAAATGGCTATTTTCAAAGGGAAGAAACATAAGAGCAAGTTAAGTATTTGTGGGGGGCAGGGAGATAGCTCCAAGGGCTGCTAGGAGCCCCAGGTTCAATCTCCAACACCACATAGTTGTCTTCCCCCACTGCCTACAAATCAACAGTGGGTGTGACCCAACTCCCCTGCAAATAATTACCTAATTTTTTTCAAGATAGTTTCTTATTTAGAAAGACCAGAGTAAACCATAGGGGAAAAGTTAACATAAACAGGGCTGTCCAGAAAGTATAGTGGTCTGAGACCACTATGACCAATAGGGATAGTGGTCTGAGACCACTAAAGACCAATAGGGATAGGCAAAGATGGGTCAGGAAAAGCCTGAGACAATATGTTAGTGATTTAACAAGAGGGCTCCCCCCACCATTTCTCCCCAAAGTCTTCTCTTAACCATGCCCACTTTCTTATCCCAGGAAGCTATCCATACACCTCAATAGACTCTACTGCATTTAGAGTAACTAAAACAAATTAGTGCTGGTCTAGTGAATGAGATGGTCAGTCCAAGCTGGATAAGGAAATATAAAAATCTTAAAATCTCAAATTCAAATCAACCAAGTAGAACCTAAGGACTTAAATGCTGAGTAATTGTGAGGTTCTGCCTTGTCATTCAGACTCAACAGAGTAACTGCAAACGATAGCCTTTTACTGAATTAAGAAATCATCAGGTAGCTCTACTCTATGGTTTTGTTTTGTTGGTTTTTTCTGTTTTAGGCACTGGGGATCGAATTCAGGATTTCCCACACGCAAGGCAAGTGCCCTTCCACTGAGCTCCCTCCTGTCTCCTACTCTGTAGCCTTTAAACAGAAACTGGCCTCATTATTTAAAGGGTTAAAGAATAGTATTGTTGTTTTTCTAAATTTTATTTTATTAAAGTACACGAGTTACAAAGTTATTCATAGTTGGGTTTTTGACATAAAATGTTCTATCATCCACCCCCACCATCCATGTCAATTTCCCTCCACAGAGTTCTAGGTTCCCCTCTCCTACACCCTCACCCCAGTCCCAGCCTACCATCTTTATTTATTATTGATTTATTTATTTATGTATTTTTATTAGTGAAACTCCATGTGGTACAGTTGTTGACCTTACAAATTTCTGTGCTTGGGTTCAATTTTACAATGATCGAGTACCCATCCCTCCACCGGTGCCCATTCCCCACCTCCAATGTTCCCAGGATCCCTCCCACCCCCTCAATCCCCCCATCCCACCCCACCCCTGTGGCAAGGCTTTCCCTTTTGTTCTCTCTCTCCTTTTGGGTGCTGTGGTTTGCAAAAGAGCCGCCTGCCATTTTGAGAGGCACCTTTTGAAAGTTTGATTCTTAGGGGCCAGAGAGTACAGTGGGTAAGGTGCTTGCCTTGCAAGCAGCCGATCCAGGTTCCATTCTGAGCACCCCATTCAGTGCTCCAAGCACCACCAGGAGTGATTTCTAATTGAGCAAAGATAATATAAATTCTGAACACCACTATATGTGGCCCAAAAGCTGAATAAATGACATTTAAAAAAAATATTTTGATTATTAACGTTTGGGTTTCATGATTTCAGTGTTGTTAGCTCTTGTGGTTTTGGATATTTAGTATTGTTTTAAGTGAAGTTCTAGTCAGTAAGATTCTGTTAGGAAATATGTCCTAGGGATGATTCTCTGATAAGGTGCATGGAAGTATTGGAATTATAGTGAGTTAGAGTCTAACTGGATAATGAGCTAAATGATTCTGAAAGGTCACTTATTGTCCATGGTCTTGGTTTCCTCACCCAAAATAGAAATAGCTAATTTTGGCATCTACCAAGAGTTTTTAGAAAGAAAGAACAGAATGGAAAATTACAAACAGTGAAGGATTAAGAATAAACATGAAAATGAGTTTGATTTAGAAACCTGAGATTAGGTACTAATGAAATTCCCCCTATTGGTCACCTTTAACTGGAAAGGCCTAAAGTTCCTACCAGTGATTTTAGCCAGACTCTCTCCATCTCTAGACTGCACTGGTGGAGGAGGAATCTGAAGTCAGTTTTCTAGTTTTCCCATGCAATCCAAGTGTTCTAACACTGAGGACCCTAAGATTGCAACAAAAAATTAAGGGTTCTGTTGGCACTGAAATGCCACTGAGTGATGAGGCCAATCCCGCTTCTGAGGTGGTTACAGCACAGACACAGGCCAGAGACTTGGCTTTCCTCCATTTCTTTTACAACTGATGACTCTTACTAAGACTATAAAAGCCAGTGATCTCGTCTCCATCCTCTGCTCCATCTCTCTGTGGGGAATTATAATATGATTAAATACTCTTAATTATACACACACACACACTGACATCCTGAGGAAACTGATGAAAACTACCTGGCAGAAAGCATAGGTGTGTATTAACTCTAACCATCTGGGGCCTGCTGGGGCACTAACCACAATTCTTGGCTTCCACTCCCCAAGTGAGAAGGCATCCCGAGAGCATGTGTGTGGTCAGTTAATCAGTGTGTCTCAGCTTGGCTCTGTGAGTGCGCTCTGCAATCTCACTCCGGTCCCCTCACACTCTTAGCTTCGCAAGATGACCAGCAACCCTAGGGAGAAAGGAATAAGTCGGAGGGAAAGGCATGTCCTCAGCGGTAAAGTGAAGCCAAACGATCCTGCATCCTTCTCAGAAGCACTCGACCAGCACAAGAACATCTCCACATCCTTGGGCATTTTGGGGAAGAGGTGTTTTGAGAGAACGAGAGTCAAAGGAAAGCCTGGAATTTTAAGAAGTGGTTCCAGGAACAATGAGTATATAAAAAACCATAGGGGGAATCACTTTTTCCAGACAACCCACTTTAAGAGACAATGCAATCATGTGACAATAACTAGCATTTATGAGTATGTGAGGACAGAGGATATGTTTGGAGAGACCACAGCAGCCACCAACAGCGGATGAGGGTGAGTGGATCCCTCCGTGACTAGCAGCCTCTCTCTTCACCCTACCATAACTTCACTACACCCGTGGGAGCCTGCTTCCCAGCCCAGCAAGAGCTGCCTTGATGAAATGTGATGTCCCTGCTCACTAGGAGTTCTCTCGGGAGGCACGGGGAGAGCTGCCAAACCACACTCTGGGCGGAGCGTGCAAAACATCTCTCCCCTTTCCATTCAAACATCTCCTGACCGCAGAAATTGTCTTCCCACAAACTTTTCTGCTGTCTTTCCCAGTTTTCTAATTTGGCTCCATTTATCTGTCTTTCCACTCACTCTACGCACTCCTCCATCATGCCCCATCTCTTGCTCTGGTGGGAGTAAGCTTGTCAGTCAACTCCAAGCCAAGTGACACATTTCCCAGATCCATAGTTAGGTGCAGGAAACCAATCAACAACAGGAAGGTAGATAAAGCAAAAAGGGGATTTCCTCCGCAGGTCAACCACTGTTTCTCTCTCTAGTTCTCTGTTCATTCCCCTTTAAAGCATTTCGCAGTCTTTGAGCAAATCCTATTGACTTCGAAGCTGAAAAAAAAAATATTGGCAAAACTCTCCAGGCAGAGAGTATTTCCAACGCATAAATTTTAATCAGAGGGATGATTTTTAAAGAAAGATTTATTCATTCATTCACTCATCATCCAATAAATATTTATTGGGTAACTTTTATGTACCAGGAACTGGGCTGGGTGAGACCAATTAGGTCTTTTAGTAAATAATGACATGTGACTTAATGTTAGCCTGAGTAGGCCTGGCAATGTCAGTCTATCCTTGAAAGAGAAGCTCTATTTAAGATTTCCTGGAATAAGTAACAGTGGAAAGGCACCATATGACAAACAATGGCTACCCAATATATATTTGTTGCTGCTATTGGATAAAGAGGCATTGTTGGGAAGAACATGTAAGCTAAGTTAAAAGATATAAGGCAGTTTCTCTGGACCTGAGTACACTCATCTATTAAGGTGGAGGTGGTGGTGGTGGTGGTGTGTGTGTGTGTGGGGGGGGGTTTACTCTATTTCATTTTATCTGATGAGATGGAAGCAAAAAAAAAAAGCAAGAGATCTTGGCTATGAAGGAAGTCACTCTGTAATACTGTAAAGGCAGAAACTCCACATAAACCGCTGCGGGATTGCTCACTCTTGAGCTTATGGCTACGAGGAATACATCTCTTTACATCACCCAACACTCAAGCTTTTGGGGAGGAAGGTGGTCTCAATTCAGTGAGTCACCAATAAAGTCAAGCAGCTGAATCATAAAGGGAAAGAGTAGTAACTATGTTTTTTATAAGTGAACATACAGTGCTTGGGAATCAGAAAACTTTGCTTATGAAAACAAAAGAATCCTATATGCAAAAAACAAATGACAACAACAACAACAAAAAACCCAAACAACCTAAACAATGGGAGTGGATCAGGGATTACTAGGTAAAATAAGGACAAGAAACTTCAAGCAAACATTTTGTCCCACCTCTATATCTAGTTTATGGGTATGTGAAAATAGCCCAGTGTTTCTCAAAACTGGAGAGACAAATGGGTTTCTTTTAAAGGGGGAAAAAGACCCTCATCTGGACATTCAGAACAAATTAAAAAATCTCAAGAAGATCTGAGCCTGGGTCTTGGCAACGTGAGACTAAGTTCTGAATCAAGAAACTTAAGACAAAATTTTAATGGCTTTTAATTGCAAAGTATTATTTTTGTATTAAAATATGTTTAAAAATAATCTCATAGAATTTGTAAACCCCAAATATCCAAAGCCTCCAATTTGGGAAACACTGATTACTGTTGTTCCCCGCCCCCTTCTTTCTCTGGATGAAGTTAACTCAGGTTTGTGGAGACAAAGTAACTCCCCTAAACCACACAGATGGCTCTGAGCAAAAAGCACGCCATCAGCCAGGTCGCCTGATTCCTAGCGCAGAGCCTTTTCCTTTTCAGACAAGGCCTCTTCTGTTTGAGGCAGAGCTCAGTATCTGTGCAGACAGATACTGGTATTGTGCTAGCCTGGAGACAGGGGAGCAGATGGAGGCGAGAAGGTTCGAAGGGGAGGTGATGTGGGTGTGTCGGATGCAGAACATCACTGCAGCTAGGCGAGTCATTTGTAAGAGTAAGGTTTCCAAGGCTGTCTTTCTATGCTTGCCACTGAAACAAAGAGACTTGGGGTGAAAATGTAAGCGGTGCTAACAGTGGTAGCATTTCTGCCTAACAAGTTAGGGCAGAAAGTAGGAAGAATATTGTCTGGAGCTAAAACCCAGAGAGGAACTGCAGAAGGTATGAGGTTATAATTCAGGGTGGCCAATTTAATCAGCGCATATTCATTAAACACCCACATACACATGGCGCTTTACAACAACCCCCTTTCCTTGCTCTTGAAGCATCCACAGGCCTGTTTTAAACGGGCCACCCTGTACATGTTGGGAATCTAGCCAAGGTGTTAAGGCAACTGCTTCCCGTACTAAGAAAAATAGGGTAGATATTTGGACAACCACAAGTAAAGGTTAAAGCCTCTAGTTTTACATCCTGAAAGCTGGGAAAGACTTGGGGAATCTGTTTTCCAAGAATCTGTTTACAAAACTCAGTAATAAATTAAACCCTTCCATCTTAGACCAGTAACATCCTATACTATCTACATTCCCAGACTTTTACCCTGCAATTTCCCTGGATGTATTCCCTCTCCTTATGGGAGCCGGACTCAAGTGCTTTATGAATATTCCCACATAATGACTTGAAGCTTATGACCCTTGAGTTATGTATAATTAGCCAATCCATGATTTTGGTCACTTCCGGCCCTTGGATAATGAACTCATTGTAACTACAGAAAGCGTGTTCTTCCCACTGCCTGTTTGAACTGCCAAGAATATTTTCAGCTTCACTGATTTATCAAGCCACTTTTCATTACAATCTGATGAGAGGACCTACTGGGCTTGCTCCCTGGACATTCCCCAGAAACATGGCCAGCAAGTTTATAGTGTCAGGTGGTCTCTGGAGACTAGGGAGCAACACAGCACAAACCATGCCTCCTGGGCTCCTGACTAACTGTGCTGGCAGGTACTAGAATTTTTCCAAGACATGGCTGATACTTCTAAAGATTGTGACCTACATCACAGATTGTGATCTGATGAAGACATCACAAATCACGAATCACGACCATCATGTTATTCATCGATTGCCTCGAGCAGGCCCAGGAACGTCTCCTTCATCCTAGCCCTGAGATTTTTAAGAAAGTGCTATATTCAAGGCTCTTTAGGAGAATGAGACCCATCATTGTTACTGGTATTTGGCATATTGGGTACACCACGGGGAGTTTGCCAGACTCTGCCGTGTGGGCAGGTTACATTCGGTAGCCTGCCAGTTTGTCCAAAGTAGGAATGAGACATCAGACCACTTTTAAAAACCCAAATCCCCAAACCCAAAGAACTTGTTCTGACATCAGACCATTCTTCAACACAGTTCTCATTCTTAAATGAGGATGAGCCCCGCACCCCCCAAGTCCAAGATAAGACTAATACAATCTAATTACAGTTTATAAGACAAAGCATACAATATGCTCAAATAAACATTGTTGGGTGATTTGCTGTTTTCTATTTTTAAACTTGGGTTAGTTTGAAATGATGGCTCTGGAGAGTGAGGTAAGTTCAAGATGTATTAGATAGAAAAGGAAATATCAGATCACCTAGTTGTAGCCCTATTTATCTCCAGTTATGTGGGATGGGAAAAATAGGTATTTTTTTTGAATGAATTCTTTTTTTTTATTAGTGAAACACCATGAGGTACAGTTGTAGATTTACAGTTTTTTGTGCTTGGGTTTCGATTATACAATGATCAGATACCCATCCCTCCACCAGTGCCCATTTTCCACCAACATGGATAATATCCCCCCACCCCCATCCCCCCATCCCCCCCTGCCTCTGTGGCAGGGCAATCCCCTGTGTTCTCTCTCTCCTTTTGGGTGTTGTGGTCTGCAAAAGAGGCATTGAGTGGCAAACATGTTCAGTCCATAGTCTACTTTCGACATGCATCTCCCCTCCTGGGAGGATCCTCCAAACACCCTTTATTTGGTGCTCCCTTCTCTATCTAAACTGCCCTTTCCTCTAGGATACCCGGCTGGCCTCTAAGTTATGGAGTAATGCTCCTGGTGCTGATCTCAGCTATTCTTGGGTATTAATCTCATAAAAAATAGGTATTTTTAAAGGCAGTTTGGTGAATGATCCTGAGTGCCGTAAAGGAATAAGGCTGCTTTAAAAACAAACTCACAACTCTTTAGGTGTTCAGGGCCTTTTTGCCCTGAGTCTGCATGAAATAAATAGAAGGTAGCTTTTTTGACATCTCTCTCTAGATCCAGAGTAAGTATGGGGCCTCTAGCTCAGTGGTTTTCAACCACTTTTATACTGTTGGGCCAGCATCACTCCACGGACTGGAGGTTGAAAACCACTGTGGTGTCTAGCTTAGGAAATGGTATTTCTGGAAACCTCTTGTGCAACCCCTCCCCAGTGGAATTATCTTTTCTCCCATTCAGAGTTAATCCTTAAACTTGCTGATTTTCATTCAAGCTATTGCCAACATTTAAAAAATGTAATTTATGCTGGATAAGCCTAGAGAAAGGACACTTTCTTTTAATTTTTCACTGGATTTCAAGCAGCTTGGGCATTAATTCATCCAATAAATGTTTTTCCAGGTGCCCAATCCATGCCAAGCAAAGACAGGCACTAGAGAAATAGCTGTGAACTTGATAGGATGGTCCCTGTTCACATGCTTTATAGCCTATACAGACAAACACACACACACACACAGACACACACACACACACACAACCATGCCAAAACTAACAAGTCAAAACTGCACTCAGAGCTCTGGAGATGAGGTCAAAGACATGCTGTGATGCTTAAGTGGAGGGTATAATCCAGGGGTGGTCACCAAGGCTAGTGAGACACCTCTCAGAAACCTCCAGGGGAGGAAAAGCTGTGGCATAACAGCAAGAAATGTCAAAAAGAAAATGAAATCAGGGACTGAGAGAGTACAGCAGGTAAGACGCTTGCCCTTCATGCAGCTGACCTGGGTTCAATCCCTGGCATCCTATATGGTCTCCTGGGCACTGTCAGGAGAAATTCCTGAATGCAGAGCCAGGAGTAACCCCTGAGTAATGTTGGGTATGATCCCAAAACAAAACAAACAAGTAAACAGAATTAACCCTAACCTTCCAAACACAGGTTCTGTTGAGAGAAATAGAATAAACAGTGGAGAGTTTGGTAGTCACTGCTTCTGAGGGACCTACAGTCAGAGAAGCTGAGAATGGAGGGGGGTGGGGGTGTGCTAGGAGCACTAAAACCACTACATAGCAGAAATTCAAGAGGACCCTGAATCCTGACTCTGCAAGCACTGTTTTCTAATCAGTTAGCAGCCACTAACCCCTCAGCACTATGACTGTGTCAGTTTTTCCAAGCATAAGGAATGGAAGGAAAGCCAGGCCACATCTTAATAGGACCTTGGTGAGCTAATGGGTGTGATTATTTCATTGTCTCGGATTCACGCCAGTCCAGGCTCATCAGATACAAGCACAATCCAGGAGGAATATGACTTCACTTTTGACCGGGGACTGCATACTCAGATGCCAACAGGAATTTAGCGATCCCACAGCGCAGGTAAAACTGAGCTCTCAACGGTTGTAGCTAATGAGAAACATACCAAAGTTACCTGAAACAGTAAAGCTAATATTGACATTTACACACTAGATACTGCTAGGGAAGGGGAAGCCAGGAAACCGGTCAGGGACTATCTGGGCTCAGTGTGTCATATCCATAATAAGGTGTGTACCAAGAGAAAATGCTATCACTGAACAATTAGGTACCAGATTTATGGAAAATTATAACTTCTCCACGCCACAGGGTTGTTAAATAGTTATGGCTGCAGAAGTGAGGATCTCCAGATTTCAGTTGTGCCACACAAACTGCCCACTGACTTACAAAGCAATTGTCAAAATAACTCCTGGGTCTCTGTTAACCCAATCACAGAAACACAATTCTATCACTTTGACTGCACAGTAGTGAGAAGCACACGGGTTCTGCAATGAAAAAACTATCATGCATGCATGGTTTCATTTTCAGAACATTCTTGTTATATCATATTACCATCTTTTGGTGGACTGTAGGAAGCACAACACAAGGCTAGGTGTGTAATTGCAGCTTACAACACAATTATTCATTTGATAAATGTTTCATTCAATAAATGTGTGCCAATGTTAGAAACAAACTCCCTTGCTGCTCCAGTGGAGCATAGCATTTGCTGAGAGAAATAGCCGGGATTGAGTCTTAACTCATTTGTTTGTGAGCTGTTGTGATACTGGGCAACTTAATTAATTTCTCTGTTGTTTCATTTCCTTATCTGTAAAATGAAGATAGTAAAATCTGTCTGGTATGTGAAGCTAACTAAAATTACATCTGACACATATGCAGTATTTAATAGAGCTTCTTTCCTTCCTTTCTCCAAATCACAAAGAGAATGTTTACAGAATTTCAAGAAATGATGTTTCAGGAAATGCAAATGACCAAGCCACTGACAATAAACTAGGCAGCATAGTATTAATGTAAAGTTCTCTGGCTTTGGAAAACAAATCGCTTTTACTCACTTGATATGTGGTCTTGAGCAGGCTGTTTTTACTGTGAAATGGCAATGACAGAACAGTTTTCAAGATTAAATAAGAGGGGTTGGAGCAATAGCACAGTGGGTAAGGCATTTGCTTTGCACGTGGTTCACCTGGGTTCGATTCCCAGCATCCCATATGGGTCCCCAAGCACCGCCAGGAGTGATTCCTGAGTGCAGAGCCAGGAGCAACCCCTGAGCATCGTCGGGTGTGACCCAAAATGCAAAAAAAAAAAGATTAAATAAGATGATAAATAAAACATACCTAACTCACCCAATTAACAGCAACAAATAAATGAGCAATTAACAAATAATGAAGTTCACCCAAATATACATAGGCACTCTATACACAGATAGACACAGATATCTTAGGAGAATCAGTTTGTTTTAATCATTATAGTAGTACTTATACTTTTAATTTTATTTCATTCATTCAGAATATATAAAAATATTATCAAATTTAGATACAACTACCCTAAGAAGGGAATACAGCACAGCAGGATTCCTTAGGAGACACAGAGAAAAGGTCAGGAAAAGGTAAAGGGTATGTCACTAACTTATAAGGAAAAGAAGTTCTTTTTGTCTTTTAAATTGTCTGGAATGTGAAGCCTTCTTTCAGGGAATCTAGCAGGAAAAAAGTATTTCCCTTAATTTTATTATTTATTTTTAATCACTCACAAGGCGAGCATTTTTCCTTGTGATTTATTTGAACATGACACAAGAATCTTCATATATAAAAATTCTCATTAATTTTAGCAAAATAATAGCATTTGAGCAGAATTCAAGTATCTTCCCAGGAACATAACAGATAAATACCACATGGGAAGTCTTCTAGTTCAGAGGCTTTCACCTGCCCGTTTGCAGAGTAGTTCAGGTCTGCAGATGTGAAAAAGTTAAAAACCACTGCTCTCGACAACATTTTCCTTCCCACTCACTTTAACTCGCTGTTGGTCTGTAGTATATGCAGAGCTCTTGCACAAATATGAAAAGGCCCTAAGGCAGCTAGGGGATAATGATTTAGATCATTTACTAAGTGTCTCTAACAGAACCAGGGACACAGAGGTTGGATCTCCCTTTCCCCTAAAGAGCTTCTTGAGTCCCATGATTTAACTAAATGGAACATCTTAGAAATGGACAAAGGTAGCGAGAGCTTCCTTCTTATATACATCCCACAGAGGTATAGAGACAGGGGCAAGGCATTCTCAGAAGAGGTTCTCCTGACAAAGTTGTTGACATTTTTTTCCTTTCTTTTATAGGGCCCACATCCTCCAACACACAGAGCTTGGAGCTCCTTACAGAGACTTATCTTGTGGGGATGAATTGGTTGGAAGGTATGCTGTGGTCTCTGATAGATAATGATCAATTTAAACATAGACGATATTTCTTCTCACAAAACCATTAAGGAGTCAAAAATGGTGGTGGAAAAAAAAAGATAGTAGTGGCAAAGTGTCAAGAGAAACTATTTCTTATCTTCTCCAATGTCCAGTATTCTCTTCCCCACTTATTAACCATTCTGTGTCTTGCTTAAGTGAGAAAACTGAAGCCCTAATCCTCATATCACCAAAATTTACTAATTTATTTGCATTTATACTCAGTTTTCCTTCTTTTCTATTCCAATGATAAGAAGTCTTCTATCAACCAAACCTTTCTCTCATCCCTTTCTCTAACTTCCAGGCTTTGGACTAATGGTTATTCTCTCTCTCTCTCTCTCTCTCTCTCTCTCTCTCTCTCTCTCTCTCAATCCTCTCTCCAGCATTATTCAGTTTTCCCTTTCTACTATCATGTCTATTGCTACAAAAATATAGCATAGACATCTTTAAATAATAAACCACCTCTGACTTCTCTTGCTACCACTCTAGTTCCCTGCATCTATTCAGAGAAAAACACCCTTTAAAAGTTGTCCAGGCTCTGTTTTTAATTCCTTACTCCCAATTCTCTCTTTAATCTACTCCAGTCAATCTTATGTTCCCAGCTGACTCTACTAGAACCTCTCTTGTCAAGGTCACTGCTGAGTATATCCTGTTAAATTCAAGGCTCTTCACAGCTCTCAACTTACTTGATCTCAGTAGCATGGGTCTAGATCCTTTCTTCTTTGAACACTAGTTTTACATGGCTTCCAGACAATCGCACTATCATGGATTTCTCCCCACCTCACCCCTAATATTTATAGGTTTATTCTCTATATATTCCATATGGTACTGCATTTCCCATCCCAGACCTCAGACCTTAGATCTCAGACTCCAGAGCAGCCTATTTCCCGGGATCCTAGACTGCTCTATTCAGCTATGTACTTGACATTTCCACTTATCTGTTTATTAAACATTTCAAGTCCAACTTTTCCCAGATAAGACCCTGTTGTATTTCTTCCATTCCAATTTACGTTTTCTCCAATGTTTCTAGACATTGGGGTACTAAATAACTTCATGGAACTTCCTTGGGAATATAAAAACAAAACAAAACAAAGCACTACTATCCCCAGAGTTATCAAGGCTCCCAAATTTAGAGATAATTCTAAATGGGTGAGGAGAGGATTTGGGGCCACACACAGCAGTGCTCAGAGGTTATTCCTGGACCTGTACTTAGGGGACCAGATGTGGTGCCAAAGCAAGGACCTTGCCTCCTTATACTACAGCTCTGGCCCTAGAGACAATTATTAATTATACATATGTATATCAAATATTTGCATTCATTTACACTGCACTATGTCTATCTACATATCTTCTAGATATATTTTTCAGAATTTATTCTGACTAGTCAATCCTCAGTGTTTCCACCATCATCACCCAGTGCAAGCCATCATCATCTTTCACCCAGTCAAGTGTCATGTCTCCTTTCTGATCTTCCAAGCTTCCACTCTGGCACCATTCTACCTAAATCCCATACAACAGGCTGAATGGAATGTTCTTTTAAAAATACAAATCACACCCTGTCCATCCCTGGCTTAACACTTTACATCGTGCCTAGAATAAAATCTAAACTCTTTTACCTGGCTTTACATTCCAAGCCAATGCGAATTTCTCCATCCAACCTACCAGCCTCACAAGGCTGTTGTGAACATAAAAGTCAACTTTCAAAGGAATTTTTAAATTATCAGGTGCCACAAGTAGATGTTGTTGTGGCGGCTATCACTATAATTGGACCAGTTGCCCTCTGGTAAAGAGTTCTGAAATGTTAACTATGTCTTCGAAACATAAACTGCAATTCCTGCCAATTGCTGTATATCATTACAAACATTTTGTGTAACAGGTAAATCCTTTCGTTCTCGTTAATAGATTCAGTCATCACCCTCCTGCTATATATTTAACTTTGTCTTTTCCCCTTTCTGGATGTGGGCTGTCCCTCACAGGAAACAGCAGCTGTGTCACTAACCCTTGGACTTGCTCCAAGGCCATTTCCATATCCTGTGGGAGAACCATCCCCTCAAAGTTTGTTTTTGCAGCACAAAGTGGAAGAAATATCATTTTTAAAAATACATATTGTATACAGTATTTTCTGTGTGAGCCAGAGGAATGATGAGGCCATGGTTTCCAGTTCTGTAGCTTGCACTGTGCGAGTCATGATTATTCCATTCATTACTTCAATGCAATAGGTTCCAGAATAGAATGGAGCTGCCCGACACAATATTTAATGATCGGGGACAGAAAATAAAGGATGTGGAAGCATTTCATTTTATTAAAGATCTTGTTTGTTTTGGGGAAACACCCAGCAGTGCTCGGGGGTTACTCTGGGTTTTGAACTCAAGAGACTATGTAGTAGTGGGTATCAAAAGTGCGGCAGGCAAAGCATAAATTCCTGTCCTTTGAGCTATCTTACCATGCTGTGGCATCCATTTTAAAGAACAGGAATAGTTTATGGAAGAAGTTATTTTACTTTTTGTTTTATTTTTGCAGTGCCAGAGACCAAAACAAAGGCCTTACATATTGAAAGTTATTATATTGTGTTATTGTGTTATTATATTGTGTTATTGTGTTATATATATTATATATTGTGTTATTGTGTTATTATATTGCTGAGCTCCTTTATGAAATATTTTTTAATTTAATTTTTACTTCCCCCCAATTCCTTCTCTTGTTGGTATTGTTATTGTTGTTATTTTATGGTCACACCCTTGAGTGGTGCCAGGGATCCTAAGAGCAGGGCCAGAAATTGCACCCAGTGATGTGGGGCTAGAGATTGTACTCATAGCCTCACACTCACAAGACAGATATATCCATGTAGCCCCTGAGCTAGTTGCACCAAAATTCAAAGTCAAGCCACGAATATTTTCCCTTTGAGAAAGGTTGAACCTGAGTTTCACATTTCACTCAAAAAGGAATTCTAAATGATGAGGAAAGAACTTTAGAATATACAGCAATTCTTGGTGGATCACCAATACTACTTGCTGAGTGTTTTATTTTTCTTAGGAAGGTTTTCTATAACCTAATTTTAGTAGATTAAATCTGTGCAAGTGTTATTGTACTGAAGTGTAATATGCTGCATCTGATAGAATTTCCGTGTGCCAAGACATGGTTGATTCTTAAATGGGTTGTAAATTTTATTTTTCTTTTTGGGTCACACCCAGTGATGCACAGGGATTACTCCTGGCTCTGCACTCAGGAATTATTCCTGGTGGTGCTCGGGGGACCATATGGGATAATGGGAATTGAACACGGGTCAGCTGCATGCAAAGCAAATGCCCTCCTTGCTGTGCTATCAATCCAGCTCCAGAGTTTGTTAATTTTTACAAAGTCAAACTCTTAAGTGACTTACTTTTCAATAAAATTTCAACAAATGCATGAAAAATTTGGGAATTTAAGCAGTGGACCCAATGGGTAATAACAATATGGAGTCACATCTCATCACCCCTGTGGGATGTGAATCACTGGGCTCCTCAGGATAAGCCAGTGCCAGCTGGAAGGAAGAGAGCTGGCTACAGCTAAACTGTAGAACCAACAGACTCCACCCCACATTGCTTTTTTTGGTGATTTTTGATCTTATAGCACAGAGAGAAAAAATATAATAACCTTGAAAGGAAAGAAAAGAAAAATAAAAGTGGACCACAGAGATAGCTGAAAGGGCAGAGCACATGCCTTTCATGCAGGATACCCAGGCTTAATTCCTGGCAATGCATATGATCCTCCAAGCAACACCAATAGCAACTTCCAAGCACAGAGTCAGGAGTCGCCTCTAAGCACTGCTGGGTGTGGTACCCAACCAAAACATACAAAAAAAAAAATAATAATGTCAGCAATTACACTCAAAATGACTACAAATCCTAAACTGATTTGTGATCACACTTCTGATATTTATCTATTTCATTTATTTTTTTTACAGACTTTCCCTTTCTGAATTTTTAGACTTGAAATCTCTATGTACTCACATCTTTTTCATTTCTTTATAGAGTAACTGAGGGTCTCCTACTATAGCAGGTATGCATGACTTTTGTGTCCTAGAACTTTGAATAGTTTCTCTCATTTACCACATTAGGGGTGAAGAAAGATGCTTAAAGACCTGATAATGGATACATACCACTACCACTACCCACTACCACCACTATAGAACTCATAGGAGTTACTGCTAAGGAAGCACAACACAACAGTGAAAGCAGCCACTATTGATCATTTGGGATGGAATTTATTTGCCACACCTAGTTAGAAATGCTCATTTTTTTGAAGGAAAAAAGAAAAAGAAGTAGAACAAAATACTTATATTCTATATGAAATAATAGCAAAAGAGAAAATTCTAATATTCTGCCTTTACTCTAGATGCAGATGTACAACTAAAGACTGAGCTATGCTGGTAAGACGTATGTATGAATAACAAAGAGGACATAGGCTTTGCCACACATTAACTATAGGACTCTGAGAAATTTATGTAACTTCTCTAAGGCTGTTTATTCATTTGTGAACATGCAGCTAAAACACTTGCCTCACAGGCATCTATAAAAATTATAGGAGGGAAATGAAAATAAATAGTTGTGTCATGATTGAAGTTAGTTCCTTCTGATTAGCTTTCTGAGGTTTTAAACTGTTAGAAACAATTCAACCTAGTTTTAGCAATATTTCTTCATTGAAAACGTATCACCTTTAAATTGAATGGGCAATAAATAAATAGCTGGATTCTGTAAACTCTTTTTTTGACATGTAGCTAAATCTACAACCATTAAGATAAGAATCAATGTTCCTCCATGAGCATTTCTATGTGGTTGCCAGAGTTCTCAGAATGCTTTGGAGATACATTTTTTGAAATGTATTTTTCAAAAGTGTCCCTTTCCTTCCCCTTTTTTTAACCCAAGTTTTGACCCCAACTGTTTGCCTCCATCACAAATAATGACTTCCCCAGGACCCAACTGAACAGCCTCTTGATCCTTCTCCTCCAACTGAAGAATGATGATTTTAGCCCACATCTTGTACCTCGCCTCCATTAATCACTCTCTTACTTTTTCTATAGAATCTTTTTTTCCTGAGCTGAATCCTCTGCCTAGAAAGTCTCTGTTTTTCTGCCTCACGTGACCTCTTCACCTCCTTTACTTTTTCTGGACACCCCCATTTTAAAGGAGTGATGACTTCCTTCTTGTGTCTTCCTTTAGTCATGAATCTTCTTTCAATATCTATTCTTTGGTCCTGATCTACTTTATAATTTTTAATATTCTTGAGTCTGGTATATGGTATCCATTAAATATACATTGACTGAGCAATAATAAATTATATTTTCAAAGTTCTTAGATTTCCAAATGGCCCCTTATCAATTCACACAAAAGCAGACAGGACTGTGGGAAGTCTTAAACTCTTCACCATGAGAAGTGGGAAGAGTTGGGAATTTCTCCTCAACAGGTTCATCTAGTTTATTCTATATGACAAAATCATGACCAAGGAAATAAACATCATGTATGATCTGAAAAACACAGCATCACCATATTTTAGTTCCAACAATGCATTTTGTGAAGAATTTTATCAAGTGACCATTTTGCAGAGGCTTTGGGATTGCCCATCTATCAGAATGGACCCTGCACAACTACAAGCATTCCACATAGCTAGTAGTCCCTTCCTGTGTCTCATAAAAAGCACTTCAAAATGCTCTGGAAAGATCTGTTTTTATGTCTTAGAGCTCCTAAGAGTGAAATGTTACAGTTGGAAGCCGCATGAAGCTCATTTATACACTGAAGTTATTAAGCCCCTTCTTATATGTTTGATATAAGCCCTCGGGCACTTGGGAGGGTGATCCAATTACCCAATTCAGAGAATTGCCCTTTTCTTTCAAGCAAGTTCATAGCTCTGAAATTTTGTTCCACCAATGACTTTTTGTTTCAGTCAAACAGGGTCAAGGAAGAGGCCAATATCAGCCAAGGCCAACAGGGGTTTCATTTACATGCGAGCAACATAAGAACCTCTTGAGAGCATTAAACTAGGGTGTGGGACAACAAGCCTGTTATTTATTTACCAGCTCCCAAAGCCATCACTACTGATTTCGTGCTATTCAGCATTTTTGGTTACCATTTTGAACTTAATCAAGCTCATCTTCTGTGCCTCTTAGAAGACACAGTGGGATTTGCCAGTCGGCAAGGAACTTCTGGGGGATGTTTAGATGAGACAGAACCTTGGCTGTTGAGTCCAGCCAGAGCAGGCACTATCTGCATTTCCTTAAAGTCAAACATTTTTGAAGGCAGCTTGTTAATGACTATAGATGAGGGACTTTCTTTGGCCATTCATCGTCTGCCATCAACTGTCTGATAGCGATTTTTATTTATTATTTTGTTTCCTTTACAATGAATGTCAAAGCATGAGTCAGTCTAGTTTCAGCTAAGAGTGGAACACTTCCTTCATAGACCAAAAAAAGATGGTCTGGCCAATGTCCCATCACTGTCAGACACAGGCTATCTGTTAGAACTGACTATAATGTAGCTGCTATTTGAAGCTAATGAACAGTTGAGAATAAGCATTTAGCAGATGGTCCAGAAAAATAAGACAATATGTCAACCCATTCATCAAAACTTCCAGGCTTCCACCTTAAAATTTATGAACAATTAAAAAAATACTGGTTTGTTAAGAAAAGAGTTAATCTCAGGAATGTTTATTAAACCCAAGAACAGCTAGTTATCAAAAATATATTTCTTCCATTTACCCAGGAGGGATACCAGTCTTTGAATTGTCCTGTGTTTGCAACAGAGCAATCAACAGATACATCTGGAAAACTCTCCTTCCTGCCTGAGTATTTCACAATGTATTAAAATTATCATGGAAAGAAGTCAGGAAATGAAAAGGTAAGGGGAAAATATTATATTCTTCTAGGGCCCAATCATAAAGCCAACAGTTTTTGAATCTATGTCAAAAACTTTTTGAAAATCTTTTTAACAAATAAAAATATGATTTATAAAAAGTAAAGAAAGAAATTAGTATTTAAAAATATAATTTAAACAGTCTTGTAGTTGCTGAAAATGCTGATCATATGAGTGACTCTCTCAATTGCCTCTGTTTCTCTTTCTTTCCTCCCTTTTATTTCTTGGAGCAACAAAAAAGAATTCATAGATCTTACTAATTAGTTAATGATCTATAAACCAAAGAACCTGGATTTTAAAACTCAAGTCTTGAAAATAATTCTTCATGTGGTTTGGGAAAAGACTTTACTCTGCCTAACCTTAGTTTCTCCAGATGAAATACCTAGATTATATGACACAGCGTGAGTCACCAGATAGACAGTCTTTACAAATAATAAAACTTGTACATGTACACTCTAAAGCACCCTCAGCCATTGGACAAATAGGACGATTCTTTGCTTTCTCCTGGTGCTATGAGGTGTGGGTGTGCATAATCTCACCCTTTCCTCATTCAACAGCTAAATCAGGCATGGAACCTGACTCCTTTTTATTCCGTAGCTCATACACAGGCCTTTTTCTTTCCTCATATTCCCCTGAAGCTCTGGCATGAAAGCTGACTGTCTGCTCTGTGGTGGCCCACAAAGTACCTTTTCGTCCCTTACTTTATTGGAATTCTAACCTCTGATATAGTCAGTCCCAAGCACTTTCTTCTGGAGCAGGGCAGGGTAAGAATGTGCTGGAGTGTAAGGCGCTGCAACCGGGGTTCCGCCAGCCCCCACCCCAATACCCCCAGAATAGAGGAGAGTCCTAGAGCAGCCCAGAGATAGGGGCCTCTTCCCACACCGACACCTGCCCCTTTCTGCTTGAAACCAGGCAAAGAACGAGGGGGTCTCTTGGGAGAGTGGATGGGAAATGGAAGGGAAAACCTGATCCGGGTCTCAAAATGGCAATAAATATAAAATCAAACCCCCTCCCCAAGGTCCTTTTATGTCTTCAATGGCAGTTGCCGGGAGTACTTCACACTGCATCTACGTGCGAGAGGATTTTCTGAGGAGGGGTGGGGGAGGGCTGCGGTGGGGGGAGGAGGAACCAACCCCCGCACACAACAGACCCTAGTGCTCCCTTGAAGGGGCTTATTTAAGGCAAAACAAGGCCTCCCATCATTCCTGTGAGAGATCATTGTCCCCCTGGTTGCCACAGCGCCCTGTGAGGCTGTGGGAAACAAATGACCTCAGAGGCACTGCAGTGTGTGTCACTGCAAAAGAAAAGAGAGGCGAGGGGGCCGCGGGGGGAAGGAGGGGGGCTGCTGGCGAGCAGAGCCCTCCGTGGAGCAGCCATCCTCCAATGATCGCCCTCCCAGCGCAGCGGGAAGGGGGCTCCTGGGGCCCCAGGAGTCTCCAGCCGGCCAGTAAAAGGATTAGGCTCCCATTCCGCAAGAAGCAAAGCGTCTTTCTCTACAGGGCCGGCTGTTCCTCCGGGGTCTCTCACGCCCGGGGCGCTCCGCACGGAGCACCCAGCACGGCTGGTGTCTCCCTCTGTTCCATGGTTATACCTCACTTGAGGCCAAGGGGGAGAGGTGGGGGCGGGTCTCTTCTGAGGCCCTGAGAGAGAAGCCCGTGTGGAGGCCGCAGCGGAGGTTCGCAGGGGACAGGAGAAGAGTCGGCGGCCAAGGATGAGTGGGAGTCCCCGGGGCTGCAGGCGAGAGCTGAGAGAAAAGAGCGCGATCGTGGAAGGCAACGCTGACACAAAACACTGAGCAGAACTGATTCCGCCTGACACCGTCTGTGAGGAGGCCACGCTCCGCGGCCGCGCCGGAAGTGAGCCTTCTTTCCGCCGCCCGGAGCTCTCTCACAGACTTGAACCCATCTCCCATGCTTGTGGAGTCCTGTAAACTCAAGCACTTGGCCTGACCCCCACCTTCCACAGGGGGTGGGGGGTGGGGGGTGGGGGTGGGAGTGGGGCAACTGATGCGCTACTGCACGTGAGGGTGGGCTCTGAGTCTGAAGTAACCTGGCAGCTCTCCCTCTAGTCCCACACAGACATGCACGCGGACTCGGAGGATGCACGAACAGTCTCACAAGACTGAGGGAAACGTGGTGGTGGAGTCTCACGGTGTTAACCTGCAGAGCTGACACCCTCCCTGAGGCTTGGCACCCTGGCCAACAGCGGGACAAGCCAACATGGCCAAGGAGGATGCCACAGGTGAAGAGACCAGAGTCCTTGGAGTGTGGAGACCTGAATACTTGAAAATAACGCACATTGACTTGTGTCTAAACAGCCAAACAATCACAGTAAATAACTTATGTGCAAAACCCCTTTAACACATGTATGTATTTCCTGTGTGTATCTCACAATGGAGATGTTACTGGTGCCTGCTCAAGCAAAGCGATGAACAACGGGAGGACAGTGCTACAGTATATATGTAAGAGATGGGGAAAAGAAAAAACCCTTTCTTTTTTTGCTAATTATCTCTATCTACTCATCAAAATTATATTCGAGGCACAATACTGATCTTGAAAACAATGCATGGTTGTATGGAGAAGTTGTTTCCTCAATAACCAGGGAGTCAGTTTTCAGTCTCAGAGGTAACATGCATGGAAAGTGTTAAGTGGAAAACCAATACAAAAACCAATTTTGTGGCCATTATCCTTCTTCACAAAACTACCTCAGCTGTGGTGAGGCAGCTTCTTGTTCCATGCTACATGAGGAAAATACTGGTTTGAAGACACAGACACAGGGTTTGGTGCATGAATGTTCTGTCCATTTTGTGTTGTTTGCCAGGACCAGATGTCTCAGGGATGCCTGCCCTTCCCCTGGAGTCCTTGGGTCTACTACAAGTTGCAGAGAGGCACTGCCTCTCTCAGACACTCTCACTCTCCCACAGATGCACATCAGAAGTAGAATGGGAAGAAATAAATACATTCTCTTTCTAATTATGATTTTTTAGACTACTGCTAACACGCTTTTTAGATGCTTAATGATTAAGAATGACACCCTTAAGAAAGGGTGTAGGCTCTACAAGTGGCAACTTATTCTTGGGGTCCTCAGTTTATTATCTCTGTGGCCTGTACAACCGGGACAAGTAATATCTTCATCATTAGATTGTTATGAACATCAAATTAATAAAGAAAAATTCTTAAACTGGTGCTTGGCACACAATGAAAAATATTAATTGCTAAAAAATTCTTCATATTGATCAATATATTTCCCTGGCTCTTCCCCTTTGAATAACTTTAGAACCCGAGTCAAGTGTTATTAAGAACAGAAAGGGCCTGAGGATAAATGTCAATGGTAAAGGGCATGCCTTGCTTGTACGAATCGTTTGGTTCAATCTATTGAAAAAACAAATTACCCTAAAAAAAAATTACCCAAGCTAAAATTGGCATTTTTTGAGATGTATACATTAGTGGTCATTTATGAATATCCTACATATTTGAGACTTATAGTTCCATGAGGGGTATCTGGGGCATCTTCGGAAGTTCTCTGACAGAGACAATGATTTGTAGTCTGAATTGTATTAAGTGATTTTTGTCCTCAATTGCTTTTAAGCTTTAAAAATAGTGGTTTCTACCAGTGGGCATTTGGTTGTTTCCATACTTCGGCTATTAGATACAGTGCTGCCATGAACATAGGAATGCAGGTGTTTTTGCATTGTGCTTTTTGGCCTTGGGGTATTTTCCTAGCCCATAATCTTGCCAAGACTGGTTGTTGTTCTTCTGATGAGTACTGGTCTCTGTTAGTGAAAGGAGATTTCTCATATGTTGTTTTGATTTGCATTTCCCTCATGATTAGTGTTTGGAGCACTTTTCTTCATATGCTTCTGGCCATTTGTATTTCTTCTTCGAAGACGTTCCTGTTGACCTCTTTTCCCCATTTTTTAAAATAAGGTTCAATTATTTTTTTCTTTCTTCTAGAGTTCTACCAGTGCTTTATATAGTTTGGATATTAACCCTTTTTCAGATGAGTGGTGGGCAAATAATTTCTCCCAGTCTGTGGGTTGTCTTCATATTCTGTTTATTTCCTTTGGGGTTGAGAAGCTTCTTAGATTAATATACTTCCATTTATCTTTGTTTTTATTTGTTTGGTCAGTGGCATTTCATCCTTAAAGGTACTTCTAGCTTCAATGTCATGAAGAGTTCTACCTATATTTCTCTCCAGGTAACCTACGAATTCAGGTCTGATATCTAGGTCTTTAATCCATTTGGACCTGACTTTTGTGCACGGCATTAGAAAGGGGTCTGAGTTTAATTTTTTTGCATGTGGTTGGCCAGTTTTCCCAGCAGCACTTGTTGAATTGTTGAAGAGGATTTCCTTGCTCCATTTCTTTTTTTTTTTTTGTACTTTTTCAAAGATTAACTAACCATATGCCCGAGGGTCTTTCTCAATTTTCTATTCTGTTCTATTGATTTGAGGGTCTGTCCTTATTCCAGTACTATGCTGTTTTAATTACTACCACTCTAAAATACAGTTTGAAATTAGAGAAAACCCCAAACAGAAACAACCCAAACGTTCAAGAACAGATGACTGGATAATGGTACACATAATACGCAATGGAATACTACTCAGGCATAAGAAAAGATAAAATCATGCAACTTGTTGCAGCATGGCTAGATCTGGGCAGTATCATGTTGAGTGAAATCAGTCAGAGGGAGAGGAAGAGATTCATATCAGAATGATCTCTCTCATATGCAGGATATAAAGAAACTGTGTAGGGAAATATCAAATCTTAAAGCAATTGAAATGAAGAGCAGGACAAATGGTTTTTAGTAGGAAGCTTGCGACAGGGGTGGGGTGGGGGAAATATGTTAGGGAAGGAAACACTAAGACAACAATGGAGGGGAAACTACCAACCACAGAGGCAGGCTTGGGGGTGGGATAGAAACTGGGGATGTTAGTGGAGGGTAGTGATGTTGGTGAAGCAATATTAGAACAATGTATGACTGAAATTCAATCATAAATATCTCTGTAATTTTTTTTATTTTTATTAGTGAAACACCATGAGGTACAGTTGTAGACTTACAAATTTTTGTGCTTGGGTTTCAGTTATACAATGATTGAGTACCCATCCCTCCACCAGTGCCCATTCTCCACCACCACTGATCCCAGTATCCCTCCCAATTTATGGTGATGCAATGAAAATAAATAATTTAAAAATAAAAATAAAACCCGCATAAAAGCTACAAGTACATTTATTCTAGTGTACAAAGATATATGTAGAACACATTGTTCATAGCACTCTTTAAAATAAAAATTCAGAAATAAAAAAGACAGTTATTTAGTTGAAATCAGTTTAATTTCTTTGGAGATAACTATAAAGACTTTAGGGAAACCAGGACCAGCCTAACGAAAGGAGATGTATTAGCCAAGAAGGCTACCCTTTGGCTTCCACTCCACCCCAGTCCAAGCTAAAATGTGAAGAGACAGTATGTTTCTTAGGGGGAAACAGGTGACAAATGGCATCAGGAAAGATCAGATGTCAGAGGAAGTTAAAGTCTGAGTGAACCCAGTCAAAGTTGGTTATTTTGTAGTTTTGGGAAAGATTTCTTAGTCTTGGAAAACAATTTTCAGGGGCATTCATTTAATCAATAGATATTTATTGGGGCCAGAGTGATAGTACAGCGGGTAGGGCATTTGCCTTGCAAGAGGCTGACCCCGGTTCGATTCCTGGCATCCCATATGGTCCCCCAAGCACCGCCAGGAGTAATTCCTGAGTGCAGAGCCAGGAACAACCCCTGAGCATAGCTGAGTGTGACCCCAAAAAGCAAAAACAAAACAGATATGTATTGAAAAGAAATAAATAAGACCTGAATTACAAATTTGGTTCAGTCATTTGTGATCCTGGCTGAGTTTTATAAATTTTAAACTACAGTTTCCTAGAAACTTTTTAGAAAATGGAGGTAATGTTATCAATGAAGTAGGGTAACTGGGAGGACTAGAGACAATGCATGCAAGAAACACTGGACATGGTGCCTAGCACATGACAATGCCAGTAATGAGCAAGGACACTGAGTACTATTACCAGTAGTGCTGCCAATATAGTATGGCTGCTGCCACTAGGATCACTGGCATCATGTGGCATCATTGCCATTACCTAAGGCTGGGCCCTCAGGACACCCAGTGCAGCAGGCCTATACCCTATGAAGAGTGCAGAAAGCATTCCAGGGGTGGGGTCACACTTGCAAAGGTTGGAGAAACTCAAGAGGCAGCTGAAGATCTGGGAAGCAGCTCCAGTAAGGAGTGTTTTAAGGAAGGGAGATGAGGAGAAGTAAGAAGACTTGGAATTGGTAGCTCACCTCCTGTGCATTCTCTCCTATGCCTTCACCAGGAGTTCAAAGAAGAACAAGACAAGGCAGATACTAGGAGATTCTTCTTTTCACTTCACTGTCAAGGCATTTGCCAGTGAACTGCTTGTTTGTTGTTCAAGACCTGTGAGCTGGACCCAAGCTGACCAGAGTTCCCTACTGCCTGCAAGCGTGGTAGAGGACAAATGTAGGAAGCCAGAAGAATGCATGCAAAAGGGCAGACCAGAGGGCATTCTAAACACTTTTCTCCTTCCAGGATTTGAAAGGACTGGTCTCTAACATTTCTACTTCAAACAAAAAGAACAGACAGCTCCAACTTCTAAATACTGGCAAAGAAGAACAACCACTCTTTTTCAAGAGAGCAAAAACACACCACCCACTACACCAACTTTTTAGCCACAGTTTTTTCCAGAAGCATTCAAAATTATTCCTTTGAGTTGGCTAAGAAGAGGCCTCAAAAGGTGACCAACAACAATGACAACAACAATGGCAGAGCAACAAAGCACTCGTGCAGAAATGCATGGTTTGGGAAGGAGTCAGGCGCTAGAACTGCTGCCACCGGAGGTCAGCTGGCTGGGATGGCTGGCCTGCCCAAAGGTGTGCACACAGCAGCTGTTTGTTTTTCATTCACCAACTTGAAGCAATGCGAGGGGACTTGGTTTTCCTACCCATACCCCCATCCTGTAATGTCTATTCTCTTTTTCCCCCCAGCATCTACCCCTTTAAAAACCCACCCCACCCCCCACAATAGACACAAATAACAAAACTGCCCCTCAGCTAAAGGAATCCAGTCACCCAGAAAGGGAGATTTTATGAGCTTAATAGGGCTCTGGGGAATGGAAGGGATAAAGGAGAGGTGCGCTTTACGTTGTTTGTGGTTCTCTCAGGGGCTCAAGAGTAACCAATTTCCCACCTTTGCACAGATCTGCTTGCTCCTCTTGGTCAGTTGTAGATTTTCCCATGTTTTTTGTGACTTGGAAGGAGGGTACAGTAAGAATTCATTTCAGATGCTTTCTAAACTCTGGAGCTCTGACCAGTGGTAGCTTCAAGCAGGTGGGGTGGGAAGTGGGGGGCGCTGCTGTGGCTCCGTTATGGGATGGTGGGAATGAGGAAAATTTTCCAAGAATTCTGTCACTACTTGCTAGGACCACAGCAGAAGGGGACAGGCCAATTTCACCCTCACCCCGATTGACATTTTTCCATCAGCATTGGGAATTTTGTCTTGTTTACAGCTACTCAAACTCCAGGGTAAAATGGGTTAATTATCCCTCTAATGATTTTAAACATTTCTTTCCTATAGTCCATATCCTGCACTCTAACTGAAGAATAAATTATAGCTCAGATCTTGCATTCCAGGGGCCAACCAGACCATAATTCTCCCAGTGTTTTTAGACTGGACTAAACAAGCATGTCACAACAGGAAAAAAATACAAATGGGCAACATATACGCTGGAAGGATCTTGATCACTCTAGCAATCAAAGTGAAGCAAATATAAACAACAGTGAGATCTCATTTTCGTTTAAGAGGTTCACAGAGAAAAAAACATGCAAGCCCCAGTGTAGGCAATTCTACAGGGGAATCAAGAATCCACAAACATGACTGACGGGCATGCAAACTGAGAGCTTCCTGCAGGGAGTTGGGCCCAGAACAAGACAAACATGCAGATGGCCCATCAGTATCAGTTTAGCCATGAACCCTAGAGATAATCAGACAAGTGTGGGAATTTGTATGTCAAAGGATGTTCAGAACAATATTTTTTTTATGATAGGAAAAAATCACACACAACCCCCCCCCCCCCCGCCCCCCGATGACCAATAATTGGGAAATGCACAAAGGGCCTGCAGCACTGCTATTTTATGGAACACTGGAATGGAACCATTCCAATGAACAGTGTCATTCTTTATGCACCAGAGTATTCACAACAGACTGGTGTGAAAGCACACAGTTCGCAACAGCAGGTCCAATGTGGTGTTGTTTTCTAAAAATGCACATTGTGAGAGAGATTTGGGGAATGGGACTCTAAAATGCTGTTTCCACAGTACGACTTAGTAGACTTTCCCCTTTATACTTTCTATGTAAATATGCATAAATATTTGGTTTGGGGACCACACTAGGAAGTGCTTAGGGCTTACTCCTTACTCAGTGCTCAAGAGTCACTTCTGGTAGGGCTTGGGGGACCATCCAGTATGTTGGTGGGTCCAACTATCTTACCTGCTGCATTATTTCTCTGGTGCACTTTCAGTATATATTTTTTAATTCAGAAAGCAACAATAACAAAGTCTATTTTCATCAGTGTGTGTGTGTGTGTGTGTGTGTGTGTGTGTGTGCGTGCACGTGTGCGTGCGTGCATGCATGTGCAGATAGATCTCAAGTTCTTGGGCTCTCAAACCATGACCTTTAACTCCCATCAAATGTACTTAATGTATTTAATCTAGTTTGGAAGAGCTATTTTCTGGAAAAGCACCCATGATCCTGATGTGATTAGTTTATTATCATACAGAATGGGAGAGGTGGGGAAACCGGGTGGATTGAACTGAAGAATCCAGTAGCCCCACAAGACCAAGTTCTACTTTATCTTCTTTTGTTTTCAGAATCTAGTTGTTGATATACCCAGGAACAAAACGAGCAAAACTTTTCAAACAGATCCTCTGAGTTTTTGAAAACATTATGGTGTATTTTAAAGCACATATATCGTGTAGTTAAGGCTGGCTCTGATGACAGTGGAGTTAACTTACTTATATTAAAGTTTTCTTTATGCAGTACAAAGAATTAAATAAACATGTCTTATTTCCAAACACAGGCACTATAAGAAATGAGGCCTAAGAACACATTTACTCTTGGACTGGTGAGATAATATAGTGGCTTACCCTGTTCTATTGTTGGCACTGTGTATAGTTGGTCCCCTTGGCCCTGACAGGATTTATCCCTGAGAGTGCAGGATACACCTGAATATAGCACAGTGTGGCCCCAACACCAAACCAAAACCCAAGCAGTGAAAAATAAAACAAAATACAGGCCATACATTTACCCTAATCCCATAGAAACAGACATGCCATCTCTACTATTCCTTGACAGTGGGCACTGAAGCTGCCCTCAGTAATGAAGCAGTGGCCTCCTCACAGGGATCACTGCCCCTCCAATCAGAGAGGTCACCTCACAGAGGTTCTTCCTAAATAACCCCTACATTTCTTTTCTTATTTTTTAATCTTTTAATTTTTCCCTGACTTACAAACTTTTGTGATTATGTTTCAGTCATACAATGAGTACCCGTCCCTCCACCAGTGCCCATTCTCCACCACCAATGTTCCCATTATCCTTCCTACCATCCCACCCTATCCCTACCACTGCCTCTGTGGCAGGCACATTCCCTTTTACACATTCTCTCTCTCTCTCTCTCTCTCTCTCTCTCTCTCTCTCTCCTTTTGTGTGTTATGGTTTGCAATACAGTGGCCATCATGTTTGATCCATAGTCTACTTTCAGCACATATCTCACATTCCGAGCAAGCCCTCCGAACATTAGTGGTCCCTTCTCTATCTCAGCTGCCTCTTCCTCCAGCATGTGAGGCTGGCTTCCAAGAACTCCTAAAATTCTTAAATGTACTTGAATATTGCTTCTAAACTTGGATTATCTTCTCATTTTACTGAGAGGGAAACAGTCACACTGAGACACAACCCTCAACCCAGAGGCATTTCTTATCTTCAGAGTTTAAAAATGGGGGCTCCCAGATAAGTACCAGGAGGTTTGCAGCACGGCTTTGAAGCCGGCCTCACATGCTGGGGGAAAGGGCAGCTGGGATAGAGAAGAAACCGCTAAATAGAGAGTACTTGGAGGGTCTGCTCGGGAAGGGAGATGCATGCTTAAAGTAGACTATAGACCGAACATGATGGCCACTCAATATCTCTATTGCAAACCACAACACCCAAAAGGAGAGAGAACAAAAGGAAATGCCCTGCCACAGAGGTAGGGTGGGGTGGGGGGAGGGATACTGGGATCATTGGTGGTGGAGAATGGGCACTGGTGGAGGGATGGGTACTTGATCATTGTATGACTGAAATGTAAGCACCAAAGTTTGTAAGTATAACTGTACTTCATGGTGATTAATTAAAATAATAATAATAATATTAATAATAATAAAGTGGGGGCTCCCAATTCACAACCTGGTCTTCCCTTGACTTACTCAAATCATGGGTGAGCCCAGCCTCACCTCTGTGGGTCAAGAGCTTGCCCACACTCACTCTCACCAAGGATCGTGAAGCTTTCAGATGGCAAAGGACCCACTAACTTTGGTTTTTAGTTTAAAACATCCTTAGGCAGTGTACAAGTTCTCCTAACAGGTCCACCACCCAAACAGCACCCGAGATAGGAGGGGCCACAGCTCCCAGGACAATGGTTTTTATTAGCTTTCTATTTCATGCAGGGAGGTGATGGGAAAAGCTCACACAATTGTTAACGTGGGGTGGGGTTGGGGGGCATATGGTGTTTCTGTGTTATGTGCAAGTGATTTTAATGTATCTCTTAGAGACTCATGGGTTGGGGTTATCCCATATGGTTATAAGTTGGGTGGCCTAAGGTGCTCAGCAGCCTCTTGAGGAAAGCAGAGGTGTGTGGGTACAGGGAAGGTCTTCGAGAACCATTCTCCCTAAGTGGCCCCTTCTGAAACAGTTGTGAGAGAAATTTCGTAAACTCTGTGCTCTTCAGGCCCTGCTGCAAGAACCAGACGACAATGGCTCCAGTGCCTCCCACCCCCCGACACTCTCATTTCTGTCCTGCTATGACCATGCTCTACTTTGGCCTTCAAACTTATATTTCTGGTTCCTGGATCACATGCAGGAGTGCTCAGGGCTCATGCCCTGGTGTGTCTGGGGGACCATGAGGTGCTGGGATTGAACCCGGGCTTCCTGGGCCTTATCCTCTAGGCTACTGTCCCTACACCAGACTGAAATCCCCCCTTCGTCAAATCTATTTTTGGGTCTCATCTTGCTGGGGGTCAGTCTGAGGCGACCAAGGTAGACCTGGTTGTGGAAGAAAGAAGGGAGCAGAGCAAAGACACACTTTGCACCCTACCCCATTCTGGCACTTCATGCCTGTCCCTGTTCCGGCTATGCCAAGGCTTCCTCCAAACACAGGCCAGTCCAGATTCCCAGACAAAACACTGAGGAAGCTCCTCTGTGGCTTTACACCACTGCACTAAAATGCCGAAAAACAGATTTCAGTCTCTTCCTTATAAGTACACCAACACAAAGCATTCATCAGAGCTTCTGTTAACTTTCTCTCTGTGGTTAAATCAGGTGGCTATAAGTAATCTTCTAAACTATAAAGGGAAAAAGCTTTCTAATGGCTCATATGTCAAGGTATTAGACATAAATAAACCATGACCAGCACCAGAAATGAAGATTTAAGTTCATAGTAGATTTAAGGACAACAACACAATATTGTTTCTGGTTTTTGGTTATTTTGGGCTTTTGGTACCATTACCTGTGGTACTCCATTCTGTGAGGATCTTAGAAAAGACAAGAGTGGACGAGTAGTTTACACGAGACCTCAAAAAACCTGGGGATGGGCATGAGGGTAGAGGGTAGGGTTTTCACTTTTAAGTATCCCAGAAACTCCAAGCTCCCTGTCCAGAGTCATGAATTTCCTCACAATGACAAGATGAAGAATCTGATCTCCCGGTGCCTGGGAGGGACAGGAAGGGAGCGGTGAAGTCATCTGCCCAGGACCATGACAGCAGTGGAGGAAATCTGGTACCCCATGGCCCTACCGTGAATAATATCTCACAGAAAGGACCTGGTCCTTCAGGGTATTTGATGACAATGAGGTGCATCTTTGGGGAAGGTGTTTTACAATCCAAGCAACGCTGTTCTATGTGAACTTTTAGAGCCCAGCTCCTTGTAAGCTGGAAGGATTAGAAGTGTTTCCATGTGGGCAAGGGGTGGCCTGGTTACTCCCCAAGTTCCTGTTACACTTTAGAACACATCCGTAGGAGGCATAAGAACTCACCATAGAGGGAAAAAATGTACTCTGGCATATCATCATAGTGAGTTGCCAGTTATAGCAACATAACTCTACCCGGCTGTTTATACCCTCTTCTCACCCAATGCTCTCTCCTAGCCAATTTCTTCCCTTTAAAAAAATTTTCAGGCCCCATGACTTACAATACTCCTAATGATAGGGTTTCACTTATATACAGCGTTCCAACACCACACTCTCCACTAGAGTGTCGGCTTTCCTCCGCTGTCTCAGCATCTCCCACCTCAATACCCGCCACCCTGCCATAGTAAGCTCAGTTATTTTTGCCTGCCCAATTTCATCAATTTAGTCACTGTCTGAGTCACTCATTCAACTATCATTTACTTACCCAGTCACAGTTCAATAATTATCTATTGGGAGAGAATTCACAAATGTTTATCTTCTCCCCAGAATTTGACACTGAGCTCTAGACTCCAAGATATCTTCCTGGGATCTTCTCAGTGTCTCAAAGGCACCTCAGACTCAACCTCTCTGGTGCCAAGATCAGATAAACCTTTTGAATCTATCCCCTTCTTTTCTTCCCATCACCATAGCCCCTTGCAAAACCACGAGCATATCTTGTTGGCCACCCGGCAAGACACCTTGCCTGCCTGCTCTGTCCCTCTAACTCATCCTCTACATGGTAACCAGAATGATCTTCCCAAGAAGCAGATCTCATCATCTTACTCACCGTCCACCCCCACCCCCCAGGTCTGTGCTGGGAATATGGCAATAGTTGCCCTCTGCTATTAGCATGAAGATACAAAAACCCCCCTTCTCCCTAGTTTGTACCAGACTTTGGTCAATTCTAACAAGAATAGGCCCTTACTACTGTATGTATGGGCTGCAGTGATAGCACAGCGGTAGGGCATTTGCCTGCACGCAGCCAGCCTTGCCAAGTCGGTTCGATTCCTCTGCCCCTCTTGGAGAGCCTGGCAAGCTACCAAGAGTATCTTGCCCGCACAGCAAAGCCTAGCAAGCTACCCATGATGTATCTAATATGCCAAACACAGTAACAAGAAGTCTCACAATGGAGACATTACTGGGCCCGCTCGAGCAAATAGATTAACAACGGGAGGACAGTGACAGTGACTATATACCAAAGACCCAGACCAGTCTTCATGGAAGGTTCTCCACTAGTCTAATGCAGTTTCCCTTCAGGCTGAAGAACATCCATCCCTTCAGCACAGACCTTCAAATTTAGGGGCTTCTCCTATAATGCTCTTAGTTAATGTGTTCCTATCTGTTGCAGTACATGTCTCAGCTCTAATGTGTCATCTACTTTGGTCTCTGCTAGTTCTTTGATGTCTCCTCTAGACTTCAAGCTTTGTGTGGACATGCTGTGTTTGTTTGGATAACCAGAGGCAGCTGTCTAGGAAATACCGGAATAAGGGGAGGCCTTATTCCTAACTCTTTGAAAGTACATTCTGTACTTCTCAGCTTTTGGAATTTTGTCCATGATGTTCCCTTAGTCTAGTTGACTCTTGTCCCTCGTGGTAGTTAAAAACTTAGTGTCTCCAATCTCCCTTTGTTTCCGGTCACCTGGCAGTCAAACCCAGGAACTGCCTCTGGCGCCATCTAAGCTCATGGCCATGAACCAGAGATCCATAAATAAAGATCTCAAAATAGAGCAACAGAGAGCGATATACCACAGAGATGCCTCGAGACCCCAAAGTCACCATCTAGTTTAAAAAAAATTAAATTAACCTTAGCTGTGTATTAAAATTTTAGAATTCCAACATTTTTTACATTGGCAATCTCTTTTACAAGGGTTTACTGGCTCCATGGTGAGATACAACAATCTTCCTAGTCTTTTCTCTAAGAAAACTTTTTTGGATCATTTTTAGCAGATTATTCATAACAATCAATATGAAATAAATTACTTAGGTCCCACTTTGAAGGCAGGTTTGGGAGTTGGGGTGGAAATAATCCAAATATGGTTGTAGGTAGGTGTAATGGTGGTGGGATTGGTGTTGAAATATTAAATATAACAAATTATTGTGAACTTTATAAAAATAAATAAATAAATAAATAAATAAATAAAACAAAAGCCCTATGTCCCCTTTAAAGTTCAACAAACTATCATGGTCTTATGCCTACTCTTCATCTTGGCATTCTTTGAATCTGCTCTTGATTCGGGGGATTGCTTTACCTTTACTACCTTCTAAGAGAGCCTGTATCTCACTTGTCTGTATTCTGCCACCACCTCTGTCCCAATCTTGGATGCAGGACAGGGCCTCCAACAGGTCTCCTGAAAAGAACTGAATTCATGATCCAATAATATGGACATGATTGGGACCATGAAGGAAATTCTTTTTCTTGAGTTAGGTGACTTCTTGTTCTCTAGTTACTACCCAGATACAATCTTATTTAGGAATTTACTGAAGGGGGCTGCAGAATTTTACTGGTACTTCTGCTAGATATTGTTACCTTTAGAAAAGTGGGGGTGGGGTGGGGGGGTGGAAGGGATACAATACCTATGCTCTACCAACCCAATATCTAAAATGGACAATAGTAATAAACCAAATACTGAAATGTAAGCATTTCAGTAAGCGTGTTCTGTGCATTTGATGAATGGAAGTGGAGGGAGTTAGACACCCAGGGCAACCATCACCTCCCCTTCACTAAATCAGGGAAACTGTCTATCTTCACTTAATTCTATTTACTTAACACAAGTCTAAAGAAAACTTGTTTCAGTTTATCCATCTGTCTCATGGTTGCCACAATATAATTTTCAATGAAATTTCTAAACGTAGACCACACACGATATTTCAGTGAACCTAACACTGATTTATGCTGACTGGGGGAAGGGGCCTATATGCTGAAGAAAGATGCTTAGCCAGCAGTTTTCCGACCGTCAGCCTTTTCTTGCTCCATTATAGTGGCATGCAGATGTAGTTTAGTGTCTCAATTATTTCTGGATTTGGCCCATTCAAAAGTCATATCATTTCTGCTATACCAAGCAGGCATGAAAGTCAAAACTGTGATTCCTAAGACAACCATGGTGATAGAAGATAAATTAAAAGGCCGAGCTTGCTTAGTCTCCCTCTGAAAACATCAGAATGCAATTTGTTGGACAGATTCTATAATCTGCAGATGAAGGCAGTTATAGGGCTCAAGTTTATCCAGCGTTAACAAGCCCTAATAGTCTAGTTCAGCTCAGACATAACAAACGGAAATGGCTTTAAATTATCCTTCCCTAGAGACATGATTTCATAAGAGAACAAACTCTATATGTGCACAGAGAGATTTCCAATGTAAACATGTGGTGGAAGCTAAAAGCTACAGCCGGGTTTCAAGCCTGAATATGCCAATGGCAGGGTATTTGATTTCAAAGACACCGATTTCCTCCCAGTGCAATAGCATGCATGCTTTTTTTGCTGACTACACTTTGAACTGGAGAATACACACAAGCTTGCATATATGGGTAATTTTATAGTTTTCTTTCTAGTTGGGATATTATTAGATTTTACTTAGCCTTTTCCATACACAAGTATGACTAGGATACAGATGCCTAAGGGCTGAAATTCCTCATGGAAAGCACCAGGCCCACTCATCACCTGGGCTGTCTGAAATGTGGACTGGCCTTCCAGGCTTTGGGAAACATAAGGTGAGCAACTTGGCTCTTCTGAGTTCAAGCAGAATATACAGCTACACAAGGGAAGGAAAATTCCCTATAATACACAGAGGACAGAACATCTGAGCTGGTTCCACTTGGGCTCATCATGCCTCCAGAAAAGCTCTTGATGAAGATTTTGCAATAATAATTTTTTTATCCAATGGCCATTTAGCCTAGAGCTAAACAATTTTTCTTTTCCTGTTTTTATTCTAGAGCTAAGAATAGTTTTTACATTTAAAAAATAAGTGGAGGGAAAAGGTAAAGAAAAATTACCCAAAAAATTATATTTGTGACATGAAAATTATGTGAAATTCATATTTTAGTGCTAGCAAATAATGCTGTGTTAGGATGCAGTTGCATTTATTTGTTCATGCATTTCTCTGGCTGTTTTCATACTTAGGGTGGTATAATTGAGTAGTTGCAATGCAGAGTGTACAATTTGCAACACAGAGCCCAAAATATTTATTATCTAGCCCATTACAGAAAAAGTTTGTTGATCCCAGATCTAAAGCATGAAGCAAAGGCAATATTAATCTTCAGTTTGGGTGGGGAGGTGGGGTGGGATGCCAGTTTTTAAAAACCATTATTTTTTTAAAAACATTATGTCTGGGGACTTATAAGTGAACTAAATACTATTTGCGCATTAATGTGATTATAACCCAAGTTGATAGCCTTCTATAGTTTTCTCCAAGATCACTAAGTTATAAGTGAGGCATTTAGACCCAAGATGACAAAATCAGATGAATTTAAGAGACTAGAAAAAACTTCAAATAACAAATCTTCATTTCTGTCAGAAATTTTTTTGCAATAATAATTTTTTTATCCAATGGCCATTTAGCCTAGAGCTAAACAATTTTTCTTTTCCTGTTTTTATGAATTTGAAAATACTGTACAACCATCCAGTGAGCACTAATTGATAACCTGATTTAGACATGAAGCTACACCCAGGCCTCTTCATTCTCTAACCACTGTGGTCTGTTTTTGCTTCCATGGCAGGTCTGTGCTTTGCAGACTATTTTGTATTTTCAGGGAATTGAGAAAAAATAAGTTGTTGACACTTAGCATTCAAACTTGTTACAGAAGGGATGATTGTTTTAGTGATGTTGATAACCTAGGGCTATGAACTCTTAGAGGAATGTCCTTCTCACTTGAACTTAGCCTGTGAGCCCTGCAATAGTCACTGAGGAAGTATTGCTGACTGTCCCAGCATTCTTTGCTCTTGACTTCTGGCTTGCCCTGGTGGCTTTCAAAGTCTAGATGGAATACTGAACAAATTCATTTATTTCATCTCTGCCCTGGGGAGATGCATATTTAAATGACTCCAGAAAGATGAGATTCCCTGAAGTTTAAAAGTCCTTTCTCAGTTCACACAGCTATCCTTTGCCTTGGATTCCCATGCAATCTTCCTGTGTGTGGGTGTTCAGAAGATAAAGACCAAAAGAGACCAATTGCCCTCTGAATCCTACAAGGAACAAAGACTGCTAACATCGGCCATAGAAGCTACTCTAAACAGATTCTGGTGCTGCCTTCAATCCTTTCTCTGAAAGCCAAATTGCATCAGTACAGCCCCTTCCCCCTACCAACCATTTTATTAGAGCAGCTAATTCTCTTTCCTTAAAGTTATTGGAAGTAAAGGAATTCGGCTATCAAAATTTCTAAACTGCTGCTATTTCATGCGTGCAAACATGCATTTAGCCAACAAGCCTTTATAGAACTTTGCTAAGGTAGCATCTGCAGAGCTGTGTGACAAAGCCAACACAAGAAACAAGAAACACAACTTCAATTTAGTCCCCATACCTTTCTACTGGGCTGGAGCAATAGCACACAGGTAGAGCGTTTGCCTTGCACACGGCCGACCCGGGCTCACCTGGGTTGTATTCCTCTGCCCCTCTTTGAGAGCCCGACAAGCTACTGAGAGTATCCCACCCGTACAACAAAGTCTGGCAAGCTACCCGTGACATATTCGATATGCCAAAAACAGTAAAAACAAGACTCACAATGGAGACATTACTGGTGACCGCTCAAGCAACTGGATGAACAATGGGAGGACAGTGCTGCCTTTCTAGCTGGACTGGAGCGATAGCACAGCAGGTAGGGCATTTGCCTTGCACACGGCCAACCTAGGTTTGATTCCCCCGTCCTTCTCAGGAGCCTGGCAAGCTACTGAGAGTATCCCGCCCGCATAGCAGAGCCTGGAAAGCTCCCCATGGCATATTCAATATGCCCAAAACAGTTACAACAAGTCTCACAATGGAGACGTTACTGGTGCCTGCTCGAGAAAATTGATGAACAATAGGAGGACAGTGCTACAGTGCTACCTTTCTAGCTAGTGGAGGCAAACAGTGTTGAATACAATTATTGAAAACAAAAGTGTCTTGGGGATGGGGAGACAATGGTTCATGCACTAAATGCTCCAGGACCCAAGATTAAACCCTGACACTGCCTAGGCCCCCCCAAGCACCACTGAGTATTACCCCCAGGGGCCCCCAAGCACCACTAGATGGAGCCCTGGAAACCCACAGGTACAGTTGAGTATGGTTGTGTGGTCCCTGAGAACCACTGGTGTGGACCTGGTGATCCCTAGCATCAGGCTCAAGCAGTGTCGCAAGTATCACCAGGAGTAGTCCCTGGACCCCCTGAACACTGCATGTTCGACTAAAATATGTTGAGATTGAAGAAGAGAGAACATGCTTTTTATTGACGATAATTTGTCAAAAAAGATTTAGGGAGGAGGGAACACCTTGAGTCTTGAAAGTTAAGCCAACTTGGGGGACTGAAGAGAGTAAAGGGGATAAATTAGAGACAGAGAAAAAGGTAAAGTAATTCAAAAGTGTGAAACAGACTAGCCTATGAGGTACATTGGGCACTTCACAGTGCTCTATGTGTTGGGAAGAGGCACAGAGGAGAAATGAAGCTGAGAGAGAAACTAATCAGAGAAATATGGTGGGAGAATACTCCAAGACCCTGCGTGGATGCTAAGGAGTTTGGACTAAACCCTAGAGGCAGTAAAAAGACACTCAGGGATTTCAAGTACAAGAATAACCCAATCACATTAGCAGCCTAAGAGAAACACTTTGGCCATGATAGAAGGAGGGAATGAAGTGCTACAGAGTAAGCCTGGGAGAAAGAACTTTGAAACACCAATAGCACTGGATGCAGGACTGCAATATAGTGCTGAGGAGGAAATCCTGATGGAAGAGTGTGTCTCTGGGGTAAGGGATATAAGAGCAGAAGGAAAGTCTAAGTTGATTCTCAGGTTTTTTGGTTTAGCAACTGAGTAATTAGAATTATTTAAGATGAGAGGAAACAGAAGAGGAGGAATAAGATCTTATTTTGCTTTTCAAAACAGTTAAAGGAATCAGTGACTTTCCGATTATATTCTAGTTTAGGAAACCATATCAAATGAAGTTGTGCTTTAGGGTGTCTTGGAAAATTCCTTTCCTGTCCTTGTGGCTTTTGAATGTTATGGATTAAATTAACATGTCAAAGATGAAGTCACCTTAAATTTGTTTTGGAAAAAGATGGGATATAAATAATATAGAAAAGGTTAAGATACTTAGTTTTTCAATCCATTTTCTGAACATATCCAAAGATAAATATAGAATGTTTCTAAACTCTTTTGTAAGGTTCAAGGGGACTATTTAATTGTCCACCTTTTTGACACTTGAATTCTGAGCCTAGAAGAATTCAAGTGTAGAAAGAAGAAGCAGAGAAGGTGGAAGAAATGGTGTGGGCCAATAGTAGTTGCAGACTTCAACATCACCTTATCACCTCTGGATAGATCAACAAAAACAAAACTCAGCAAGGAAACATTGGCTTTGAAGGAAGAAATAGAAGAGAGAGGGCTAATAGACCTGTACAGGGCTTTACATCCCCAAAAGAAAGAATACACAATCTTCTCCAGTGCACAAGGAACATTTTCTAAAATGGACCATGTGCTAGGCCACTAAACATACCTCAATAAAATCAGAAAGATAGAAGTAGTATCAACAATATTTTCAGACAATTAACTCAAGATAGAAGTGAATCACAAAAAGACATCAAGAAACAAATCAAACACCCAGAAATTAAACAACTCAATTTTTTCCCTTTTTTTAAAAAATTTTTATTAGTGAGACATCATGAGGTACAGTTGTAGATTTACAAATTTTTGTGCTTGGGTTTCAATTATACAATGATCAAATACCCATCCCTCCACCAGTGCCCATTTCCCACCACCACGGATTCCAGTATCCCTCCCACCCCCCATCCCTCCCATCCCACCCTGCCTCTATGGCAGGGCATTCCCTTTTGTTCTCTCTCTCTCTTATTGGGTATTGTGGTTTGCAAAAGAGGCAATGGGTGACAATCATGTTTGGTCTATAGTCTACTTTCAGCATGCTTCTCCCGTCCTGGGAGGATCCTCCCAACACCCTTTATTTGGTGTGCCCTTCTCTATCTGAACTCCCTTTTCCCCTAGCATGTGTGGCTGGCCTCCAAGCCATGGAGTAAAATTCCTGGTACTAATCTAGGCTATTCTTTGGTTTTAGTCTCCTATTTTGTTACTTTATGTTTCCCAGATGAATGCAATCTTTCTATGTCTATCCCTTTCTTTCTGAGTCATTTCGCTTAACATGATACTTTCCATAAACAACTCAATTTTGAACAATGAGTGGGTCAGGAAGGAAGTCAAAGGCGAAATCAAAAGATACCTGGAAACAAATGAGAATGAAACCATGAGCTAATAGAACCTATGGGATGCAGTTAAAGCCACGCTAAGAGGAAAATTTATAGCATTGCAAGCATTCTTAAGGAAAGAAGAAAGGGCCTACTTAGATAACTTAACCACACAACTCAAGATCTTAGAAAAAGACCAACGATAATATGATACTATATCCCGAGAATTCTAAATCCTCTACCAAGAAACTCCTAGAAACAATGGACTTTTACAGTAAAGTGGCAGGCTATAAAATCAATGCCCAAAAATCCATGGTTTTCCTATACGCAAATAATGAGAGAGAGGAAAGTGACATGAAAAAAATAATCCTGTTCACAATTGTGTCCCAGAAAATCAGATACCTTGGAATCAGCCTAACTAAAGAGGTAAAGGAACTCTACAATTAAAACTACAAAACGCTACTCCATGAAATAAAAGAGGACACTAGGAAATGGAAACATATCCCCTGCTCATGGATAGGAAGAATTAACATCGTCAAAATGGCAATACTCCCGAAAGCACTTTACAGATTCAACGTGATCCCTATAAGGACACCCATGAAATTCTTCAAAGAAATAGATCAAGCACTCCTGAAATTCATATGGAACAACAAACACCCATGAAGAGCTAAAGAAATTCTTGGGAAAAAGATGTGAGGAGGCATTACCCTCCCCAACCTCAAGCTCTACTACAAAGCAGTAATAATTAAAACAGCATGGTACTGGAACAAAGGCAGGGTCGCAGACCAATGGAACAGGGTGAAATATCTGTATACAGAATCCAAATGTATGAACATCTAATCTTTGATTAGGGAGCAAGAAATGTGAAGTGGGACAAGGAAAGCCTCTTCAACAAATGGTGCTGGCATAACTGGACAACCACATGCAAAAAAATGGGATTAGACTTCGATCTAGCACCATACACAAAGGTCAGATCAAAATGTATTAAAGATCTCAACATCAGGGCTGGAGAGATAGCACAGTGGGTAGGAGCATCCCACCTGGTCCCCTGAGCACCGCCAGTAGTAACTCCTGAGTCCAGAGCCAGGAGTAACCCCTGTGTATTGCAGGTGTGACCCAAAAAGCAAAAAAAAAAAAAAGATCTCAACATCAGGCCAAAATCCCTAAGGTACATTGAAGACAAGGTCGGCAAAACCCTCCACGATATGGAGGCTAATGGTATCTTCAAAGACGACACTCTACTAACCAACCAAATGGAAACAAAGATAAACAAATGGGACTATCTTAAATTAATAAGCTTCTGAACCTCAAAAGATACAGTGATCAGAATATAAAGACAATCTACAGAATGGGAAAGGATATTGACCCAATACCCATCTGATCACGGTCGGTCACGGTCCTCCCGTTGTTCATCGATTTGCTCGAGCGCGCCCAGTAATGTCTCCATTGTGAGACTTGTTACTGTGTTTGGCATATTGAATATGACACGGGTATTGCCAGGCTTTGCTGTGCGGGCAAGATACTCTTGGTAGCTTGCCAGGCTCTCCAAGAGGGGTGGAGGAATCAAACTTGGGTCAGCCATGCTGGCTGCGTGCAAGGCAAATGCCCTACCCACTGTGCTATCGCTCCAGCCAACCCATCTGATAAGGGGTTGATATCAAGGAAATACAAAGCACTGGTGGAACTCTACAAGAAGAAAACATCTAACCCCATCAAAAAATGGGGTGATGAAATAAACAGAAACTTTCCCAAAGAAGAAATATGAATGGCTAAAAGGCACATGAGAAAATGCTCCACATCACTAATCATCAGGGAGATGCAGATCAAAACAACAATGAGATATTATCTCATACCACAAAGACTGGCCCACATCCAAAAGAACAAAAGCAACTGGTGTTAGTGCAGATGTGGCAAGAAAGGCACTCTCCTTCACTGCTGGTGGGAATGCCAACTGGTTCAGCCCTTTTGGAAAACAGTGTGGATGATTCTCAAAAAATTAGAAATTGAGCTCCCATTTGACCCAGCAATACTCCTCCTGGGACTATATCCTGGAGAGGCAAAAATGTACATTCAAAATGACATCTGTACTTCTATGTTCATTGCTGCACTATTCACAATAGCCAAAATCTGGAAAAAACCCAAGTGCCCGAGAATAGATAACTAGCTAAAGAAATTTGGTACATCTACACAATGGAGTACTATGCAGCTGTTAGAAAAGATGAAGTCATGAAATCTATATACAAGTGGTACTACATGGAAAGTATCATGATTAGTGAAATGAGTCAGAAAGAGAGGGAAAGACATAGAAAGATTGCATTCATCTGGGGAATATAAAATAACAAAATATAAAATAACTAACACCCAAGAATAGCTGAGATAAGTACCAGGAGGTTCACTCCATGGCTTGGAGGCTGGCCACACGTGCTAGGGGAAAAGGCAGCTCAGATAGAGAAGGGAGCACCAAATAAAGGGTGTTGGGAGGGTCATCCCTGGATGAGAGATGCATGCTGAAAGAAGACTAGACTATAGACCGAACATGATTGCCACTCAATGCCTCTTTTACAAACCAGAGCACCCAAAAGGAGAGAGAAAACAAAAGGGAATGCCCCGCCATAGGGGTGGGGTAGGATGGGGGGGATGGGTGGGTGGGAGGGATACTGGGAGCATTGGAGATGGAGAATGGGCACTGGTGGAGGGATGGGAACTCAGTCATTGTATAACTGAAACCCAAGAACAAAAATTTGTAAGTCTACAACTGTACCTTATGGTGTTTCACTAATAAAAATTTTTTTAAAAATGGTCTTGGGCATAATAGTAGTTGGCTTCCCACAAACTGGATCAATCAGCCTATGGTCCCCATGCTTCCATTGGCTTGAAAGGAAGGTATTAGCAGAATAGTACTTAAATTCGAGAAGTCCCTTAATTATCTTTAGTTTGCCCATCAGAAGAGGCATTCATGTTCCCTGAGAAGGGATGGAGAAGAATCAAGAGATCAAGAGAGTTTCCCAGAAAACCTTTCCTAAGAGAAAAGATTTTCCCCCTACTAATGCCTTAGTCTACATAACATTTTATAAGTACTGATTTATTAACTTGAGAGTTCATGTAATTGAATTTAGTTCCATTCAGTAAATATCAAGTGATTTAAGTTTTCCAAGCACTGAAGTAGGCACTGGATGCAATGGGTTAAATGACAAAATTCTATCTTCAAGTGTGCACTTCCTGTTTCAGGAAAATAGTTCTAGAAGGAAGATAATAATGTGATAGAGTAGAGGAGTAGGCAAAGTATTTGAAAGCAAAGAGAAAGTAATAATTGCTTGTAACCTTGGGGATTAGAGAGAACATTAAAAGGCATCTTGAATTGTTTTCTTTTATTACATGCAATATTTCAAGTTTCCCTTTCTTTTCCTTCAGTGAAGGTTTTGCATTTACCACAGGATGTGAAAGTGCCTGCTGGGCAATTGCGTAATATATTGGTGGACATCTGTTCTTTCTGCCACCCCTATGCTCCTTCCCCGACTTCTGGCATCAGAAGCCTTCCTTTCCTTTGGAAAAGTGCCCCATGCCCATCTTAGGGACCTAGTCCTTCTGAAAGGGGTAGATGCACCATTCAGTGGGTCAAGTAAATGAACAGACTCTTTGACATTTCCTGAGAGGGGAAACTCACATAAAGCAGGAAGAAGGACCGCCTGTATTTTGTGATCCTAAATGAAAGGGATCATGGAAGCCACTTTTCTACCAAGTGGCAAAAAACTGATGAGAATAAACCAGCAGGAGAAAAGTAGACCAAAGAGAGGAAATAGTAATAGAAACAATGGTGAGATTGTTGGAATCTCAATTAGACCTCTTAGATTTCTCAATTACATTAGTAATTTGTCAATAATTTCTATGGAATCTTATAGCACTTATTATTAGCTTATAATTTAATAAAGATTACTCATAGCTTTTAGTTAATTTCAATCTAAAATATTAAACATCAGACTTCCACAAAACCTTATTCCCTTACTTCTATGAGGCATGTTCTAGGAATTTCAATTAGTCTATAAATCAGACTTTTCATACCTGTCCAGTGATTGGCGGCCACTGCTGTAAGTAGTACAGTGTTGTTTAATGATGAAGCTACTCTGATACAGTATCATTTCCCAATAATCACTTTTGGCTCTTATTTTTACTATTCTATCATACTAATTGCTCAACCTCCACTAATTCATGTCTGATTTATTTGATTCATTGCATGTGTATTTTTTTGCATGAAAACTTCCCAAAATACCATTATAATACCTGTTGCCATTTTAAGAGACCAAATTCATTCTTGATTAAAATTATTCATTAACATTGTGCTGTAGCATTCTCTCTCCCCAGTTCACCTCAGTGACATCTGCAAAGTAGTTATTTTTAATAAAATAAAAATAAAGTCGCTATGTTCGAACATTACTATTGAACATTAACTTTGTATCAGGCATATTTTATGTTCTTCCTAAGAGTATTTCTTCTTTTAAAAAACTTAGGTAGACAAAGCAAGGGCAGAATCTTTTCTGTCCAAGATAAGGTTCACATCTTAGCTCTATCTTTAATAAACTTCAATTTCTTTAAACATTTAATTTTGATGATTAAAACTATATACATAATAGAAAATGACTGCACTATTCCATTGCTATTTTACTCTAATACTTTCCAACTTTTCTATTTAGGAGAGGCAGACTTACGAAGATTCTAATTTTCTCAACATTTAAATTAATGGCTATTTATCAGAGGAAAAATTTAGCAAAGAGATGGGACACTGTATTCAGTATCTACAAAGTGAAATGACTCTTGATATGAGGAAACTATTGCTTCTCACTTTTTTTTTTTTTTTTGCTTTTTGGGTCACACCTGGCGATGCACAGGGGTTATTCCTGGCTCTGCACTCAGGAGTTACTCCTGGCGCTGCTCAGGGGACCATATGGGATGCTGGGAATCGAACCCAGGTCAGCTGCGTGCAAGGCAAATGCCCTACCCGCTGTACTATCTCTCCAGCCCCTGCTTCTCACTTCTTAAAGTGAAAATCCTGGCAGTAAAGCTGAAATAAGATACAGTTACCTGGTACAGACATTAGGATTAAGATAGAAATAAGAATATGGCAAGTGGAGTCAAGTAAAGCACAGGAATCACCTCTGGAGCCACGTAAAGTCATCTACCAGCCATGATCCAGAGACTCAAAGAATACAGAAAGAGATCGACAAATCACAGACTTTTTCCAGATACCCACACATGGCTGAGTCATTTGGGGCACCTCAGAGGTTGGGGTGGCCTCTGTGCTGGTCTGCCCAAACAGAGCCTGAGCAGTCTATGGCTTCCACACTCCAAAATCACCACCATGCCCCTGGCCAGACACCACCACCTTGAAACAGAGTCTCACACAGAAATTAATCTGCTGAAAAAATCTGGTATGTGGGTTTTGTGACTGAAACCTCTAGTTTTTCATGGAGTTGGGTTGGGCTACCTTCCCCGATCTCCCTGTATTTCTGGAAGCCCTGGCAGTCATGCATACTCTCCAAAGCCACCACCCAGTCAAAAATTTAACTCCAGCTGTATCATCTCATTAAAACCCCAAAACTTCCTGGAGTGATATCTCAAATTCTATAACACTGGATAAACCAGGAGAAGCACACCAGTTTGAATGGTCTGTAATGTAGAAGGCAAACAATCTCAAGTAGCAAAACATAATCAGAGTACTTAACCTGTGACAACATCTTATGTAATCTCTAATACAAGGCTTAATGGCTTTATGGTGTGATACAACAATCTTCACTAACTTTATTCTAAGGAAACATTTTTTTCATCATTATGCTAGCAAATTATTGATAATAAGCAATATAAAATAATTATTGAGGGTCTACTATGAAGGAATTCTTAAGGGATGTTGAAAAATTGGAGAAAATGGAAGAAAAGGTATCATGGTGGTGGGATTGGTGTTGGAAGCTTGAATGCCTGTAACAAATCGTCATGAACAACTTTATAAACTACAGTATTTACATAAAGTGAAAGAAGAAAATTTACATATGAAGGCCTTACCTATTCCATGTAAACTCCAAAATATATTAACACAAAATTGCTTTAAAAGCTTTATTAATGACATGATTATTATCATAACGAGATCCAAGTATAAAATAAAATTTAATGTAATATAATTTAGATTCCAGGTTGAAAACATATATGTGTAAATGAGAACAGGCTTTTTTTTCAGTGTATTAACTTTCTTATTTACATAGATCAAATAAAATAGCAGTCAATATTGGTTCTCATTGATTTATTTTCTAATCATTCTATTTGCAAGTTCTTAAGGTTTTGATTGGGAGGGAAACTGAAAATATTGGTGGAGGGAAAGGCACACTGGTGGTGTTGGAACACTAAATAGTTGAAACAACTGTATAATGAACAACTTTGTAAATCATAGTGCTTTTAATAAAATTTAATAAAACAAAAGTCAATGAACTTGAACATGTTACCTCCCCCCCCCCACACACACACACACAAATAGGGTAACTGTAGAGACTTTGTTCTCTACAGAAGAATCTCCAATCTTACTTCTCACATGGGTAGACTCTTGGCTGGCAGGATTGAATCCTTTTATGTGATTGGTTAAAGGGGACTCTCATCACTTATGCCTGGCCAATCAGATCTTGTCAGAAATTTTTATTGATAGTGTCAGCCTTAACTGGGATGCAGATCTACAAACATAGACACTTATATTAAAGAGGTTCCATATTTGGCCACGTGCTCTCTAAGCACTGAAATTGGCAACTAAGAATGAGAGAAGGAAGCAGATGTACTCAGAGAGCTCTGAGTCTACAAGGGTTTGAAAAGACACAATTGGATGTAAGCACTTGCTTGCTGGGTCCTTTATCAGTACTATAGTTCTCAAACTAAGTGAATATTTTGCTCTTGGATTCTGTGAGTTTGTCCTACTTTGGACAAACTTGCAGGCTATCGAATATAGCCTGCCCACAGGGCAGAGTCTGGCAAACTCCCCGTGGCGCACCAAATATGCCAAATACCAGTAACAATGATGGGTCTCTTCTCCTAAAGAGCCTTGAATATAATCTCAGGGCTAGGATGAAAGAGACGTTACTGGGGCCTGCTCGAGGCAATCGACGAATAACAGGATTCTGTGAGATTCTCTGGCTTACTAATGGAACTTTTCTGTTTTTCATAGATTGCTTCAGTGGGTTTCAGTTACTGACAAAATATTTTTAACATAAGAAAAAAGGCAAAGATTTGTAATTCTTGTCAAGCATCAGACTACTAGGAAAAAGTAAATGCTCTATCCTGCCCCCAAAGATTTGGATTCAGCTAGTCTGGGATAAAACCCTAAAGTTAAATTTTTAAAAACTCAACAAAAATACGACTCATTGAATGGCAATAAGCACACACCCAAAAGTAAAGCATCAAAGGAAAAAATGATATTCTGGATGATGATAACAATGGCAAAGAGGGAAGAAATAACCATAGGATGCAAGAGTACATACTCCTTCCACAAAGCTGCATCCTGTGAATGACTAATCTTAGTATCTACTTCCACTCTGAACAACTGTGCTCAACCACAGTGATCTACCATGAATGAGAAGTAAGTTTCCAAGGCACAAAAGGTTTGATTCACATATCAATAAACTGTCTCCTGCAGCTTTCCATCTAGATTATTTTGGTATCTTGAAGCATCACATCTTGAAAAACATTATTTACCTGGACAATTATAGGTTGCGATGAGCTAGACTAGATATAAGTGAAAATGAGATGTGGGGGCATGCAAAAGAGGCAATTAAGTGGGAATTTGGTAAAGAAATTCTCCCCTACACAGGAAGAAATTGTTTCCAAAAGTTGATTGTATTCATCTAACAGTAAGATTAACACCCAAATTATGGAATAAATGAGTAAGTAAAACTGTAAGTGAAATCATCCTCATTACTAATGTAATAAATCTCAGATCTAGAGAGTTGTTTTCCCAAGGTATATGAGAATGATTACTATAATATTTGTAAACATGTTTTTTGAAACCATAAAAAGAAAACCTATAATATTCAACTCTAGAAATGTACCTTCTAAGATCTACCCTGTTTTGTTAAGAGGCACAGGGAATAAATAAAGATACAGTTAGCTCTCTTGTAAACCCTGGGAATGAATTCTCCAACATTGAATGGGCTAGTGTCTGAAAAGCACATCAGAATTAATGTACAACAGCTGGAGTTTCAAGAAATTGATACAGAGAAAGATAATCTGATTTGGGACTTAGAAATCTCTTCTGTATAACATACAAATTTGGCAGTGAGTAGTACTCTTACCATCATCTCTGTTAAGATTCAAGTAACCTCTGTCAAAATGAGCGTAGGAATTGTGGGGGTGGGAGTGCTTCTTAAAAACTTTAAGAACCAGGGCTGGAAAGATAGTATAGTGGGTAGGGTGCTTGCCTTACACACAGCAGACTAGGTTCAACCCCTGGTATGTCTTATGGTCCCCCCAAGCACCACCAGGAGTAATTCCTGAGTACAGAGCCAGGAGTACCCACCTGAGCATCGCTGGGTATGGCCCCCAAACTAACAAAAAACAAAAACAAAAACAACCCCCCCAAAACCTTTAAGATCTAGGAGTCAGAGAAATAGTACAACCCGTGTGTTGCTTACCTTGCAGAAGCCAACTCAGATTCGACTGCTGACATGGCATGAGGTCCCCTGAGACCTGCCTAGAGTGATCCCTAGGCATAGAGCCAGGAATAAGTGCTTAGCACCACTGGGTGAGGTCCAAAAGACCAAAAACCAAAAAAAAAATTCAAGAACTTAATGTCAGCTGACTGGACAGCATCGTGAATATTGCTCAGTGAGGTAAGAGCCGCTAGGGTCTTATCTACTCCCCAGGTCAGCACCAATGTGTAGTCGCCGCTGCATGCGGCTCTATGTGTACCAAAAGGGAAAATAAGTGTTGAGTGAAAGACAATGCAAAAGAAGTCTCATCACTATAAAAATTATGACACTGTTTTGGGCAAATAAATTCTCTTATCTTTCTGGATTCTGCTGTCTTATCTGCAAGACTGAAACTCACTCAAGTCAAATACAAAGGAAGATACAAATGACAGCTTTGAAAAACAGGTATAAGGCAAAAGATGGCAGAACCATAATTGAATACTCAAGACTCTGTCCTACCAATGGTCTATTGATAATAATAGGTAATACTTGTTGAAAGTGTGCATAGAATTCTCACACGTCAGATTCAAAATTCTTTTAATCTTTATAATTGGCCCACAGAAAGGTACTATTAATATTCTCACTTTACACTAGCAGAGAGAGGTGAAAAGCCAAGATAAAATAGCTGTCAGTGGCAAAGCAGGCCATATATCCAGGCAATACTGCATAGACTCCATGCTGTACCGCTTTATAGAATGTAAGGACCACACAGACTTTTCATAGCTTTCCTTCTACTCCATGAAAGTAATGCCAGTCTCGTGGCCATTTCCATAATACAAAAGCCCCGATGAGAATCTGCTTACCCACAAGGAAGGCTCTGTAAAATGAACCTGTAAAACTTGACTAATTTTTATGTCAAAGCTTTCATTACCGGAAAACCCTCAGTCATACATTCTATTTACTACTCTACCTTTAAGCAGCCAGGTAAGTTTGAACAAACCTCTAAAGACCTCAATTTCGTCACTTAAATATAAAAGAATTATGATCCCTGGAACTCTTTTCCAACTTTTTGAAATGCTTAGTGGGAAAGGGCAAGGATCTGGGCCTCTTCTACAATACTGACATTCTCAGGCCTTCTCGGAGCACTTTCATCACGCTTCCAGTTAGCTCGAGTCAGGTGAGTTAGCATGGTGAAACCCATTTATATCATAAAGGAAAACTGATGTGCTTCAGAACTGGAAAGACGCAAATTTAAAAATTCTGAGGGCCTAAAGTATGGTGATTTTATAAGTCCAATGCATGGGTGGCTCTCTTCTATTTTTTTCTTTAAAGGAAGGCTAAATACAGAAAAGTGCAGGAAAACTATAACAATATTTCTAAACCTTCTCTCTTTCTCTCTCTCTCTCTCTCTCTCTCTCTCTCTCTCTCTTTCTGCTTGTATATTAAAATTAGATATCAGGTAGAAGCACCACAATTTTGTTTTTTTTCCCTAGGCAACAAGTATCAGAAATTTGGAATTCATCTCCTTTCTAATCTTTAAAAAATAAATAACTTTTTAGTCTCAATACTATCTCTGAAGCACAGAGTACATCTGAGTCAGACATCTAGAAGTGTATTGATCAGATTTCTGTTTGTGTTTCTTCATACCCACCTAGTTGTTGCTGTCTAGTCTTCACTGTACTGACCTATTAGCATTGTGAATCTTGCTTTCTTCCATGCTTATCTAATCATTGGGGGGGGGTGGTGGGGTGGTGGTTCATGTTTGTTTGTTTGTTTTGCTTTGGTGTTTTAGTTATGATGGGGGGGTTAGTTGTTTTTTGCTATTTGGGACCAAATTGATAGGTAAGTATATCTCATTTTCATATTATTATTATTATTATTATTTTCTTATGCAAGCAGTTGGTGCACTTCCAAAAACTTATCTTCACCAGAGTGAGGTCATTTTGCTCAGGAACCAGCTCACTGGTGGCTCAGCTCTGTGTGTGGATGCTTGTGAGGCCTCTGGGTTCCTTTTCACTCACCTAAGTATCGGGGGAGCGAAGGGCAGTTAGGATAGAGATGGGACTAGTATGACGATTATAGTTGGAAATGATCATTTTGGACAGTACTAAGTGTTGAAAGTTGGTAAAGGGATATGCCTGATAACCTTTCAGTATCTATACTGCAAGCCATAATGCCCCAAAAGGGAGGGAAGGAGGGAGGAGAGAGAGAGAGAGAGAGAGAGAGAGAGAGAGAGAGAGAGAGAGAGAGAGAAAGAGAGAGAGAGAGCCTGCCATAGAGGTAGGTGGGGGTGAGGGTGGGGAACTGGGGACATTGATGGCGGGAAATGTATACACTGGTGAAAGGGCAGGTGTTGGAACATTGTATGAATGAAACTCAATCATGAACAACTTTGTAACTGTGTATCTCACTGTGATTCAATATAAAAATAATTTTTTTAAGTATACTAAGCTTCATTTTTCTGTATCCCAGTTTTCCCTTCTGACAAACAGGGGGAATTGCTTTTATTCCTTCATTCTGGGATTAACCAGAGACAGTTTAGCATTAGCAAGAGAGCAGCTGTAAAATGCTCCCTTCTGGGAGGTGAGCAAATAAGTTGTGGCAGAAGCTGCTTCCTTGGGAGAACTTGGGTTGTTGGTCATGGAGGACCAAGAGGCTTCTCCACAGGGCGGCCCCTCATTTTCTCAGGAGAGAAGTGCCATGCACCCTACAGAGATTTAGAAAGAAAACAATACTGTGAAAGGGAGCTTAGTCTCTTTGGGTTTTCTCGAACTAATGATCTTATGTCAAGTCTTGACTGTTAAAATGAATTGTATTTTGATTAATGACCTTTATTCTGTTAAAAAAATAAATGCCCAAAGTGTGTGTTTATATATGCAGAGATGTATATTATACATATGTGTGTGTCTCATTTGTGTTTGTGTGTATATACCAAGAATGAAAGAGCCAGCTGTTTTAGCCATTCATATTTGGGGGATGGGAGGTAACCCAGTAAGTTCTGTTGAAAGGAAATTATGGGAGAGAATCCGATACCCTGAATCTTTCAACAAGACAGAGTTCAGAGGGCAAGTATGGAAATAAACTTAGAAATGAGCTTCTTGTTTCTAAATCAGGTTGTTTTTTTTTTTAAAGGAAACATAATGACCTCTTTGGAAATAAGGTTTTGTTGCTATTGTTGTTTGAGAGTTTTGTGTATTTGCTCACTTGCTTTTTATTTCTCAGTTGATTGAATAACTCAATCGGGAAATACATAGGAGTGAAGTATTGCAAAGTCCCTTCCATTCAAAATTATGATTACTAACAAACTCTTCACCCAATTCTTTCAAAAACAGGTTTGTAGACCTGCTATTATTCTCTCTTCCTGGTTACTTCCTAGATTCAAAAACTAGAGATCTAGAAAATTTCACTTGAATTTATTTAGAAATGTGAAATCAGCCAACCCCTGCTTAATGGCAGATTCATTGAAGGAATGGAGAAAGACTTTTGGATAATTTACTTTTAAGGGACCATGTGGAATCCACAAAGGAAAATGCCTAGTGGTGTGTAATATGCAGAAACTGCAGCATCTGAGCAATGCGACAAGGGAAAATTGCAGAATCTTATTGTGGAGCTAATAAACAGATATGTAGATGCATGAAAATTATACTTAGAGGAGTTCCACAAATTAGAACTTCATGTAATGGTCTAAGCAGTATAGAAGAAAGTAAAGCAACATACAATCTTTAATTTATTTTGCCTTAATCTTTAAATAAGTCTAGACGCATAGATGCGGTCAAAATGCCAAAGCTATTGTTCTTTAGAAAGTGCTTCCATATATAAAACCAGAACTGTTTCTCTAAATAAAATCTATTTTCCTGAGTTTTACTGGTTGTTTCTGGATTCCAAATTAGATTAGTCAAGTCACAATAGGAAACAAGCCAGACACCTACCTACCAGAGATAACACTAGGAATTGATTCAGTATAAAACCCAAACACTTAATTCTAAATCTCCACAAATTCAGGCACCAATAGTAAGCTATCCCATGATTTGTCTCATTCACGTTAACTCAGACACTAATGGTGATTTGCTGCCTAACAGTAAATATAATGAATAAAAACTAAAAATCCTAGGATTTTATCATGACTTGACCACTAGGCTTTTGTTCTTATTTTTTTTGGATGTGCTGTTTGCCCACACACAATATTTACTTCTTCCAGACATGTTATTAATCTTGAAAGTAACTCCTCAGTAGAACCAAACAGGCCATATTTTGTTCATCTTCCTTCTATGATATGCAGCAAGTGGTTCCAGAGTACTTTTGATAAGTAAGTCCTCTATCACAGAATCTTAGTGAAGAGGAATCTTCAAGGTCACATAGTTTAAACTTTCACCCTGTACATAACAAATTCTTTTTTTTTTCCCACAAAAGAAACGTTCAAGGCAATTTTTGCTTAATATACTCAGTAGAAGAGGAAAACATCTGCCATCTTTTTGGTTATAAGAATGCTTTCTATCCTTAAATACCATTTATTTTCTCCCTTCAATCTTCTTTTCTTTAGGTTAAATAGCCCACTTTCATCTTTCTTCAGAGATCTGATTTTCCATGCTTTTAATCATTTCAATTGCTTTCCACATCCTCTCAAAATGCAGTAGCTTGAGCTGGGCACAGTAGGTGAATGAGAGCTTTGCTACCAAGTGTCTCATTAATGCTGAATATGGTGATTCAGTTTTTCATGCCAGACTCCTGTTAATATCACCTAGCACATGTTAGATTTTAAATTAAGCTTTAAAGTTTTACATACACACACATACATGTAGAAAATTGAACATTTGCTTTAAACTCATTGTGTATGGTTTAAAAAATACTTTTATATTAGCTTGTCTAAAACCCAGAGAACTGAAAAAACTCTCCAGTAATTTCAAGTGATTTCTTTTCCTAAGGGAACACCCAGACTTCACTGAGTTCCAACACATTTAATCACAGATCCCATACAGAGCTAGTAATATGACTTCTTCAGTCTCCAGTCTCCTCTGGGAACCCCAAGTGCCATATGTATATCATCATGTTCACTGGAACCACAGGAAAGGACAAATACTCTAATATGGCTCTATGGGATTTGTGGCTCTAGTTAGTTGATTTTCAGATCTTTTTCCTAACTTGTATCCCCGTGGGGCTGTAAGTCCCAGACATGTGGAATCCAGGGATGTATGGATGTTTCATTCAGGAAGATGGAAGTAAGTCACAAAATGACAACTCAAACCATTGTAAGGGGCAAAACGTTAGCTAGGGCCCCTAAGTGGGTCTCATTGACAAGGTAGCAGTACCCAGCATCCAAAAGATAATGGGAATCGGACTTTGTCCAGTTTCAGCCCTCCTTTCATCTGTGTTGGTACTATTAGGCAGATCTCCTCTAAAGGATGTCACCAGGCTGCACTGTACCTGTTGAAGGCTCCAGCATACAGAGGGAACTCTTCCTTTCTGTCTTTCCAGGCATACCCTGTGCATGTGCTCATGTGTTCAGCACTAAAACAATCACTAAAATTCTGCATGGTCTGAGCAGGTTCAGAGCCGAACTCTAGAGCTAGAAGAAGACAACAGTCTCAGGTAAGGCCCAAAGATGGAGATCAGGATGGGTAGCATCCCAGAGAAAAGTGAGGTAGTGCTGTTTCTCATAAAGGGGAGGGGGAAGTTGGGTGTGGAAGAACATGATAGATAAAGTTGTATAGGAATATGAAAAAGGAAAGAGAGAGACAGACAGACAAAGGATTCCTAAGGAACTGAATGCCTCTGGGGCTTTGTGTAGAGAGGAAGAACTGCTGTTTCAGGAAACTGTCTACCTTTTGAAAATGACTTCAGGCGTTATTACTAATTATCCTAGTAAAATGAACACATATCAGTGAATAGTTATAAGATCCCATCCTAAGTCTAATAGAGACTATGCTGAAATGTGCCATAATTCTGTTTACTACGGCATAGTGATTAACTTCCACATCCTAGTTTATTTAGCCTTTTATAGTCACAGATATTCCTTTATAATTATGACTTGATATTTAACTTATGACAATTTTATACTCTTTTAATAATACCTTTCTCAAAGATTAATATCCACTCACAGTGGCTAGAACTTGAAATAATTACAGTCTGTTTATCTTTGGTTCCTTGTTGAGTCTTAAGTTAATTATAAAAATATTTGTAAGTAATAAAAATAACCTCGGTGGGTAATATGGGCATTGGTATTAAAAGCAAAAGAGAACCAGGAAATTTAGTTAGATTCCCAAAGGAGTCTTTGGCCAAGAAAGGTTTGGGAAGCACCATGCTAGCTGTCTCCAAATGTAATATAATCTTGGCCTACACAGTGCAGAAGAAAGCAGAGGTGAGAAAAAAGAGAGAGGAAATGGAACAACTCTTTTTGCAAAAAGAAAAACCTCTGAAGAATATAATTTTTATTTTCTGTGTGTTCTAAAGGAAAAAAAAGCTAATTTATACACATATTTGTATTTAAAGAAGAGGCTAAACTAATAAGACACCTAGAAAAACAACTGTAATCACAGGCTGGAGTGACAGTATTGTGGGTAGGGCATTTGCCTCACATGCAGCTGACCCAGATTCAATCTCCAACATCCCATAGGGTCCCTCCAAGACAACCAGGAGTGATCCCTGAGTGCAGAGCCAGTAGTAAGTCCTGAATACTGCTGGGTGTGGCCCAAAAATAGAAAGAAAGGAAAGAAAGAAAGAAAGAAAGAAAGAAAGAAAGAAAGAAAGAAAGAAAAGAGGGAGGGAGAGAGGAAGGAAGGAAGGAAAGAAGAGAGAAAGAGAGAGAGGAAGAAAGGAAGGAAAGAAGAGAGAAAGAGAGGAAGGAAGGAAGGAAGGAAGGAAGGAAGGAAGGAAGGAAGGAAGGAAGGAAGGAAGGAAGGAAGGAAGAAAAAACCCTGCTATCAACTGATGGTGTAACAACTATGGCAGAAGTATTTTATGACCTACCAAAAAGTAAGCTTGCCCAAACTGATCAAGTTATACTCTCTTCCCTTACCTCTAAAATCAGACATGGAGAGGCTGGAGAGATAGTAAGTGGATAAGTTTGCCTGCCTTGCATGTAACTAACTTGGGTTTAATCCCTAGCACTCAGATGGTCCCCCAAGCCTCACCTGGAGTGATCCCTGAGTAAAGAGCCAGGAGTAAGCGCTGAGCACTGCTAGGTGTGGCCCAAACACAAAGACCAAAAAATGAAATCAGACATGGAAATACGTTTTCTTGATAACTTCCTGTGTCCCTCTTTGGAGTACTCTGCCACCCATCTCTGCCCTGCTCTCTGTGTGTGGGTGAACGGTGTAGTCCCTATCCACAGGACCTTTTCCCAGGTTAGGCTTCTGGGGGTAAGCAGAAGATTCAAGGGATGGAATAGTTCTGGGCTATGGGGTAACTGTAGCACTGTCCTCCCATTGTTCATCCATTTGCTTGAGTGGGTCCAGTAACGTCTCCATTGTGAGACTTGTTGTTACTGTGTTTAGCATATTGAATACGTCACAGGTAGCTTGCCAGGCTTTGCCATGCGGGTGAGATACTCTCGGTAGCTTGCCGGGCTCTCCGAAAGGGGCGGAGGAATAGAACTCAGGTTGTTCATGTCAGTCGCGTGCAAGGCAAACGCCCTACCGCTGTGCTATCTCTCCATCCATGATGGGGTAACTATACCTCTCAAATGAAGGTCTCTGACCAGTGAGACAGTCCTCTCTGTTGCCTCTTTCTAGGATCTAGCCTCTCTCCTCAACCATCAAGGGGTACAAATGGAGTCCCTGCTATTAAATTCCAAACGAGCCCTATGGTTTCCCTATGCCAAACTTGCTCTGCTAAAATCACTTCTGCCATTACCCAAGTGTCCTGAACGAGCACTGATGGGATCCTGGCTGATGTAACACACAATGAAGTCTGCGGAAGAATCAGGTTGTAGCAGAAGTTCTAACAGCAACTTGTGCCTCTCCCTAGTCCTAGTCTTAGCATTTACTCTTCCTTTTATTTGGGATAAATGCATGCCAATCCCGCCATGGAAGCTTTACGACCAAAGGACTCTTTAGTCCTCTCCTCATGATCGTGTCACAGATACAGAATGAGCTGGAATGAGGAGGACTGCCTGGATTTCTTCATGCTGACCCAACCCAGCCACCTTCTCCCCCATGTCCTCAAAATCCCTCCATCATCCTTACAGCCTGTCCCTTTCTTTCCACGGGGTAGTGGTAGGACAAACAGCACTGCCGTAATCATGCTCAGGACAGAATGTTCCAGTGAGGAGACAAGTCTTTCTTATTAATGAGTCAACAAATGACTCAATCCGTATTTCATAAAGAAAGATAAGATATTGCTAGAATCCTTAAGAACTTAACAATCGGAAACATGCCTCAGTCATGTTTCCGGTCACCAAGGTGGCCCAGTGCCTGTCACTTAGTAGGGACCCAGTAAAGCCCTGGCTGAGATGGATTCACATGTTAAAGTCTATGGAGCAGCACGCTGGTCAGTGCGACAAGGGCTGCCATTGTGCGTCCTGTCTGCACATTTCCACCATGTCCAGGTTCCTGCTTCCTCTTCTTAATGGAAACATCATCAAAGTCTTTCTCAGTGTTTTTTTTTTTTTAGCCTATTTTGGGTCAGGACTTCCCCCCTTGAGAATGTGATGTTCCATGCCAACAGATAAATATAGGTCAAAGACCGCAGGTTTAAAAAAGAAAAAAAGAGAGAAAAACCAAGCTGAGGGGGGAAAAAATCTCTTAGTCAAAATGCTGTGTACAATTCTGCAGAAGACTTGCTCCCTGTGTAGGAAAGCCAGGCTCAGGTACTCCAGGAGGACTGGCAGAAGGGAAATTCTAGTCCAGACCTCAGAAGGTCATCAAGGGCATGTTTCTTGACCATTTTCCGACCATCGTCGACTTCTTGATTTTTTTCCTGCCTCCCCCACCCCATCCTATAGGTTGGCTCCCTAGTCTCATACAATGATCTCTCATTTATGAAAATTTTTTTCACCTTTACCTTTACCTAACCAAGTTATCCAAGTCCCCTTGGATAACCTGGGGGCTCACAGAGGGCCGGTCATATAGTCTCTGGTCAGATGATGCTAATCAAGAGGAACTTCACCCAATTTCAACTTTTGATAAAGATTATCTATAATTGTTCCTGTTGATGATGATAAAAGGTGGGCACTGTACTGTCATACTTACATAGCCCTCAGGATATCTTTATTTCTTAGCAAGTTGCTAATGAAACTGAGATATGGGATGTTTAGTAGATTGATCAAAATTGTAAAAGAAAATAGTGAGGAGACCAAGACTATAACCTATGTAGCCCTAACTGAATGCTTGAGCTCTGCACTAGTCTGCTGTTATTCCCTCACTTGGCTCATAATGAGTTGATACCCATTACTAACAACCTAACCTTGCCAATGGGACTTTATTAGGACTCAGTGGTAGAGTAAGTTGCCAGAGGGAAAGGTACTTTTTCCGCTGCCATGGGAAATGCAGAGATATATAAAGAGTTTTCCTTTAAGAAGGCATAAATGCTACGAGAGGGGAAAAGTTTAACACCTATGTGCATTCATAAGACCAGATGGCATGGATGAGATGGGCATAGTTTATGTTCCAGTGAGATAAAGCACTGAGTGGATGGTCAAAAGTATTCTTCTCAGAGGTGAAATGAACTTTATGTGGAAAGGAAGCATAAACAGGAATTCAGAGTTTGAGAAAAATAGATTGTTTCTCGAATGAAAATGTGAAGCAACTAGAGGAATAACAACATGAAGCAAATGCCAAAAGAATCACATTCTAAAAAGAATATGTTCCACAAGATAATACAAAACACCAAAGTTTATGTCTGAAGTATATATTTACATGATAGAGAAGGAACCATTTACAAAGAGGTCTTTTATATCTTTGGAAGAGACCACTTGAAAGCAGGAAAGTTCAGGGCACAAATCATGTCAAGTTTGGGAATGTGAGAGAAATGCACATCCAAAGGGGCCGGCCCAGGGCTGGGGAAGAAGTTCAGTGGTAGAGTACATGCTTCCTCTTAGTAAGACCCTGGTTTCCATCCCTGCCACCATCCAAAGGGAGTCAAAGTGGGCATGTCCGGCTCCTGGGTCTCACTGTGCACCAGGTTCTGTACCAGGTGCTCGAGACAGAGACCTACCGGCAAAAAACCTACTGCTTACGAGGAAAGGCAGCGACTATGGATGTAAGTTTCTCTAAGATGTCAAGGTGTCTGTGATAACAGGGAGTTGACAATGAGTCTCTAAGTTGAAGCCTAGAGGGTTTAACACTAGAATCATCCTTCACAGATATGCTATCCAGAAGCTGATGGTTTGTTCATCCAACCTGGATTCAGATGGTTCATTCTAATACTATCTCAGTGAACTTTAGAATGAGAACCACCAAAACAACACTCTAGCTATATACAATTTACTGATATGCCAGGTACTTGCAAAGTAAATTACAGTATCTACTACCTTAGGTGTGGTTTTATTTGTAATCCTTTAAGAGGTTGGTAAGTTCTTCAAGCTCTTGGTAACTGGAGACACATGTCTTACCTTTCTTTCATAGCTTCTAAGGACCCACAATAGCATACCCAATAGGTACTTTGCATGTTTTCCGCCTGTCCTCTTAATATCGTAGCATCATGACTAAAAGTCAATCTTGAGCTTCAGGAAAGTGTCCCTGCTCCTTCTCTCTGGATACATCTGTGCCTCCCTTCCTCTGGTGCAGGGCGCAGCCTCTCCATTCTTTCTTGTTTTTCCATGCCACCCTTCTGGCAGGCCTCCTAGTTCTCGGAGAAACACCACTCCTAGCTGCCAAGACTTCAGACTCAATGCCTAGTGAGGTCACAAGTGTGGGCTCAGGCCAGTATTTGGCACATAATAAGCACTTAATGAAGGTCTATTGGAGAATGAAGAAACTAAAGATAATGTCCACATGTCTGGGCCGCCAGTATCACCAGGTACATGGCCCCCACTCCCAGACCCCGGGGTCTCCTGGATCAGGGAGGCCTGCTGACTCTGTTCTGGGCTCTCCTTGGAGGACTAACAGATCTGGGCTGAGTGCTGCTGGAAGCCTGCATCCTGGAAACCATGGATGCTCTTCTACTGCATCCTCTCTAAAGTCCTCACAGTCTCCCTATAGACTAGTTAAAGTTATTTAAAACACCCACTTACCAGTGTCACATGCTACCCACAAATGGGCAAACAACATAGAGTACTTTTTTGTTCTTTTCAACTGACCTAATAAGTGGCCATTGTGTGAATTTTGTTAACATATTTATAAAAGTGTGGATAGTACCACTAAGCTGAAGGGGAAAACTTATTTTTTTTTAAATTTATTTTTACTGTTTAAGTCTCTTTATTTCTATCATGTGACTATGAGCTAAGATTTAATTTTTTATCATTTTCAATTAAAGTAACATGGCATTATCACATTACATGTTTCCTGTTGTGGCACTGGAACTTACCAAGTGTATACACGATGTTAACCTCATCACTAAAGGTCCAATTCTATCCTCACCAGACAACTGTCCCCTTTGACATGCTTACGCTCCCTATCCTACCCCATCCTTTCTGGCAACCACTAATTGGTCTTATAGTTCAAAAGTTTATTTTTGTTTTATGCAGATCATCTGGCTTTTTCCCCCCTAGATATACCACATATGAGTGGAATCAGATATGTTTGTCTTTTTCTATCTGGCTTATTGCACCAAGCGTAATAGCTTTGAGGTTCTTGTGATGTTGCAAGTGGCAGAATTTAATCTTCTTTTAAAAAAGCCAAGTAGTATTCCACCACATCAGCTTTATCCAATCATCAGTTCTGGGCACTTGGTTTGTTTCCAATTCTTGACTTGTAAGCAATGCTCGACTAACTATGGTGGTGCAGATATTTCTTAAACTAATGTCCTCCGCCCCTCTCGGAGAGCCCGGCAAGCTACCGAGAGTATTCGATATGCCAGACACAGTAACAACAAAGTCTCCAATGGAGACGTTACTGGGCCCGCTCGAGCAAATCGACGATCAACGGGAGGGCCTTTACCTTTACCTTTACCTTTTAATGTCCCTTTATTTTCAGATACATATACAGAAGTAGTATAACTATAGGTAAAAGGTAAAGGCCCTCCCGTTGATCGTCGATTTGCTCGAGCGGGCCCAGTAACGTCTCCATTGGAGACTTTGTTGTTACTGTGTCTGGCATATCGAATACTCTCGGTAGCTTGCCGGGCTCTCCGAGAGGGGCGGAGGAATCGAACTCAGGTCGGCCATGTTGGCCGCGTGTAAGGCGAACGCCCTACCGCTGTGCTATCGCTCCAGCCCAGTATAACTATATCATAAAGAATTTCTATTTTTAATTTGGGGGGAACATCAGCAGGGTACTCCTGGTGTTGTTAGGGAGACTAAGTAGTATTGAGGATTGAACCCACGGTTATTGCGTGCAAAACCTGTACTGTACTCCAGTCCATTGACTTATCTTCCTAAACCCTCAATTTCTAATTATTTGAGGCATCTCCATACTAATTTCCCATTATGAATGCTCTAATTTATACCCCCAGCAACCAAATGCAAGGGTTCTTTTCTCTCCATAGTCTCTCCACTTCTTACGGTTTCTAGTCTTTTGGATAATATCTATCTTCACAAATCTGAGGTGGTGATGTTGCTTTGACAGAATACACTCTTAGAAAACAGTTTTCATGTGTAATTTTTTTGTTTGTTTGGCGCCATACCCGGTGGTGCTCAGGGTCTACTCCTGGCAGTGCATGGGCTAAGTGAGGTGATGGGAATCAAACTGGGGTTAGCCACACTCAAGGAAAGTGCCTTATTCCCTGTATTCTCTCTTATCCATCCCATATAATTTTTTAAAGCATCTACCCGAAATTGCACAAGATAAAAATATTGGTATTACAGGTTTGTTTTTTAGAGAATGCCAGTAATGCCATTCATTGTCTCCATTTTTGCTCCCACCAGTACACCTTTCAGCAGGACAGCTATGAGTTATCCATATCTGTGTCTAGTCCTTTTCCCATTAGACTTGCAAAGTTGAGCCATTTTCAGATGCAGCTTTTTGAATTACAATGAGTGGACTTTTAACTGTGCCTTTTTAAACCAAACATTCCAGGTGCTCGTTAAAAGTCTTCCTGGCAATAGTGCAAAGTTAAGGCCTTTATCTTTCTGCTATAGGCATTCTTTCACTCACCCCACATTAAAATCCTAGCACTTTCTTCTTGCAGCCCTACTTTCAAGTGGCTGCATCTGCCCTTGCCTAGATTTCAGCTCTAACCCAAAGCAAGGAAACACTGGCCTTTTACAGAACAAAAATAAGAGCTGGAAGGATAATTTGACTCATTCCTGCTTATGTACAAAATATGAGAAAAGACACAAGGTTGTGAGAAATGTGGACCTCACAGCTCAAAAGAGAAGAAAGGATTTGCACATACACAGATAACCAATAATATCAGTACATGTGCCAATATGTGGCGAAGGCAGCTGGGGCAATTAGAGATGTATAGAGGGGATGGATGAAAAATCTGAAAGGAGGGTTGGGAGAAAAGTAATTTGTCAAGCCAGCTGACCAAAAGACAGGGAAAGAGATACATACGCTAAGATCTGATGATCAAAGTTCTTGAGTGAAAGGAGGGAACTCGTTACCTTGCAGCCCTTGCAGACTACCACAGAATTTATTTTCAACTTGGAAAGTCTGATGTAGCAGTTGTAATTCTTCAATCCAGATCAAAAGAACAGCATTGTTGTTGCTTTTTGCTTTTTTATATTTACAAACCTGTCCCTTACTATTTGCTAAGTTCTGCTCTAAGTGATTTTTAAATATAACTCACAAATCCTCACAGCAATGCTGAGTGCAGAATGATTTTTTTTGCCTTTTCAACAGAAGGGAAAATCAAAGTAGAATTTGAGTGACTGGCACAATGTCTACACTTGAGTTGCTCTTCCAGTTACCATGAAAGAACAGATTACGGGCTAAACGCTTCTGTTTGCTGAACCCCTCAGAGAAATAAAATACCAAAGGCAGGGATAATCAATAATGTCTTCTTAGGGCTTCTTTTGAAATCCTCCAAGACTATCATTTACTGAATTGTTCCCAAAAGCACCTGTGGCACCAGCATTCCATCACCCACAACGGAGGGAAATCAAAAGTCTGTGAGTTTAAAGGTCTATAAACTGACTAAGGTAGTCAGAAGTGGGAAAGGGAGCTACAAAAGAACAGAGGAATGTGGGGAGAAGGGACGAAGGAGCAGGGAGTGGCCGTGGCTGCTTTGAGTAGAAAACATGATGACTTTTGTCAAATATCTAGGTTAACAAAGGAGATGGTGACATTAGCCACCTCCTGAGATCCCCCTTCTCTGTGGTTTTACCCTAGTTTCCCATTTTGGGTTTAAAATTTCAGTTTAGAATTAAATGGACTTGAATTTTAAAGCCATAAAAAGCTAGTGGGGAAGGGAAATGGGATGCAGGAGAAACGCAGCACAATGGGAACTAGGAGAGACACAAAGAAAATTAAAAAGGGAAAGCAAAGAGACTGGTGGGAGCAACAGTACAGCGGGGATGAGAAGAGATGTGTTCAGAGTCAGAGAAGAGAGGCTGGAATAGTTTTTAACCAGAAAAAATTCAGTGTTCTAGTGTGACCCCCATGAAAGAAATTCTTCCAGACTCTTGGGTCCACAACCCACAGCTTGGGAAATGCCATAGGGACACTGGGTAGACCACACCCATAGAGATACTTTACACTTAACATCTGCCTCAGCAGATGATGGGAAGGGAACAACCAACTGCATCAACTTTCCCAGCTGGAACAAGTAACATGGCTCAAAATGCTGACAAATCATTTTATATAAGAAGTGAAGCCGAAGGACCATGTGTTCGTTCAAAAAAGAAAATGGTGTTGGTATATTTTTGCTACTTCTTTACTCAGAGGAAAACTGGGAAGATGGAGTGGGTGGGGAAGAAGAGCTCAGCCTTTGGCAGAAGGGTTGGCTGAGCACAATAGTAGCTCAGCAGAATCGAAACAAATGGCCATTTTGGAACAATCATGTGATGCCTATGTTAGTTCATCTTAGAGCTGTTAGCTATTTACGGTCTAATGCTTCACAGTCTCTCCACGCTCTTGAAAAATATTAAAATAATGACACATTTTAAAATGTTGTAAGAGAGTGCTTGGGTATTCTTTGGGGGGGGAGTGTTTTCCAAAAAATGATTGATTAAATTCTTTTTATATAAAATAGGAAACATCTGACGCTGACATTTCCCATCACCTAAATTTTTATGTCTATTGAATCACTGTATGACACAAATGGATAAAGATTATTTTAGGTCAATTTCAGATGGCGAATTTTCTAGTAGTTCTGTTCTACAAGGAACCAGGAAACGAAGAATGATTTGAGATCAAACTGCAAATTTTGGAACTGGAATCAGAGTGGGGATCTAAGGGGTGCATGGCATGCAAGTCTGGTGGTCAGGCCAATGGGTTTTGAAGTCAGACTGATGGAAATGACAATCGAAGCTCTGAGACCTGCAGGAAGTTACCTAATTGCTTTGCGACTTGACTTCCTTGTTTATGAAATGAAGAAAGCAGTGCTTGTCTCAGAGGGTGGGAGGAGGCAAGATAAACTCATGCAGGTGAAACACTGGCACATACAAGGCACTTGCTAAGTGGAAGCTATTATCATTCTTAGGGACACGTCTACTTAATCCTTATTTCACCAGGCTAGGCTGGCATTTTATAGGAGCAAGAATTTTAAAGGGTCCAGAGCTACTCTAAGAAGGACTTTGGATCTTTTTTTTCCTTCCTTCTCTTCCCTCTGCTATTGTAATCACTGGGGCTTGCACACACTTGGTTGTGGTATTCACATACTTGGTTTGGGGGTCGGTCGGAGATCAAACCCTCATGGCAGCAGAGGTCACAAACAGCAGAGTCACTGAAGTTGCACTTGGCATGCAGAGCAGTGCCAAGGATTGAACTCTCAGGCTTATGATTGTAAGGGAGGCACTCTACCACTGAGCCACATCCTCAGGCTCAAAGTACTTCGATTTTCCAAGGGAGACTCAGTTTTGACCTTATCATCTGAGTTAAAGTTTGAACAAAGATGCCTCTGAACATCTACAAAATGTGAGTCTGGGCTAGAATGGCCTAAAAGGGCTACACAAACACTCTCTTCTCATCCTCTCATCCTCTCCCATAAAAATCGTTTCTGAGTCAGCCACACAAGGTAGGGAAATGAGACAAGACTCTCTCTGGCTCTGCCTGACTGGTCTGGTTTTATTTTCTATTGGATAGTACATATTATTTTATTTTACTGGCTGACAGTAACTTTCATTTATACTATAAGCGCCCAGTTTAACTCTGTAGCATTTTTGTTGTGAAAGTAACATAGGGTTGGAGCCAGAAAGGTAGTACAGTGTGTAGTTTACCTTGCCTGGAGTTGAAATGGGTTTTATACCCAGCACCCCATAATCACTGTGAGGTACCCCAATCACTGTGAGGAGTGATTCCTCAGTGATTACAGTGCCACAAGTAAGCCCTGAGCAATGCCAGGTGCATCGCCCCTCCTAAAAAAGGTAACATCGGATTACCATATTGCCTTGCACGCAGCCAACATGGCCGACCCGAGTTCGATTCCTCCGCCCCTCTCGGAGAGCCCGGCAAGCTACCGAGAGTATCTCGCCCGCACGGCAGAGCCTGGTAAGCTCCCCGTGACGTATTCAATATGCCAAACACAGTAACAGCAAAGTCTCCAATGGAGACGTTACTGGGCTCGAGCAAATCAATGATCAACGGGAGGGCCTTTACTTTAAAAGTAAGTGTTAAAATTTCAGAATTTCAAAATCGTGTGGCCACTACTGCAGCCACGCGACATCATATGTTATTCTTAACCAGCAACAGAAAACAAATTGTCTACTGTTGCCTTTTCAGCAGATCTGAGTGTTGGGGTAAATTCCAAATAATAATAGTGGGTCTGGTGTCAAAATATTGAATGTGATCAAAGTAGAGAGAGAGCAATGTGGAAATCATCTGCCCCACAAGCAGGGGGAGGGTGTGGGATGGGGGTATACTGGGGTTTTTGGTGGTGGAAAACGGGCACTGAAGGGATGGGTGTTTCACTGCACTACCAAGACTTAAACCCAAAAGGTTTGTAACCACTCTCACAGTGATTCAATAAATATAATTATAAAAAATGAAAAAAAAGTAAGGTGGAGTTCATGCCCAATTCAATCAGCTAATCAGTGGCTGAATAAGTAGCAGTACTCCTACATAAAAATATAATATATATACATACATATAGGGCTGAGGATGTAGCTCAGCAGTGAAGCACTTGTCTTGCATGTGTGAGCCCTGAGATCAGTCTGTGGAAACACACACACACACACACACACACACACACACACACACACAGAATTTCCAGTTATATTTAAATACTGGCTAAATAATAGGTTTTTAAATGATGATTTTTAAAGTTAAATTTAAAAAATGTGTACATATATCCAGCACAATACTTATACTAAAAAGCTCTTTGCTGGGCCAAAGATATAGTATGGCAGGTAAAGCGACCCGAGTTTGATCCCCAGCATCCAGTATGGTCACCTGAGCACCACCAGTAGTGATTCCTGAGTGCAGAGCCTGAGCATCAACAGGTGTAACCTCCCTCAAAAAAAATAAAGAAGTCATTTGCTATTTCTCTGAAGCATGAATTTAATTGTACATCCTGTATTTTACCTGGTCCCCTTTAACAGTGACCTTATCTATGCCTTACCTAATTTGCAGAGTGGTGAAATCACCTCCCACGTCCATAATTAGTACTGCTTTGGAAAATACCAACAAATAAATAAATAGTTTCTAGAGATATTTTTTTCTCAGCAAATCACAGTACAAAAATTACAGACACACACACACACACACACACACACACACATATATAATTTCTCTACTCGGGATTTTTTTAAAGCATCTAAGCCTAGCAGGGGAAGAAAAAAGTACAGGGAAATTCCCTGCTGATGGCATGTAAATCATTACTGGAGATTGACATTTAAGGCATGCCGCACACAGGAGAACTGGACTCATGCTTTTGTGGCTAGTCTAGAAAGACCAACAGGATAAGCTACATTTTCTCCAAATCTTTTCTTTATTCTTCACTATATATATATATATGTATATATATACACACATAAATTATATGTTCTCAAATTGGGAAGCATTTTTTTTTGGCAGTTTCAATGACACAAAATACTACAAAATTAACTCTCATAGTCAAAAGGCAGTGTCCAGCAGTGCTGGATATCATCTTTACCTAAAGCCACAGCCTGGCTATTTCCACAGACCCCAGAGGAGGGTGACCATGCCATGAACTAAGCCACACAGTAGGTAAACTGTTCCTGCAAGCAAACAAGCACAAACCCCCTCTTCCTTGGTTATAACAAAACCACTGAATTCTTTCCTTCCTGACTGAGAGCCAACTATATTCCTTCATTTCCAAAATATCTCCAAACAACTCCAGGTTCAAGGTCCTTAGCAACTTAAATTTAGAAACAGGTTTACCCTGTGGGACTCAGGGAATTCTAAGCAAATAGTACCATCTATTCTTTTATCTTCTTTTTTCAAAATTATCTATTCAGACCTCCAAGTCGACTTCCTAAGTCTACTCTGTCTTGTACAGCAATTATAGCTTCAAAGGATTAGAAACCAATGTACATTTCAAGGGGTTGTTTTTTTAAAAAAAACTTCTTGAAAGTATTACATTACCCTTCTGGGTCAGTGTAGAACAAGCTTTTGGCCACCTTGAACTAGACAAACAAATGAAAATGGTTCTAGCTCACCAGCCTGGCACAAGAAGATTCTCATCAAAGAAGTGCTTTATAAATTATGGGAACCACGAGTGAAAATCCACTGGTGCTTTGATAGTGACCCTGGAGGTGCTGACCACAGGGTGAATCATTAAAGAATCAACCAAAGAAGAAAACAAATCATTGTATCAGTTGTATGAACTGAACTGCTTTTCTAGGAACTCTGCTGATACAGTCAAGGGAAATCAGAGTCCCGGATTCACTTGATTTCCCTGTTTGTGATATAGAATCAATTCATACCAGATGGTATATGGATCGATCCATCTTGGGTTTCCCAAATTCTGTTCTTGGCACCTTGCTGCTCTCTCTTCTTAGACTGCTTCCCAACTTCCATCCATACTTACTGAAATTGGAACTATTTATCAGCATTCATTTAAAGCATTTGGAGCTTTTGAAAACTTTGGGCTAATTTTTTTTAGGAAAGCTTCCCTGAAATGGTCTTTTTAGTTTCCAAATTTCTAGTGTATTTTTGACTCCTAACCCTATAGTTATGAAGATTTATTATACCTAATAAGAAGTAGTGAGGGACTAGTTTCTCCCACCAATTAGAATCCCCACTGAAGGCTGGGAGTAAATCTCACAGAACCTCATTCAAATGGAGCAATCTCAATATAAATAAGTAGGGAGAACAGATGCAACTATGAACCATGCTTCTGATTTCTTTGTGACATCTCCACTAGGAAATTGTTGATGCCAACCTTTCTCATATACAAAGTGCTTTTTGATAGCACAGGCAGCATTTTGAAATGATCTGTTTCCATGCAAGTCACTAAATTTTCTGTGCTCTTAAGGTCAGTAACTTGTCTTATTGGTCCATATGTTCCATATGTCTGCAGTGCATAACATAAGACCTGAAAATGAGAGGGCATGTAAATAAATACTTCATAGACCCCTCAAAGGCACTCTGAAGGCGTCTCTAAGTACCTCTGAAGGCCACCATCAAAATATCAATGGATGTTTAATAGGCCTTTAAAAGGGAGAGGACCCACACATTCTTATCGTTTGCATCTTCTTTCTATAATCAAGAACTATTGATGTTGGTATGTGAGGCAGACATTGTTAATTTCTCAGTTATTTAAATGATAATTTCTTGTTTCTTTATAAAAATAATGAGCAAAAAGACAGAAATTCCTTCTAAAAATAATGTTGGTCTTCTGACTGGTCTCCTTTCCTAGTCTAACAAAACTTTATTTGGTGACTGGGGATGTGGCTCAGTGTCTGCATACAGAAGGCCTTGGGTTTGATCTCCAGCAATGCTCCCCACCCCCCCCCCCCCGCAGAAAATAAATTTAGTATGCATTTCAGCATGACCTTCATTACAACTCGGATCATTATTGGTATTTTTTAAAAATAATTCAACTAAAGTTTTAAAATTGGATTGTAATGTGGATGATATCACTTTCTGAATTCAATCAATAATCACTGTGTTACACAAACTTGCTGTATCTAATTATATCTCAATAAGTCTATACACAAAATTAACAGCCTATGCAGCAACAGGGAAAACCTCCTGTTTTTCATTTTGACCTCCGAGGCCTGCGCTAGTACTCAGTGTGACTGTTCCTTGTTATCAGGAGATGCATCCACGCTGGCAGGAGGGCTCAGGCAGGTCACTAAATGTAAACAGCTCTGCAGAGGTCACCACAAAGGCCCTGTTGTTCTATCTTATAGCCGAGAAGGAAAGGAGAGTCGCCATGGAATATCTACTCTTTCTTGCATCCCTAATTAGAAACATATGGAAGAGGGCCCACCCACGGGTCAAATCAGGCAGAAAGACCCTGTTTCTTCTGCCTAATATTGCATGCTGGCTGAAGTAAAAGCTTTCCCTGGGCCTGCCATAGGAATGGTTTCAAATTTTAAAAGTATCTCCAAAGGCCTCCATCAAAATACCAGTGGATTTTTACTATAGCCTCCCCATGTTTTGAAAAGCACTTCCTTGAGCAGCACATAATTGGTGCCAGGTTGGTAAACTCTAACCAGTTTTCCAACCAGATAAACATTTATTTGTCCAGTTCAGTGTGGCTGTGTGCTGTGCTCTGGAGTGGAAGCATCTCCTGAATGACAAGGAACAGTAATACTATGTGCCACAGTAGGCCTCAGAGATCAAAATGAAAAATAAGAGATTTTCCCTCTTGCTGCACAGATTGTAAATTTTGTATACAGACTTATTGGGATATAATTAGCTACATCAAGTATAAGTAGCTCAGATCAACCCCTTCCCACAAGCAGGTGAAATGCAGCGTTTAGCGAAACTTAAATACTTTAAGCAGCATCTTAGCCACAAGGCTCACACTAATGTTTGCTATTTATTTTACTTTGATTCTTTCTAATTTACAGATGGAAAATATAGCTCTAGAATCCCAACTGTCACAATGAGATATCAAGAATAGGAATGACAGACTATATAAACTCTACTCATTAATGTCCTAAAGAAAATGCCATATTAGTCTCAGAAGTGATTCATTGCAACAATACCCGAAAAGGAATGCTGCAGTTTTCATTCAGAAAATCCCAGAAAACACAAGCTTTACTTCAAACCCTGAGAGATAGTGATTTGGTTAAACAGAAGAAAAATGGATATAAAGCCAACCTAAAGTTTTACTTTGGGTCTAATGAAATACAACTGCTGGTAGACCTAATTATTGAAATACACCCAAAAATAATGTTTTTTTAAAAAAATTTTAAGACATAAAGAGCAATATATGCAAAGACTGTTGGGCTGGCCCAACCTGGGGGCTTCTGCAAATATGATATAGTCCAAAAGGCCTGCTTTGATCTGGCCCTAGATGAGTATTTAATCCCCTATGTGGAGGAAAACTATAGTTCTTAGATTAATTACCCAGTCACAGATCTTCTGCCAAGCTGCTCCAAGTCTCTCTTCCTAATGTGAAATAAAACGTCCATTTATTCCAAACAATGTGGTAGAGCCAGTTTGTGCCAGAGAGTATGTATTCCTTCCCTGTTCAATTACAGGTACATAAATGGTGAGTGCATCATTCATGTGTGTGGAGAGCAATGATCAGTCTGAACTCCACTGCTTCTTTGAAGTTTGACAGAGGACGAAGACTTGGCAGTGGGTGATTCTTGGAAAGAAACTGGAAACTAGAGCGAGTTCATATTACATATGAAGAGTTATCTTCTTGGTTGAAGTATGTACCTAAAACGAGACAAAGACTGAGAGCTCTTAGGGAGACCCCACACAGTGTCCTTAGCTGGTATTCTACAGAAAACTAATTGTCTTCTGTCAAATGAGGGGTGGGGGTAGTAGGGAAGGAGATGAACCTATGGTACTGGTGACACTGGTGTCCAGGACAGTGATCACCATGGACTGTCATAGAGAGTGGAGCTTCAAAATTTAGATTCAGTGGACAACCCTGCATGAGTTTTTGATTCTTCCCATCTCTGCTTCCTCAATTATTAAAGTAGAAATAAATACACCTGTCCGCTTTGGTGTGAAATGAGATTGCATCACCTTTTTTGGCTCTAAAATCAAGACGTGTCATGTTAATATTACACTGTTCCGTAGAACCAAGTGCATGGAAGCTTGGGGCTTCCAGTACATGAATGAATGCCAGTAACCAGATGATCCACAGCCAAATGTGAGATCAGATTCTCTGAAGAGAGGGAAGCGTTTTAAATCTGCCATTCAGGGTGCTGCCCCCCCCCCCCCAAATACTAAGTTCTGAAAGGAAGTGAATGAAGACTTTTCGGCTGCCTTTTCTTTGGCAGGCCAATGCCTCCCTGACCACCTCCAAGACAGGGTAATTCATGGTAAGGGACCAGGAGGAGTGCACAGGAGTCAGAGGCTGAGGGCTTGGGGACAGGAGAAGACACAGTGGAGTGGGAGTAAACTGGACGGTGGCACTGTCCTTTGATCAAATGCTTATTTTTCTTTAGGCAGGATGATTATAGAAAACTTGCTGTCAGCACTCTGGGACTAATCTTTCCAGACACTTCTCTGAAGAGTGAATGACTCTGATCAAATCCCCCAAATCAGCAGTTGAGGAGGTGGAAGGAAGAGCTTTCAAAGCTGCTGATGTACATAGAACTCTTGGTCGGAAGCTAGACTCACTGCTAGGGCACACAGCAGTTGCTAGCCCCTAAACATAGGCACAGGCCTGAGGAGGAAAGCAACCAGAGGCCACAGTCTTTATGCTCCTTGCTTTCTGACTGCAAAACAGCCAAGGGAAAAAGGAAGATACGAGTCAGTAGGAATCCTGGGACTCAACAATCCTCGCTATTGTCACCCCATTCCGTATGCCTTCTATCAGCAAAACCATTTACATCACTCCAGACCTATCCCCGACCCCTACAATCTCCCTGTCACTCAACCTATGCTGGTTCCAGGGGAACTGCAGGCCAAACGTGAAGGATTCCTTTGTTTCCATCTCTATGATAGGATGGCATGCGGTCCTGAGTGCCAAGGTACTGAGATAAGAGGAGTGCTCAAAATGCCCAGATGGCTGGAGAATGAAAACCCGGAGAACTGAGCCAAATTTGCACAGCAGACAAGGGCCACTGTAGCCAGGCCTGGAAGTGGAGTTCTCGTCCAGAGGCAGCAGCGGAACTAAAGGGAAGCCATCCCCCAACTCAGCTGGTGGGAGTTGGGCAGTGGCCCAGCTGGAAGGGGCTCTCAAACACATCCCTGTAAGCTACCCGTGAAAGACAGAGATGCCGTTAAAAACAACAAACAAAAGGAGCCGCTAATCAAGAGGAACTTTAGACTTAAGAACAGGATTCAGTCATCCTTCCAGAAAGATGCATGTCTGGGCCAGGGCCCAAGAGCATGATACTCAGCTGCTGTACCCCTCTTTGGGGCCTGCGTTTGGAGGGACTGAAAGAAGAAGACATTCACAAAGGAGGCAGATGGGACGCACCCCCCCACCCCCCTGCCCCGGCAGTGTGGTTCCCATACAGAATATTAGAATTCACCAGGTATAAGCAATCACAATTGCAATCAGCTGGGCTTGGAACTGACATACTGTTTTGAATATGAAACTAGCAGAGACCTCAAAACTCCTCTCATTCTCCTTCCCTCTAAACTTCAAAAGTTCTAACCATTTAGTGGTTGATGCACAGTGCTGGAAATAAGGAGACACCAATCTTGTATACTCCAGGTCCTCATTCCTCAAGAAAAAGCAAGAGCTTTTTCTGAGGTTGGTAAAACAAAAGTCTTCTGAATAGAGCTAGCCCAACTGGTCTTAACATTTCCTGCCCAGGTTTAATACTTATAACCAGGCTATTGTGTTAATGACAGGCAACTCCCTCCACTGCTTTCCTAATATTTATTAGGTATTATCTAAATTGCTCTTAGCAACATTTTATCTTCTACTAATTCTTCAGTGAGAAAGGCTCTGACATCACCAGGTAAATCAAGCCTAATAGGATAGTGGAAATGAGAAACAGTAAAAGCTTGATAATGGTGTTGGCAAAACCTATTAACTATGGAAAGAAACTGTTAAGACATTCTAGTTTAATTGGGCTTTGAAAACCATTTAAGTGATGTTGAGGGTTGGGCTTACTTTCTTCCCTGAAAGTCCAGATGCCTTGATTCAGGGGGAAAAGGGTGTATGTGTTGATCTAGCACCCTCAGACGACAATAGATTTACAACAGATTTATGATGGAGGGAGATGCCTGAATGTGAAGACGAACCTTTTTACCGCCCAGAAGTAAAGCCATAGTTTTGGCCTGCGGAACTTCAGTTTACAACCTGCTTTAAACTGAAAGATGGCAGCAAAGCGGAACAGCGGGCTGGTTCTCTGGCCTGTTTTAAACTTGCCAAGACACAAAGAAATGGTGAGGCTCCGGGGAACTGCATTTTGCTCCTTGCAGTTCTTTAGGTAGTATCCATGTGGAGTGAGTGAATCAATCTTTATAATCAGAAGCAGCTGCTCTATTTATAACTTACCCTTGCATACAACGCCTTTCACTGGCATTTTTTTTTAAACACTGCATTTCTCCTGCATGGCGCTACTATGCAACATGGACTTGGTTCCTTGTGGATGAAAGGCACTCCTGAAGCCCATGAATGAACAAAATAATATTGATTTGATTTATACAGCATGAGTTGAAATAACAGAGCAGAGTGTCAGTGGGTCAATTTGTTGAATTACCATATGTTTAGGGTTAATATCCAGTTACCTTCTTTTTCCCTCCTGCCTGGCCCCCAGATGACATCAACACGAATGTCTTTTAAACAGCACAGTGCTATTTTAAGCATGGCACAGAGGGGAGGGGGGAAGATGATCATGAACTGAGATAGCATGAGGACTGCAGCAAGAACAGGATACCCTTTGAAAAGAGAAGGCAAGCTCTTCATGAGAGCAAGGATTCAGGATGTCCTAGGTCACTGCAAGTGGCATTGTCATTTATCACTGACTGGAGAAACACAGTGGCCAGATTTCCTGGAAATAAAAGCCCACCCCTCCCGAATTTTCTCTTGACGTAAACCATTCTCTATTTGCAAGAGATGAGGGAGAAAAGCACATGCTTATGTTCAAATAAAGCCTTTGAAACAGCCATTGCCTGCATCCCCAATGGTCTTCTTATTAAGTCTCAGGTTTTTCATAATCACTTCTTCTTCAGAGAAAACTGCCTAGAGGTATTCTGTTAAAATGGATTTTGTTAGCTTTTCATGCTTTCTTCCAGCACCACCCCCCCCCCACCCAAACCTTTTTTGTTTTTACTAGATTATATGTTGAACGTGTAGTTAACAAAGTAGGCCTGGAAAAAACGTGGTAGTCTACATCCTTCATACACAGAAACTTTCTGATGAGATTTATCTGTGATTTACCTGAACAAAGATGAGGTGATCTGGGAGGTAAGAGGTAATGGAAGAAAGGTTGCTCTTTAAATAGGTTCATCTCCAATACATTGATGATGGACAGAAGCCTCCAGGGGGAAGATAACATGGGAGAACCCTTCCCTTCTCCACAGAGGAAGCTCACCAGAGCCGAAATGTCTTGGGGAAGACTGTGATAAAGGAAATGCAATGGCTTGCAAAGGGTTTAGTGTGCAAAAGTAAGAAAGGCTAGAAACAAATTCTATTAAGAAAGCTTGGGGGGAAAAAAAGAAAGAAATCTTGAGCCCTACTTTATAGAATTTGACTTTATCTTTGAAAAACTAGTTTTCCTTAGAGATAAGGACAAATTGTGATTTTAAAATTCAGCCCTATTCCCTCTCACATTAGCCCATTTGGTCCTACCTCATGCAGTCAGACCTACAGAAAGGGTTCTTCCCCTCTGTGCCATAATATCTACTGTGTGGTTTGCAGGCTCCGGGTCTTCATAAAAAGATTAAGGATTTTTTTTAAAAAAGTAAAACATTAAAAATTTTATTCCATGTGGTATTACATGGAAAGTATCGTGCTAAGTGAAATGAGTCAGAAAGAGAGGGATAGACATAGAAAGATTGCATTCATCTGGGGAACATAAAGTAACAAAATAGGAGACTAACACCCAAGAATGGCCAAGATAAGTACCAGGAGGTTTACTCCATGGCTTTGAGGACAGCCGCACACGCTAGGGGAAAAGGCAGCTCAGATAGAGAAGGGAGCACCAAATAAAGGGTGTTGGGAGGTTCCTCTCAGGATGGGAAACGCGTGATGAGAGTGGACTATAGTCCGAACAAGATTGTCACTCAATGTCTCTTTTGCAAACCACAGCACTCAAAAGGAGAGCGATAACAAAAGGGAATGCCCTGCCACAGTGGTAGGGTGGGATGGGGGGAAGGGGAGTGGGAGGGATACTGGGACTGGTGGTGGTGGAGAATGAGCTCTGGTGGACGGATGGGTATTCGATTATTGTATAACTGAAACCCAAGCACAAAAATTTGTAAGTCTACAACTGTACCTCATGGTGTTTCACTGATAAAAATTTAAGAAAAAATATTTTATTCAGTGATAAGAGGAAATCAGGTGTGGGATCCTGGGGGGTGGGGGTGAGAGGGAATTGGCCCACAATATTTGATGTGATTCTTTCCATGCTAGAGTGAAATGGCTTAGACTCTTTCACCAATTTAAAAGGAAAATTTAACACAAGAGAGATACAGGTATTTTCCTAAGCCTCCTTAGGAGCCAGCTATGAAACAACTGACTGATTAAAAACTAAGGCTGTTCCTTAGATAGGTAGCAAGAAAGTCTCCAGAAATCCTCCAAGAATCATCACTTTGACAATAATTTCCCATGATTACTCATTTCTCATGATTTTGGGAACTCTGGGTCAGTCCCCTTGCGACATCTCAGGTAAAGATCTGGACTTGACCCTTTGCTGGGCAAAGTAAGTAAGTAAGAAAGCCATACTGCATTTAAAGATGTTTTCTTTAGGTGGATTTAGTAAAAGGGACTTTTATGATGAAGATAAAGATGATGGTGATGATGATGATGATGATGATGATGATGATGATAATGACGACAAAGAAGAAAATATTGTGGAAATTTTAAATGTAGATTGACAACTCCATAGCCATAGCTTTCTACCTTCATTCTACCTTTATTTCATCTGCAAATATAATAAAAATAAAATCAAGGGCTACGGAGAATAGCACAGAGGTGAGGGGTGCATGCTTCACATATGGCGGATCCTGGCTCAATTCCCTGCACCACATGATATCTGAGCACAGCCAAGGGGGCGCGAGTAGTTTCCAGCATTGCAGGATCCAAGTAGCACCAGCTCTTTCGGCCTTAGTCTTGAGCTGTCTGGAGTGTTGAGCACTGTTTAGGAGGCATCACCTCTCCTTTCTCCACTCCCAACCCCAATGCTAAATCTAGCAGGAACTATTTGGCTTTGTGATCTTGGGCTACACAGTGGGGCTCAATGTCTCACTGGCTTCATCTATTACCCTTCTGCCCTGCTCTTAGTCAGGCTCCTCACTTCCCTACTAGAAAATGAATGTTCTTTAACTCGTAGGTCTCAATGTTTCTGATCTAGAGCCCTGAACTGCTAATGGTGGTGATGAGTGATGATGCCTCTGTGCCTCACTTGGTTGCCAGTGAGTGCCATGCCTTTGGCTTGGCTTTGACTTTTATAAGTGGAAAGTGGGCAGAAAACACCCATATTTGATGAAGCGGCTCTGTCTCAAACACTTCCTATCAGACAGACGAAACAGAGCTGCCTTTCTTGGGGGAGAAAATGAGCTATCTTTCTGCCCTCTTAGTTAATGAAGGGTCCTGCTATAAGAATAGCTTTCCCAGCCCATTAGAAAGATAATTCATGGAATAATCGGTGAACATTTGTCATGACTAAATATGGAATAGCAATCTTCAAATGGTCCAGGAACATCTCAGAAGAGAGATGTGTTGTCAAAGTCATGTCCATAGATCCAGGACCAAAATGAAACAGCAAGAATCTTTTCCCTGTTTTCTAAGAGCCTTCCCTCTCCTATTGCCGATGGCTGAGATCAATGGCAACATTTCCAATAGAAAGTGCATTTGGTTTCAATTCACTTTCATAACAACAGACACTAACCCTCAGCAAGATGGAGAACATTAAGCTCCATTGTTCAGGCTGAGGATGACTGATTTGGGTGGCAGGAAGCAGAGCACTCTCTTCTCTGGAGAAGAAAATGCCTGTGGGTAAGCAAACCTCATTCCAAAGCAGCCTTGTCCCCACCCCCCTCCCACTTTTCTTTTCTTTTTTTAATTTTTTTTAAATAACAGTGGAAGAAAATCAAAAATTCATCTCAAATCATATAATGGTGAAGGAGCGAACAGGAAAAAAAAAAAACCACCGTCTGATCCAGTTTCCCCTAGAAGGTTTTGTTTCTTAAATAATTATACAAGCCACAAGGCATTGTTATTTAATCAGGATCAGTCAGGACCAGGGACACAGCATATTACTTTATGAATTATTTTCGTAAGCCTCTTATAGAGTCTTTTATTATCTTAGATAATGAGAAAATGAAATGTGCTTCTTGAAGACTTGGCAAATTTAAGGTTTTTGAAATTGCAAGGCAGCACAAGTAGGAACAGAACCCAAGTTGTGTTCTTTAGGTAAGACAAAACACCTGTGCCAATGGTTCATATCTGAGACAACTAGAAATTCAGTCTGCATCTCCATGGATTATTCAGAAATACTTCCAGCTACATTCCCTCTTGTCTCACTGACAGAGAGAAAGGTATATTGATGGGATAAGTTTAAACAACGGATGAATGCTAATGTAGAAAATGTCCTAATAAAGTGTCCTCTAAGGGAAAAGAAATACCCAAATGGAGAATTCTGTAATTCTACCCTTGATATTTAGAAAACAGCAGAGGGGGGAAATACCATCCACTGTATGTTCCTCGAGAACCTCCAATCAAGGGCTCTAGCCATTTAAAAACATGTTTCCTGGCTTCAGACTAGCTATAAATAAATTTAATAAGGATGAAAAAAAATCACTGCATCATTTACAGTTCCCTCTCAACTCCAGCTGACAAAAATCCAGTCCAGATGTTTGTTTTGCAAGAATAACAGCAAGAGAGTGAACTTCAATCACGAGTCTAAAACCCCCAGAAGAAGAGGATGTGTTTGAAGAGAAAGGGATGGCAAGGTTAGCAGGCAGGGTGTGGGCAAACCTGGTTGGATGCCGATTTCACAGAAATGCAGTAATTAATTTATTTTGTGTTTAAGAAATACCGTTTATTAGCCTTCCCCCCATCTCATCACCCTTTTCAAAGCCACAGGGGTTTGGCTGGTGAAGCCTGAAATGGTTGTTTCATAACCTTTGCTTTTAAATTAAACAAATGACCTCAGATTTTGGAGCAGTTGTTGACTCAGGGGAAAGTATGTCATTAAAAGTGTGCCAGAAACAGATTTAATTGGTACAAGTCCCAAAAAGTGCTCGAAAGAGCACAGGCTTCCCACATATAGATTTCAGGGAAATTACTCAAAGGCCGCGCAGCTTTGTCAGAATTTGAGATGTGAAACAAGGCAGCTGAAAGACTCCGTATCAAAAGGGTAAATTCAATTCGAGAGATATTAATCTGATTACCTAAGTAAGGCCGCGAATCGGATATGCTCCATTGTGCGCTCTTGTTCAACCTGGACAGCTGGAGGAGCCAATAGCTTCCCTTTCCCTGACATATAATTAAGTTTTAAGAGACGATCAAGTTACGGATACAAAGTTTTAAGAAATATTTCATTCAGGAGTGGCATTTGCAGTGCTCGCCTGTTACAAGAGACATTGTTCATTTTATTTCCTTGAGCCACTACAGAGAGTGGATGGATCAGGGCCTAGGGGCTTGATGTTTGTGTTTCAGGCTACAATAAACGCCCTCTGTGCACCTGCCTGGAGGAAAAACCAGTCCAGCCGCCTCCCAAGACAAAAGGGCCCTGTATTAAGTGCTGAAAACCCAGACATGAACTGACCCTGTCAAATTCCAGCTATGAAAAAAAAATCAATATTTTCATGCAACCCAAGAGGTGTTGTCATGTCAGTTTCTGGACTTCCTTTCTCATCCCCATTGGGTCTGAACGGTGATCTGTAAATAGAAGTCACCTGCTTCCGCATGCATTTCCTCTGCCTTGCAGATACCTTTCCTGATGGTGCAAGCCATTGCCTGGGCCCCCAATTGGTCCTCCAGGGATCCACCTGCACTCTCCTGCTCTCTCTCCACCACTCTCTTCCTCTCCACCGGCATCTCATCTCGGTCAGAAGGACGGGCCAATACAGCCTTCACAGCAAGTCAGTGTTACTAGCTTACACGTTACCCAAGATTCTCTACATATACACTTATCACACACTCCAGGCACACTTAGAATTGCAAGACTGTTTATCAGTAGGCCAAAGACGGAGATGATATAGAGTTTCTCCATGCCCAGTAACGTCCCTAAGGTCAGTTGCTCGGAGGTAACACTGGGTCACACACACAGATTCTGATGACTTCTGGGAGAACAGCTCACAGCCTGGACAAGTTCTGATCTGTGTGCACTCATGAAGGAAGGTGAATTCTCATAAAATCTAAAACCAATAGGCTTTGGTTTTATTTCTGAATTTCACCTGAGGCACAGGACAATTCTGCTACAGGTCCCAGAGAAGCTGAGAAGGGTTGGGTGATTATCTCAACTTGAGAGAGTGAAAGTTGGTTACAAAACCAAAACAGTTCTCTGAGCTGCAATCTCCTTCTATATTCTGAATATTTGATTCTGAATAAAGGGGTCAGGGGAATAAGTTAAGTCAACACCATCCTAGAAGGCAGAGCTTTGGCCACAAATCACTTCTGAATATATTTGGTGGTGGACAGGTAAATGTTCTAGGGTTAATAGTTTTCCCCACTCTGCTTCAATAGTGTCTCCATATCTCTCACCCCGAGGGGCAGGAAAACTAGATGCTCAGTACAGGAAAGCCAGGTTCCCTAACACTGCCATTCCAGCAGGATGTGCTTAATTGTTTGTATCTGGAGAGAGCATAGGAACCAAGCAAAGTTTATCTGATTTGGTGCTCATTAAACAGCTGGCCAAGAAAAACAGTCACCCACCACAGGTGCTAAGCCACACCATGCTACCTTGGCCAGCTTGGCAAGTTCTCAGTGAAACATGGGGCTGATTTACAGCTTGCTGTTTTCTAGGTGAGTCTAACCCACTGACGAAGAGTGTCTGTGGGCTGAGGTCCAGAAGTTCAGCATCCACTGTGATCCAGAATTGATGGGGAGGTAGACTTGTATCTACTATGTATCCCAAGATCGTGGCCCAAGACACCTTAGGACCACCATGATCGCTCCTTTCTATAAGTGTTTTACATTAATGATCAGTCTCCCCCACCCTGGCCATACAGTACGTGTGACTTTACGCTTTGTGTGTGTACCTTTCCTTATTGTGACCTTTCCATAATTTATATGTCCTTGCCCTGTGCACTATAGTGTAATACAGAGCGACAGTTTATATGTAAGGTTTGGCTTCAATTACAGTATGCTCCTGCATACTAGACTTCCAACCAGATCAAATGGAGAAAAATTTGTTAGCCTTTATGCTCCAGAAGCAGAGGCAATGCCTGATATTGTTCTTACTATCCCTGGACACTCATTATTTCACATTACAGATATTTCATACTTGAAAGAATGAGTGACAAAAGAGTTCATGCTCAAAATTTGGGTATAGTCTCCCTCTTTGGGGGACAGTGAAGAGGTTAGTAATGAAACTAAGAAAATGAGAAATGTGAATCCTCCCCATGACATCAGAGGTAGACATACATATACGGGATGACTCACTGGGTAAAGAAAATATTAGCATCTATCTCATTTTTTAAAAATTTCCATTTCTGGTGTGTTTTATGTAGCTTAGCAGTACAGCAGCTCTATATTTTACAGAGAGCAATTTCATGTATTTAAGGTAATGGATGCAAAGGTTCGGCTCAAAAATCTGTGACAACTGCTGCTCTAGATAGCCCATACAATAATAGAAAAGGGGATTTCCAAAATGCTACCAGAGGGACTGGTACAGTCTCAGGGTTGCTTTTCATCTTAGGGATAAACAAAAAACTACAAAAACTGGGAGAGAGGGGCTGGAGCAATAGCACAGCGGGTAGGGCATTTGCCTTGCACGCAGCCGACCTGGGTTCAATTCCCAGCATTCCATAGAGTCCCCTGAGCACCTCCAGGAGTGATTCCTGAGTTGTAAAGCCAGGAGTAACCCCTGAGCATCGCTGGGTGTGACCCAAAAAGCAATAAATAAATAAATAAATAAATAAACAGAATATTTTTTAAAAAACTGGGAGAGAATTTTCAGTTGAACTTTTGATGAAACCAACTTCATAGGCATCACTAATGTGTGTCCCCCAGATCCCCTAATGTCAGTGACGCAGGGGACTAAGGCCCAGAGAAGAAAAGGGAGGAGCTTAACGTAATGCTGATGGTTTGTGGCAGAGCTGGCCACTGAACACAGGTTTCTGAATTCCAAATGCAGAGCTGCACTTACTGGGAAATGACCTGCTTCCTCAACGGCCACCTGTGAGGAGAGTCCAGGGTGCCACAGAGAAAGAGCCACAATATCGAATGGAAGCATGAGACCTGCTCTTACTCTGCCAGCAACACCAGTACCTCAGTAGGAGCTTGGCGCATCCCTGAATGGTATGTGGGAGAGCTGTGTGTGACCAGCTGGCCCAGTCAAGTCCATAGAGTCAGCCTCTTTAGGTCTCAATTCCAACAAAGCACTAGTGAATCAAGAGATCACAGGAGAGGCTGGAGCGATAGCACAGCGGATAGGGCATTTACCTTGCACGCGGCCGACCTGGGGTCAATTCCCAGCATCCCATATGGTTCCCTGAGCACTACTAGGAGTAATTTCTGAGTGCAGAGCCAGGAGTAACCCCTGAGCATCGCCAGGTATGACCCAAAAAGCAGGAAAAAGAGATCTCGAGCAACTTTTATCAACCCTTTGTTTCCATGTCTTTGTTTCTAATATGGGAGTAATAACTGAACCCCGACCGGCCTGATGATTGTGAGAAGCTTCTCAATTTGATGTAGCCCCATTTGTTTATTTATTTATTTATTTATTCACAAAACTGTTGAGACTTTGCATACTTTCCCATTGCCTAACAGGCACTCAATATTATTATAATATTGATATTATAATTATAATATTATTATAATATACTAACTGGCAAAAGGAACATCAAATATGTTATTTATGTCAAATCTCATTTGGTACTTTAAAAAATCTGTTCGGGGCTGGAGAGATAGCACAGCAAGTAGGGTGTTTGCCTTGCATGCGGCCGACTCGTGTTCGATTCCCAGCATCCCATATGGTCCCCTGAGCACCGCCAGGAGTAACTCCTCAGTGCAGAGCCAGGAGTAACTCCTGTGCATCGTCGGGTGTAACCCAAAAAGCAAAAAAAAAAAAATCTGTTGTTTCTCTCCAACAAGCAAAGAATGAGAGTCATTGCTAAGCACAAGGCTTTCTGATAGATGGAGTGCTGGCCCGTGGCTCCTAGGAACCTGGCGCACTAAAGAAATCCTATAACTTTGAGTGAGGAAGGCAAAATCAGACCCGGTCACCAAATTCCGAATGGTTAGTTTATAATAAAATCCTTTCTGTCTTACAAAATTTAGGGTTATTTCTCTCCCAAGTGATTGCCCTTAAAAAAGATCCAAATCCATGTTCTCTAGTTTTATCTCTATTCCCCTCAAACTATAAATTGTTGCCTGAGAAACCTCTTGGAACCACCCAATGATCTTGTCACTTTGCTGTGTCTAACCTGCAGGAAAGAATGTGAATGGATTAGTGTGATGGATGAGAACTGGCACATCCTGACCACGCTGTCTCTGCAGAGCAACCTCTCTCCTATCCTGTTCAGGCCAGTCACCAGGTACTGCACACAGGTCTCCCAGAGCACCTGCTTTGAGTCATTATTTGGGCTCCTTCCTGGGTCAGGAGCACCGTCACATCCACTTTCTCCTCTTAGTACCTGTCACTGATTCTTCAGGAACTGCTCCAGCCTTTCTGGAGAGCTCCCATCCCTAAACCGGGTGCTTCCCATGCCATATCGTGAACCTAGAAACATCAGCCCCTACTTTGCTTCCCTGTGCAGCGTGGGTTCCCTGCCATCTGACTATGAGCTTCTAATAGCACAGAAGCAAATGCCTTATTGTAAATCATGCTAAAGGACTCAGTCACTATTATTGTGACTGATAGGTGTGTCCATCACATAGACACACCTATCTTTGTATCATGAAATCCAGACCCTTCCTGAGGGCAGGGAATCATTTTACTACAGATATAGTAGATGAAAAAAGAACAGCAACTCTACTAATCGTAGTGCTTTCTTTCCTGTCTTTCCTCTAGTATACTCATCCGGTCCTACCTATTGTCTCTCAAACATACACATTCAGAGAAAATACAGAGCCAAAGGTGGAGGTACTTCTGTTGTTGTTGATTTTTGTGAGTGCTTTCTGAATCTTGGCCATTTATCTTCTGTATTGGGTGCAAACATTTTTTTCCCATTCAGTAGGGTGCCTTTCTATTTAACTTGTTTCTTTGGCTGTGAGAAGCTTCTCAATTTGATGTAGCCCCATTTGTTTATTTTGTTTTTTGCTGCCCTTGCCATTGTCTACACAATTGAGTTGTCAGTGGAGTTGAAAGGGTGGAACACTGGAGTTCTTGGAGAAAGGAGGTAGGTAGGCTGGTGATGAGTGTGGAATTGAAATTATCTAATGGTGATTCAATAAAATAAAAAAAAAGAAATTATGTGCATGGAAAAACACCAGTAACAATCCTGTGAATCGCAGAACTTCAGTCAATACAAATAAAGATAAAGCTAAAGGCACTTGGAAGAAATTTGGGGGCATGCGTGAAAAAAATATAGCCAAGAAAAATCACAATGACAACTTCACCTTTCTTTAAAGTGAATACAGGGACTGGAGCGATAGCACAGCAGATAGGGGATTTGCCTTGCACATGGCCGCCCTGAATTCGATTCCCAGCATCCCATATGGTTCCCTGAGCACCTTCAGGAGTAATTCCTGAGTGCATGAGCCAGGAGTAACCCCTGTGCATCACCGGGTGTGACCCAAAAAGCAAAATAAATATAAATAAATAAATAAATAAAGTTAATATAAGCCCCGCAGCTAAAGAGCTGGCTCAAAGGGCTGGAACACATGCAGTGCACATGGAATCCTGAGCGCCATCTCTGGGACTGCATGGGTCCCCAAGCACTGTCTGGAGTAACCCCCGAGAATAGAGAGGCTGGAGTAGACTCCAAGCACTTCTGGTTGTGCCCCAAAAGTAATAAAAAATAACAATAATAGTATGATGATAATAATAATTCTATCTCTCCCCCCACTTTCTTGTAGTTGCAGGTGCCTCATTCATTCATCAAATATTTATGAAGTAACAAGTCTTCAGGCATGATTTTAGACTCTGAAAGCCTGTTGCTAACAAAGAGTCCTATCCTCAAGAGTTTACATACTAATAACCCTAAGAAAAGTTTCTTGCAGATTTACATTAATTTTGTACACACGGATCAAAGTACAAGCTATTTCCCTGGGGTCAGGAGCAAGGAGGTTTCTTCCTGGCTGGACCTTGAAATTATTCCTTGGGCCCTGGTAGTCATTTAATTCATGATTTTTGTTTCCAGGACTTTCCCTTTTAATAGTGATTATTTATTCTCTCTATGGCCTAGAGCTTTCTTGGTGGTACATTCTCCTTGTCACTCAACTCAGAAAAAATTTATTTAGGCAATTTTATAGCCTCTTTTCTCCACAGACTTAAAAATGAGATTAAGTTTGTCTCCTAAACCTTGGCCCATCTGGGATATGATCCGGCTTCTATGGATAGTGATACTAAGAGTAATATTCCCAGGGAACATAGATGATTCTCTCGGCTTTTATGGGTCTATTAGACATAAAAAAAAAAACCAATATCAGAATCTAAAAAGACCTTGTCTTCCCCCATCACATAGACACACCTATCTTTGTATCATGAAATCCAGACCCTTCCTGAGGGCAGGGAATCATTTTACTACAGATATAGTAGATGAAAAAAGAATTTACAGACACATAATTCTCCACTGCTCCTATTTCAGTTATCTCACTGCCATCTTGGCTTCTCTGGCTCTTCGTGAGCAGTAGTACAAGATGATATGTCAGTGATGCATGGTATACCCTCTCTGCTAATATCTGTATTCCAGTGCTAATATGCCTGCCACCTATCCCTGTGCAGGAGGTGACTTTGTAAGAGGCATGTTTAGGCCTCAGAGTTCATCAGATAATAATTCTTTAGAATAGAGAGAAGATACTTGCTAAACAGAGAAGAAACTCCTTTCTCCTCTGAATATCTCCCCAAAGATATTTTAGAACTGATTGTGGATATAAAGAGAAGCTTGCCATAGAGCTGGAGTGATAGTACAGTAGGTGAGGCACTTGCCTTGTACACAAGAGACCCAGGTTTGATCCCTGGCACCCCATATGGTCCCCAGAGCCTCTCTAGGAGTGAACTCTGAAAGCAGAGTCTTCAGTGATCCCTGAGCAATGCTGGGTGTGCCCCCCCAAACAAAACAAACAAAAAAAGTTGATCAAGAGAAAGTCAGATTGCTATCTGGAACAAGAAAAAAATATTTTCAAATATATAAAAACAAACATAAAGGTTTAAAAGCTTGGAATAATAATAGATAGCTAATGCCACAATGTTAGTAAGTGGAGGCTGGAGCAATAATATAGCGAGTAGTGCACTTGCCTTGCAATTGGCTGACCTGGGTTTGACTCCTGGTATCCATATGGTTGTACTTCCAACCCAGGTGTGGCCCCCAAACCAAAGGAAAAAAACAACAAAAAATGTTGAAAGGAGAGAATGCCCAGAATGGATATGACTGAAAGAATCAACAGAGGTCCACAGCCTATTCAGAAGGTTTATAATGATATTTGCTCAGTTGGACAAAAATGCTTCAACTGAATAATATTGAATACAGACTAACACAGACTCCATTCTAAGTAAATTTGCTCAACCTCACGTAAGGGGTTTTCTTGGGCCCCACTGGAAAGTCAGGTATTCTGGCCAGATTCCTTACCATATATTATCTTGGCAATGACTGACTGGCACAGAGGCAGCCTATAGACATGAAAAAGTTTATTAGGCCAATTATATTACATCAAAAGGAAGTTATGAGAAAAATGAAGAGAATGGCTTCAATTTCAAACATTTCAGCTCTCATGTGATCCAAAATTCTGTCTGAATTTTAGTTTCTACTTGCTTAAACAGTGAGAATCCCAAAAGTGCCCTTACTGAATAACTTAGTGTATTAAAATATAAAAATATAATTTCTTAAACTAAATTCCCTGAGATAGAATACTGACTGCCAGTAATTGTGTTGCTTTTTTTTTTGGTGGTGGTAGTGGTGGGCGTGGGGAAGAGGGGTGTTACATCCAGTAGTGCACAAAGGTTACTTCTAGCTCCTAGCTCTGTGCTCAGGAATAACTCCTGTTAGGTTTAGGAGACCGTATAGGATGCCAGGGATTTAATCTGGGCTGCTTATGTGCAAGGCAAGAGCTATAACCACTGTACCATCACTTCTGCCCTGTGTTGTTTTCTATGCCTAAATTCCTTTATTCATAAAATAACATAATAATTACCACTGAGAAGTGATGTGAGAATTAAATGCAATAATGATATTCAATGCCTGTTATTCAATACGTGGTCCATAAATGTTAGCCACTGTTGTGAATAGTAGATCCTTTAAAGTGAACTTGAATGGCTTTCTGTTTTTTATTGCCAAAGGAATTCTGAAACCATCTAATAATAATGATTCTGCTTTCCTGCTCCATGCTTCCCTGCCCTCTCCCCTCCAAGCCCGAGGCACCACTGGTAACTATTAGAGCAATACAGCCAGGATGAATCCTTAACGCATTTCTCCACATGCCTAATACCCATCTCTGGATATTGTTCCCTTGAAAGATCACATTTACCTGGTACCTAAAGTAGTTGAGACACAACAAATAAAGAAATGGTTCTCAAAATATGGGCCCTAGATCACATCACCAACAACTTTTGAGAATTGGTTAAAAATACATATTTCCTTGCCCTTCCCAACTGACTGAACTCTGGAGTGGGACCCCAGCAGTGGGGACATTAATAAACTTTCCAAATGATTCTGATGCATACCCAAGAAATACTGGAATGAAGGTTCTGTTGGGAAACACCATTAGTCCATATCCATTACTGAAGAACAGCAGTACTCTAGCTGGGGAGATCATCCATCTTCTTTGCTTGAACGTGTGACTTTAGAAAGAATGCACACTGAACTATGAGGGAGGAAGGAGAAACATTCCTGGCCAGTCAAATAACCCTCATCAATCAAGCTGTTCAAGAAAATGACGTGTTGCCAATGGATTATCCTCACAGGGCCTTCAGGGAAAATCATAAACTCTCTAACTGGCCTGCCAGATGTCCGTGATCTCCCTACCACCTCCTGTACAAGTCTCATCCCTTGTCATCCTCCTATACTCCTATATCCTCCCAGTATTCCAGGCATGAGGAATGATGGGCAGTTCTTCAAATGGCAGTGCTCTTGCCACTCTATCTTTGGTAACAATATATCCACCAACAGGCTTTTCTGTCTCTGCTTCACCAGCACTTAATATAGTTCCTAGTGCCCTAGACCTAAATATTTCATGAATTTAGTATCTCATAATTTCCAACATCCCAATCTTTAACCCAATCTACATAACTCATTAAGATAGTCTTGATAGTGCATTGTTCTGATCATTTCAGCATAAAATTCAGACTGGCATTTAAATTCTGCCCCCAATCTACTTCTATATGAATTGCAAACAATGTCCCTATATTCACTTCAACACCCAGGCAAGAAGGGAATCCCTCTTATTCATCCCAACACATGTTACATATCTCTACAACACAGATTCCACATTTATTGAGTATTCTCCAGAACCAAGAAGAAACATAAATGTTCACAACAAAGACCTTATCCATGAGAAAAAAAGAGAAAGAAAGCATAGAAGGGGGAAACAAAAAACCTAACAAATAAATGAATAACAGAAGGTCAGGCAGTGGCATTGGGCTATTAAGAAAATTAGGCAGGCATGGTAATACAGAAGGATGGCATAGGAAGAAAGATGGAGGAAGATCCCGATGTGAGAAGACATTGAGCAAGACTGAATCTAATGAGGATAGGGCCATATAAACAAGCACTCATTAGTGGGAGTAACATGTTCAAAGCAAATACAAAAAGGGGGGAGGCACCAACAGAAAACAAGTACAAATAGCAAGAGTAAAGCCCATGAAAACCGGTGAGTTAGAGGGAAAAGAGTGAGCTGTATGACTAGCTCGAATTTTGAGAGGGACTAGCTCAAATTTTGAGAGGGTGAGAATGATCAGAGGTAATGGCAGACATAGAACCTTTGACTATGATATTTATTTATAGCATTTCCTGATCTTTAACTCTTCTTTGACTGAGAGATCCAATCCACTTCCAAAGGCTGTTTCGTACATCATCTTCCCTGGAATCATTAGAGCCTCTGCTAAAGAGATGATTCCTAAGTCTTTCGCTCACACTGTACTTGTCTGAAGGCAATGAACACATTCTATCTAAAACTGTTCTCCTTCTGTATTATTCTCAAATAAGTGGAAGGCATTTGAAGGCCTCTTTATCTAACCAAAAGTTATTTTTGGAGGGACCACAGTCCTAAAACTATGCTAATATTATTCAGGAATGCAACTAATGTATAGGAAATGTCAGCATGATGAAATGAAATACAGTTTAATCCAATCAGTATTTATTGAGTGGCTTATCAGAAAAAAAATAAAGAAAAACAAAACCCCCATGAGATCTAGCTAGCTATATCTCAGTTGGACTACCCATGGATCAGATCACCTTGCCAACCATGTTAAGATCAGAGTGAAGCATTTCCCCAAATTCCACTGAACATTATAAATGCTCTCTGAAAGTCTTCCAGACACACAATACAAACTCTGCGTAGGTGTGGGCACCACTCCTAAAATCCTGCCCTTCTTCCCTGTCTATGATCATTACTTGGAGGCCTCTTGTATTTGATACATAATTCACTGAGGATGGTAAACAAAATTTCCTCTCTGAGAATCCTGCCACCTGGAAACTGGGACGGTCAAATTTGCAGCATTCTATTTTCCAGGCTGTAGGCTCATCACCTCTATAGCTGAAGCAACTGAGTAGGCTGGCTTTGGTGTTCCTGTCCCTTCTGCCTTTATGACATTGGCGTGTTAACAGGAACATGTGCACATCTGGGAAACTGGCCAGTAAATCCCAAATAGCAAAGAAGTCTGAGGGTGAGGAGGAAATACTTCCAGCTCAGCTCTCCCACGAACCACCTCAAAGACTTCTTCCCCCCCAAAACTCTCTAGCTCTCATCTAATTTGATCTTAATGCACCTTATGCTTCCAGTGGGTCTCTCCTTTGGCAGACCATCACTAGCAAAACAGAGTTCCTGACCAAGAGGTACTTCCTGGGGGTTGACTTCAATGTTCCCTTTCTCCTTTTGATCCCTCAGCCGCGGTTCTATTGCCCCCTGGCCTCCCTACTGAAAAAACCTCCTCAATTCCCCTCCCTTCGGAAGTTTATAGCCTTTCAGACATTTGTACGCCAGGCCCATCTCCTCTCAACTCTAGCTGCCCCTGCCTCTCATAATTAATATTGAAGCTAAATGTTCAGCTCAATGTTGTGGTTTTAGGTGCTTTTAATCTTTTTTCTATAAATTGGACCTTTAAGGGCATCTGGATGGTTGCTGGAAGAAACAGATGTCAGCTAAGTGCCACGGATTCTTGAGTACTAGGCAGAGTGAAGCATGTCCCCTTATGAATAGAAGCATGTGAAGTGTGTGATGATGAATGTCTGTGGCTTTGGAATCAAAAATGGAAAGGTCACCAGGACACAAATATTTTTATCCAAAACTCACTCCTAAGAGGCAGCAGTGTCCAAATCTAGGGTTTCAGGGGAGGGCTCGGACTCCTGTTCCCGGCACCACTGCTTTTCACTCACTGTGTGGCCTCTCGGCCATTCCCTTCTCTCCTTCATGCTTCAGTTGCTTGAGGTGTATTAAGTGATTCATCATTTTAAGGCACATTAAAATACTATAGAAATGCAAATGTTCACAACATGGATCACAGTTGTTAATATTAACCTTGTAGTCACAAGGTGACATTTTATGTTTTCAAAGTCCTAATTATAGCCAATCCGCACCCTGCTCCTGAGATGTGGCCTTCTGTAGCCGCTCCACCCAGACTTATTTGTACATGGTCCTGCCCAAACCAATGGACATTTAGTCTTGTATTGGGCTGTGGAGGACCTTGGAACTAAAGCGTGGAGAGAATTCTGCTAACTTGACCAACCCACCCAAAGTCTGTGGTTAATGGATTACAAATTTGGGTAATGCTGGACAATAAATTACAACTATAATAATAAAGCTGAAAGTACACACAATTTAAGGAGAAACACCAGTGTTTTTTATCGGAAATGAAAGAAACCATTGATCATAGCAACTGTCTGAGATTAGCAGGGAGCCACATTTTCAAACATCCTGCAGTAAATCCAGAGCAGATCCAGCTGGAAAGCAAGAGTGGAAATAAAACTTGAAAATTCATACCACGCTTTGAAGTCTGCTTCTTTCACAACCATGAGTCCCTGATTTGCCCCAACTATTTTGAGCTGTGCTTGCTTGTTGAATTTATTTTAAAAGAGATACAAGCCACGCACTTGCATATAATCTTTCAAATGGACTCCAGCTTTTTGCAGGGATGGTTTGTTAGGGAATATGAATCCCAAAATACTTTCCTCTGCACATGAAATCAGCCATCAATTCAACCGGAATAGAAAGGCTTCCAACACTAAAACTAGAAACCACTCTCGTTTCTCCTGCTTTTTCTCTTGTGTTTTTTTCTTGACCCATTCATGCCCTTTTGATTTTTAGTTTTTAAGTGTTATAATCTGTCAAAAACTATTAATGCCTATGAAAGGTTATGAACATGCCACATGCTGGAATGCTAAGATGGCAACCCAATAGCCATTCTCCTTTCTCTGAAGCCCTGTGGGGGCTCTGAAGTGCTCTGTGTCACTACACTGCAGTCACTGTAGTCCCATTAAATCATGAGAGGAAAGAAAGAAAGAAAGAAAGAAAGAAAGAAAGAAAGAAAGAAAGAAAGAAAGAAAGCGAATGGTCTAGGGTGAGCAGAGCTTCGGTCATGCACAGGACCCGCCATACCTCAATTTTAACTAACAGCTGTACCCACAGGAGATGGGGCTCAGCTAGTACTTCTGCTCAAATCCCAAGTGAGCTCAGAATAGGAGGTGGTATCTCAGGCCAGATGCATTATTAGGTCCATTCTCTAATGATCTCCTTGGAGAATAGGAATGTTCCCTAAGACTGGGATATTCAGACTCAATTATCCTGAATATCTTCCATGAGCACAGGAGGATCCAAAAGGGCATGTAAGAAATGCATTGTGAGCCTCAGAACAATTACAACAACCTTGTCAACAACCAGTCATTGACTTCTGTAATGACTCTGATATTGTGTTTCTGTCAACAAAATGAAAAACTGGAAAATAATATGTTGATTCACAGTGCCTGCTCTAGAATCATGTAAGATTATAAAATCCTAAATCCTGATTTCTGCTCTTAGAATCATAGTGTAACTCTGGTCCATTTACATCAACCCAAATGTTCCTTTCTCCAAAGTGAATGAATCCAGTTGGTCAAAGCAGGCGGAAAGCTGACAAGCATTCCACACACAGGAGTTATTTTAATAGGGAAACTTCAATCTTCCCTCAGATTTCCCTTTTAAAGCACAAAACTCTGGGGCAGACGCAGTGTTGGGTGGGAGTCTCTTTGGCCTTTGGAGCCCATTTCTCCCTTCTTTGCCTCTCTACTTGGAACTAGATAATTCCACAGTGGAATGAAGCCTCAGCGAAGGCAATCATTCCATGGACCCAAGCTGTGAACATGAGTCTGCATAATCTAAGCAACAACACAGGCACACATTTAATAAGAAAAAACAAAACAGCAACACCAAAACAAAGAATGCTCAACTTCACAAACACTGGGAGGGCAACAGCTGGTCAGCCGAGATTAAAGGAGCGTGAGAGAGCACCTCCCCATCTCCTGCCTTCTCCTCCCCCATAGCGGTCCCCAAAGCCAGCCAGGGCTCGCTTTTACGGCCCCGGGTAGATGACCTTGTTCCAGCTAAGATAGGGGTTCTTTTGATCTCAGCAAGGGGGATGCTCTGGGCCTGCAGCTGGCAGATATTAATAGTACAGGATCCGCTGGGGTGGAAGAGATCTCTCAGTTGGGCCAGGTCGCTTATGTTCCCTGCTCTGCTTCAGAGCAGAAGGGACTTCATTTCCCTGAATTAGCCCCTGCTGGGGACTTCTCTCAGGTCAATTCAGATCATTTCATCACCAGCTTGTGCTCACCCCACAACTGTTTTCAAGGGAGCCCTGTTGAAAGCCGTGGCCTCTGCTCTGCAGCTGAAAACTATTAGAGGATGGGGTGGTCCTTGAGAGCTTTCCCGCTGCCTGGTGTGTTTCTTCTCACTCTCTCTGGTTGGTATATCTTGTGTGCATGCTAGTGTGGGAGAGAGGCAGAGCGAGCAAGACACAGGCAGAGATGACCAGAGTGTCTGCAGAGTGAAAAGAGGGTGTGTGTATGGAGTAACGGTGCTGAGATTCCACAAGAGCCTTTCTAACAGGCTTCGTCTAGGGAAGTGGGGCCGTTTTTCCCACGCTGTAAATCAGAATTTCAAAAACCCACCAGTGAGTGAATGCTCCTGATCTCCAGATGCACATTTGTGATCTTAGAGTTTTAGAGTGAGAAAAAACTTATGTTCTCTTATGTTCAACCAACGTGACATTTCACAGAAGAAAAACCAGAGCCCATAGTGATTTAAAGACCTGCCCAAGATTGTGGAGCTAAGAACTCACTGGCAAAACCGAGAGAGCTCAATGCTTCCCATACCAGTGAGGCAATTTATACATACAACTCACCATAATATCAACCACCACTGTAATATATTTGAATGGGTATAAATATTCTAAAAAATCTGCCTATTTGAATTCACTGGTAAGTAATTTCATTATAGGCTTCAGGGAGGGAAAAACATCACTCTAAGCTTCTTTACTGGCCTATTTAAGCAAGGCAAAGATCTAAAGAAAACATTTCCATTCACCCTTGGATTTCATAGAAAGAAAAAATAGTCCAAGTATGAGCTACTTACTTTCTTTTCCATGCAGAGAACATTTTTTTAATTGAAGCAGTCATATTGAAAACCCAATTCAATTTCCTTTGTCTCTGTTTTGTTTAAGATAAACCAGGAAAATGGTCTATTAAATTTTTTTTATTACTCCTCAAATAAGGAGACAAGATATTCTCTTCCAGTCTCTTTTTCAGTAATGAATAAAAATATATCTATATAATGATTATAACAATTTCTAATTAAGCTCTTTGGTGCTTTGTGTGAGTCTTCTGAGTAATGTTCTTATAAGGAATTTACTGTTATATTGGTTGGGTGTTTATGTATTGACTACTGTGTGCTTAGAATTTTGCTAGTGAGGCAAGTACAATGTGGATACAAGAATATCACACAATCTGCAGGATAGGTTTAATTTCTTTTTCTATGCCTTTTCTTTATATTGCTGAGCAGGTAAGCAGGCTACAGAGAAGGAAGACAGAGTGAGACCAAGGCAGTACTGGAATAGAAAAGGAGGTTTCGTGGAAAAAGTGATGGTCTTGAAACAAACCTCAAAGGAGTCAGGAGGGTACAGAAAATAATATGGTATAAGTGAAAAGAGGACATACTGTTGATTCCAGATGAGCTGTCTCTGCAGGGGCATGGAAGTAGGAGTGAGCAGAGACAGGTAGAAAGTGGGTGTTCTTGCTTTTACCCAAGGGAACTGTGGACACTGAGGTTGAGTAAAAGAAAAGGACAGAGTAAGAAGAGTTCCAAGACGCATTCACTTTCTTTAGAGGCATTTGGAATCTGACTCATGCAAAAGAAAAGAAAGGAGAAAAGCCTAATTTTTAACATTGAACAGATTTCCATGGTGTAAATACTTCCATGCTGACTGATTTCAAGAGAACAAACCACACATTCCTGAATATTTTAAAAACAGCTTATTGATTGTAGCCCATTCTCAGAAAAGGGACTACAAAACCTCCCATATTTCTGAGCAAGACAGTGACACAGTCAAAGGAAGTCAGACAAGAGTGTCACTTGGGGGCGGCAGAATGGACACGTAGAGCCCGAAGTTCAGAAGACTAGTTTTAAATTTATTAAAAGGATCTAATTGTGAATTTAATAAGTGATCTGGCTGCAAAAGAATTACCCAAAATTTAAAAAAGAGATAGACTAAGGACACATTTGAAAAGAATCAAGCAGATTTGATGAAATAAACGCAAGGAGAGAAGAACAATGGATGATTTTCAGTTTTCAGTGATGAGGGAGAAATAATGCATCACTGAGTGTAGACAAGGGGCACACAGACCTTTTGACATGTTTGTTAATGAGTAATTAATTTGTTTTCACTCCCAAAACCCACCGAGGATCTAAAGAGAATCAAATCCAGGTCGACTATATGCATGGCAAGTGCCTTCCCCGCTGTACTATATCCCTGGCCCCCTTCTTGCAATTTTTGAGACCATACACCGAGGCCAATCCTTGGAAGACGACAGACAAGCTGGCTATTCAGGGGATGTGCTAGGCCTAGAGGCTCAATATACTCCATCATGAATAAATCTCAGAAAATTGGAAAGGGCGAAGCATCCTGGAACAGCCAGGCACTTCCTTCCAGACCCACAGCATTCTGCCCCCAAAGGAATTCAACTACAGCTAGTTGAACTCAGAAATGTCAAGTAAGAACTTTCAATAAACCTAGGAACCACCCACTGGTTCAGTAGTGTAATTCCCCAAGCTGTGTAAATCTGAGGCACCCTGACCTTTGCTTAGCAGGGGAGGGTAGAGAAAACTTTGCAGATTTACCAGCATGAAGAGCTTTTCTTAATCTTTTCATAAAGCCGATCAGGGGTACCATGTCTCTGGCACATGATGTGAGTTTTAGCAGGTCCAAAAAGTACCCAGCAAACACAGACGGCTGCCTCACTATGGGAAAGCCAACTTTGCATCATCAACAACAAAATCACTTAGCAGTATGCCCACCTGAAACAACCCCACAAAAATGCGACAAGCCTTGAGATGCAGTGACAGAGGTCTGAAATAGCCATATAGAAATAGGGCAAGGGATTCCAAATAGAAGGGATCAGATGCCTGGAACAGTGGCAGAACCTACAGGTCTTCAGGATCTGACTAGGTTCATGAGCCGGGGCCTGTTAGCCCTGTCTCCCAGCTCTCAACAAGAGGCAGAGAGATGGTGGGGCTGTCTGTCAGCGTCGAGTTTCAGCCCCTCTAGGACAGATCCCTTACCTTCACACAGGGACAAATCATCAGCTGGAGACACCAGGTCTGCCTGAGTAGCTAGGGCTCTGCTCAGATGGGTTGTAATTTGATTCGTCAAGATAACCTGTGAACAGACAAGGAGAAGGTGGGGTGGGAGGGAGAAGAGAAAAGACCAAATTAATTATTATGGCTCTCAAAAGGCAGACTGTGGTTTAGGGCAAGACTGATAAGTACACAGGTAGGAAAACCCCAGCTCTGACTTTCATCAATTTTATCTTTCGACTCTAAGATCTGGCAAAGTCTATAGGTCATTCAAAACACAGAAAAATGAGAGATAGGAAGGCTCTTTTCAGAACTTAAACCATGAATGAATTCTTTCTAAATGCTCAGTAAATTGGGACCAAGAGATTTTGTTATATTAACTACATAATAGAAGTCTCAGCAGAAGATGATTACATACGAATACATTTCCTCATTTTGACTTTTAAAATTATCTGCAAGGCCTAACATATTGCTAGTGATGAATGAGAGCAATGATTTAAAATGTGAATGTTAACTTAGTTTAGCCTCCAAATTTGTGAAATGAGAATAAAATTAATCTTAACACTCTTCAATTAGTTGAATTCTAACAAAAGTATCCAAAGTTTCACAACTTAATATGTAAATGGAGATATACAAGTCCAAGTCGCAATATAAAACACAAATTAATATAATCCTTCCTACATATCTGAAATTTGTGACACTGAAAATTCCTAGGAAGGACTCTAAATGACAAAAATCATGGGGCCCGCTGTCACACAGTATTTTCACATTTAGTCCCATCAGGAAATCGTTCTTTTCCTTAAAAATCCTCATTTTAAAAACTACTTTGATGCTTAAAAATCTAAAGAAAAAAAAACCCACAAAATACTCGGAAAAAAAACAACAGGACTGACGTCAATCATTTCTGAAAGCTTTAGTGTTCCTTGTTTGGGTAAAAAATGTGAGTATCTGGGTACTCTGAAGAGATACCCATTGTGTAAAGTGGCCAAGGCAGGTACTCCTTGGGACATGCTTCCAGTGGGACTGTTTTGGTCTATCCTGAGTCAGTGAGAATTTCAGTGCTGGCCTGATTTCAACAGAAATGGAAATCATTTACATTCTTCACTGTCCAGTATTCCATCACACCTCTGTCATAGCCGCCTGAATATAGCAGTGGCACATTATAAATCCTGTACCAACAGCTGCTTCATTAAGGGCTGAGCAGAGCATGATGGCGTGGTCGGGAAAGCCCTCAAGGGCTCTCCTAGCAAAGACAACTCTTCCAGAGCTTTGTGTATCTACTAGTGTGTGAGCCTCTAGAGATAACTTGGCAGCGATAATGTGATACTGCAGCATTCCACAGAGTATTTGATAATCTAATATCTCATATTCTTTTGTATTGCTACTTTTCATCTGCACTGGTAAGAGGATGTGATATGTCTCCAATTAAAAATGGCTGGATATCAAATAATAGCCTGTTCTTTAAATAAAAAACAACCAAACAGATACTCATAGAATAGCACCTGGGCATCCCTGGGTGTGGCCCAAACCTCCCTTTCCCAACAAAAAGAAACAAAAATATTAACATTTAGGAATATGAATGAGGATTATGTTCACTGCTCTTTCTAATATGGGATTTGAAGTTCAATCAAAATGGGTTCAAACTCTGACTCTGATACTGAGACTCCTGTGAAAATGACTAAACCTGTAAGCTTCGTTTACTTATATGTAAACTCATCTTTATTTTGCAGAACTCCTGATACTCAAATGAGATAATCAATGCGAGACACTTTATGCATCTAGCATGCAGCAAAGTTTCAGTAAGAGGAAGTCATCATTGTTATCATTTCTTTCAGAATGATGATATGTAAGTTAGTATAGGCCACAGGGACCAGGCAATTGGATTTACTGTCTGTCACCAGACGTTGGTAACAGAATGGTGAATACAGCAAAGTGCTCACCATTCCAGATCATTGAATCATTCACAATGTTACAATGTTCTGTAAAGATAGTCCCTCGGTATCTAGTCATTTCTACCAACATTAGTTTTTCCTTTTAATTGCATAGAATTTGCATAAATATCTCATTAAGACAAAAGTAGATTTGTTTTTAAATGTACTTTCAAAATGTATTTATTGGGGGGGGGAGGGAGTGCTCAAGGACGACTCCTGTGGCTCTGTGCTGGGGTGCTGGGGTTGCTCTGGGAGCCATGTAGTCTGAGTGATTGAACCTCAGTCCACCCTAAGCAACATAAGTGTCTTGACCCCTCCCTGTACTTTCTTGGCCCCTAAAAAGGGATCAATTATTTAAAGAAAAGTCAAAAAGATACCGTCATTGCTCTGAAAATACTACATGCTTTGTCTACCAATGAGCAAAATAATGTATTCATCTTTCCTTGCCAGAAAATTTAAAAAGTATAAAGCTCCTGAGAGCTCTAAATAATGTAAGCTTCATATTTTTAAGGAATTCTTCTAAAAGATAACTTGGGGTTGACAGGGAGGGGCTTTGGAGTCCTTGGGGAAGGAGGTGGGTATATCAGAAATGTGTGTGGTTTTATAATTATGTGTGCGAAAAAACATTACTAACAGTATTGTAAGTTACAGAATATCAATAATTTTTTTAATTTAAAAGAAATAACTTGGTGAAAGTAAACAGAACTCTACTGATCTGTTAACAGTAATAAAAAAACAACCCAACTTACCAAGAGAAGTATGTCTCTATATAAAATAAAAAATTAGAGGTAAAGATGCAGATGCTTTCTGAGAAACATGTAAGTTATAAGATGAAACATTTGTCAGAAACTATTCAGATCATGTTTTATCAATGTTTTTATTCTTCACTGGTCCTAAAACAGAAACAATACTGAGCTGATAGTTTCTTTGAGGAGATCTAATAAAATGATAACCTGAAGAGGCTAGAACCATAATCTGGATGTGTTTCAAAAGATACCCACCCCTGTTTCCACTTCAAGTAGAAGAGCAGATGGAGACAATATTTCTCCTCTCCAATTGCAAGAGAAAAAGCTCCTACATATTTTGCTAATAATCCTCTCCTTTCTATTATGAGTCCAAGAGCCAAATCACTGAAAACACATAGCAACCAAGAATTTCTTAATCATGCCATTGTACTAGATTGTTGTGGTTTTCTAAGTCCATATTCAGCAAAATGATAGTATGGAAACATTGACAAATAGCATTGATCACAAATAAACATGTTTTGGGCAAAAGCCTGTGAATGTATTGTCCTCTGAGACAATCTGGAGTCTTGAAAACTATTCCCTTAAAATAGGAGCTCAAAATGTACTATTGCACATTGGAAGCAGTATCTTAACAGTATCTGGTTTCCGAAAGTGAATTCTGACTCATGCTATACGGGGCTTTTTTGTGGCTTTGATCCTCTGGGAAGATGGGAGCTTCTGGTGCTTGGTACTAAATCTGTGCAAAAGCAACTTATACCAGGGCTAGGGTGAGGACTTTACAGACAGACAGATGGAGATGCCACAATTTACTAGTTGTGTAATATTGTAAGTTTCCTAACTTCTTTAGAGATGATAGTATTTAACTTGGGCTGGAGCAATACCACAGCAGGTAAGGCATTTGCTTTGCATGCAGCCAACCCGAGTTCGATTCCTCTGCCCTTCTCAGAGAGTCCGGCAAGCCACCGAGAGTATCTCACCCACACAGCAAGCCTGGCAAGGTACCCGTGATACATTATACATTCGATATGCCAAACACAGTAACAACAAGTCTCACAATGTTACTGGGCCCACTCAAGCAAATCTATGAACAGCAGGAGGACAATGCTACAGTGCTACAGTATTTAACTTAAAGACTCTGATGACCAAACTGGGAAAAAGCATCTGCAGTCCTTATTTTAGCATTAAATGCTTAATAAATGTTAGTTCCCATCATTGTCTTTAGTTGTTCCTTGTTGATCTGAACCTTCCTTGTTTAGATAGAAAACACAGGTCTGATTCTGTTTTGACAGCATGTAGTCCACTGTTGACAAAGAACAAATATTTGCTGTTGAAATGTTTTTAAAATCAACAAAAATGTAATTGAAACTGCATCTATTTTGCCATTTCTCTCCAGTAGAGTTTATTTAAAATCAAGAACATACCCCCGCCACCATCAATTACAAATCCAAAGGTTCACTTCACTTTATACATGGAGAGTCTATTTATCCAAAAAGTGTATTCCCATTGTTCTCTTTATTGGAGAATAATTCGTTACACTTGAAAGGGAAATGGTCCCGATATTACATCATATACCTTAAGTGTCATATTTAAAGGCTGGAGAGACAGGGAGAAAGCCCTTGCCTTGAGTGTGGCTGAGCCAGGTTCAATGCCTGGCATTGCATATGATCCCCCAAGTATTATGAGGAGTAACCCCAGAGCACCATCAGATGTGGCACAACCCCCAGCCCCACGTCTAATTTTTAGAGGTCACTTTTCCAAGGAAAAAGTGGGGGTAGAGGCTTTCTCCCTTCAAAGACCATGCTCCTGGGTTCTAAATTTCCCCTTGTTTTATGCGGCTACTCTAAATGGATCTTATTCATTTCTCTGTGTACTAAGGTTCAACACGTACGCTTCGCTTACGGGAAGGAGAAAGTACTTTAAAGAGGAATATAAACTACAGGGTACAGACTCCTAAATAATCCAGTAGGGCTTCTAGAGAAAAGAGATTGGAGATAAAGGCAGTTAAAAACAAAATGAACTAAGAAGGCAGATGACTGGAAATTAACTGTTGTTTGGGGGAAATAAAAGACCTGGAAAACATAAATAAAAGCATAGGACAAATTTCCATTAAGTATCTAAAAAGGTGGCGTCAGTGAATAAATGCCTGGTGACAAGAGTTTCCCTCACAAGAAGCTAGCTCTAAGACTCTCTATTGCCATGACCCAGAAGCTGGTGAGGTGGAGTCTACATACCGGCTGAGCCCAACTCTCCCTTAGGCTGTGTCCAGAACAGGTCTTCTTATATCAGTTGCTGTCCTGTCAGCCTTCAGCTCTGTCATGGTTAGACTACATTAAGGCTATACCCCGCACTCAATTTCTGTTTCCTGCTCTCGGTGGGAACATAATGTTTCTTAAGGCCCCACTGTATGTGTCTAGTCAGATTAACCCTACACTGAAATATTTTCAAAGTATTTGGGGGGAAGCTCCATAAGTGGTCAGTATATTCACGTGTACTATGAGTACTGGAAAAATAGTGGAGAAAAGTGAAAACGGGAAGAATCCTGAAAAAGCCTGAGTGGGGGACTTCCTAAAGGCAAAGATTTGAATGGAAGAAACTTACTTAAATTTGGAAGATGATAAAGAAGAGGAGTTTCTAGGCACTGAATGGGTTGGAATAGGTTAGAATTGACAATGTTTGGTTAGCAAAAGAGAGAGTCATGCTGAGCCAAATAATAACCAAATCATTATATGTCACATTTTTTTAAGAACTTAAGGATATGGCCAATGTCCTCATCCAGCTTTCTACAGGGATTGGTGTGAGGCAAATTTTACATGTCACCTTCCACAGAATAAACTGCTTTCCCATCTGAGCTTAATAATTTGTATAAGAGGGATGAGCACACCTTCCTGCACACTGTCCTTTTTTTTTTTTTTGCTTTATTTGTTTGGGGTCATAGCCAGCATGCTCAGGGATAAGTCCTGGTAGACTTGGGGGACCATATCACACTGCTGGGGATGAAACCCAGGTTGGCTTCATGCAAGGCAAGCACCTTACCTGCGTGTTATCTCTCCAGAAGCTCTCACACTGTCTTTTCCTAAGGCAGCCTGAGGAAAGGCAAGGAGAGATACATCCCCAGCTCAGGCCCACAGACATTCCCTGACTCTGACTTCCCAATCAACTGAGAGAAGAAAAGGGGGATCTAATGCCCATAAATATACTTAAATACTAAAGAAGAGCTACCTGGTACCCAATTTTGTGACAAGTTTTTCAAAGTCTTATGTTGTTAATAATCTTAAGTCAAGTAGATGAAGAGTTTCCGCTTCTACAAGAGTGGCAAACACTAGGGGTAAACTTGGCTGAAAAGGGTCCATCTTTCTGGGTGGTTTTCCATTGTCTTAGATATGACTTGTCATTTCTGAGACTCCCAGCAAGCTTGGAAATGAAAACTCGTCGTGGAATTTCTGTTTATACAACAGAGGTAAGGGCTGGGCTGGGCTAGAGGAATCAGAAGGAAACCTCAGGCATCTTGGGGGAATTTCTGTGCCCATAGAAACACCCACTTTCTGGGGCTGGAGCGATAGCACAGCAGGTAGGGCGTTTGCCTTGCACAGGGCCAACCCGGCTTCAATTCCTAGCATCCCATATGGTCCCCAAGCACCGCTAGGAGTAATTCCTTAGTGCATGAGCCAGGAGTAACCACTGTGCATCACCGGGTATAACCCAAAAAGGAAAAAAAAAAAAACAAAGAAGCATCTACTTTCTCTTCCCGCCCACTCCCTGTTAGATATTTGCCAGAACTGAACACAGAATCAGAGAAGTTTCCAAATTGCTTGAGCTAGGCCTGCAGGGCTAGATGCCCGGACTGCCCAGCTATGCAGAGCTTCTCAGTAAAGAGGCAGCCACAGGTTCACCTGGTCAGCTAGAGACAGGATATCAGGCGAGTGACAGACACTATGGGGTTTGGACCTGCTTATAAACTGCCTGCCTGCAGCTCCCCCGCACCCCCCCCCCCCGCCCCCAGGGTGCTGCTCATGGTCAGCCCTGGAGGCATAGCTCATTTGCTTTTCTTTTTTGTATTACAAATAGTCTATCTGTATAGGATTATGTTTTTAAAAAATAATGTTTCTCTTGGTATCAAGGATGATCCCAATGGTCAGATAAGTCTGCATCTTCACCCTCCAACTATGTTGTGATATAATTTATATCATTTATATACAGAGAATTTGGATGAGTAGAAAACTTGGCATTTTCCTCCTCACTATATTAAGGGTTGCTGAGAACCCGGCTTTTAAGGAGGCAGAGGCCGGAATTTTCCTGTGAGAAATCGTTAAGGTTCACTGAGCCCTTTCATCACCAAGGACTGAGAGAAAGGCCTTGGAATGGCTTTACTCTACTCTCCTTTTGCTGCCCAGCCATGACGATGTATGCCCCGGACCCAGCTGCTGTCCAGGGGCTGGGAGAGGGGAGAGGGGGCTGAAAAGAGAAGGATGAGAGAAGAGGAGGACAAGAAGAACGAGTGATGATTCTGGGTGTTCTGTGAGAACAGAGTAAGTACTCCGAAGCAACTAATCTAGAAAGCTCCACTTCCAGACTCATGACTGCTAATAATTCCCCACCCAGATCCCTTCCCCTTGCTTCCACTTTGAAAAGATCTCCATATTTGTTGGGAGGAAAAGTCAGACCAAATATTTGGGCGTTGAAGTGTCACAAATGTGGTTTCCGTATTCACTGACTTAGTTTTGTCAAGGTCAGGGAAAATTATAAGTCAGTCCTTTCGGGGGAAAAACAAGACATGACACCATTATTATTTAGTGTCAGCTCAGAGAATATCAACTGTCAGTTCTAAGTAAAGAACTGATAAGGTTTTGGTATTCCAGGCTGCTATTTCCATCTTGAAGGTCTGCATGATAATTGTTTTCTGGGAAAATCTGAAAGGCTGTAGGAGATTTTGTTTAGAAATATTTGTGGTTAAAAAAAAAACACAAAACTTCAATTTGGCTTGGAGAGAACACAGTTGTGGGCATCAAGCAGCCAGCCAGCCCTTGGTTTCTAGCTCTGTCATTAACCTGCTGTGCAATTATAGGAAATGCTCCTAACATCTCTGTACCTGAAAGTATGGGAGTGGGCAGGCTGCTATGAAAAATTTTATGTGTTATATAACTAACACATTCGTATTAATGTCATATGTGGAATTCTATCCTGATCATCAACTCTCATCAGTTTCAACCTGAAGAAATCTATCTGACCCGGAACCAACTGACAATGGCTGATAAAAGCTAGGAAGAAAATACAGGAGATGAGGGAGACAAACTTACATAATTTTGTGCTGCAAAAAAAAAAAATTATTCAAAGTATTCAAAGAATACTTTGAATTGCAGTAAAATTCATACCATTTATCATGGAGCCTGATGGAGGAGAAAACTCTTATACAGATTTCACTAGGAAATTCACAGACAAAACTAGAGAAACACTTCCTCATAGGAAGAGTCTCTAAGGGGGATACTGGCCTTGTGAAGTTAACAGAGAAAACAAGGAAAGAACCTCCTGTGGTTTGCACAGACACACTCTCACGCAGGTTTGAGAATAATTCTGCTTCCTCCATTTGTAGCCATTTACTTCATTTCTGGTTCAAAGGAAAGGTACTGAAGGAAAAACCGCCTGCCATTTGGCCAAAATTAAGCCAAGGAAACTACAGCACAGAGGGTGGCTCTCACCAGAGTCTACTTCTCCAGGGGCACCCCGGCGAGGGGGGCGACACGCCTGGCAGCTGCTGTGGCCTGGATGTGGGCGTGAAGAGCTCAGGTTTCGCCGTCTGCATGAACCTGGTGGGCTGAGGTTAACATGTGTCAGTTCTGGGTCTGGCCTGGGCCAACAGTTGTAAGGAGGCCACAAACAGAAGGCTGGGGGGTGCCGCTTCCACCTTAAGCCCAACCCCTACAGCATCCGGTGATCTTGGGCCCAATGCAAGAAATAACACACAGTACTGGTAAACTACCACAGTGCCTTCGCTGGTGACAACAGCAGGCGATTTTGCAGTGAGCATGGGACCCAAAAGTTCTGACCAGCCAGGATTAGGAAAAGAAGGAGGAGGAGGAGGGGGATGATGATGATGATGAGGAGGAGGAGGCCACTGTCATATGGCTCAGAGCTTCATGGATGCAGAAGAACGTTCCCACCAGCCTTCATCATGTGTTGCCTGTGGCCAAGGCACTGTGGATTTAATGGGGTCATGGTTGGTGCCCAATCCCTTATGCCTGCTGAGCCCCACAGAGAAACAGAGGAGGTGAATTTCTAACAGCCTCCACCCTGAGTTTCTGCTGACCTTTTCCCGTATTTTTGCAACTTGAGGGTACTTTCTATTCACATGGACTCTGGGGCCCTGGGGATCCCCCTTCTCTTTGATTTGCAGGGAGAACTACAAAGACAGCGCTTGGTGATTGGTCTGTCACAGACAGCTGCTATTCACTGATTTCCCTTCAGAGACTCATGTGAGATCAAGAAAACAGTTCTGTTGAGTCACTTGCTCCCCAAGGGGTCTGAAAATACAGATCTAGGGGGAGTCCAGCCTGATGATCACCAACTGTGCTATTCTCCATCCCCAGTTGCATTCAAGGTGGCTCAGAATAGAAAGGAGCTGAAACTCTGAGGGGCTTGGGAGGCCAAAGGAAGGTGAGACGGCACTGACTTGACCCCTTCTACCTCTCTGCCATCAAGGCAAAGAGCATCCTCACCATCAGGGGCCCTCCAACCCAATCATTGGCTATGTGGGACCAATTCTACTTCCACAGAAGATCTGTGGCATAAACTAGGAACAAAGGTCACTCACTGTCTTTTTTAAAAGAAAGCTAAACACTGTGCTCAGGACAAATTTCCAAGATACCAGCCTCGTAAGCTATGCGCTTAAACAAAAATGAATGATTCAGTGTCCTTAGGGAAGCATATTGTATCAGTTTTTTTTTAAAGTTGGGAGGCAGGGGGAAATGAAGTAATGTTGTATCCATACTTATATAAATGACATCAATATAGACAAACAATAATAACCTAAAATAAGCAGAGTCAACATGGGAGACACACAAGAAGAATAGGCCTAGAACAAATACATTAAAGGGACTAAATATTTACATATTGGGTAGCAGTGGCTCCCTTCCATGGCAGTGTCATTGGAGAGCCTTCCATCTCAGTCAACTCCCAGTCACATGCTCCAGGCCCAAAAAGGGAGATCCTGGCCAAGAGCAGAGATCACTTGTGGCACAACCCCTAATGACAGATGGCTTAGATATGGCCCCTGAAAACTACACAAGAGGAAAAGCGAGGTTGTGCAGGACCACACTTGGCTAGAGGCAATGGTATGTCCATGATGCTATTCAACTGCCCATGGAAACTACCTTATTATTTTTTCTCCTTCCCAAATAATAGGTGCCTTACCAAGTACTTTACATACATCAGTTGACTTCACTCATGTGCTTATGTTGTAAACACTTTTATACAAGTCTAAAGATGAAGAAACTGAGGTTCAAAGAAGTTGGGTATTTTTTTTTGGCTTTTTGGGTCACATCTGGTGATGCTCAGGGATTACTCCTGGCTCGACACTCAGGAATTACTCCTGGAGTTGCTCAGGAGACCATATGGGATGCTGGGGATCAAACTCAGGTTTCCCACATGCAAGGCAAATGCCCTACCCACTATACTATCACTCCAGCCCCTAAGTTGGGTATTTTTCTGAGACCAAGAGTAACTAGTCCTTGGGAGAGTCAAATTCTAACCAGGTCTGCCTGACTCTCTAGACTATAGTGGTTTGACAACATGAAAGATTCTCAACATGAAAATTCATGACCTTGCTGATATTTGTTGATTAGTTACTTCAGAGCAAGGCATTTTGCTGATATCCAATTGATCAAGTGTCCTGTTGCTGGACACAAAGCCCCATGTAAATAAAAACTGTACAATATGTTTAAGGATAAGAGAATTTGGGGCTGGAGCAATAATACAGTGGGTAGGGTGTCTGCCTTGCACATAGCTGACCCAGGCTCGATCCCTGGCATCCCCTATGGTCCCTTGAGTACTGCCAAGACTAATTCCTGAGTGCAGAGCCAGGAGTAACCTCTGATCATTGCCGGGTGTGACCCCCCCAAATAAATACAATTTTAAAAATTAAAAAAGGGAATAAAATAGTTTTTCAGTAACAAGAAGAAACCAGTTGGCTGCTAGCATACTTTTCAGCAGATTGGAAACACTTAGTCTTTAGACTGGGAGGAATCATGCTCTAGTAGGTATGGCAAGAGAAAGGACAGACTCCTGCATTCTATTTCTGTCTTGGCCGCTAACCACTTTGCTAATATTTTCACTTCTGCTAACATGTGATGACAAGAGTTTCGGGAGAAAGAGTGCCACATAAGTGAAGCATATGAAAAGGCAGCTACTAACTAGTTAACAGTGGAAGATAGAGAAGCAGCATTGGTATCTGAGAGGAGGGAGCCAGAGGTACCACATCTGGGACAGACTCCACTTGGGTGTTCTCCAGTTGCATCTAAATCCATGGAGAGCAACCCTCGATATAGAACAATTCTTAAACACAAACAACAAAAGTGTATTTTAAAAAACAACTCTAAATAAGGACTATCTTTATTTTCCTTCATTAGAGCCATTCAAGAGGTATGTTCTTGTTTTTCTACTTCCAGTAATGCTTAACATTTGTTTTCAAATTGGTTACTTCATGCAATGGAGGTGCTAACTAAGAAAAAAAAATGGGTTGGGGTTTAGCTAGTCACTGATTTGTGAAAAATAATAGTGCCACTGCATCCTGACAGAGACATCCAATGAAGACACAGCTGACTAGAGCAAGTAGGGGCAGAAGTTTCTTCAGAAGTCACTCAGCTAACAGGCTAGACCCAAAAGGACCAGTGACCGAGGCAGGGATGTGACTCTTCCAGCAATTCCTGAAGGTAAATCATGATCCCTTTGCATACAGGAAAGTGACCCAATAGGGGGTGGAACTATGTCTGCATAGCTGAAGTGCCTCTGAATCCAGCATCTCGGATCTATGGTCCAAGTCCTGTGCAAGATTTCCTGCTCCAGAAAGCATGGCTGCTAAGAACAGATGCCCAGCTACCTTGGAAGCAAGACAGGCACATTCTTCTCTTTCGGCTATTTACGACAGTGTTTCTTCTCATGGGTCCCTCCTGCCCTCCCTAGGACCACAGTGAAATGACTAAATCTGCCTGTCGCTCCAGTGAATCCACTCAAATAAATAAGTCAATTCTCTTTAACTTTGTGGTCTCAACTCCTTGTTGGTTTATTGCAAAATTAAAGGGCACACAGAGTAGAACCATCAATCAGTAACCAGTAGAGGAATAAGTTCTTTGTGGAATGTACTGAGAAGCAGGAAAGCAGAAGGGGAAAAAAATGAAAAGAAACCTCATGAAATGGTCATTTGTGAGGAGAACAGAGAAAAAAAATATTCTACATTTCACATGCAGCATCATTTAGGAAAAATCTTATTAAAGGTTTCCTATCTCGCCAGGGGAGCAAGCACAGGAACGCAAACAAAAATCCCTCAAAATGATCTGCCATTTATTAGTTGGTTTCTTGTGGGATTTGCTGTATTACAGAGACACAGCCAGAGATCATGGGGCCAAGGGACTGGAACCGTGACTCAGCAGGCTCTGACCAGGGGAAGGAGATGGGAAACCACCATTGTTTATTGTAAAACAAACAAACATAACTGGTTCCCTCAGGCCTTTACTTCAACTTGACCTTCCCTTAGCACCCTTTTATTTAAAGTAAAAGCATCTTATTTGAGGTGGGGGGGGAGGGCACAACTTATTTGGAATTTTTAATAAATGCTATTTGGTGAGGGGGAAAGCTGAAGAATAGCATATAATCTGGGGAAAGCAAACTAAAATTTGCTGATTCTCTCTCTGCCCCAGCCAGGTTCTAGGAAACACTGCTCAATGCTTATAACCCACACTGCAATCCTCAGAAGAAGATGTCATTCCTCCACTCCAGGAAAGATGCCTTCCTAAAACTTGCCGAGATTGCAGTAAGCAGAAACACTGATGTGACCCCAAAAGTGTAACATCAACCAGAGACACCATGTTTATGCACAGTACGATTCTAAACGCTGCTATAAGAAAGGGAATGGGTAGTAATGGGAAAGCATAGTGACCAACAGTCCGCTGCTGACCTTTCACATCTACTCCAAGTAAGTTCCCTCTCTAGAGAACTAACATTCTTGCCCATCTCCCTGGAAAGGAAAGCAAGGTGCTCTGAGGGGTAGGGAACTGCTCATACTGGTAGCAGAAGACCCTTTGGATCACATGAGTATGACTTGGATTCTCACTGGTAGCAAATCATGGTGGCCTTTGAAACCCTTGGTCCTGGGGAAGAAATGGGTACATGTGTGTTATAACACACACACACACACACACACACACACACACACACACACACACATACACGTTCACTCCAAGGTACTTGAACGTAAACTCTCCTCTGATATTGTATCTCTTTCCACTTCAGAGAGTAAAGTGACTAGCCTAAAGCCTGTAGATCTAAGCATGGATCTAAGTCCAACTGACTAACTCTGGATCTCTACTCCATCTAATACAAGAGGATCTTAGCTTCAATACTTTCCCCAAACAGAGGGGAAATATATAATTTATAATGTTGAAACCTCTATGCTCTCTATTAGGGTGGTCCCCCATTACTAATGTTATTATAAGTATAAGTAATCAACTCTAAATTTATTAATAATAATTTTATTAATAAATTAAACATTTTATTATTTTAAAAATTTCAGGGCTGGAGTGATAGTAAGTGGATTGGGTTCTTGTCTTGAACATAACCAACCTGGGCTTGATCCCTGGCACCACATATGGTTCCCAAAGCCCTATCAGGAAAGAACCCCAAGTGCAGAGTTAAGAGTAAGCCCTGAGCACTGATGAGTGTAACCCCCCCCAAAATTTTTTTTTTCAATTTCAGTCACAGAGTTCCAAAGAAAGGATAGAGGAAGCAAAAAAATGAGAGAAAGTCATATCCATACCTAGGCAGGTTCAGAGCAAGACAGCAAAAACATTCAAGAGTGGTATATACATTTAGGGCAGTATTTCCCAACGTGAGCAAGACCTCCCCTCCTCCTTGGAGGCACTAAAATGATCCAAGGAGGTAGCAGTAGCCTTGAATGCATTGGAAGGTAACAGTAGCCTTGTTTGCTTAAGGAAGGTAGATTTGTGGGGGGAGGGTGCTAATTTTTGTTTTTTTGAAAAGGGAGCTGTGGGCTAAATAACTCTGAACATCTCTGCATTTAAGATTTCCTTCCCTAATCTCCATTATCCTTTCTCTGCATGAGTACCAGTGACTTTTACATACTCATCCTTCCCAATGCAGCTAAAAGAAATCCTTCCTGGGGCTCGCCTCCTAGGCCAGAATAACCTTGAAGGGCTTTGAAAACCTGATTCCATCTCTGAACTTTTCATAAATCTTTTTCCCCATCTTCTTTTTTTTTTCTTTTTGGGTCACACCTGGTGATGCACAGGGGTTACTCTTGGCTCTGCACTCAGGAGTTACTCCTGGCAGTGCTCAGGGGACCATAAGGGATACTGGGAATGGAATCCGGGTTGGCCACATGCAAGGCAAACGCCCTACCCACTGTACTATCTCTCCAGTCCCATCCTCTTCTTCTTAATAAACTGAATCTTACATCAGTCCCAGCTGGCTTTTGTTGCAAGTCTTTACATGACCATTGTGAGTGCGGAAAATGGATCTCTGTTCTAGTCTTAGGACTCCAACTTCTATGTCACTTACTCTGCACATTCCCTTCCTTCCTCTACTTGAAATAGAAAACAGGGTTCTTCATCTGATGATGGTTTATCCTACAGATATTTCAAGTATAGTTGAAATCAAAGTCAAACATATGAAAAATGAAACTTCAAGTGATTTATTATTAAAACTTAAAGCAACAAAAGCACTGTAGCACTGTCCTCTGCAATTGTTCATCAATTTGCTCGAGCGGGCACCAGTAATGTCTCCATTGTGAGACTTGTTGCTACCGTTTTTGGCATATCAAATACTCCACGGATAGCTCGCCAAGCTTTGCCATGCGGGAGGGATACTCTCGGTAACTTGCTGGGCTCTCCAAGAGGGGAAAGCAACAAAAGATTTCTAAAAATACTAGGTATAATTTAAAAAACAAAGCATAGATAAAGCTGATATAAAAGTGAATAACACAAATATATAAACAAATTATAATGAAAGGAAAATAGGAGCCTTGTCATAGATCAATGAAGAGAGTTATGGAAATATACACGATAGGAAGAGATTACTTATCCTTGAGGGATGTGGGATGTGGGGGTTGTGGGGAAAGTGTCATGTGATCTGGAAGAAGGGTACAGTTAGACATGGACATTTGGACATGCATAGTTGGTCATAGACAGTTGGTCATGGTCTTATGGAAAGTCATGCAAAATGGTAGAGGGAACCAAACATTGTCAGAACTCAGAGCTACACAATAAGCCTAAGCAATAACACAAAAGGCACAGTAGATCCTCAGACAATGACTTTAGTAACATCATTGTGAGGTAAAACAATTATAAAATAAGTTGGAGTCCTAAGACTAGAATTGACTATTATGGATGTAAGGGGTGATGATTACATTTGCCTTTGTGTTGTAACAATTTGAAGTAAATTTCTTGGTGCTTGCAGAAGGTCAGGCTGGAATGATGGGTGGGAACTGGAGACACTGGTGTAGGGAAGGTCATGCTGGTATTGGGATTGGTGTTGGAACATTGAAGACCTAAAAAACTGTATTATGAACAACTTGGTGAGTCACAGTGTTGTAATAAAAAAAGTTTTAAAAATAATTCAGAGCTACAGAATATTATGGAGGAGAATCTTAAACTGTGGGATATTGGAAGTCACTAAAAAGGTAATTAACCTTTATCTATTTATAGTCCAGACATCTATGCAAGCAATTCATCTTTCTCTGAGAGGAGGAGCAGTACTATGGTGAAGGCATTTGCCTTGCACACGGTCAAACCAGATTCAATCCCGAGCACTCCCCCGAAGTCCCCAGAACACTCCAGAAGTGATCCCTGAGCACAGAGCCAGGAATAAACCCTTAGCACAGCCAGGAGTAATCCCAAAACAGAACAAAAAGGAGCTCTTTGAAGAGCATGACACAGTCCTCCCATCTAGGAGACACAGGACAGGATTTATTTCATCATATATTTATGTCTGTGAATCCCAATCTATCAAGAAGTTAAAAAAAAAAAAGAAAAGTCAGTTGAGAAAGCCAACGATGCAAAATGCACACGTGCACGTGCACGCGTCTGTGTGTGTGTGTGTGTGTGTGTGTGTGTGTCAGTGTGTGTGAAATTTCAGGGTGAAGTTTTGAACTGTATTTAGAAGCTAAATTCTGCTAAAATACTTCAAAGAGTTCAGTCTCCATTGTAGAGGAAAGGAAAAGTCCTAATTCATATGCAAATGGGCTTTAAAAAAATCTTTATTAAAGATTTAGCAAACCAGGGGAGCATAGAAACAAAACAAGTGAAAAGTCCTGAAATGACTGCAGGTCAACAGCATCTACCTTGGTAACTTTCCTCCACATTTCTCAAGGCAGAAGAGACCCCAGTGGAAAGAGTTAAAAAAAAACTCTCACAATTTAAAACCGAAAAGGTATCTTTTTTCTATGCTAGTTACATTTCAATGTGACTGACAAGAAAGAGCTTTCAACTTTTCTGTGCAGGTGTTTAAAGCCAACAGCAAAGTTCAATGAAACTGTAATCAATTCAACAGATATACACATTGCTTTTCTCTAAATTCGGTTATTTGGTATACATGGGGGTGGGGTGGGTTTGGAGGAAGGTTATAGAACTCCTTTGACTCTTATCGAGGCTTGGAAATAAGGAAAACACAATATCCCTCTGGAGTTAAATTATATAACATGCACTAATCGGGTGGGAACCGAATTACACAATAGAAGAACAGAATACATGGCTCATAAAAGATGAGTCTAGATAAATGATAATTAAGGATGCTCACTTGTTCAATTAAGGAGAAAAGCTGGTAAGGAACCTGGCAATGAAATTATCAGGCTACCATCATCTGAACCCACTGATCAACTTAATGCGTATTAAGGGAGGTATAACACATTTGATATGATAAAATTAAGAGTACACAGGGCCAGAGAAATAGTACAAGGGGTAAGGCCTTGATTTGTATAATGAGTATAAGCGGCTGACCATGATTTGATTCCCAGAACCCTATATAGTCATCTGAGCACTGACAAGAGTGATCCCTAAGCACAGAGCCACAGGTGAGTACTGAGCACTGTGGTGAAAACCAAGTCCCAACACCTCCCCCTGTACCCCCCGATTGAAAACATTTATTGTGCCAGTATTTGATCACTTTACATACATTTATTTTGGGTTGAAGACAGTACAGGAGATACAGCACTTGTTTTGCCTGTGGTCTCTTGGGTCTTGATCCTGGTTTCAGCACCACATAATGTCCCCTGAGCACCACCAACAATGATCCCTGAGCACAGAACCAGGAGTAAGCCCTGAACATTGCTAGGTGTGGCACGCATGCGTGCACACACACACACACACACACACACACACACACACACACACACTCACAACCAACTATAGAAAATTGGTGATGGGAAGGAGCCTGGACCACACCCAGCTGTGCGGAGGATTTATTCCTGACTATGCTCAGGGATCACTCCTCATGAGGCTAAGTGGACCATAGCTAAGGCTGGGGATGAACCCAGATTGGTCATATGCAAGGAAAGTGCTTTACTCACTATACTTTCTCTCTGGCCTCAATATAGAAGATGTTTTTGTCTAAAAATATCTTGATCCTAAAGTCATAAACACTATAGGATATACAGCAACAAACAAGATGATGCCACCAGAAACCATCAGCCAAGTATAGAATTTATGGCAGCCAATTCCTCTAACAAGTCAATGTTTAACTAAAAGAGGGGATGCAGAGTTGGTTACAAACTTAAAAAAAAAAGTAAGGGGATCTAAGATCTGAATGCAATTTGTGAATCTTATTTAGACCCTTAATCAAATTAATAGACTCCAACAAGATATTATTGAGAAAATCGGGGAAATATGATGGCTGGGTGTCAGATGACAGTAATTAACTGCTAACTTTCTAGCTGGCAGTTCTGGTTTCAAGTCCCCTAATCAATTTAAATACGGAGAGTTGGTGGAAGGATATGGGTTTCATAGAAAATGAAAAGATACAAATAAGGATGGCACAAAGAAATACTTCAGTGGCTTCGAGCTCCCACCTTGGAAACAATATGGTCACAAATTCAAATCCCTACTCTCCCACACGTGCAAAGTGCAATTCAGCAGCTCGGCCATCTATGTATGGTCCTCGAGACCACAAACAATTTCTGGCTGCACTGAAGCAGGTGTGTGTAACAACACAACTTAAAAAAAATGTGGGAGAGATAGTATAGCAGTGCTTGCCTGGTACACAGCCCGCCTGGGTTGGATTTTGGCATCTCGTATGGTCCCCTAAACCTGTCAGGAGTGATTCCTGAGGGCAGAGCCAGAAGTACGCCCTGAGCATAGGTGGGTATAGCCCAACTCCCTCCCACAGCTGCCTCCCCCACCCCCAGGAAAAAAATGTGTGCAAGTCCCATGGCAAGGAAGACCCCTACTAGGCATAGGCATATGTACCAGGTACCACAGCAAACTTCAGTGAAAACCAGACAAAGCCTGCGTGCCTCAACCAAGAGTGTGGCCGCCTGACATGCACCATGGCTAAAATGTGCAGGCTCCACAGCCAGGGGTGAGTGGCTCCCCAACATTACAAAAAAACATTATTATCAACAATGAGGGAACGTGGAGGTGGGAATAAAAATACACAAACAAAAAATGCAAATTAGAGGAAGGGGAAGAGGAGGGAGAGCTGGAGAGAAACAGAGAGCAAGTGAGCAGACACACTATAATGCATGGAGAGGCTCACCATGAATTATGTACATATACTGGCATGGTGGTAGACAAACAACGTAGGGTTTCAACTAAGCTATAACCATGCTGTAAATGAGGGGTAGTAGGTAAGCCCTATGGTCATCTCCCACAGAGGCCATCTTCAGCAGGAAAATCAAGAACCACTTAAGTACATCACTTAGAAATACGGATGCAACTGGCAGAATCAATAACTCAATCATTTGAAAGCAGACCTTATCTAGAGAGTAAGAATCAACAGGAAAGAGATAACTCAGGGGAGAGAGTTGATGGTTTTCAGTTTAAATAAGGACATGCTTATTGAATTTGTAAAATAATATATAGTTTACTTTCATTGGATGAAGGCTTATTAAAATATATATCAAAAGGATACAGCAAGGAAGACTGGCAGCTGAAAAATTAATATGAAGGCTAATCAGAGAGGCAAATAATGGTAGTGATACCTCCAATCCTGCCAGGGCTACCAGAAGTCCTGTGTGACATACAAGAGCACACAAATCAGCTGGCAAGTAGGGTCTGGAGAGGCAAGAGGCAAATGGGGTCTGTTACCATCACTACTGAATCTCTTGCCTCCCTTATTAACAATTTCAGATTTACAAGTAACCTGCCAGTAATCCAATTTCTCATTTATCTAGGTCTAAAACGAGTGAGTGTGTTAGGCAGGCAGGCCTGTTTAATGCATGAAAAACTGCTTTCCATTCTGTTGTCAAATCAGTAAACTGTTGTTATGTCTTTATTGCTTAGTCTGGGCCCTGAGTTTCAGGACCAAGATAGGGCCAGGTCTACCTGAGTATGATAAGCTCCGGTTCTAATCAAGGCCCAGCCCAGAGCATCACAGTGTGAGATCTCCTGACAGTGAGTAGTGGCCTCCAACTAGAGGAGCTATGCTGACCTCAGAGACCTTTCCTGTACTACTTCAAATGCTTTCACAACAACCCAGTTATTACCCTGCTACCCCCAGTTACTAATTTCCCCATATTACATAAAATAATTGAGCAGATCATGTCTAGAAAGACAAAGTGCAGACCTATGGCTCTTTTCAAGCAACTATATACTTTTCCAGGTGGTTTTCAGACCCCACAGGGTACTATAGAGAAAAGCAAAGGTTCCAGAATTTTCAAAACATAGAAAGTATTCACAAACTCAAACTATTACCGTATAACATTTTGATTTTTTTAATTAAGAGAACATAATAATAAATATTATTAAATACTTTCAAGGTATTCTTTACCTATAATAGCTCATTTAGCCCCATGGCATAGGATCATTCTATTTTTATTTGTTTATTTATTGACTTTCAAGGATGAAGACTAAAGTAGAGTACGGTTGACCATTTTGGCCTTGGTCATGTGGTAAGAGCGAGCACAAAATCACACTTCAGCCATTTCTTTAGAGGGCATGGGGAAAGGAAGCATCTTGCTTGTAGGATAACACTGTTTTGTCCTTCTTCAGGTAGCTTAGATTTATCAGGTCACACCCATCCCAGTGCTAGCCGAGTCACTCCCATTCCTCTGTTTATCTGTAAACTCTTTGTGCTCTTCTTCCCAGGCAGTTAATCACCTTTTCTCCCTAATCAGATTCTGTTAGCTTGTAAGATCAGATCCTTCTAAAGACACTGAACTTGTTTTGTAATTTATGTCTTTTGCATAGTTTACCTTAAAGCAATGTCCTTTCTGTATGGACACAGGAAGACAGTTGATATTATGCTTTGTAACTTGGGAGTTGAATGACTCTGAATAATATTTACTCCTGGGCATCTGCTTTCTTGACTCAGTTGCCCTTAGTTCCTAGCACCCCAAAAGCAGGGTCCTGACAAGGGACTGAATGGATCCAGGGCAAGCTGTGAGCTACCCTGCCATTGAAATTGCCAGACTAAAGTACCACAATACTCAACTACTAGTTGACGGCATAGACAAATGCTGTCATGATCCAAAGGTAATGACGAGACTAGGACTCTGCTGGGGTTAGGAAGACTAATCTGGCCTGAGGACTGCGGAATATATAGTGAGATAGTCTCAGGAAGAACCAAACTGTAAGTTTATATCCCTTACTGTGCTCATACAGAATGACATTGCTCGAAATATTAGAAGTGGATTTACTACAACTATTTAAGTAGATGACTAGCTGAAGAAAGGACAAACCCTCCTTGGGATCCCACCCTTGAGCAGATCTCCTAGTAATCTGGAGTAATCTCTTTAGATGATATTTTATCCTTGAGTTAATCTCCTGAAGGAGTGGTCTGACCTCTCTTTGTTGATTTGTTGATGTTCAACCCACCTTTATGTCACCACCCAACTGACTGCTATATAAACTAAGACTGTAAGCTCGGAGGGGGCTTGGGCTCCAAAGATCCAGAGTCAGAGTGAGAGGGGAAAAGGGTTCTAGATTGGGGCCCAGGAGAGAGGCAGAGGAGAGACAGGAGTGAAGAGGATTGGAATAAACGGCAACTAAAACCAACCAGACTGGCTCTCGTTTCTTCCTTCATCTGCCCTTGGCCAACAGCTGTCCTGATCCAAGCCACACACAGCGGCTCAAGAGCACCAAATGTAGGCAGTGAGATAGAGCCATCCAGAGAGCCTGTGAATACACAACCTTCAGCATGCTTAGATTTTTACATTGCTAAGATGTCTACAGCATTTGAGGAACTGAGTCAGCTCTCACAGAGGGAAACAGAAACCTGCTGAACTCTTAGGACATCACAATTTCCCAAAGCCATACTATTGTAGCCAATTCTATTAGTCCTGAGTGAGGTGACTAAATAGCCAAGTTACAGAAAGTTCCCCCACTGATCGTCTGGTAAAGTGAAGCCCCAACCCAATCGCAACTGAATCCAAAGAATGAAAAATCCTAAAGTAACCCTTGACATCATAATAGAAATGTCATATTAGAGGACAAAGAAAAGAGTAAACATAAAAATTGCTCATTATACTACTTTCAACTTGATATATAAATCTCAGAAAGAGAATAGGCATTTGCTTTACTCCCCACTCCTAGAGAAGGCCGGAAAGAAATGAAACAAAAACAAAAACTGAAAATAAAACAAAACAAAGGGAAAAAAAAACAACATCAATTTAAAAAGTTCCCAAAATTCTAACAAAAGTGTTCTTTTCTCAAAACTACCACTTATTGAGCAGTTACTATGTGCAAGTAACGAGGCCAACTCTACCAACATTATCATCAAGTCCTGAAAATAGCTCCAGTTAATGAACTACTGACCCTGAAGCTGCTCAGTCAGCTAAGTTCCCTTCAGGAATTACCTGATTTAATCCAACCACTATGTCATTCAGATCATTATATCCATTTTACAGATGAAGACAGTGAGCTTCAAGAGTTTATAAAAATTACAGTAGGGAAGGGGAGAGCCAGAATGGATGTCAAAAGCCAGGACCCAGATGCAGTGGAACGCAAAGCCTCTCCTCTGACCCACTTTACTGCCTCTTCATTGATCTCTTTTGATCTAACCAACACACCCTGAAGGTTAGTGCTATAATCTATAGCTATAATCCATATCATATCTCCTCTGGAATAACAGAGGAGGCAAACTGAGGCTTGGGCCGGTTACATCTCATTCTGAAAAGAGACAGTGACAAACTTGGAGATTCAAATCCAGGACCACTTGACTCCAGGATCACTTGACTCCATCAGTGCACTGCATTATCTGTCCTCTCATGGAATGTGCGTTCTTTCATTCAAGGAATATTTCTCAAGAGCTTAGTATGCCCCAGGTACTGTTCCAAGAACTGAGGATACAACATGAACAAAATAGCTAGAAATCCTTGCCCTTTCAGAATCTGTAATCTAGCATCAGGAGGAAGACAATGAATACGATGAATAGAAAATGACATGGTATGTCAGAAAGTGATCATTTCTGTGGTAAACAAACTAGAGTAAGGGGAATTTAGCATGAGATGTGGGAATAGCTTGCAATTTTAAATAGTTTGGGCAAAATGGTTTTCAGAAAGGAGAAATGGAAACAAAGAACTGAAGGAGCTAAGGGCAGGAGGTATGTGGTTCTCCATTTAGTTTTCTAATAACCTCACCACAAATCCTTTACAGAGAAATCCTCTAGCCCCTTCATAGGCGATTTCATGTGATAATACCAAGAAAGCAGAAAAAACAAGGGCTCTAGTCTGAACTGTAGTCAAGAACTAACTTGCCCAAAAGGTACCAAGAAAATAAGTGCACCAAAAAAGCACAGTAGAAATGACATCTGCACATATATGTTCACTGCAACATTGTTCACAATAGCCAGAATCTGGAAACAACCTAAGTGCCTCAGAACAGATGACTGGTTAAAGAAACTTAGGTACATCTACACAATGGAATACTATGCAGCTGTTATGAAAGATGAAATCATGAAATGTGCTTATAAGTAGATGGGCATGGAGAGTATCCTGCTAATGAAATGAGTCAGAAAGGCACAGAATGACTGCGCTCATTTGTGGAATATAAAATACCATAATATGAGACTAACACCCAAGGACAGTAGAGACAAGGACCAGGAAGATTGCTCCACAGTTGGAAGTCTGCATTAAGAGCTGGGGGAGAAGGCAGCTGAGATAGAGACGGGATGAAGAAGTTAGTGATGGTTGGAGGGATTGCTCAGGATCGGAGATGTATGTCGAAAGTAGACTAAGAACCAAACATAACGGCCTCTCATTACCTGTATTGCAAACCATGATGCCCAAAAGTAGAGAGAGAGTAAGAAGAAATATACCTGCCACAGAGGAAGGGGGTGGGGTGGGGTGGGGTGGGGTGGTGGGAGGGATATTGGGAATACTGGTGGTAGAAAATGTGCACTGATGAAAAGATGGGTGCTCGATCACTGTATAACTGAAACTTAATCATGAAAGTTTGTTAACTTTTTTTCAGTTGAATCACCGTGATTCAACTGAAAAAAGAAAAAAAGTGCAACACTCATCCTTCATCACCAATCAAAATGGCAAGGTTGAGAGGTTTTGCCTGGACAAGGGAAAGAGGGAACTGTTTTACTTATCAAGAATTAGTTTCCAAAGTAAGTGACCCTCCCCAGGCAATCTGGGTGACGTCTTCAACAAGCACTCAGTTACAGATGTTAGTAATAACCAACTATTCTCATAAAACTGCTCTGCACGACAGCCAAAGATGGACTGATCCCTGGTGACCCAAATGCACTATCTCTAGGAAGCCAATGAGGCAAGTCGCATAGTCCTTTTCCATGAGCACAAAAGGCTTAGGCCATGCTGCTCTTTCCTCTGGCAAGGGTCGTTGCAGAGTTCAGCTGATGACTGTGGGAAGTTACAGAAAAAAAAGGAAAAAAAAAACACCTCCCTTAATTCACACAGAAAAACAAGCTCTTTATTACAAAGACTTAATCCTATTCCAAGCTTCAAACAAGGAAGAGCTAAAGCTAGGCATGGCATTTTGCTCCTTGTCTCTTCTCTGAATAATCCCTGGCTGCTCCATCATCTCCTTCCAGTTCACTAGTATATGTCTTTGACCATGTCTGAGGAAGCAGCCATCTATTTGCTGTGGGGCGTCTCCTGTATTAGACCCCAGGCATCTCCAAAGGATGGAAGCTGAAGAGCAAACTTGCCCACGTTGGTTATGAAAGTGAAGGGGATAAGTTATCACCAGTGTTCATGACAGGAATATATTACAGTTATCTGAAATTTATTTCTAGTTTTGATATATTGCTGAACACATCCTCCCCCTCCCCCCCAAATGTGATTCTATGATAACTGTTTCTAGTCAGCAGCTGTGAGTGAATTGAGGCTTTCTATCAAGGGAGCAGGTAAACTCAAGGCCTTGATCCCAGGCCTGTTCACCGGCACAGATGACACACAGCTTTCTTTGTGCAACACATACACGTGTACGTGTGGAGAGAGAGAGAGAGAAAGAGAGAGGGGAGAAAAAGTCAAGGGTGGGGCAGAGAAACTCAGATTCGACTCTTCACGGAGACACACACATGTTTCATTTTACTGGGATCCCACTGGGGAATGGGCATTGTTCGAAGTCGAGTGATCACAGAGAGCAGGACCAACAAAGCCTTGTCTTCCCTGGGGCACATACACACTGGGCGACCCAGAAATCTATGAGGCCACCCAGAGATGAGCCAGACTACTTCAGACAGGGTGAGTGATAGGAGGAACTGAAACACCTGCACAAGGTACTGATAATCAGGACAGTGAGGGCTGCCTGTCGGGAGAGGCCACTAGGGCTGAAATCTGAGTGACAATGCTGGGGTGACATGGAGTTCAGAGCAGAGAGTCCCATTCACAAGAGCCAAGTATTAGGGTCCAAAAAACACAAAGAAGCTTGGGGGCTCTCAGAACCCAAAGAAGACCAGCATGGCTAGAGGCTGATGTGTGACAGGGCTGATGAGTCAGGAATCTGTGAGCGGCCAGAGCAAAGAAAGGCTCTGAGTGACCTTCTTGGATTGGGTGTCCTGGGGGTGGAAGGACATTGGGACAAAGGGTTTAAAGGAAAAACAAACATGATCTGATTGATGTTTTCAAATTGCTAATGCTGAGGAATAAATAAAATGAAGTTTTTTTTTAAAATATCTAATTCCCCCAGTAAAGGTACAAATCTTGTATTGTAGGCAATCTCCTTTAAAGGAAGAGAAAGATGAAGAAATGGAGAGAACAAGCATAAGGTTGAGATGGGAAGAGGGAGGAAGGGAATGAAAGGAAAAGGGTAGTAAGAGTGAGAGAAAACAGAAAGCACAAGGAAAGAATGAAGGGAGGAGGGGGGATGATGGAGAGAACAGGAGGAAAAGAGGAAGCAGGAAGGAAAGCAAAAATCAAAGAAGGGAGGGAAAGAGGGATGACGGGGAGGAGGAAAGGAAAGGTGAGATCAGATTAGATCTACTAAAGTTCTTCAGGTTTTCGAGAGTTGAGAGGTAGAAAGACCAGAACACAAAGTCTAAAAAATAGACAGCACAGTAGAAGACCCCAGGAAGGGTCTAGAATGAATTCAGGGAATTATTCTTATAGCACCATCATGTTAGGTGACCAGGCAGTGACCCCTGAAAGAGGATATCTCATTATACTGATCTATCTAACATCAGCAGCAACATCAGAACGAGATATTTCTAGCTGAAAACATACCCAAACAATTCCAGTTCATCTAAGGCAGGATGTAGTCCCACTCCATGAGTCAGCATGTACTAATCATATCTCTATCAAATGCAGTTTGAACAACAAGATGGAAAAATGAACAAGAGCAACAACAAGTTGAAAAAGAGAATGTGTGTAAATTCCAGAGGCCATGTGCCATGGAAAATTTGCAAGTCTCATAGGGAAGAATGGAGGGGGAGGAATATCTGTTATGGTACACAAGCCCATCTTCAGATATATGTAGAATTTAGGGATCATCTCACATCTAGGAATTTGGGTTCCTGGTTCATCACCGTCAATGGTAAACAAACTCCCTTAACCTAGATCTATTTGCAATGAGATATGATCAGATATTTCGAGAGGAATCTGTAACTCCTCCTGTTACAACCCTAAAGAAGACAAAGGTCATCCTTAAACAGTCACTTGGCAGAATCTACTTCAGCAAATTCAATCTCTTCCAACCCCCTGTCAGTTTCGCTTCCCTATGGGGAAGCTACAAAAATGTACATGTGAGGAAGTGAGAGTGACCAGCTGGTGGTAATTTGTCTTTTTTTAAAATGCACAATCTACACAAAATATATACGCACACACAGAAAAGCAAATGGCAGCATGGTGTGTGTGTGTGTGTGTGTGTGTGTGTGACCATATGTATGCACATGCATAAATATGCATTCTAATGGCTTGTCCAAGAAAAATAAGCAAGACCTGAATATGTAAGGTGTGTCTACACAGTGTCTGAAGTGATATGTCCCAGAGAGGGAAACAAATTTAGTCTGGTTTTCTGGCTAGCAGGAAATACAATTCTCTTCTTACTGTTGCCTAAGGAGAAATGTTATAAATCAATGAAGAGGGATCTAGATAGTACAGTGATGAAGCACTTGACCTGCACACCATCAACCCACGTTCTATCCCAGGCATCCTATCCAGTCTCTGGAGCATCACCAAGAGTGATCCCTGAACAGAGAGTCAGGAGTAAGCCCTGAGTACAGACAGGTTATGGCTCCAAACAAACGAACAAAAAAGAACAAACAAAAATCAATTCAATCAGAGGATTTATTTTACATGCTGATGTCTACTGCCCACTCAATTTCCAAGAAAAACCGTATTTAGGTCACTAATCAAAGTGACAGCAATTTATAATTGTAGTTTATATACTGGACTGGAGCCATAGCACAGCACGTAGGGCATTTGCCTTGCATGTGGCCGACCTGGGTTTGATTCCTCTGTCCCTCTCGGAGAGCCCAGCAATCTGCCAAGAATATCCTGCCTGCATGGCAGAGCCTAGCAAGCTCCCCGCTGTGTATTCAATATGCCAAAAACAGTAACAACAAATCTCACAATGGAGACATTACTGGTACCAGGTCGAGCAAATCGATGAACAACAGGAGGACAGTACAGTGATACAGTGCAGTTTATATGCTACATGGAAGCTTCTGCATGGTCCCTGACATCTGAAAATTATAGTTTATCTGTGCAAAATGGGATCTATAGAACTCATACTTCTCAGAATCAGGGCAGAGGAAACCTAAGCATAAAACAGTTTAATTAGGACAAAGCATTGTGACAATGGCAGCTGCTATGACACTTTGATATTATAGTCAGACCTAAAGTGATATATGCAAATAACCTGATATGAACATAGATGTATCAGCCTAGATTATAATCCTCTGAGTTCAGCTATAGAGACATAATGGCCTATGAGTCATTGAATTCATACATAATTACTTGTACCTTCACTGAGGGACTCGCCCTACAGGATCTCAACATAGGTATTACTGGAACTCTGGCATAGAAATTTCTCTATTAAAAGGTTTGTATATAGAAGAACCGTCCCTTTGATTAACATTAAAATTTTGCAAAAAAATCCATCAGATTCTAAATATCTACTTTCTCATCTATTTTCTTTTTGGATTTTTGTTTTGTTTTTGGTTTGGGGCCTTACCTGGGGAGACTCAGGGCTTACTCTTGGTTCTGGGCTTAGGAATCACTGCTGTGGAGCTAGGGGGACCATAAGTGGTACCTGGGATCCAACTAGGTGTGGTCATGTGCAAAGCAAGTGTTTTATTCCTATACTATCTCTTGGTCCCCTCTTTTTGGATTTTTATAGCAACTTCTGAGAAATAACAAAAAGATATTATTCTCATTAACAAAATTATAAAACTATGGCCAGGGAAACGACTCAAAGGACTAGAGTACATGCTTTGCTTGCAAAAGTTTTGGGTTTGATCCACAGCATCACATGGTCCCCTGAACACTGGGAGCAACCTCCAAGTACCACATCAGGAGTAGTCTGAAAGCATTGTGGGATGTGGCTCCAAAACAAAAACAAAAGTAAAAACATAAAAAGGACAGAACCAACTGAACTTAAGAGTAGTTACCAGAATTGCTCTTTCTAAAATGACACAGGAGTCCAATCCCGGATTTTGATGATGTTCAACTACCATCATTTTTGTTAACCAGCAAAATAAAAATTAAACTTTAGCGAAACTATAAAAGAAATCAAGAGCAGTTTTTGCTTAGGGTCTAAGAAGAGGGAGGGATTGATTTTCAAAGAAACCTGCTAGAACTCATGGGGTGGAGATGGGGAGGTTGGAGGAGGGGTGGGGGTAGAGGTCGGGGATGAGGTTGAGGGGGCTAGGGGGCCAGAGAGGCTAGGCAATAGAAACAAGGCTGGTACACACAGAAATTTGCAGAGATTTTTCAACTATATACTCAATTTTCTGCAATTTAAATGAAAAATATGAAAAAATTTATATGATAAAATGTATATGATATACATTTTTATATCATAAAAATATGATAAAATCTTTCAACAAGTAAGAGAAATTAATGATCTTCATTATTCTCTGAACAGCTTTCACCAGGTGATTCAAATGCCTTCACCATTTGAACCTCCTAGGAGTGAGAATATTTGTTGTCATTTGTTTTTAAATGTAATGATATTAAATTATGTTCCTGGCTTGCCTAGTCTTTGTCGTTGTTGTCTTTTTCCATAAAACCACACCACCACGAAAGCCTCAATCTTGGCTTCCTAGGTTGAGGTTTTAATATCTGTGATTATCATGTTGTTCAAATTATTAGACTCACTCTGAAAAAGCTAAATGAGCTGGACTATTCGCCTTGTAAGCTCAAAAATTTCCAAAGAGGAAAGAAAAAAAAAGCCAGTAATGTGTTTTTTGACAACACAATATTCTTCCTCTTTCAAGTTGCCATTTACCCAGCTAAAGAATATACTACGAGGCAATATCCTGTGGTAGGCTCACAAAGTCTGGTTTTCAAGGTAGGGACACTTAATGAGAACTTAGGTTTTGGTCTTGTAATTTGAAGGTGAGTGAGAATTCTGATTTTGTTTTGCTTAAACTTGGTTCCTCTACTGTGTCATTCTACACAATATATGGAAATCCATAAATAGATGGGTCACCAATGTTCTGACAAAATAATGGCATTTCTATATTTTCACAGCACTAGACAAAGGACTTTTACATTTATTATTAATACACGTGAGGCAACAATATTGTAAGGTTAGTGCTATTATTAATTTTATTTCAATTGTACCAGTCACCAGGATTATATGTAATTTGTCAAAAGACACTCAGCCCTTAAGTGGTAGAGTCGAAATCTGATCTCATAGCCTGCCCTCTATTCATTTTTACACCTTGCCACTGATAATTGCGTTTAGAATCTATTCACCTTCCAATGAAACCCTTATGACTCTTTCCAACAGCGTAAACACTGGTCCCTTTGCTAAACTTCCTCCTGGTGGGGAAAGAAAGAACAAAAGTGATGGGGTTAAATTTAATTTAAACCTGGGACATACATTTGACTTCATTTGAAGGCACTATATCTCATTAACTGTGCATTCCCAGTATCACTAGTAAACAAAATCATATTCACCTCTCAAATCTTAGTCGTTTTCTCTTAGTAGCTCTTTCCTTGTTTTCCTGTGACTTATTTCCTTCCTCTCTGCTATTGGGTTCATACCAATAGAATGGAATTTACAATCTTATATCGCCCAGGTAATTGTTAACATACAAACTTGTTGGGCTGGGCTGAGAGCACTTTGAAAACAAGGACCATGACTCATTCACCTTTGTGTCCCTGTCAAAGAAAGTGTGAGAGCACCTGATATAAAACAAAAAGATCCTGTGAGGGCTGTTAAATGCTCACTATGAGATCAAATAACTTGTTATATTCTTATCCATAATTAATACATATTTTTCTTTTCTTTGGTTTTTGGGTCTCACCCAGGATGCTTAGCGCCTACTCTTGGCTCTACGCTCAGGCATCACGCATGGCCAATGCTCAGGGTACCATATGTGGTGTGGGGATTGAAACTGTTAGAGTCCGGAGTCAACCACTCCTCAAGGACAGAGAACAGGGCTGATAATGCAAATCACATAGCAAGGTTTATCGGTCCAGCTAGCTAGGGTCCAAGTATCTGCCCAGCGCTGCGGGGTTCAACAAGGACCCCGAGCACTAAATTCATCAAGTTCTTATACTTTCATTTTAGCAAGTAAGCATTACTCAGCAAGAATACATATATATTTTGTTGTTGTTGTTTTGGCCCACAACATCCAGCCCACTCCCTAACAGTTACATTCCAGAGACCTAATCTTATTCCGGGGATGTAATCCTTGACAAAAGCATCTGGTTTTCCTGCTTTTCTCGTTCCTGTAAGAGGCCTAAGTTACCTAGAGGCTGTCATGGCAGTTCTCCGGCTAAGTGGGTTCAAACAAAACCAGGCTGGCTATGTGCAAGGTACATGCACTCCCCTTTTTACTTTCACTCTGGCCCCTAAATCTTGAGAGACCAGATTTTACTGTGGCCAAATCACTGTCACAAACACATAACTTGGCCATTATATACCTACTAGTTCAAAAAATTCTATTTTAACCACTTATTTTCAACAGTCATTGCAATCTATCCCTAGTGAATAAAAAACTATTTACTCCAGGAATCAGAATAGTAGGAAACCCGATTGGGAACTGGTTACAGGACAGGAAGCCGAAATCCAAGACACTATCTCTCTTATTCCATGATGCCTGTGTCTCTTAACAGTATTCCTCCTAAGCCCCTTGACAAAGATTATACTATTTATTTTATAACAAACCCTGTTGAAAGTATTACATACTATTTTACAGGAATAGTTCAGAGAAATGCAGGTCCTTGGGCTCCATATTCCAAGTTCTTTCCACTATATCATGCAAATTCTATACACATACCTTTAATTGGAAACAATTAGTATCTAGACAACACATAAAAGTGGTTGAGAAACAGGTTAAAACACAGTATGAGGGGCTGGAGCAATAGCACAGCGGGTAAGGCGTTTGCCTTGCATGCGACTGACTCGTGTTCGATTCCCAGGATCCCATATAGTCCCCTGAACACCACCAGGGTTTCCTGAGTGCAAAGCCAGGAGTAACCCCTGTGCATCGCCGGGTGTGACCCAAAACGCAAATAAATAAATAAATAACACACAATGTGAAGTCCTCTCTCATTTTCTGCCATTCACTTTCCTAGGATCCTGAAAGTTGCTGCATCTTATTTAGCACCCTAGTAAATTGAGGCATTCTGATTCTCTTTAGCATGTGGTCCTTAATCTGCTAAGCACAAATCACAAAATCACAAATCATCCTGTTAATCGTCGATTGCCTTGAGCAGGCCCCAGTAATGTCTCTTTCATCCTAGCCCTGAGATTATATTCAAGGCTCTTTAGGAGAATGAGACCCATCATTGTTACTGGTATTTGGCATACTGGGTACGACACAGGGAGTTTGCCAGACTCTGCCGTGTGGGCAGGCTACATTCGGTAGCCTGCCAGTTTGTCCAAAGTAGGAATGAGATAATAAGATGTTATAATAGGATGTCGCGCGGCCACAAATGCGGCCACGCGGTTCCGGGAGCTGGTTTTTATAGTCTCTGAGTCTTGGCCGTTGATGGGATTACACGGCACCAGGGGGCCAGTTGGTGGGTGTGACCCCCGCCTACTGGAATTTGGAGGATCTGGGTGGAGGATGCTCGGCCCAAATCCGAGTAGGCTTGGAGATCTCGGCCCCAGAACCCGCGTGACTTTGCCCCTCTGCCAGTACCTTCATGTGTGCGGAGAGTGGTCTCAGCATGGTGGTGGCTTGTCCTGGAGGTCTTTGGCTGCTGGAGCCCTGGTCGGGGCAGGGAGGAAAGCTCAACCCGCTCCCCTCCAAGGGGCCCCAGCGTCAAGGACAGTCAGGCACGGGGACAGGAGACTGCACTGTTCTTCTTCCGGGAGCTGGTATGTGTATCAATATGGCCACTACTCTGATTAATAGAAAGAAGTCAAAATAGACCTACTAATTCTGGATAAATACAGTCCTCACTGCCATTCTGAGCATATCCCGATTCTCAGAAGTCTCTTGTTTTTAGTAATTCAGGGGAAGTGGCAAAGGCAGGCAAGGAGTAGAGTATATGTCTGCAGAAACATCTCAAGGGTTTGTGAAGTGACACAATAGCCCATTCATATGTCTGGGGAGCTTGTCTGTTCCTAGAAGAGGAGTATTAGGCAGTTAAAAGACAAGCATCCAAAAGGTGAAATTACAAATAAAATAAATTTGCTGCTGACTTCTCTTTGCACATTGCTTTTTTGGCATCCCATTTACCTTCTATAAGTTGTTTATGATCCTGCATTCTGTTTCTGAGGATCAAGGCTGCCATCGGTGCTCATTCAAACCAGATGTTTTCCAGGAGAAAATGTCAGCAAGGGGGCAGGGCTGGCCCGTTTATGAAAGAAGGTAGGCCTTACAACTTTCCTCCTCCAGGACACTGCAGATTTGACTCAGGTTTCGGAACTGAAAGCCTGACATATTCTTTTCAGCTTACAGTAAAGTGTAGTTTATGTATTGAAACAAGGACTAGTGTCAGGTGGGAGGTGAGGGGGAGGACATCGCAGGAAATATTTCAATCTTTGCTGTATATGTAATCAATATTAGTTAAATAAACCTGAAATATAACCCCAGCATTAAGTATTCATTATTAATATTATTACAAAGGAGGCTGGACTTCAAAAACCTAATTTAAATTCTGGCTGAAAATGTCATCCACATTTACAGGGACTATTTGCCTGTGAGTCCTCACTGAACCCCTGACCTTCCATGTGTCTATCTGCATCCGTGCTCCCTTTTCCTTCCTTTGGCTTTTCCTATCTTTCATGGAAAAAGTAAAATGCTTTTACTGTAAACTACCTAGATTGAGTAATTTCCAATTGCTTACAATAAAGAGTCTTGAACATAAATACTGTTATGCATTAGAATTTTTCTGTGTTCAGTTTTTCCTGCTAGGGCAATTTGTTATATGGGCAATCTGCAAAGTTTCTGGGAAGTGCAGGCAATAAATATCCTCTTCCCTCCAACCCTCACAATGCACCAGAGAGATAAGGTGTATTTTCCTGGATGCAGATGAGGAAATCAAGGCTCAGAAATTTGCTCAAAGACTAAAGGCTATTAAGGACAGAAGCCTCGATCTAAGTGGCTGAGACTCAGAATTTTATGGACCCCTGAAGGAAGTTGGGTGAGAAGGAAGGTGAAATATGACCCCACTCCCCAACCCCCCACACACACCCCAGTAAGAAACTTAAAGTTGCAAGGTTGCTTACCATTCCTCACTATTAAACTGGCACATTTTCTGCATCACCATTGAAAAAACTCTGGGGGGCTGAGAGAGGGTAGGGAGGGGGAAGTAGGGGGTGGGACTCTAGGGCAGCTTGGGAGGGCAGTTTTGAGGTTTACTTAAGACCAGATGTTTCTCATTCAATCTCCAAACCCTATGCCACTATCTTGGGTCCCCCATCAAATGACTGCCCCAGATACACAGTAATATTTTTATTGTGGTTTAGGTAGGACTTATCCACATGCCTCCCTGTCGGCTCTCTCCTCCTACGGACTATAGCGACTCCAATACATGTACAGCAATGCTCACATGGAACAATGCATAAGTTATTACCTCATAATGAGAGGATTCCAGGGCACCAGGGTGGTATATTTCCAGTAGGACTCACTCCCAGTTCTTAGGATCCCTGCACTCAGATAGTTTATCTATTGGTGCACCCTCCCTTCCCAATCTTGGAACCTCAGTTCCCTTGCACCTCTCTGGTCCCCTCCCCTTAAAATTTGTTTTTTGGGTTTTAAATTCAAAAGTAACTTCTCCCTCACCCCTTTCTCATAAACTTCAAAACCAACCTTATATTTGTTATTGATTTTGGAGGTGAGGAGTGAACAAGAGTCCTCGTTAACCCAACTTCTTCACTTTGGGATAAGCAGGGATTTAAAAAATCTAATACGGAGGGTACCATTTTATAGGGAGACTGAATTCTAAAGTTGGCCTATAAGACAAAATTTACATAGTCAAAACTACCCTGGAAAATCCCTTAAACCTCCCAGAACAGAATATGTGATTTTGTAGTCACACCGCTGCACAGTCATATGTGTAGTAAGTAATATTCATATTCAATGCCTAAAATTAAAATTAAAGTTGCAGAATACAACGTGGTGGCATTACACACAAGAAAGAGTGTAGAGTTGAACTTGAATAAATTAAATAGAACTCTGATGCTACTCCTCTGTATCTCTCACCCCCACACCCCTCCAGGGTTTTCGAACACTTCTAAATAGGCTTAAGGGCTCCATTTACATGAAAAGACAGACAGCTCCGGGAACCTTTGAGGCCTTCTCTAAAGATACACAATCACCACAAAAGGAAAAGGGAGAGCATTCTTTCACACAGTTCTCTTTTCCTGTTTTTTGCCTTGTGGCAGGAACAAAAGTTTTTTGAAAGAGAAACCCAGTAAAAAGTACAGGCAATAATTTCTCCAGGCTGTGAAATGTGGAGGTTTCAGAATGCCTTCTGAACCCTCTCATACACTGCAGGAAGCCCCAGGAGCCACTCAGAGATGTAAGGGCCAGACCTTCCTGACCAGTTCGCCTGAGATCTCTGAAGAATGCACCAGCCTCAAGAGAAAAGCAGTTCTAAGAAACCAAGTAGAATGAATTAGAAAGGAACATTCTAGCTTGAGCCTGGAGTGAAATACAGGTTAGATTAGGTACTTTTAGGTCACTGGCAGATATTTTTTGAGAAAGTGTTTATTGTATAAGGAGTTTATAGTTTTCCAAGTATATCTTTAAATACATTGTCAGTAATTGTTTAGGTTAGCTGCTGAATATTTTAGTAGATGTGAGCAACTGAGCTTAGCTCTACCACTGTCCTTGCTATTCTCTGCTCCCCATGTCTTCCTCCTTCTCACAAGCAGGGACACAAGCAATGCCTCTGTCACACTGGTTTGCTTTTTGTTCTGGGTCACATCAACATGGGGCTTCTATTCCAGGGTCTTTCACTCTGTCTGGAATATGATTTCCTTGGTTCTCTTTAATATTAGACCTTTCCAGGGGCTGGAGCGATAGCACAGCAGGTAGGGCATTTGCTTTGAACGTGGCCAATCCGGGTTCGATTCCCAGCATCCCATATGGTACCCTGAGTATCACCAGGAATAATTCCTGAGTGCATGAGCCAGGAGTAACCCCTGTGCATCACTGGGTGTGACTCAAAAATTGAAAGAAAGAGCAAAAACAAAACAAAACAAAAAAGAATTACTCTTGCAGTACTAAGGCCTCAGCTCGAGTCATCACACAAAGGACTACTCTAACCATCCATCTCCCATTACACCCACCCTGTCTTGATTTCCCCCATTGCACTTACCACTATCTGAAAATGCCTTCTCTATTTGTTATTTAGCGTATCGTATGACTCCTTCGATTGGAACAGAAGCTCCTGGAGAACAGGATCTCTGCTTGTTTATTACTATCTCCCGATGTCTGACCCAGAATAGAAGTACAATAAGTATCTGATCGGATAATAAATTCTTCTCAGGCAAAATAGCCTTAAAAGAATGAGCACAGTATCAGGTCATAGGCCTCTTGCTTGAACCACAACATTGCTGTCAAGGTACTAACTGGTGCCTATTGTCTGAACTACCATGAGGGGGCCAAGAAGGATAATAGAGTATTAGCAAGTCAGTTGTTAAGCCTAAAGTTATAGATATTTAAACATTACAGAATTGACTGGTTTAAGGTTTCTCTGCATATTACTTTCTTTGCTTGCTGAAAAAAGAATAAAAAGAGATGAGAGAGGCAGAACAATCACCAATCACCTGTCTGCAATATCAAGGATATATCTCCCTGTCTTGTTTGAAATCTCAAACAGGGTCAAAACCCCACACTATTAACTAAAACCCAGGTTCTTTTGTACTCGGCGCTGGTAAACGCAATAAGACTTTAGAGTGCTAATCTAATCTGTAATAGTGTAAAATATGAGAGAAGCAATCATAGTTATGGCATAATAATTAGACATGTGATACATTCTTCTTAGATCACAAAAAACACACCAACTTCCGTTTGAGATACTAGTCGAAATGCAGTTTAACATATCTTTACTGAGCACATTTGTAGACCAGACACTGTACCAAGCAAATGAGAGGCCACTGAGATAAGAGCAAGTGGCCTCAGCGCCAACAGCCAAAGATTATAAGGCTTAAGAAAAATATACAGGAACTTGAGCGATAGTACAGTGGGTAGGGCATCTGCCTTGCACATGGCCAACCTGGGTTCAATCCGGGCATCTCATATAGTCTCTTGAGAACTGCCAGGAGTAATTCCTGAGCATAGAGCCAGGATTAACCCCAGAGCTATGGCCCAAAACAAACAAATGAAAATATACAAACATACAAGGCTGACCAAAAGTACACAGAGTGGTAAGATCAATCCACTCTCCTAAAAGATAATTAAAAAAAAAAAACAAGTAAATGATCTACTAGAATATATAGAAGGCTGTGGGAAATAAGGTAAAGGTAAGGTAAAGGCCCTCCCGTTGATCATCGATTTGCTCGAGCGGGCCCAGTAACGTCTCCATTGGAGACTTTGTTGTTACTGTGTTTGGTATATTGAATACGTCACGGGGAGCTTGCCAGGCTGTGCCATGCGGGCGAGATACTCTCGGTAGCTTGCCGGGCTCTCCGAGAGGAGAGGAGGAATCGAATTCGGGTCGGCCATGTTAGCTGCTTGCAAGGCAAACGCCTTACCGCTGTGCTATCACTCCAGCCCAATTTATATTCCCTGTAATCTAAACTATGAAAGATACTGAAATAACTAAAGAATCAAAGGTAAGTGTCAGGATGAGAACCCAAATGCTGAGACTATAGTCAGTCCTTTTACTTCCCTGTATTTCCCATATTTCATTTCTTTGCTGAAGATATGATAAAATCAATCAACATGAGACAGAAAATAATGGGTCAAGCAATTTTTCCACATCTAGCTTTTTTTTTTTTTGGTGGGGTGGGGGAGGGTTAGGGGGTGAAATCTATATAACTTTTCAAGTTAAAAACAAACAACAAACAAATTGCATAATTGAGAAAGATTATGGTGACTTAAAAGCAACTTCTTCTCCAGATGGCACAGAAATAATGATCCCAATTTTGAGCTATGTAACTTATTTTTTAGAAAGTGTTGGTACAAATATTTACTGAAAATATTTAACTAGAAATTCAAAAAAGACTAAAATACATGTAATCACTGGCCATGTTCCAGAATGTTCTATCTAGAATGACTAAGAGGATTTACTTTATAGAATGTGCTGTCAGCCTTTTTTTTTTTTTTAACAGACCTGAGCTAATCCAGAAAATATGTTGGCGGAGCTCTGTGCAGGTGTGTGTCCGAGACCTGTGCTTCTCCTTGGTTTGGGAGTCAGCTCACTTTGCAATCATATGAAACTAGGGCTATTTATAACCTCATTGGCAGACTGAACTGGCCAGCACTGCATACTTAACCTTGACCAATGCTTTAGTTCCCCCCAAAAGAAAAATACCTTCGCATGTGAGGACCCTACCTTCTAAGTATGCTATTTATGCTCTGAAAGTTTTAAAATCATTCTCCCTTTCCTTTCCTATTGTTTAGTGCTTTCAAAACAGCAAAAGAACAGATAGGCCCAAGGCGGTAAAGGCTGAGTAGGAACAGACCTGCATGCCTACAGCATTATGTACCTCTACAACTTCCTGAAGTTCTGTGCTTCCTTTAAATGTGATTTCTACCATTTAAACATACATACACGAGGATCTACAGAGCACTTAGATTTCCTTCAGAAAACCATGAATTTCAGTGTGGCATTATAATTACATAATTTCTAGGGGGAGGAGTAATAAGGGGAGAAAAGGGAGAAATTAAATACTTTGAGAGAATGGCTTGCAGTCATTGGTGACAGCTCAAGATGATGTTTATTCCTTAGGCATTTCCCTCTCCTTTTTTGGAAAAGAGAAGTGTTAAATTCACCTCATTTAAAAAATATTTATACCTCTATGTGACAGGCTCAGTTCTAGGTGCTGAGATTACATCAATGGCCAATACAAAGACCCTGCCCCATGGAATTACATTGTAGTAGGACAGACTATGTTGGTGTGTTGGCTGGAAGAAAGACAAGAAGGCAAGTACATCTACTGTTCAAAGGAAAACCCAGTCAGAAAGATGGGAAACCATGTAAAATCATGGACATCACGATGAATATTTTGTTTAACATTCTGAGAGATTTGGGAAGGCACAGGAAGGCTTGGAGTAGAAGAGTCATAGTTTGTGTTTTAGAAAGATCATTATAGTTGTTATAACAAGAAAGGATTCAAGGAGGGCAAGAGTAGAAGCACAAATACCAGATTACCCAGGTGCTAATGCTAATGATGATAACTTGTATTTAAATGGAAGAGGTAGAAGAAGTTGGAAGGCGGGTTCAGGGCTTGTTTTGAAAGTGCTGACAAACTTGCTGGTGGATTTAATATGGAAGGAAGGGACAAAAAATGAAATCAAGGTTAAATCTGACATTCTTGGCTAGGGCAACTGGATAAATGGTGTCATTAATTGAAATCACAAATATTTCAGAAGAGCAGTGAAACCAAGAGCTGCATTTTGAATATATCAATTTGTAAATGCTTACTAGATATTTAACTAGTTGTGTCAAGAAATATTCTAATATTTAGGTTAAAAACTCAGAAAAGAAGCCAGAATCCTAATAACCAACATACGTGTATGAGTTAATAGCCACCCCCTTCCAAAATCAGAGACCACCAGTGCTAGACTCTATAGTACTCAGTGGAGACCATGTGGAACCAAGGATCCAGTTCGGGACTTGGCACATGTGAGGCATGTGTTCTACCACTTGAACAGCTGCCACAACCTAGCTGCTGCAGCTGATATTTAGTCTGAGGATAAGCTATAAACAAAGATCAAGAAATGAAGAGAACAAGACTCAAGTTCTGGGGGACTCAAGTCTGGAATAGGGGGCAGAAAAGGATACAAAAGAAGCTATTTTTAAGAGAGTGATAGAGCATAACATATGGACTGTCTGCTTTGCCTGCAAGAGACTCCTTGAATCCCCAGCACTTCTGGTAACAACCTGACAGAGCTGAGAATGGTCCTTGAGTACTTTCCTATGTGGTCAAAAAAACAGCCAACCAAACAAAAAAAAAATATAAATCAAACAAAATAAGGGTGGGGGAGATAGTATAGCGGGTAAGTAGGTTGCCTTGAGTCTGGATGACCAGGGTTTGGTTTTCTGGCACCACATATGGTCACTCAGATCCTGCTCAGATTCCTGAGCAAAGAGCCAAGAGTATATCCTGAGCACTGCAGGGTGTGGTCCCAAAAAAAAAAGAAAAAAATGAGCAAATAAAAATAAAATAGGGGAGGGGATGATGTCCTAGATGCAATGCTAAATAGAGAAAATGCATCAAAGATAAACAGTCAAATAGTACTGAGAATGTACGTAAGAAGAAAACTGGGAGCTTAAGATTGGAACCAATAAGGCCAAAGTCACTGGTAGCCTTGAGTGGTCTCAGTGGGATCACCAGAATAAAACTTTGATCAGAGTGGACTGAGAAGAGAATGGGTGGAGGTTGGAGAACTAAAGACGGTAAAGACAAGCCTTTGAAGTGACTTGAAACAAAAGTAACTAGAAAGACATTACAAAATCTGAGTCATATTTTAAAGAAGAATGCTTTTTTCAGGATCTTTTAATGCAGTTTGAAAATGGAGAGGGGAAGTTGAGGAAAGACAGATGTAGGTGCAAAGGAGATGAGGGCAGGGCTGAATTTAGAGCACAAGTAGAGAGTTAACTTGAGCTATAATGAGAGATACCATGGGTAGAGGTCGAGTGTTAAGAGTTGTTAGTGGAGGATTGAGACACATTCTCTTTTAAGAGTGTTCCTTTTTTCGGTGTTTGGAGGATCCTCCCAGGAGGGGAGATGCATGTTGAAAGTAGACTATGTACTGAACATGTTTGCCACTCAATGCCTCCTTTGCAGACCACAACACCCAAAAGGAGAGAGAGAACAAAAGGGAACGCCCTGCCACAGAGGCAGGGTGGGATGGGGGGGTGGTGGGGTGGGAGGGATATTATCCATGGTGGTGGAAAGTGGGCACTGATGGAGGGATGGGTATTTGATCATTGTATAATCGAAACCCAAGCACAAAAAATTGTAAATCTACAACTGTACTTCATGGTGTTTCACTAATAAAAAGAAAAAAAAAACAAAAAAAAAGAGTGTTCCTTTTTTCACAATGAAATTAGAGAAAAGGTGATTCAGGAGGGAATGGAAATGATATGAAATAACTATTTTGGTGAAGACATGTTAGAACTGCTATGACTGAGATTCATTATGAATATAAATTTAGATAATATGTGCTTTCTTCATTGAAGGCACAAAAGGGACAAAGATTAAGGCTTAGTAAGCACAGAGTATTTGACAGTGAGCATGACAGAAGATAAAAGAAAAAAAAAACAAAACAACTGAGGGCGTATATAATGTAGAGGCTATTAGAATAGACCAAAATCTCACTTCTAGTTCTAGGAAAGGGAACAAAAGTCTTGGGAATAGTTAAAAACATGGTTATATCAGTGATCTGAGGATCCTGATTTGATCGGAATGGTGTAGGAGTTGGTGTGATAGAAGAAACAGGTTACAAATGTAGGAGGTAACATTAGAGCAGAGGAAACCAGGAAGTCCTGAGTGTGGAGGAGTTAGTGGAATGGACAACAGGCTTAAGGTAGAGCCACTGGAATGGGTTCTTGAAGTAGGATGGTGAAAAGATCCTTGAAGTGAGGGGCCCATTCTAAGAATCTAGGATGTTGGACAAATTTTATATCTGGATTATGAAGTGGATCAAAAATGATTATAAGCATAAAGGGAGTCAGGAATCTAGCAGAAATCAGGAAGATGATCAGTCATTGAATCTGAAAATTGGTATTTCTTAGGTATGATTTGCTAGTTTAGATTTTTTTTATGCGTTTCTCATCTTTAATTAGAACCTACCTCTTACCTGTGGTAGGTTCTAATTAAAGATGGGTCTAGGTATGAGTAATTTACTCAAATCAAATCAAAGTGCTTTGAGTAACAATAACCCGCTTCAAATTCCTATACTGAACAAGTTGGTCTCGGCCTGTCCACATGAGTTTCCAAATAGGGTTACCTAGCTGAGGTCCTTCCTGCAATTTGGTACAAGGCACAAAACCCTTCCTTTTTTTCCTTGTATTCTTTGATAGAGACAAAGTTTTCTGAAAATGTGGCATAAATAACATCCTTCCTTGCCTGCCCCCTACCAGGGTGGCTCCTTGATCCTCCTAACTACATTTCAGAACTTCCATTGCCAGTGGTCTAGCTGGCCATTTTCTAGACATGTACACTTACTCCTGGTCAAAGTTGACTAGACACCAGAGTTTAGAAAACTGAGTCAAAGGCAAGAAAGGAAGTGAGGATCTGCCAGTGGGAGGTGAGACGAGAAGCTGCCCAGAGTGCAGTTCGAGACATATCCGTGAAGGAGGCTACACACATTTCTACTGAAATCTGCAACATCAGCCTCCACGAACGCTAAATTCTCATGGACCCTGTTCTTAAATTTCCAAGAGATTCTTCCTCCTTTGCTGCAAGCCTTCTTTTCATCTGAGCTAGCTTGAGTGGGTCTTTATTTCTCATGACCACAAAAGTCTAATTGAAACAGTGCCAGTGAGTGAAGGAGGGAGAATGATACTCTCCAGTCAACTGTCTCCCGGGGATGGTCATGAGCTTCTCTCAAACAACAGCAACCTGTGGGAAAGTGCTGAGTAGAAATCTTGTAGAAAGGTGCATCCTTTGTGTAAACCCTCACACACACAAACACACAATAAAACAATACGATCTACATTGCAGAACAATCCCTGAGAAGTATGCTTTATAAAATAAACTCTACTTTCAAGAAACTATAGAATTTATTATTAGATATAGACACACACTCGAGGCCCTCCCGTTGATCGTCAATTTGCTCGAGCGGGCCCAGTAACGTCTCCATTGGAGACTTTGTTGTTACTGTGTCTGGCATATCGAATACTCTCGGTAGCTTGCCGGGCTCTCCGAGAGGGGCGGAGGAATCGAACTCGGGTCGGCCATGTTGGCCGCTTGTAAGGCGAACGCCCTACCCTCTGTGCTATCGCTCCAGACACACACTATTGTTTTATTTATTGATAAACCCAGAATCTTTACATCTTATTGAGACAATAAGCCCAGGAGAACTTTTCAGGGTCACAATAATTTAGTACTGACTAGAGATACGTTTCTGGAATTAAAAAAAAAATCAAAACCAGTTGCTATTGGTCTCAAATCTTTCTAATCATGTCAACTCACAAAACTCATGTTTCTGAATCTCAAATATATCTTCGTTAAAAGTTAAGCAATAGGAGCTGGAGCGATAATATAGCAGGTAGGGCATTTGCCTTGCACGCGGACGACCCAGGTTCGATTCCCAGCACCCCATATGGTCCCTCGAGCACTGCCAGGAGTAATTCCTGAGTGCATGAGCCAGGAGTAACCCCTGTGTAACGCTGGGTGTGACCCAAAAAGAAAAAAAATGTTAAGCAACAAAAACCCTTTCTCAGGGTTTTGTAAATATTCAATGAAACTATACTAAACAATTAAGCATTGTGTTTGGCACACAATAACTATGGAGAAATATCAGTTTTCTTCTTTTAATTAAAATGTTTTTACTTTGCTTATAATTAATATATCTATCCATTAACTAAAAGCATTAACCATGTTAATGTTAATTAACTACTGTCTTATTCTCTACCATTTTAAAAGGACTGACAAAAGGAGAAATAAAAGAAAAATTCCACTCACATAGAACTTACAGTTGAATTAGAACACCAAAAAACACCACTGAAGTACTTTAAAACCCTAACATATTCACATAATAAAATTTAGGACTTTAGAATCTCATGTATTTTCCAATTTTTAAAAATTTCCAGTTCTATCACCTAAACAAATAAGCTATTTTCTTTTAACCATATCCTCTCCTCATCTTGATTCACATCCACACATTTAAACTTTATTATGTTTTACTTTTATTTCTTAAAACTATATAAAAATTATTCTTAATGAGGTCTTTCAAAATCATCATTTAATTTTAAATTGTCACTTAAAACACAAACTATTAAGTCTGTATATTATAATTATTATTCCATTATTGTATAGTGAAACTATTTTTTCTGTTTTACATTAATTTCCCTTACAAAGTAAATTGCAATTGATTTGATTAGTACATTGCCATTTTGTAATTTAAAATTTTCTTTTAGATATTAATCCTCTCTCCTGGAACCTATATCCCCAGAGATGCTGTGTTAACATATGAGCTTTGTTCTTAGAAATATCAACTGTTTATAATCTCCTTAATAAAACTCATGAATATTTTATCTCTTTAATAAACATATGAATAAAACTAGATTGTATGTTGATGACTTTTTTTCTTGGTTCCTGTTTGCTGTTGTGTTGCAGTCACAGGGTGTCACATACAAGTTTTGCTGTAGTGCCCACACATTTGGTTCCAGGACTCACAAGCGTCAAACATCAGACTGCAGTGCTCACACACTTGACCTTGGTGCTCACTGAGGTGGCACACTTTATTTGGGATGCTTGCACGTGTGCTGGCTGGGGGCTGTGCTCCTTTTAGCTCCATAACCATGTTTGATACATGGAGATGAAACCAGAGATAAGACTCATGGCCTCATGTTTGTAAAACAGGTGCTTTGTTATTGAGCTATTTGCAGGGTATCTTATATTGACGACTTTAGTATTCATCTGACTATTCAATGTCTTGCTGTGCCTAAAGTTTGTCTTTCTGTACCAACTGTCAGATACACAGACATTTAAACTGCTTAGGATTAAGGCAATAGATAGCTGGAGAGATAGTACAGATGTTAAGGCTCTTGCTTTAATATGGAGCCAAAGCTGTTAGATCCCTACCACTGCCAGGGAAGAACCTTGACCACAGAGACAGAAAGCCTGGAGCACCTCCAGTTGTGGGCCAAAATATAGTCTCCTAGAAAAGAATCAAGACAATAAAACAGGCTCACAAAGGAGTTGGACTTTTCCCCATTCCTTGGAAGCACAGCAGTTAGTGCTTAGATAATAATACTTGGTGAATGAACCTCAGAGCAAAGGGACACTGTAGATAGGAAAATACCAAAGCAGTGTGATTTCTTACCGCTGAGGAACAGCTACCTGAAAGCTGGACATAAGAAGAAAGATTTCCCCAAATGAAATTAAATTCAGACACACAGTCCTAAATAATGCTATTATTTAATGAATGTTCTGATGTCTCGTCAAACATCCTAATTCACTGGGCAAAATGTAGAGACCTTTTGTTCCTTTCCACAAAGGATACTCAGCAGACATCAGTGACATGGCAACAAATACTTGCCAGGACAGGTGACAACGATGTCTAGTCTGCAGCTCTAGAGATGGGCTCTCAAATCCAATGTCTGAATAGGGGAAATCTTAGCTACTTGTCAGACTCAGCGTGTCACCTCACCCAATCCAGTTAGAGGTAAGGTGCAGTACATATTTCTTTGGTTGACCACAGTATAATGTCCTGGATCCAGATGAACTTTCTTTGCACAGTATTTATTATTCTAATAAACCAAATGGAATGTTTAGAGATGACTGGAGCAATCTGATTGGCAAACTTACAGGGCATTAATTCTTCCAAGGTGACTGGTGCATAAAAAGTGAAACTATAGCACTCATGTAAACAATCCATCTGCCTCATTTCCCTCCCCCAGGCACCTCTAATTTTCAGCTTATGTTAGCTGTAAGACGAGCTAATGTTTTTAATGTCGAAAATGGCATTATCCCAGACATAGAACTTACTTTAAGGAAAAGAGGGAAAAATTTCTGTAACTATATAGATTGTATCAATAGGTATTCATAACCAATGACTAAGAAGAATCACTCATATTTCCATAGATAGGTGGAACCATGGGAGAAGCAGCTCAGAAGCAAAATATAATTTTACCCTGCGCATTATAAGATTCATTTTAGCTGAGAAAGTTGTGTGACAACTTTTGCCCAAAGAAATTATTGTATTTCAATAATACTGTCTGATAATCCCATTTTTTCAAACTAGGTGTCTCCCTGTAGGTATCTTAAAAATTAGGAGTGAAAGATTGTTTTTGAGGCAAACAATTTATAAAAGAAGTTCAATAAGCCAGAGTTGGAATTATAGGGTCAGAACCAAGATTCACAGGTTTTTTCCTGGGGCTAAGAAAACTAATTGCCCTAAAAGGTCAATTCTTAATTATCTTCAGGTAATTACCTCCCTACATTTATCTTGAACAAATCTTGCTTTAAACTTCTTGTTGATATTATTAACTCTGTCAACCCTTTAGTGTATTCCTGTCCTTGAATTCATTCTTAGACCCAAAATAGAAAACATTTTTTGAAGATAGCTGAAATACAAACTCCTCAAGATATTATCTGGGCTCAAGACTGTAACTCATTGGTAGAGACTTGCCTTGCATTCATGAGGCTGAGTGGAGGCTTAATCCTTGACACTACCCCATATCATTACTGGTACTACTTTTGTGATCCTGGAACTATAACAAGCACAACCCCAGAGAACACCACCAAGTGTGCAATCCCTGGATATCACAAAAATAACAACAAAAAAGGCAAGGAAAGGATATTAATGTTCAAGAGACTAGGGCAAAAGGAAAGGTGAAGAAAAAGAGGGGAAGAGCAAAGTAAATGAGGAAGAAAGAAAAAGGGGAACTAGAGCAACAGTGAAGAATTGAAAAGGAGGAAGAACAAGTGAATAGAACAAATGAAAAGGAGGAAGACTGAAGATTCCCTCCAAGAATAAGCAGCTTTACTTAGGACAGTAAAGAGAGTTTTTCCAGAAGTGAAAGACTCAAGACACTAGGGCACTGCAATATGCAATATGCTGTGGTTTGCCTCCCCCATCTCTTAACACCCAAAGGGGTACTTCCAAAGCCCAGCACACATCTGCCATGCAGACTGAGTGACTCTTCGCATGACTTTGTTTTGTGGTCTAACCCAGAAGTGCCCAGAGGCTACTCCTGGCTCAGTGCTCAGGGGTGACTACCAGTGGTGCCTGGGGAGTCCAAACCTGGGCTTCCTGCCTGAAAAGCATGAACTCAGCCCTCTAAACTCTCTCTTCAGTTTCTCTTGATAATGTTAGGTCTAACAGTCCCTTTGTTGGTTATATGATGCCTGCGGATTCCTTTTCAGGAAAATACTACCGAGTGCATAGAATAAAATACACAGAATTATAAGGGAAGCTGATTTTTATAAAAATGACATTTTCAAAATGAAGTTTAAATATATAAAATATTGATAAAAGTGCTTCTAACTGCACTGTGTATAAAATTCAGTGGCGGATCTAATAAAGCTACTACAATGCAAAAGTAGTGATTAACCAACAATAATTCAAGAAACAAAGGTTAAGTATACATGGTTTAAAATATCAACTACTGCCAATACAACTGTGGGTTTTTTTTTTTTGGCCTTTTGGGTCACACCCAGCGATGCACAGGGGTTACTCCTGGCTCTGCACTCAAGAATTACCCTGGTGGTGCTCAGGGGACCATATGAAACGCTGGGAATCGAACTCGGGTCGGCCGCGTGCAAGGCAAACACTCTACCCACTGTGCTATCACTCCAGCCCCAATACAACTGTGGTTTGCTGCCTATATTGAAAGTGAGAAAAATGCTGGTTTCAGTGACAGGTTAGTGAAAATTATTTTCTCATTGGGGATTTTGGGCCACACCTGGCTCTGTCCTCAGGGGCAAAACCTGACAGTGCTTGGGGAACCATATATGTAGCCAGAATTTAAACTGGTGTCAAGGCCATAGCTGCATGTACGAAAGTGCCTTAACCTTTTTTACTATCTACTTAGCCCCCCAAATGTATTTTAGTTCATAAATATCATGATTCTGGTGGAGACAAAAATTACTGACCCCAGGCTAAGAATTTCTCATTCATTCTATGTTGGGAGGGAGGTGTTGGTGTTGGGCCATAAAGGGTGGTACAGAGGCAGCTCATGGCTTTGTGCTTAAGGGTCACTCTTGGTGATGCTCAGGGACCAAATATTTAATCAGTGCTTCAACTGAACCAGGGTCAGCTGTTGCAAGGTAAGCATCTTAACCCCTGTACTAGCTCTCCACCCCTTATGGTATTTATTCTATTTTCTAAGAAGAATAGAAACAACCTGAAGAGACAATTCCCTCTATTTTATAAACATAGGAATACTATGAAATACCACAGAAGCTCTCACTCAAGAAGCTCTAAGTTTCTAAGGAATTAAGAATTCTGAAGTATAATAGTAGGAAGAGCTAACAGGAAGTGGTACTAATTATAAAGGCTTATTGGAGAAGGCAAGACCTTTCAAATTCCTAAAGAAGTACTAAAGAGGGTCACTGGCTCATTGGAAAAATTAAATACAAATCCATCTCATACCACACATCAAGGTAAGATGCAGCAACTTGGAATTACATGTAACTATTCAAAACACCAAGAAAGAATACAGGTATTTTTTTCTTCGCATTTATGATTGTTTACACAATGCAGAATTGTGCATTACGGATGTTTTAGCACAATACTCAGGCTAAATACAAATATTCTAGCAGACTGGAGATGTAGCTCAGTGCTAGAGTACATTCCTTGAATCTATGAGGCTCTGAGTTTGAGGCCCACACACATAAAACGGAACATACGGCGAGACAAGAAAGGGGGAAGGGTGTAGGTCATAGGACAGACTGCTGGAGCTTAGGCCACTTTTATTCACATGACTCTCTGTATTTTAATTCTTCTCATCAGAGAATTGATAGCATTACTTACTTGTGGATTTGTGGTAAAGAGTAACTAACATTAAAATGTGTCCATATGAAATAACTGACATGGCATTTAAATGTTTTTCTGAAAAGTGTCTATTTTCAGGGAGCAGATAGATAATACAGTGGGCAGGGCACTTGCCTTGCACACAGTTATCCTGGGTTGATCTCCATCACTCCATATGGTCCCCTGAGCTGCTTCAGGAATGATCCCTGTCTAAGTGCAGAGCCAGAAATAAGCTCTGAGCACAACTGGGTGTCATTTAAGTCTTAAATAAGTGATAAATTAAAACTAAAATAGGAAAAAATACATGAAAGGAAATATATCAGACTGTTAAAGACACTCTGGATTTTGATTAGTGATTTTTATTTTTTCTTTTTTTTTTTTTTCTTTTTTGCATTTTTGGATGGATAATTTGACCAAATTAGAGCAACTAACATTTCTTCTTGAGGAAAAAAGTATAAAACATAATAGTATTGCTTGAAACAGTGAACAATTTTTAGCCCACGAATAAGAAATAGGTTAAAAATATGTAATATATGCCAATATTCTATATGCCTTCAAAGGCAGCTGTTTTAAAATTAAATTTTTCTGCAATGTTTTTACATTAAGAAGTTTCAAAAATGTTTATATTAAATTTGATGGCATTTTAAATACTGTGTATATTTCTCCATTATCTGGCAAAAATATCTGTGTGTGTGTGTGTGTGTGTGTGTGTGTGTGTGCGTGTGTGTGTGAGTGAGTAAGTGCGCATGTGTGTGTAATGGAGGAAAATGTGGTGAAGGATAGTTGAGAAAGAGATTAAGGCCTAAGGAACATATCAAATATTATTTTCATATGGCTCTTAGTTTCTCTATTTCTCTCTATATAATTTCTCAAGCCTGACATTTGAGGACCAGGCAGATGGTTCAAAGGACTGAGAACATGTTCTACATGCAGGGCAACAAGTTTGATCCCTAGCACCACATGGTCCCCAAGTACCTCTGAGGTGACCTCCAAACAGTGTGTTAGAAAGAGAACACAAAAAAGACCTACATTTGTTTCCCTGCCAAGGTAATTTCCAGGAAAACTGGGTCTAATAATTTTCCAAGCCTATAAACATTTTCAGAGCTAAAATACAATTATAATTAGGCTGGAGCGATAGCACAGCAGGTAGGGCATTTGCCTTGCATGCGGCCGACCTGGCCAACCCCGGTTCGATCCCTCCAAGCCTCTCGGAGAGTCCAACAAAGCCTGGCAAGCTACCCATGATGTATTCGATATGCCAAACACAGTAACAATGAGTCTCACAATGGAGACGTTACTGGGCCCGCTCGAGCAAATCAATGAACAATGGGAGGACAGTGCTTATTATATTTTGCTATTTTAGTTTTAGCTTTTTGATTATAGGTCTACTCAATTCCTGCAAGGTTATAGGATCAAAAAGAGGAATTTGAGCTCTTTAGCACAGCGGGTAGGGCGTTCGCCTTACAAGCGGCCAACATGGCCGACCCTAGTTCGATTCCTCCGCCCCTCTCGGAGAGCCCGGCAAGCTACCGAGAGTATTCGATATGCCAGACACAGTAACAACAAAGTCTCCAATGGAGACGTTACTGGGCCCGCTCGAGCAAATCGACGATCAACGGGAGGGCCTTTACCTTTACCTTTACCTTTCTTTTATTAAAGAAAGATGTTCAGTCCTAACACATAATGGTATTTTCCCTGTAATATTAGAAAATAGAGAATTCTGAGCAACATGTAGTAGCACGTCATCTTTAAACACCACTATTCTTTCTCACTGTCCAAAACAGCCCTCACGCTTCCATTGGGCTGAGCTAGCAAAGTACAGCCAGCAGGAACATCCAAAAAATGTTATTGGAGTCTGCGAGCAGAGCGGCCAGAGGGAGCCACCATGGAAACAATGCCCAGTTTGCCGGGTGCACCAAGACGCAAGGCCCATGCTTTGAAGGAACGCTTCAGAAGCAGGGCCAGCCCATCCTGGGAAAGTCTCTTCTTTTGAAAATTATTTTCTTTACTTTGTTTTCTTCCGCAGGAGAGACAAAAGATTACTCCTCCACATTCCTTCAACAGCTTCAACAGGTTTTAAGCTGTTTACTAGAATTTAAAAGAGAAGAGGGGGGGAAAAAAAGAAGGCCTGCGACCCATGTACCCTCAGCAGCTCCACTCCCCTCTGAAAAAATAACCCATGCCTGGCTCTTTCACCTTAAGGCTTTTAAGAAGGAATTTTAATGGGATCGGGCTCCTCTAGGTGCACAGACTCGGAGGGAGGAGCGCCACCGTAAATGATACTTTACAAAGAGTCTGGGCCCACTGGCCACAGCCGGGATGTTAAGTCCATAAACAAAATCTGTCTTTAAAAAAAAATCCTCCTTGAAAGGTGCAAAGGAAGAAGATGAATCACTTCTTTTTCTCTGGGTCTGTCTTACAAAAACCAAGGACTTGTCAATGACTCCCAACAGCAGGGCCTTGACAAGGAGTCAAAGACAGGACTGTTCAGTCCAACCTCTCTCATTGCTCTGGAAACATTTTCCTCCCAATTAATGTAAGTTATGAGCCTGCAGCAGAGACCTCCAGAAACTGACACTCGAAACATTAGGTGACTTCTTAATGCAGAAAACCATGGGAAAATGAGCGTGAGAGAGGGTGACACTGAGCGTAAGGAGCTGGAACTTCTTGTGACCCCTTTGGGGGAAACTCTGCTTCTCTACTGGGCCTCAGTCCCCCAGCTCACCTCTGCCAGCCTGTTTTCCTGTGTGGGAATATCCTTCATTCTTCAGCTCTTCTTTCTTATTCTGTAAATGAGAGACTCTAGCATTTTTAGGTGTAGATAGAAGGTTTGGAGTGCATTAGTGCTGATTTTATCCTACGGCAATCAGCACATTTGCCCAAAAGTTCTGTTCCCAGAGAATTTGAGGGAAAATGTGGCTTATTTGGGGTGCTTTTTTTTTTCTGTGTGGGGAAAAAAAATGCTACTACTGTGTTGTTCATTTTGGAAATACAAGTCCAAGGATTTCATTAATACTTGAAACCATCTATGGGAATTGACTGCATTTGGGTTGTTTCCCTTCAACATAAACTATATAGTTCTATACTTGCAGATTACGAAAAAAATGAGCTGTCTTATTTAAAATTGAAGAAACACGGTACGACTCATTTTTACCATTATACTATCCAGAAGCTTAAAAACATGGCCTGCATAGTGAAACACACACATACACACAAGTAGACACCTTTGCTACAGTCCTATGAGCAGAGAATATGGATTAATTGGAGGGTATGAAAATAAAGACAGGACAAGTAAGGAAAGGCGGGGCGAAACACCATTCACAACATCATAAATAAATCACTCAGAATGGACGTTAAAGACAAGAGTGGGAAATGAGCCAGGCTATACTTGCGAGACGGAGTCTAAGGTTATTTTGTGCAACACATTTATTCATGAAGTACCAAAGCAGCTATTAGAGGAAACAATAAAGAGGTGCCCTCCCCCTGGAAAGCTGAGGCCTGCTTTGGAATTTTTATGACATTTCATTCTTAACAAACAAGGTCTCCCAGCATTCTTTCAGCTTCAAAGCATCACTGTGGGGAGGGTGTGGGGGTAGGGGCGCTGAGGTTGATATTGTTGATATCCTGTTAGATTTGTTTGGGGAAGGATCACACCCTGTGGTGCTCAGGAGCTACTCCTGGCGGGGTTTGGGGGACCATATGTGGTGCCCGGATCAAACCAGGGTCAGCCAAATGCAAGGCAAGCACTTCACCCGCTGCACTATAACTCAAGTGTTGGGAGTGCTATCCTTGGTGTGGTTGAGAACACACCGTTTCGAGTATTTTCAGAAGCCACAGCAATTATTCCTTATGGAAGTATAGCAGGTCTAGCAGACAATCAAGTCCACAGAAGTTCATATGCCTGGCCCATAGGGTCCACTTAACCTCTGGGACACACCTGGCTCACTACAACATATCCTCTGCCACCTTGCCTGCAAAAGGTGACCTGGCCAGGACCCCAGCTACAAACAAAAAAGGATCTTGATTTCTCCTTGGAAAGCTGAGTGGGGTGTGGTATCAGGAGTGAAAACTACAGTCTAGTTCTTTGTTTCAGAACTGGGCTCCTGAAAAGTTTGAATCCCCCTCAAACCCCTTTTTCCCTTTCATTTTTTTTTTAAGTGAATCATCTACCATTCACACCAGGAACTTGCTATTTAATGAAACCTCATTGTGGTTCCATTTGTATAAGAAATTGCTGAACCTAGTACTCGGGGTCTTTGGTGAAACCCGCTGCACTGGGTGGATACTTGGGCCCCAGCTAGCTGGAACAATAAACCTCACTATGTGATTTGCAAATAAATAAATAAATAAATAAATAAATGCTTTAGTGATCATAATAAAATTTTTTTCATTTGTCCATTTTATCCACTTTGGCTTGGTTTTGATGGCCATCTTTCATGGAGACTACACTTAAAGGGTCTATAGACATCCATCTGAAGGTCAGAATACGATTCTTTTCTATTTCAGCAAAAAATTTCAAGAAAGGGTTCCTGTGCCCTAAGATTTTTTGTTTTAATAGTCATAAGAAAGCAAAAGTAGTGCTGAAGCTTTGTTTAGCTCCGAGCCTCCTGTGACATGGTAGAGATTTAGGGTAACGGATGCAATGGCCATCCCGAGACCCGAAAAACCCAGTGGGTAAGAGAACTGGAAGCCATGTCCCCCACATGGGACAGCAGTATTTCCAAGCCAGACAACAGTGCTGCCCCCGGGCCCAGCTGCTCTTGAAAATGCCAAACCTGCTTAGTGTACCTGAGTCCGTGACACACACAGCATGTTGAGCTAACCCAGCGGGGCCTTCTGCTCTCCCTCTGCCGTGCCACTGACACTTCTCGGGGCAAGGGTCAGGCACCTTACCCCAGGCCCACTGGACCCACTAATACACGAGGGCAAGAGTGCTGGAGCCACGGACGCATCCACCCCAAGCTGCCGTTCAATAGCTGCCTGCAGGCCATGTCTGCCCGCTGCTATGTGGATGCAATGGGGCAGAAATTCAAATGCAGGGGAGCTGGAAAAGAAAAACAGAAAGAGGGAAACCTAAAAGGCAGTGTCTTGGAAGCATATGTTTTAGAATCACCCCAGCCAGTTCCCTGTCAAGAAAATATTGGCCAGGTCGGCTGGTCCAGTCTCATGTAGCCACAGATGGTTTATGACTTGCTCGCAGGCCCCTGCTAGCACCAAGATGCCGGGATCCCAGAAGCTGTGGTGTGGCTATTCTGCCACCTAGTGTTACTCAGGAAAACAAACAAATAGCATCTTTTAAAACACATACTGCCTAAGAAGAGTAAGAAAAAAAAAGAGTTAAGAACACTGCTAAACTGTCTTTTTGTTCTTTCTAAAGAATAGCCTTCCTTGGCACGACATCAGCCTTGGGAGGCATCGTCGCTAATTACAATAGTCCTCTTCTTTTGAACAGAACACCAAAGAGCCCCAAATCTGGAGTTTGAGATGAGAAGGAGAAATGCATGCTTACCACCTCAAAAACCCATTTTAATGATTGTTCAAAGACCTGTTCCCTCCATGTAACAGGAGAATATGAACAAGGGAATGAATGAAACCACTGGGAACTGGACAAGGAATCTGTTGTCATTGTCAGCTCTGGTCTGGAAAAGAGAGGGAGAAGCAAAAGGAGAAAAAATAGACAAATAGAAGCAAAAAGGCTTGTGGCTAGGGCCTTAGTGCTCCTATACTGGACACACTTGAAGGGAGGAAATGAGCGGGAGCCCAGGTGGGCTTCTTCTCTGGGCTGGGTGCACTGCTCAGTATCTCTGGGTTTCCATTTTGTTTTCTGGAAAACAGTGGTGCTTCTCTCTCATGTTCCTATTTTCACAGCACTGGCCTGGAGGGTCAATTAAGTGATGTATGTGAAGGCATCCTGTAAACCATGCACACCCAGCCAAAGCGCTCAGCATCTCCTAGGAAAGCCCATTCCCTCCCTTTCTATTCTTTCCCTCTCTGGATTAGGCTGTGGCTCAAATGAATGGGGTCCTCTGAGAAAATGGCTGCTTATACTAGAGTGTTAGTGTTTATTCTCAAAAAAGCACTTCTTCGGTTCATAGAGGTATTACGCAAAAAGCTCAAAAATCTCATACAACATACGAAAACATCCTCCCACAAAATTAATAAGCAATTAGCCTTATAGTTCCGTATCAGGCTATTCCAAATTGCTCTCCTTCAAGTTACACTTCCTCGAGAATGATAAGGCTCTCTTGATGCAGTTCTAGCTTGATTAACTCTCAATCGAAAATTGATTCATCCTTCCAAGTTCTTAAGAGTTCCAGGCAAAAGAAAACAAATTTTTCTTCTTGTGGGCAGAGCATATGCATATGCTGTGATGTTAAACCGGGTACTGGGAAACTTTGAGTTCTTCATTCTGCTCCCACACTAAGCTGTGTAACTTTAGGCTGGTTACTTGGGCACTCTCAATTTCAGTTTCTAAATGTGCCAAAAGTAAGGAGCAAATTAAAATAACAGCTCCTTCCAGATAGCTGATGAAAACCTATTCTGCTTTTGAGAGTGAAATTCAAAAAAAATGCAAAGCTCGTGGTAAACCAACTCTCATGTAATTCTTCAGTGAAGTCCTATATGTCACATTAGTTTTTAATCGCAGGATAGAGAGGACACTGTAACCTGGATGAGTTGGTGATCATCAGAATGACTTACAGTGGCCCTGAAACCACTGTGGGCTAAAATAAACAGTCTGCAAGAAAGTGCTTATCCAGCCACCTACCTGGACTTTCAAAATTGCAAAGAAAAGACTATTTCCATTTACCTCTGAAAACACCCCCTGCTCGTTTTAGTAATTTTTTTTTAACAGTGCCAAGGAAAGAATTCTATTTATCCAGATTTCCTCTCTCTACAAATGGCAACATGGATTGGGAGTGCAATAAAAACTGCCTGGAGTTTTCAGGACAAAGTTCTACTTCAGAGGATTCAAACTTGGGACCTGACTGTCAGCTCAGGCTTTGCAGACATGGAGCTGACTTCTCTTTCAGAAATCACAGCCATGCCGGGTTTACAAGCTCTTCTTCAAACCATATGGAAGCCACCTTCTTTGAAAAACCCCAGATTCCCTCTCCCTTCAGACGACGCTGGTGCCGGTTCTTGTAAAAACACCCCGCTTAGCTCTCTGCCCCACTGCTGTGTTTGTATACATCCTGGCACATTTGGCCTGGGGAAGATTTAGTTCTTTCCCTTCCCCCATCTTCTGGAACTTCCACCGCCTGTATCAAAAGGATTTTTTCAGGCCTTTCCAATAATCTGCTGGAGGCCATGGAGACAGACCTAATCAGGGTTCTCATCAATCTTTCTCTGCTGGCCAAACAGAGCCAGGGGGCTAAGTGAAAAGGTGCTGGATTCTTTTTTCTCCCTCAAGACGTGCTTCTGTCCCTAGCGAGGGTCCACGATGTGTTCTTGGGATCTGACGTTTTCCTGGGGGAAAGTTCAAGGATTTCACATTTGCCTCAAACCACCAGAAACTTAAAAGTCTGAATTCCATAGAGCCTTTTAAGAGGAGGGGCCTTGCCTCTCCTTGACTTACAGCAACCCTGAAGGCTTGTTGTATCTCATTCATTTTGGCAGTTTTCCAGAGCAGCTGACAAACTGAAAATAAGCACATCGCTGCCCTCACCTCCCCCCCTCCCGGTACCACCTCCTTCCACTCCTCACACCCAGACCCAGGAGAGTAGGTTACACCCTGAAAATAACAAGGAGGTGAGCACTGCCTCTGCCGCACCGCTCAGTTTCATATCAATCTTGGGCAATTCCCGGATTGAGATTTCAAATGTCAGTCCTCATGGGTCTAAATCGGACTGTAGGATTTGAGCCCTGAATGTGTGTGAGCAAGCATTCATCTTTGGGGAAAGGGAAAGATATGTATTGGGGATCAAAAATCTCCTGGAGAGATAGTGCAGGTAGTTAGACATGTGCCTTGCATGCAGCCAACATTGTTTCGATCCCTGGCACTGCACAGAATCTGCCGAACACAGAACACGGCACCAAGAGTGATCTCTGAACACAGGGTCACAAGTAAGCCCTGAGTACAGGTGGGTGAGGCCCCCGAACCAAAATATAAAACTTAGAAGTCTCCTTGAAGACATTTCTACTGCTACTTCCAAACAGATTCTGTGCCCCTGTCCTTTTTGGTAAGGATCAGGAAAAGACAGAATGAAGGACATTTACTGTACAATTGGAACCAAATACTTGCAGTAGGTCTTGGGAGACCTCTGATGGAAGTCTTTTTCAGAAGAATACAAAAGCATCACACACAAATACACCGGTGAATCACAGTGACAGCCGAAACTCTGCAGGAGGGGCTCAGTAGAAACCTGGGGTCCCTGTGGAAGGCACGCCTCCCATGGGATGTAACGATATCAAGAATGTGATCAGCCTGAGCCATCAGTTTACTGGACATAGAAATGAGAGGCAGTTCCAGCTCTGTACACTGGCGCAGAGAGGGAGGCTTCTAGTTTGTAAAGCCTTCCAGGAAGAATCACTACTTAGAAGTGTGACTTTTAAAGCCTCCCAGTTTGCTGGGCCCCACCCTGCCTGGGGTTCTCTAGATGACAAGTGATCTTCCTAGGAAATCCAGGACCAGGACAGAACACAACCAGCCCATAGAGGATGAGGAGACAATGAGGACACAGGCCAAGGTTTGGCCTTGCTGTTTTCACCTTAGTGTCAATGCACACATCTTAGCTGTTTAGTGTCAGACCTAATCTCCTTCACATCTCCTTCTTCTAAGGGAAGAATCATAAGCATTTCATACCATCTTCTTCCAACCTATCCAAATGTTAGGAGATTATTTTTTTATAAGGTATGCAGATTAATTGCTGAGGCAACACCTGTGCATTACCTTTCGCCCGCCCCCTCTTAATTTTTTTTTTTTTTGGGCTACAGAAGGCATTCTAGGAAATCCATGTACAAGACTGCTCAGAGATCACCCACCCAGTGGCTTGGAATGCAGTGTGACCAAAGGCATTTCCAGCAAGCTCTCAGGGCAACAATGGTCATGCATGGGTGGATTTGCTGGATGGATTAGACAAACCGACCGCAACCTTTCCATCTTTTGTTTAGATTCCTTCCAGTAGATTGGTCTTGTTACCAACACTGATGCCAAGACTAGCAATTGCTTGCAACAAAGAATTGTTGTTAACCCCTACCCCCTGCTTCATTCACCCTAATGATTCTCTAACATTACAATGGCATCAAAAAGCCTCCAACTGTCCAACAGACACTATGGGCCAGAGGAATCACAGAGCACAGGCAGCGTATCAATAAAAGACAATGGTGAAGCAGCCTCTGTCTGGGGATTTGCCCCATCTTTTCAGAGACAATGGGAGAGAGAGCACAGGGAATAAAAAGGAAGTCCTGCCCTACGGATCTTTTGTTTGTCTGCCAATGCTGTCGCTGTTCCAAGTTCTTGGGTGTATCCTTTACCACTCCCAAATACAGGAAAAAGCCTCAATTTCCTTGGAAATGTAGCTTCTATGTTTTTGATGAATTCTTAGTGTAGCCAAATCTGACTTCAGGAAGGATTCTGGTCAAGATGCCCGCACCCCAGCCCCCCGCCCCGCCATCCCCTTCTAAGGTCAAGAACATCTATAGCTGAGAGAGGTAGGTCACTGGCCTAACTCATAGCAACAATAACAATATTAATAGCTCTTCCCATAACAATCTAGATGGCAGCATAAGAGTCTAACAACATAGCAGCACTTGTTGTTCTAAATAGGTAATATGGGCTGACAGAGTCAATGAAGAGAAAAATAATGAATTGGAAGCAGGCCATCATGAAAGGAGACATATTTACGAGACTGACAGAATAAACCTGGAGGTTTCCAAGCAGAGGGAAATTAAAGTCAGCAGAAAATGAAGTGAGAAAAAGTCTGTTGATTGCAAATCAACATATAATAAGATTGGGATGCACCCATGCTGAGGAAATGGCAGCAGAAAGAAAAGGTCAGTTGTTTCCAAGAATCACTGCTGTCAATCCCATGTTTAAGAAGAACAGACCAACAGAGCAAGCCACAACTCAAAAATATCTCAGAAGAAAGGAGAATCATTATAGTATATTTGAGTCATCAAGTACTGTGTGTCCATATGTAAATGCAACATGGGACCTGGAATGTATATCGTGTCAATTACTATAGAGCAACTGAAGCAATAAAAACCAAGGCTCCAAAACATACCCACAGCAGAGCTATAAATAAGGGAACAAAGGAAAAGGCTGGATCAAAAGAAAACCAGCAAGTTCTAGGCCTCAGAAAATACAAAACGCAACCATGACAATTTAGTAGCAGTGTTACTCAATAATTCTTATACACTATGACTAACCCAAACGGATAAACTATTAGAAGATGAAATAATATGCACACAGTCGATTTTGTCTAACATTTTTAATACTATAAGGAAAATTATAATATGAAACATGATTTGAATAGTGCTTTACAGAAAGGAAAACATAAATGTCAGTTTACTGGAACTTGCAATGGTTAGAGGTTAAAAATACAATCATTCTGGAGATATGTCACCAGATGGAATATTTCTGGGCAAGTTTTTATATCTTTACAAAAATTTTCAATTTTAAAAACTTGTGGGGGCTGGAGAGATAGCACAGCGGGCAAGGCGTTGGCCTTGTACGTGGCTGACCCAGGTTTGATTCCCAGCATCCCATATGGTCCACCAAGCACCGCCAGGAGTAGTTTCTGAGTGCAGAGCCAGGAGTAACCCCTGTGCATCGCTGGGTGTGACTCCCCCCCCAAAAAAAAGAAAAAAATTGTGGCTCCAAAAGAAATATTTGGTTATTATATGTGAATCAAAGCAATGAATAATTTGAAGGCATTAAGCACTGATTTGTTTAAAATTTTCTAGTATTAATAGTACCAATTTTAATGAATTTAAATTAATTCTAAAGACCACATTTTACATTCATAGAGTGATTATAATGCATGAAGCCCATGCTACTTTGGATATTAGAGTTAGTGAGGTAGTTGCTAAAACCCATTGTCCAAAGACTCCTTTGAGGAATGACTTGTTTTCCTGCAAGAGGGATTATATTAACTTCAAGGTCAGTCCCAGATTTATTTTCCTTTGCTTGTTTTGGGCCCACTTGGCAGTGCTGGCAGTGAAGGGGGCTACACGTAGCATTGTTAGAGGGTGACTACTTAGTGTTACTCACGAGACCAGACTGTCCCAGGAACCATACCTGGGCCTTCTGCATGCAAAGCAGGAGGCCTTTTAAGCCATCTTTCTAGCTCCTCAGCTTAAACTTTGGAGAACTTTGTTGCCCAAGGCCTTGCCTTTCCAGAACTAGAGGCATATCCCTTAAATAAGGGACAGAGTGAAGGTGTGGGGTGGGGATAAATATGCAGCAAATTCGAGTATAAATCTGATTTTAAACTATAATGCCAGTTCTTTATTAACCTACTGGGAGATTTTCTCTTTTTTAATTTGCTCTTGAATGTGTTGCAGGGTTGTCTAGTTAGGTCTGAATTACAGTTTAATTTCTTTCTCTGATCAATTTGTAGCAGCTATCTATTCCTTTCCTAGGTGCAGATCCCTAATAAAAATCTTGCGTCCCAAAGTCCTCCTTCAGTATTTGCTTTTGCTGAATCCAACCTGAAATGCTTTGATACTTAATCATTCATCCATTTAGTCAACATACAACAAACCATGCACCTACTATATAATAAGGCCTATTTTAGATAGGGGGGGGTGATACAATGGTGATTAAACCTCTATCCTTACCAGGTTAGATTTGAATTATGATTCCAGCAGGAAAAAATAATAGAAAATAAAAATAATCTGGATAATTCTGGGCAAGATTTTGTGTCTTACAAAAATTTTCAATTTGAAAAATTGTGGCTCCAAAAGAAATATTTGGTTATTATATGTGAATCAAAGCAATGAATAATTTGAAGGTATTAAGTACTGATTTGTTTAAAACTTTCTAGTATAAGTAGTACCAGTTTTAATGAATTTAAATTAATTCTGAAGACCATTCCTGGAAACCCAGCCAAGATTTTACTCCCTAAACCAATTACCCTGTTTCATTTTATTTTGTGTATTTGTCCCTATCTGACTCTGCAGATGAATTTCTAGCTGAGGCTTGAATGATGAGATGTGCTGGGTATGTAGAGATTATGGGAGCATTCCTGGCAGGTGTTGGGACTGACATAGGGACAGGAGACAAGGTAGAGTGCCGGGCACTCTGAAAGGACATCAGGAAGGCCAAAGTGGTCGAAGGGCCGAATTATGAAGTGAGGTTGGAGAAGACGGTAGGGGTCAGCTAACTCATCAATAGCATTAACCTAAGACTTTCTGCTGGTTAAAAATACAGCTGTGGAGTACATTTAACCTGTGTTGAAATCTTGCCTCTACACTGACAAGCTGGGTGACCTTGAGCAAGTTATGACTGAAGATACTAACAGTATGTCTGTTTTACAGCATGCAATGACAATGCACTGATAATATTATCTTCTTATATGCCTGTCCTGAGCATTAAGATAACATTAAATGCACCTACTCAGCAGAGGGTCTCACACCTAGGAAGGGCTCAGTAAATTATAACAATAATAATAATAATAATAATAATGAATTTTTGGCCTGAGGGTTATAATCAGCTGTACTCAGGGCTTACTCCTGGCTCTGTGCTCAGGGAACCATATGTGGTATCAGGGATTGAAATAGGGTTGGCTACATATAAGACTTAAACCCCTGTATTATCTCTCTGGCACCTAATTATTATTTTTTAATCCCAGCAATTGACCCAACTCCTAACACTCAAAGTCATAACGATGAGGTAAAAACCTTATTGCATTATGTCTGACCTTCTTCAGTCTGAACAAAAAGGAAACCAAATTCAAACTGAGCAGACAAACAGGTGGCCTTGTGACTTTTCAGCCAGTATTTATGAAGCCCTTGCTCTGGTCTGTAAAAAAGGTGAACTGCCTATTTTCACGGGGCTTACAACCTAGAAAAGGAAACCAGACAGCTAATGACTTCATTGTTTAGGCCCTATGTGACAAGTACCCTCTGGAGATAAGACGCCTGCGAGTTCAGAGGTTGGAGGTCACCTCCCATTGCCCATATGGCAGCTAGGGATGGTATCTTCTAGGGTGAGGGGATTTTTGATAAATGAAGACACGAAGAGAGTTCATTTTGGACAAACAGTATGGTCAGAGCCAAAATGTGAAGAAAGCCATGCATCTTTTGGGAATGATGACTAGTCCCTGCTGGTTGGGGGCAGGCGTCTGTGTGGGAAGGTATTTAGACTAGGGTTAAGAAGAGACAGTGGGGACTAGCATGGAAGGGCAAGGCATGAGGATGGGAACCAGAAGAACTCCAGAGCTGAGATACAACACACTGATCTAGCAACTATGTACATAGTCAATCCAAGCAGAAGATGGGCACATCCAGGTCATTTTATCCTGACAACCAGGGAACAGTGCCAGCAGAGAGGGAAACTGAGGCAGTGGGTGCCTAGATCAAACAATTCAGGAGTAATGGGGTAGGAAACTTAGATTCTTCCAGGATTCGTAAGGATAGAGATGTGAACTGAGTAGGAAAATTATGTGATGGCTTGTGGATAGGAGAAGAAAATCAAAGGCTGGACAACTTGGGATAGTATGGTAGGAATGAGGGAAATCTTTTATTATTATTATTTTTTAAATTTTATTTTTATAAAGTTATTCACAATAGTTCATTATAGTGAATATTCAAACACCAATTACACCACCTTTCCACCACTATAAGAGAGGAAAGTGTGTGAAGATTTTTGTATTTTATGCTGGAGCCATTTAAGCCCTTGTATAAGAGATTACCAGCAGGAATGAGGGAAATTTTAAAGAGTCTTTTTAATTTTTTTATATTTTTATTTAAATTAATGAATCACTGTGAGGTACAGTTACGGACTTACAAACTTTCATGCTTACATTTCAGTCATACAATAATCGAGCACCCATCCCTCCACCAGTGCCCATTCACCACTACCAATATTACCAGTATCTCTCCTACTACCCCAACCCTGTCCCCCTAAGAGCTTTTTTAAAAAGTAAAATCTGAAAAAACAAAAGAATTAAAATTTTAATGAAGCCTACTTTTATGAGACTTAGCTGGAGTGATAGCATAGCAGGTAGGGCGTTAGCCTTGCATGCAGCCAAAGTGGTAGACCTGAGTTCGATTCCTCCGCCCCTCTCAGAGAGCCCAGCAAGCTACTGAGAGTATTTCACCTGCATGGCAAAGCCTGGCAAGCTACCCGTGATGTATTCGATATGCCAAACATAGTAACAAGTCTCACAGTGTTACTGGGCCCACTAGAGAAAATCAATGAACAACGGGAGGGCAGAGACAGTGACAGCCAAAATGATGAAGCCAAATCTTTTATCATGACATCATGATTGTCAGTTTTAAAGGGGCATGTGGGGTTGAGGGGAGGGGGGAACGGGAGAGGAGGAGGGATACTGGGGACCTTGGTGGTGGAAAATGTATACTGGTAGAGGGATGGATGTTCGATCATTGTATGACTGAAACTTAAATATGAAAGTTCTGTAACTGCAGCTCACAGTGATTCAATAAAAATAAATAAATAAAAAAACATAAAAAGGGCATGCACATGTTTTTTTTTTTTACAACAAAGGAAAAAAGAAAAGAGAAAAAGAAGAGAAGTGAGCTAGAAGGTCATCTGATGCTAAGTTGCAAACCTGAGAAGGAGCGTTATGAGAGGGGAGAACATGCAATTTGGGTTTGTCAATAAACTAGAATCAGATTTTTAAAGGGAAAGACAAGGAAGTGTCACCAAATGTCTAGGGGTAAAGCCATGATCTAAGGTAGCATAGACACTGGCTAAAGGAACAAATGAACTTCCAAAGCAGGTGAGTACATTGGAACCTATCATGAATTGATCTCATTTTACTTTAGTGAACTATAGATACAAAGAGAGTAACCAGCATAGAACATGAGCAGAGTAAATGCTAGTTCTTTTCCTTTCTTTCTCAACTTTTCCCTGTCCTATCTGGCAAGACGATAAGCTCACCTGATAGCTTCAGTCGGAGAAATAAAAAGCAGTCCTAGATAAAACATGCGCCAAAGTCCCTGAGTTATGATATTACCTATGAGTGAGAGGTGGACTGGGCTGGGAATAGAATCTGTTTCCTTGAGAAAGAGACGGGTAGGGATGTGAACAAACCTCAGATCATCAGACGGACCCCAGGAAAACACTAGGCCTTTGTCCGCAGGCACTTTACCTCCTGCAACTCCTGACTCACCATAAAAGCAAACTTCCTGTGCCAGCTGAAAGCACTTCACATTTTAACTCATGATCATGCTTGAGCACCATTTTACCTCCTAGCAAGGGATGCACAGAACATTTCTAATAAATGATCATGTAAATCAAAAGCACTAATGTTAGAGACGTTGGGGAAAAATACATTGGCCATTCATATGAGCAGGAAGTGACAGGGCAGTGGGGAAACGCCATGTGTCGGTATTGCCAGGGGAGACCATCTTCCTTCCCCAACCACCCACCCCCAACTCCCCAACCAGGCAATCGCCCGAAGAAAGTTCCTGTTTTGTGTCTGCCCCTGGACGCTTGTGTATGGAAGTGTGGAGTTGTGGCGGTTAAAGGCTTCCAGATCCTGAGGTGAAAGGTGCAGTTCGAAGTCATCCCACTCATTGCAGATGTAACAGGCATGGGTGGGGGAGGGGGAGGGGGAGGGAGGGACTCTAAATACACAAACGCGGTCTGTTCTGAGATGAAAGAAAGGAAAGATCCGAGGCAGGTTTTATTACCGTAGATATAACACCCAGGGTAATAAGGGTGCCCTATAAAACTGGAAGGCTGCTGATAAAAAAAAAAAAGGAAGGGTGGGTCCTGGATAATTTCAATGTCAAGCCAAGTGAAAAGGTCCCTCTGCTCCAGATGCCTCATGGATGCTCCCATCACCAGACTGTGGTGCTGGGGACGGACGATGCAAAATAAGGAACAGCTGAGGACCAGAACAATGTGGCTTATGTTATCTTCTCACATGCAACCTATGGCCTTTCTTTTCTTTCTGTTTTTTTCTTTGTTTGCATTCAGATATTGAATTACATGTAGGGTGGCCAATTTTTCTCAGCTTAAAACCTTGTCAGCCACGTTATTTAAGAAGACAAGAGAGCAGAATACTGGAAACAAGATTGTTGGAACATCTGATGATTCCATCACATTCTGCTGAACAAAGCGGCCTCATGTGGCTCTTTTGACAGGTGGGGACTTCAAAGGAGGCTCAGAGTTGAAATCCGTACTGCTTGGCTGAAAGGATAGGATGGTAGTGAGAAAGAGTGATGGAAGATGGGGATGGGGGATAGAGGTCGGGACGCACGATGCAGTCAAGAGGGGAGAGTAGGAAACGAAATAAAACATGACAAAGTCATGTACCCAGGGGCATCCTGGGGCTCAGCGAAAAGGGAAAAACCAAGGGAAGATCAGTTTCCTGAGGGGAGCAGGTCATTCACTGCCCCCTTCCTTGGAAGGCCACCATGTCTCGTCAGGGACTGGGGTATGTCCAGTATGAGTTCATTCTCATGGTTCTGGCAGCTGGGCACCCAAGACCAGGGTGCTAGTATGGCCAATTTCTGAACGAAACTTTCTGAGGCTTCAGATTGTCACCCTCTACATGTGTGCCCACAAAAGGCAAAAGTAGGGAGAGCGCTCTCTGGGGCTTCCTTTCTAAGGACACAACTCGCATGCACAGAGGCTCCACCCTTGGAACCGGCTGGCCTCCCAAAGGCGCACCTCCTCCACCCGACCTTCAGGTATGCCAGATCCCAGGGCAGGAGCTTCTACAGACCGCCACCCCTGGTAGGCTGCATCACATGATGTGCTGCTGTACAAGCTGAGACCACGCCAGGTGCTGCAGTGATGAGTAAGTGTTAGTTAGAGGCACCTGCAACAGTTCCTTGTAAAAACGAGTCTATTTTGTAAAAATAGATAAATAAATTTTCTTTTACAGTGAAATACCATTGCACAGCAAATAGATATCTGATACTAAGAAATACTGATGAGAGTGATCCAGAGATATGGCTCAAAGGGCATGGAACCCAGGGCTAACACATATGAGGCCCCAAATTCAACCCCCTAAACCACCTGCTCCTAAGTGTGGTCCTGGTTGCCCCATCACTGCCAGGACCTAAATACCACAGAGTTGGGATGACACTCAACACTGAACTATCAACTGCACTCCAGGTTGAATGTTACTAGTAGTTTCCTTCCTCCACCCCCTTGCTGCCCTCCAGCCCTACTGGGTATGGTTCAGATTTTAACAAAAGAAGAACAAAAGCATGCTGATTAGAACTTGGAGAAACTGGAGCCCTCATTCAGTGATGACGGTGGGGATGTAAACTGGTGCTCTGAAAGCACCCCTGGGAATCCATTCGAAATGTTAAGATGTAAAAACCCAGATTCCACACCTACAATCTGTTGGATTCATTTTTCTGGTTCCCCAGATCCTTTTAAAGCAATCAACAATGGAAATAACCCAAATCTCATAGAGATATCATGTAGACTGGTGGTTGTGTGGGCCAGAGGGGCTGAATAGTATGATAGCAGCAGTACAGCAAAGGCTTCTGTTTGGGTGAGCATGTCCTAAAAAGGGATGGAGTGATAGCACAGCAGGTAAGGCGTTTGCTTCGCATGCCGCCGACCCGGGTTCGATTCCGCTGTCCTTCTCGGAGAGCCCGGCAAGCTACCGAGAGTATCCTGCCCGCACGGCAGAGCCTGGCAAGCTCCCCGTGGTGTATTCGATATGCCAAAAACAGTAACAAGTCTCACAATGGAGACATTACTGGTGCCTGCTTGAGCAAATCGATGAACAATGGGAGGACAGTGTTACAGTGCTACGGTTCTAAGAGTCGATAGTGACACACCAATAATACAACTTGGTGAATAGGCCAAAAAAAAAAAAAAAAAACAAGTGTATTTTAAATGGAGTTTTTGTTATGTGAACTGTGAATCTTCAGGCTCATTTGTGAGTGCTCTAAGTAATTTTGTTAGAGGAGCATCCCAGGGGAGGCACTGACAAACTGGAGTGAGGTGAAGCAAGTTCATGGCAGGAGCAGTGGGTGCTGGGGATGGCAGCTGCTTCGGTTCCCTCCATCACTGCTGGGCAAGAATGTGTCCTGGTGTTACCAGATCTTACAGTTGAAAAGTCAGAAACTTGGGTTTTGTTTTCTAAAATATGCTAGCTCTTCATTTTTAATGGTAACACTAACTTCCTGCCTTCTTAAAGACAGCTTTGAGCGTGAAGTCAGGTACGGCTGTGGCTAAGCAAAGCCAGGATGACTTAGATAGACACATGTATCTTCCTTTCGCTGTTAACAAAATCCATGACAAGCCAGAAAGACAGCACAAATGTCAAGGCACTTGCCTTGCATGCAGACAACCCCAGTCTGATCCCCAACACCACAAGGTTTCCCTGGACATCACAGGAAGCAGCTGCAGAGGCCCCAGCACTACCAGGGCGACCCCCAGTATCACCGGATCTGAGCAGCAACACATTCTCGGGTTCTTCCTTTGAACCATGGGCCTGAACCGCAGAAACTCGCCCTGGGCAGAAAACCACCAGGAGGGGCCCGTGGGTTGCCAGAGCACTGCTTGGGAGACCCCTCCAAAAAATCAAATTGAATCAAAGTGAATCAATTGTACTCCAGAAGCCCTCTGGGCCTTTATATATTTAGTGACCTCTAGCCGCTGGAAAACCCAGCCGGCTGATAAATATTTATCACCACCTCTGGGAGAGACCCAGCAGTTAGGGCAGTGAGAAACAAGCCGGGTCGGTCATGTGAAGTTCTCCGCCTCACAAACAGCCTTACAAGCAGCCAGGGCGGCCTTGGGGAGGGAGGCGGCCCCAGCGCCCGCACAACTCTGCAGTTGGTGATGAAACCATGCTCCTGAGTTCCAGGGCGCCGTGAGGCCCCATCTTGTGATACTTAAAACTGGCTGGGGACCCTATCGACTTGTTTATGTTTCTTTGCTTCAGTGAAAAGCGGGAGGAAACAGACTCAAATGTGCTTCAGCGTTTCAAGATGCAGCTCACTCCTCTCGAGTCAGGAGGGAATAGATACGCGAGGCCAGGTGCTCTCCGCAGACTGGGAAAGATTTAAATCCTTGAGTTGGCTCAAGTGCAGAAATAATCTTTTCCAATAGTTCTCTTCGGGAGAAATTTCCCAGAACAGGGAGCTCAGAGGAAGATCCATCATGGTTCACATAATTGAAATAGCAGGTGAATGAAAAAGGGAGACCTCAGCTGTTTTGAGGACGGGTCATACAGGTGTCCTTAAAAAAGAGCCAGCACCAGAGAATCCATTTCTGTGTTTTCCCAGAGCCTTAGAGACAGACTGTTACAATTAGTTAAGGGGCTGCATACAAATGACACTTCTTTGTGTGGATGTCTGACAATCTCTACAGGGCCAGCAGTCTGGAATCCAGGTCAACCGGGGAAGCTGAGTGGGAGCATGTGTTTTTGAGTCTCAGAGAACAACTCCCCAACTCCTCCCCAGAACAGCACACAAAGATAACAGCCTCCAAGGGGTCAGAGTCCTGCTCGTTTTGAGGCTTCCAACCTCATTAAAACATTTATCAGTCATGTGTAGGAAAATAACAGACTCCAAATTGAGTTCTTCCATAGAAACAACAAACAAGGTTATGCAACGCCCGGTTAGTGATTCCTAAAACTCTCTCCATCCTGCATGAATAGCTTCTTTGATCCCCAATCTGGACAGATTACATTCTCTACTGTCCTTGGTCCCCCCTCTCTTCTGATTCATTGATCTAATCAGTTTCAAGGACTTTAAGTATCTCTCAACTGACCTCTTTTTTGACCTGTACTATGATTGCCCACTGGACTTCAGCACCTGGATGGTTATCTTGAGTTACAAAATGACCTCATCGTTCCACAAGGCTACTTTCCCTCTGAATTTCTCATTGAAATCATCACAATTCTCCCTGAGAGTCAAGTTTCTACATTGGGAAATCGTCCAAATATCAACCGCTGACAGTTGTCTATTAGAATCTGCTCAAACGTCTCAGAAGCATCTCACATTGACCCCTCACAACTCCCCCTAACTACTACCATTTCAAGGCTACGCTTTCTAACCAAAGATCCCCCCCACTTCCCTGATAACCGTTACTCCCACCTGACTTGACGTGACCACCAGAATCATCTTCCTAAAAATAGCTAAATGAAGTTACATCCTTTTGTAAAACCTCTGCAAGGCCCTCTGAGTAGTTACAGGCTAATGCTTGAGTGTGCTATTTAACCAATCCCAGTCATAATCCAACTTTACCTGTTTAGGCTAATATTTCACCAGACCTCCATAAAATGTCCTGTTCTACCATAAACCCACTATGATCTTTCACACGTCTTTGCATTTACCTCTCTATGCTTTCCCACTATTGGTGATGCTCCTCCCAAGCTTACTATCTCTAAAACATTTCTGTACATCCCTGAATTTCCAACTCAAACATATCCTTTGCAGAAATATTTTTTGCTGCTTCTCTGCTCCCCAATTTTTTTTTACTACCAATCACATAGCACTGACATAGATCTAATTTAAGGTTTGGGGTGATTTCTCATTTACAACAGTGTTATTTACAACATTAGTGTCTCCAATGACTAATATACTCAGGCACTAGTAAATATCTGTGATTGAATGAATAAACCAGGAGTTTAAAGCTAGCAAAGAAAATTTTCCAGTATAACCTAAAGGCATAATTACAAATTTAAAACCAATCTTTTTTCTAGGACTAACTCCAAAATGAGCAACAATAAGCCAGACAAAATAATATAATCAATATATATGGCTTTGGCTCGAGTGGTCCCAGTAACATCTCCATTTTTGAGACTTGTTTTTACTGTGTTTGGCATATTGAATATGTCACGGGTAGCTTGCCAGGCTTTGCCGTGTGGGCGAGATACTCTCGGTAGCTTGCAGGGTTACTGAGCCCGCTGGAGCAAATTGATGAATAATGGGAGGACAGTGACAGTGACAGATGGCTTTGGCTTAGACAACCAAAACTGACCTTTCAATCCTGTGAATGTGGTCCCTTCGGGAAAACACAGAGCATAGTACCTGACAAATAATAAGCACCATCTGCAGGCTTGCTGCCATTATTATGATTAGGGGGTTGTGATCTGACCAACAGTCCACCCAAAGAGATATGAAAAATAATTTGTCATAATAGACTTCTGTCAAAATAAGTTTCCAACAATATCTAATCTTACATTACGAAAGAAAAATACCCGCACAAACCTAGGCGTGTCCTAATCCACATGAAAATATTCTGCTTTTAGCACACAAAGGAGCTAGTGGCCTCTGGCCCTAACCACATACTAACACCTGAGGAGAGGGTACTTATTTGGCAATACCTTCTAGGTTTTTCTGTAGGCTAACACCACGTCAATTTATCTGGACTTCTTACAGCTATACAACTATCCAGTACCTACAGCTATTAGTTAGAGGTCGGAATGAGTCAGAAGAAAATGATTAATCAACATGGAGAGAGAATTGAAAGCTGGAAGACAGCCACACTGTGAGTAAAACCTTGGAGCTGTGGGACAGCAGCCATTGGAAAGTTAGGGGATTTCCATGGTTGAGAACATTTGGCTAGCTTGCTAGGGTCCTCTGACCTTGCAAAAAAGACAGCACAGACGGAGCTGGGTGATTTACCTCTGACAATGTCCTGTGTCTGCTGCCTTTGGCTGTTCATTCTGACTTGACAAAGCCAGTTATTCCTTCTGAGCCTTCTGGCTTGGGAGCTGGCTCAGAAAATTCCCTCTGCTTTTCCTTCCCAATGGATGGTTATCTCTCTCAGCCTATGGCTTCAATGATGTGTATACGTGAAGCTTCAAACTAAAGTGTATATAAAGCACCTAGCATAATACTTAGCAAATACTAGGTGAGTCAGCTCCTTGTCAGGCCAGGTTAAAAGCTGGCTACTTCTACCACTTGGGGTAAATAGCACCATCTTGCTTATCATGTGCATGTACATGGTGTGTGTGTGTGTGTGTGTGTGTGTGTGTGTGTGTGTGTGTGTGTGTATGTGTGTTTGTGTGTGTGTCTGTGTGTGTGTCTGTGGTTAGAGGTGGCACACCTGCTCAGGGGCTATTCCTGGCCTGGTGCTCAGGGGAGCAGGCAGGATCAAACCTGGGCCTCCCACATACAAAGCATGTACACTCACCCTTTGAGCTCTCTCCCTGACCCACCATCTTGCTCTTCCTTTTTTGACAACTGTGAACCTGGCAGTTATCATTTCAGATCAGCTCTCCCACTTAAAACTGGTATCTTTTGCCACTGTTCCTCATTTTATCTTTTTTCAATTTTTCTAATTCTCATCATTGGGTCTTAGAAAAATTTCAGTTCATTTCAAATCACTTTGAAAATCTCAAAATCACTTCAAATCATTTCAGATTTCCCATTTAAAACTGGTATCTTTTGCCACTGTTCCTCTTTTTTTATTACAATTTTTCTAATTTCCTTCACTGGGTCTCATACACTAAAATACTGCATCTAGATAGTATAACCGCCTGTTCCTTGCTTGTTATTTTACACATATTTGATTGATGCAAGAAGGGCTACTTTAATTTATATAGCATCTTCACCAGTATGCCTACTTCTGTTTTCTCATCCTTATTAATTATATTTATATTGCCATTTTCTTATTTCTTCCATGTAAATATGCAAATCACTTGGATTTATTACATTTACTGTCATCTCTTTCCTGTTTCTCTTTCTGTTCCATCATTGCATCCACACCTTCTTTGTAAATATGCCAACAGGATCCACTAATCTCTGTTTATTGGTCTCTTGATCCTATTTCTCGCCATAATATCATCTGCTTTTCATACATGACTTCTTAGACCCTTGCTCATTAACTCCAAAAAGAAATTAATTTGGGGAAGGATTTTTATTTATCTTCCCTGCCTGAAAAGAAAAAAATCAAAGCACTCTTCATTCTGCAACTACTTGCTTGAATACTGCCATTCCATGTATATATACAAATATATGCATGTATGTTTTTGTGAAAGACCTTGGTTTCATGAGGCATTTGTTAAGCAATGATACCTGCAACTTTACACTCACTGCAATGGAGGGAGAGGATCTTGCCTATTGGCTCAGACCAGAAAACACAGTGCAGCTTAGCAATGAAGAGATAAAAGGCTTGGGAATAGATCAGAATGCTGATTTGGAGGAGGAGAAAGAAAGGGAATTTCAAAAAAAGAAAATAGAAGTTATCAACTAGAAGGCTAAATAATGGAAGAAGCAAAATAAAAGGGTAGAAATAGGTTAGAGCAAATAAGATTTAGAAAGAAAACAGAAGAATGGAGGAAAGGATGAGAGAAGATCAAGAAAAGAAAATGGTGCCAAGTCACTACTTCAAAAACAAAAACATAGAGAAAAATATTTAGGAATAAGTAAATACAAATGAGAAAAATTCCATATCCATGTGTTATCTTATTTATACATTTTTTTTATGGGATTGGGTTTGGGGACCACACTTAATAGTGCCCAGGGCATACTTCAGCCTATAGGCTCAGGATCTCATCTGACAGTAATCAAAGGGTACTGGAGATAGAACTGGGGTTGGTCACATGCAAGGTAAGCACTCTAAATCCTGTACAATCTCCCCAGCCCCTATTATCCTTATTGAAATATCACCAGTTATTAAAACCTGTTATCTACAGCATGACTTCTTGTTATAAATCCCAAGGCCTACAAAACAGAAATGTCTATCTTGCTGCCTGATATGAAGTCATTCAGTCAAAGGCTTCTCAAATCCTGTCAATCTTTATGACTGGTGAGTGGAAAAGTAACGGACTGGGAAATCATGCTGAGTGTTTACTTCCTGAATGACCCTAACTTTGGCTTTATACACATAATGATGATGATGATTTTTACACATTCAAAAAATTTTAAATCAACTTTTCTCCAGAGAGCTACAACTATCAGACCAAAGATGTCATTGCTAATTACTGATTTGAATTCTAAAAGAATACTGGATACAAAAGAGTATGAAAACTACAACCAAGCACTCCTAGGTCAGCCTGTTATTGTAACTCGAATGGAGCAGAAGTGCAGCCCATTTCTTTGACTACAATTTGGACTCTGTTCCTAGTCTGTTGAATTCTGTTCTCTTTGAATCTGTCTTTCTTTTGGCAGGAGCACCCTAATCTTGCTTTCTGGAACTTATCCGGACTTCCACTTAGCAGAACTGGGGGACAGTCATTTAAAGTACGGGAGCTGACTTACACCCAAGTCAGGGAATCAGATTCTTCCACAGAAATTGGAATAATTAGATGAGCACATAGCTTTTCAGAGTGAAAATAAGTAAGTCAGAGTCATTTTATATACTATCACAATATTTTCAGCACTGAGGATTATCTAGATCCATCAAATATTATTTTATCATCTTGCTTCTTATATACTACTTGAAAAATGCACTGTGTTGATATCTTATTGACAAAGGAAGCTCTGCAATAAAGACTTCTATGGGAAATACTTATTGCCAAGAATTACTTAGGTGAGTGAGGAATTAGACCCATGATAATAAGGTTTTCCAGATCCTGATCAATATAATACGTTAACTTGACAAGCATGGCAATTATAGGTCAATATAAAAGATTTAAATGTATGCAACTTTAATGTAAGATAAAACATTTACTTCTCAGCTGTCTACAAGTTTATTTACAAATGAACTATATACTTGTGAATATTAAAAAATACAAACAATCTCAATCAACTTAATCCATGAGAAAAAGATGACATTAGCTTTTGCAAGAATAGTAATTTTTTGATAGTACAAGAGTTAAAGTACTTATGTAGCTTATATATAACCAACTCCAGTTCAAATTCCTGATAGCACCCCAAAAATTCAATAAATTAGAAATATTCAGTGTCTAGAAAGTTTCAGAAGCTAAGACCTGGGGGTGAGAGGGAGACTACAGTGGGCAGGGGGCTGACCTTGCATGCAGCCCCAGATTCAACCCCTTGCATCCCATATGGTTCCCTGAATACTACCAGGAGTAATTCCTGAGTGCAGAGCCAGAAATAACCCCTGAGCATCTCCAGGTGCCCAAAATCCAAATTTTAAAAAAAAGCCAAGACCTGGAAAGAAACTTAGAAATTATTTTAATTCCATGATTTTGAAAAGGTAAAATTGCATGTGAAGACTAAAAGTTACAGGGTTCCAAATGTTTGTTCTTTATTAATAATCACAGCTGTATTGTGGGGTGTGTGTGTGTGTGTGTGTGTGTGTGTGTGTTTGGGGGTCATATCTGGCAGTAATCAGCAGCCATTCCTAGCTCTGTGCCCAGAATTAACCCCTAGCAGTGCTCTGGAGACCACATGTGATAGCAAAGATTCAAACCAGTGCCGGCCACATGCAAGGAAAGTGCCTTACCCCTGTACTATCTCTCCAGCCCATGGCAGAGATTTAAACCCATGAAATTTTCTTTCTTTTACTTAAAAAATTTTAATATATTTTATTTTCATAAAAGAAGTTTACAATAGTCCATTACAGATAATATTCAAACATCAAGCCCACCAATGAGCACCTTCCCACCACAATAAGAGAGAAGTGTGTGAAGGTTGTTATATTTCATTCTGGAGCCATTTAAGCCCATAGATAAGAGAATACAAGCAAGTATGTTAAAACCAAATAAATATGTGCTACTTTTGATAAGTAAGTGAGATAGAGTGTAAGAGGTCGCTCGGCCACAAATGTGGCCACACGCGCCAGGAAATTCTGCATCACTCTCTTCCAGGAGCTTTAGCTTATAGTCTCTGTGTCTTGGCTATTGATGAGATTACATGGTGCTGGGGACAGTTTATTGGTGTGACTGCACAGCTACTGGAAAACTGGGGAACTGGGGGGGAGGAGGCCCAGTCCTGATCTGAGCAGGTTTGGAGATCTCAGTCACTGGTTCTCGCATACTTGGGTTTTTCTGCCAGTCCTCTCTAAACCCAAGAAATTTTCATAGAAAATGACCAGCTACAACATGGGTTCCAAGAGGAGAGGAAGGCAGGAAGAAGGCATTCCTGGATTCCAAAACTGGTTCTGGGAGTTAGGAAAGTTTTACCTATGCTTCTGCTATGCAGAGATGCAGCTCAGCTTAGGAAGTAAGGTGTTCAGCCTTGCCTCTGACCATGGACTTAAAACCAGGAAGGATTATTATATTACTAAAAGTATCTACATGCTTATAAGTAATAAAGCCTCTTTTTCTACCTCAAACATTCTAATCTTTGAATTAAAAATCTTTAATGACTATCAAAATTTCATTCTTCTTTAACCAGAACATTTCTAGAAAGAAAAAAGGTCAGTATAAATGAACAAAAACTAGAAAAGATTCTCAAATATTGTATTCGATCATTATAGGCTTGACTCAGTTTAAGAGGGGGTTGGGTGCTACTTAGCCCTGAAACTAGCTGTACAAAATGGACATTTAGTTGCTCTGACTCTCAGTGTGCTCCTCAGTAAAACAGATCCTATTTTAGGTGATCTATAAGTGAGATAATGTGCAAAGGAGATGTGCTCAATGACTGACCCAATGAAGAATTTTAAATGGTGCTCTTCCATTCACCCTAAGTCACTTTACTCACTGTCCCTGATCTTATTTTATTATCATGATTTTTTGTTTGTTTGCTTTGATGCCAAACCCAAAAGTGTTCAGGGACACAGGTTCTGGGGACATGGTTGAAAGTGATCAAACCTGGATCTCTTAGATGCAAAGCGTAAGGTTCAGTTCTTTGAGCCATCTCCTTAGTCTTTGGCTCCCTCATTTTAAAGACATGAAAACTAAAGCACAGAGAGAACTTATGTGACAGGTACAAGATCACTCTGTTAATTATATAAGCCTGATGACAGTTAAGCTCCCTCCACTCTTAGCCAAGACATCTTTCCAATCCATGAGACTACTTTTTGATTGGAACACGAGCCTCGCTCCAGCTATTCACAAAGAAACTTTAAAAAATCAACAACCCCACATGACTCATGGGATTCCAGGAAGTCTTTAAATCCAAGTCATTGTCATTGAAAATGAGTCATCTTAAAACTCTCACAGAGAAGAGAACGTATTTTTCAATTCCAAAGAAATGGGGACCCTACTATATTATCCAGTAGTTTATTCTAATTTTGCTTGTTAATTGGTACTTACATCTCAAAACCTAAATACTATCATTGAAGACTCTTACATTATGCTCAGGTGAGATAAAAAACATCCACTGGCCACTATGTTTGGCTATGTATATTCATGTACGCAAAGATGGCTCTTTCTCCCCCTTTCCTTCCAAGTTGAGAAATCCCAGTTTCTTTGCATTCTCTCATAGTTTTTCTTTCCCTTCAATAACCTTTGATGTTGAACTCTCAGTCACCTCTAGACTAACCCCCAACCCATCAATTACAAATCACAGAAGTGGGCACAATTTCCTACTACAGTTCTAAATGTTGATTAGCAAGCTGATTGATTGTATTGTGGTTGTTAGCTATAGTTCCCTAAATTAGGACTCCATGATCATGCCTTGTTTTGTATAACTGTAGACCACCCTAATTTAGGTTGAAAGTAGATTATTTGCATCTTCTCCATAGCAAATTTAAACAGTCTACTTCCAATTCTCAGCATGCATCTTAAACTACTTCTTCAAGTAGTTAGAAAGAACCATCTTGAAAATGAATCCAGATAAAATGTAAGAAAGTAAGTTAACTTAACAGGAATGCTAAAATGTATAACAGGGGATGGAGTGGTAGTACAGTTGGTTGGGCACTTGCCTTGCATGTAGCCAACCCAGGTTCAATCCCAGGCACCCCTCCTATGGTTCTTGGAGTCCCACCAAGATTGATCATTGAGCACAGAGCCAGGGATAAGCCTTGAGCACAACTGGATGTGGCCTCCAAACAAACAAAAACAGCAAACTAAAATGTATATAAAATATAAATATAAGTAGGTTTGGGTTTATATATCACTGTTTCTCTCTATATATATCACTGTTTATATATCACTATTAATTCAGTTGTTTTCAAGAAGCAATGAGTTGTAGAAATACCATTTACATATATTTATCATCCCTGCAATATTTCTTTGCACAACTTTAAAGAATAATTAATAGAATTTTAGGAACAGCATTTACAATATTTGAGAAAATATTTTTTCTAAATTTGACAGTAATGTTAGTTTTCCTTCACAAACATACTTTTCTACTATTATATATATATATATTTATATATACACACACACATTATTGAAGTTGGGAAAGAAAATACCATTATAAAATTTCTTTTCTATTTACCAGAAATTGTGAGATACCATAAAATTAGCACGCCCCTGAGCCATGTATTAGCGTTAACTTAATAAATATTCATCAGGCACCCACCACACACTCTAGATACTTAGAAAGTGGGTCAGAATATCACCCTAACAAATATGAGCCTGAAAAACTTGTTAGAGGTGACATTTAGATTAACGAACAAGTAAAATTTTGACTAGCGCTCAACCCAAGGAACATATGCCAAGCATAAGTAACCACAAGTAAGAGATGGCAGAGCATCACTTATCTAGTTAGTGAGACTTTGGCCTAGGAAGTGATTGGGAAATGAGAAACTGGATTCTGGAGAGATGCTATTTTTACAATAATTTTTTAAACTAAAAGTTGTTCTTGAGAAGTCATCCAAGTACTGTTAACAAACAAAGTCACGCCATTTCAGGACAATCTTGGGATGGGAAAACAACTAATTAACACAACAGACTTCATGCTGGATGGAGACAGCATAAAAGGAAGCAATTTAAAAAGCCAGGCCGTCCAGGGGAAACAAAGTCATTTGCTTTTAATGGTTTAAATAAGTTCACCAGCTAGGATTTCACAATTTCTCTTCATTCCACACCAGGATTGTTTGGTCCCACTTGGCAAACATGGGATTTCTTTGTCTGTGCATATGTGTTTCTCAGTAAGAGAAACAACAACAAAAAAATGTGGCTGAGGTTGGATTGTAATTTTTCACTGTGGCTTTGAATCATGGATGATATCAGCACAGTTACAGAAATTGGGTTTGTCAGTTAAGCCTCCCTCCCTGCCGGCTAAGCAGCAGAGCATGAAACATAAACCATAAAGAAACAATGGCAGGACTTGGGGGTTATTTATTGTTGTTGTCCAAATACATCTTAGTGACAGAATGGAAAATGGTCAACTGGGAATCCAAACTATATTCTCACCAAGGCCAAAATAATTTCTTAGGGTAGGATTCTCTTTTCTTTCTGCCCTTGTCCCCCCGCCCCCTTTTTTTAATTTTTGAAAATTTGTTAACAAAGGAGAAGGAAAATGATTGAGAAACATTTGAGAATAGTTTGGCAGGATGGAGTGTGCGGCTTAACTAGTCAGAAGGAATGATGGGTTATCATGGCAGTTTCTCCACTCACTTCTCCTTTACAATTGAATATGCCTATAGGCTTCCTCTATGCAAGAATATCACCAATAAACTGAGGGATATTAAAAGCTGGACAAGAATTGGTGAACTTGGAGGATGTGTGCAAATATTACATATATGTGCTCTCAGGCACACATGTGTGTCTGTGTCCTTTCAATAAAAAAGAAAAGCAATAAAGGGAAAAGGGCTTATTAATTAGACATTTATTAAAATCATGCATATCCTGTATCAGGCCTTGGGCTACACGAGGATAATAAGTAACGAGAAAAGAACCCAGCCTTGGAGGGGATACCAAACTAGGAGAAGGAGGAATGTAAACATATTTGACTGGATATGGGTGGTAAAGGAGGAGAGTTCTTATACCCCCGAATTGTGATTAGTTTACTATACAGACAATGATTTTTCTCACTATCCAAGATAGCAAAAACGTGAGAGATGGCTATGCCGGAAAACCCGGTTGATCAAAGTAGGGCACTATGAGTTAGAGGTCACTCCACAATATCTACAGGCTTTCCAGCACACAGGAGCCTGGAGCTGAGGTAAGAGAAGTCTGAGCTGGAGGTAGAGGACTGAGGCTGACCAGACTGTGGATAAATCCTCTAAGCATATGGGGAAATTTCCCAAGAAAAGCATATAGTAAGAAGAGAACCACTGAATATAATCAATAGCAATTCAACAAATACTTCTTGGATAACCATTCTGTGTCATGATTTTTTATGAGGTATATCCAGGCATAGAAATATAAAGTAAATGTAGTTCTAGTCCTTAAGTCCTTAAATATTCCTTTTTGGTTTTGTTTTTAGGCCAGCAATGCTCAGTAGTTACTCTGGCTCTGCATTCACAACTTAACTCCTAGCGGTGCTCAGGGAACTGTTTGGGTTTCCAGGTAATGAACCAGGGTCAGCTGCATGCAAGGTAAGTGCCCTACCTCCTGTACTACCTCTCCAGCCCCAGTCCTCAGATGTTCCGAAGGGGATTTTTAAAAAATTTTTGTCTTAAACTTAGGATGATCAATTGTCCATTCTGTCTCCTGCATTAAAATACTAAATTCAAGCTCAGAAGCCTCTCCACCGTTTCTCTTTTACATTCTTTGGACTCTACATAAAAAGAATAGCTGTCATTTATTGACATCTAATATTTGCCAGATATTATACTGTGAGTACCTTATATAGGCTATTTCACTCTAATATGTGCAATATCTAATATCTGTACTGTTACTCCCATACACCTTTATGAACTCAAGAGATTTTTGAGTTAAAAAGTCTATCGATAATAGGATAGAATGGGTGGTGAATGGCAGAGCTAACCCAAATTAGTCTCATTCATAGGAGTAAATTGATGTTCTTGAATCAATTTAAGATTGATTCAAGAACATCAATTCTTGAATTTGCCATTCCTCATGAAGACAAAAATATGGGTACCAATAATGAGAGGAAGAAGGGGTAGTTATAACTGAGGGTCTGCCATCCAACAACCTCACTTATCCCGCCTATTCCTGTAACTATTTTAGAAAGCTGTGAGCATGCTTTGAGAAGTACTCCTATGATAGTGATCAATGTCCAACTTTTGAGAATGAAAACCTGATACGTAAAAGGAGGGCACCTGTTCTATCCACCATGTAATAAACTTTGATGCACTTAAAGAGAGGAACAGGTAATAGTCTGTGCATGTTTTCAGGAGCTCATTTTCAGTTCGTAAATAAAACCATGTTGGGTAGTAAAATCAGGAAGCCAAAGACTGAAGAATAAATGATTAAAAATCTAAATAAGATTCAAAAACTCAAATTTGATATAGCATCCCTGGGAGAAGAACAGAGTAGATTATTTGGTATAAATGGAACAGAATTTAAAAACCAAGGAGAAATAAATAAAATATAATAAAATATAATATTATAATATAATATATAATAATCTACTATTCAACCATAAAAACAATGGGGTTTGGATATTACAATGAATAAAATTCAATTATAAAAGGTAGTGGTTCCATTTTATATGCCAAAGATCAGAATTTGAAAATCCATAGACAGGGAAAATGGATTAATGTCTGCCAGCAACTGGGGGAAGAAAAAATGGGCAATAACAGATAATTGCCACTGGGTTTCTTTTTGTGAGGGGGTGATAAAAATGTTCTTGAGTTAGAAAGTAATGATGTATATACAAAATATATGAAGTACATAACATAGTACAAGATCACAGAATTGTATATTTTAAATGGGTTATTTTTTGCTATTAAATTATAACTCAATTCCAAATCATAAATTGAAACATTAAGCAATATGATAAGACCCATTAGAAGTACTGAAAATCACAAACACAAATTTTTATTAAAGAACTAGTTAGGCTCTGTGGACTACAGCATAAAGTTCTGAGATCCAGGTGGTTTACAGAATAGTCACAGAGCTGATTTGATTTAGAAAATAAGACTTGTTTTGTGAAATACTAAATAAATGGGAATAATTCTAGCTCCAAGTCCAGAGTCAACAGAAGTGATTTAGTAACAGTTTCTTGAAATATATAAGAACTCTTATGCAGAGACCAGTGACCAGCTGCTTCCCATCTTCTCTGTCTGAAGAGAGAACAGAGAGAAGAGCCTTCAAAAGATAATAAAGGATTTAGGGCAGACACATAAAAGAGTATCTTTACAGTGAGAGTTGAATAACAGGCTATAGGCTCTCCCCCACTTTGCAAGATCTCTAAAATATGGGCAGAAGTTCCAGGAATTTTCAAACATATTTTCAAAGCCATGTTTGTGAATCTCTTATCAGGCTAATCCAGGGATACCCTTTCTGTTTTATGGTAACTTAGAGAGATAACGGGTAAGACATAGTATGAACCAAATGAAGTCTAACTAAAAATAGGTTTATGTTCAACTAGATTTTCTTTGAATAATTCTATTTCCTTATTGATTTCCTCATAAAGTTTCCTTATGGGAGAAAACATAGCTCTGCCCCAGATGAACTCAGAAGCTTTGCTTTATGAGATTCAGGTGCTCTCATCTGAATCACTGCCATTGTGGCAGTCCCATTTCTTCAGATACTCCCTTTTTCTTTGTTTGGGGGATTCATAGTTTGTCCCTAATTTTGAAAGCATCTCTGTGTCAGCCTTTCTCCCTCCTGAGGTGCCTATGAGACTGTAGGAATTTTCCTCTCTGGGGGCTGTACAACCCTGCTCCTGCAGTCCACGGCTTTCCTTTCTGATCACATCATCTACAATGTCCACTATGTGACATTGGAACTCTGGATCTTGATAATGTAGCCACACCCCACCAGGTAACACAATTTGTCTTCAGACCAGAAATCCCACATGTTGGGATTATGTCGTAAATTATATTGGTTGCTTACTTTTTCAATACTGAAGTGTGAATTTTCTCATCCAATTAGTCATTTTTTTGTAGTCCATAATTTCAAAAACTATGCATTTTCTGGTTTCAAGAAAAAAATCACAAACCATAACACCCAAAAGGACAGAGAGAGAGAGAGAGAGTAAAAGGGATTGTGCTTGCCACAGAGACAGGAGATGGGAAGGGGTGGGGATGGGGAGAGGGATACTGGGAACAATGGTGGTGGAGAATGGACACTGGTGGAGGGATGGGTACTTGAACATTGTTTGACTGAAACGCAATCATGAAAGTCTGTAAGTTTATAAATGTATCTCACGATGATTCATTTAAAAAATAAGTTTAAAAAAGATCAACTATATAATGTCTAAATTATACACCTGAAATTTCTATCTCTTGAGTAAATAGATGTAAAGTCAACGTGAATACCACCTCAACAACATGAAAGTTCAGAGAAAATCAGTATGAAGTCATTACGCAAAGTTCATCATACTTCCCTTTAAGAGCACATATCACAAATATTATTTGCATCCAGTAAGCTGATATGAAATGTTCCAACTGCTAATTACACTTAACCAAAACAGTAGATGTCTTGCCTTCCTGAAGCCAAAATCAGAATGGGAGCTGAAACAAATCGAGTGACACTGCAGTGTTTTTTCTAGTCCCAAGTACTAACTTGGAAGTAAGACGGGGGTGGAGAACAACATCAAATAATCTTTATAAGTCAGACAGAACAGGTCTTAGCATTGTTTGTGACTCCATTGCCCCGGTCAGCACCTGAAACACAAGTCAGGTTGTGGTTTTACAGGCTTATACTTATTTTCCTTATGCTACTTAATTTTAGTAGTACAGTTTTCACATACTCCAATTTCTTGTTTTCAGTGTTGTATGACATGTCTTGTAAATAGTGTGAAGTTGATTTAACTGTACAACATTAAAATTATATCCCCATTAGGTCCATAATCTAAAGACCTGCTACTTACAGATAAGGAGTAGACCTGATCTCTGGGAATCACTGAGAATTAGACCCTCTTACGCATTTGAGCCTAGTTTGAAATAAAAAGGTCTTGCTAATTTATACCACCCCCCCAAAAAAGTCCTTTTAAAATTAAGTAAACACTTTATACTGCAGACTCCTTGAGTCTTCTAGAACTTTCTGTGCCCCATCCTCCCCCCCCCCATCGACCCTGATGAGAGCACATGAGGAATCAAACCAAGTTAGTTGCATGCAAGCAAGTGCTTTAGCCCTGTATGATACTCCCATTCCTGACTTCTTCTGTTTTCTAAAAATATTCTTGTACATAAATGGCCAGTTCTCTGGACCACATTTCCTGGCCCCGTTCCTTACACAAAGACTATGAAATGAGTCTTACCTCAGATTTAATTTGGCCTTTAGACACTTAAAACCTCCAACTAAAGAAAATTGTATGATAATGACTCTAGAAATGACTGAGGATCTTTAATGCTCAGAACAGATGCTAGTGGTTCACTGCAGACAGTGTACCTACCCACCAAATCCACCCCACCCTCCACCCCGAGCATGCACTGTTGTGGTCAGATGGCTGAAGGGTCTGGCTTCCTAGTCAGTCTGTTGAAATTAAGTTGCTATCTTCTGTCCTGAGTACAACTGCCCAGTAAAACCAAGTATCACAACCTTTTCCTGACTGATCTTGGCTCTCTTCCAAACTTGTTTCCTTCCAGTAGTCCCCCTGCCCAACTGTTTGGTCCCCTAATCTCTTGTCATGGCCTCCCTTTGAAGATATTTTCACCTTTGGCCAACTTGGAATATCCTTAGGACGCTCAGGGAATCATTCAGAAGCAGCTGAGCAAAATTGCTCTGTATTACTGAGACACGAGAGTTCAGACTGAGGACTTCAGAGCACAAGAAGAAAGAAGCATATGAAAGTAGGAAAAGGAGATGTCATCCAGGCCTAGTGGTAGAGCCTGTGGAATCTAAAGTTACTGCCATTTAAGAGAGAAGCATGCTCAAAACTAGAAAGCAAAAGGGACATTCTGAGAAAAGGCTGACCCTAACGGCAGCACACCAGGAATCAAACCAGAGTTAGTTGCATGCAAGGCAAGTGCAAGAGAATACAGGAAATTTGGCTAAGGCTAGATTCTGAATTTTAGGGAACACAAGACTTGGAGAGGCATGGGAGATGAGGTGGAAAAACAGAATAAAAAGTATAGAAGGTAAAGGGTTCACCTCATGATAGGCATTTTGTGTGAGCATCTAAATAGTCATCAAAAGTCACCATGTGATTAGATTCATGGTACTGGAGGCAGAGATGGGGGGGGGGGAGGTGAGGCTAAGAAGAAGGTCTGTAAGGGCTGGCCACTCGTCCAGGTTCTCCTTGCTCCCTGCTGATGGTAGGTAATAAAGAAGAAGGGTTCAGGGAAATGAATCTTAATCAAGTATCTCCTGACCTCTGAGGATGAGGAAGAGTAACAGATCCATACAACAAGCAACATCAGGAACAATCCTTAAAAAATCAGAACTATATTAAAACACATAATATATTCCTATGTAACAATGGATTTACTTTTAAGGCAACAAACAAAAAAGTAAAGGAAGAGTTAGATGCTATTCTTTAAAACTTTGATAGCCTAATGAGGGAAAAATCAAGAAGATGACAGAGTTTTCCATAGCTTTGGGGAAACTGAAATAGGTAAGTTTGGCCAGACATTATTCCCAGACACAAAAAGTAGAATTTACCTTGGGAAAGTTTTAGCATGTCCTTGAGATTTAGTTTCCTTATCTCTCAGGTGGGAAAATATCTGATAGCTATCTCCTAGGACTGGCAGAGGACTGCATCAAGTAAATGAAAGCACGGAACCTTCCATATCCTACGCAGTTCGTGCCCAATCAATATTTAATTAAACTTTCATTTGTTCCTTATTAGAAAACTCATGAGTCAAGTATTACCTCCCTCCTAAAATGCAGAAAAAAAGGTTTTAGTGAGATTCAGCAGTTTGTTCCAGGAACCTCCTTCAGGAAGAGACTGAGCAGAAATTTTTTTTCACTCTGGAGGATATTTAAGATTGACCTGAGTTCTCTCCACTCAACCTTATTGCCTCTCCAGGTAGTGTGTCTGTTAGTCAATATCAGAATTTATTTCCCTAAATTGGCTGAGAAACATACTGTCTCTATAAATGTCTATATAAACCAGATGTGTACACTAGTCACAGGTGTGGATCACTATCAGACAAGAGCAATCTGCTTTAATTGATGATGATAGTGAGGAAAAACAGAACGTGAAGACACTTAAACTTCAGATAGTCTCTCTGGTTCTCTAAGTTATAAGAGCAAAATGTGACTCAATTTTTTTTCTTTTCTTTATATTGAAAAGAACCAATGTAAATGAAAACCTATGGGTCAGCAGCAAAATATCGGAGGAAATGTGCTAAACAGTCTAAAAATATAGACTCTGTCAGCCAGATGGTCCTAGGCAGATCAGAACCTCTCTGGTCATCACCTCTGGGTTTCAGACTCAAAACTCCCAGACTTGATTACAGCTCTGCTTCTTAGTGTGTGACATTTGCAAGCTATTCTTTGAGGTACAGCTTTCCCTTCTTGAAATGGGGATAATAATATACCCAATACACAGAACTATTGTTAAAAGGATTAAGTGAACGATTGCAGGGAGTTAACACAGAGCTGATGTTTAGGAAGCATGTTCTAACTCTCCCACTACTGAGAGTTTCAGGGTCTCTGTTTCTGAAATGGGGAGAACACCCATCTTATCTCCTCTGTTCTACCTTCCAAACAGGATTATTGGTGATTATTACACTGTGTAAAATAGCATTTTGTAAAGTGTAAAGAGTCCATGTCAATATGGGATTATTAATGAAGATAACCCAGGAAAGATCTGAACGTATTATCTCTGCAAAGTGAGGAGGTGCGATGATTTTTGAAATTCTTAGAAAACCATAGCCAAATCCTTAAAGGCTCTAAATAACAGAGGAAAATAGAATGTTCTTCACATTCTCAGAACTCCAAATTCTTTTTTCGACCCATAATAGAACCCCAAAGGTTCATTAAATTCTTAGTATAAACAAAATAATAACAAAGTTGAAATAAAGGGAAAGATGGTCACACAGATTGCCCACAAAACTGGGAAATTGTTCCTTGAGCACAAAGAGCTTACAAATTGAGTCCTGGGGGAAGCACACAAGTTATATTTGTTACATGTGGATATCAGAGAGGCTCAGAAATTGCCTTCTATTCTGTGAAGGGCTATGTGCATGAATGTGTAGACTGTCATTTCCTTTAACTAAAAACACTGGTGAACAAACAACTGGAGAAAAGCCATCTCCAGAACATGACCAGCTATAGCACTCAGAACACGGACCATCTCTCTTTGTCCAAACAAATTCAGTCCTCCAACCACTGACATGCTTAATCCAGAGTTGCTGCTGTTCACTGATGCATTATCTTAAGTGATCACAGACAATCTTAGAGGCTTTAGATGTCCTCCAGACCACCGTGGATGACACTCCCCCCCTATCCTGCCTCAATCCCCAACCCTGTCCACAATGCTTGAAGAGTCATTCACAAAATTCCACACCAGGACCGGACATTTGGGGGACAGGCATAACTGTCCTGTTATGTCCATAACTGTCCTCCTCACTGACTTGGTTGCCCCTCTTCATGAGTTATATTTAACAAATACAAATGACAAACACATAATCCTCCCACTTCCAGGCTTTCTTCTAGAGTCCTCTGCAAGGGCTGATTGCTCTGCAATTCAGAGCAGCATTTCTCTGCCTCTTTGAACTAAGCTCCCTTCTTTCTCATTCAGAGTACAGAGGCCATTTGTTTTTCGGTGGGGGTGGGGGTCAGCAACTTTGTAGATCAATACCATAAACTTCAACCCTATTGTAACTATGTTACTTGAGCTATTTTTAAAAACCCTTGTATTGTTTTAAGCACACAAATGATAGTATTAACTCACACCAAGTTTCCCATCCTCGACATCCCTGAAATTCTGGTTATAGACCATCAAACAAAGTTTTCTGTCTTCCTTTTAGGATTTAACATAGTATTTTGTTAATCGAAGTATAGGACTTTACGTTGACACCTGTAAAATTCTGATTCACTGGAACCAGGAATATATTACAGTGGTTAAAAATGTGGGCTTCGGTGTGAAACATCTGGCTCCTGTCTCAACTGTGACTCTTAACGGCTGTGGGACTTGAGAAAACAACTTAATATCTCTGACTTTCTACTGCTACCGACCAGATAATAAAAAGTATAAATATCAGAGAGTGACATTGAGGAATAAATAAGGGAATCCATGTAACATGTTTAGCATTCTGTCTGGCATATGGGAAGAGTTCAATAAGCATAATCCATGCTTAATACCAGCAAACCCATACTATGAACCCACACAGAACTTTCAAAATTAATTCTGGATTAAAACTGGATACTTTAGCCGCTTTCATCAACTGTGGATCAATTACATGATAAAGTTAGTACATCTTCTGCTTTCATTTAAAAAAATGAGATGTACATAAGAAAACAGAACAGACGAGCATTAGCTAACAGATTCTTGAGGCTTACCACAATGACTTCTTTCCAAATGGACATCAGTCCACCAATAAAATCAAAATCACTTGATTACATTTATTCAAACATCTATTTGGACCCAACTAGATAGCTTGGATATGATAAAAATTCCTGCCAAAAAAAAAATAAATGAGAACACATTAAAGTAAAAGTATTTTGGTAGAAGATGGTAGAAGAAACTCAGGATAAAATTAAAAGATGTCCTACAGAATAGGAGAAAATATTTGTACACCATACATCAGGCAAAGGACTAATATCTAGCTATATAAAGTACTCACAAAACTCAACAACAAAACATGAACCATGTCAAAAGATGGGAAGAGGGAGTGAATGGACACTTCCTTGAAGAAGACATGTACATGGCCACTGACATATGAGAAAGTAATCATCATCACTTATTATCTGGGAATGCAAATCAAAACAACAAGACACTACTCACACCAGATGTGTCCTATATAAAAAGGATAAGAAACTGACCAGTGGAGGCAAGGATTTAGTGAAAAAAGAACCCTCATTGACAGTTGGTGGGAATGTCATCTATTTCAGTCTCAATGGAAAGCAATACAGGAACTTTTTAGCACTGTCCTCCCATTGTTCATCGATTTGCTCGAGCAGGCACCAGTAACGTCTCCATTGTGAGACTTCTAGTTACTGTTTTTGGCATATCACATACGCCATGGGGAGCTTGCCAGGCTCTGCCATGGATTATAGCATAAATAGAAAAAAAATTCAAGCTTAATAAAATTAAGTATAATAAACTTATGTGTATGGACACAATGAAGTTCTATATATGTAAAGCAATACAGGAACTTCTTAAAGAATTAAAATAGAACTGCCATATGATCCAGCAAGTTCACAATTTCATAGAGCCAAATAATTTGAAGACATTAACTCAAAAAGATATCTGCATACTTATGTTCATTGCAGTGCTATGTACAATAGCCAGGATATGGAAACAATCCAAATATATAACAAGATGAGAGGATTTAAAAAATTGTGGTATATATACACAATGGAATACTATATAACTTACAGAAAATGATAAAAATCTAAAAATTTCTATAACAGAGTAATCACATTAAACAAAAATGTCTTAGAGAGGAGAAATATTGGATGGTCTCACTCACATGTGGTATAGAAAGAAATAAAGCAAGGGAATAGAGAGCATCCAGTGGGGAAAAGACCCTTTAGATGCTGCCTAACTGTGGTCCCCACGCAACTCAGGGTAGAAACTTGAAGTTTGACAGAGGAAGAGGAAGACTAGTAGCTTAAGAGAATAGTGGAGGGTCTTTGACACCTTGCTAATGGTAGAGACACAATGACATTGTATACTGAAAACCAAACAAACCTTTAACATATTGTAGCCATGTTACTTCAACTACAATTAAAAATAAAATCTCATTTTTCAAACCCCCCAACTATATGACATTGCTATAATCAATTAGATCATCTGAAAGAATGAAAAGATATTGAAAATAGGAATGTCTTAAAGCATTAATATGTCAGGCTCGAGCAACGTACTTCACATAGACTAACTCTCAAAACAACCCTTTGAGATTGGTATTATGATGAAGTCTTTTTTTCACAGAGAAGGAAGAATGTTTAGGTAACATTATTTGTAAATGGATGATAAACCCAGTTCACTCAGATTTCAAGAGCCTGGCATGTATGATATTATCCTGGGGCTGGAGAGATAGCACAGCCGGTAGGGCATTTGCCTTGCACGAGGCGACCGGGATTCGATTACTCTGACCCTCTCCAAGAGCCTGGCAAGCTACTGACAGTATCCTGCCCACATGGCAGAACCTGGCAAGCCCCCATGGTGTATTCGATATGCCAAAAATAGTAACAAGTCTCACTTCGTATTCCTGGAGCGAGCAAACACCATTGGGCTACGCTAGCACGCAACAGGGATGAATGGAGATGTTACTGGTGCCCGCTTGAGCAAATGGATGAACAACAGGACAACAGTGCTACAGTGCTATGATATTAATCCATTCCTGCAGGCACAAAACACATCAGAGATTACATATGGGAACTCCAGGTATTCACTAGCTCCCTTTCTGAAACATCTGATCTTCTCTAACAGTTAGGTCAGTCTTTGGTTAAAGATTATTACTCCCTTTTTTGATTTTTAAATTTGGGGTCCAAATCTGGTGCTACTCAGGGGTTACTTCTGGCTTGGTGCTCAGGTGTCATTTTGGTGGTGCCTGGGGACCATGCAATGCCAGGGTTTAAACTCAGGTCTCCTATATGCAAAGATAGCTTCCTGGCCAAATAATGACTCTAGATATATGACTTTGCACATCTCCATTCTGGCTTATTCTGGGTTTTATTTTGGTGGTTGTGGTGTGGGACGGTATTGGTTTCTCAAGCAGTGCTCAGGAGGCAGGTTGGGGTGGGGGGCTAATATTCTTAGTCAACAAAGGCAGTTGTTCAATGCAAAAGTAGAGGATGTAGTTCTGCTAGAACCCTGGTGACAGGGATTAACTGGTGGTGCTCAGGGACTCCCAGGGTGATATCTGGTGATACAAAGGAACTACATGAAACTAGAGATCAATGCAGGACAAAGACAAACCTTTGTACTATAACTCTGACTCTAATGTCTGATGGTGATAGATAAGAAAAATAACTAACATACTGGAGCGATAGCACAGCAGTAGGGCGTTCGCCTTACAAGCGGCCAACATGGCCGACCCGAGTTCGATTCCTCCGCCCCTCTCGGAGAGCCCGGCAAGCTACCGAGAGTATTCGATATGCCAAACACAGTAACAACAAAGTCTCCAATGGAGACGTTACTGGGCCCGCTCGAGCAAATCGACGATCAACGGGAGGGCCTTTACCTTTTACCTTTACATATATATACACATACATACACACATATAATTTCCCAGCCAATTTCTTGAATAAATGCACCTTAGTCTAATTAGCTCTGGTATAAGGTCTTTGAATCACTTGAATTAGTTGTGTACTCTCTTGATTATCCTTTAGTTTATTGTTTCCTGAAAAAAAAAAAATGGGCAGAGAGACATATGCTGTGCATCTTTTCCAGGCTATGAACCAGCGCATCTCGGGTCCACAAGATTCTGTCACAGAAGGATTCACTGCCTTTCTATAAAACTCTTCCCTACAGAAAAAAGCAGGTATCTAAACACCAATAAGGACTCCAAACCACAGTATTTGGAAAGGGCTCTATGCACAGAGGGTCGGGTCCTTCAACTAAATGTGGAAAAAGCCTTATAGGAAAACAAGTCAAAATGACTAGGCAATGGGTGGGAGGGCAAAAGAAAGGGTCACAGAAAATGATCTGGGCTAAGCCATATGTTGATTTTAGACATTCCTACCTAGGAAATGCACCATGAGCAATGCTCTCATTCTGACCACAGTGCATTAGTCAGACAAACAAACCTTTCAGAGGGAAGATCGAGGAAGACAATGCAAATCTTTTTAAGTGTGGGAACACCACTGATGCTAAACTGAAGCTTGAGAACTTGAAAGTGAAAGTCACCGGAAATGAAGCGAGACGGTTTTACTGGTAAAGAATGGAATATGAAAATAAAATGAACCTCTAAGTGGAAACACACCTCATACTGCTCCACATTTAACTCAGTAATTCCGGCTGGGAGTTTCTGTAATGCATACAGACCTCTGTTTTGTCAAGTGACCTACCTATTATTTCTTGATGATCTTATGAATATCTGGGGAATAACTCAAGCCAGTTTATCCAAATAACGATCAAAAACACATTTCCTTGCTTTTAAAAAGTGCTTAGAGATTACACAGCACGTTGCCAAGTATTTGCCCATTTAACCTTTATACAAAATTTCTGAGGTGGAGATGACTGTTCGTTTGTTACAGGTAAAGAAACTACTTTGAGTTCAGTTGTTGTTGCTTTTCCCGTGATCCCACTGGAGCTGCTGCTGCTTCTCCACTGTACTCAGGCTTACTGAGGACAACCGACATGATGATCGCTCCTTTAGCTATGTCAGCGTGAGGCCTAGCCATTCAAACAAGCAAGCTCACTTTTGCAATGAATACATATGCAATATTGTGCCATCATCCCTAACATCTTTAAAATAAAACATATGTGGGATGAGAAAACTTCTAAACTATTCCAATCTGGCTGGCCCTGGAGTATCTGAATACAGCAACCTAAGTACTGATCACCTTTATTTACTTCAGGCATGGCACTCAAAACTGTGGTTTCATTGTTACCTGGTCTCAAGTTTTCTAACTATAGAACTATTCTAAAGATATCCCTAGAGTATGTTGCACTCAGATTAATATAGCCTGATGGAATTTCAGTGCCAAATAAGGGAAAAGATCATATGCTACATTCCCTGGAGGTATATTATAGCCTGTCAAGCAGCTTCCTGCAATACCCATTTAAAAAGATTAGCAAGAAGAAAACCAAGGTTACAATAAAAGAATTATCGCTAAAGTTCTCAAAATAATTCCTTTCTTTGAAGCCTAAACACAGCATCTTCTAACATGAGGGTAGTTAAGACATGAGCATCCCAAGAGCAGGGGGTCCCTAAGGGGATACAGGATAATTTAAAACCACCTTCTCCAAAGTAGATTTAAAGGGAGCTTTGAACAATTTTCAGACCAAATATTTTTCTTTCTCCTTGTCCTCATGCTGGCTCTTTCAAATGCTGAAGAAAAATGAAGTGAATTAGACAACAACTTTAAAAAAAATTATCTCAGAAAACTTTATCTTCTTAAAGGGAATCTTTGTGGGAGGGACAACTTCCCCAGACTGACTACAGATGTAGCTGGAAAGTTTAAGGTCCTGGGAGTGAGAGATGTCACCCAGCAAAGGCCACAGCTGGAATGGCCAGCAATAATTGCTATGCTTTTTCTTCCCTGGAGCTAGGAAGGAGGAGGAGGAGCTGCTTTTAAGTGCCCTCCTAGCATGCAAAATCCCTAACATGGCGCCTGGCTTCCTCAGGCATGACGAGCTATAAATATTTGCTGACTAAAATCAGATGAAATGGAAACAGGCTCCATATGTTCCCAAGTGTTAAACACTGGAGCACAAGAGTGGAATTACTCCATTTCTCTCAATGTCTTCCTTCTAAGAAGGAAGTATTATTCTCACGCTAATGTCTTCAAGTTTTGCAATGAGAAAAATGAGAAAATCCTTCAAGTCATTCATGAAAGAGGAAAGGATGTTTGCAGTATATCAGAACCAGAGCAGTCATGATGGCGGACCAGCTTTTCCATTGAAAATCCTTGATGTAGAGAATGTTTTCAAGCATGCAACAGAATAAAACTTCACCTTAGGACAAGTCTATCAGAGAACTCTTTCGATGTCATTCAACCCAGAAAAGACTTTATTTTCAGATGATCCACTGACATTTGCTTGTAGGTGTTGGCTACCAAAGTGCCACAATTATAATACAGCTCTACTATGCTTATCACCTGCAGATTTGATAAAGAACATCTAGGGCATAATGTAAAACTCCAAAGAGGGTTTGCTTTAAATACAGACACTACAACATACAGCACAGCCAACAGATCTGGGTGGAGGAGTGACTAGTTTAAGTTCAAGCTTGACTAGTTTCCACTGATGGGGCCTTGCACAGTATTTCACCTTTCGACATCTTGGTGTTTTCATCTGGAAAGTGAGAAGTTTAAGAAGCAGTTGACCTTGAAGGTCCTTTCTGGCTTCTAGCACTTCTACCCCTCCGTGACTGAAAGAAAAAAGAAAAGCCACTTATAATGAAACCCCATATTGCTCATATGCCATAGAGGAAACAGGTTGATGCAGCGATGGGTCACAAAGGCATGGATCCTATTAGCAAAAGCTCAACCCTTTCTGTGGCTGAAAGGAATGGAAAGAATATCTTGGCTTTCGACGTGGGCAAAGATTTGGTTTGGACCCCTCTCTAAAAAGACAGCATGTCTCAGCAGTAAGAACTGATGCCAGTAGCCACAGGCTGGGTCAATACTTTCAGTGAGGGTGGCTCAGCATGCACAACACAAATTTCTTAATTGCCATTACTATAACCTTTACCACACCTTGTTTTTCTTGGGGGCTCCGCTGGCAGGTAATCTGAGTTAGATTCAACTCAATTTATAAAATTGAGAATTTTCCCACTGTAGGTAAGATTACATGATATTTTAAGAAACCTCTTGGGGGATGAGGAAATATGTTGTTTTTCTTTTAAGTATTCTACTGTATATCAATTCCAAATGCTAACTGAGCTTCTAAAGAAAAACACAAGTTCCCTAAAAATAGTCTGTCTACAATGGCTCTAAGAGTTGAACACTTTATACACAGAGCATAACTTGCCTATAATGCAACTGAAAATAAAATATTTGGTGGACATACCAAACAGGTTAAAAAAAAAGTAAATGGTCCCAAATATTTTAATCAGGCATTAATTAGAATGACCTACATTACTCTTTTAAAGTTGTACTCTCAAAAAGATTCTCAAATGGGCTCCTAACTCCAATTTTAGAAATCTTGGGTAGCTAAATATCAAATTCCAAAGTCTAGTCTTGGTCTTCATTTTGTTTTCTGACCTCTCTTACAAGAGTAGACTGCAGAAAACCTTTCCAGTTTTCACCTTTACGGCCCTGAACAGAATAAATCCTCCAAATTTTTTCTACTTCATTCTCCATGTTTCTTCCCCTGAATCATTCTTATTTTTCTTCTTCTGCAATAACTTTCATCTGCCTTGAAATTTAGTGCTATCCTTGGATCCTCTTGCTATAGTTCACTTACTTTTGTATCTCTATCTGACCAACACCAGTTATGTCCACCCACAATTCTGCGTGGAAAAATACTAAGATATAATCACTAAGCTTAACTTCTCACCTGATGCCTTATCATTATTTCAGATTTGAAAGTAATTAAATTGAATTTAAAAAAATCAAACTATGAGAATAACCTTATCTTGGAGGTATTGCAGTGAACTGACAATGTCCAAAATAAATTTATGTATATAGTTGTTGTGTTTAATTGCCAGGTCTGTCCAGCAAAAGGATCAAAAGCAAAGAACTTCAGTACCAATGAACATACCAACTCCAAGATATTGGTCTCTAATACTATTTCCAATTTTTCAAAAACTGGGTATTTTTTGTAGAAATGCAAAATTTGAGGAAAGATATGTTCAAATAAGCTTTAAGCTAACATGTCAAAAAGTAAAAAAGTGATTTTTTAAAACGGCTAGATATTATGCAAGAACACACAGGCTAAATGTGGGGCAATTTTAATACCAAAATAATTCAGTACAATACTGAATTATTTTATGGTATTTATCATATTATGAATAATACCAAAATAATTCAAAATAATTTAAAAAATAGGATAGTTTTCACAACCTCAAAATTACTATTTATCTCTGGTTTAGTAAAAGAACACTGGGTTCTCCCCTAAAACCTCTACCAAGAAACTCCTAGAAACAATAGACTTGTATAGTAAAGTTGTAGGCTATAATATCAATACCCAAAAGTCCATGGCTTTCCTATATGCAAATAGTGAAAGAGAAGAAAGTGAAATGAAGAAAGCAATACCATTCACAATAGTGCCCCAGAAAATCAAGTACCTAGGTACTTAAGTTAAGGACCTGTACAAAGAAAACTACAAAACGCTACTTCAGGAAATAAAAGAGGACACGAGGAAATGGAAAATTATCCCCTGTTCATGGATCGGGAGAATTAGCATTGTCAAAATGGCAATACTTCCCAAAGCACTGTACAAATTCAATGCGATCTCTATTAAGATACCCATCACATTCCTCAAAGAAATGGAGCAAACACTCCTGAAATTTATATGGAACAATAAGCCCCCACGAATAGTTAAAGCAATTCTTGGGAAAGAGAAAATGGGAGGAATCAACCTCCCTAACTTCAAACTCTTCTACAAAGCAGTAATAATTAAAACAGTATGGTACTGGAACAAAGGCAGAGCTGTAGACCAATGGAACAGGGTTGAATATACTGACATCTCCCCATAAGCATATGATCATCTAATCTTCGATAAGGGGGCAAGAAAAGTAAAGTGGAGCAAGGAAAGCCTCTTTAACAAATTGTGCTGGCAAAACTGGAGGGCTACATGCAAAAAAGTGGGCTCAGATCTCTGACTAATGCCATATACAAAAGTAAGATCAAAATGGATTAAAGACCTCAACATCAGACCGGAATCCATAAGGTTCATTGAAGACAAAGTTGGCAAAACTCTCCATGATATTGGAGCTAATGGTATCTTCAAAGATGTCACACCACTGGCCAAGCAAGTGGAAACAGAGATAGACAAATGGGACTATCTCAAACCAAGAAGCTTCTGCACCTCAAAAGAAACAGCGACCAAAATACAAAGACAGTCACAGAATGGGAAAGGATATTCGCCCAATACACATCCGACAAGGGGTTGATATCAAGGATATACAAAATACTGGTTGAACTCCACAAGAAGAAAACATCCAACACCATCAAAAAATGGGGTGACGAAATGAACAGAAACTTTCTCAAAGAAGAAATCCAAATGGCTAAAAGGCACATGAGAAAATGCTCTACATCATTAATCATCAGGGAGATGCAGATCAAAACAACGAGATATCATCTCACACCACAGAGACTGGCCCACATCCAAAAGAACAAAAGCAACCAGTGCTGGCATGGATGTGGTGAGAAAGGGTCCCTCCTTCACTGCTGGTGGGAATGCCAACTGGTTCAGCCCTTTTGGAAAACAGTATGGACGATTCTCAAAAAGTTAGAAATTGAGTTCCCATTTGACCCAGCAATACCACTCCTGAGAATATATCCCAGAGGCAAAAAAATATAGTCGAAGTGACATCTGCACTTGTTTGTTCATTGCAGCACTCTTTACAATAGCCAGAATCTGGAAAAAAAAAAACCTCAGTGCCCGAGAACAGATGACTGGTTAAAGAAACTTTGGTACATTTACACAATGGAGTACTATGTAGCTGTTAGAAAAGATAAAGTCATGAAATTTACATACAAGTGGTACTACCTGGAAAGTATCATGCTAAGCGAAATGAATCAGAAAGAGAGGGAGAGACATAGAAAGACTGCATTCATCTGGGGAACATAAAGTAACAAAATAGGAGACAAACACCCAAGAGTGGCCGAGATTTACTAATCTACCAGGAGGTACCAGGAGGTTTGCTCCATGGCTTGGAGGCCAGCCACACATGGTAGGGGAAAAGGGAGCTCAGATAGAGAAGGAAGCACCAAACAAAGGGTGTTGGCAGGATCCTCCCAGGATGGCAGAAGCATGCTCAAATTAGACTATAGACCAAACATAACTGCCACTCAATGCCTCTTTTGCAAACCACAACACCCAAAAGGAGAGAGAGAACAAAAGGGAATGCCCTGCCACAGAGCCAGGGTGGGATGGGCGGGGTGGGGGGTGGGAGGGATACTGGGACCCGTGGTGGTGGAAAATGGGCACTGGTGGAGGGATGGGTATTTGATCATTGTATAATTGAAACCCAAGCACAAAAATTTGTAAGTTTACCAATGTGCCTCATGGTGTTTCACTAATAAAAATTTTTAAAAATATAAAAAAAGAACACTGGGTTCTCATATCTGATGCTGTATTCTTAGGTTAAATGTGTTTAAGGATCAAAGAAATGGTCCATGAGGCAAAACACTCGATTCATACATGATAGACCCCAGTTAATATCTCTGGCAAAGCATATAATCTTTAGCAATGCTAAGGATCATTCTTGAGCACAGAGTCTTACATACCACCAGGTATACAGTGCCCCCAATGCTCCCCGCCCCCACCGCCAGCAAAAATCATACCAAAAGCCCTTTAAAATAAATAATGGTGTTCCATTGGGGGTGGTGGGGTAGAGAGGAGAACGATGAGGTTGTTCAACTTGGAATCAAAACAATTGCACATTGATTTTCTATTGTTAGAACCATTGTTTAATTATTTTTTTATGGGTCCCACCTGATGGTACTTAGGGCTTACTCTTCCTGGAGTAAGGAGGGCCTTTGGAGACCGAATGTGTTCCAGGTTGACTGTGTGCAAGGTAAATGCCCTACCTGCTTCACTATCTCTTTTGACTGAAAACCATCATTTTAGTATGCTTAGGAGGTTTTTTAAATTGTATTTAATGACTAGTTAATACTAGTCTCCTGCCCGCGTGCCAGGCTGTCTTCACTGTGGCCCCTCAGAGGTGGGTGGGTTGAGTATCTGCCCTGCCCTGACCAGAGCCCAGGCAGCGTAAGACCTCTGGTACCCAGCTACAGCCATGCTCAAGACCACTCTCTGCACACTCCAACGAGCCTCACGCATGAAGGAACTGGCAGAGGAACCCAGGTGTGGGGGTACTAGGGCTGAGATCTCCAAGCCTGCTCAGATTGGGACTGGGCCTCCTCCACCCAGATCCCTCATTTTCCAGTAGCTAGGCAGTCACACCCCAAAACTGCCCCCAGCGCCATGAAATCCCATCAATGGCCAAGATCCAGAGACTATAAAAAAAGCTACTGGAAGCATGCGGCTGCATATGCAGCTGTGCGACCTCTTATAGTACAGTTCTCCTTCTTGGAGAATTGGGCAAGATACCAAGAGTATCCTGTGCACATGGCATAGCGTGGCAAGCTCCCGTAGTGTATTTGATATGCCAAAAATAGTAACAATGATGGGTCTCATTTCCCTGACCCTGAAAGAGTCTCCAATGTGGCACCATTGGGAAGGACAAGTAAGGAGAGGCTGCTAAAATCTCAGGGCTAGGACAAATGCACACTTTACTGGTGCCCGCTCGAGCAAATTGATGAATAATGAGATGACAGTGATACAGTGAATTCAGTACAGCTTTAACAACTGAAATTAATAGGAATTCATGGTTCCAAATTGGTAAGCATGGCAAGAGAGAAATGGGTATGTGGATGGATAAATGGATGGAAGATAGACAGATGAATGTGCAGACCATTATGATAGCAGAGCACTGTAGCACTGTCATCCCATTGTTCATCAGTTTGCTCGAGTGGGGGCCAGTAACGTCTCCATTGTGAGACTTGTTACTGTTTTTGGTATATCGAATACACCATGGGGAGCTTGCCAGGCTTTGCCGTGTAGGCAGGATACTCTCACTAGCTTGCCGGGCCCTCCAAGAGGGGTGGAGGAATTGAACCCAGGTCAGCTGCATGCAAGGCAAATGCCCTACCTGCTGTGCTATCACTCCAGCGATATTGAAATTATTTAAATTAAATAAATTAAATAAATAAAGTAAGTAAAGGCAAAGGAGCAAAATACTAACAAGATGAGTCTAGAAAAAGATATCCAAGTATACTGTTTTCATTCTTGGAACTTTTCTCACTTCAAAATAAAACATAAATAATCACTTAATCACTTAATCCCCGTTATTCATCGATTTACTTGAGCTGGTGCCAGTAACATCTCCATTCATCCCGGTTGCGTGCTAGTGTAGCCCAATGGTATCTGTTCGTTCTAGGAACATGCAGAGCCTCAAACCGATCATTCAGGGTCTTGACGAAGAAGTCTGACCATCTTATAGGTGGGCGTCCACGTGATCTTTTGATGTCCCGTGGAATCCAATCAGTAATGGCTCTAGTCCAGCGGTTGTCTGTAAACCTCATTACGTGTCCAGCCCATTTGATTTTCGATGCATTGGCAAATGAGACAGCGTCCCTGATTCTTGAGCATTGACGAAGATCAGAACTCCGGATTCTATCTCTCATTTGAGTGAATCGTGATATTCCAAGCATAGCTCTTTCGATTCCTCTTTGAGAGACCCGAATAGCGTTCTTATCCTGTTTGCGTAGGGTCCAGGTCTCTGAGGCATATGCTAATGCAGGAAGAACAGTGGAATCAAAGAGATGTGCTCGTAGCTGGAGGTTCTTTGTCCTTTTAGTTATTTCTTCAACGTTCTTGAAGGCATTCCAAGCCGCTCTCTTCCTCCTACACAACTCAGGTGCCAGGTCATTCATCATGTTGATTTCTCGACCTAGGTATATATACCTGTTGCATTCAGAGATGGTGGTTCCGTTGAGAGCGAATGGAGCGTCAGGAACAAACTGTTCACTCGAGTCATCCTGAATAGGATTAGCAGAACACTAGATGAAGGACAACCATGTGAATAAGCTGGATTCCAAAAAGGATTCAGTACCATCGACCATATCCACACGATTACTAAGCTCATTGAGGTTTCTCAGGAGTTCAAGATGCCGCTCTGTCTAATGTTCATTGATTTAAAGAAGGCCTTTGATTCTGTTGAGACGGAAGCAGTCATTGAAGCCCTAGCCAATCAGGGCGTACAAACTCAATACATCAGGATCCTTCGTGAGCTCTATTGCGGATTCACTACCAAGATCTCACCATTCTACAAAGAAGTAATCATCCATATCAAGAGAGGGGTTCAGCAGGGTGATACCATTTCACCAAAACTCTTCAGTGCCACCCTCGAGAACATCATGCGACGACTGGAATGGGAAAGCATGGGAGTGAAGATAGATGGTCGGCAACTACACCACCTCCGCTTTGCTGATGACATCGTTCTAATAACACCAAACATCAGCCAAGCGGCACAAATGCTGAACGACTTTAACTGTGAATGTGGAAAGGTCGGACTATAGCTGAATCTTACGAAGACAATGTTTATGAGAAAACATAAATAATAATAATAAAAAAACCAAATGAATCTGGATATATACCCCTTACTCTGAGCGTCAAGCAAGCAATCTCCATCTCCTACTGACTTTATTCTCCCTAGAAACATAGAAATTTTGTGCCTGCCCTCAAGATTCTTCTCTAGCAACTCTGAGTCATTTCACCATAACTGTCTATTCATCTGCAATAATGTTCCACAACTGTGCCTTCTTTTAATTCCTACAATCATCATCCTATTTTAATCATTTACCATTTTATAATAAAATAGTGCCACAATCTGAAGATTCACCATTTCAATATACACTCTACACTCTAAGTTTTTCCCCAACTTTTATCTGACCATGGTCCCCTTCCAACCATGTTTCCTTCCTGTGGCCCCCCGACCTCCACCTACCAGTTGACCCTCTAATCTCCTGGCCTACCATTTCAAAAATTTTCACCTGTGGCGCCCCTTGGACTATCCTGGGGGCCCAGTGGCAGTCATATGCCACCCGTTTAGAAATACTTCCTTAAATGATCTTATACATATTTATCACGTATGTCTTCTATTTTCTTTCTTTTTTTGCTTATTGGGTCACTCCTAGTGATGCTCAGAGGTTACTCCTGGCTCTGCTCTCAGGAATTACTCCTGGCTGTGCTTAGGGGATCATATGGGATGCCGGAGATTGAACTCAGGTTGACTGCGTGCAAAGCAAATTCCCTTCCCATTGTACTATCGCTCCAGCTCCACATATGTCTTCTAACAATATTATCTTCATTCTGTCACCTGTATACTACATTTTCACATAATAATACTTATTTTTTTCTAAAAAAATGAATAACAAATTAATCAACAAAAATGTCTAATACTCAGTCTTTTAAAAAGGTACTGCACAGTAGTATATTGACAAGACGGTCATGGTCACGGTCCTCCCGTTGTTCATCGATTTGCTCGAGCAGGCCCAGTAATGTCTCCATCATGAGACTTGCTGTTACTGTGTTTGGCATATTGAATACGTCACGGGTAGCTTGCCAGGCTCTGCCGTGCGGTGAGATACTCTCAGTAGCTTGCCAGGCTCTCCGAGGGGGTGGAGGAATCGAACTCGGGTCGGCCATGTTGGCTGCTTGTAACGCAAATGCCCTACCACTGTGCTATTGCTCCAGCCCATTGCCAAGACATCAAAAACAAATGCTGAAAACATCAAAAAGCCCAAGAAGAAACTCTAAATAATGTAAAGTCTCGGGGCTAGAGTGATAGTACAATGGGTAGGGAGTTTGCCTTGCATGTGGCCAACCTGGGTTCAATTCCCAGCATACTATATGGTCCCCTGAACACCACCAGAAGTAATTCCTGAGTGCAAAGCCAGGAGTAACCCCTGTGCATGGTTGGGTGCAATTATCACTATCACTGTCCTCCCGTTGTTCATCGATTTTCTCAAGTGGGCCCAGTAACTTCTCCATTATGACAATTGTTACTGTTTTTGGCATATCAAATATGGTCACGGGTAGCTTGCCAGGCTTTGCCGTGTGGACGAGATACTCTCGGTAGCTTGCCGGGCTCTCCAAGAGGGGTGGAGGAATCCAACTTGGGTCAGTCATGTTGGCCGCTTGCAAGGCAAATGCCCTACCCGCTGTGCTATCGCTCCAGCCCAGTGCAATTATAACCCCCCCAAAATTACAAATAATGTATAGTCTCATAAGATATACATAACTTACACTGCTAATAGTTTTCTGTATATCTCCTTGATTTGGGGGGAGGGTGAGGGTAGGGGCACTTCTTAAGCAGTGCTTAGGGGATCCAGAAGCTTTTTCCATGATACTCAGCCAACCACGACAGTGGTTCAATGCTGGGACCTCCAGGATCAGACTCAGTAATGCTTCAGGTCTCTAAGATTATATCCAATAATGCTTGGAAGACCACATGATGCCAAGTATCAATTTAGGTTGGACCCATGCTAGGCATGTGCCCTAACTGCTATACTATTCCCTGACTTCACATCCCTGGGCTTCATCCATATAATAAATATAAGTCTATTTTACTAAATTGGAATTATGCTGAATGTTCTATTTTACAACCTGTTATTTCTTACATATACCACTAATACACAGTAGCTTATTCCTCTCTATACCAAAAATATTTCTCTACTTAACTATATATATATATATATATTTAAATTATAGGGTGCTCTTGGAATCAGGGTGTCATTCTAAGGTTATTTGGTATCACACTACAAACCCAAAAACCATGTACTTAGACCCAGAGGTATACAGCAAAGCCATACCAGCAGTTCTTTCATTGTTTCTTTTGTTTTGTTTCATTTTTTTAATTGAATCACTGTGAAATACAGTTACAAAGCTTTCATGATTGAGTTTCAGTCATACAATGATTGAACAGCCATCCCTCCACCAGTGCACATTTTCCACCACCAATGTCCCTAGTATCCCCTGCCACACCCCATCTCACCCCTCCCCCTGTCTCTATGGCACAGTTTCCCTCTTACTCTCTCTCTACTCTTGGGCATTATGGTTTGCAATACAGATATTGAGAAGCTATCACGTTTGGTCCTTTATCTACTTTCAGCACACATCTCCCATCCGGAGCAATCCCTCCAACCATCATTGACTTAGTGATCCCTTCTCTAACCCAGTGCCTTCTCCCCCAGTTCATGAGGCAGGCTCCAACTGTGAAGCAATCTTCCTGGACCTTGTCTCTATTGTTCTTGGGTGGTAGTCTCCTATTATGTTATTTTATATTCCATAAATGAGCACAGTCCTATGCCTGTCCCTCTCTTTCTGACTCATTTCACTCAGCACGATACTCTCCATGTCCATCCACTTACAAGCAAATTTCATGACTTCATCTTTCCTAACAGCTGCACAGTATTCCACTGCATAGAGGTATCCATAGTTTTTTCAGCCAGTCATCTGTTCTTGGGCAATAAACACCCAGCAGTTCTTGAGTAACATAGTGCTGGTGATTGAATTCAGGGCCATTTGTGCCACATCCTAAATACATTTTTATTCGCTTTTCTTCCTTCCTTTCCTTTTTATTTTTGGGGAGGGGGGGAATACTCAGCTGTCCTCAGGTCTTCCTCCTGGCTCTGTGCTCAGTGATCACTTCTGGTTGGCTCAGAGGTACATATGTGCCAGGGAATGAAACAGGATCAGCTGTACACAGGGCAAGCAGCCTACCTGTTGTACTACTAGTCCTAGAAGACAATTTTAAATACAATACTATTTTAATAGCTATAGAGCATGACATTATACGTGTGTAGTCTAACTCATTTAACTCTTTCTGTTTTTTTCTCCTAATTTTTCTTTTTCTTTTTAATTTAATTTTTATTTTTTTGGTGGGGGTGGGGGTATATATAGCTGCGCACAGAGGTTACTCCTCATTCCACACAGAGTTGGGATTTGGGGAACCTTATGTGGTGGTAGGGATTGAACATGGGTAGGCCATATGCAAGGCAAGCACATTACCCACTATAATATCTCTCAGGTCTCTAATTTTTCATTCTTAAGGAGCATAAAATATTTCTAGATGCATATTTGGAATCATCTCTTAATTACATTCTTGGAAACACTTACAAAAACCTTGAACTATAGTTTCCTTTCCTTACTTTATATAAAACATGCCGTGTGTTGTTTCACTCCTAGATCTTTATTCCCGCCTCACGTTCTTCCTTACCTCTCTGAAACTATTTTTAAAAATTCTTTTATTGAGGTTCTGTGATTTACAGTACTATTAATTATGGTTTCCCATGTATATTATTCCAACACTATATCCATCACTGATGTACCCACCTCTCTCCCCCAAGGACCCCAGTGCCCTTCCCTTTGAGCATCTTCCTCCAAACTCAGTTGTGTAGATCAGTTCTCTTAATGTATTGTCTTTGACCCTTTGTTGCTACCTTACTCGCTGTGCATCTTAAGTCTCTTTATATGAGAAAGATAATTCTACATCTAACCCTTTATTTTTGACTGAATTCACACTGCATGGTACCCTCTAGTCCCATCTGCATTGCGGCAAATTACATGATTTTGTTTTTTTCTTAGAGCTGCACAGTGTTCCCTTATGCATAGATACAACTTCTTGATCCATTCATTTCTGGTTGGGCATTTGGGTTGTTCTAATATCTTGGGTATTGTACTACACAGTGCAATGAACAAAGACATGCATATATTGTACTGAATTCACATTTTTATGTTTGGGAGCAGGGACGGGGTAGATGCCAAGAAGTCTCCCAGCCACAATTTAAACTCAGAAGCAGGTAACACAACACAATTTGAACTTGGAAACAGGTAATGTTATCTTCAGTATCTTTGTATCGGAAGTCCTCAAACACTGGCTTTGAAATGACTCCACCCTGAGTGCTCCTGTGGGTGCCCCCTCTCCCACAAGGCCTTTCCTATAGCCAGCAGCTGACAGGATCACTTTCTGATACAGAAAAAAAGTCAGCTATTTCTCTTGCTGACAAGCAGGAGCTGAGCATGGATACCTCCACTTTGAAGACTGGAGAAATGCAACAGGAATTGGGGGAGCTCTCTGGCCAGTAGTCTGGTCTTAAGTATACAAATGGACTCTAGAGTTCATGCACACATAAGCATAAGATGAATGGTCCCTGGGAAACGAGCTGGGCTGAAGAGGCTACTTCGGGTGGCCTGAAATCCCTGAGGAGAGCCCAGATTGACTCAGGAATTTTAAAGTTAAAACCAAATGGGGTTTCAATTAACCATATGTCTAAGTATCTCAGGTTAATACATTCTTGTCCTAAAAATATCACTAAGGTACTCAATAACTTTGTTTCATTCTTCTCAGAAATATTCTATTTAGTGGGATTTCTCCTTGAAAAAATAATCGAATTGAGAAGGGGTGTTATAAACCAGCTTTAAAAATAGATGCAAATGATTTCTATTTGTAAGATCAGTAAGCTATATATGAGGAACATTTAAACTGTATGAAAGTACTTGAGAAAAAAAACATTTTTCTTTAATTGTTTCAATATGAAACTTTCTAATATGATTGTATTTTAAAAATGGTTCATGAAAAGTTAGAATAGCAATGATATTTAAACAACGCAGTCAGAACTACTTTCTGGGAGTGAAATCTTCCTATTATTGTTGCTTCTGGGGGATCCAGCTGTCTTTAAGCATTTATAGAGAAAAATCATTGTTTTCTTTTACTTTCCTTCAAGTAAAAATTTAAGCACAAATTAACTAAGGCATGGGCAAAACTAAACATCACTGAAACTGCCTTGAACAGTCATGAAAGGAAGAACTTCTGGGGATTGAGATGGAAAAAACACACACACAAATTTTGTTTCTCCACATTTTTTGCTCTAGTTGAGAACTTTCTGTAGTAAAGTTTAGTGCAAAAAATAGTGTTTTACAATTAAAACTGAAACTCTGAATAAGTAATTTCTTAAATAAAAACACTGACTTGTTGCCTTCTCTAAGATGAACTAACTCCATTCTTGTCAGAGAGGTTAGAGGAAGTAGTTAATATCTTTGTAATAATCCCCAAATCAAAGCCTTCATTCGGACCGCCTGTGTTCTCAGGCTCCCTCATGCAGGACCCCGAGATTGGTTTCATGGACAAGGAAGGTGCCACAAAAGAAATGATTAAAAACAACTCGAAGACGATTACTCCTTTGTGACTCCTGGCGGAGAGCTGAAATCTGAGCAGAATTCATCTCAGTTTCTCTAATGAATTCCTCCGCTGCTATCCTGCGGTTAATTCTCCACATTTTCTACTACTCTGATTATTAAAAAAAAAAAAAAGGAAGAAGAATTAGAAGAAGAAGTAGAAAGGAAAAGGAACCAGCCAATATAAACATCAAAGGGTACTCCCACTCTGTGGACTTCAGATATTTTCCAGAACTGGGGATCGTGGGGACAAAAGAGATGGGGGGTGTGGGGGGAGGGGGAATGTCACAAAGGGAGGGGAGGAGGTTGCTTTCTGTTTCCTCTGGGAGACAATGGGACCAACTTGCCAGACAATGCTATAGTACAAGGTGGTAGCATGTTTCATGTCACCAGGCACCAAGGATTTTCTCAGCAAAGCTAGATGAGGTTCCCTCGGCTTAGCCAAAACAGACTCCTGCTATTACTGAATGGCGGTGTGTGGAAGATGAGAGCTGGGCTCTCCCCAAAGAGAGTCTAGTTGCAGACATTCTCCACTGGGCCTCAGACCAAAACACTGAAGGGGTGTGGGGGGATGGACTGGAGGAGGGAGGCAACTTGAGAAACTTAAAACCAGCATAACTTTTCATTTCCTGAACTTAAAGCAAATAACTGTTTGTGGTATTCACTGGAGTTTTTTTGCTTTGTTTTGTTTCTTCTGCCAAGCCTGTAGACTCCACAAAAGATTGACTTGAAGGCTGGTATGAAGTTAATAAGATGAGACTGAATGGGAATAAACGCAAAATTCTATTACATGGCTACAAGAAAGAAAACTATTTCATGCCTAAGTGCCGAATGGGAGAATGACCAGGCTGAACAAGGATTAATGTGGAAAAGATCTAGAGTTTTTTCAGTTGTCTGCAAACATTATATGAGCTAAGAGTGAGACTTGGATGCTGAAATACCCAATGCAATTTAAGGGCAGATTGAAATTTGAGCACAGCAAAAGTCACAGGACTTACACGTGTGTGTGCGTGTGTGCATGTATGCGTGTGTGTGCGTGTGTGTGCCTGCCTACCTGCCTATCTGTCTATCTTGTGGAGTGAAAGTCATATCACCTGAGAAATAAACAGAGAAACTAGAATTTTTTTTCAACCTGGAATAAAAAACTTCATAGATGGGTTAGCTATCCGCAAAGGTATAGCAATTGATTGTCAGAGCAAAACTATTTTCATAGATCCAAATGGACAGACAGATGAACAGGAAAACGTCAATAACACCTCAAAAGTTCTAACAATTCAAGTTGTCTCCTAAAGTAATAGATCCTTTAGTGTTACATCTACTAGGGATGTTCCAAGTGTTCTCAAAGCCTTGTAGACAATGTTTTCTTTAGTTTAATACCCTAACTGGAGGAACACTTAGTTTTTTTTTTTCAATTTAATTCTTTTTTCAGATATAGATTTTAATTCTGAGAACTTCATAATCAGACTTAAATAATACTAAAAATAAAAAGCACAGGGGCAGAGAATGTGACTCTGCAGTAGAGTACATGTGTCATATATGTGAGACCCTGGATTTGATCCCTAGCACCAATAACTAATAATAAGTAAAGGTACCTATCATGTGCTTAAATCCTTTATATCAGTAGGAAATTTATTCATAGTCATTCAAAAATATACCAATACAGTCCCACAAGTTGGCATTATGAGTAAAGAAAACACAAAATAAATTATTTTTGTTCTGCTTTGGGGCAGGGGTGGGGTTAGGGATGGAAACATCCAAAATATGGTGGTGGGAAGGTGGAATGGTGGTGGGATTGGTGTTTGAATATTAAGTGCAATTGAATATTGTGAACTCCTTAAAATAAAATTAAATTAAAAAAAACTAAGCGTTCCTCCAGTTAGGGTACTAAACTAAAGAAATCATTGTCTACAGTAACGTCACCCTTCTAATATGCCTCTTAAATGATTTTAACCTAATTTTCTTTTACACTGCTTGTCTTCGGACACACCAAACACCATAAAATCATATCCCCGGAGGGTAAGGGCTATGTTTTATTCCCAAGCATGCACCTAGGGCCAAGTTCAGAGCTGGATACAAGTGATTGCGGTCCAACAGGAGTTGGCCACATAAAGGGGAGGAAAATGACAAGAAGGAAGAACATATACAATGGTGCTGTGAGGTGGGAAAGAGTTAAGCAAAAGCAGAGAAATGGCCACAGAGGTCCTGCAGGCCACACTACTGTACATTTTATCCTATGGGCTACCAGAAGATTTTACGCAGAGAGATGATATAAAATCAGGTCACTGGCTACTGGGTTGCCAATGACTGGAACAGTGTAGTTCAATCCATTTTTGGGTCATGAAATGGATCTAAGTGGATCGGGCCCAGAATAAAAGGGAAAAAAAGAAAAGAAAGAACAGAATTCTTAATGTCAAAGTGCATCATATAAAGTAAAATGTTCTTTTCTGATTTACTTATAGATACACAGGATGCACACATATGGATGAGGGCTGGGGGTATCATGAATTCACTTTGTGGGGTGTGTGTGTGTGTGTGTGTGTGTGTGTGTGTGTGTGTTATAGTTGAAGTAATTTGAAAACCCCAAATCAGAGGAACTCAATACTGAAAAGTGGGAGACTAGTTTGGAGATAAATGGTAGTAGTCAAGGTAGTAAATAGGTTGAGAAGTGAGAACATTTGGTACACATCCTGTGGGCAGACATGAGAGAGAACCTGGTGGTTGCATTTCTGAGGGTAAATGAAAAGAGAGACTCAGGGATGATGTTGAACTCTAGTACTAGAGTGAATGAGTGGGTGAATACACAAGTAAATGAAGATGACAGAAAATCTAGCTAGAATGTTCATTTTACTCAAATTTAAGTATGGAGGGAAAAATTACCTTTTCATGACAGAAAAGGGTATTTTTCTCTGTTTTAACAGTCTCCTCATGAGGTTTTTAGATAGGGCCTACCCCGCAAAAACTGTATAATATGGGCCCTAGCACCAGACCCATACATCGTACCTGCTCAGTGATTGCATGATGAATGGATTAATAAATGGAGTCATTTTAAAAATCAAAAATGTAAAAGTAGGGCTGTCAAGATAGCTCAGAGGGCTAGAGTGCAGGCTATATGTTCAAGAGCCCTGTTTCAATCCCTGGCTCTGCTATGGTCATCTGAACATGGCTGGAGTAACTACCAAGCACCAAGCTGGGAACACTGCTCCCATAAACACTTGCTGCTGGTATGGCCCAAATTAAAAAAATAAACAGACATACATACAGACTTAATTATAACCATGCTATAAAAGTATCTTACTCCTTTTAGTGAAGAGGACCAATAAATCTTCAGGAGATCCCTTCTACCACAATCACATTTCACTGTCATTTCATAGATTAGCAAGAAACTTCAAAACTCCATTTTATATTCTATTTCATGTCCATTGTAAATTAGACTTGCAACCACGATGTTGAAATGTTCCTCCAGAGAAGATTTTTATCTGTGCTGCAAAGGGGGAAAGTGTAACTCATAAGCAGAATTCTTTAAACAATTCCTTTATCCAAATTATTTGTGGGTATTTGGTAGAGAGCTGGTAGAACTGTTTAAATGAAAAATAAATGAATCTGGGAGAATATCCCAAGAAACCTAAAACCATTTAGCAGCAGAGTCCACAGTAATCCATCCCTTGGCGTCTGGTTTGCAGTCAAACACATGACACCGTGTTGCCACCCCACCTAACACCATCTTTACTTGTAAACATGAGCTGTCTATTAAAGTTCCACTTCCTCAAGGGTGGACCCTAAGTTTTCTACTCCTACTGTACTGTCCAGGATGCTTAGCAGGTCCAGTGGTACTTGTGGCCATGTGGAGCCAAGAATCAGACCCAGAGCCTCGTATACACAAGGCATGCATTCTCCTACAGGTGCCATTAACCCCAGTCCTACACTTAATATTGCTTAACTTGGCTACCAGTAACATTAAAATGAGGCTTCCTGATTTAGAGCTTGTTAACCTAGATGCTGTCTCCTTCACCACGCTGTGTGGATCTTGCAGTGAGTTTTATCTCCAGCTATCCTAGTGTTCCATTACAAAAGAGAAATTGCCTCTTTCCAAAATGAGAAACATTTTCCACTGTGAGTTACACTTTGCAACCACGATGTTGAAATGCTCCTCCAGTGAAGATTTTTATCTGTGCTGCAAAGGGGGAAAGTGTAACTCATAAGCCGAATTCTTTAAACAATTCCTTTGGCCCCAGACAGCCTGCTTAGCTTGTTTGTTTTAATGTCCCACGCCATCCCCTTGCCCCCACCCCATGAGTTCCTGGTAGTAAATTGTCCAGTGTGTGTGATCACACGAAGACAGACTATTGCTGGAGTGATGAGAATGATCCCTATGATCTCAAAGAGTTAACATACCATCCAACACAAAAGGAACAGTAAAAAGGGAGATACCCGCAGACAGGAAGTGTGGGGGCAAAGAGCTTGAAGGAGGCCTAAACAAACAGGGACAATCACAAAGGTTCATTCTCCAGCATACTTGTCTCAACCTGACTTGGTCAAAAGAGACTAGAGGCAGAAATCACCTTTTATTTTGGCCAAGTATCCATCTTAATTTCAAGGTATCTTACAAAAAATGCAAGCCATTATGCCATACATCTGTCACTGAAAATTAGAGGTATTCCTTTGGAGAACAATATAAACATGTTTAAGGTAAGTTTTACTTTTACAAGTGTTTTTCACTACCAGTTTCTTAACACATTCTTGTAACAGTTCTGTGAAATCTAAATATTATTGTCTCCATATACTGGTGACAAAACATGAGATGTATGCAATTTGGAGCCATGTCACTCATTTGGACTAAAGATATGTATCTGATCTTCAGTGAGTTCTTTACTGAAAGATAACAAAAATGTGTACAAGATCAATTAAAACAAAAGTAAGGGGCTGGAGTGATAGCACAGCGGGTAGGACATTTGCCTTGCACGTGGCCGACCCAGATTCGATTCCCAGCATCCCATATGGTCTCCTGAGCACTGCCAGGAGTGATTCTGAGAGCAAAGCCAGGAGTAACCCCTGAGTGCAACGCCAGATGTGACCCAAAAAGCAAAAAAAAAAAAAAAAAAAAAAAAAAAAAAAAAAAAACCCACAAAGTAAAATGTGCGAAGTCCTTCACGATCAGGTCAAAGTGACACAAGGAAGAGCATTTATGTTCTACTGAATAGTAGAGGGAGAATTTAATAATGAAACTACATTTGAAGTTTTTCTGGGAGGATGAAAGTATTGTAAAATAACAACTGAGTTCCAGTCATACAAATGTGTACTATATACTGTATTCAGAGAAGTATGTGAACAACCTGTGAGGCTAAAACAGTAGGTTCACAAGGCATCAGGTGAAGAGTAAGTGTCTATGAAAGATTGCACCAAAAAAAAAATCTTTCAGTAAAAATGAATGTGATTATAAAGCCTAGAAATGCTTTAAGCACCCCACAAAAATGGCTTTGGTTCCATAGGTTAGGCTCCAGCACCAGCTTTAGTGTTATAAATTCCATTTTTAAGAGCCTGTTTGGAGGTTCTAGCAGGGAAGAGCAGCTACTCAGATGCTCCTTGACTGAAAAATAGTTCGTCTCTATTCAGGGAAGGCTGTCTTCTTTGACTGAGTGGGCAGCTTTGGGAGGGATACACAGATTGCTGTGACGGAAAAGGGGACACCATCTAGACAGTCAGATCTGCTGAATGAACCCTGGAAACCAATAGGGTGACTTATGTTGCAGCCAGATCCCCCTCACATCCATAATAATTCCAATTTTGGAAGAAGCTGACATGTCGACCTTCTGAATAACCTATCATAAATTCTCAGATTAAAAAAAAATCCTATAGGAGATCTATTCAAAAATCCATTCAGAATATGATCTCATTCTAATTCTGGTTATGACTTTCATTCAACAAGGGTAACTCACAAGTTAAGTTCTCACAAATAAGGTAAGCTACAAGAGTAGAAAGATTCAGAACCAGGGGCCAGATAGGGTGTTTACCTTGCATGCAGCTGACCTGGGTTCGATCCCCAGCAACCCATGTGGTCTCCAAGCACCACCAGGAGTAATTCCTGAGCGCAGAGCCAAAACAAACCCCTGAGCATTGATGGGTGTGACCCAAAAAGCAAAATTTAAAAAAAAATTCAGAGCAAGACTGGAGTTTAAGGTCACATCCATTAGGGTGGGGAAGCAGCGGGGGAAGGAGTCAAAAAGATTGGGTGGGTATCTCTGGGTGGCTGTTTACACTGCACATGTGGGGGAACGTGGGTCCACACTGAGCACCTTCCGAAGAATCATGTTTGTTTACAGAGAAGCAATACATAACTGCTGTTGAAGAACTAACCAAGTTTGGGATTCTTTAAAAGCAACTCTGTAGAGAGCTTTAGCTTGGTGATTCTTACTGCCACTGGCTTAAACATAAAAATCCCAATTTTATTATTTAAACTCAGAATAGAAAGTTTTCCTGTCAGAGAGGCCAATATATATAATATGTAATAACTTCTGCGAGTCAGCATGAAGCCCTCTCTTTTTTCACAATGAAAAGAGAAGGAGCATCCAGAAGGGGAAACTCATGAAAGGTTCCTTTCAAACAGTGGTCCTTGCTGTGTCCTCTTGATTAAGGGTCCATAAATAAAAGGACACAACAGCTGCAGCTTATGATTAACCATGGTATAGTATTTCAAACAGTGAATAATATTATAGTTATTGCAATCAACAAAACTTCTTATATTGGTTCAACACATGACCTTGGTTTTGACTGGCCTGCAGGTGACTTGAACTGAAGAGAGATGTCTGGGTTGAAATTTAACTCAGTGTCTGAAAAGCTATGTCACATGGCTGGAAAGTCAGTAGTGTTGCAATTTCAGGAACCCTGATCCTCTCAATGTGATTGGATGGTGTAAAGCTGAATCTGAGAAGAGCAGTGAAAAATGAAGCCAATTGGTCAGTCTTGGACAGTCCTTGAATAATGTCCAAACATTTGCGAACAGTCTGAGTAAACCACTCAGGTTATTCTTAAACAACCAAGGTAACTTTACTGCCTGCCATGGGCAAGTGCCCTCTAGATTAACATGGTAAACAATCCTCAAGTGATTAATGACATACACTCTCTGCCCTCTCTGGAGGGCAGAGAACTCTTTTAAAGAGAGCAGAAAAAGGCCTTGCCTGCAATTACAGTCTAAGTCCAAAGCAATCTGAATATTTTCTGAGTATGAGAATCCATTCCCTTAGCAAAACTTGGGTTCTTAAAAAGAGGAGGGAAGGAGGGATGGAGAAAGAGAGAGAGAGAAAGAGAGAGAGAGTACAACAGACAGAGAAGAAAGAGTCTTTCATAATTTCTTTCCCTAAATTGGACACTTCAAGAGGCTGCCAATGTTCTTCCCATTTCAGATAGTTCAGGAACAGGATTCTAGGAACAATTTCCCCATGCCTAATGATACATAACCAATGATACCTCAAGAAAGAGTCGGATATTTCTTGTTTCAATCTGTAAGTAATCGTAGCACTAAGCACTTACTTTCCTATCACAGGACCTCAAATTACCTTTTATTCAATTATATTAGGTATTGGAATGAGATAATAAGATGTCTCATTCCTACTTTGGACAAACTTGCAGGCTATCGAATGTAGCCTGCCCACAGGGCAGAGTCTGGCAAACTCCCCATGGCCTACCAAATATGCCAAATACCAGTAACAATGATGGGTCTCATTCTCCTAAAGAGCCGTGAATATAATCTCAGGGGCCTGCTCGAGGCAATCGACGATTAACAGGATGATGAAATGAAATGAAAATATTAGGTATTATGTGGCCTGATCATGTAATGATTTCCTACTCGGTGACACAGAAACTCAAATTTCATATAACAGAGCTATGGGCTCTATAAAACCATGATCAAGGAGTATATGACTAACTCTTGAATGCTTATCACTAGTTCACATCTTAATACAATTTAATATTTAAGCAGTCACATATAATACACAACTCTGCCAACAAACCACTCAATTTCTTTAAAATTGAACGGTAACATCTATCTAGCACAAATATATTCTTTTCGTATTTACAATATCCTTTGAAAAAGGCCTTCAGTGATATAATTTTAACTAAAATTATTTAGACAATTAATATTGGGAACTAAGGAGCTATGTATTTCCCAAGGAAAGAAAAGTTTGTTTTAATCTTCCATTTCATTATTACTAATTAAACGAATAACATTAACCTTCTGAGGAATTTAAAATTTAAACCAAAGGGACAAATTTCTAGCTTCTAGAAAGACAGTGGATTTTGAGCATCAATAATACTGAGACAGAATAAATCATATATTGTTCAACTTGTTCAACTGACCACGGATAATAAATGCTAATTTTTAAAATATAGAGAGTTGAGATAAAACTTCAATCTTAACTTATCATCTCCTGAGTATAACTTGGTACATAATAGTATCAACAATGACAGTTTATGTGAATGAATTAACTGACTGGTTTATTAATGTGAGAGTCAATTATATAATAAAACTACACCAAGCTGAAAAGCAATAAGGTTATCTACATCCATAAAAATTGCAGGAAAGGTATGTCTTTTGATACTAAGTTACCATTTACCATCTAGACTTTATAAAGGAGAATTTAAAATCTGAGTCAGTACAAAGTCATGATATTTCAGCCATGTTTTCTAACACAGAAAGGGTAACTGAACTAGTCTGATTCTAAGTAGGGATACGTGTTTATTACCTTTGAGAGCCTAAGGTAAATTGAAGGGATTGATTTCAAGATCACCTTTCAAGGAAGACTACTAAACCCTTTTGTTAAATCAAATTACTCTGAGCAAGTTTTCGGATATCTAGCTTTTAAAAGAACATACATAATACCACTTCCTTTAATAAGTTAGCAATTCTTAGTAAGAGAAGTTTGAAATAAAACATCATTCCAGTTCTTAGCAATCTAAACCCAGGTTTAGGAATTTAAAGAAAAGATTAGTTGCTTTTTAATATAAGAAATAAATAGTAAGGGTATGGTAGTTTGATCCTAATCATGTCTCTTCCCCATTTAACATGAGTCTTAAGATTCATAGCTTCAAATTAAATTTTATCAAGTGAGGATAAAATGGTTAAAATTTGGGCTTTATCATAGGCCCCTATAATGGACAGTAGAACACCAATAATATTTTGGGTTCTATCTCTTAATAATCATTGAGGTCAACTGCAAGGAAGTAAACAAATATTACTTAGTTTCACAGTACAACCAAAAAAAATCCTTTCGTGTTCTTTTCCCATAAAGAAATACACTGGAAGGATTGAGGAAATTAGTATTATCACTCATTCACACAAGCATTTATTAAGAACAGTATGTGATAAAAGAAAAGAATATGATTTTTAAACTGAGACTCATAGTCCAGGCACAAATCCAGAAATGACATATTTACCCATTGTCCACTTAAAATTGGTTTATTAAATTTAAAATTATAGAATTTTCAAGGAGAATGACTGGTCCTATACATAAAAATAAAAAAGATTTATGTTTATTGCATTGAATGATTCAATACTAAAAATTAAAATATAGCTATAATTAAGTTGTATGATAGCATCAAAACCATAGTAGAGTGAAGTATAAGGAAAAGGAGTTTCTAAAATCTGTCTAGAGATCTAGCAAAGCCTCGCCAGCCAACCTTTATAAAGCATTAGGCTATCAAAAAGTCATGCTAGCAGAAGTAAATCAATGCAAAGAGATGAGGAACAGCAAGAAAATGTAAGAAACCCTACCATTAACAGTATTGTAAACCACGGTGCCTAAAATAAAACGCAAGGAAAAGAAAAACTGAATCTGAAGCATATGTTCGTGAAATGGAATGTTGGAAGTTGAAGAAGGAGAGGTGGCCCAAGAAAATCTGACACACCAAGCTCAAGCATTTATTCATTAGAGAAGATTCTATTCAGCAGGGACATTAAAAGAGTTTTGTTTTTGTTTTTGTTTTTGTTTTTTTCAAGAAAAGGGGCTATGGAGAGTCACATTTCTCCTTAAGAAATGTCCAGGACATAATTGGTGGAGGGTACAATGTTGTTTGTCTGCAACTCTATTATGAACAATATTTTGACTTGTGTTGCCTAAATAAAAATGGAAAAATTGTAATTAATTAAACAATTTGTTGTTTTTGGGTTTTGGGTCACACCTGGTTGTAATCAGGGTTTACTCCTGGCAGTGCTCATGGGAGCCTAATGCAATGCCAGGGGTTGAACCAAAGTTGGCTGCATGCAAGACAAATGTCTTACCTCCTGTATTATCTGGCATTTACTTAATTTTTCTTTAAAAAAGAAAGGCACCATATTAGATTGTTTCTAGGCAGAAAACACAGCCCAGTCCTTCTTTCCAGAGCACATCAACATCAGCCCAAGTTCAGTTCGCTTTCACAAACCCACAGCTGGAAAGAATGTAGGGTTAGGAAAATATTGTAGTTTTCTGCAGTCATTAATGATTCATACCATTAATGCAGCAACATTACTAACATAGCAGTAACAACTAATGATCAAACCTAATGTCAGTGCCTCTAACATCTGCTTCTGAACAACCACTCTAAAAATCTTTCCAATAAACAAAACATACATCCCCTTCCTAGTTATTTCTTCTTAACTGCATAACGTATTTACTGTCCAAGTCAGAGTCTTAGGAACTCTGAAGAAATATGAGAAGAGTAAGAAAATGTCTCAGAATTCCTCCTTAAGAAATGTCCAGGATATAATAAGAAAATATATATAAATGTATAAATAGAAATGTAGTTTTTGTTAAGAAGACGTATATTCACATACACATGGGAAATTTTCTGATCAGCTCTATTTGTTTTGCTGTGTCACAGTCAACAGAGCTCAAGAGCTATCTCCGTCTGGTGCTCACTTCGAGTGATTCTTGGGGGATCAGGCAAGGTATGAGGAGGTGCTGGAAATCAAACCTGGGTTTTCTGCATGCCCAGCATGGATGTCAGCTCTTTCAGCTCATCTCACTGGCCTCTCCCCCAAATTCGAAGGATTATATACATGCTCACTATCTCCATAATATAGTTCTTAGAACTCTGAGTTTTATATAAGGATTTACATAAAATCTATTTAGAGGGGATACATGAACCCCTCCTGTCCTCATCTGGGATCCCAGTCTGTGGGATTGCCAGCATCATCTCAGTACCCGAGGAGACATGGGGGACTAAGCTTATGGACCCATGCCTTTCTCTAGCCCCTTTCTCATCAGGCCTCCAAACAGCAAAGCTGTCAGGATTGTCTGAGCATGCAAACATTTGAACTCATGACTGGCACTTGTCAAGCAAGCAACCCCCTTGGCTATCTTCATGGCCCTCTGGAGTACATTACTTTTAAATAGAAAAACACATATTGGATCAATTACTGCATTTATTTTATTTTATTGAGAGGGGAGTCACACCCAGCTGTGCTTAGGGTTTATTCTCAGCTCTACCTACACTCAGGGACAATGCCTGGGAGGACTCACATGCGGTGCTGGGAAAAGAAGGATGCAAATGCAAGTGCCTTACCACTGTCTTATCTCTCCAGCCCTGAATGATGAAGTTAATTGAAACAAAATCTTTCAGAACAAAACTATGCAATTTTCTGCAACAAATTTGAGGATATCATGTTAAGTGAAGTCTTCAGAAGGAAAGGGATTGATACAGAATGATCTCTCTCATATGTGGGACTTAAAGATACACAAGAGAGCAACAAAGGGCCAACAACACAAAAGGAGAACTGATCCACACAACCGAGTTGGAGGTTGGGAATTAGGGGTCTTGGAGAAGGGAGGTGGGTACATTGGCGGTGCTGAATGATGGGCATGGGAAACCATAATTAAAGTACTGTAAATCACAGAACCTCAATCAATAAAAATAAATAAAATCCCTCAAAGTTGACTTATAATCACAAATGTTATGTAAAGTCAGATAAGTAAACTAAATGTTTCCATATGAAATTCACCATTAACCACATGTTTGCCACATTTCAATGTGGTCAATTTTTAGATTTGCAGTTAATTCTCAGTATCTGTCCTCTGTCTCCCTCATCTACTCAAGAACATGGCATACGCCCATGCAAAGATGGGTTTTTTTATTTCTCTTTTTGACATTTAAATGATACTCTTGATGTTAATGAAATTATTGGTAGTCTGGATATAATCTTCAATTTTTTCCTTTGTGAAAAAAATATGCATTTTGGGCTTATAGAATTTGGGGTTTGTAGAATTTCCTCTTGAGGGAACAACAAACTCAAATAATAAAGTCAAGAGATTTAAGAATTGTAATGTATTTGCCTACTCTATAGAAACTCATGTTTAAGGCAGTCTTCCAGACTAGCAATAACCTAACCAGCCATTCCTTATTATACAGTTACACATCATTTCTCAAAGTTCACTCATCCATTATCTCATGTTAGTCTCATAATTTTGTGAGGTAAGTTGGTCTCAACAGTCTCTATCCTTTTTATTATCCATAAATTTTACATTTTAAAAGATATTGGCCTGGAGCTAGAGCAATAGTACAGAGCATAGAGGTAAGTTGGTCTCAACAGTCTCTACCCTTTTTATTATCCATAAATTTTACATTTTAAAAGATATTGGCCTGGAGCTAGAGCAACAGTACAGAGCATAGAGGTTTGCCTGGCACATGGCCAACCTGGGTTTGATTCCCTGTACCACATGTGGTCTCCCAAGCCCACCAGGAGTGATTTCTAAGCACAGAGCCAGGAATAATCCCCGAGCACTGCCAGGTATGGCCCAAAAAACAAACAGAAAAGGTAAGGGGCTTAGGATGGGCAGTAAATATAAAAGCACTACATATTCACAATACACAAAATTAATGGGAAAAGGAAAATAAAGCAAAACAAAGAAGCATTTATAGTTTCATCACTAGGCATAGGATTATCACCACTTGGTTGTATAGGTTTCCACTATTTCCTTTTTGCATTCCATTAAGCCTTCTTAAAGGTGAGCTAATTTCTTATTGCTAATAAGAGTTAGTGGTAGAACTAAAACCCATAATCACCTACCATTATACTGCAAGTTCCTACCTTCTCACTAGTCCATCCCTGCTTCCAAATGCCCAAGCATTAAAAAAATTTCATAAACACATATATTTGAAATATTCATGTTTTGTTTTTATTTACTAAGTAAATTCACCAGTGATCTTTAGAAATGAGTGTTTCTAGTAGAAACACAATTGTCAAAGTCAACAATCTCTCAAATTCTCTTTAACTCTGAAACTTTTCTATTCTCTGAATGGAAAATGGACAAAGGCAAAAGTCAAGAACTTTAACTTGAAATATATATATATATATATACACACACACACATATATAAAGTTAGATGAACTAATGATATACAAAAATAATCTGAATCAGTACAATATCAAAAAAGGGAAGGTTGAGAATGACAGTAAAAATATAATACACAGGAGTTAAAATAATGCCAAAAGTTGGAAAAATTGTTCATTGAAAAAAATAAAAGTCTGGAGGATGAGGCCAAACCAACAAAATTGTTTGTCACAGATTGCTGGCTGATTACAATACTTGCTTACTCTTTTTCCTGGATACATAACTATAATCATGTTTTCCACTTGTCCTTGAAGTTCAGTATGGCCACGGAATATGTTCAATTAGATGGTATATGGGTAGAAAAGATTGGAGACACTTTTAAGTTTGGTTCCTTAAAACTACATTTGTAATTCCTCATGTTCTCTCTTCTTCCAGGTTGACCTCATAAGTCACCGGTGAAAACAATGGGAAAGAAGCCATCGGACCGCAGTGGGAAAAGCCATTGGTATTGGGTGCTGGACAAGGTATAGTATCATACATTTGAAGAAGTATGAACCTAAACGATATACCTAAAACATACAGGTTTGGAAACAAGTATTACCTCAACTGAGAAAGAAGAAAACAGGAAAACCCCACAATAGAGCCATATGATAAAGTGAATTCCTTCTTGGAGAAGAGTCTTTCACCAATTAAGAACATCTAATAAATTTTAAATGAGCAAGAAATAAATTCATTCTCATTAAATCACTGAGATTTAGAGGGCTTATGTATGACAAGAGCCAGGGTTACTGGCTCCCTGACAAGCAACAGATCAACTGGAACCTAGGAGAAAGGCCAGACTCTGGCATAGTATTCCTCAGCTGAATGCCATCTTGGCTGGCCAGGCTTTGAGAGGCAGATGTCAGCAGCAAGCTAAATGACTTTTTGTCAGGGAATTCTTATTCCATCTGAATTTTACATGTTAGAACATCAAATGACATATGGAATTATGTATATGTTGTAAGCAAACCTTAAGGCTCAATAAAAACCCAAATACCCATTTATGTTTTGAGAACTTTGATAGTGTATTGGGGTGGGTAGGGGGTGCAGTGGGGGTGATTAAAACAAATGACAGTCTGCAGATTTTCCAAATCAGATATGCAAAAGGGAGGGAGAGAGGACATAGATGGAATATTTATGTCCTCCCCTCAAATTCATAGTTGGAAACCTTAATTCTCAGTATGGTAGTAACTGGAGATCCGGCCTTTGGGAAGCAATTAGGCCATGAGGACAGAGCCCTCTCAGGGGATTAGTGGCCTTGAAAGGACAGGCATAAAAGCTCTTTCTTCTCTCTCTGCTCTTGGTCTTGTGAGGATATAGTAAGAAGGCACCTGTCTAAGACAGAGGGAAAGAAAACCTAATATTTATTGAAAGTCTACTATATCCTAGGGGCTTTCACATATATATTCTTAGTAATCCTCACAACAAATCTGCGTGGTAGTTATTCCGATCCTCATTTTTACAAGAGGAAACTGTGGATCATAGCAATTAAGTAATCAACTAAAGTTACCCACCTCGGAAGTGGAGGAGCCAGCATTAAGCCCTAGTCTGTCTGACTTTAAAGCTCATTCTCTCTCCTTTATATCATCACTACCTTGATATGTGCCTATATCTCAAGAGATTTGCAAAGTTTCCCTGACCTTTGCTCTTAGATGGTTCCAAAATGGCTGTTCCATGTCTTATCTCCCCCCTCCCCCCCAAAAAAAAACAGTCATAGAGAGTCAATGTCACATAAATGTCTAACAAAGGTAAATTTCTCAAAGTTTTCCCTGGGAAGTGATCTCTTAGAATATGCATGGGGAAGGAAGCTTAGAACTCCTCTCTGTAGTGACTGCTTCTTCCACTTTCTGTCAGGTGATAATACAATGACATCTCTCTGGCTGTCCTCTATCATATAAAGAACCACATGTACGAATGCTTTTGTTTGCACATACGCACACACAATTTAACTGTCTATATACCAAGTCACTTGACTGGTCTCTCATAATCAGAAATTGGCATACATCAAGGGAACATGGGGAAAGAAATTCAAGATGAATGTGGCAGGGAGACATTCTCAGGACTAACGTTTATTCCCTGTTCAAGTAAATCCTACTGCCCCCAACTCTGCAAATACATTTCCCTCTAATATGTAAGTTATTATATTTGGAGATAAAGATAAACCAATATGCTAATCTAAACGAGTGGGAAACAGACTGAAATGCTTAGAACAGTCAAAATGAGAAAAAGTAAATCACAGAGCTATCCCAGTACACTACATAGCTGTTAATTTAGCTTTGGAAAAAATCTCTCTTATAGGAGGACTAAAAAAACCACAACATGGCCTGAATAATGACGGTGGTTAAGAAAAAAAAACACAAGGCCCAGATCCCATGAGAGCACAGGGACCACACAATAGCACAAGGGCTCTCAAGTCCCTTTCATTCACCCACCATATCTCCATGGCCAGATAGCTCATCATGCTTGAGGGCTTGAAAATCTTAATCTATAATGCTCACACAATTATATTTTTAGAAATGCATTGGATAGAAACTGGGAAAAAGAACATAAATGTGCTGTTTAACAGTCCATGGTACTTATTAATCCTCTAAGAGTGGAGAACGGGGTGCCTGACTTTTACTCCGAGTTTTTCCAGCAACGCTCTGTGTAATTCTGAGGACAGAGCCCTTTGATCTCCACTCCCTCAGCCCATAACCAAGGGGTTTTAAATTGTGCTCCCTCCAATCCTCTCGGAGGCACCCTCTCCAGCTTCTTTTGCCCTCAGATGAAAGGATCTATAGACGTGGAAAATTGTTGTTTGGTGATTTCCTCTATCCCTCTGTCTAGTATTTCAGCCATTCTCCTCTTACAGCGGAGGGACATTGCAGAGAAATCACTGCTGTGCACAACTGAAGCCGCAGGCTTAAAATTTCACTGTTAGAGGGGCAGGCTGAGAAGGAACAAGTCCGGCTTTAACACCACAAATATCTCCAATTACCAAGTGTGGGCTGAAAGAATAAAACACACAAGGAGAGATAGAAAGGCCCTTGGTATTCTTCTAAGCTTCCCTCCTGGGATGAAAGTTCTTCTTTGAGGCTTCCAAGGCAGAAAGCCTAGGCCGCCTGCACACCTGGAGTGCATTAGTGGGCTCCGGACTTGAGGTGAAACCGGCTGAATTTCATCGCGATGCTTCCCACAATCCATTCTCATAAAAGCGCACAGTAATTTACTGGCTTAGGAACACGGCATGGTATTCATGGAGCGCTGAACCCTGGGATTACCTTCCAGAGTTGTGGGATAAATCCCACTGCTCATCTATATAAACACACTTTCATCTTGATTATCTTTAGCTCAAGGAAAGTTTCATTCTATTGACTGTGGCACAGGGTCAAGACTAAAACCCGTCCTCAAATTATTCTCGGGCCTCTTCAGAAAAGCCTCTCACAAAGCGTTTGTCTGAATATTGAGGTAACTCATCAGTGAGTTTTCACATTGGCCTACGTGCTCATCTAAATGCAGAACACCAGGGCCTCTACCATTTGCTCCCCTTTCCTCACCATCCTCCTTGAAGGAATGCTAGTTTGTTTCATTAGTGATGGATTAGAGCACCCCTAAATCCATATGGATAGATGTCTCCCTATAGCCAGTCACCAGGCAGGCTACAACCTATATGGCTGCTCCTGCCAAGTATAATCCTTTTGTCAAATCCCCACATTTCCTATCTCTTCTGTATCTTTTAAAAAATAACTCAGCATGAGGCTTACCCAGCCATCATGACTATTGTTTTCTCAAAATCTGTTCCCCTAGGTGTGTCCCCCCATACCAGCCCCCAGCCCCCCTTTACTTAAAAAAGAAGCAGAGCAAAGGGTGACAGGCTCTGGAGTCAGAAAATCTGGCTTCACAATCTGGCTGTGCAATTTCCTACCTGTATAACCTTGGAAATATTAGTTACCTCCACTTTGCTTTTACTTTTATTTATTTATTTATTCATTTATTTTGCTTTTTGGGTCACACCCAGCGATGCACAGGGGTTACTCCTGGCTCTGCACTCAGGAATCACCCCCTGGCGGTGCTCAGGGGACCATATGGGATGCTGGGAATCGAACCCGGGTCGGCCGCGTGCAAGGCAAACACCCTACCCGCTGTGCTATTGCTCTAGCCCCTGCCTTTACTTTTAACTCACTTTGCCTATTTAGTTATTCATATAACTTATTTGTGTTACTTATTTGTATAATGAGGATCATGATAGAAACACAGAATTATTATAAGTAAGAAATCCATGATAATCCCTGGAATATTATGAAGAACTCAACAGCACATCTGCGATCACAGTGATTCTCTCATTATCAAGGCCAAGTACTTTCTGTCAAAAGAATGCTCCTCTACTCTGATCCTCATCTATTAAAGACAGAGATGCTCTTCTTTTCTTATTCATTGGGGCAAATGAAAGCATTCACAAGCACTGCTGTCAGATAAATAAGAGCGTAAAATACCTCACAAGGGCAAAATAAAGATGGATGAGGTAGAATTCTCAAAACATGTTTCTGTATGCCATCAAACTAAACCTTTTAAAATGTAGGTTATGATTCACAATCTACCCCAAATTGGGCTATTTTTTAAAATGGAGTATTTTAAGGTGATAAATGATGAAATTTCTTTCCTGTACTATTTGGGATAACTACCTGAAATAGGCAATGCTCTGCCTACTCATGTTCTTTAGGACACAGATTGTGGGTGCCACAGACCAAATTCTAGTTACAGAATGCATGCAGGAATAAAGGTGGAGTGTGGGATAGACTTTAACTTCTCTCTCTCTCCCTCTCTCTCTTTCTCTCTCTTTCTCTCTCACACACAGAAGAGAGACCACCTGTCTAGAAGGAAAATCGTAACTGGCTTACGCCCTACTGTTTAAGTCACTTACATCTTCTATGTGACTTTAGCATAACATTCTTATGGTGTGATGGATGTGTTTTATCTGTTTCTTCATGTCACAGACTAGCACATGAACTCCATCCAAATACTGCTTCCAACAGATATACAATAATAATATAGTATAACATTTTTCAAGTGGTACACCTCTTTAACTACATTATTACCAGAGATAATCTTAAAAGAAAATTAAAAAGAAAAATTCTTGTCCTATAAAAAGTATCAATTTTCATGTGTACAATGACCAAATAAAGTAGGTGAAGCATTCTATATCTGCAAGGTGTGTGTGTGTGGTGGGAGCGGGGGGGAGCAGGTGTTGTGGGGAGACAGAGAGCACACGCTTTGCATGCAGGAAGTCTAGATTTGATCCATGACATCGCAACATCTCCCAAGCACTGTCAAGTACCACCCAAAAACAGAAAGAAACTTAGCATTCAGGTAAGTTGAAAACATTTATTGGAAACCTAATAAGCAGAAGTTATGTGATGCTATGCCTTTAGTATTTTGTATTTGATTTTCTTTCTGTAAAACAGAGATAAGAAACCTGAGTGCCCAAGAACAGATGACTGGTTAATGAAACTTTGGTACATCTACACAATGGAGTACTATGTAGCTCTTAGAAAAGATGAAGTCATGAAATTTACATACAAGTGGTACAACAAGTAAAGTATCATGCTAAGCGAAATGAGTCAGAAAGAGAGAGATAGACATAGAAAGATTGCATTCATCTGGGGGATATAAAATAACAAAATATGAGATTAATACCCAAGAATAGCTGAGATCAGCACCAGGAGGATTACTCCATAGCTTAGAGGCCAGCCGGGTGTTCTATGAGAAAGGACAGCTCTGATAGAGAGGGGAGCACCAAATAAAGGGTGTCTGGAGGATCCTCCCAGGAGGGGAGAGGCATGTTGAAAGTAGACTATGGACTGAACATGTTTGTCACTCAATGCCTCTTTTGCAGACCATAACACCCAAAAGAATAGAGAGAACAAAAGGGAATGCCTGCCACAGAGGCAGGGTGGGATGGGCGGGATGCGGGTGGGAGGGATATTACCCATGGTGGTGGAAATGGGCACTGGTGGAGGGATGGGTGTTTGATCATTGTATAGTCGAGACCCAAGCACAAAAATTTGTGGATCTACAACTGTACCTCATGGTGTTTCACTAAGGTAAAAGGTAAAGGCCCTCCCATTGATCGTCGATTTGCTCGAGCGGGCCCAGTAACGTCTCCATTGGAGACTTTGTTGTTACTGTGTCTGGCATATCGAATACTCTCGGTAGCTTGCCGGGCTCTCCGAGAGGGGCGGAGGAATCGAACTCGGGTCGGCCATGTTGGCCGCGTGTAAGGCGAACGCCCTACCCGCTGTGCTATCGCTCCAGCCCTTTCCAGTGTTTCACTAATAATAAAAAAAATAAATAAATAAAAAACAGAGATAAAAATAAAGATGTTTGTATCAGAGGACTGAGCTGCAGGTAATAATTGTTATAAGCACTTTGAACGTTTTAGATTTTTAAAAGGTAAATGAACCTAAATATTTACTTTTAATTTGCTGCATGAGATGTGTCTTATCCCCAAGTAGAATCTTGCCAAAATAGAAAAAAAAGAAAATGTTACAGAATCTCATTCTGAAAACAAAGTCTGAAATCCAGGGATTATATATATGAAGAATATCTACCACATTCTAGTGTAACAAGGAAATCACATCCCACTAAACAGTAATTTAACTGTAAAAGGAATGCTAACAGATACTGGGAGCCGCTCCTTCATCTTCAAAGGAAAAATATTAATGAAGGAAGAAGGGGGTTTAGAGTATTTTGCATTGATCTCACCTGCTTCGATATCAAAATGCCAATATAGAAACACACTCCCAAAATTTCTCTACAGCCAGACATTCGACAGTCCCTGTGATTAAACCAGAAGAAAATTTTCATCTATGCATCCTGTCAAAGTGTTTCCTATTTCAGGTTCTTCAACATAATCAGTTGCTTCGCTCCACTTCTGACCTCTAAGAATCCTATCTTGAGTCTGCGTAGAAAAATGGAGCAACATCATTTTTTTAATAACCCAAACAACCTTAGTCGTCAGTCATACAAAATGGAGTCATTGACTGTACATATTAGTGTGAAGAATTTTCTTTGTTTTTTTGTGTGGAGGCATACCTGGCAGGGCTCAGAGCTTACTCCTGGCTCTGCACTCAGAGATAATTCTTGGAGGGCTTCAGGCCCATTTTGGGTGCCAGCAACCTTACAAAGTGCTGGGGTGTAAGACAAGTGCCCCAGCCACTGTACTATCTATCACTCTGGCCCAATGTGAAGCATTTTTGTGGCGCTTTACTGAGAAATCCCTTTCTCTTAAGTCTTCATTCTGCTGGGTTCCAAGATGCTTGCTATAAACCACAATTGGGAGGGAGCTACAAGCCTAAACTTTCCATTGTTGACTTAAAGTACAAGACAAAATCAAAAGACCTGACCTTCAAACTTTGAACAAAGAACCATCTGCAAAGGAATGTGATTGAACAGGCTGTGCATAGCCCAATTACTTGGATGATCAAGACTTAATCCAACTCCAATGTCAGCTCCTATGCAGTTAAGGTCACGTAGCTAACCCTATTTCTTAATTCATGAGACTGGGGAGTGAAAGGGTGGAGGGACGTTTGCAGACAATGACAGAAAAGAAAAAAAAAAAAAGAAAGCATGCACAGCACACTGCAAAATGGAAAGTGGCACATAATGACAAAGTGCACAGAACAAGAATAACAGTCTTTCTCCTGCATCTTCAAAAACAGTATTTCAATGAATTGAGTCACCAGGAAAAAATGTTATATAGAATTTTGATGAAGGCATCCAAAGGTTAAATACTGAAAAGGGTTATTTGACAATGAACTCATTCTGGGTCTTTGCTCTGCAAAGAAATACAGGTTTCAGTTTATACTTGCAGTTGTCTAAACAGCCTAAGGCAGTGAAGGAAGAGGAGAAAAGCCTTGATTACTGCAAAGTGAAGAAGGCAAACCTGGTTGCCAGCTCAATGTTTAAAAAAAAGAATATTATGAAAGAAAGCAGAGCAGAGATGACCTGATATTCTACCTTCTTGGGTGAGCTATTTCTTTCAGGCAATGCCAAGGTCATGTACACTGAACTGCTACAGATATCTGAGTAAAAAATGTTCTCTAGCAAGGTAATTTTCTTTAAAGTGTGATCAGCTCTTGGTCATCCAGCAGTGGCTCAATGACCAATACACAGGACCAAGTGAAAGATCACTCCAAGATCAGAAAGTTTTGATTTCATGGCTGGAGAGTTAAATTCTCTTAACCCCTTTAATGCTTTCTTTAAGAAAATGTATTTGACTGCGTTTCCAGGAGTTTTATCTAAGTGTTTTTAAGCTTAGTTGCTTTTCGTTTTCATTTTTCCCCCACCCTCTCCTGACCTTCTTCCTTTTCCTCTTCCTCCTTGTCTTCCCTCTTTAACAAATCCTCCCTGCCCCCACCCCCCATATACACCCTTAATCAATTTGGAGTCACTGGGAGAAGTTTCAACAAAATGTCAATATTTTAATAATTTTCTACATATTTTCTTTTTTATGAATGGGCTTGAGCTCTATCCTAATGAGAAAAAAAGAAAATCACTTATGATCAACAGCATGACTTCAAAGGAAAAAAGTTCATTGAAGAGACCAAGTTAAATTTGAAAACTGGATTTGGAGATGAGAATGAGTAAAGCATATATGTAATTAGAGATTCTGTGACTGACCAATAAGGGCCATTCTAAAAATAAAAAGAAGACAAGAATATGCTGTTGTCTACAAGCTTCTGAGTGTATGTGTGTTCGTGAGAGAGAGAGAGAGAGAGACACAGAGAGAGAGAGAGACAGAGAGAGACAGAGACAGAGACACAGAGTCAGAGAGATAGAGAAGGAGAGTGAGGAGAGTGAGAGAGTGAAGGGAAGGGGAATGAAATGACAGTGACAGTTACAGGCAGGAAGAGAGATTTCCTGGCACCCAGGTTAGAATGTGGTGCTTTAAAGTTTTCAGAGGTAACATCACTGGCCGTTTGTATGCATGGAATTTTGTACTATTTGCCCTGAGAAATAGATGTGGCATTATACACTCAGGGTCGTTTCAGAGTCTGGAAGAAAAACATAGAAGCATGTCTCAGTTCTCAGTATTATTTGTCCTGGTTCATTCTGGTAGTTATTCTCTGGGAAAAAAAAGCCCCTGTGCTCACTGTGACATGCCTCAATTTTCAGTGACAAACCTGATGAAAATATTATGAACAAAGTGATTTAAAACAGATCTCTCTCTCCTCTCTCTCTCTCTCCCTCTCTCTCTCTCTCTCTCACACACACACACACACACACACACACAAAGCAGAACCCAGTCTTGGCATGGTGCAGTAGATTAATAAGCCCAAGTCTATGAAATATATACTCTTGCTGCTAATTGAAACAATCCAGAAGCCTTCTCTCTGAGTTACCTGGGTGATATTATTCCATTATCCTGCTCTCTTTTGGCACTTCCATAACTATCTCAAGTCATTACCATTTAATTCCCAGAATCAGAATATTGATGGTCCAGACTTCATCTTTTTAAAAAAATTTAAAATGTATGTATTCAGACTTCTTCAATATGAAATAGTAATACTATAAGTTAACACAATGTTCAGCCTTTCTGAAGATTAGATAGTTTTGTTAGTGCTATTTTGTTTTAGTTTTTAATACTTTTTCATTACTGAATGGCAGGTATCATGACCTTCATTTTCCTCATGAAGAAATCATTTAAAGATGACTAAATGGCTGAGGTGAAGTCAGGTGATGCTGAGAGGTGAAATCTAAATCTTCAGAATCACTATTTTCAGCACTAGATCTTACTCCTTTATTTTTAGAAATAATGAAATATTAGAGAGCTAACCTGTTCGGAAGAGCATATAAAGAATGTTGGTTTGGGAATTAATTGGACTTGATTTTGAATTCTTGCTGCTCTATTTTCTGTTATAGATGTTGGATAAGTGACCTAAACTCCTTTCCATCCGTCCACACAAAGCTGTGGAAAACATAGACAGATATGTAAGAGTGCTTCTCAAAATGCATACCCAAGATAAAAATCTGTGCCCTCCTCATCTCCTAGAGCTGTCTGCATGATTACATAGATTAAAATGTCAGCACATATGTAAGGGGCCAGCCCAAGGACCACATTTCAAATAGATTCCCAGCTCAGCAAATACATGAACAAAAAGGAAGAAACACAGCAATGCTTGAATGGTAGATATTGAATATTCTTTGCAATTATTCTAAAAAGTGATACTGAACAATTGCCATCACTGCCCTGTGCTGTCAGAATGAACAGGTGCGAAGTAGAAGCCTAGAGAGATTCACTCAAAAGAATTTGTGTATTCAGAAGTAGCAGAAACATTTAAACCCAGGGAAGACGATTCACACGTTGTCTACTGAAACTCTAAATATGTTAAGAAATGATGATCCAACATGTAAATGTTAACTGGGAACTCATCACAGCCCTATGGAATTTAAATAAACACTATAATTCAAGAACCTGAATTTTGTTTGGAAACTATAAAAGATAGTCAGTACTTAGGCAATAGCACACTTAGTATCACAACCCAGCGCTGACTTAGAAAAACATCTCAGAATAAACCAGAAATAGCTGCTGCTACACAACCCAAATTAGATGTTTCCTCGTTATTTTCCACATAAAAACTGTCTCTTGTTGACTCTGTTTGAACGGTATGATGAGCTCATCAGAAGTTCAGGCGAGAGGGTGATGGACAAGTGTACCTATTAAGTCTTTGTGAGCCATGCCCACCATGAATATCCAAGGGAAATAACCAGCCTGACACACATAATACTTAAATTACTCTGCATCAAAGCTGAAACTCAAATTTTATGCCTCTTTGCTATGCTTCATTTCTATTATAAACACAGCAACTAACTTTGAGGTCAGCAAATGCACCTTGAATTCCTTCGTTCATCACTGACAGCAAAATGGTAGGGAAAGGAGTTTGAAGTTGTGGAACAGGCAAAATTTTAAAACAGTTCTTGTGTCTTGTTATTTGCTGTATCATACTGAAGTACTTTATTGGGTTTCCTATGCTATACAACGAATTATCAAAAAATCAGTACTTATTAAATTTTTATCTTACAAAAGACCAAATTTCAGCTGGAAAGAAAAAGTGGAAGAAACAAACAAAATGACAACATTGTATATCAGTATATCAAATATCACATATTCCAACTAAGTCAACCTTTTTAATTTTGTTTTTAACGTTGCAGGAAAATGTTGAGCAACAAAATTCACAATAGAGCTGGGCAAAAATTATTAACATTTTTTATATTGACTGAATACCATTATTTGTAAAGTCCATTAAACTGACAAAGAAGTAAGTTTTTATACCACTGGCCTCACAACTTCTACAGCATTACATTTGTGTGTGTGTGTCCATGTGTGTGTGTAATGAGGATTAACCAGCATTAAGTTTCAATTAACTCCTTCAACTCATTGCATGTTTAAGTACGTGAGTAACAAAGATCTACAGCTGTTATAGAAAGTGATCTTTAAGTACTTGAAAATGGTGAAGGAGATGTACATATATATATATATATATATATTCCTATTAGAGAAAAGTGTATTTTAGTTATTAATCTTGATTCAATTCAATGTTCCCAGTCTTGGTATCACTGTATAATTTCACTTACATGCCATGGGCTATACTCAAATATTTTGTATTTCCACACTATCCAACCCTTATCCATATTCTTTATTTTTAAATAGCTTTTATTAATGATTCTAAGTCACCAAGCCTAAATTATTCTTTTTTTTTATCATTTATTTTTTATTAGTGAAACACCATGAAGTATACTTATAGACTCACAAATTTTTGTGCTTGGGTTTCAGTTATACAATGATCAAGTACCCATCCCTCCACCAGTGCCCATCCTCCCCCACCACGGGTCCCATCATCCCTCCGACCCCCCATCCTCCCCCCCCCCCGTCTCACCCTGCCGCTGTGGCAGGGCATTCCTCCCTGTTCTCTCTCTCTTCTTTTGGGTACTGTGTTTTGCCAGAGAGGCATTGAGTGGCAGTCATGTTTGGTCTATAGACCACTTTTAGCATGTCTCTCCCACCCTGGGAGGGTCTTCACAACACCCTTTATTTGGTGCTTTCTTCTCTATCTGAGCTTCCTTCTCACCTAGCACATGTGGCTGGCCTTCAAGTAATGGAGCAAAATTCCTGGTACTAATCTGAGCCCTTCCTGGGTGTTAGTCTCCCGTTTTGTTGCTTTATGTTCCCCAGATGAATGCAATCTTTCTGTGTCTATCCCGCTCTTTCTGACTCATTTCGCTTAACATGATACTTTCCATGTAGTACCACTTGTATGTAAATTTCATAACTTCATCTTTTCTAACAGCTACATAGTACTCCATTGTGTAAATGTACCAAAGCTTCTTTAACCAGTCATCTGTTCTCGGGCACTCAGGTTTTTTCCAGATTTTTGCTATTGTAAAGAGTGCTGCAATGAACAAACAATTGCAGATGTCACTTCGACTATACATTTTTGCCTCTCTGGGATATATTCCCAGGAGTGCTATAGCTGGGTCAAATGGGAGATCGAATTCTAATTTTTTGAGAATCGTCCATACTGTTTTCCAAAAGGGTTGGACCAGCCTGCATTCCCACCAGCAGTGAAGGAGGGTCCCTTTCTCGCCACATCCGCGCCAGCACCTGTTGCTTTTGTTCTTGTGGATGTGGGCCAGTCTCTGTGGTGTGAAATGATATCTCATTGTTGTTTTGATCTGCATCTCTCTGATGATTAGTGATGTAGAGCATTTTCTCATGTGCCTTTTTGCCATTCGGATTTCTTCTTTGCGAAAGTTTCTGTTCATTTCCTCGCCCCATTTTTTGATGGGTTTGGGTGATTTCTTCTTGTGTAGTTTAACCAGTACCTTGTATATCCTTGAAATCAACCCCTTGTCGGATGTGTATTTGGTGAATATTCTTTCCCATTCTGTAGGCTGTCTTTGTATTTTGGTCACTGTTTCTTTTGAGGTGCAGAAGCTTCTTAGTTTAAGATAGTCCCATTTGTCTATCTCTGTTTTCACTTGCTCGGCCAGTGGCGTGACGTCTTTGAAGATACCACTAACTTCAATATCGTGGAGAGTTTTGCCAACTTTGTCTTCAATAAACATTATGGATTCCGGTCTGATGTTGAGGTCATAAATCCATTTCGATCTTACTTTTGTGCATGGCGTTAGGCAGAGATCTGAGCCCACTTTTTTGCATGTAGCCGTCCAGTTTTGCCAGCACAATTTATTAAAGAGGCTTTCCCTGCTCCATTTCACTTTTCTTGCCCCCTTATCGAAGATTAGATGATTATATGTTTGGGAGGAGATGTCAGTATATTCAACTCTATTCCATTGGTCTGCAGCTCTGCTTTTGTTCCAGTACCATGCTGTTTTGATTATTACTGCTTTGTAGTACAGTTTGAAGTTAGGGAGGTTGATTCCTCCCATTTTCTTTTTCCCAAGAATTGCTTTAGCTATTCGTGGGGGCTTATTGTTCCATATAAATTTCAGGAGTGTTTGCTCCATTTCTTTGAAGAATGTCGTGGGTATCCTTATAGGGATTGCATTGAATTTGTACAGTGCCTTGGGAAGTATTGCCATTTTGACAATGTTGATTCTCCCCATCCATGAACAGGGGATATTTTTCCATTTCCTCGTGTCCTCTTTTATTTCCTGAAGTAGCGTTTTGTAGTTTTCTTTGTACAGATCCTTTACTTCCTTAGTTAAGGCGATTCCTAGGTACTTGATTTTCTGGGGCACAATTGTGAATGGAATTGTTTTCTTCATGTCACTTTCTTCTCTTTCATTATTTGCATATAGGAAAGCCATGGATTTTTGGGTATTGATTTTATAGCCTGCCACTTTACTATACAAGCCTATTGTTTCTAGGAGTTTCTTGGTAGAGGTTTTAGGGTTCTCTAAGTATAGTATCATGTCATCTGCGAATAGTGAGAGCTTAATTTCTTCTTTCCCTATCTGGATGCCCTTAATATCTTTTTCTTGCCTAATCGCTATTGCAAGTACTTCCAGTACTATATTGAACAGCAGTGGAGAGAGTGGGCATCCTTGTCTCGTCCCTGACCTTAGGGGGAAGACCAAGCCTAAATTATTCTTACTGTAGCTTTTCAGGCCTCAGAGTTCCTTCAATATTACACTCTTGTTCTTTTACTCCTTGACTATCCTAATCTCTAAAATCTACTAGAGGTTGAACTTATCAACCTAAATAGTCTAAACACGCAGAAGAGTAAAAACTAGTATATAGAGAGTAAAGAGAAATAGCAAAATGAGGTATGATCTTTAGAAAGATAAGGGGGAAGGATTAGAAATTCACACAGCTGTCAATAACATGTAATCAATGCTACACTGAAACATTATGATGAAATAATTTAATCCATGGGCTAGTCATACCATAATTACAAGATGCCCTAAAAAGCAGTTTTTAAGTGGTTGAGGTTTTGGTGGCTAAACGTTACCCTTCATGGAATATATATGACCAAATATGTGAATATAATGACCTACGTAGGAGTATTTGGTATATTCTACCCATCTTGAAACTTCACTCTTTCAGTATTATGCAATAAGTGCCTACAATCCAGTAGAGAAGGTAAAAATTCAGTTACATAGATAGATAGTACCCCATATTCTGCTGCTACTACTCAATAGGAATGGTAAAATCATATCTACTTTAACTTCCCTCCACTGAGGAAACCAGTATAATCATGACCTGTCCCAAGTGCCAGAGATCTTTACACAGAATTAGTCACATTCCAGATGACTATTGCTCTATAAAAGGTGTATATACCCTGGAATCTAAACTCTTAGTCCCTGCTACTTCTGCCCTTAATTAGGTTTTCCCGTTCACACAAGGAAAATATACAGCCCACTGGTTATTCACCTATTAGATCTCACTGTACTTGGTGGTTGTTCTCTTGGAAAATAAAGTTCTGGTTCTGAGGTCATATATATCCCACAGACAATATGGTAAAATGGCAACCAGCCTTCGTGGAAAATACAAAGACATATAATTCTTTAAGTTTGACCTGGGCTGGAGCGATAGCCCAGTGGGTAGGGCGTTTGCCTTGCACACGGTCAACCTGGCCGAGCTGGCCGACCTGAGTTCGATTCCTCCACCCTTCTCAGAGAGTCCAGCAAGCTACTGAGAGTATCTCATCTACACGGCAAGCCTGGCAAGCTACCTGTGATGTATTCAATATGCCAAACACAGTAACAACAAGTCTCACAATGGAGACGTTACTGGGCCCGCTTGAGCAAATCAATGGTTTGACCTACATACCAAAGGCAACAGATCAAATACAAAATTGATTAACTACAAATGACCTGGACAGTCCTACTTGGCTTTCTAAATAAGAAACAAAAACATGCTCCAGTGATTTAGACACTGTTTTTATTTAAGATTGTACACCCATTTGAATTCTGCCACTGAATAGCTGTGGAAGTTTAGGCAAGTCAGAACATCCCCGAGTTCAACTTCCTCATCAATAAAAAGCTTTTAAATGATATTTTACTAACTGGGTTTTCACAAGCAATAAATTTTAAAGTGCCTTTGAAAAGTGCAAGTGCCTGGAGCTGTGTAATCAGTCACATCATCTTTAGACTAAAACAAAAGCCCAACTCCCTGTGATCCAGGTGTCCCTACACTAAATAATAAGAGACCTTGGAAATTTGGCTCAGAAATGAGTAAACAGACTACAATACAGGAAGGGCAAGCTACTAAGAAGGAAGGCCAATGCAGGTTAATCATTCATAGGATTAAGTGTCTTATTTCTCTTTCATAACATAAGGTTTGACTAGTTGGAAACATACCCAGCCAAGCACAAAAAGCCATCAGTAGTTAAAAGGAAATAATTGAATGGGAAAAGAATCATGGTTCTGGTCACATCATTTTCATTCTTCTAAATTTTTTGTTTCAATGTCTTCTTTCTCTTGCAATTTTAGAGCTATCAGTGCAACCTGTCTATGTACATATTCAATTATTTTTCTCACAGAGAGGACCACTTAGTCTATGAGTAATCCCTTTAAGTTTATGAATTCCCATGTAAAAGGCTGGTATGATTTTTCAAATTCCATTTTTAGCCTCCTGCTAATGTCTACGTGACTTACACAGGATTCTTCATCTATCTAAACTGACTGTTCAGCACCCGAGTTAGAAGACAGAAATTATGTATTAGTTTAGCTGAAAAAGTGATAATCCCAATGGCACCTGACTCTCCTCATTTGTGCTCAGCAACATGATCAGAAGTCAAGTCAGTCAGGACAGAACAAATAAACATTTAAGAGGTTAAGAATGCAATGACAGAAGGAAAAAAAAAACCCCAAGGATCTACACCCTTTCCTTAACAACTAGCAAAGTATGTCCTTACCCTTTCTAAATAAGAGATGGGCAATTTAAGAGGAAGAGGTTGTGCAGAGTGAAACTGGGAAGTACAGTTCAACTTAAGGACCAAATAGAATATAACACAGTAACAACAAAGTCTCCAATGGAGACGTTACTGGGCCCGCTTGAGCAAATCGATGAACAACGGGAGGACAGTGACAGAATATAACAGATACTAAAATTGACTTGACTTGAAGGTAACATGAAGGTAAAGAGCATTTTGTTAAGGAGGTACAAAAAATTTGTTAAATATTTTTATAAACCTGGAATCAAAAGATGAACGATAACTAAGATGAAATAAAAGCACTGCCTCAAATACTAAGCTTAATTTTCTCCTCATAGTATGTATGATGAAGTAAAAGTTGCTAATGAAGCCTTTTTTTTTTTGGTTCGGGGATCAAACTCAGTGGTGCTTAGTTTTTACTCCTGATTGTGCACTCAGGGATGACTCCTAGTCGGCTCAGGGAGCCGTATGGAGTACTGGGAATCAAACCTGGATTGGCCTTGTGCAAGGAAATGGATCTACCCACTGTATTATCGCCCCAATTCCCAGATTATCGTTTTTATCCATTTCTTCAAAGAAAATTGAAAAAGCAGAAATGTCTTGCTTCTCTTTCATTCTGTTAGGCACTAACTTTATAAATAAGAGGAAATGCTGAAGAGTCAAATAAGGGAGACCTCTTCAAGAAGAAAGGGCTCGCTTATACATGAACCTAATCAGGGTGAGAATTTTTCCACCTGTGCTATAGCAAGAGCCTTTCTGCTACTCGCTGGGGTGTGAAGGAGGAAAGAGTCTGTCTGTTGACCTGAAACTCTCCCTGGGCAAGTAGGATTTGCCTTTTGAGTGATTTCTGACAGAAAATTCACTTCGTTCCACTGAAAGGCTAAAACCCAGACAAAAATTTTACTTTTGGAAACTTTGATCTAAAAGCCAATGAAGGTATTGCTCTTTGCATATTGTTTTCTTTAGCACATGTTCAAAAATAAGAATAAAAGGTTTCGTAATATTTCCAAAATTTAACTTGCTATTTATAGTTGTGAGAAACATATATCTAGTGTCCAAAAGAATAATTATGGGAATATGAGACAATCATGAGATCAATTATTATTCAGCTATTAGAAGTCTGATTATAAAAAAGTTTTTAATAGAAGAAAAGAGTTTATGATTAAAATATTAAGTAAAAAAAACTACATAAAATTTGAGCTAAACTATAAAAACTTTATATAAAATAATACTAGAAGGAAATATAACAAAATGCTATTAACAGTAGGCACTTCAAAATGGGGTTTTAGGTTACTAATATTTTTATATCAGCTTTATTGAGATATAATTCACTGACTAAAATTTTAATATTTTTTAATATATTCAGCAAATTGCACAGTAATTATCAAATTAATATTAGAACATCTTGTATCCCTTCAAAAATAAATGCTGGGTTCATTATATTTTTGTTTTGTTTTTTTTGGGGGGGGACACATCTAGCGGTGCTCAGGGAGTACTCATCCTGGTGATGCTCAGGAAACCATATGTGGGACCAAAGATCAAACTCAGGCAAGAAAGTGCCTTACCCACGGTACTATCTCTTCAGCTCCAAAAGAATAAATGCTTTTTTTATTCAACAAAACAGTTGTGGTGGGGGTTTTGAACTACATTCATCTATGCCCAAGGTTCATTCCTGGTTCTATTCTCAGGAATTAGTGCTGGCAGGGCTTGCAGGAGGGAACCTAGATCTGCAAGAAATGCCTTAGCTACTATCTTTCTGGTCACTAGATTCTTTAGCATTAACCCAAAATCCCTAAACCTCCATTCCTAAAATAGCAACAAATCTAATTTCTCTTTATAGATTTTCCTGTTCTGGACATGCCATACAAACGGAATCATATAATATGTGATCTTTTGAATATGGCTTCTTTCACTTAATATAATGTTTTCTAGATTCATCTGTCCAACATAGATCATTAAAAGGTAAAGGCCCTCCCGATGATCGTCGATTTGCTCAAGCGGGCCCAGTAACGTCTCCATTGGAGACTTTGTTGTTACTGTGTCTGGCATATCGAATACTCTCGGTAGCTTGCCGGGCTCTCCGAGAGGGGCGGAGGAATCGAACTCGGGTCGGCCATGTTGGCCGCTTGTAAGGCGAACGCCCTACCCGCTGTGCTATCGCTCCAGCCCTCATAGATCATTATTCAATTTTTTTTTTTTTTTGCTTTTTGGGTCACACTCGGCGATGCACAGGGGTTACTCCTGGCTCTGCGCTCGGGAATTACCCCTGGCGGTGCTCAGGGGACCATATGGGATGCTGGGAATTGAACCCAGGTCAGCCGCGTGCAAGGCAAATGCCCTACCCGCTGTGCTATTGCTCCAGTCCCAATTATTCAATTTTTATTGTAAAAAGTATTTCATTGTAAGGATAAGCTATATTTTGTTTATTCATTCATTGAAGGGCTGGGCGGGTAGGGCGTTTGCCTTGCAAGTGGCCAACACGGCTGACCCGAGTTCAATTCCTCCGCCCCTCTAGGAGAGCCCGACAAGATACCAAGAGTATCTCACCCGCACAGCAAAGCCTGGCAAGCTCCCCGTGATGTATTTCGATATGCCAAACACAGTAACAATTGTCACAATGGAGACATTACTGGGCCTGCTCAAGCAAATCGATGAACAACAAGCGGACAGTGACAGTGACATTCACTGAAGAGTATTTCAGTGGTATCATTTTAGGATATTATGAATAATGATACCATGAACATTTATGTATAACTTTTTTCCAGTTATCTAAGGCATATTATACCTAGGAACATGTAGGTGATCTTGGAGGGAAGGGGTGTTGGGCCACAACCAGTGATGCTCAAGGGTTACTCCTGGCTCTGCATTCAAGAATCACGCCTGGTAGTGCTCAGAGGACCGTGTGAAATGCCAGGGATCAAATCTAGGTCAGCAGTGAACGAAGCAAGCACTTTACCCACTGTACTATCTCTCTGGCCCCAGATGGGTGATTTTTTAAAATCGTTTTTGCCTTCTCATTTTTCTTAAGGTATATGTAGTACTTTCATGTATTAAAAAAAATAACCAAAAAAAAAGAAAGAGGATATCTTCTTGACTTTGATTTGCCTGTGTTTCAGTACTTCCTTTTCCCAATCTCTCATTCTCTTCTAAACCCAAGCCAGACGTTTTGTAGTTAATTAACTAAAATGTTTTTAATGAATGCTTGCTCTGAATTGGACCCTGTAGTAGGCAAATTAGAGGACATAAAAGAAATAGGAAATGAGGTCTTTACTTTCAAGAAAGGGGTGCTGCAAACTATAGAGCAAATTCATGGGAGGGAAAAACCACCAAGAGTAACCTTGAGAAATGGAGGAATAGAGCAGATCAAGTAGGGTGCTTCCATTCTACACTGAAGAATGAACCATTCCATCACTGAACATAAAACCAAAGAGGTTCTCTTATGTGTCTATGCTCTATCACAATGTGAAAAAGTAAAAAAAAAAACAACAAAAAAAATTGAGCTTAACAATCACTTCAACCCTCTGTAAGAAAGACATAAAGAAACAAAAGGCAAGCAGATGGTTAGCAGGTTCTATCTACAAAACTGATTATTTCATAAAATACTGTCTGCTACTTTCACACACATATAAGACTTGTTTTCTTTTATATCATCTTTGTTGATAAGAACAGATACTACACTTGATCTTAGCCAAAAGGCTGGAGCGATAGCACAGTGGTAGGACGTTTGCCTTACATGCAGCCAACATGGCCGACCCGAGTTCGATTCTTCCGCCCCTCTTGGAGAGCCTGACAAGCTACCGAGAGTATCTAGCCCGCATGGCAGAGCCTGGCAAGCTACCTGTGATGTATTTGATATGCCAAACACAGTAATAACAAAGTCTCCAATGGAGACATTACTGGGCCCGCTCGAGCAAATCGATGAACAATGGGAGGACAGTGACAGTGACAATCTTTGTTGACGAGTAAAGAAATGGCACTTCTTTAAGATATACTATAAGACCACTTAGGCACGCCAGTTTGAAAGCTCCCCTCAGTTCAAACACCTGTCCACATTTAACTTGTAAGAACAATTTGCCCCCAGATGAATGTGTATCACTGCCTGCCTCAGACCATCCATGCCACAGTACAATTCAAGTCATGACAACTAAGCATTAATCCCAGAGAGAGTTGTTTATGAAATAACACATGGAGGTATAAGGAAACGGTTTCAAAGAAGGAGAGGGGAGCTCAGTGGCAGAATGCTGGTCTTGCATCTGTGAGGCCCTGGGTTCAATTTCTGACAGCCACACATTTTTAAAAATTAGCTTACAGTCTACTCAAATATAGCTGAAAGTATAACAAACACTCATGTACTCAACTTGTGATATAAAGTACCAGTGAGATCTATTTTAAAAAGAGAGATTCATTAAGAAATCAAAGTATGCAAAGTTGGAAGGTCAAAAGTAGAGTAAGATGGTTCTAACCATCACCAAGAGGTCTAAGAGTAGGATAAATGCTTTGAAAATTGGAAGTCAGAAACTAAACAAAAGTGAAATTACGCTGAGGATAATAATGTTTCCCAAATATTCCTCTGGCTTGGGCAATTCCTACTCTCCTCCACTGTAGCCTCTGAAACCTGCTTCTCCCAGGGTACCAGATGAGTCATCTGCTAGAAGTAAGAAGAAATAGAGCTTCACATCAAAAGAAACAGCAAAAATTCATTGAGCTTCCTATGCAGCTGGAGTCTTCAGGGAAAAGGGGCTATAGAAACTGCTGTTATAGTGATTAGGAAAACAACAATAGCCACAATAATCCTGCCTGGAAACTGAAATAGGAGAATGAAAGGAGTGAAATGCTTTGATGGAGGTATGCCCATGTCCAAGAACTTGGAATAAAAGTGAGTTTAAAACAGCAAGTCTGAAATATACTCATAGAACAGGACCTGCCTTGCTAAGCCTGGTTCTTGTCATGGCTATTATGTTCCTTAATTTCATGAACATCATGTTCACTTGGAAAAAAAAACTTGTTTTAGTAGTAATTGCACATCAATATGAGAGTCCTATTATTTCTATTAAGTTAATTAACCTATTTTTGAAAAGTATACAAAATAGGTCACTTAAGTGGGTGTGACCTAACCCAGTGAACTATGCTTTTAAACTGTCTCCAACTATTAAGATTTATAGACGCCTTTATCAACATCTTAGTTTGAAAAGGCTGGCTGAGTGAAAGGCATGCAGCACCAGGCAAAAACAGCTTTGGTCCCTATCAATCAGTCTATTATAACTTAATGATATTTAGATGATGTGATTAGATTTTTAAATTGAATGCTGTTTAATCTAAATTCCAGAGTGCTTGTGTCATCGTGGCATATTTTTAAGGCTCATAAAAACATCTGAATGGGAGAATTTCAATCTCACATCCAAAAAATAGTGTTCTTCTTAGATTGCTATGGGAGAAAACTGTCCCATTGTATGAATATGTGGATGAAAACTGCTTCTAAATTCTCACTATTCTCTTCCAAAGGCCATGAAGAACTGAGTGACATGTAGGCAATTACAGAAGTGTATATTTATTCTGTCTTTTTTCCAGCTTCATATCATTGCTTGCATTATTCCCTTAGCAGTAAGTTTTCTCTACCTCCTAATGTTCGACCCTCCCCAGCCCCCACCCAACACTCTTTATTATATGACATATTACATAAATCTCATATTTTTATTCCCTGAAGAAGTAAAAGAGCTCTGGACCCAAAACCAGAATGTGGCTGGAAGAGGCAGAGAATTAAAATGAACTGAACAGAAATGGAAAATGCGTTCTGCACTCTGGAACAGAAAACACCTCCACCTCCAGGGCCTTTCCTTTACACAGCTTTTTAAATTCTGGCAACCAATTGTTTAATCCTCAAAAAGAAAATTAGAAGATTCCTTTCTGGAGAAAGACACAAGCTACTGAGAAGACTTATAAATGCAGATGTTTGCAGGCCCACCTCCAAACACAAAAGTCAAAGAGAAAATTATAATCCCCCTATTTTTAAAGAACATTTTTGAGGATACATAGGATATGATTTTTCAATATTTAGCAGCCTGTATTTTGGTAAGATCTGGGTTTATTGCTCACATATCACTGTCACTGTCCTCCCGTTGTTCATCGAGTTTCTCAAGTGGGCCCAGTAACGTCTACATTGTGAGACATGGTTGTTACTGTGTTTGGCTTATTGAATACGTCACAGGGAGCTTGCCAGGCTTTGCCATGCAGGCGAGATACTCTCGGTAGCTTGCCGGGCTCTCCAAGAGGGGTGGAGGAATCCAACTTGGGTCGGCCATGTTGGCTGCGTGCAAGGCAAACGCCCTACCCGCTGTGCTATCACTCCAGCCCAAGATCTGGGTTATTATTAATAAATATATATTAATATAATAACAATAGGACCATTTAAGTACCTTTTATTAAGTCTAGTTGAAATGCAGTTTGGCCAAGAAGTGATCAATTGAGATGTGCAAAGGTGATATTTATATAAGGTAGGGTCCATCCTAGGCCACTATCATGACTAAGAAAAATCTAAATTTCCAGCCCCTGTCTGTTTCCAAAATTTTTGTCTCCCAGTCTCCATTTATCTCTATCACTTCTCTGTCCATTATAGAAATCAAAACTCTTATTCCTAAGAACTCCTAGCTGGCATGGAGAGAATAATCTATTTTACTGACGGGTATGAAAGTTATGACCTTCTGATAAATGTTTCCTTGTAAGGCAAGGGGCTAAAGAGAAGATGATGCTGAAGTCAGTAGAACTAGGCTCAAACTCTAGTTGCACCATTAATAATATCCTCAAGAAATTGGTAAATTGCTTTGAAGTTATATTTCTTTATTTCTCAAGTATACATGATGAAAAAATGCACCTTATAAGGTTGCTTTCAGAGTTAAAGTAAGAGGATGTTAGGGGCTGAAGTGATTGGACAGCAGGTAGAGCATCTGCCTTGCACGCAGCTTACCCGGGTTCGATCCCTAGCATCCCATATGGTCCCCCAAGCACTGCCAGGAGTAATTCCTGAGTGCAGAGCCAGGAGTAACCTCTGAGCATCAATGGGTATGACCCAAAAAGAAAAAAAAATTAAAGTAGAGGATATTATAAGCATAAAGCTCTAAAGAGAGAAGGGAAGTGTAGGGGGAAGATCAGAACCCTACCAAGTGAGTTTTCACAAGTGAAATTTCACCATTCTATGAACTCTCTAGAACTTCACCTTCTGTGGACCAATTAAGAAGACAGGACATACTTATCAAATCTTAACTGGGATACTCTGTAAGGCCATGTCCATGCAACACTGAAAAGAGAGTGGAAATTGAGGACGGGTATACACTGATAGAACTTTGTTTCATCCATCCATTCAATCATTTAACCAACCCCTGCCTCTTCTAGGACATGAAAATATGAAATTGGTCAGGCTAGCATCCTTCAATTAATCTAGCAGGAAGAAAAGGACATGCACAAAATAAGTGTGATAGGTTTCAAAAGAACTATATTGGAAGAATATACTGGATAGGATGGGGGGGGATGAAAAAGTACCTAATTCCATTCATGTCATATGAGACTTAATGACAGAATTGGTTTTTAAAAATACTTCTGAAGCCAAAGAGACAGATCAGCAGGCTGGAGAACATGCTTTGCATGCAAGAGGCCCAGTCTGAGCACTGTACAACATGGTTCCCTGAGCACTGAAACAGAAATAGCCTCTAGGCACTAACAAATGTGCAGCCCCACAAATAAGTTCTTTCAATCAAAGAAGTAGGTGGAGAGATCGTAAAGTGTTCGATAATGTGATACATTTAGGAATCTACCATCTTTCAATATGACTGAATCGTAGGTCTCAAGAAGATTCAAACTCAGAAACAAGGTCCGTCTGAGGAATTTAAATATTAGTACCCAGGACACCACAAATAGTTTTAAAGAGAGAAAGTAATACTTTATATAGCACTTTAGGAAGGTAACTCTGGAAATGGTGTAACAGTCGACTGTAATCAAGTCACTTTGGTGACAGGGAGACAATTACAGCTATCCAATGACTGAAGAGCAAAAACCTAATTAAGCTAATAACAGGAGAACGGAAAGAAGAGGTAAGAAAATGTATCTGCAGCTTTAAGAAAAGGATATTAGAGTTGTGAGGCTTGAAAGATGGGCTGACTTAAGGACAGGGGTGGAGAGATATTGGCACATTGGTGGTAGGTGTAGTGCAGTAACAATGTATGCCTAAAATATAAATATTAACATCATTGTAAACCACGTTACCTCAATAATAAAATATTACAAATATAATTTTGAGGGGCTGGATCAATAGTACATCAGGTAAGGTACTTATTTAACACCTATCCCCAGGTTTGTCTCCCAGCACCCAATATGGTCCCCAACCTTCCAAAAGTCCAAGAGTTATCTCTGAGTGCGGAGCTAGGAATAAGCTCTGAGCACGCACATGCACATGTGCACACATACACACTCACACACACACACACTCACACACACACAACTGTTTGTTTTGGGGCCACACCTGTTGTTGTGCAGGTGCTACTCCTCACTCTGAATTCAGGAATTAGTCCTGGTGAGGCTTAGGGGAAACATATGGGGTGCCAGTGATGGAACCCAGGTTGACTTCATGCAAGGAAATCACCCTATCCACTATACTATTGCTCCAGCCAATATATTCAGATATGGGCTGGAGCGATAGCACAGCGGGTAGGGCGTTCGCCTTACAAGCGGCCAACATGGCCGACCCGAGTTCGATTCCTCCGCCCCTCTCGGAGAACCCGGCAAGCTACCGAGAGTATTTGATATGCCAGACACAGTAACAACAAAGTCTCCAATGGAGAAGTTACTGGGCCCGCTCGAGCAAATCGACGATCAATGGGAGGGCCTTTACCTTTATATATATATTATATATACATATATACTATATATAATTTTAAAAAGAAAGATGGATATTTCTATTCACAGAGAAGATTATAGTGTATTATGTACATGTTGAAGTACAAATGATGATTGGATATTCAAATAATAGCCATCTCCAGGGGGTATGGTGACACCAGCAGGTCAAGCTGTACCTGTGAGGCCAGTGAATCAGCAACTTCATGGCACCTTCAGGCTTCCAGATATCCCAAAACTGCTGCTGTGCCTTTGGCCAGACCCCAAAAACTTGGGGCAAAGTTTACCAAGAAAGTAAACAGCCAAAAGTTAGGTATGTGGGAGACACGCCCACAAACCACCTCTGGCTCGGCTATATAATTGGAGGCATGGCCTCTCTGGTTCCTGATCGAACTCCTTAAAGGCCATGATCCCAGTGACTCAGAATCAAATCTCTAAACCCAACGGGTTTTGGCAGAAATGCATCCGGTCCCTGCAGTAGGTTACCGGTGCCAGGCCAACCAAGGTGGGAATAGGTTTTGTGCCGTGGCCTATTCCCCCTGGTGGCCTCGTGGCCATCATCCTCCAGAGGCCACTGGACAGTCAGGTTTGGGTCCGCAGTGATGAGACATGTGGGGGCCACACGAGATGGGGGTGAAGCCGGCCCTTTCCTCCCCATCCCAATGAGACCCCAAGTTGCTGCCCACTAATGACATCTCTGGCTCCTGATCAAGCTACTTAATGGCCATGATCCCAGAGACTCAGAAACAAATCTCGAAACCCAGCGGCTTTTGGCAGAAATGTGTCCAGACCCCGCAGTAGGTTACTGTCACTGGACCACCCCACGGGAGAAAGGGTGCTGTCCCTCCACCTGCTCAACCTAGGCATCTCAGTGGCCACCATCTTCCAGAGGCCACTGGACAGTCAGATTTGGGTCCGCAGTGATGAGACACGTGTGGCCTCACAGGATGGGGGTTGAGCCAGCCCTTTCCTCCTCATCCCAACGAGACTCCCAGGTGCCGCCCACAAATGGCCTCTCTGGCTCCTGACCAAGCTACTTAATGGCCATGATCCCAGAGACTCAGAGATCCTTTGAGACAAATCTCAAAACCCAGCGGCTTTTGGCAGAAATGCGTCCAAACCGCGTAGTAAGTTACTGTCGCCGGGCCACCCCAGGGGGGAAAGGGTGCTGTCCCTCCACCTGCTCCCCCTTGGTGGCTCGGTGGCCACCATCCACTAGAGGTCATTGGACAGTCAGGTTGGGCCTACAGTGACAAGACACACGGGGCCTCACAGTATGGGGGGGTGGAGCAGGCCCTTTCTTCCCCGTCCCAATGAGACCCCGAGTTGCCGCCCGTGAACGATCTCTCTGGCTCCTGATTAAGCTGCTTAACGACCATGATCCCAGAGATTCAGGAACAAATCTTGGAACCCAGCAGGTTTTGGCAAGAAATCCCTCCAGATTTAATTGTAAAAATTTCGGAATTTCAAAATCGCAGCCACTACTGCAGCCACGCAACATCATATGTTATTCATAACAAGCAATAGAAAACAAATTGTCTACTGTTGCCTTTTCGGCAGATCTGAGTGTTGGGGTAAAATCCCAAATAATAATGGTGGGTTTGGTACCAAAATATTTAATGTAATAAAAGTAGAGAGAGAGTGATGTGGAAATCATCTCCCCCCAGGTAGGGGGAGGGTATGGGATGGGGGTATACTGGGGTGTTCGATGGTGGAGAATGGGCACTGGTGAAGGTATGGGTGTTTCATTGTATGACCGAGAATTAAATCCAAAAGCTTTGTAACTGCTCTCATGGTGATTCAATAAATAAAATTATAAAAAAATGGAAAAAAAAAGTAAGGTGGAGTTCATGCACAATTCAATCAGCCTAATCAGTGGCTGAATAAACAGCAGTACTACATAAAAAAATAGCCATCTCCTTCCTTGGATTTATAAATCTATAACTAAAGGGAAAGATCTCGGGTGCAAACTGAGATTGTGAACCACTAAAGATTAAGGTTAATTTGAAATATGAATATTGAGCAACACTTCTCTAACTATTTTTGCTGCTCTTTTACTTAGCATATGCCAGCAGGTAAGCATTCTCATGCCACTTGAAATTGAGGACCCTTTGATGAAACTTGATTTATATCTAAAAGCCATATTATTTAATCAAATATTTAGTACAGAAAGCAACTCTTGAAAGTTATGTCATGTATTTTGTAATACTCTGGGTCTAACTAAAGGAGGGAATCCATTAATATGACAGACTGATAATAATCAACCAAGGCTAGTAAACTTAATATAAAAAAATGTACTAAACTTACTCTTCTGAACTCAATAAATAATATTTTCTTCTTTTTTGTTTTATATCTATTAACCTTCTGACCATAGAACTGTATACTTTGTCTCATTAATTATAAAACCTTGCCCGACAGTTTGGCAAATGGTGGTCTAAAATTTTTATCTTCGTGGCATAGTTGGAAAAACAAAACAGAGAATGAAAATTATGTGCATGTGGTCTCCCAGGAGTTTATTTTAGTGAAGCTGAAAACAGAACACAGATATTCAAACTCCTGGTTTACACTTTCTCCTTGACACCTATCACCATAATCAATCAACTTTAGGATGTTACCCCTGGGTACCTGGCAGTGTATTCATGGCACTGTGCCAGGCCACTCTCTGATGGAATAAAATATTAATGCAGAGATTACTGGATGAGTGGGTGTAGGGTTATGAGTAGGGAATTTTCTCTAAGGCCTTTTAGCTATTTCTTTTATGTATCATGTTTACCAAATTAAGTGGATTATTATTTCAAAGCATACAAAATGAAAAAGAATTTCTAAACTACTTACAGCTTCAAGAATAATGCCCATGCAAAAGATAGTACATTTTAATAAGAGAGTTATTTTTGATCATCACTAAAAATGAAAATTTAATGATGGAGACAAAACGGATACAGAGAGTTGGCATGAGAATTGGAATCCTATGCGGCCAGGTCACCAGGACAAATCTTATCCAGGCTGGGTATGACCGGAAGTCAATCTGATATAATACTGCTTTGTTGGCTACTGTGGAAGAAAAATACTGGTCTGTTTCAGGCCAGTTCTCACAAGACAAGCTTCTACATTCACAAAAAAGTAGCATTTCTGAACCTAATAGGATTCTACTCAAGAGAAAAATAAATCTGGATGAACAAAGTCTGAATTTACATCTACTTACCTCTCTCCACCATGAAAGCTGACCCCTTTCTCACTACTTTATACAATTTGATAACCTATATATATTTCTCTGTCTCTCTCTGACAAAATTTTATGTTGCTGTGCAGACTTATTTTTCTTCTTAAATGAACTATAGAGTTTTCCAGGTCTCAACCCAAAGTTAACTGGTGCAAAGTTCCCAATGTGTTACTAATGGGACAAAAGAATAAATTTTATTTTAAAGTGATTTTCAAATCTTGCTACAGAAGGACATCTGAAAGCACTTAAGAATCAAATTATAACCCTAGTGGTTGAAAGAAAGAGGAAAAAAACACCTCTGTCTTGTTCCATAAAGATTATTGAAAATACCATGCGATTAATGCTATTTATATGGCACTGAGCTAAACTCCAAAGGTAACACTTAACCACTCTCTGTTTACCAAGTTATCTACCAGATTTGTTTACTTTGTCTGATTTACTAAGACAAATACGTTGAGTGTCTAAAATGTTTTATCTGGCCCTGGGAAAGGAAAACTAAAGGAGTGTTGTGCTTTTATTAATAGATAAGTGCAAACAGGCCCTATCCTATCAAATGAACAGCTAGGACCTTTGGCCACTGTTTACTGAAAATAAAATTAGCCTTGGCTGGCAGGTACTTATCAGATCTGAGAATAATTAACTACCCACATCTGGTACATGTTACTGAAAATGCTAGTGGAAGCCATTAACTTTGGTAAGGGTTATTTTTCCTGAACAGCTAACATCCCCCTAACATACCATTGGAATGCACTCTTTCTTCCCAAACACACTCGTGGCAGCATCAAAAGCAGTTTCACAAGCTGTTTCCCCACTTCAACACAACAGAAAAACATCTCTAAAAATCTGAAAGAAATCTCCGAGACATGCTGGACTTCACCACACTCCACAATGCCCACCATTGTCATCCTCTACCTCAGCAAGCAAGCAAGGCTCATTTTAAGTTGATCAATGCTAACATTCTATACTGTTAAGTTTTTATTTTTTTTAAATACATACTTCACATTTTTCCCACCGAGGACATCATGGGACATTAACAATGAGAATCTTGACAACTCAAAAAGAAATCCTGCCATACTCCACCATTACTGTAGCCCTGTCCTCCCATTGTTCATCGATTTGCTCGAGTGGGCCCAGTAACATCTCCATCGTGAGACTCATTGTTACCGTGTTTGGTATATCCAATACTTCACGGGCAGCTTGCCAGGCTTTGCCGCTTTGGTGAGATACTCTCGGTAGCTTTCTGGGCTCTCCAAGAGGGGCGGAGGAATCATGGAGGAATCGAACCTGGCTCGGCCAGCGGGCCCTCTGGCTGCGCATAAGGCAAATGGACTTGTGTGGTGAAGTCCGGCAAATTACCGCTGTGCTATCGCTCCAGCCCCACCACCATTACTAGGGAGTTGAAAATACAGTACTCAAATTTGGGTTGATCATGCCAGATTCATTTCTTTGCCATCCTCACAACAGCTTTACCAAGTAATAGTTTTTACAGTTTTATTATAGAAAGGAAGTGTTCTAAGTCTTAAATAAGGAAGTGTTCTAAGGTTTAAATAAGGAAAATGAAATAAATAATTTTACATTTTTTCATGGAAGCTCAGAAACAGGAAACTCAAAGACTCATCAATGAGCTTGTTGTGAAGTTCTAAACAAATGACTTGTTTGGTCAATTAACTGCTCATCTCTCTGCTCCACAGAGCAGAATCATATCCTTGTCCACATTGCAATGTCATGAGGAGTCAGGAGTAAGCTTCTGACAGCACCAGGAAAATTCTTGTAATTAAAGAGATTAGAAATTCTAACCTCTAAGAGATCTCTCTACGCAGAGAATGATATTAATAATTAATTGTAATACTTTACTCAACACTATCTGTCAAGGTGTTTGTTCCAACATTTTGTAGATAAATATTACTAATTCTCCCAGTGTGATAAGCAATTTCATTCTAGTGATTAAGATTTGGGTAGTTTGAAGATCAGCTGTCTTATTTCCAAGAAAACTACAAATTGCATTCTATTAGCCATGACAAGATGGTCTGTCTATGTATACATATGTTACTAAAGTGTGCTGGTTGGGTAGATACCAGGCAGCCTGGCAGATGAGGACAAGATCTAAGAAATGGAGCCAGTAAATAGGCTTGAAAAGAACAGGAGATAGAAGTAGTAACAGACATTGTGGAAATATAATACAGGGGAAGAAAAAAAGGCCAAAGAAAAATAACAGAAAAAGGAATGAGCAGTTCCTGGATTAGGCAATAAGGACAACTAGAAAAGTGAGGTTAAGTCACTTTGCAATGACAGGTATGAGCTGAAGAACTGCAAGAGATTAAGAATGGTGGGAGGAAGTCTTCTGTGAGATATCAAGGCAAGGAGGAATTATTTGGTTGGGATCAGAAAAATATGTTTTTGATCTGAGTTGAATCCAGTGAGGTTGAAAAGAAACAGAGAAAGGAACAGATTTACAATTCCAAGAAGAGTTAAGTTATGAGGCATCTTAAAATTTATTTGTGTAAACTTGGCAAAATTAGAAAATGTTAAGTCCCTAGTCTTGCAACTCCAATAATAAATTTGATTTGCTGGATTGCAAAAGATTTCTCATGTGAATGCTATCTATAATATCACTTTAATCATTCAATTATTCAACCAGGATACTATCTATGGCCTGACTCTAGAAACTCGGTTTCCCTAGGATTATTGTTATCCAGATAGTTTAGAAACCACGTGCAACTCAAGGAGGTAGGCAGCTCCAACTATTTTTGGTGTTATTAAAAAAGAAGGATGATTGCTCTGAAGGATCAAGCCCTATAACTAATAGCTACGATGCTTTATAAACTCTATTAACCATTACTAGATGGTCTACCTATTTACTAAAGTATGCTTGTGTTTGCTGTTCTTTCATAAAGCACTTTTTATAGAAGGAAAATTTCTGTACACTAAAGATATTATTATCAAAATTTAAAAAATACTTTGCCTGGAAGTTTTAAAAGTAATTATTTCCAAGGTATAGAGTCTTCTATATTAAATGTTTAAAAGGAGCCTAAGAACGAGTCATAAAACAGAGGTTACCAGAGCAGTTAGATGTGGGGAGTTTGGGGGGATTATGATGCAGGGCGGGGAACTGAGACAATATTTGAGGGAAAAGGGCACTATGGTGACAGTCTGATGTCAAAATGCTGCATACATAAAACCCTGCCATTAACAGAATTGCAAAATTATGAATCAGGTGGCTAAAATAAAGTTTAATTATAAATAAAAAAGAGATGGCAGGGAAATAGTGTAAGAGTTAAAGCACAGGCTTTAATATGTGAATCTGAGCTCAATCTCTTACATAAAACTTTTTAAAACAATAAATAAAAGGCTTCTAGAATACTTTCATGTATATTTTTAAAGCATATACTAATTAAAAATATTCCTAAATTTACATATTTTGGTGGGGTGGGGGTGTCTCAAGCAATAGTTATGTCCTTGAGGCCACTCCCAGCAACACGTGGCCAATCAAGTGAGTTTTACAGTTAACTTGGTGTCAGCTGCGGGCCACCAGGGCTACACCTAGACAATTCCTGAGGGGGATCATGTAGTGCTGGATTTCGAGGCATGCAAGACTCTGACCACTGAGTTAGCTCTGGGCTCAACTTTATGACAATGGAATAAGAATGTTATGCCTGGGAAGATAGGTAAAATTTACATAAGACAATTGTTTTAAAACAAGGAATTTTACTTTCCTATTAAACAGGACAATTCAGTATTCTAAAATGCACTGCTATAATAGTTAAAATATGTTTCCCTGAATTTAGAGGTCCCTTAGTAGTGCATTGATGGTTGAATTATTTCAATCTTGTTCTGTATTATATCCCTCTTTCAAGATTTACATAAATCGTAATGGCCTGGAAATGAAACCTATTAAGGGATTTTGTAACCTTAGCAGTACAGTCATTTTCGGCTAGGCAATTCTCTGTCATGAGGTGCAGTCCTGTACACTGTAGGATGTTTAGCAGTACCCCAAGATTCTACTCAGGAGCACCCCTCCAATATTCCCTACACAGTTCTCACCATCAAAAACATCTCCATATTGTCAAATTTCTTCTAAAGATAAAACCATTTCCTGTGAAAACCACTGCTAGAAAGGAGGAAGAAAAGAATTAAGGCAGACATGTGTTTTAAAAAATATACAGGATTCCATCAATCACTGGATGTGTACCCTTGTGAAAACTGACTTGTCAGGACTTTCTCATTAATAAAATGGGTCATTATCCCCAGTAGCCATTGTCTTTGTGTCCCAGAATCTTTTCTGGGAGGAAGAGGTAAAGAAGTGTTCTCTTCATCAGGAGAATCTGCTCTCATACATTCTCAACCAAGTCCCTGCTACAAGACTGAGCATGTGAACAATGCTTTATTTATTTATTTATTTATTTATTTATTTATTCGCTTTAGGCTGGAGTGATAGCACAGAGTAGGGCATTTGCCTTGTGCGCAGCCAGCCCAGCCCAGCTAGGTTCGATTCCTCCGCCCCTCTAAGAAAGCCTGGCAAGCTACCGAGAGTATCTCGCCCACGCAGCAAAGCCCGGCAAGCTACCTGTGACGTATTCGATATGCCAAAACACAATAACAACAAGTCTCAAAATGGAGACGTTACTAGGTCCGCTGGAGAAAATCGATGAACAATAGGAGGACAGTGTTTGACAGTGTTTTGTTTATTTATTTATTTGGGTGGAGGGGGCACACCCAGAGGTGCTAAGGGCATTCTCCTGGCTCTGTACTCAGGGATCACTCCTGGAAGTGCTCAGGAAATTGTATGTGATGCCAGGGACATCCTTCAGGTCTTCATGATAAAAACAAGCATGTGACCGACATTGGGCCAATTATATTAAATTCGGAAATTTCCATTGAAACCATAAGAAAATTTGTATTCCCTTAAAAGTTGCCAGCTAGCAAAAGATAAGCCTGGAACTTCTTTGTGAGAAAAGTGGAAAACAAATACAAGCAACAGAATGAGAACAAATAATGATAAAATGATACACTATATTAAGTCATATATCCTCTTTAGATTCTATTACAAGATCTACTGTCCTTTTATTTTAATGGAAGTCAGTGTAAGTTAGGTTTTATCACTTGGAACCAAGAGCTCTACCTAGAAATTACCTACTTAAAATGGTTGTTGAGATGACCAAGTAAAATTATGAAAATAAGTCTATATAGGACTTTCTTCCCCGATTCCCAATCCATAGAAATAAAAACACAATTATGTAGGGTTTCCACACAGTACAGTGAAGGATCAGACAATAAAACCCATAACTTCGCTCTGCCTCTTTTCAACAAACTAGCTGACAATTCACTGTCCAAAACAAACACTGTCCTCCCGTTGTTCATCAATTTGCTCGAGCGGGCCCAGTAACATCTCCATTATGACAATTGTTACTGTGTTTGGCATACTGAATACATCACAGGTAGCTTGTCAGGCTTTGCCATGTGGGTGAGATACTCTCGGTAGCTTGCTGGGCTCTCTGCAGGGGCGGAGGCTGACATTCAATAAAAGCTTAAATTCACGGAGCTAAAAATTCACAGTCATGGTCACGGTCCTCCCGTTGTTGACCGATTTGCTCGAGTGGGCCCAGTAACATTGTGCGACTCGTTACTGTGTTTGGCATATCGAATACGTCACGGGTAAAATGACTATACTTTAAATTACCAACAATCAAGTCAATAAAAACTTGATTTATTTCCTTTGCTAGCCATAATTTTTTGGGTGCCAATAGTAAATGTTTTGAATTTAAGGTTTCATCGTTTGATATCACAAGAAGGCAGAAAGAGGGGGGTTACAGAATTAATTCATTATATCAGAATAGCAGGACTGGAGCCAGGGTGAATCAAATGAAACACTTCAGATGACAAATTTTAGAAGCCTCCAAAACCTCAGTAATCAACAGAAATACTATTTTAATGTAACATTTAAAAAAATTAAAATGCACTGGTGGAGGGAAGTTGACACTGGTGGGATTGGTGTTGGAATATTATAAATAATAAAAATAAATAAATAAAATAAATAATAAAATAAATAATAATAAATAATAAATAATAATAAATAATAAAAATGCCAAAACTTTATGCTGAAAAAATATTATAATTTAAATAAAGATGAGATCAACATCACTAATTTTTCATTGTATCACAGGTTCCAATACAATTTGGCATGGCATTATAAGAGTAAAAATTCTAAGCTGAAGAGGCAAAGTTATATATATAACTCACAAGCAACATGAAGGATTTAAATGCACTGGGGAGGTAAAACTAATTAAGAACTCTGAACTGAATACTAATTCCAGCTCTGTCCACACCCTATAAGTGAGCACATACTTGGCCTTTTTAACTTTAGTTTTTTTATTCCTAAACCAAAAGGGCTATTCCAGGTAATTCTTAAAATCTTTTTTAAGTTCTATGGTTACATACTAAATTTGATTATCTTTGATGACTAGAAACAAGTAAGTACCAAATATGTTGTATTTCCAGTTCAATATTTGTTATCTAGGAGCTTATGAAATGACAAGCTTTACCTATTCAAGACAACCAGTGAAAAATAACCCAGGTTAAGGGTGATTTTGTTTTGTTTAATATGGGTGTTCTCACATGTTTCAAATGCCATTCAATTATAAGACCCTACAATGGGGAGGCCAGCAGCTCTCTGTTGTGGGGATAAAGTAGCATAGTTGATCTGTGTCTCTAAGAACTGAAATAATTCACATGGCCACCCACTGGCGAGCCTACTGAAGCATAAAGCCATCAGGTTAATAAGTGACTGCTTATGATTTCTAACAATTTCCAGAAATAGGAAAATTAAAATCTGAAGTCAACAATAAAGAAAAGGCATATGGAGTCCAGAATAGGAAAACAAAAAAGCTAACCTATCAACTTTAAAATAGCACATTAAGTTAAAAGTTTGAAAGTAGCAATTAGTTTAGAAAGCATTGGAAATAGAATACAAATCTGAAAATAAAAAACTAAAATGTTTAAAGTGGAAGATATGTTAATTTATATGTTTATTAATGTAAAAAATAACTAAAATGGTTGTGCTCAGGTATATGTATATAAAATTTATTTCAATTTTTTTTTTGGTGAACATTTAGAAATAAAGAATCTTCCATGCCTTGAGAAATAAGAAGACTCAGTAACTTTTTAAGAGTCATATGTCAAAACAAAAGAGTTAACTTTTTAGCCTTTAAAAAAAACTTTTTACATTCAAGATTTCAAACATAGACAAGGCAGACAGGATAAAATAATGATGCCCTGTCTACCCATTAAAACTTCAACAATTAGTGTTCATGGTCCATGTTACTGCATCTAGACTCTCATTAATTTCCCTCAATTCACATAAAGAGCTTTTCATTTTAAGCCAAAAAACAAAAAAGCCCACAAATCTTTGGGGAAACTTTAGTTTCCTTGTTTGTAATATGCAGGCAATTATACTCACCTGCTTTCCTATAAATGAAGTTCTAAAAAATGACCAGACCTTTTAAGCTTCTTCTAACATTTTGGTATACGCATGAAATAACAATATAGAAATGGAATCAACTTTTGTTTGAGTTTTTCTTTTAAGCGGTTAAAAAGTGCTTTTAGGGAATTCATCTTTCATTTTCCTGGCACCTCTGCGTGGTGAATGAAAGTATTATTATTCACCTTTCACAGATACAGAAGTTAAAGAAAAGGATATGATTCAAGTCAGATAAATTATGAATCAACAGTAAGGGCTAATATATCTGTGTTTTTGACTCACCTCACTGTCATTACGATTTGCCTCTTGTACTGTTATCACAATAGATGTGGATAAAAATTATTATTTCCCTAAATGAAATGGACTTATACTCTATTGAAGAGTTTGGACATTTAAAAGAGCTATGATAAAATTCGGGCATTCAAATATACTGACTTTGAAACTCATCTTCTAGACTCAAAGAATACAATATTTAGTTGATTCAACCAACTTAAAGAAGACAACAATATGTAAAGGAAGGAAATTAAATACACCTGTGTTTCACTGGTGTTCAAAAATTAATTACAGCTTACCATTCCATAGGTTTGAAACTTGGCAAATGGGGCTGGAGTGATAGCACAGCGGGTAGGGCGTTCGCCTTACAAGCAGTCAACATGGCCGACCCGAGTTCAATTCCTCCGCCCCTCTCGGAGAGCCCGGCAAGCTACCGAGAGTATTCGATATGCCAGACACAGTAACAACAAAGTCTCCAATGGAGACGTTACTGGGCCCGCTCGAGCAAATCGACGATCAACGGGAGGGCCTTTACCTTTTACCTTTACTTGGCAAATGCAAACATTACTTCAGTATTACACCAGAGAATTACACCATTTTATCCAAGTCCATGGTGCTACAGGCATAGATGATGCAACTCCCAACTCACTGAGTAGTTTAAGACCAAGTCATTATAACTTCATTTATTTAAGATATTTCCCTTCTGATTCAGATAATGATTCCTGTTCAATAAAATTGGTAAGGCAGGTTAAAATGGAGTAGAAGAAGAAGGGAATGATGAGAATAATCTGGCACAAAGCAGGTTTCTATAAGTATTGCTCATGATTCACTTTATGGAATACATCAAGACAAAAGTTCTTTCTCTTACTATGGTCTTAAGAATAGCCAGCTCTTGGAGGAATCGGTTGGGATGGTAGATGTGTGCAGAAAGTAGATAAAAGACCAAACATGATGACCTCTCAGTGTCTGTATTGCAAACCATAATGCCCAAAAGTAGAGAGAGATTATAGAGTATAATGTCTTCCATGGAGGCAGTGGGAGGGTGTGAAAGGGGAGATATACCGGGGATATTGGTGGTGGGGTATGTGCACTGGTGGAGGGATGGATGTTTGATCATTGTGTGATTGTAACCCAAACATGAAAACTTGTAACTATCTCACGGTGATTCAATAAAATAAAATAAATAAATAAATAATAAATGTGCCCCCATAAATAAATAAATAACAAAATCCTAAAATATCATTTAAAAAGATATCTAATTCTGGTCATTTTACAAAGGCTATAAAATAAATCCCAGTTGTTCAAAACACATTATGATGGCACTGAAGACAATAATGCTATTTGCTGACATGTTATTTGTTCATAAAATAAAACTACTATAACTCACACACACACACACACAAAAGAATAGCCAGCTCTGGCCTCCACAATGATTGCAGAAAACATAACAACTAACTAAATATTCTAATGTCTAGTTTAAAATTTTATATAAGAAGGAAATTTATATAACTAAAACCAACCACCAGGCAATAAATAACTTTAAAAAATAAAATAACAAATTGCTATTTCTGTTACTATTATTTATATACATGATGTAGAGTCCAAATGGATGCTGTTTTAAAAATAAGGCACAAAATAGAATTAAGATATAGTGGAAAGGACAGTCAACTGGCAGTTAAGTAATCGAGATTCTCATCTCTGCACCGACAAGATCTGTTGGATAAAGCTGATATGTTTCAGAACAGCTGTCAAATGAAATACTTGATTTCTAAGATTAGTTTCCTTAAAAATTTTCGACTATTATTCTATGCCTTCTAACTCACATACATAACATCCTCATTTGTCATATAACTTGCATAAAAACATTAATCATCTTATATTGATTAGCATTATCTGACTGAAAAAGATACACTTCTATTAAATGAACTTTTTTGTTTTGTTTTGGGGCCACAGCTGGCAGTGCTAAGGGCTTTCTGTTGGTTTTGTGCTGAAGGATGACTTCTAGTGAACTTGGGGGACCATATGCAGTGACGGGTATTGAAGCTGGGTCAGCTGCGTGCAAGGCAAATGCCCTACCCATTGCACTATTGCTCTGGCTCCTCTTAAGTGAACTTTTAATGGCAACCTTTTTGGGTATATTCTTTTAAAAAATAAGATTTTATAGTATTTCTCCTAATACCACATAATCATCAGGGCATTTCTAAATTCACAAATGGAAACTCATGATAGGCACCAAATAAGTCTAGCACATAACAGATACCAGATAAATAATTGCATACCTAACCATGGCAACAACACATCATCAGTTAGGTAAAACTAACCTGTCTCATGATGGTCTATACCCAGCTCATGTTCCCCATTAGTGGGTGAACAATCCAACGCTTGGTGAAATCTGCTTCACAATGATAGGAGGAGCTGACATCGAAGGATCAAAACGGCCCCTCAACAGCCAAGACCCAGAGAGTATAAAACCCAGCTGCCAGAAGAGAACAGCACAGTCTCCTGCCCCCACGCCTGGCTGTCCTTGCTGGGGCCCCTTGGAGGGGGGTGGGTTGGGTTTCCCTCCCGGCCCAAAGCAGAACACCAGCAGCTGAAGACCTCCAGAACCAGCCACAACCATGCTGAGACCACTCTCCACACGCATGAAGGAACCGGCAGAGGAACACAGGCATGCGAGTCCCGGGGCTGAGATCTCCAAGCCTGCGCGGATCGGGGCTGAGCATCCTCCATCCAGATCCTCCGTCTTCCAGTAGGCAGGGGTCACACCCACCAACTGCTCCCCCTGGGGCTGTGCAATCCCATCAACGGCCAAGACCCAGAGACTATAAAACCCAGCTCCCGGAAGTGACTTCTTATTATCTCATTCTTACTTTGGACAACCTGGCAGGCTACCAAATGCAACCTGCCCACGGCAGAGTCTGGAAAACTCCCCGTGGCGTACCCAATATGCCAAATACCAGTAACAATGATGGGCCTCATTCTCCTAACCCTGAAAGACCTTGAATATGGCACTTTTTAAAATCTCAAGGCTAGGACGAAGGAGATGTTACTGGTGTCTGCTTGAGGCAATCGACGAACAACATGATGATCGTGATCATGATCGTGATACCTAACCATTCTCTCTCAATCCCCACCTTTTCCTCATTACCGCCTCTGTGATGGTTTATTAAGTTTAATCAGAGATTTTATAGAACCAGATTGAGAGCTTTATTCCTTTAAGCAAAGGGGTTCAAATCTTACCAGTTTAAAAAAATCAAAATTTCTATTTTAGAACTATCAAAAATAGGACTAAAGAGATATCTAAATTAGCAGAGTGTATGTTTCAAACACAGAATGCCTGGATTCCATTCCTGGCACCAAATCACCAAATGGTCCCCTGAACATAGACCTGCTAAGTTCCTGAATACTGCCAGATATCTAGGCCCAAAACAAAGGTAAAGGTAAAGGCCCTCCCGTTGATCGTCGATTTGCTCGAGCGGGCCCAATAACGTCTCCATTGGAGACTTTGTTGTTACTGTGTCTGGCATATCGAATACTCTCGGTAGCTTACCGGGCTCTCCGAGAGGGGCGGAGGAATCGAACTCGGGTTGGCCATGTTGGCCGCTTGTAAGGCGAACGCCCTGCCGCTGTGCTATCGCTCCAGCCCCCAAAAAAACAAAACAAAATTTTACTTATGAAAATTGGGGCTGGAGCGATAGCACAGCGGGTAGGGCGTTCGCCTTACACGCGGCCAACATGGCCGACCCGAGTTCGATTCCTCCACCCCTCTCGGAGAGCCCGGCACGCTACCGAGAGTATTCGATATGCCAGACACAGTAACAACAAAGTCTCCAATGGAGACGTTACTGGGCCCGCTCGAGCAAATCGACGATCAACGGGAGGGCCTTTACTTTACTTTACTTACTTATGAAAATCAGTATTGAACTATTATTAAATGAATTAATGTATTATTTGATACATAATGTAATATTGTATTAAGTACTACTTAATTACTATTACTATTGTATTAAGTAATAAATAGCACTGTAGCACTGTCCTCCCGTTGTTCATCAAGTTGTTCCGGTGGGCCCAGTAACGTCTCCATTGTGAGACTTGTTGTTACTGTGTTTGGCATATTGAATACGAATCGGGTAGCTTGCCAGGCTTTGCTGTGCGGGGAAAATACTCTCGATAGCTTGACGGGTTTAATAATGTTCATTCAATAATTTAACAATACCAAATTATTAAAAATTATTTATTACTTAAACATTAAACATTGTTTATTAAAGTATTGAGTAATATTAATACTTTTATTATTAAGTAATAAATAATATTCAATAATTTGGTATTGCTAAATTATTGAATGAACATTATTAACAAAAGGAAATTTGTAAGGAGATTGAAATCATAATTTATTATAGGTCAAATATATTTTGTATGTTTCCAAATATTTCATGAATAAAAATAACTTGGCATGCAATGGCATAATTATTGTGAAACTAAATATCAATAAACAGTATTTTTTTTTAAATTTGGGGCCACACCTCGTGGTATTCAAGGATCATGCCTAGTAGGCTTGAGGGACCATAAATGCCTGGGAATCAAATCATGTGTAAAGCAAATGCCTTACCCACTGTACTATCACTCCAGTCCCCAAACAGTACCTATTTAAATAAAACCAACCTAAATCGTTTGATTACACAGCATGACTAGGGTACACAGAATGCCAAAAATGGGACCAACTTTGAACAAAATACACCATTATAGTTCATAAAAGCCAAAATAAGTGCTTTCTAAATCTTCTTTTCTTTCTTCTTTCCTCTCTCTCCCTCCCTCACTCTCTTCCTTCCTTTTCTTCCAACCAACACCCTTTGGTGCTCAGTGCTTACTCCTGGTTCTTTACTCAAGGATCACTCCTGGCAGAGCTCAGGGGACCATATGTGTTGCTAGGAATTGAACCCAAGTCAGCAATGTGCAAGGTAAGTACCCTACCAATTGTACTATAGCTCTGGCCCCTAAATTACTTGACTTAAAAGATGCTACTGTCACTGTCACTGTCCTCCTGTTGTTCATTAATTGTCTCGAGCGGGCCCAGTACCGTCTCCATTGTGAGACTTGTTACTGTGTTTGGCATATCGAATATGGCACAGGTAGCTTGCCAGGCTTTGCCGTGCGGGCGAGATACTCTCTGTAGCTTGCTGGGCTCTCCGAGAGGGGCAGGGGAATCAAACTGATCAGCCCAGTCGGCCACGTGTAAGGCAAGTGCCCTACCCGCTGTGCTATTGCTCCAGCCCAATAAAAATTAGAGGAAAAAATCAATTTGAGAGAAAATGACAAGTATATATTTGTACCAAAATGTACACACTGGTGACATATGGAAGATAATATGGCAGAGGGTGGCATTTAGGTTATTCACAGCTATGATTATAACTAAATTATAATTATAACTAAAGTGTTCTTTTTCCATTTCCTTGAGAAAAGCTAACCATCATAAAGAATATGTTAGTATATATAATATATACTTTCATAGGCCCTCCTTTTGGTTAACTAAAATGTGTTAGAAAAATAAGATTCACACACACAAAAGTGTACAAAGAACAATAAATGTTAATTTCTCCTCTGTTCTACAATAACATTAAAATTTTTGTCAAAGTAATTTCAGCAGTCACTGTCACTGTCCTCCCATTGTTTATTGATTTGCTCGAGAGGGCCCAGTAACATTGTGAAACTTATTACTGTGTTTGGTATATCGAATACATCACGGGTAGCTTGCCAGGCTTTGCCATGCGTGCTCCAGTCCATTCTGAATGTTAATTTTATTAATATTATAATTTGTAATTATAAATATTATTTTATGTTCATAGATTGAAAGGGCTGGAGCAATAGCACAGTGGGTAAGGGCATTTGTCTTGCATGCAGCCAACATGGCCAACCCAAGTTTGATTCCTCCGCCCCTCTCGGAGAGCCCGGCAAGCTGCCGAGAGTATTTCTCCCGCACGGCAAAGCTTGGCAAGCTACCTGTGGCATATTTGATATGCCAAACACAGTAACAAGTCTCGCAATGTTACTGGGCCTGCTAGAGCAAACCGAAGAACAATGGGAGGACAGTGAAAGTGACAGTGAATTTCAGAAGGTAATATATTCATATGTTATACATAAAGGTTAATGACAAAAATTGAAAGCTAAGTGAAAAATGTGAGTCTATAGAAGAATAATATCCTGTCTCAAGTTATGTGGAACTGGAGTCTTTGGAAATAGAAAAATAAAAAAAAATTCACTGTTGTGTCAATCTGATCACCACCAGACAATCTGTGTCTCAGAGATACATAACAGTTGTGAATAAAAATTTCTCCTGACTTGTTTTGTTCTACTGTTTGAGAAGTTAAGTAAATACAGATCTTAGATAATTTCTCCATCAAAACCTTATCAAGAGGATTTTTCTCTCAATCTGGCAAGTTGTTGGTTAGTATATCTAGGTGTAATTCAGTGTTCTTAAAAGTTATTCCTGCAAAATTTATTTCCTCCTAGATATACTGTGGATAAATCAGTATTTTATTCATTCTGATACTATATCAAAATGCTAAAATCTAGGAATGAGATCCTGGATCAGAAATATTTCTTTTTTTTTGCTTTGTTTTTAAACTTAGAAGATGAATCAACTCAAAAGTTGGTAAGTAAATAAAGATCAGTCTTCCCCCATAAAGAAGTGCGCATGCACACACACACACACACACACACACACACACACACATATACATGCACACCAGAGAAAAAAAGTGATTTTTGAAATTCTATTTCAAAAGAAATTTTGAAAACTTGTAATGCAAAATTCATTCTCTGTGGTGATGAACTCCTTCTAGTCTCCAAGGGTTCTGTCAATCATCACCAGTTTCAAACACTTGGCACACACACACACACACACACACACACACACACACATACACACACAAATGTGATGACATTTTGTTTATTTCCACATAATGCAGGATACTGTATGGAAACAAACAAACAAACAAAAAGCATTTTCCTTCCCTGGAACAAGAGTTGCCCCAGCAGAGCAGGCAAGCAGCAAGCATGTGAGGGCTTCATTTTTAAGTCAGTTTTATTGTTCTATTTCAATTCAGAGGTCTAAGCCCCTCTTCTAAGAAGTAGAAAAGGTGGAGAGGGATGCAAGAAGACCTTAAGAGATATTATCTGGTCCTTACTTCATGAGCTGTATTGAGAAAACCGCAAGCGCTAATTAGCTACATAATCTGGGCAGATAAATTCCAAGTCTTTGTGTGTTGTTAGGCGAACTTGGGGTCCCTTTCTCTAATATCTCCTTACTCTAAAACTCAAACTTAAAAATTATATCTCAGATTTATGAGTACATCCTAATCACTACTGTTCACCCATACACTTTTCTATTCTCCAATCTATCTAGAATAAGAGCAAACACTTGCAGTAATTACCTTATTACTTTATATAAATGTTTGTGAATGACTGACAGACTTGGCTGCCATTACTGAGGCGATAAGAATAGAATGGGGATGGGAGGTAGGGGGTCGGGGGGAAGGGAGGTGCTGAGCAAAAGTACAGTGGGCAGAGAAACTGCCTTGCAGGCAATGAACCCAGATGTTCAGTCCCTGGCACTTTCTCTGATCTCTTGAGTACTGCCAGAAGTGATCCCAGAGAGAGTCAGGAGTGAGCCCTGAGCACTGATGAGTGTGGCCCCCAAAATAAAAGAAAAGAACAGGCTAGAGAAAATGTTAAGTTTTTTCAGCATTTTGATAATTTTTCCTGCTCCTTTTCCTGCCAAAATTTTTTTAAAAAAATAACGTGGCTTTCTAGTAAGACACAAATAAAGCAATACAGATAAAAACAAAAAAATCTCAGTGACTTACTGAATTATAAAAATGAAAATTATATTATAATAATAACTGTTTCCTTTACATCATTTCTTTTTGACATAATATGCTCTGCAAAACTTATCCCCCTAGTGTGCTGTATATCTTTTCTCTAAAACTTCAATAATCTACCCTGTGATGCTGTGGATGACAACATGTACAAAGAATTTTGTTATGCAACTGTTTGTGAAGGATACTAGTGGGAAGAGTAAAAAAAGGCAATTCTCAAAGTGATTTTCATTCTAAGCTTTCAATTTGTGATGAAACATCATGGAAATGCCCTTTAGAGATACCCTGTTTACTTGGTCATTTCTATAACCCACCACTGAAAAGTTAAAAGAAACAGGGCTAGAGATAGCGTATAGGAATTAAGGTGCTTGCCTTGCCCACGACCAACCCACTTTCAATCCCTGGCACCCCATACTGCTAACACTGATAGGAATGATCTCTGAATACAGAGCCAAGACTAGGCTTCCTGCTGTGAGTTAAAAGAAAGAAAAAAAAAGTTAAAATAAGATGTTTTGGTCTGACCAAGAAGAAGGAATAACAGAACCCAGATTTACCCTACCACCTGAAACTTTTTTTTTTTTCATTTTAAGATTCACTGTCACTCTCCTCCCATTGTTCATCAATTTGCTCGAGCGGGCCCAGTAACATCCCAATTGTGACATTTGTTACTGTATCTTGGCATATCAAATACGTCATGGGTTGCTTGCTAGGCTTTGCCGTGCGGGCGAGATACTCTCGGTAGCTTGCTGGGCTCTCCACGTTGGCCGCATGCAAGGCAAATGCTCTACTGCTGTGCTACCGCTCCAGCCCATTTTAAGATTAAAATATAGAAAACGAATGATCCTTTAGAGCTTGGGAGCAAATGAAGAAAGCTCTATGACCGCATAAGCTTGTCCCTTGGAACAATTTTCAGGCTGATGTGTAGCAAGAGGAAATCAAGGTTGAGTCTAGAAGACTCCCTTTATTGAGGTAAATAGGAGCTGAAGATCTGAGAAAAGAGCAGATGACTTCATAAGGAAGATTTCAGGAGAAAGGAGATAGTACAACAGGTAGCGCACTTGCCTTGTACACAACCAGTTCCCAGAGCCACAGCAGGAGTCATCCCTGAGCAAAGCCAGGAGTAAGTCTTGATAACCGTTCAGGGTGTGGTCCCAAACCCCCAAAAAGGAGATATCTTACAAGAGAGTCCTTCTAAAATATTCCACAGTATACTACACATGTGAAGAAATCACTTGAGGCTAAGGAAAGAAAGAAGAGTAAAGAGATTCAGGCATTCATTAAATAGCATCTATTCTCACTAACCAAACTGGAAAATATTATAATTAATGTAATAATGAACAACAACAAAAAAATCAGCAGGAATTAGCAGTAGAGACTAATTCTACTTAGTAGCACTGTAGCACTGTCCTCTCGTTGTTCATCAACTTGCTCGAATGTGCACCAGTAACATCTCACAACAAATTGTCAGACTTGTTGTAACTGTTTTTGGCGTGTCAAATACATCATAGGGAGCTTGCCAGGCTTTGCCGTGTGGGTGAGATACTTTCGGTATCTTCCTGGGCTCTCTAAGAGGGGCAGAGGAATCGGTCCCGGTCAGCCGCAAGCAAGGCAAACGCCTTACCCGCTGTGCTATAGCTCCAGTCCAATTCTACTTAGTAGTAGAGAATAATTAACTAAGTTAAGTACTGCTGATCCTGCAAAATCTTAGAAGCAAGATGCAGGGGCCAGGGAGATAGTTCAAAGTGCTGGAAACAAGCCTTGCATATTGAGGCTCCACGTCTGAAACCCAGCAATGTGTGACCTCACCCTACCACGGCCAGCTGACGCCCTGGAGAGCCCTGAGTACTTCAGAGGCACTCCAGGAGGTCCCCAGAACCACTGGGTCAAAGCAACACTGCATCACTGAGCTCAAAACATTGAATCATCAGCCCACTGGGCCAATTATTGCCAGGAGTGGTATTTAGGCCCTCTGAGTTTTGTTTGAGAGGTTAGATACCTCTCCTGAACCTCTCCCCCCAAAAAATCAAGATTCAAAAAGACTCAAAACTGTTTACAGATAATTTAACTGCAATCAAAATAAGGTTCAAGATTTATAGCAATACAAGCTAAAAAGTAGCCTCTCTGGTAAAATTCACAACGTCTGGCATCTAATGAAAAATAACCAAATTTGGGCTGGAGAAATAGCTCAAGTGATAGAGTACATGAGTTCAATGCCTGGCACTGGATGGCCCCCTGGGACTCTGGCTGTCGCCCTGGTGGGCCCCCAAGCACTTCCAGATGTGACCTAAGCATCGTCAGGCAGGAGCACCAAATAGTAAGACCAGATTGCTAGGCCAAGAATGGCCGTGAGTGGCTCTAAGTTCCCCAAGCACCGCAAGGTTTGGCACCCTGTTTAAAAAAACAGATAACAAAACTTGAAAAGAAACAGGAAAGAACCATAAAAAGAAAAAAGATGAACTTAAATGAACTCAGAACTGAAATAATCCTATAAAGGCAGGCGAGACATTAAAATAATTATGACTATATTCCAAGTGCTTGGAAAATTAGGTACTAGAAAGGGCCAAAATCAAATTTCTAGAAATTAAAATTTACAATATACTAATAACAAACATACTGGTTGGGATCAATGCTAAATTATATAGTACAGAACTTGAGACATAGTAATAGAGACTGGAAACAATAGAAAAATAATAATTTGTGAGCCTGATTATACAACAGAAACGATCCAAACACAGAGGGTAAAAAAAAAAAAAGAACAACAAAAATTTAAAGAGCATCAACAAACTGTGGAACAATTTCAGGCAACTTAGTATGTATGTTCCATGAATCCCCCCAAAGATAAGGCAAACACAGAAGAAAAACATTTTTAAAACAATAACCAAGATTTTTCTCAATTATATGAAATCTACATTACAAAAATGCTCAACAAAGCCAAAGCATAAAAAATTCATGAAGAAAATTACACAAAGAATTGTAAACCATAATGCCTAAAAGAAGAGAGAGAGAGAGAGTGAGAGAGACAGATAGAGAGAGAAAGAGAGAAGAAAAGTACCTGCCATAAAAGCAGGCAGGGGGAGAGTGGTGGGTGATAGGAGGGATATAGAGGATATTGGCAGTGAGAAATGTACGCTGGTAGAGGGATGGGTGTTGGAATATTGTATGACTAAAATCCAATCATGAAAGCTTTGTAAGTGTATCTCATGATGATTCAATTTTTTAAAAAGTTACACAAAGTCACTTCATAATTAAACTGCTTCAAAGAAATGGAAAGAGAAAAAAAGGAACAACCTGCCCGTTGCATATAGAAATAAGTGTAAGAAAGAGTACAGTTTCTAGTTAAAGTCAATAAAATGGAAAATAGTGAAGCAATAACTTTGAAAGTAAAAAATTAACAGTCTATAATTCTATTCCCAGCAAAACTATCTTTCAAAACCCAAAGTTGGGACCAGAGAGACAATACAGCAGGTTAAGGTGCTTGCCTTGCACACAGCTAACCTGGGTTTGATCCCCAGCACCCATGAGGACGGATCCCTGAGCGCAAAGCCAGGAGTGAGTTCTGAGCACCATTGGGAGTAGCCCAATCCAATCCCCAAAAGGTGAACTATAGGTCTCTTGAGACATAAAAGCTGAAAGTATTCATCACTAGCTGACCTCATTACATGAAATAATAGAGTAAGTCTTTTAAGTGAAAGAAAACTAATAACACTCAGAAATCTCAATCTATGCAAATATTTACCTATAATCTAGCCATGCTAGTGCCATGTGTTTATGCAAAAAAGCATATCTATATACAATGATTTGTAGTCACATGTTCACTATGATTTTATTTTGTAACATCTATAAACTATAAAGAACCTAAAAGTTCATCAATAGGTGAATTGATATGCAAATTGTACATGCACAGAACAAAAATACTACTTAATAAAAAGGAATAAGATACTGACAGATGCAACAACATGAATGAATCTCAACATAATTAAACTTCGGTGGGGGAAAGAGAGTAAAAATATTTATACTATATGATTCTATTTATGTAAGATTTCAGACATCAAACTAAACTTACAAAAATAATTCAATGGTGTCTGAAGAAGGTAAGGTAGGAAAACAGGCGACATATATTACAACAGTGACATATAGAAACTTTTAGAAATAAATATCTTCATTATCTTAATGACAATGAGATAATGTGGCAGTGATTTCAGGGGTGTCAGCATATGTTAAAGGATCAAATTTTCCCTAAAATATCACAATCACAATCACAAGCATCCTGTTATTTGTCTACTGCCTCGAGCAGGCCCCAGGAACGTCTCCTTCATCCTAGCCCTGAGATTTTTTTTTAAAAAGTGCCATATTCAAGGCTCTTTCAGAGTTAGGAGAATGAGGCCCTTCATTGTTACTGGTATTTGGCATATTGGGTACACCACAGGGAGTCTGCCAGACTCTGCCGTGTGGGCAGGTTACATTCGGTAGCCTGCCAGTTTGTCCAAAGCAGGAATGAGATAATAAGATGTCAGGTGGCCACAAATGCGGCCGTGCGCTTCCAGGAGCTGGGTTTTATAGTCTCTGAGTCTTGGCCTTTGATGGGCTTACACTGCGCCAGGGGGCTAGTTGGTGGGTGTGACCCCCGCCTACTGGAATTTGGAGGATCTGGGTGGAGGATGCTCAGCCCCGATCCGAGTAGGCTTGGAGATCTCGGCCCCGGGACCCGCGTGGCTTTGTTCCTCTGCCGGTACCTTCATGTATGTGGAGAGTGGTCTCAGCATGGTGGTGGCTGGTTCTGGAGGTCTTCGGCTGCTGGAGCCCTGGTCGGGGTGGGGAGGAAAACTCAACCCGCTCTCTTCAAAGGGGCCGTGGTGAGGACAGCCAGGCACAGGGACAGGAGACTTTGCCCCCTAAAATATGCTATTAATCAAATGTCAATTATCAATTGTTAAAGATACAGGGGCTGAAGAGCTAGAACAGTGGATAGGGTATTTGCCTTGCATGCGTCTGACTTGGATTTGATCCCTGGCACTCCCTGTGGTCCCACCAAACCTGCCAGGAGTAATTACTGAGCACAGAACCAAAAGTAACTATGAGGATCACTGAGTATGGTCCACAAACAAACAAAAGATGTTAGAGTATTTTTGCTTGTTTGGGGGATCAGAATATAATGGTAATTTTTACAGTTTACTTTGCTTGAGTATATAAAGGAATCAAGAATCATTAAAGAGGAAAGTAAATTTTGGGTTCATGGAGAGACTTTTTTAAATGACAAAGATAACAAGTCATAATTTCAAGCACAATACAGAAGTAACCAAATGCAAGTTTTTTCAGTTAGATTCTTTTATAATCTTCAATCTATTAGAATTCAGTGGGAGGACAAGAGAGTAGGGAAGAGCTCATTTTTAAACCCTGGATTCTGGGTCACATTTACCTAGTATCATCTAATGAAAGTATTTCTTATAAGTTTATAAACTTCAGGTGGTTGTTCTAAAATTTATCAGCTTTGGCTCTCTCCTCTCAAGAGCTCAGAATCTCTGGTGGTTATGCCTTAAGTAGGGTAAGACTCTGGAGAAATTCCTTTGCCACCACAACTATTTCAGGGCATCTCAAAGACCTAATGCTTGCCAGATTCCTCTGGTTTGATCCCGTTCTGGGTGAACCCAAAATTTAGAAAACTAGCACCTTTACTTCCTGGTTATATTTGGTTTTCCAATATCTTGCCCACAACCATGCCTTCTTTCATCTTTATAAAACCACTGGCTTAAGACTCTTCATCTAAAATATGACACTAGGTTGAAACTGGCTCAAGGAACTCTCCATCATTCTAACACTCTTTTGCTTTTACCTCACTGAGAAAGTGATCAAGAAAACCTGAGAATGTTCTTGGCCTTTATAGTATCTGGCTATGGCTAGGAACCAAATCATATGAGCTTGAAAGTCCTTTGGCAATTCAGATGCACACATCTTTCTTTCTTTTTTTTTTTTTTTTGCACACATCTTTCTAACTACACTTACCTTCTATCTAAAATCTTTTTCCTGAGTCCTCTCTTTATTAGAGAAGCAAATACAGTCTAGTTTTTTAAAGTCCTCCCATTCACTTCAAGCCTAAGTGCATTCCAGTCAGCCAACGACATCTACAATCTGAGAGGCCCTCAAATGAAATTCCCCTGCATTACCTCTTCTGAGACTTTTCAACTTTCTTTTGTTGCTTATGACCTTTGTTAGTTCAATCTTAGCTTTTGTTTCTACACTCTTTACATATCCTCATATTGCACTGTCCTCCCATTGTTCATCGGTTTGCTCGAGCGGGCACCAGTAACGTCTCCATTGTGAGACTTGTTGTTACTGTTTTTGGCATATCAAATACGTCATGGGGAACTTGCCAGGCTTTGCTGTGCGAACAGGATACTCTCGGTAGCTAGCCGGGCTCTCTGAGAGGGGTGGAGGAATCGAACCCTGGTTGTCCGCGTGCAAGGCAAACGCTCTACCCACTGTTCTATCTATCACTCCAGCCCATATCCCCATATTCTTGGATTTAACAGTGTAGCTTTGAACAACCTGGCCCCTATATGATTCTATATAGATTATACTCTATATTTATATCCTATAGGCAGGAGTGATAGCACAGCGAGTAGGGCGTTTGCCTTGCACGCAGCCCACCTGGTCAGTCCTGGTTCAATTCCTCCGCCCCTTTCGGGGAGCCCAGCAAGCGAGAGTATCTCGCCAGCACAGCAAAGCCTGGCAAGCTACCCGTGACATATTTGGCATGCCAAACACAGTAACAAGTCTCACAATGGAAACATTACTGGGCCCACTTGAGCAAATCGATGGACAACGGGAGGACAGTGCTACAGTGCTACAGTTCATTAGCCAAAGGAAAAGCATGAGGTCAAACCCAAGGCCACTCCAGATATCTTTGTTGGGTGAAAACAAAATGTTTCTGGATTTATACATAAATTGTTGGACAAGATAAACAGCAGCTATGATTAAAGTCATAGAGAAAAGAGAAATGCATGAATTACTGTCATATAAAGAACAGTAAATCATTACCAATTTACTCTATTCATATCTTAATACTGAATTAAAGATAATAATATTGAATAGTAGGCTGGAGCGATAGCACAGCAGGTAGGGTGTTTGCTTTGCATGCATGAGACATCAAGTCTCACAATGGAGACGTTACTGGTGCCTGCTCAAGCAAATCTATGAACAACGGGAGGACAGTGCTACAGTGCTACAGAGCTAATATTGAATAGTTCAAGCTCAGACTAGCCAAATATTGCTACTACACACTTGGGCTGGAGCTATAGCACAATGGGTAGGGTGTTTGCCTTGTATGCAGCTGACCTGAGTTTGATTCCTCCATCCCTCTCAGAGAGCCCAGCACGCTACTGAGAGTATCCCGTCTGCATGGCAGAGCCTGGCAAGCTCTCTGTGGCGTATTCAATATGCCAAAAATAGTAACAAGTCTCACAATGGAGATGTTACTGGTGCCTACTCAAGCAAACTGATGAACAATGGGAGGACAGTGCTACAGTGCTATTACAGATTTATAAATACTGAACATGTGTCATACTTTATAAATTAATTCAGTACTCACAATAACCCTAAAATATTATTGGTATTGTTCCCATATTACAGAAGAAAACAATCTTCAAAAGCTTCAGTTACTGACCCAATTCACCCTGCCAGTAGGTGGCAAAACAAACTGAAATCTGTGTGGCTTCAAAACCACTGCCCTTTTCAATGGATTCATGGATTTCTGCTGGAGACATTTTTACTGGTCTAAGACTCTAAAGATTCCTTACATACAAAGCTTGGAGTAAGAGAATAGAAAAACACTGTGAGCTTAGGCTCTGACAGGTACTTGGCCTTGATCTAATCATGTTCCTTTTACAGGCTTTTTCTCCTCTATAAAATGGAAAGTTTGGGCACAATATCTAAGTTTCTCCCAGTCTAATGTTTTCTCATACTGTGAGTCTATGACTGAAAAAAAAATGAACTGGGGCAAAGTAAAAGTGACAAAAATGGCTTTATTGTTTCTATTGTCTCACTAACCTTCCTAGTCAGGGATTGTGGGAAATAGAAATTAGAGAAATGATCTGGTAGTATTATGTTTCCAATACAAAGAAAAAGTGTTTATATAGACTTTTTGTAAAGAGTTAAATAAGATCCTCTCATCAAAATATTTTGATCAGATTCATCTGCATGCATTTAACATTATTTAACATTTAAGCTACTTGAAATAAAATACATATAGACATGGGAAACTATTAGATAAACCCAATATAGACATGCTTAAAGTTTTGTTTTTTGCCTAAGTCTTTGAGAGCTTCTTCTTTATATGCTGGCATATGTACTGCAAGAGTTTATGGTATTTCCAGGGTGAATAATGGAGAACAACTCATTCTATCCATTAAAGTTCTCCTCATTAATAAAAGATAGTGAGTGATCTCATTCTAAAGATGTGTGGGGCTTGCGAAGATAGTTCAAAGGGCAAATACATGTTTTACATGCGAAAGTTCCAGGATGGACCCCTGGTACCACCTGGTACCCTGAACACCACTAGATGCACCCCCTCCCAAAAAAAGACAATTTTTGGGAAAGAGGTGTTTGTTTATTTCTGTTTTGCTTTGCTTTCAGTACTCAAGATACCAAGACCAGTCTGAGTGCAGTGAAGCTATTTAAAGCCTTTATAATACACGCTTCTCCTTATATTTAGTCAAGATTCTTAAATCAGATTTCCAGATTTTTTCTTGGATTTCTAAAATTATGAGAACCAAATACCTCTTTGCACAGCTGCCATCACTAAGAGTCAACATGAGATGTATGCAGACAAGTTCTGTGGGAAAACTTCAAGGCTAGCGCAAGAGGACATCTACACTAGCCCTTAACCATCTGGGGCTGGACAGACAAGCAAATAACCAAAAACCCTCTAAGACTTAGGAGAACTAACAGTTGAGGAAATCCTGTCAGTGATGAGAGGTCAAGTTTCTATGTCTGTGAGAGTGAACAGGGGTTCTGGATATTCATCTTAAGCTCTCTCAACAGATAAAAATGTTTTATTTGGAAAAAATGAAGAATAAGAAGATGAGCAGCCTGGCAGAAGAATTTAAGACAAACCAAATCTTCCACAGGATGTTTGCAGGGAAAAAGAAAAGGCTGAGGAATGTGCAGGGTGGTAAAACAACAAGGAAAACAAAACAAAACAAACAAAAAATCCACCTCCCCAAAAGAGGAAAGGAGGGGTAAAAATGAAAGTGATCAATTCTGACATTTGCCAGAGAAGACTGAGAACACCACTGCAATGGCCTCCAAGGTAAAATGTGCTTGAATTCTGAGAGTCCACACACCATAACAATACCTACCACCAAGGCTGCCACTTCTGGGCCTCCACTAAAGATTGCTGCTGCTTTTCAAAGTCCCAGAGAGCAGCAGGCAGAACACAGTGACAGCTGGAAGGAAGGGGACTAGGCAAGGGCTTGGCATAAATAAAATTGTAGCCAAAAGGCACAAATATGGAGAGAGAAAGAGAGAATTTTCCTGTGTGTTTTGTGTGTGTGGTATGGGGGGAGCGCAAAATAAGAGCTAGTCAAGAGCCTTGATTGCCTGGAGGATTTGGCAGCTTGGTCTTTCTCAGGATAAGCAGGCCAGGAAATAGTGCTTTTGGCTGTCTGTTCCAATGTTTTCCTCACTGTCACCATTTTCTTGCTCAGCCCAGCTCATCTGTATTTTCTTCTTTGGAAATCAGCACATAAGCATGAACAAAATCCATTTTGGTTATTCAAAACTGTGTCATTTCCTCCCACCCTGCATCTGTCAAGTAGGTACTTTGAGAACATGTACATAACAAACCATAAAATTAACAAACTACAAAATCAAATGATCTGCAAGGACTTTAGAGACCATCTAGCCTGACTTTATTTTACAGAGAAACAAATACAAAGCACACTTCAGTGAAATTACAGAAGTTAAACATGCTTAAATGTCATAATTTTTTTGTTTTCCTGGACATATAAAAGTTATGTTCACACCGTGTTAACTATATGTGTGTGTGTATGTGTGTATAGCACTGTAGCACTGTCCTCCCGTTGTTCATTGATTTGCTCAAGCGGGCACCAGTAATGTCTCCATTGTGAGACTTCTTGTTACTGTTTTTGACATATCGAATATGTCACGGGGAGCTTGCCACGATCTGCCCTGTGGGTGGGAAACTCTTGGTAGCTTGCTGGACTCTCCGAGAGGGATGGAGGAATCGAACCCAGGTCGGCTGCATGCAAGGCAAATGCCCTACCAGCTGTGCTATCGCTCCACTCCATTTACATAAATACATACATATATACATACATATATATCTTATGTATGTATATATAAACACACTCTTGAATTTAAAAGAAAATTGATATTTAAAAATATTGGCCATACACCTTCAGCATGTAGTAATCTTTTTGCTGGTGGAGAAACTTGTGAAAAACACAAATACGAGTGAGTCTGGAGCTGTTCATGCAGTGGTAGAACACATGTCATGCATATGTGAGGTCCGGTCCATTCCCTACCACCATACAACTACAGCACCCCCAAATTTTTTTTTCTTTTTTATTAGTGAAACAACATGAGGTACAGTTGTAGATTTACAAATTTTGTGCTTGGATCTCGGTCATACCACGATCAAATACCCATCCCTCCACCAGTGCCCATTTTCCACCACCAGGATAATATCCCTCCCCCCCATCCTCCCATCCCCCCATCCCCCCCTGCCACTGTGGCAGGGCATTCCCCCCTGTTCTCTCTCTCCTCCTGGGCGCTGTGATCAGCCAAAGAGGCATTGAGTGGCGAACATGTTCAGTCCAGTCTACTTTCAACCTGCATCTCCCCTCCTGGGAGGATCCTCCAAACACCCTCCACTTGGCGTTCCCCTCTCCATCTGAATTGTCCTTTCCCCTAGAATACCCAGCTGGCCTCTAAGTTATGGAGTAATTCTCCTGGTGTTGTGGGTATTAATCTCATATTTTATTATTTTATATCCCCCAGATGAATGCTATCTTTCTATGTCTATCCCTCTCTTTCTGACTCATTTCGCTTAGCATGATACTTTCCATATTGTACCACTTGTATGTAAAGTTAGTGATTTCATCTCTTCTAAGAGCCACATAGTACTCCATTGTGTAGATGTACCAAAGTTTCTTTAACCAGTCATCTGTTCTTGGGCACTCAGGTCTCTTCCAGTTTCTGGCTACTGTAAAGAGTGCTGCAATGAACAAACAAGTGCAGATGTCCCTTCGGCTACACGTTTTTGCCTCTCTGGGATATATTCCCAGGAGTGGTATCGCTGGGTCAAATGGGAGCTCAATTTCTAATTTTTTGAGGAACGTCCATACTGTTTTCCAGAAGGGCTGGACCAGTGGACATTCCCACCAACAGTGAAGGAGTGTCCCTTTCTCGCCACATCCGCGCCAGCAACAGTTGCTTTTGTTCTTTTGAATGTGGGCCAGTCTCTGAGGTGTGAGATGATATCTCATTGTGGTTTTGATCTCCATCTCCCTGATGATTAATGATGTAGAGCATTTTCTCATGTGCTTTTTTGCCATTCGGATTTCTTCTTTGAGAAAGTTTCTGTTCATTTCATTGCCCCATTTTTTGATGGGGTTGGATGTTTTCTTCTTGTGGAGTTCTACCAGTATTTTGTATATCCTTGATATCAACCCCTTGTCAGATGTGTATTCGGCGAATATTCTTTCCCATTCTGTAGGCTGTCTTTGTATTTTGGTCACTGTTTCTTTGGAGGTACAGAAGCTTCTTAGTTTAAGATAGTCCCATTTATCTATCTCTGTTTTCACTTGCTCAGCCAGTGGCGTGTCATCTTTGAACATACCATTGGCCTCAATGTCATGGAGGGTTTTGCCAACTTTGTCTTCAATGTATCTTATGGTTTCTGGTCTGATGTTGAGGTCTTTAATCCATTTTGATCTTACCTTTGTACATGGTGTTAGGCAGAATTCTGAGCCCATTTTTTTGCATGTAGCCGTCCAGTGATGCCAGCACAATTTGTTAAAGAGGCTTTCCTTACTCCACTTCACATTTCTTGCACCTTTATCAAAGATTAGATGATCATATGATTGGGGGGTGATGTCAGTGTATTCAACTCTGTTCCATTGGTCTGCAGTTCTGCCTTTGTTCCAGTACCATGCTGTTTTGATTATTACCGCTTTGTAGTAAAGTTTGAAGTTCGGGAGGTTGATTCCTCCCATTTTCTTTTTCCCAAGAATTGCTTTAGCTATTCGTGGGGGTTTATTATTCCATATAAATTTCAGGAGTGTTTTCTCCATTTCTTTGAAGAATGTCATGGGTATCCTTATAGGGATTGCACTGAATTTGTACAGTGCTTTCGGTAGTATTGCCATTTTGACAATGTTAAGTCTTCCGACCCATGAGCAGGGGATGTCTTTCCATTTCCTCATGTCCTCTTTTATTTCCTGAAGTAGCGTTTTGTAGTTTTCTTTGTACAGGTCCTTTACTTCCTTAGTTAAGCTGATTCCTAGGTACTTGATTTTCTGGGGCACAATTGTGAACGGGATTGTTTTTTTCATGATGCTTTCTTCTCTCTCACTGTTTGCGTATAGGAAAGCCATGGACTTTTGTGTATTGATTTTATAACCTGCAACTTTACTATACAAGTCTATTGTTTCTAGGAGTTTTTTGGTGGAGGTTATTGGGTTCTCTAAGTATAGTATCATATCATCTGCGAATAGTGAGAGCTTTATTTCTTCCTTTCCTACCTGAATGCCCTTAATGTCTTTTTCTTGCCTAATTGCTATTGCAAGTACTTCCAGTACTATATTGAACAGCAGTGGAGAGAGTGGGCATCCTTGTCTCGTCCCTGATCTTAGAGGGAAGGCTCTCAGTTTTTCCCCATTGAGGATGATGCTTGCTGTAGGCTTGTGGTAGATGGCTTTAACTATGTTGAGGAAAGTCCCCTCTATGCCCATTTTGGAGCACCCCCAAATTTAACAAATAAAATAAACTTGCATTCCAATCTGCTATGTAATCTCTCTTACCTTTTGGATTCTCTCTCTCTCTCATTCTCTGTTGTCCTTAGAACTAGTAACTGCCCCCTATAAAACAACTTTACTTTTACTTTTATGTATATATATATGTGTGTGTGTGTGTATATATACATATATATACATATATATTTCTGAAAATTTGTGATGTACAATAAAATGGTAAAGGTAAAGGTAAAGGCCCTCCCGTTGATCGTCGATTTGCTCGAGCGGGCCCAGTAACGTCTCCATTGGAGACTTTGTTGTTACTGTGTCTGGCATATCGAATACTCTCGGTAGCTTGCCGGGCTCTCCGAGAGGGGCGGAGGAATCGAACTCGGGTCGGCCATGTTGGCCGCTTGTAAGGCGAACGCCCTACCCGCTGTGCTATTGCTCCAGGAGCCATAGCACAATAAAATGAAGCAAAACAAAATTTTCTATGCCTGTTGTAAGAGAAAGAAGGATATGAGCTAAAATTACATTAGTATTTAAAGAGGAACAAATTTGGGAGAAATACCTATCTCTCCTATTCCAATCTACAGTGTTCAGTTCACAAAAATCAGTGTTCCTTAGGACTCCAACCCAAATGAAATAATCTCCCCCACCAGCCCTTACTTTAATGAGTACTTGAAAAATTATGATGTATTCAGTGCTTTCTGATAAAGATAGTCTTGAAAAAAGAAAAATCTGCAGACATATAACTAGTAACACTAAAAGAAATGATGCAGGGAAAAACAAAAAAGAATGATGTCATTAAAACCTGTGTGCTCAAAATAATGGCAATATATGACTCAATAAACTAGTTCTCAATAAAACTGGGTGGAAAAGACATAGAATGCTTAACTTAGCACATTATTGAGAGAAAGAACCAATCTGAAATGAACACACTTCATGATTCTGATAATATTCACTACAGTTATTCTGAAGAGCACCAGAGGAACCACGCAGAAGGACTTCATCCACACCAATTTAGAGATCATTTTCCTTGGAAAGCAAAAGAAAAGAACTCTGGGCTGACCAACAGTAAGGAAATAGAAAGGGTTATGGTGGATGCTATCTGTGGGAATGTTATCTGTGAAACAAAATTGATTGTGTTATACTGAGCTATATTGTAAAAGCAATTTGCTCATTTCCATGCCAAAGTCATTCTTCAGAACAGGTTCCTGTTAAAATTCAAAATTTCCTGGGTAAATAAAACATCTGCAGGGTATTTCAAGTTCAGAGAGATGAGCCAATTCTTGAAGAAAATATACTGAACTATGTCAAATTCTGTTCCTTTGATCGACCAAGTCACAGTAGTTAAAAATAATAATATTTAAAATATTTACTTGTAGTAAAAATCTAAAAGTTGGGGATGGAGCCCAACTTTTAGTACAGCAGGTAGGGTTTTTTGCCTTGCATGCAGCCGACCCAGGTTCAATCCGCAGCATCCCAAATGATCTCCCAAGTACCACCAGGAGTAATTCCTGAGTGCAGAGCCAGGAGTAACTTGTGAGCATCTCTGGGTGTAACCAAAAAACCAAAAAAAAAAAAAAAACCCAAAAAAAACCTAAAAATTGTTCAGCTATGAAAACAGGATGCTAGGTTATTCCTAAGAGCTATTTGCACAATGTTCTTGTTCTTCTATTTATTAGGTAATCTGTAAGTGTGTGCCTTTATTTTTTTATTCATTTAATTTTTTTTTCTTTTTGGGTTACACCTGGCGATGCACAGCGGTTACTCCTGGCTTTGCATTCAGGATTACTCCCGGTGGTGCTCAGGGATGCTGGGAATCGAACCCGGGTCAGATGCGTGCAAGGCAAACACCCTACCTGCTGTACTACTGCTCCAGCCCAGTGTGTGCCTTTTATTAAGCACAATTCTATTCTGTTAATAAAGAGACTAGAGACAGTACTTTTGGCCCTGGAAGTTAACAGAGAGAACTGGAAATGGGAATGGATGGGCCCAGAGGAGTAGACCAGTGACAGGGAAGCACTTTGGAAGCATGTGGAAGGGGAGAAAGGTTAAAGATAATAAAACAAACTAAAAGATTCAGAAAGGGTGAGCCCATTTACTCTAAAAATATATCCTTGCTTGGATGATAAATTACAAGGTTACTTTGCAAAAAGAGTGCTGCAATTCTGTATCTTCTCGCTTTGCAGACAGATTTCAAAAATGTCACACTGGATTTGGTTTACCTACTGACAGTCTAGGAACCTCTTATCCTGAAAATCCAGTCTGTCTGTCTGTCTGTCTGTCCTCCCGTTGTTCATCGATTTGCTCGAGCGGGCCCAGTAACGTCTCCATTGTGAGACTTCTTGTTACTGTGTTTGGCATATTGAATACTCTCGGTAGCTTGCCAGGCTCTCCGAGAGGGGCGGAGGAATCGAACCAGTCATGACAGAAAATTCCTTTCAATCCCATTGTCTTGATTTCTGTGTCTCTTGCTTTTTGAAAACTGTTGACAGCAACCATCCACAACAGTTCTGTACAATAGCACATGCTGTCCATTTTCTTACATGACAGTTAGTTCATATTAGAACTAGAAGATGTTGCTTGGCCCCACTGTTTCCAGTTGGTTGTGCAATAGAACCTACAGGTTGAAGGCTACAAACTAACCCAACTGTGTTAAGCTATTACAACACTAGGCAAAGCCCAGCACATAGATTCACCCCCATTACCAGCAACTGAAGCAACTCTGTTAGACAAGAGACTTTTTTTTAACAAAGTATTAGGCCTACGAGCCTAACCCGTGAGAATGGGAGGAGGCATGAGGAGACCTGGAGAAAAGGGGCTGTAAATACTGAGGGGTGAACCTTGAAACTGACATGGATTTGGCTTTGAATCCCCAAGTGGCAAAGAAACCCCTAACAGTTATCCAGTGCTTTTAGAGAGTAGGGTAAAATTATAAGAACATTTTTATGAGTTGTGGCTGGCAGGCCCTAGCCTGTTAAAACTCTTTTAAAACCAATGCCTTGGTGGAGGTAACATTTACTGTTTACTGTAGCACTGGTTGTCAGGGGTTACTGCTAAGGTCCCAGTTTTCCATGACATCAGCAGCATTCCATGGGAAGTGTGTGTCAGTGTCTTTCACTAATGACTCCCTTTTCCAAATGTTCAAAGCTTCTGCCAAGCGGCCCTACACCTGCACACCAGCTGAGTTAGAGGAAAAGGAAAAGCAAGATGGATTAAGTGGGATTTTTGTCTGGGTTGCTTAATGAGGCGAAAGGCTTTTCTTCCTTTAGTGTTTAGATTCATGTAATAAATGGATGCCAATTGCTTCTAAGAGTGACATGACTCATCCTTAACTTTTCATATACCTATCTATGTGTTGTGACCTCTTGCTGCCATGTTCTGAACAGCCTTTTGAGTTTCCTTCTGCAAGAAATATTGAGGGTTTTAGGGAGAGGATCACGGGGCTGTGCTAACGCTCTGGGAGGCAGCTGCTATACCCCAAATGAGCACAAACTGAATCGTGAGAAGACATGATAGCCCGGCCTGCTTTAAGGATCACCTGGCTTTCAGCATTTCAAACAAGATGTGGTCTTACCAGGCAGCAGCTGGCCTCGCTGAGCCATTCTCATTGCTGTCCTTCCCAACGCAGGATCTGGGAACCTGATCAGAAGTTGCTGACTTCCCACTCCAGAGGATTTCCACTAGCACTGGAACCAAATAATAATTGTGTGCCTACACAATACTGACCCCCCAGAGTCCAGAGAGATAGTCTAGAGGTTAAGGCACTTGTGCTTTTCAAGCCACAGCTGATCCCTTGAGCACACAGCCAGGAGCAATTCCTGAGCACCACTGGGTGTGGCCCAAGCCCCCAGCCCTCCAAAAAGACTGACCTCCCAAGAGGCATGAGCATTTTATCATCTGTATTCAGACAACTCTGAGAAATGGTAAATATTAGTTCAGGTGGGAGAAGCAGGGGGATGGGAAAGAATGAGGCAGTTAAGAAAGCTCACAGAACCTCCAGATCCACGTCTAACCCCACATCTTTCAAGTTTTGCTCCAGTTCTGCTAGGCCAGACTAACATGCCTTTTTATCCCAATCAAAAGGTTATAGAAAGTAAGCAGTGTCGTTAATGAGGCAAAGCTTGAAACTGTCAAGGGAAAACAAGAACAGTTTTATGCAAAGAAACGAAGGAATGTCCTTTTTTCAAGGGTTTCAATAAGAGGTATTCGTGCATTCAATATGTGCTTCTAGGAACGACACAAGGGAGAAGAGATCACCTCTCTGTACCTCAGTTTCTCAGCTACAAAAGTGTCCCCAAACACATTCAGAATATCTCCAAGAGATATTCTGAAATGTTCATCATTAATAATTTTAATTGCACAGAGATCTCTGAGGGAGGATCTCTAAAGCACTAGAAAGATCCCACATTTACAATCTATCACAGAGTTCCAGAGGAAATTCATTTAGTTACTATATATCTTTTCTTAGGAAACTGATATGAATTCTTGTGCTTTCAAATAATTTTAGTCTCTATAATTACAAAAAATCATCTAGCAGAATCTTTTTTTAGTGAAGCAAAATAGATTTTGTTGAGAGAAATTTACTTTGAAAGATGTAAGAGCAGAGAAAGAGAAGAACTGAGTGTTCAGGAGAGAATATGGGCTTCTCTAGAGTGGAAAAAGCCACAGATTTTTTTTTTCTTCTTTGGTCAGGGCAGTCACAGATAACATAGTCACAAAAACTGGTACTTCCCCAATTTTTCCAGGCTTCATAAAAAAAAATATTAACGTGCTCAACATGAAGAACACTAGAAGAATCATTCAACCATTGATTGCCTATAAGATTAGAAAACACAACTCTTGGATTCAGTTCTTGAATTAAACCACAGAAGTCTGTCCAGAGCAACCTCAGATTGAGTTCTGAGTCTGATTCCCTGAATAATGTTTAAAGGTGAAATTTTACAATTATGACTTTTTAAGCAAAAGATTGAGCTATTACTACCTATTAGAAAATAAGACTGTCAAGAATGGAGAGATAGTACCAGGGATAAGGAAGGTGCTTGCTTTGCACACAAGCAGACTCCAGTTCAATCCCTGGCACTGCATCTGGTGCCCTGAGCAACTTCAGCAGTGACTCCTGAGCACAGAGCCAGGAGTAAGCCCTGAGCATCGTTGATGTGCCCCCTCCAAATAAAAAGATGTCTCCCAATATACTTTTCGGTATATAGATGAACAAAGTTATCCATGAGCCTGATTTCCATAAGTATGTAAACACAGAAATTGAAAAAACAAGGTAGCGGATTATCCAAAAAGGTTTATGTCCTAGGAAAAAGAATAGGGGAGGGAAGAGAATTTCTTTTCTTCATGAAGATAAAAGATTTAATGAGCTACTAATCCCCTCACTAAAGTTCCTTCTGTAATTGCCCTATTGTAAGGCACACTAATTTTGCTAGGAGCCTTTGCTGTTAAAAGATGTTGTTTTATTATATTAAACAACACACAAAAGCAATGTAACAAAATGGCGAAGTATGCTTCTGATTTTGTTATGCGACCAACCTATACTTATCCAGACATTCTAACTGCCAAGTGTCTTTTATCTAATGCAGACTTCATCTTTCACCACCCACCCTTCACCACATGAAGTAACAACGTCATTAGGAATGGAAAACTCTGTGGGAATTAAAACCTGAGCCTTGGAAAAAAATACTAAATGGGAATCTGCCTCCAGCTCTGCAGATTTTCAAACTAGTCCTGGCCTCTTGGGTCTGGAAGTTAGACTTTTGTGCCCAGAATATGGCTGGATGAGGAAGGCCTGCTCAAATCACACCCTGAGGGCTAGGAACAGAACACACAGCCTACAGTCCTCTGAAGAGGTTTGAGGCCTGCCCTACAGAGAGGCCTTTCTCATTGGCCCTTGGTGATGTCATGCCCCTGTCTCCAGGGCCCAGGAAATGCACCATGACTAATGGAGAGCCTCACTTGTGAATACACATTCCTTCTCAGAGGAGCAGCAACAAGCAGAATTTCAAGGCCAGGGAGGCAGAATTAAAGACTGCCAGCCAGCCATGCACAGAGGGCCCTCAGTAGTCCTGAAATAGACCACTCTTGTTCACCTCCTCACAAAACTCTTCAGCTTCAGTCACTGCCTATGCCTATAGCCTACACAATTGTGGGACAGTAACCTTCACACTTTTGTTTTTTTAAAAATTGTACTTTTTTAAGGAAAGAAGAGTGGTCATTGTAGAAAGTCACACAACCTTCTAGATTTCTAATGTATTATAGCAAGGGTCAGAAAACTGTTTCTAAACTGAAAATAAGGCAAGGAGAAGACAAATGTTTGGCTTTGGGGGGTTCTTATAGTCTTATTGATGCTGCTCATTTCTACACTGGTAGTGAAAAACAGACAATAACTGAATGAGTAAGCAGAGAAATGCTGGGAATATTCATTTATAGGATGGAAGGCAGAGTTGACTCTGTACCAAGGGCTGGAATTAGCCGACTTCTATATTAAAATGTGAGCCACCCCTTCCATTGCCACACATTAGGGCCAAAGTACTCCCAAATAAGAGCATAGTTATAAGATAAAATGTCAAAGAGCTCTCTCTCTCTCTCTCTCTCTCTCTCTCTCTCTCTCTCTCTCTCTCTCTCTCTCTCTCACACACACACACACACACACACACACACATACACACACACACACACTATACCTGTGGTTTCTAGAAAAAGGAGTTTCCAGAGAGGCTCTGGAGCTAAAGGACTAGGAACAAATTCTGACTCTGCCATGTCTGAATTAAATGTCTGGAAAGGTAACTCTCCATTCCTCTGAATCTCATTTCTTCATCTTTAAAATGAGGTTCTAAATTGTTATTATTCAGTTAGGTCAATATGAAATTCCAAAAGTCATAATATAAACAAATTTCAACACAGTGCTGAGGACATGGTAGGTCTGTTTCATAATAGGCTTATGAAATTATGCTTATAATCCTACCCACTACCACTTTACTATCTAATACTACTTTATTTCAACTTTGGAAAAATTAAGACTCAGAGAGGTTAAATGAGTAATTTGAGTAAAATTAAAGTTTTGATTTTTTTAAATGACCTCAATATTTCTTTAGTTACTTTATAAAATGTTTTCTATTTTGATAATGGACAATCTCTTCAGAACCCATATGATGGGTGATTATTATTAATAATCTCACTTTATGATTAAAAAGTGAGCGGCCGCATGATATCCTATTATGACATCTTATTATCTCATTCCTACTCTGGACAAACTGGCAGGCTACCGAATGTAGCCTGCCCACACGGCAGAGTCTGGCAAACTCCCTGTGTCATACCCAATATGCCAAATACCAGTAACAATGATGGGTCTCATTCTCCTAAAGAGCCTTGAATATAATCTCAGGGCTAGGATGAAGGAGACGTTACTGGGGCCTGCTTGAGGCAATCGACAATTAACAGGATGATCTGTGATTGATTGTGATTGATTGTGATGATTAAAAAAAAACCAGAAAATAGTCAACCTAAGAAACCCAAAGTCCTACTGATGAGGCAAAGGATAGAACTCTGAATAAGAACTGAGTATTGAAATTAGGTAAAGGGATGCATATGATAACCTTTCAGTATCTGTGTTTCAAATCATAATGCCCAGAATGAGAGAGAGCAAGAGAGAGCAAGATACAGAGAGTGAGACAGATAGATGTGCATGGGGGAGTTGGGGGTGGTGGGAGAGAGACAGGGGAACACTGGTACTGGGAAATATATACTGACGGAGGGATGGGTATTGGTACATTGTATGACGGAAACCCAATCATGAATAGCTTCGTAATGCTCTATCTCATGATGATTCAATTAAAAATAAAAGGTAAATGATAGAGAGTGACATAATTGAACTACATAAACTTTTTTATTTATTGCATCATGCAAGGCTTACCATAACATCTCAGGGAAATTTTCATTTTCAAATATCAAATATACTGCCCTTTTAAAAATGAGTTTTTCTCTCTTTTGACTCTGGTTTATTCAAACAGTCTTCTTTTTTGGTGCCACACCCAGCAATACTCAGGTCTTACTCCTGGTTCTCTACTTGGGAATCACTCCTGACAGGGTTCATGAGACCATATGGAATGCTGGAGATGGAACCTAGATCGGCTGCATCCAAGGCAAGCACCCTACCCACTGTACTATCACTCTGGCCCCATTTTTTCTTTTGGGATGGTTTTTGGTTTCTTTGTTTGTTTGTTTGTTGCTTCAGAAATAAAGGATCTTATGAGTAGGAAAAACTTAACTCCCATGAGTTTTTGACTAAGTCCCAGATTCAGGCAATTGTTAAGGTATAATTCATCTATCGTTTAGCACAGTTTATAATGAGTTACTTGACTGGAAAAGCTGAATTCCATGAGAATAGGGACCTAGTCTTCTCTTTTCTCTACCTAGAACAGTACCTGGAGCAGAACAAGTGATTTTTAAGTATTAACTAAATGGATAGGTTCTCCCAGATGCTCTTTACTCATCTCTTTATTCCCCTAGCTGCTAAAGGTCCAAAGCAGACAGACATTGGCATCTACTATATAATAAGTAAGTCATTCTGCATTTGTCTCATTGCTAAACAAACCCACTTCCTAAGAGGGGAGAGGAGTCAATGTCACCTGCAAAGTTCATTGCCAATTTGGTCCCAATCAAACCTCCATTATTGAGTCATGTTGATATACCATGATCTCCCATATTACTTACCCCTTCCACCCAAAAAGATGCTGTCACTGTAAGACTCTGTAAAACATATGCTCTGATTTTGTCCTATTTATGTGCTGTGTTTTATTTGTCTCCAAAAGGGAATCCCCATTGTATAACTGAAACCCAAGCACAAAAATTTGTAAGTCTACAACTGTACCTCATAGTGTTTCACTAGTAAAAATTTTAAAAAAATAAAAAAAGGGAATCCCAGGAAATAAAGTTTTAAACATAAGTTTACCACTTCTTCAGTGTTGTATCTTTAAAGATGTAGTGAACACAATAATTGGCTTACTAACCGAAAGCAATCTGTTCCAAATTATTGTTCTAGGTCTATGTGGTTCTAACATGGCACCTATTAGCCATACATAGCTCTTCAAATTTGTATTGGTTTTAAAAACTCATTTCCTCGGTTATACTAGCCACTTTTCAAGGGCTCAATAATTGCCACATGTGGATAGTGGTTACTATATTAGATAGCACAGAAATTATACATTTCCAACACTGCAGAAAGTTCAATAGTACAGCATGAGGTTACTCAAACATTCATCTCATTCTCCTTGCCTGAAAATTATTTTTAAATGGTCATGTATCAGAATTCTGCTCAATTAACCATTTCGGTATGTCTGTTAAATACTTTGGGGGAAGAGCTTCTTCTTCTAAAGAAGTAACAGGAGAGATGATCTTCTGTGTTTGGATCATATTGGTCTAAGAGGTAATGAAAATGTCACAGCCATCTTGTGACTATGAGATGATTTCCTCAAAGGGAAAGAATATTAATGGTAGTATAGAACAAGCAAGAAACTGGAAGGGGTTGTTTGGTTGGTTAGTTTTTTTTTATTTTGTGGTATCAGGAATTTAATCCATCCCACACATATATGATAAGTCTTTAATCATATCTCAGTCTGACGCAGAAATTCTTTTTCTGTTCAATTTTTTTTTGGGGGGGGGTTGCTCCCTGGTCTTTTCAGGGGGTCAAGAGGCCACTCCTAGCAAGACTCAGTCAAACAGAGCAGTGTTTCAATACAAGGACCAAGAATGTGGTGCTAGAGATACCAGTGCCACCTGGGCAGCGCTGATGGGTCTCCAAATTTATACTCAAGGATGATTAAGGAGACTTGTGAAGCCGTAAATGGAACCAGTGTTTAATTATGATGCTTTGCAGATACCTTAACTCCTATACTAGCTCCCTGACCCCCCCAGAAATATGAATTATTATTAAATCATTCAGTTGCAGAACTGTTACCAACTCCAGCCTCATTGTGTGAGATAACAAGATAAGTTTCCTTATTGTTTAAATAGTTGAGAGTTGAAGGTTTATAATTTATAGCCAAATACAATCTAACAATAGAGCATTATTTATAGTTTTAAATATAAATAAATGCTTTCTAACACAAAGGTTCTAAATCAATCAATGTGCTACTATAAAAGCTACAAGGAGTCAGCAATCCCAGAGCTGGGCTATAATAAATGGTAATGAGTACTGTCTTTTGCAAATCTGAGCCATCTTAGTTTCTTTTTGCCACTATTAATTCTATTTACTATATTAGTTTTTCACTTGAGAAATTTAAGTTTAGAATCACTGTCACTGTTCTCCTGTTGTTCATTGATTTGCTCGAGCGGGCCCAGTAACGTCTCCATTTTGAGGCTTGTTGTTATTGTGTTTGGCAAATTGAATACATCATGGATAGCTTGCCAGGCTCTGCCATTCGTGAGATACTCTTGGTAGCTTGCCAGGCTGGAGCGATAGCACAGCGGTAGGGCATTTGCCTTGCACGCAGCCAGCCCAGCCAAGCTGGGTTCGATTCCTCTGCCCCTCTCGGAGAGCCTGGAAAGTTTAAAATAAAATGTAAAAAATATTTTTACTAGCAAAAAATTGTTTCAATATCAAAAGTCTTACTTTTCATTTTGTTTTGTTTTGTTTTGGAGCTATACCAGGAAGTGTTTAGGGCTCACTCCTGGCTCTGCACTCAGGGATCACTTATGGCTGGAGTCACGGATACTTTGCAGTAAGAATTTGAGAGATGGATTAGAAATTTCAGACTTTTCCCATATGGAAGACTCTTCAAGTATCTAGTTTGATTTCTTTCTTTTTTTTTCACAATTAAAGAAAGTGTGGTCCATACAATAAAATCACTATGTTAGGTAAGACCAGTATCCTCCAGACAAGGCCAAGTCCTAATCCCTGGAATGCGTGACTTTGTTACCTTACAAAGCAAAGAGAATTTTGGAGATGTTCAAATTATAGATTTTGAGATGGGAAGACTATCTTCATCAGAGGAGCCCTATGTAGTTGGAAGGAACCTCAGATGAGGAGGACAAAAGGTTAAAAGATAAAGGAGATGGCAAGATGGAACCATAAACTGAATTGATGCACTTGGAATACGGAAGGAGGGGTCAAGAAACACAGGCAGCCTCTAGACACTGAGGACGGTAAAGAATGAAAATTCTCTAGGAAGTGCCCAGAAAGAATGCAGTACTGCCAACACACTGGTGTTAAACCTCTGGCAACTGTAGGAATTAATATATGGTACTTTGTTATAGTACAATAGGAAATAATAATAACTTGCTTCCCCAGAGTACTTGGCTGGAACTAATGCTACCAGAACTAAAGCTTCTGACCTTTGGCTCAGTTTTCCTTCTACCAAAAATGAACATATATTACTTCGTGTATGTGTATGTGTGGTGTGTTTGTATATATGGGGTATAAGTGTGTATGTGGGGTATGTGTGTGTGTATGTGGTGTGTGTGTGTGTGTGTGTGTGTGCATGCACACACGGTACTGGGGATAGACTTAAGGCCTCACACATGTGAAATATGCACTCTGTCATTGAGTTACATCCTGGCCCCTATATTACTTTCTTTTCCATACTACTTTCTCAAATATAGGAACTTCTCAGTCTAACTCTTTCATTAGAGTGTATGAAAAAAAATACCCAATTAACCCAAATATAGGATCACCGTAAAAGGACTAAGAGCACAGGCTCTGGGAGAAATATAAATAAAATACTGTAAATCCTGAACAATGCCACTCAAATCCAGAACTGAGGTCATCAAATGGGGAGGAGGGGGGTATACGGGGAGGTAGGGGGAAGCATGGGAGAAAGGCCCGAAAACCTAAGATTTTTGTCGTGAGAGATGTTTAGCATTTGGGTAGCAGAATGGTATACTGTATGGCCAAAGCAAAACTATTATTAACATGATTATAAATCGTTCTACCTCAATAATCCTAAAATTAAGTCATTTTCAATTTGAAAAAGAAAAAAAGAACAAAACCGTCAGCAACATATGGACTGGTTTTGAATCACAGCTCTAACTTATTCGTAATTTATGACTTTAGACTTTCCAGTCTATGCCTCAATTGCACCATCTGTAAGACAAGTCTAATAATTTTATCTAATTTGTAGGCTTAACATGAGGATTTAGTCAAAACTTGTATGGAAAATAAAAAGCTCAGAGCAGAGTAATCATTACATATTTGTTATAATAAACTCTTAAAATATGGCTGAAAGACACGGCAGGGTATGGAAGAGTCCTTTGCACTGCTCATCCAAGAGATCCAGAGATTCAAAGAGATCATGGCGAAGGAGGCTGCCAAAGGGCGTCGGGGGTCTAAGTCACGCCACTATAAGATTCTGTGCCGCTATGGCTGTTCTGTCACCTGATGTTCCCCATCCAGTAGCTAGGCCCTCTCCCGAGCTAGCTTTAGGTACCTTCACCCCCAAGTGCTACCAGTGTGCTGGGGGTTCAGTGGGATTCTCAGGAAGGTTCGCATTGATGGTGATGGCTATGCTTTTGCAAAATGGGGTGAAGCATTTTGGTATGGGGCACAGCTGCCTCAGCACAGTGTGGGTTGGGTTCTTTTTTTGTCAAACTGAGATATTGGCCACAAGTTTTAAATAAATGTTGGTGTCATTAAAAAAAATATGACTGAACTACTTGCAATCTGTCACAGGTGAGCCCACAACAAATAAAATATTAAAGCCTGCTGAATAATAAAAAATTTAAGTCAAAATCAAAGGTTTAATTTGTGATGTTTTTAAAATAATTTTGATTTTTAACTAACAATTTAGATCCTATTTTAGAATTTTCTCTGTTTAGGCAGTTACAGTTAAACCAGACTATAACTAGATCAGCCAATTTACAAACAGGAAAAGTTTCTCATTTATACTATTAAAATAACATGGAACCACAGTTGTAGCAATGACACAAAACTAGGATTTTATAAACATGGACTATATACAAGGTATTTGATTCATTTGAACCATTCAAATAACTGGATTTCATTTTAAAGAAGAAGATAAATGGCATCCTTTGAGATCTCATATTTAGAATCTTCAATAACTCTTAAGGTAAGTTTATTACTCTTACGGCTTTGCCAAAAAAATCCCCAATTGGCAAGAAAGTCACTAAATATGAGGATTTTCCTCCTCATAACATATTCTCATGTGTCTGCTTGTAAGTATTACTTGCTTGGCTTGGATTACATCTTAATGGAATGCAGCCACTCCCAAAGCATTAAAACCATTCATAGAGATTTGGACACACTGCATGTTGGATGAGGGAGAAAGATTATGAAATGAGAGATGGAAAATAGAATATGTAATTGAATCCCGGAAACACTCACAGGCATTACACTGAGGAATTCACTTTTATGAAGATATAAGAATGAAAACATAAACGCTATGAGGACAACACCTATCTATCCTGTTCCCCCTTTATAATTCTAAACCTAGCACAATCTTGACACACTGGCAGGCAGGCTGTTCTCATTGCTTCATGGGGATGGGATCTCCCAACCTGTGCTCAGGGGCCAGGGGCCACCTGTTGATACTCAGTCAAGTAGCTGGATGGTTCACTGTTAACTCAGTTCAGTTCTTTGTGATTTAACAATCTCCTCTGGTCATTATTATGTTTCCTAAATTTTGAGTTCTGAATAAGAGGAAGTACTATCATTACTATTTGTTACTTAAAGGTATTTTAAAAACTAACTTCAATACAATTTCTCCTTTCTATGTGAAACTTACAGCTTATCTAAGTTGAAAAGTTGTATTTTTGAGTTTCAGAATTCTCAATGAGAAAATCCTGACAGGGTAATCACTGTCACTGTCCTCCTGTTGTTCATCAATTTTCTCGAGCAGGCCCAGTAATGTCTCAATTGTGGGACTTGTTACTGTGTTTGGCATATCGAATACGTCACAGGTAGCTTGCCAGGTTTTGCCATGTGGGCGAGATACTCTCAATAGTTTGTTGGGCTCTCTGAGAGTGGTGGAGGAATCGAACCCAGGTCGGTCAGGTCAGCCACATGTAAGGCAAACGCCTTACCTGCTGTGCTATCACTCCAGACCAGTGAAAAGTTTGTATAAATGTTAAATATACACAATGTATCCTTCCATTTGCCATTAAAAATTCTGATTTTATTAAATAGTATTTATTTTAATTCCTTGATACAATTAATAAAATATTTACACAAATATATTTATTTTCCTTCTGATTACCACACTGAAAAATTATTTACATTTGAGAATGGTGTGCAGCTTAGTGGTGCAGGGCATGCTTCATGTGTAAAAGGCCCAGGGTTAGATCCAAGCACCACTAGCACACAAAGTAATAAAATCATTTACACTCTAAATGTGCCAAATCAATAATTAATTACTTAAAAACAGAAATACCTTTATCAAGATGTAAAACTTGTCCTCTGCAAATAAATAAATAAATAAATAAAAATAAGGCTTGTAAAAAAAGAGGATAAAAAGAAAATTTACAGCCTGAGAGAAAGTATCCGTAAACCACATATTAAAAAAAGGACTTGTATTCAGACTACGGAAATAACTCCCAAATTTCAGCATTTACAAAACAAACAATCCAATTCAATAAAGAGTAAAGAATTTTGCACTAACATCTTATCAAACAAGGCACACAAGTGACAGGAAATGGATAAATTGATTTTCATTATCAATAGCCACATAAAAATGTAAGCACTCATGTTGGTTTATAATGACTCACACTATGTGTGAGTTGTGTTGTGATGCAACATTACTTCAATAAAATCCATTTAAAAAAAGGAAAAAAATGAAAAGATCCCAGGGGTGTTACATTGTCCTTGGAAAAAGAGCAAAAAGCTTCAAGAACAGGAAATAACAGTATAGACAGAAAGGGGCTAATATATTTTATCATTAAGTTATAGAATAAAGCTCCAGGCAAAATGTAAAAGAATAAAACAAATACTCTTTGTTTTGTTTTGTCTTGCTGGAGAACCAAGGTAGCTGTTGATCTACTTTATGAAAATGATAAAATTGGGAAGACCCAGGCTTGAGTCAAGAAAACAAACCTGTTTGCTTTGTTTTGTTGTTTGGGGTCCACACCTGTTAAGACTCAGGGGTTACTCCTGACTCTACACTTAGGAATTACTCCTGACAGTGCTCAGGGAACCATATGGGATGCTAGGGATTGAACCTGGGTTGGTCGTGTGTAAGGCAGAAACTCTACCTACTGTACTATCTCTCCAGGTCCCAGGAAAATAAGAATTATTTTGACTTTTATTTTTCTTTTCTCCTGAGCACAGTAAAGCACATCAACTTATTTATTTATTTATTTATTTATTGGAGGAGGCTCATTCAGTAGTGCTTAGAGGGTATTCCTGGCTCAATGCTCAAGAGTGAAATGCTTATGTATTCAGAGGTGCCAGGGATTCAAACAAGGGTCACAGTCAAAGTAGCCACATGCAAGAATTAAAGCCCTGAGTATCATGGGCTATGGCCCCAAAACCAAAACATATTTTCATTTTTAAAGTTACCTGGGTAAACTGTGGCCTCATGGGATGGGGATGGAACTGGCACATCCTTCTTGCCCTGCCAAGACCACAAGTTGCCACCCCCACAAGCAGCTCTCTGGCACGGCCATGGCCCCAGAGGCACACAGACCTAATTTGGAACCCAGAAGCTTCTGGCAGAAATGTGAATGGACTATGCAGTAAGCTATGGCGCCATGCCCCCCCCCCCCCCACTGGGAGGTAAAGGGTGTCTGTCTCTTCCGCCACCCCACCCCCCACTGGCAGCACGATGGTTGCTGCCTCAGAGCTTATTGGACAGTCAGGTATGAGCTGGATGTGATGGGGCAACTGTGGCCTCATGGGATGGGGGGCGGAACCAGCACATCCTTCTTGCCCTGCTGAGACCACATGTTGAGCCCCCACCCACCCACGAATGGCTCTCCGGCATGGCCATGGAACCAGAAGCACCAGAGGCACACAAACCAATCTCGGAACTATTCGGCTTTTGGCAGAAATCCCTCTAGATTAATTAGTAAAATATCAGAAATCCAAAATTGCACAGCTGCAGTAGCAGTCGCACGACAGTGAATGATCTTCATAACCAGCAATAGAAAACAAATTATTCCATGATGTCTTTTCATAGGTTTGATTATTGGGGGAAAATTCCAAATAATAACAGTGCATCTTTTGTTGAAATAACAAATGTAATCAAAGTAGAGAGAGTTAAGTGGAAATCATCTGCCTCACAGGCACAGGGAGGGATGGCATGGGGGGGTATATTAGGGTTCTTGGTGAGGGAAAATATGCACTGGTGAAGAGATGGGTGTTTGGTCATTTTATGACTGAAAATTAAACCTGAAAGCTTTGTAACTGTTCTCACGGTGGTTCAATAAATAAATTTTTAAAAATAAATAAATAAAATTACCTGGGTACTTTAATAACATAGTTTACCTTGAAAGGGAACTGAATGGCAGTGCTAAGTTGTTTTTTTTTTTAACTTTTACTTTTTAAATAATTTCAGATTCACGGGAAGGTAGAAGAGTCCAGGAAGGTCTCTTGTATCTTCCCCCAGCTTCCCTTGCTGGTAATATTTTTCAGAGTCTATCACACACATCAAGGAAACTGACTTTGGTGCTATCTATGGAAACCACCCCATTTCCATCACTTACATATGCACTCCTATGTACATCTGCGTGATTAAATCTGCACTTAAGCTATGTGTGCTGCTTTGTTCAGTCACCACCACAATCATAATGCTTAATGGTATCATTGCCACAAGATCTCACCACTGCCCACCCATTCCCTGATCTCTGGTAATCACTAACCTATTCTTCCCCGATATGTTTTATTCAGTATAATTTCCTTAAAGTTCACAAGTTGTTGTATTTCTTTTTATTGCTGATTATTATTCTGTGAATGGGTGTACCATGCTATATTTAGTCATTTTACTTACCCTTTTAAGGATAGGTAGATAGTTTCCACTTTGGAGCTACTATGAATAAAAGTGTTATGAACATCCATGTATATATTTTAAATAAAATAAGGTATTTTCCCCCCTGGGATATGTGCCTGAGAGTAAATCCCTGCGTTACATAGTAACTATTTCTAAGCTATTTTAAAGCTACTTTAACTTTTAGAGTAACTTTTGAACAATTCCCTTTGTTACTGCCAGAAGTGTATCAGTGATCTGGTTTTCTTGCATCCTCTCTAGTATCTGGTAGTATCACCATTCAGACACGTATATAGTGGTATCTTTCCTTTTGCCTTTACTTTTTTTTTTGGTGTTTGTTTTGCCTTTTTTAAAGTTTTGTACATAAGAATGCTAAATGCAATACTATTCATAATAGGAAAAATATTCAATAGTGGACATAAGTTTATTTGAGTGTATATTCATAGAATGGAATAACATCATATCATTTAAAAACAAGAATTAAAAATAGATGTATAGATGAAAATAGAACAAGAGGTGACTATTTCTCTGGCTACCTACCCTGTGCCTTATTTTGTAATTATACAACTGCATAGGTTATATATTCTAAAATAAGAGAATAATGTTGCAGGGCTGGAGAGAAAGTATAGCAGGTAAGGTGCATTTAATTGACTCTATGTCAATCTCTAGAACTACAAATGGTCCCCTGAATACCACCAGAAGAGAGGTAGGGAGGGGAAAGCAGGGAAGGGAAGACAAAGGGAAGAAAAGAGGAAGAGAGGGGAGGGAAAAGGAGGGGAAGGGAGAGAGGGGAGAGGAAAGGAGGGAATGGGAGGGAGGGGAGGGAAGAGGAGAGGAAGGGAGTGGAGGAGAGGGAAGGAAAGGGAAATGCGGAGAAGAAGGGAAAGAAAGAAAGGAAGGGAAGGGAAGGAGTTTTGAGCTAGAGAGATAGTACAATGGGTAGGATACTTCCTGATCTGACTGGATCACCAGCACCACAATGGTTCCTCAGGCACTTCTAGGAGTGATCCCTAAACACAGAGCCTGGAGTAAGCCCTGAGTACAACTGGGTGTGGCCCAACCCCACCCCCCACCCCCCACGAAAGAAATTTTTTCAGGGCTGAGAGATTGTACAGGACTTAAGGTGCTTGCCCTGTATGAGGCGAACCCAAATTAAATCCCAGCACTACATATGGCCCCACAAGCATTGCCAAGAGCGATCCATGCATACAGAGTAAAGAGTAAGTCCTCAGCATGACTTCCTGAAGTTCCATAATAACAATAATAATAGCTTTCTCCATTTAAAAACTAAAATTTTAGAAAAAAAAAGTTCCTGGTAAATATTCCCATTTTTCAACCAGAGTAAACCTGATTTTTAGAAAAAAAAAATTTTTTTTTCCAAATATAATCCTAAATCACAATGTGCTTGCCTTACCTGGAAAGCCATTCAAGTCTTTAAATTGGAAAGAATCGTACATATCTCACCAACACAAGCATCCTTTCTGTAATAGCTCTCACTCATTCATCTTTGTCTGAACACACATGACAGCAGAGGAACGGGCACTGGTTGTTCTGCCTGCCTACCACATTCCATTCTGATAAAAGCATCCCTGGGGCCAGGGCAATAGTACAGCAGGTAGGGATTCAACAGCCTTGAATGCAGCTGACCTGGGTTTAATCCCTAGCATTCCATATGGTCCCCTGAGCACTACCAGGTGTAATTCCTGAGTACAGAGTCAGGAGTAACCCCTGAGGATCGGTGGGTGTGACCCAAAAAGAAAAAAAAAAGAAAGAAAAGTATTCTTGTTTCTTCTGTGAACTGTTTTACTCAACTCTGCTTCTACCAACAGCCAAGATTTCCCCATACACTGCTTCAGTCCAGAGAACACCTTTGAACCCAACCAAGAATCCTGCCCCTTGTCCTTGGTCAATCTGGCAAGAATTGAACACCTGGCCCAAGATGAAATGGAGAATGATTGCAATTTTTTTTTGGTCAATAATGTGATAGAGTCTCTAATGTGTTGTGTGATGTGAGGTTCCAACATTCTGAGAAACAGTTTAAAGGCAAATACTCAAAGGGAAGCAGAGATGAGACCCATAAGATGATTAGGGTCAGCCACATTTGAGTCCTTCATTCTATTCGTTTCCAATGTCCGGTAGGATGTCTGCCCTTCTCAGAGTTTGATTTGGTCAATTCTTCTTCTGTTCATGTCATATTTTGAGCATCTTTTCTAATAATTTTCTTTCATCAAACTAGTATGGTTCAAATGTATGTCACATTCATCCAAAGAATCCTGATATAAACTAGGAGTCCACACTTTCACAATGCAGTCTGTTAATATGAGCTCTCACCGCTAGAATGTTCTTCCTCTTGCTGTAGCACAGTTAGCCTCCCTCAATGTTCCAACTGTTGCCCAACATCCTAACCAAGTCTCACCCCTTTCTCAAACATCGAGAGGTCATGATCCATAACCTGTTTGCGGACATGTTATTTTATTCGAATGTATGTGAAGCATGCATTTGCTTGTTATTTTATCTATTTTTTTTGCTTGTTATTTTAATACTTGTACTCAAATTATTGTAAAAATTCTCTATGTTACCAATAGCAGCCTGTTGAGACTTGGCTCTGTGCTACTTTAGTCAAGCAAGAATGGACCGCTCAAGCAGGACTTCCTTGTTTTGAATCTTGACAAAAGTTTTTACAGTCATGAAGCAATGATCCCTGTGAGGTAAGCCCTGGAGAAATGGGCCAGACTGTTGACAGAGACCTCAAGCTGCACTGGCTCCTCATCGTTCCAAGGTGAGATTTTTGCTCTTGCTCTCTGAGTCTCTGAGCTCTGTGGTATCTTCCCATTAAAAAACATTTCAGCTGGTCTATGCAGCAAAGAATTCTAACTTAAACAGACCGGATTTTTCTCTTTTTTTTTTAGGCTAAATAATTCCAGTGTGTTGAACAGGTATAATCTGAATAATCTGATTTCATTCTCTATTAGATTACTCTAAAATAAACTCATTTGTAAAAATATTTCTGAACTGTCAAGCAAAAAGTTGTCTGACCAGAGCATACATAGGAATATGTCCAAATTTAACCTGGATGCAAGCTTGTGTTAAAACTGCTGTGAAGTCTGTGTCACAAGCATATGTGACTAATGGAAGATTTGAGTAGAAGAGAAAGTTATAGGGCTCTTCTCAGCAGTATTACTACTGCACCTGGGCCTTGCTAAGTGCAAGGCATGTGCTACAACCCTTGAAGTATCTACCCAGACAACCAAAATACTGTAACACATTTAGTTTAATCTTCATAAAATTAAAAATTTCTTGCCCCAAATAATTTAGTTGACTTTTTAATTTATTTTTTTAATATTTAAATTTTTATTAAAGAGCCATAATTTACAAACTTGCTGGTAGTTGCATTTTAGACATACAATAATTCAACACCCATCCCTCCACCAATGTCAACTTCCCTCCACCATATTCCCAGATTCCCTCCCTACCCCAATCCCCACTTCACACCTGCCTATCAACTTGACAGGCACATTACAAAGCTTCAGTGGTTGCCACTTAGATCCCATGTTTTCAGTTCTGTAGAATCTGTGTTTTGGGTGTATGGCTATAGTTCTCACTCATATCACTGGGATAACTGAAGCCCTGATGCCTGTTCGCCTGTTACTTCTTGTTCTCCTCTTACCCTCTTGATTTCTTTCTTTCTCTGTCCATCTCCTCTCTAAATGCTGGGGTCACAGGTGTTTTTAAATTTCTATGGGTTATTTGTGGGTACCGTTCTTATGTTCATTTCAGCTTAGTCTATAAAGTGATTTTACCAATGTTCTAATATGGCTGACATGGACTTTAGGAAAAATTCAAATAGAGACTGAGTTTTTACCTCTAATAATGTGAGACACTATTATAAATTGACAAGGGGAAGAACTAGGAATAATTCCATCAATCTTAATTAAAGGAAATTAATAATTCAGTGGGCTGGAGCGATAGCACAGCAGTAGGGCGTTTCCTTTACACGCAACCAACATGGCCGACCCGAGTTCAATTCCTCCGCCCCTCTCGGAGAGCCCGGCAAGCTACCGAGAGTATCTCGCCCGCATGGCAGAGCCTGGCAAGCTCCCCGTGACGTATTCGATATGCCAAACACAGTAACAACAAAATCTCCAATGGAGACGTTACTGGGCCTGCTTGAGCAAATCGATGAACAACGGGAGGACAGTGTTACAGTGCTACCCTTGGTAAAGAATTCAGTATTTTGTTATTTGAGCTGCATAAAGAAAGCAGTTCATTAAATCTGTATAAAAGAACCTCTGGGAGGGTGAGAGGGAGGCGGGAGAGGGAGAGGGAGAGGAGAGAGAGAGAGAGAGAGAGAGAGAGAGAGAGAGAGAGAGAGAGAGAGAGAAGAAAAATGTCTGCCATAGAGGCAGGCTGGTGGGGGGAATGGCAGGAGGGATAAGGGGGATATTGGTGGTGGGAAATGTACACTGGTGGAGGGATTTGGGTTGGAACATTATGTGGCTGAAACTCAATCAGGAAAGATTCGTAACTGTATCTCACGGTGACAAGATGATTCAATTAAAAATATTTTTAAAAAGAAACTCTGGGTCATTGATAATCAAAGAAAGTCAGATTTTTCCTAAGCGATGAAGATACGCAATTAGGTAAATAGAGAGTCAGAAAGATGGTATGGTGGTTAAGGCACTTGCCTTGTACATCACTGGCCCCAGTTCAAACCCCAGCACTGCCATCTTCTGAGCACTACCTGGAGTGACCATGAACACAGAGCCAAGAGTAGCCCTGAGAGCTGGGTATGGCTCAATAACCGCCCCCTCCCCCCAATTGAAAAAAGCTCCCCGTGACGTATTCGATATGCCAAACACAGTAACAACAAAGTCTCCAATGGAGACGTTACTGGGCCCGCTCGAGCAATTGAAAAAAAAAGTATTTTTAAATTAGGCTAATGAGAAACATACACAATCAGATACACAGATCAGGAGTTCAAAGCCAGCAGCTGATCAAATCTTATTAACTCTTTACCATTTATACCTTTATACCTTTTATACCTTTCACACATTACTCCTAGATGTTTTCAGACATTCCAACAGGAAGGGAATAATGCTGCTACTGTTTTACCTGTGGCATTTTTATTTTCTGTGCCCGACAGAATTCAAAACTTTTTTTTTTAATCGACCCAATAGCTCAAAGATTCAGGAAAATAATCAATTCTCACAAGTTTGAAGAGAATGGCTAAAGAAATATCTTTAAACTTTTTGCTGGAATCTGAGAACTTTCAAATTTTCCTTTCAATTATGGTGTTCATCTAGGACAGACTCTAGAATTAGAAGAATGAAGAACAGGTGCTGCTGTAAAGCAACAACAAGGGGTGGTACCTAGGATAGTTGCACAGTCTGCATCCCAACACGGGTTTTTATTTAGCTGAGTTTATCTTCAGCTGAATCTCACCTAATCATATCAAATCCCACCCAGAACAAAGGAAAAACAGGGCCTCAGACTAAGAGGAGCTCTACTTTACCCAAGTTTCCAGTGGCTAATATATGCATCCAAATACAGATTCACCTCCTGAGAGAAATTCGACTGCACAGTTACCAGACAATTCTGCTTTCTCCCTTGAAGGAAACCACTATGATCTAATAGCAACTCCATTAGGTGATACAATTCCCCAAGAAAGCAGGACTTCAGTCTTACTGCAAGGGAATGTATTCTGAATGAATGAACCCCAACAGGAATGTGCCTGAATGAAGACCCTGAGCTCCAGATGAGAATGTTGCCTGCCAACAAGTAGGAAACTTCATTCAGCCCAAGTAGGAAACTCAGCCATACTGGGCCAAATTTCTGACCTAGAGAACTTAACTAATAAATAACTATGTTTCGATTATTTGAACTGCTACACTCACTATAATTTAGTACAAACCAATAGAAAACTGCAACTCCTACATATTAGCAAATTTCACAATGTAGTTGTCTAATCAGCATCAACATCATCTAGGAACTTTTTAGAAAAGTAAGTTCTTGGGTCCTGAGAATTTAGAGGACACAACCATCCAATCTGTAATTAAAACAAGACTTCTAGCCAATTTTGAAGCTTACTTAAGCTTTGGGCATGACTAAAGCACAAAACGATTAGGACATCAGCCTTTACCTTGTGGCTCAACCTTACTTATACTTCGATAGTTGAAAGATACACTTGAAGATTATTAGTTCCTCGTAGCATTGCAGGAAAGCAGCTATTTGCTTTGAGATCACACTCTTGAAGACAAATGTGCAAATAAATATCCATCATGATCCAAAACTTAATTGTCTCGAGTTTAAGAAAAACCCTTATTTCCTTTATTAAATGAGTGGTATCTCACTACTGTTCCCTTTTGTGTCTACAAAATACTTATCTAGTGTCCTTCTCACGAAGCACAATGCAACGTATTTAAATCTACATTTTAGCTTCTGTCCTATCACCCATATTTCTCACCTCATCCAATCATTATCATAGTCAGTTTCAGCAAAAAAAAAGTGTTTGCTTAGAAGAGAGCAGCTTGTCTCACTAGATAAAAACCCAAAAGGGATAATAAAGAAAATATAGAACAAGTCATCAGGAGATGTGGGTTTCAGTTTATGTGATATGATGGCCTAGTTGTGTAATCTAATGCAAGTCAGTTCACATCTTCTGAGAACTTCTGCTTCCTCCTCTGAAAAATAATGCGCTTGACAGAGATGATATGAAAGATGTCCCACAGCTAAATCCCCATGTGGCATTCTCATTCGCATCATGTTTCTCCAGAAACAAGAACAATGCTTAAAAAGAATATGATTTAAAAAGAAAGATAGAAATTATACCACCCATGGTTCAGTTTATACAACAGCGCATGCCCCCTACCAAAAAAAAAATGAGTCCTTTCCATCTTTGGGAGATAGAGAATCATCTTTGGCAGGTAACAGAAAATAATGACAAAGACGATATAACAAGTTAACTTTTAAATAAGTTACCAAAACTTGCTTGAGAGTTTAAGTTCAATTTATATAACAGAATAAAGACATAGAGCAGGAGACTTAGGCCTCTTATAATGAATTCTTATTGTTTTGTCAGATCTATCTGAAAAGTATTCTAGGAACTAGTCACTGGAAGAGTGTAACAGTACCTCACAGAGCCCAGCTGGTAGGCAAACCTTAGTGAAACATTCCTAGCAGGCGGTGTGGGTGCTTTGGTCTACAGCCACGTGGAAGGACCTGGGTATACGAATGAGGACATACAAAACTGAGCCAGCACGTCCGAGGTACATATGGCTCAAGTGATATAGCACATGCCTCACACGTCTGAGGCCCTGATGTCACATCTTCCCCTCCTGCAGCACTACCAGGTACAGTACTTATGTGGTGACCTCCTGAGTATATTCATAGTAGCCTTGATGACCCCAGAGCACCATCAGGCTGAGAATCAGCAAGAGTGGCTCCACTTCACCACTGCTGGGCATAGCACTGATTTATTGTATTATTATTATTATTATTTTATTAAATCACCATCCATGAATACAGTTACAAAGCCTTCATGATCAGGTTTCAGTCATACAATATCCCAACACCGTCCCTCCACCAGTGTACATTTCCCATCACCAATATCCTCCATATCCCTCTTACCACCCTGTTACCCCGCAGCCTACCTCCATGGCTGGCACTTTTCTTTTCTTTTCTCTCTCTCTCTCTTTCTATTTCTCTCTCTTTCTCTCTCTCTCTCTGTCTCTCTCTCTCTCTCTGGATAGTCCTGATTTATTTATTTTTTTAACTTCAAATTGTTTACTTTTTTAAAATTTTTATTAGTGAAACACCATGAGGTACAGTTGTAGACTTACAAACTTTTGTGCTTGGGTTTCAGTCATACAATGATCAAGTACCCATCCCTCCACCAATGCCCATTCTCCACCACTACTAATCCCAGTATCCCTCCCACCACCCACCCCACCCTGCCTCTGTGGCACGGCACTCCCTTTTGTTCTTTCTCTCCTTTTGGGTGCTGTGGTTTGCAAAAGAGGAATTGAGTGGCAATCATGTTCGGTCTATAGTCTACTTTCAGCATGCATCTCCCATCCTGGCCGGATCTTCCCAACATCCTTTATTTGGTTCTCCCTTCTCTATCTGAGCTGCCTTTACCCCTAGAGTGTGCGGCTTGGATAGCCCTGATTTAAAATAAACAAATACATAAGGCCAGGGATGTGGCTTGGAACATTCAACAGAAAGAAATAAAAAAAAAAAATAAGGGAAAAAAATCAAATCCCTACCTAAGAGGTGACTGAAGAAAAGTGAAAGAAGGGATGAGAGAGAAAGCAAGCTTGTCTTGCTTATGTCCCACCTGTGTTTGATCCCTGGCACCACATTTGGTCCCTGAGCCCCTTCAGGAGTGATCCCTGTACACAGAACCAGGAGTAAGTCTGTATATACAGCTGTTCATCGGTTTGCTCAAGCAGGTCCAGTAACATCTCCATCATGAGACTTGTTGTTACTGTGTTTGGCATATTGATACGTCACGGGTAGCTTGCCAGGCTTGCCGCATGGGTGAGATACTCTAGGTAGCTTGCCGGGCTCTCCGAGAAGGGTAGAGGAATCGAACCCGACTTGGCCAGGATGGCTGCACACAAGGCAAACGCCCTACTGCTGTGCTATTGCTCCAGCCCAATACAACTGTTATACTCAGTTTACTAGTTTTTTTTTTTTGGTATTGCCTACTCCTACACACACAAAAAATGGAAAAATGTAAAAATATAGAAATTAAAACTAAAATATAAGACACAGACTTTATTGGAAATGATGTTTTGCAAAGCAGAGCAGGGAACACTGCTCTGTCTTCATGGGGGCACCAAAGAAGGCTTCCTAAAGGAGCCTGACAACTAGAAGTTTCTCGTTCTACCAGAAGACATAAATTATTTCAGTTCTGAAGAGGTGCCTTTTGGCTTTCCTTACTTACTTTAAAGTCTTTACAGCAAAACTGCAAAACGCAAATATATTTTCTGAAGAACAAATCCGCCCAAACACCTTAGGAGTCTCATTCCACATATTTCACACATGGTGTCTTTACGTCTGGGAAAGTAGACTAGGAAATGGTTCAAATACCCAAGGGCAACAAAACATATATGTTGGAAAGTATTCCTAATTTCCAAAAAAGGTCAAATTGCAAAAAGGGCTCATTTTGATTGGAAAACAGGCTGTTCACGTCTGGGTGTAGAACAGATGTGCTATTTCACGTGGAGGAAGTGAAAGGCACTTTTGCTGTCAAAGAGCCCTTGCACAGCCTCTCCACCAGCCCAGTGGTTAGCCACACTCATCAGAGGCTGTGCAGTGTGAAGCCCATTGTCAGGAGGAATCAGGAAGACAAAATTGTAGGTGGCTGTCTGAAAGAGCAAAACGTTTTTTCTCACTGCTGTGCCAAGTCTTTGCTAACAGCGATTATGGACCAGAAAACCTGAACACAGAATCAACTATAAAGAAGAAATTTTGCAACTGATGTTTTTGGGCATACTCCAAGGTTAAAGAACTCTCCTAGAAAAACCATCTGCACAATAGAATCAAGGCAATGAAAAGTGATCCAGAAACGAAGTGACACAAGCTAAGAACTCTATGTAAAAATATTTTAACTTTTATTCAAGAGAATAATTTTTATTTTCTCTACAGTCGCAATTAACAGCCCAAAGGAAATACATATACAGAATTGCTATAAACAATTCGTCTTCAGGGGGTGGAGAGATAGTACAGCAGGTAGAGTGTTTGCCTTGTATGTGGCTGACCCATGTTCAAAATCGCCAGCATGCCTCATGGTTCTGCAAGCACTGTCAGGAGTGTTCCCTGAGTGCAGAGCCAGGAGTAACCCCTGAGCACTGTTGGGTGTGGCCCCCAAAACAAAACAAAACAAAAATTCAGTCTTCATTGCAATCACTAAATCAGATCTAGAACCAAAATTACCAAGTGACATGAGAACTCCTGTGGGCAGAAACATTAATAGTCATTATGAATATTTAGTAGAGAGACCTTTTGCTTTTATTTCACAAGTATCATTTTGGTGACTTCTTTATAGATTCTGCTTTTATGTGATCCCATAGCAACTAGTGCCTTATTATATTTATTGCATTTTAAATGACACCATGAGAATGGGCTTCAGAGGAATTACAGATCTAAGAACAGAGCCTCCTATTAAATTTCATGGAAGATTACATAACATTTATGATCGTCTATCTGATCATGCAAGAGATTTGCCTTTAAAAAATAGAGGGGGGGCTGGAGAAATAGCACAGAGGGTAGGGCATTTGCCTTGCACATGGCCGACCCAGGTTCGATTCCCAGCATCCCATATGGTCCCCTGAGCACTGCCAGGAGTAACTCCTGAGTGCAGAGCCAGGAGTAATTCCTGTGCATCGCTGGGTGTGAACCAAAAAGAAAATAAATAAATAAATAAAATTTTTAAAAAATTGAGGGGCTGGAGCAATAGCACAGCAGGTAGGGCGTTTGCCTTGCAAGCGGCTGACCTGGGTTTGATTGATTCCCAGAATTCCATATGGTCCCCCGAGCACTGCCAGGAGTAATTCCTGAGTGCAGAGCCAGGAGTAACCCCTGAGCATTGTTGGGTGTGACCCAAACAGAAAAAAAAATCTGTTGTCTAAAGAGATAGCTAAAGAGGCTGAATGCATGCTTTACATTGTATTGCATGGTACCCAAAACATCCCTGCAAGCAATTCTTGAGCACGGATTTGGGAGTAGAAATTAAGCACTTCCACTTTTGTTTGTCCCCAAACAAGACATAAAAACACTCTTGCTCTAGAGGCATCTTTGATGACTTAATGCCACTGGCAAACAAATAGAAGCAAAACTAAACAAATGAAACAATATCTGTTTAAGAAGCTTCTACACTTCAAAAGAAACGATGAATAGAATAAAAAGACACTTTATTGACAGGGAGAAACCATTCATCACCACACATTTTTAAAAGTACTGTTTAATATTCTGTATGAGACGAACACACAAGGACAGTCGAAACAAGGGCCAGGAGGATTGTTCTACTGTTGGAACCCTGCCTCAAGTGTTGTGGGAGAAGGCAACTGGGATAGAGAAGGGACCAACATGACAATGATGGCTGATGGGATCGCTGTGGATGGGAGATGTGTGCTTTAAGTGGGTAAAGGACCAAATCTGATGTCCTCTGAGTATCTGTATTGCAAATCATAATGCCCAAAAGAGAGAGAGAGAGACATACAGACAGAGAACGAGACAGAGACAGAGACAGAGATAGAGACAGAGAAGGAAAGTGCCTGTCATACATACAGGCAGGCAGGGGGAAGATGGGGTGGTGGGAGGGAGACTGGGGACGTTGGTGGTGGGGAATGTACACTGGTGGAGGGATGGGTGTTGGGACATTGTGTGACTGAAAACGGATCATGAAAGCTTTGTAACTGTGTATTCAATTTTTTTAAAAGAAGCAGTGTTGAGCCAGGAGTCAGCCCTGAGCATCGCTGGGTGGGGATCCAAAAAGCAAAATAATAATAATAATTAATAATAATAATAAAAAATAAATAAAAGGAGCGGTGTTATTATCCAAGATACATAAAGCACTTATAAAATTTAACAACATACAAAAAGAAACATTACAAATGAGGAGAAGAATTGGACATGTCCTCCAAGAAATATAGACGACCAATAGGCATAAGAAAAAAATGTTCATCAATTATCACAGCTATGCAAATCAAAACAACAGTAAGATAGTACCTCACCCCAGTGAGATTTTTCACACATCACAAAGAATAGAAATAATCAGTGCTGGCAGAGATCAGAGAAAATGTAACACTCATTGACTGTCAGATGCTTCACCCTCTAAAGGAAAGTAGTATGGAGACTTCTCAAAAAATTAGGAATTTCTAGGGTGGGAGAGACAGTACAGCAGGTAGGACACTTGCCTTGCATATGGCCCACTCAGGTTCTACTTCCAGCATCCCATCAGGGTCCCCAAGCACCACCAGGAGTAATCCTGAGTGAAGAGCCAGGAGCAACCCCTGAGCATCATGGAGTGTGGTCCAAAAAAAGAAAAAATTAAGAATTTAGTTTTCATATGATCCAGCAATTCCAGTTTTTGGCACCTACTCCCAGGAACCCAAAAAGCAATGTTTTAAAAAGATATCTGCAGTGCTATGTTCACTGCAGCACTATTCACAGTAGCCAAGATCTGGAAACTGCCCAAATGCCCAAAAACAGATGAGCAGATAAAGAAACAGTGGAAACTTACTCTGGTATAAGAAAAGATGCAATCATGCAATTTGCTGCTATGTGGGTAGAACTACAGAGTACCAGTAATATTACTAAGTTCAGTTGTCTCTTTGAAGTCAATCAGAACAGAGAGGCACAAATATAGAATGATCTATTTCATATGCAGAATATAAAGAAATGAAGCAAGGGAATGACAAATGGCCAATTGTGACAGACCATGGAACTCAGTCTTCCAGAACTGAGTTTCCAAGGGGCTTGGGTGAGAGAGGAGATCTTCTGGTACTGGTGAAGGAACCCTGATGCTCTGGTGATGGCTGCAGTGCTGGAACATTGTATTCCTGAAACTCTTATTATTATTAATGTTACTGTACATCACAATGCTTAAATAAAAACTGAAAAGTGGTAAATCTCTTTCAATGGTTATAATATCTCCAAAAATGAGACATTTTTGGATTTTACCCAGTAACAGGGCTATAGAGCGATAACACAGCGGGTAGGGCGTTTGCCTTGCACGCGACTGACCCAGGTTTGATCCCTCCAAACCTCTCGGAGAGCCCGGTAAGCTACATGGCAGAGCCTGGCAAGCTCCCTGAGGCGTATTCGATATGTCAAAAACAGTAACGAGTCTCATAATGGAGACGTTACTGGTGCCCGCTCGAGCAAATCGATGGATGACAGTGGACAGTGTTACAATGCTACCTAGTAATGATCAACTCTTTCATATTTTCCTCAGAATATCTAGTCTGACAACCAAACTGACCAAAGCCAAACCATGAGAATTATCCTACAAATTCGTATCTGGACACCTTACCAAAAGTGTTCTGCTTTTGCACATGAACATTTAAGCTCGGTTCACATAAGTTTTAATTTGCATTCATGATACCTGAGTTCTAAGACTTATCGAACTCCCATTTAGAGACACATGGGGCATGAGAGTGACAGCCAGCTACTAACAAACAACTGTGTGTGCTTTTTCCATCGCATCTTTTCCTCCAGTTCTCATGGAAAGAAGCGCAGCCACAGCCCCTTGATGAGCCAACAGAGGCTGGTCCTCTGGCAACCATGACCAGTCTCTGGCATCTGAAATGAATATTAACTAAAGAAAATGAAGATTTTTTTTTAAAGTGGACAAATACAATTCTCTTCTCACCCACTTAAATTCTGCAGTTCCACTTGCTTGGTTCAAACTTAATTTTGTTTTGAATTCTGGCGTAAATGAGTGCTAGAGTCTTATCCAACTTCCAGATCACTTTGCCTTGTGCCTAATATAGAGCTCAGTAATGTTGTTACTGGTGCCAGTGCCCCATAAAACATATGACTCATGGATGTAATATTTTAAGTAAGGATACATTTCTCATCCAGCAAGAACATTAAGTTGGAAAATTGAGCTTTGTCACCTGGATTGGAATAAGAGTTTGAAAAAGGTTCCATGATCTCTTTCAATTGTACCTTTATCTAGTCATTAAAATGACAAATAAGAAAACCTATCTTCTTTTTTTATTAATATTAACTTCTGAGATCTATTTATTAAATTGATAAAAACAGTTTGAAAACTCTGTGACATCAGGTGCTATTTCCTGTGCAAGCTACGGAAAAACTTTTATATGGCCTCGAAGAACAGAAATATTACTTGAAATGTCTAAGTGCATAATCACTATAAAACCAAGACTACCAAATAGTGGAAAGATGAGGGGTGGAAGAAAGAAGAAGTGGGCTAGAAATGATATATGGACAGTGGTGGATGTTATTGAACACTTTGGTGATGGGGATTTTGTAAATCAAACCCATAAACATTAACACTACTGTAACATGTACCCTATATTATAATAATTTTTAACTTAAATAAATGCAAAAGCACAGTATCTTGTATATAAAAGCCCTTTTTACTAGTTACTAACATAGAGCTATCCCAAATCCCATTAATTGGAAACTCCTAAATAACGAAGGTATTGTCACAATTACTCCTTCACAAGAGACGCAAAGGCTTAAAGTTACACTGAACAAAACTACTTATTCAGAAGCACTCAGCAGTTCCAAGGTAGGAATGGAAAAGTAAAGTTTTATAGGAATATGGGTTTACATTCCCTTCCTCTCAGTAAGGAAAGACATTTTTCAAAAAATGGCTGCAGTCTTCATATGAGCTTATCATAATGTGCCATATTACAAAATTAAATTTATTATTAATGGAAAGGGTTCCACCACCTTCGCCAAATATCTGTTTAGCAAATGATTTGAACAGCATAACACAGGTCTTTGACATATGAAACCAATAGTTTCAGAGTCCAGAGAAATAATGCATCATTTTATAATGCGTCCGTGATTGTTACCACCATATTTTCAAAAACACTATTTAATATATCAAATAAATAAATATTTCAAAAACACTAAGTTACTAAAATCTATATGGCTAATTTTATTGTTATGGGATAGGAAAAGTCTAAACAAGATATTAAATATAGATCTAGTGGTCTCAAATATTTTTTATTTAAACAATATACCTTGTGAGGGTTTTTTTGGGGGTTCCATAACCATTATAAGATTTTCTCATTCTTTAAAAATATTGAGTAGTAGTATAATAGTGTACCACAATACATTTGTATCCTGCTGATAAATATTAAAATTAAAGTAATGCAATAACTATACCTACAACAATAATTTTGATCAAATGACAATATAAACACAGGAAAAGGAAGAATTATGCTTTCTAACTTTTCATAGGCTGTCTTTTAAAGAAGTAGTATCACTTCATTATTCCATCTAGAAGTTCAAGATAGCTTCCTTAAACCTTTGATAATCCAGTTGTGATCAGATTCGCTTTAAAACACTTTAAATTTTATTTTAATTTTTGATCTCTAATAATCTGGCAGTTACTATTTTAATTACCTTTACTATGAGTAAATTTAGATTTAAGATATTTAAATATTTGATATTTTAGTTTTTTAAATATTTTATTAAATTTATTTTTAAGATATTTAAAAATATTTATTTCTCTATGATTTGTCCATCCTTTTCCTTTTATCCATTTTTTTTATTTTGTTGGTTATTGCTTTCTTATTTCTACATACATTTTATTCAATGCAGAAAATAGTCTGTGATATGGTAGAGATTTTTTCTAGACTTTCACTTGTCATTTTTTAAAAATTGAATTGCCGTGAGATACAGTTACAAAGTTTTCATGTTTGAGATTCAGTCATACAATGATCCAACACCCATCCCTCCACCAGTGCATATTTTCCACCACCAATGTCCCCGTTATTCTCACCCCCATCCCCATCCTGTCCTCACCCTGCCTCTATGGCAGACAACTTCCCCAATATTCTCTCTACTTTTGGGCATTCTATTATGTGTGAATTTTTTTTTTACCACCATTCAATCCTGTCTGCCAGGGGCAGATTATTTATTTTCCATTGCTCATTTTGAATATCATGAGAGGTCACATGGCTTCTGGAATTCTAAGACTGTATATGGTTGGGTTCCAGAGATATCTTCATAGGAAACTAATCCATTTTGGGATTCAATTAGGAGTCTCAGGACCAGAGCTACTGCTGCACTAAGATGGCACTGGGAGATAGATTGTGGGTGTGACAGCCAGGGAGCGCAATTGGGGAGGGACAGCCTGACTCTTCTGACAGGAGACTGGAGACTTAGTCCTGGAATCCACATATCTGGGCCTTGCTTGTGAAAGCTCTTGTTCACCAGGATTCCGTCTGGAATGGGTGGGGAAAGCACACCTGCTCCATCTAGGGTGCCCCAATGAAACTGGCTCGGTATGAGGCCCAAAGAGATCTCTAACGTTGTGGTGTCTTCTGGGACTTGCTGCTATGTCTCTTGTCATTTGTCTTTACTTATTAATTTACTTATGATTAATTTTTATTATGCATGAATTTTGTTTTTAAATATTTAGATGTACTGATTTTTCATAGTTTCTGGGTTTTATACTATATTTCAACTCAAAACACACTAAAATAAATTATCTTCATTGGTTTCTAATATTTTTTCTAATATTTATTTTTTTGGTTTTGAGGTGGGTCACACCCAGCAGTGCTCAGGGATCAATTCCAACAGTGCTCTGGGGACCATATGCAGTATAAGGGATTCAAACCAGGGTGGGGCAGCTGCAAGGGAAGCATTATACCCACTGTTACTACCTCTGGACTCTTTTCTAATATTTTCACTTTATTTTCACATTTCACATTTCACTACCTCCACTACCCAGCCGCTGCCACGCTCCAGGACACTTTCACATCATAAGACACTTAATACCCATCTTCTAGGATTGCCGTACCATATTTGATAGGGTTCAAATATGGTTTGAACCATGGGAACACCTACAAGGGTGATTAGAGGCAGTCCCAAAAGCCTCTATCCCTCTTGGAGAGACTGGCAAGCTACCGAGAGTATTCCACCCGCATGGCAGAGCCTGGCAAGATATCCGTGGTATATTCGATATGCCAAAACCAGTAATTACAATGGGTCTCATTCCCCTGACCCTGAAGGAGTCACCAATATGGAAGCATTGAGAAGGATGAGGAAGGAGAGGCTGAAGACCCTGAAGGCTTCACTGACATGGCAGCACTGAGAAGGATGAGAAAGGAGAGGCCGACAAAATCTCAAGGCCGACCTAGGCTGCCACAACGAAGGAAGACAAAAATGATCGTCTGTACTTTCAATGCACGTACGCTAGCATCAGATGCATCCATCGAGGACCTGATGGTACAAGCGCGAATGATCAAGTACGACATCATTGGTCTGACCGAGACAAGAAGGCACGAATCTCACCATGCCGTTTTCGACACCGAAGAAGAATTGTTCCTCGGAACATGCGATAAAAGAGGTGTTGGAGGCGTTGGTGTCCTTGTCAACACAAACTTGGCCAAGAGCATTGATTCATTCGAATGCCTAACAACCCGAATCGGACGTTTACATTTGAATAGATGTGGCTCACTGCCTGCAGTTTCTATCTTCGTTGTCTACGCACCAACATCTCATTATGATGAAAGAGAAATCGAGAAGTTCTACATGGAGCTAGAGAAGTTCTATAAAGAAGACCACACCTTCTACAAGATCATTGTGGGTGATTTTAATGCCAAGATAGGACCGAGAAGATCAGCTGAAGAACTTCACATCAGGACCCATGGCCTAGAATGGAACGAACAGGGTGAGAGACTGTCTGAGTTCATCATGTCGACCAAGACCATTCATGGTAACTCACAGTTCCAGAAGGCAGAATCTAAACGATGGACATGGGAGTCTCCCGGTGGACGATTCCACAACGAAATAGACCACATCATATTCAATCGACGGTTTTGCCTGACTGATGTCGCTGTTGTCCCAAAATTTCAGACGGGATCGGACCACCGTCTCCTTCGTGCAAAATTCTACTTCACAGAGCGGGGAGAAAGGGCTGCAAAGTTCAAAAAGAGAACTCCCAGAATGACCACCAACTGGGAACTCTTTGGTACTATTGCGGCAACATGGGAAGATGCCATTGTTGACAACATTGACAAGGAATACGATCGACTGGTTCAGCACCTCCATGAATGTGCGAGGAACGCCAAGAGAGAGATAGCCACAAAAAGACGCCTATCTTCGAAAACTCTTGAGCTAATTCGCCAGCGTGGTTTGGCACATGCCTCAGGCAACCGCAAACTAACGTCCGAGCTTGCAAAGCAGTGCAGAGATGCGATCAAGGAAGACCTCAAAGAGAGAAGAGCAGAAGTACTGGTAGATGCGGCAGAAGCCGGGAAAAGTATTTGTAACGCCCGCCTGTCCTTCGCCAACTATAAGACCAAGATGACTGCCCCCCGACATCCTGATGGATCCATCACATCCTCCAGAACGGCAATGGAGAAGATTATCCATGACTTCTACTCAAATCTCTTCGATAGCCATGTCCACTTGCCGACATACCAAATTCCACAGGATGGGTATGTCGTTCCTAACGTTCTCCCTTCCGAAATCCGACACGCCATTTCGTTGGTAAAGAAACAAACAGCACCCGGCCCAGACAAGGTCAGACCTGAACACCTGAAGAACCTGCCGTCAGTACTCATCAATACACTGGCTCGGCTCTTCACTCGCTACCTGTCTGAATGCAAGGTTCCGTCCCAATGGAAAACCAGCAGGACCGTACTACTGTTCAAGAAGGGAGACATCCATGACATTGGCAACTATCGCCCGATCTGCCTATTGTCTGTCATCTACAAGCTGTTCACTCGAGTCATCCTGAATAGGATTGGCAGAACACTAGATGAAGGACAACCATGCGAGCAAGCAGGGTTCCGCAAAGGATTCAGCACCATCGACCATATCCACACGGTAACCAAGCTCATTGAGGTTTCTCGGGAGTTCAAGATGCCGCTCTGCTTAACGTTCATTGATTTAAAGAAGGCCTTTGATTCTGTTGAGACGGAAGCGGTCATTGAAGCCCTAGCCAATCAGGGCATTCAAGCCCAATACATCAGGATCCTCCGTGAGCTGTATTGCGGATTCACTACCAGGATCTCACCATTCTACAAAGAAGTGATCGTTGATGTCAAGAGAGGGGTGCGGCAGGGTGATACCATTTCACCGAAACTCTTCAGTGCCACCCTCGAGAACATCATGCGACGATTGGAATGGGAAGGAATGGGAGTGAAGATAGATGGTCGGCAACTACACCACCTCCGCTTTGCTGATGACATTGTTTTAATAACACCAAACATCAGCCAAGCGGCACAAATGCTGGCCGACTTTGACCGTGAGTGTGGAAAGGTAGGACTACAGCTGAATCTTACGAAGACAATGTTTATGAGAAACAGCCTTGTTCCTGACGCCCCATTCGCTCTCAATGGAACGACCATCTCTGAATGCAACAGCTATGTCTACCTAGGTCGAGAGGTCAACATGACAAATGACCTGGCACCCGAGCTGCGCAGGAGGAAGAGAGCGGCTTGGAACGCCTTCAAGAACGTCGAAGAAATAGCTAAGAGGACGAAGAACCTCCGGCTCCAGGCACATCTCTTTGATTCCACTGTTCTTCCTGCATTAACATATGCCTCAGAGACCTGGGCCCTACGCAAACAAGATGAGAACGCCATTCAGGTCTCCCAAAGAAGAATAGAAAGAGCTATGCTTGGAATATCACGTTTCACTCAAATGAGAGAACGAATCCGGAGTTCTGACATCCGTCGACGATCAAAGATCAGGGACGCTGTCTCATTTGCCAAGGTGTCGAAAATCAGATGGGCTGGTCACGTAATGAGATTTAAAGACGACCGTTGGACTAGAGCTGTTACTGATTGGATTCCACGGGATGTCAAGAAACCGCGTGGCCGCCCACCTACCAGATGGTCAGACTTCTTTGTCAAGATCATGAACGATCGGTTTGAGGCCCTCCATGTTCCCGGAGCGAGGAGATGCCATTGGGCTACACTAGCACGCGACAGGGACAAATGGAGACGTTACTGGCGCCCGCTCGAGCAAATCGACGACTAACGGGAAGTTAAGTGTTTTTAAGTGTTAATATTTTTTGTTAAAGAATGGAGTAGTTGCACTTCAAATACTCCTCTTTCTCAAAATGTGTTATTTTAAACTATCTTATTTTTGTAGCTTTTTAATTGGGTTACTTGAATTTTACAGACATACAACCATATTAGCAACAAGGTGTGGCTAATGATCCTCCAATATAATTTTTTTACTTCTAATTTATTTTCCTCATAAGAGTACATTGGCTAGCATCTCCAAAACAATATTAAGTTATAGTGGATGTAGAGGTAATTGTAGTCTTAATAACTATTGGGATGTTTCTGATATTTTTCTGTTAAGCAAGATCTTTGGTTTGTATCATGTATATAACATAATTTTATATTAATTCATAAATATAAAAATTATTCTCAAATGAAAGACATAGTGTTTAAAAGAACTGACACTGAAACTAAATTCTTTTATATAAAATCTATTTAAATTGAATAAGATACTTAACCTCTGTGCAGTTAAGTTTTGTAGCTTAAAACCCACAGTAGTCAGGCTTGAGTTAGAAATTTTCAAAAGAGCAGGAATCTTTGTTACTCAATGTCTAGAACAGTGCCTAACACTAAATAAGCACTCAATAAATACATTTTGAATGAACAGTGAGTGAATGAAAGATCTAACCTTTTTTTAAATTATCATTATTAGTGAAACACCATGAGGTACAGTTGTAGATTTACAATTTTTTGTGCTTGGGTTTCAATTATACAATGATCAAATACCCATCCCTCCACCAGTGCCCATTTTCCACCACCATGGATAATATCCCTCCCACCCCCATCCTCCCCATCCCACCCTGCCTCTGTGGCAGGGCAATCCCTTGTGTTCTCTCTCTCCTTTTGGGTGCTGTGGTCTGCAAAAGAGGCATTGAATGGCAAACATGTTCAGTCCACAGTCTACTTTCAACATGCATCTCCCCTCCTGGGAGGAGAAAGATCTAACCTTATCCCTTTTTTTTTCTGATCCATTCAAAGTCATGACTGAAAAGTACATTTTTATTCATCTGGGTGAGTTTTAGCTAACTTCATTGACGATATTACTTTTGGGAGTCTCAAATACAAGGAAGGGTACCCATTCAGTCTCTTATCTTGCCTTATCCAGTTTTTTTTTGTCTATCACCCCAATTCTGAGTGTATAATGTGATCACTAGAACTCAGGGTCTATTTCATTAACAAATGACAGTTGCTCTAACGGGAAGCTCTTCCCAGGTTTTTTCCTTCTGCGAAAAATTTTTTTAGTTCAGTGGCCAAAAATTATTTCTCTTACTTTTATCTCCAGCTGGACTATGCTTTAAAAAGATAGATGCCCAATTTTTACTAGTACTTCTAGTTATAATGTACTCATCTATTACATTGGTAGGAATAAAATTTCCTATAACTATTTATACCAAAGTGGTACAAAGTAAAAAATAGAAGTAGAAGAAAAAGCTGGAGCCTTGGGCCACTGACATAGTACAGCAGGTAAGGTACTTGCCTTGCATGCAGTCAATCCAGGTTTGATCCCTCACACTGCATATGGTCCCCTGAGCACAGAGCCAGGAATGAATCCTGAGCACTGCGGGGTGGGGTCTAAACCTTATAAGGCAATAATACTATGGTCAAGACACACGGTGTCTAAAAGATCTTTGGCTAAAGATTTTAAATAGTATCTTAAGGACAATGGGGAAATCACTGAATGGGTTAAGAAGAAGCACCAGGTGATCGGATTTGCAACTTGAAGAGTGATTCTGTCTACAACAGTAGAGTAGAAGAGCAGCTAAGGGACAACCAGCAGGACAGTGCTGTCCCCGTGATAAATGGGAATATTCCAAATAAGAAGTTGAGGAAGTCTTAAGAAATTTCATTTAGAGGCCGATATAAAGAGATAATGAATAAAGAGCTGTTACACCTCAAGACATATTTTAGATGAATTGGAATGGGGATAGATTATAGCTAGAAAAACCAGTTAGGAAACTATCTTTATAGATAATTCATAAGCAGGAGAGATATAGTCAGCAGAATGCTTGCCTTGCATGCAGCCAACCTAGGTTCAACATCCAATACCACATCATATGGTTCCCTGAGCACGGTGCACAGAGCCAGGAGTAATCCCTGGGCACAAGTCTGATGTGGCCCCACAAACAAACAAACAAACAAACAACAAAGACAAAGAGAGACTAAAAAATGCAGAGATTTATATACACCTGAAGCAAAAATATGGAGGGGTCTGCTGGCTTCATGCACTGTGACTGTCCTGTACCCAAACATATTTTATGCTCCTTTTTTTATTATAGTAAGCAGCAAAATTTTGGTGCAAGGTAGTCTCACAACAAATCAAGCACATCAAAAAAACTGACACAACAGTGACAGGTATTTTAAAATTATAATTCAAGTCTAGGGATCTCTTTCTCTCCCCCACAAAGATACAAAGATGGAACACATATATATTTCACTTGTACAGGAACATTTGAATTGTCAGAAAAGAGGAAGGAGAGATGGCAGCTAAATGCAAAATAAGATCCTACATTGCATCCTGAAGAATAGAAAACTAGAGAAATTTAAGTAATAGCTGTAGATTAACAGTTTTTTTTTTAATTTCATTTGCTTTTTGCAGTGCTGGGGATAGAACCTGTGCTCTCACACAAGCAAGACAAGTATTCTGCCACTGAGTCACATTCCCAGTCCATAAACAGTATTTATCTGCATTAATTTCCTGCTTTCGATAATCGGTAATAAGCTTAAGTTAGACCTTAGGGGAATCCGAGTAAAATATATATGGGTTCTATCTTTGTAACATGTTGTTATATACGTTATTTCAAAAATATGTAAATACCATCATTGTTGCCAAATTGTTTTAAAGTATAGACCTGATTTTTCAAGGAAGACATGTGCAGAACAAAGGCTGATAAGTTCAGTTAGAATAATACATTTCTTTGTGGCAGAGAGGGGTTGATAAGAAAAACATGGTATGGTTTTAAGTGAATATAAGACTGTTTTCTTACAGTTCGTAATGGTTTCTAAAGGCAATTCAAGAGGATGAGCTCTAAACATATTTTTTGCAATGACTACACGGTTAGATTAGGGTAAAGAGTGGCTCTGTGCAGAGTAGAACTCATTTGAACCGTGCTTCTTATGGTGTGTTTATTTTTTAAAATCGCTCTTCATTACCTTACAGTCATACCTCGGGGTGTTAAAACAGTTTCTGTGCACTCAGTGAAAGAAGTTAATTGAATGCAATAATTTATCATGTCTCCCTTTGCTCTCTAATTCAAGAGGGAGTGATTTTCTTAATCTCTTCTGCTATGGAGTCATTCTCCCTTTTGGCAGTTTTAAGCAAAACTATTACTCTTGATCAGGACTTTACTATTCTATAAGGTGATGGAGAGTTGGAAAGAACAAAGAAAGACAGTGAGGGAAAAAGCTCAGCCTGCAGGCAGTGTGTGGACCCCAGGGGGGCCATCCTACGACATACCTCTGCTGGGCTCACAGCAGAACTACGTAGAACCAACTGAGCATAAACCAGATGGATACACCAGTCTGGGTCTTGACATCTGCAACACTTTATGGAGAATTAAAAAACGTGAATGGTATCTATCCACACAGAAGCTCAGCTATTCACTCACAGGATTTATGCTGAAAGGTCTTTGAGTCATATAACCAAATATAAGTAAAACAGATAAAGTGACAAAATATATAAACAACAACCCAAAGAGGCACCATGACTATACCTGCAATATAACAGAAGCATTCTATTTCTTGATTTCCCTAATGAAGCAACATGGTGGAGAATGTAGGCCCACGTCTTAATTTCACTTCCTTTAAGCCACTTTATATGTCTATATTCTGCCTGACTTACTTATAAAACAGATGCAATAACATTGTTACCTTCCAGGGGACCTATGTAAATTAATGAATATGGCTGTAAAACATTTGCAAACATGAAGTGTTACATAAATACTTGCTAATTCCTTGAATGTGTTCATTATATTGCCTACTTTGAACCTTAATATTTGCTTATAACTCTACACTTCAGATTTCCCCAAGGAAGAAATTCCAACTTTACTTGCCTGTGGCTTATAGGCATTTCTTTATATAAGCAAAGTTCAATTCAAAAGACACAAAACCAGGAACAAATACATCTAACCAAAAGCCAAACAGTCTTCACAGATGTTCTTAGCCTCTGCATGCGCAAAATGCAATTTAGTACAGCACACTCATTCAGATCTCCAATTGGGGATTAAAACAGAAATGTCATCACTTACATTTAGTAAAAACTCAAAGTTCACATGAGTTTCAAATTCTATACTTAAGCAGCAAAAACTACTTTCTCACTATTCCAAAGGCAAAATCCTGAAAAGTTTATATCTTAACAAAATTTGAGCAATTTAGCCTCTATTACTCTATTTTTTAATATATTTTCTCAATGGATCACTTAAAATTAGTTAATAATGCTTTGTTTAGCTAGTTTGAATTATCACTGACAAAAACAGTGTCACGCTGAAAATTCAGAAGATGATTAATGAGATAGTACACAAATAGTATCTATTGTGCAGTAAGTACTCACTAAATAGAGCATATAAAAATTATCTACATATAATAATAATCACCTCTGACAAATCAGTTGATATGCAGTGTCAGTATTATAGAAAACTTAGGGAAATAACATGTCTATCTATACATTGAAACTATGATAATGAAACATAGCTGATGAGTAGCCCATGTATTGGAAAAAAAAACCTCATTACAAGAAGATTAATATGATTAAGAAAACAAATGCTTTGGCTGTGATAATTGTTAATCTGTTTTAAAATATATACAACTTTACAAACAATGATGAAATGCTATATATATACCTCAAAAGTTTGAATTGAAAGAGTGAAAATCACTCTAAGATAATACTTAGAAAAATTTAACTGTCAATTTTATTACATTCAGATTGCTTGCTTAACTAAAGGACTATGGTTATGACAAGTCAATATGAAATCTATAGGATGAATAACCACAAAAATGGGTTTCCAATTTTTAATCGGAAATAATTTTAGTAATGTAACAAGATAGTCTGACTCTACCTCAATATTTTGATACAAAATATAATGCATTTAACTATACAACTAAAATATATTTTAGTCCATTTAGATATAAAATATTGAAATGTAGAGAGAGAGAAGAAAAACAGACTAGGGGTGAGGGATGGGGGTGGTTACTGGAGGAAAACTGGGGACAGTGGTGCTGGGAAATGTACACCGGTGGAGGAATGGGTGTTAGAACACTGTATGACTAAAACCTAATCGTGAACAGCTTTGTAAGTGTCTATATCACAAGGATTCAATTTAAAAAAATTAAATACTCTTGCTAAAAAAATAAAATAAAATATTTAAATGTTAGATATAAATTGATTTAGTGCAAAGCAAAGTGTTCAAAATAGCTGAAGGATCTACCACAAGTCAGAATTGGAAGTCTGTCACAAACAATAACACAAGAACTGAAAATAAAATAATGAAAACATAGAGTTACAATGCTGTAAAGAAAAATGATGTATAGACTGAATGCAGAAAATACACCTCACCAAAAGAGTTATTTCATACCAAAAAATTATATTGACAAGAATGTTGGCAAGCCTTCAGACAGAAGTCATAGTTGACTACTAATGAGAACAATAATATGCAGAAAAATCTCATGGACTTAATAACTATGGGATATCTTCTGCTTAGAGATCACATTTTCAACTGCATTTTTTAGTTAATAAAGGAGGAGAAAACTATGTAAGAACTTAGGGTTTAGGCACTTGCATTGCACACAGCTGACCCAGATTCAGATTCAATCTCTGGCTCCATATATGGCCCTCCGACCACAGCCTAGAGTAAGCCCTGAACACAGAACCAGGAGTCATCCCTGAACAACGATGGGTGTATCTCCTCCCCCAAAAAACTAACTGGGGGGGGGGGCTCACTAACAGGTCAAACATAAAGAAACTTCACTCTATTCATACTTAGCATCTTTCAGGATAGTGACAGGATCCTATCTTGCTATCCTGCGAGCCTAAAAACACCTCAGTGTGCATCTGAGCACTCATACAGGAGAGAAGAAGCATTCGTTTCCTAAAAGACTCACAGGAACCACATCCCATCATGGAAAGTTTGTGCTGCCAAGATTCACATGAATGTGCTACATGTAAGAAAACCTTCAACAAGAAGTTGCTCATACTATAGAAAAGAAATTTTAACCATGACTGATTAAGGGAAACTCCTTATTTCCAACAGTCTAAGTATCATACCTTCCTGTTGACAGTTTAATGCTTGGGTAAAATCCTCCTGTATAAGGTAATAAACTGTGTATCTATTTAAGTTTCATAAAGGCTATTGAAAAATCATGATTCTTCATCTATGAATTATTTGCTCAAAACATTTCTTTTTAATTTTTATTAGTGAAATACCATGAGGTACGTTGTAGTCTGACAATTTTTTGTGCTTGGGTTTCAGTTATACAATGATCAAATACCCATCCCTCCACCAGTGCCCATTCTCCACCATTACCAGTCCCAGTATCCCTCCCACCCCCCATCCCCCCATCTCACCCTACCTCTGTGGCAGGGTGTTCCTTTTTGTTATCTCTCTCCTTTTGAGTGCTGTGATTTGCAAAAGAGACATTGAGTGGCAATCTTGTTCAGTCTATAGTCTACTCTCATCATGCATTTCCCATCCTGAGAGGAACCTCCCAACACCCTTTATTTGGTGCTCCCTTCTCTATCTGAGCTGCCTTTTCCCCTAGCGTGTGCAGCTGTCCTCAAAGCCATGGAGTAATCCTCCTGGTACTTATCTCGGCTATTCTTGGGTGTTAGTCTCCTATTTTTTACTTTATGTTCTTCAGATGAATGCAATCTTTCCATGTCTGTCCCTTTCTTTCTAAGTCATTTCTCTTAGCATGATACTTTCCATGTAGTACCACTTGTATGTGAATTTCATGACTTCATCTTTTCTTACAGCTACATAGTACTCCATTGTGTAGATGTACCAAAGTTTCTTTAACCAGTCATCTATTCTCCAGCACTCAGGTTTTTTCCAGATTCTAGCTATTATAAAGAGTGCTGCAATGAACAAACAAGTGCAGATGTCACTTCGACTATACTTTTTTGCCTCTCTGGGATATATTCCCAGGAGTGGTATTGCTGGGTCAAATGGCAGCTCAATTTCTAATTTTTTGAGGATCGTCCATACTGTTAGCCAAAAGGGATGAACCAGTCAGCATTCTCACTAGCAGTGAAGGAGAGTCCCTTTCTCGCCACATCCATACCAACACCTGTTGCTTTTGGTCTTTTGGATGTGGGCCAGTCTCTGTGATGTGAAATGATATCTCATTGCTGTTTTGATCTGCATCTCCCTGATGATTAATGAGGTAGAGCATTTTCTCATGTGCCTTTTAGCCATTCGGATTTCTTCTTTGAGAAAGTTTCTGTTCATTTCGTCGCCCCATTTTTGATGGGGTTGGATGTTTTCTTCTTGTGAAGTTCAACCAGTAATTTGTATATCCTTGATATCAGCCCCTTGTCAGATGTGTATTTGGAGAATATCCTTTCCCATTCTGTAGACTGTCTTTGTATTTTGTTCACTGTTTCTTTTGAGGTGCAGAAGCTTCTTAGTTTAAGATAGTCCCATTTGTCTATCTCTGTTTTCACTTGCTTAGCCAGTGGCATGACATCTTTGAAGATACCATTAGCTTCAATGTCATGGTGAGTTTTGCCAACTTTGTCTTCAGTGTACCTTATGGATTCTGGTCTGATGTTGAGGTCTTTAATCCATTTTGATCTTACTTTTGTACTTGGTGTTAGGAGGGACAGATCTGAGCCCACTTTTTTTGCATGTAGCTGTCCAGTTTTGCCAGCACAATTTGTTAAAGAGGATTTCCTTGCTCCACTTCAAATTTCTTGCCCCCTTATCAAAGATTAGATATCATATGCTTGGGGGGAGATGTCAGATTATTCGACCCTATTCCATTGGTCTGCAGCTCTGCCTTTTTTTCCAGTACCATGCTGTTTTAATTATTACTGCTTTGTAGTTGAGTTTGAAGTTAGGGAGGTTGATTCCTCCCATTTTATTTTTCCCCAGAATTGCTTTAGCTATTCGTGGGGGCTTATTGTTCCATAAAAACTTCAGGAGTGTTTGCTCCATTTCTTTGAAGAATGTCATGGGTATCGTAATAGGGATCGCACTGAATATTTACAGTGCTTTGGGAAGTATTGCCATTTTGACAATGTTAATTCTCCCGATCCGTGAACAGGGGATACTTTTCCATTTCCTGGTGTCCTCTTTTATTTCCTCAAGTAGTGTTTTGTAGTTTTCTTTATACAGGTCCTTTACTTACTTAGTTAAGCTGATTCCTAGGTACTTGATTTTCTGGGGCACAATTGTGAACGGGATTATTTTCTTCATGACTCTTTCTTTTCTTTCACTATTTGCGTATAGGAAAACCATGGACTTTTGGGTATTGATTTTATAGCCTGCAACTTTACTATACAAGTCTATTGTTTCTAGGAGTTTCTTGGTAGAGGTTTTAGGGTTCTCTAAGTATAGTATCATATCATCTGCATAGAGTGAGAGCTTGATTTCTTCCTTTCCTAGCTGGATGTCCTTAATATCTTTTTCTTGCCGAATCCCTATTGCAAGTACTTCCAGTACTATATTGAACAGCAGTGGAGAGAGTGGACATCCTTGTCTCGTCCCTGATCTTAGGGGGAAGGCTCTCAGTTTTTCCCCATTGAGAATGATGCTTGCTGTAGGCTTGTGGTAGATGGCTTTAACTATATTGAGGAAAGTCCCCTCTATCCCCATTTTGGCGAGGGTTTTCATCATAAACGGGTGCTGGAATTTGCTGAAAACTTTTACCTTGTTTTTCTAAGTCTGTTTCGTACAATTCTTATATTATGGATATTAGATATGCCTTTGCTATGGTTTGTAATAATCCTAGCTTTTGGAGGGAATAAATATTTGGTCAGTGAAAGAAGTGCAGTATTAAGACATTTCTCTCTTAAGTTATTATTAAGACATTGTTTATTATTATTATTATTAGCATCAATGTCATGAGATGAAAGTAATAGAATCAATACACAGAAAGTACTTTCAACTGGCAATTTCCCAAGAAATGATTACAAAACTAACCCAGCCTTTTAGAGCTTCTATTTTGACCAAAATAGAAGCATAGTCTCTGGCCCATAGGAAGTGCTTAATAAACGCTAACTAAATGAACGAGAAAGAAAGCTGGAGAAGAATACATATGCTGAATTATACAAATAGCTAAAGTTCTCCCAATTCAGTAAATGGGTGAGGACTGATGATTTAGTTCTTCGTGTGATAAAGGGAAAATATTCCTATTAGAATATCCCTAATTTCCAAGATGATTCTTTCTAGCCAGTGACTTGGAATGAGTGTTCAGGAACTTCCATTTTATTATGGTATCTGTTCTGGACCTTAAATTGAAAGATGAGAAAGCATTCTGGTAAAGGGCTTACCAAAAATGCCTCAGAAATAAGAACAAATAGTCTCCAAAATCATTTACAAGCTAAAAGCTTACTTCCAGTCAATGACATCTGCTGAAGTAAATGTCATGTCAAAGAAAGTAAGCCTCACTGGCCCTTCTCCACTTATTTTGTGGAAGTTACATAGAATTACAGGAGTTGAAATATAATCCCTGGGGGCCATCTGTTCATTCATAGATTAGATTTAAATTATACCAGAGAAGTAGAGAGATTCATCAAAACATATTTATATTGCTAGCACTTTTCTCTTGGCAAGAGAGATCACTGACTCACAATTAGGAACTCCTAGCATTTCAATCTTTTGTTATTATTCCCAAATGTGGCTTATAACTAGATGCCTATGAGATTCCCAAGATGTTTCTTTGACTCAGTTTGAAACTGTGTCCAGGTGCTTGACTGGTGAGACTAAAGAAGGTGCCATCTCCTTGTTTCCTGAGACTGGGGCTCAGATACTCTAGGATTGAAACTACGAACCTGTGCAGGACCTGCACTGTGGTAGGAAGTAATGGAGATGGCTGTACACACTGTGAATCATATGATTCGTAGACATGATGATAGTATCATGGAAATTTGTGTTAATTAAACCACATTCAAGTGTGAGCCACCAATAGGATGTGCCACTGTCAATCTCAGCTAATGATGAGGCTGCAACGCTCTATTCTGAATCATAAAATGTAAAAAAAGGAGACTCTAATATGGTTAAAGTGACAGAGCACAGGCTTAGCAGGTGCACTGACCTGGGTGGGATGTCCCTGGCACTTCATGACAGTCCACCCCCTGCACTGCCAGGTATAGATTCTATCACAATCACAAATCACAAATCATCCTGTTATTCGTCGATTGCCTCGAGCAGGCCCCAGTAGCGTCTCCTTCATCCTAGCCCTGACATTATATTCAAGGCTCTTTAGGAGAATGAGACCCATCATTGTTACTGGTATTTGGCATATTGGGTACGCCACGAGGAGTTTGCCAGACTCTGCCGTGTGGGCAGGCTACATTCGGTAACCTGCCAGTTTGTCCAAAGTAGGAATGAGATAATAAGATGTCGCATTTGTGGCCGCACAGTTCCGGGAGCTGGTTTTTATAGTCTCTGAGTCTTGGCCGCTGATGGGATTACACTGTGCCAGGGGCCCAGTTGGTGGGTGTGACCCCTGCCTACTGGAATTTGGAGGATCTGGGTGGAGGATGCTCGGCCCAAATCCGAGTAGGCTAAGAAGGTGCTGAGTAAATAACAAGAAATATCTAAAAAAAAAGGCAGTTCAAATTGGAGACCATTGCTAAATTTAAGTGAATACAGAACCATTGATGTGAGTTACTGGTAAAGTATATATCTTACATGTATGAGAACTGGGCTTGATCCTGAAATGCTCGTGCACACACATGCTCAAAAACACATATAATGTGTGCATGTGTCTATATCTATAGTTATTGTGTGTATATATCTCTACATGTATATGCATTATGTATATATGTGTATTATCTATCTACACATACACATATAAACTGAAATATATTATTACACTAATATCATGGCTGGAGAGATAGCAGAGCGAATAGGGCATTTGCTTTGCATATGGCTAACCAAGGTTCCATTCCTTGCACCCCTCCAAGAGTGAACCCTGAATGTAGAGCCAGGAACAAACCCTGAGAACAGCCAGGTGTGCCCCACCTCTCCCCTCCAAAATCAAAATTAAAAAAATCAATGTAAGCAAAGGCTCCAAAGATGAAGAGTGCACAAGTGGAACATTACATTAGGATTTCTAACTTTGAATCCTAACTGAATTTCCTGTATGAAGTCATGCTGTTGGTAGATTACACTTCAAGAATAAAACCCCCAAAGGGTGTGTGTGTGTGTGTGTGTGTGTGTGTGTGTGTGTGTGTGTGTGCGTTTTAACCTGTTACAGGCATTCCATTCCATATGAAGCACTAAATCCAACACTCAATCATCAAACAGAAATCCTACTATGAGCTACCACAGAGTAGGAGGGCTGGAAACCAGCAGTGAAGCTTTTGAGCAAAAGTAGTGCTAAGGTTAAGCTATAGAAACAAGAGGTAGTATCAAGGAACAGTATCACACAGGGGGCACAACTTGAATGCATAGAAAGTACAATCACAAACCAAGGGCTTAACCATTGCTTAATACTCATCACCACAGGTAAACATCTGCTTAGAGTCTGTTAGGGACTTCATAGCTTCCTTCTGGTTGGCAGGCATGTTGGGAGACTCTGGTGACCCTCTGGGCAGCCTGCCCATGGTGGTCCTTCCCCTTCTGTACTCTGACATGAACAGAGAGGTTCTGGGTCAAGGAAATGATTTGATGAACATTACTGGACTTGTAGTTTAACCATGCCAATGACATTGTAGTGAAGTTGCACTATATTTACTTCTCAGGGAAGAAAGGACTGCCGCACATTTGATATGTGAAAAGAAGCCTTGAAAGCAGACACCTCACCAAGAGCAAATAATAATTGAAGATGGATGAACTGAAAAGACATGCTCCAGCACAGCCACATGAGAGCTTTTGTGTATGTAAATTTGCTGCTTTTAAAACCACTGATATCCTGTTTCTGAAAACTTATTCCTGGTCTCTATTCTCCTCTAATAGAACCCAATCAGTTTCTGACAGCTCTTTCCCAAACAGCTGTCTTTCATTTAATTTCATTTAGTGTGCAAACAGTTTCAAGTTGCATGCACAAGCATACTGTGAAGAATTCATTTTCTTTAGTTTCCTGGCGACGATAGAAGAATTTAATAATTAAAAAAAAAAAAGCTGAACTTTGGCCTGAAATGTTGCTGTCCTGCTGAAATGGTAAATTATACAAGTGGAAATGATCCAAAGGTTATTTGGTGCACACACCCCCTCCACAATCCCCTGCAACACCCCCCCCCCACCTGTACCAGCATGCAAAAAAGGAGCCTAAACAGGGTTCTTTCATCTAATTATCTTGTCTTTTCAAAATCTTGTAAGAACATTCTCACCAAATAAATTTGGTCCAGACCTTCATAATTTAAAGAATGAACTTCCCTTGAGGTAAGAGCAATGGGAGTTTTGAGTGGAAAGAGAGAGAACTTAGGACCTATAAACCGGAACAGTACAGAATATAGAATTTAAAAAAATATGTATTGGGGTAAAATCCCAAATAATAATGGTGGGCCTGGTGTCAAAATATTGAATGTAATCAAAGTAGAGAGAGAGTAACGTGGAAATCATCTGCCCCACAGGTAGGGGGAGGGTGTGAGATGGGGGCTAAACTGGGGTTTTTGGTGGTGGAAAATGGGCACTGGTTAAGGAAATGGGTGTTTCTTGTATGACTGAGATTTAAACCCTTTATAACTGCTCCCATGATGATTCAATAAATAAAATTATAAAAAAAGAGGAAAAATTAAAAAAAAATAAAAAACATATGTAATCCCAGAACACATGAGCATACATACAGGAGTTTTATCAGGAAAAGCTAAATTCCTTTTTTGTTTGTTTGTTTGTTTGTTTGTTTGGGGGCCATACATAGCAGTGCTCAGGGCTTACTACCTGGCTCTGTGCTCAAAGATCACTCCTGGAGATCTTGGGGAACCATATGGGGTTCCAGTGATCAAACCCAGGTGCCTTTCCTGCTGTGCCTTTTCTTCAGCCTCGGAACTAAATTATTAAAAGAGAAACAATACTTCAAAATAGTTTAGAGTATATACTAGAGTTTAATAGTCATGGATTCAAATTCTATAAACGCCCTTCTAAGATGTAGTCCTCAGCTCCAAAATGGTCCTTAATAAAATTAACTAAGTTCTTGCCATATTTCAGGTACTATTCAAATGCTTTATATACATTAACTTATAAAGAAATGCTTGTACTATAAAATTTTATAGATTAAATAATTCAATGTCCTTAAAGAACTCAGAGCAATTCTTCATACGTTCAATAAATTGTTACAGCTATTTTTCCTATGGTTGTTCATGAAAACTTAAACTAGACATCAATAACACTTCAGCATCCAAAGACCTAACAAACAGAAATCAAAGTGAGTCATATCACTTTCCTCCCTTTCATTTAGCACAGGAATCAGCTCAACACAGACATGAGAAAGGAAGGGAATTCAGCTTTGCTCTTTACCTAAGTCATAATGATAGGAAGTGGGTTGTGGAATAATATGAAACAATTCCTACTTCTTGCAACACTGTCCTCTACTTCTTTTTTGTCTTTTGAAAGCTTACTACATCATTCTCTGAGTTTCTAACCCGCCCAAATCATGTGTCCTGAGGTGCTTCAAATCACCTGCAGTCCCTTGTACATATCATTGTTATCTTCTACAAATCCACGTTTCATCAAAAGTATGCTAAATGTACTCTTCCTATTTCTCAGCAGCTCCTATATGGAAGGGTCCTTGGAAATGGTGGGTATTGAGTAATATGCAATTTCTGTCTTAGAGATTCTAATCTACTCAATTCTCCACATCTATCTAATAAAACCAGCCGCCTATGTTCAGTTAAAGTACATGAACTCAAGGGACTATAACTCAAAAGCTAACTATAAAGCCATTTGTTCAAGAGATTTATCCCTTGTGAGATGGAAATACTTATTGTAAAGAAAAATAATCTGCTTCAGATTGAGTGAATAGATTCAACAGCTACCTAATATCATAATAGAGAAAATACATGAGAAGCCTGAATCTTGCTAATCAATAAAAAAGAATTTAAAGCCCTATTTTCCTTCCGGGGCTGGAGAGACAGCACGGCGGGTAGGGCGTTTGCCTTGCACGCGGTCAACCTGGGTTCGATTCCCAGCATCCCATATGGTCCCTTGAGCACTTCCAGGAGTAACTCCTGAGTGCAGAGGCAGGAGTAACCCCTGTGCATCGCCAGATGTGACCCAAAAAGAAAAAAAAAAGCCCTATTTTCCTAATAATAAAAACCACTAAACTTGGGAAAACTGGTAAACTTTATAAAGTTTTAAGAAGTTTTTAAAAACTAGTTTAAAACTTCAAGAAGTATTTAAAAAATAACTTAAATTCCTCATTTCTGGGCCAGACAGCTGGCACAGGAAGGAAAGGCACCTGTCTTGCATGTAGCCAACGCCAGTTTGATGCCTGGCATCACATGGTTCCCAAAACGCACAATCAAAACTGGCTAATTTCTTAGAATATTTTTTAGCTGTCCACTGATAAAAATCATTTTGTCACAAAAAGCAAGATGAATGGTATCTCAAGAGTTCATTTATGGAGCTGGAGTAATAATTGGGTACTCTAATAGTATATTAGAGAGTCTAAACTACTCAATTCTATCTAAGTAATGAAACCAGTCTTCTATGTTCAGTTGAAGCACACGAACTGAACGCTGTTGACCTGGGTTCGATCCCCAGCATTCCATATGGTCTTCTGAGCACCTTCAGGAGTAATTTCTGAGTGCAGAGCCTGGAGTAACCCCTGAGTATCGCTGGGTATCACCCAAAAAGCCAAAAAATAAGAGTCCATTTAATTCTAACATGAGAATTTTAAAGTCTTTCTAGCATAAAACCATATATACTTTTAGAAATTCAAGTAACAAACGGTCATTATTTAAATTATCCATGCCTGTTAACTTTAAAAGTTGTAAAATAAATCATCTTTTTAAACTAACATTCAAATCTCTTCTGCTCTGAAGAAGAAAAAATAAAATTTAAAATAAATATGCCATGTCCCAGTAAGGCTACTGAAAGCAACAGCTATGAGGTTAATTAGGGATTAAGGGAGTTGAATTCTAAGGTTTATTTTTCACTTTGAATGAGGCAGAAGGACTTAAAGGCAACAAGGGAAATTGCTAGTGAGGAGGGCCAATGAGTGGAAGAGTTGACTGAGGTGAACAATTCCAATGTGTCTGAAAACTAAAGTTGTGTTACAGAATTCTCTCTTTGTATGCTGAGACCCTGGCTGGCACTGACTACAGGGATACTGAACAATCAATTCGACAAGAGGCTAAAGCATATTCTGTTTCAAAAGGGCAAGATCAAAAATAAAACGGGTGATGCCACTGCTTTGTATTATCAAGCACTGATTCCCGCTCCTTGTTTGGCCAATATTACCAACACTAGCACTAGCTTGGACTAGAAACCACATTTAGTACCATGGCTCCTCACTGGTTTAACTTCAAATCCAATATAACTGGTTACTTTATCTAGTCCCCTTGAATAATAAGGAATATTGTCTAGCAGCAAGTAAACAGAGGATCCACAGGCACACCCTAAGCAAATAGTATGGGAGAGTCTGGGGGTGAGGGGGAATGCCCCCTGGTTAAAAAAAAAATTATCTTCTCTACCAGGCTCTTTATTTTTCTCAGAAAACTGTTTCCTGTTATATAACAATTTGACTAGGACTCACACTTCTCACTTGCACCATGCCAAAAAGTTCAAGAAACAAAACCTACTTCAACTCCATGTTTACAAAAGAAGTAGATGTGTGCGAATTCATACCATAAACTGGGCTCAAGGCCACATTCTAAGAGTCATATTCAACCTGTCTGCATTATATCAAACCATAAATCACCACTGCACTGACCCCCCAAGTCTCTTGTGCTCTGGCCAGGGAGTATTTCAAGTGTGCACCCAAGTGCCATGAAGAACAGAGTATTCAGGAAGAGCAGTTTCTAAATCAACTCCGTGCTTTTGAAAATAAACACATTTCCCAGTGATGTAATTACAACAATATGCCACTCTTGGTTTGAAAATTAATATAACATGAAAGATTTTTTTAAAGAAACCAAAAAGGAAGTGCAAATAAAAATGACATCACATTGTTTTGTATCGGCTCTTGCCTGTATATAACAAAGCTAGCTGGTATAAAGCGTATCAACAGATAATTTTTTAAAAGGGTAAAAGTCTTCAAGGATGATGAAAGTCTAGATTATCCTATACTCGAATTGAAATGACCCAAACATACATAAATAATCCAAATTAATCTAAACCACAAAACCAAAGAAGCTTTTTTTTTTAACTGCATGTAGCAACTTTATGGAACTGTAACTCACATAAAAGAAACTTAAAGGGCCAGAGCAATAGTACAGTGGATAGGGCACTTGCCTTGCATGTGACCAACCCAGATTCGATTCCCCACACCACCCCAGCCTGTCGGTAGTGATCCCTGAGCACAAAGCCAGGAGTATGTTCTGTACAATGCCAGGTATGACCTAGAAACAAACCAATGACAAAATAATATATACTACTTAGTTTAATTATATTTACATAGTTGTGCAATCAATACCTATGTCTAAGTCCAGAACATTTTCATTTCTCCCAAAAGAAACTTAACACTCATGAATAATTACTCCCCATCTCTCTTTCTAAATCTGAGCAACCACCTTTTCACTTTGTAGATTTGCATCTTTGGGCTATTACACACAGATTAATATACTATATATCTTTCTGTGAGTAGCCTCTTCCACTGGACATAATACTTAACCTTGTTATAGTATGTGTCAGTACTTATAACTTTACACAGTCAAAACTATCCCAATTGTATGACATACCTCATTTGCTTATATGAATTATCTGCTGATAAACAATTGGGTTGTTAGTAATAGTAGGGCTATCATGAATAATGTTATTGTGAATATTCATGCATAAGTTTTTGTGTGAACATATTTTCAACTCTCCTGAGCATATTGAACTGCAAGTCATAAGGTAACTACAATTTAATGGGGGTTTTTTGGTGGTTTTGAATTTATTTATTTTTTTATTGAATCACTGTGAGCTGCAGTTACAAAGCTTTTATGCTTGGGTTTCAGTCATACAATGATCGAACACCCATCCTTTCATTGATTTTTTTTAATTGAATCACAGTGAGATAGTTACAAAGCATTTGGTTTTGGATTTAGCAAGGCATATGGTCCAGCCTGCTACCTCTCCAGCCCATGTAATTTGTCTTTTTCTTTGTTTGTGTGTCTTGTTTTTATTTTGTTTGTTAGGATTTTGAGCCACATCCAGAGGTTTTCAAGCTTTACTCCTGGTTCTGAGCTCAGGGTTCATTCCTGGTGGTGCCTGGGATAGAACCTGGGTCATCTGCGTGCAAGACAAATGCCTCACATGCCCTATCTACTGTACTGTTTACAGACCACTGTATTTTTACTTGTTGCTTTCTATTTTCTGAATACTAGGACATTATAAATATAACATTTACAACCATTTTCTCCCATTCTGTGAGCTATCTTTATATTTTCTTGATGGTGTACTTTAAAACAAAAAAGGTTTTTGTTTTGGCAGCCACAACTCACAGCTGCCACCATGCTAACAGCCCAATTCCATTGCTTCTCAACAAGTCTCTGCAGAGACAGAAAACTGAGAAAAATTTCAGATACAAGTTTTAAGGCTGAGAATTCTGGGATCTTCTCAGAGTGGAGGTTGGAATCTTTCCCTTAGCCCCAGTATTTCCCAAAGCCCTGGCAGCCCCATCCACATCCCACTTTCAGTAACTTTTATTTTTTCAAAAGAAAGAGAAACAAGAAAAAACTGTTTTTAAAGAATTTCACAAATGTGCCAAAACGAAATGTTTAGTTTGGGGGTTCTTATAGTTTTTCAGAACGCCACAGATAGATCTACTAAAAAAAAAAAAAGAAAGAAAAAAACTATAATATTCAACCAAAATTCAACTCATTGCCATATGCAAACTGTAAAAAAAAAAAATCCTTCTGATGTTTCAACAGACTGCGTTTTCATTTCCTGTAGTTTTATCTTCCAAAAAAGATTAGAAGCTACTGTTCTGCATTGAAGACCTGGCAAAAAAGACTTTGAACATTCAAAACTTGACATTAGTCATTATTAATTGATTTGAAAACCATTTTTTCCACTTTTATTTTATTACCATAGCACAAATCAAAGGAGGATGATCCTAAAACTGCTCTAGATAGGATAAAGAAATAATAAAATCTTTTAGAGGACCAAACAAGTAGAGACCACATAATCCTGTCATTAACAGTGCTAAACTTTGCTTCTGTCCTTTTTGTTTCAACAAGGTCACTTGTTTCACCAAACAAACGTAACCACTCTAATAAACAGGAATTAAAAGACCTTTCTTATCACAATAAAGACAGAAATCTATTTATAATTTTAAATAGTAGTCTCTCTTTTTCTCTCTCTCTCTCACTCACTGTCCGCCCCCTTCAGGGATTACTCCTACTGTTGCTCAGAGGACCATATGGGGTGCCAGGGATCGAACCCAGAACCTGTAGGAGAAAGGCAAGTGCTCAGCCTACTATACTATCTTGCCAGCCATTTAAAGTAACACTTCAAGGATTTTTTTTAAAAGGAGGGGGCTCAGAGTGACAGTTCAGTGCAGAAGACTCTTGCCTTGCATGTGCCCGACCTGGGTTCGATACCCAGCACTCTATATAATTTCCAGAGCCCACCAGGAGTGATCCCTGAGTGCAGAGCCAAGAGCACAACCAGGTGAGCCAATTTCCAAAAAAGTAATACTTTAAGGTCAAATCAAAGGAAGACAATTTCAAATAATATATTTGAGGTCTGAAATGAAATCCAAATATTGTTACCCAGTACACATTATGCAATGATTTCAAGGTCTTCCTTTTGTCCTTTTAAAAATAAGAATTTTTTAAAAAATGTTAAACATGTGAAATTAGTAAATTATCTGCCAACAAAATATAATAAATGTAGAATTATAAATATATATCTGCTCTCATAATTTATAGTTGTATGATTTATAAATATGTAATTATAAATACATAATTTATAAATGCACAACTTTATACTACTTCTACAAAGACCACCACTAACAACCTGAAATTTTCTACACAGACAAATATAGTCAATCATACACCGAACTGTAAATATTAGTATTGACAAATATAAGTGATCACCTTTTATACAAAATGAAACTATGCACATATCTAAATCCTCAGTATAAGATTACAGTATGAGTACCAGAGAACCCAGAAGCTTTAAGTAACGTTGGAAAACATTTACCAATTTTACAGTGTAAGAAGCAGAAACTAAGTTAATTTAGAAATTTGCCCAAAGTTAGTTACTACTAGAGTTATTCCTAAGTCTTACCATTTAGAAATCTCTGGTATTTTGCTCCTTGCATAATTTTAAAGATAAACACAGCCCCCTCACAGATCTTTCTCAAATGGGTGGTAAGCCAAAATCCTGAAATTTACTTTAAATTGAAGAAGGTATAAACTATTCAACTCTCTCCTATTGTTGAAAAACCTCTCACTTGTCAGGGGGGCACTTCATTTCATTTCATCCCAAACAACAGCCCTGCTTTCTGGACAGACTCAATAGCCTACTCACATCTTTTGTCATAAGTAAACAAGTTAAAATAAAATGTAAACCTTATGAATTTAGTTAACTCCTGTGCAAGCACAGTCAAATGATGGCCTTGATTTTCTCGGTTGAGTGCCTAAGAATTCAGAGTTACCAAGCCCTAACCTGCACCCTGTGTAATAAAGGAAGAATGAGATCTCATTAAGAAGCTCATGAAGGAAAGTTCTTGGTTTCATGGGAAGTGAATGAAGTCTATCATGGATTCCTTGTGATCCACTTACATGAATCAGGTAGGCCCATAATCACCCAACTGCTATGTGAACAGACACACGATGTCAACAGAGTCTAGAGATAACTGAACCAAAGCCATCATGTTTATAGAAAGACTTTATAGTGATGAAAAGTACTTCACTGAATGACTGCTAGTGGAATATGCAATGAAGTGGGTAGATTAGATAGCAGATTTAAGACACAGAATTAAGCTTGATTCACACCAGGTGACCTTAGGCCTAAATTGAAATACTTTGCTTCTCAGTTTATCTACTTTTTTAATTAATCGCAAAAGTGTTTTATTTATTGGGTTGGGAGTGGAAGAGTTTCAGACTTCTGACAGTCTCAGGCTTGCTCAAATAACCAAAGAATACATGGTGCATTGTCAGTCCTTTTTATTAAGAAACAAAACGAACAAACAACAAAAACGAAGCAGCTCTTTACCTTCTCTCCTATCTTGCAAGTTTCTATGAAATCCTAAATCTCCTTTGTTTATTGACATATAATCTTTTGACAATTCTTTAAACTCTGCAAAATCACACAGAAATAGAAACTGCCTCTTAAGCCTGACCTGACATTAAATACTAAAACTTCTGTAGATTGTTAGCAGTAAAAATGCCAAATAAAAATCTCCCGGATACATGCTCTCACTCCGTGTATGTAGTTACCTTGAGTTTCTGGGATTTGTCTCCAATGTAAACAATCTTATTGACACACTGAAGAGGTTACCTCAGCCCTTCTGAAAATTTTGACTGAGTTAATTCTAGTCCCTACACAAAAAACAAAAGAAAGAAGGGCAAGGCAAGCCACAACTACTATGGACCGACAAATGTCCACTATCATTTCTATGGGGAACAAATATCCTAACCTGAAATATTCCCTACATGCTGACAGAAATAAGTAGCTATAGCCTTCACCTAGCCACACTTTTGTCTTAACGAGTTTAAGAAAATTTGTCACTAATTTTTTAAAATAAGTTTTAAAAGGGGTTGGAGCTATAGCACAGCGGGTAGGGAGTTTGCCTTGCACGCAGCCAACCTGGGTTCGATTCCTCCGCTCCTCTCAGAGAGCCTGACAAGCTACCGAGAGTATCCCGCCCGCACGGCAGAACCTGGCAAGCTCCCTGTGGCATATTTGGTATGCCAAAAACAGTTACAAGAAGTCTCACAATGGAGACGTTACTGGTGCCTGCTCGAGCAAATTGATGAACAATGGGAGGACAGTGCAGTGCTACAGTGCAGTGCAATCCTAAATTTGAAGCAGTCACTGTCACTGTCCTCCCATTGTTCATCAATTTGCTCGAGCAGGCCCAGTAACGTCTTCACTGTGACACTTGTTTCAGTGTTTGACATATCGAATACGTCACGGGTAGCTTGCCAGGCTTTGCCCTGCGGGCAAGATACTGTTGATAGCTTGCAGGGCTCTCTGAGAGGGGTGGAGGAGTCGAACCTGGGTCAGCCGGGTAGGCCACATGCAAGGCCAACACCCTACCCGCTGTGCTATCAATGAAAGTATAAAAAAAGCAGCAGCACATGTACACATGTGTGTGTCTGCTTTTCTTTCATATTCAGCCTATTCTCAAATAAAATGTAGGAAAGTGGCCCTTCCTAATGTATACTCACATTTGAAATAATATTTTTTTTCCACATGGGGAAATGAGAATGAGAAATTACCATAGGCCTGGAGGCAGAGCTAAACCACTATGACAGTAGTCAGAGCACCCACACTGCATTTTCAGCACTAAAAGTAACTGGTACATGAGCTCATCTAACAATTTTCATTCTTCACCTACAGGTTGCCTAATTCTGAACTACTTCATCTTTTTTTTTTCTTTTAAATCACATTTTCCACAGCTGGAAGAAAAACATAACAGATCGAAGCATAACCTGTTCATTTATTTCCTAGCTGTTCCCACAAAAGTTTTTCTGTGAAGAAAAAACTGTAATCACTAATTCAAGTGAGGTTTTGAATGATACCAGAAATCATTTAATTATTTTATCAAGTATTCTTTATAAGACAGTAAAATTCGCTGCTGTAGTTCTTTCAACTATACATAATATTGACGTCTAATTCATTAATGAGAAATGCACTGGTATAGAAAAAAAAGGTCAAGGAAGCCAAAAAATATAGTACAGAGAATAAGAATTATTTTAATTGCTCACAGACTCCCTGATATTGCTCAAGTTCAAGTAAAATTCATTCATAAAGTTTTTTTTTTAAGTAAGATCCAATGGATGGGCAAAAGACTGGGTTCATGTCCAGTATAGAGAAGAGCAAAGCAACACACTTCCAGATAGTATTAGGCTTTCCCATTAAACCTCTATGTAGCAGGGGTTTTACCCATCTCTAAGGCAAATCAGGAAGTAACAGGACAGAAAAAAACTTGAAACTCATTTTTTAAAATAGAAAATTTGCATTTGATTATTTCCCCCTCTAGAGTTAAAGTCATCAGAAATGCACTTCTATCTTCTTCCTTGTCTAACTCATAATCTTGACAAGGACCAACTCTAATCTGAGAATGAACTAGGTCACGAGATAAGACGAAACAGGAAGAAAGTCTGAACTGCTCCCACCCTTTGAAATTTTAACTCCTATCCAGGCACTCCCTCTCACCCCATACTCCTCTCATAAAATGTGGTATTTATTTATCTTTGATTCTCCTCAAAGGTGCCTGAAGAAAACTGTCGAGGGAGCTGCCGCCCTCCAGATTTAATCGGTTTTCCTCAGTTGTTGGGCAGCTCTAAATGCAGAAACCAAAAACTCTTCCGCTCGATTGGGCTTTCTCAATGCAAGAGCAGGCACAGCCTCACACAAATTTCATCTAAGCGGAACAATAACAATATTAAGTTCCCTCCTCTCACAATGGCCCTGTGTTACTTGGCTGGGTTGTCACTCCACCTGTCAGCTGCCACCTGACGACAACAAACTCGAAAATTTACAGTTTTCTTAGGAATGTTCTTTCTTTTTTTCCCCCTTTCGACTCTACCTTTCTGTAATTCCTATTCTTCAAGGGCAGGGGGATTTATTTAAACCTATTTTTATAACTGAGCAGCAAAGGTGTCTTGTTCACAAATGGAAAACTGCCATAGGGCTGTCTTTATTCAGGCAGTATGCAGTCACATAGCAAGGAACGGCAAACAAAACTATGTTGTTGTTTTTGTTGTTTGTTTTGTTTTTGTCTTACCATGCAAAGGAGTATAAGAAAGAATTTTTTTTCCTAGGTTGGGCTGGAAACCTGGGGAAAAGAAGAGGTATTACCTGTATCTAATTACAGAAAGACAATCTTGCATCCATCCACAACTCAGGTCAACTCAGAGACATAAAAACCCCAGACCCTTTGACATGTCCCTGAACACCATGATTAAATATGGACAGGAGGAGGCCTGTCCTCTGACACACCCTTCTCTGCTAAGAGTCTCTAAGACATAAAAAGCAAGCTGTGATGCAGGTAAGATAGAAAGAACTGGGTGACTGATGTGAGGTGTCTGACGGCCATTGAGATGCTTGAGTGACTAGGTATGGAGTAGTGCCATCACCAAGGTAGGAAACAGAGTTGGGAAGGGAGAGGGGGGAATGGTGGATACAACTTTATAGTGAGGAGGACAATTACATATGATGGTCCAGATCATCTCAAGTATCAGTTGGGCATCCAATTAGAGATGTGTTGAAGGCAACAGAGAATCTACAGCCTTCCTGAGAACAAAACTAGGGACCACACCAGGAGGTGCTTGAGGGCTACTTCCAGCTTGGTGCTCAGGGGACCATGTGGTGCTGGGGACTGAACCCAGGCCTCCAACATGCTAAGCATGCACTCTGGCCCATGCACTCCAGAAACTATTTTCTGGGCCCAAATTTTCCTATTTGTATGTTCAGATGAACATATTTATGTGCTCATAAAAATGTTTATCTTTATTTTAAAACGTGAACTTAGAGAAATACAAATTTAAAGACTAAATTTTCAGTCTTTTATAAGACCAAAATAACATAAATTTAACTCTTTATGGTCAAGATTAAATAGTAGGAGCCTGGAATGAAATTTTAATATGCTAGACAAGGGTAAATTCACATGAAACAAAGAAAAATAAGTAGGTGGTGAAATGAAGTAGGAAAACAAATGAGTAAAATAAATATACACACTCCTAGCAGTGATGTGATTTAACTATCATGTCAGAAAACTCTGACCTACTTGTACAAATACAAACATTTGTATACTTATATTCATTAACAGCAAAGTAGTATGTTGTAGGTCATGAGAAATACATCCAATAAAAACAAATTTAAAATTATGAAATTGAGGTTTAAAAATACAAAAATAATGGTAGAAATGGAATTAGTGCATATTGTGTAGGGACTAGAGCAATAGTGTGGCAGATATGGTACTCGCCCTGCACACGATCAACCCAGGTTCAATCCTCAGCACCTCATATGGTACCCTGAGCCTGCCAGGAGGAATCTCAGAGTGCAAAGTCAAGAGTCAGCCCTGACCACAAACAGGTGTGGCCCCAGAATCGCCCCCCCCCGCCAAAAGAGCATTTTGTTTAATCTTCTTGAACGGAATAACAATGTTCAATAACATAATGTTCAGTAACAATAAGGAAATAACATTGTTATGCATTATTAAATAACATTCCCCTTCCTTATTTAATCCTGATTATTTAGATCATTCTTTTCCCCATTGAACTATCTTGGCATTGCTGTCAAAATTCAGTTGACAGCACCCCAGCGCACAGCACTCAAGGGTGTGCATAAACAAAAAATAAAACAAAATTCTCATCTGATCTTATAGAGTCACAATTTTTTTAAATTCATGAATATTATTATTGAAATTTTTTGCTTTTTCTTTTTTATGCATTTTTATTAGTGAAACACCATGAGGTAAAGTTGTAGACTTACAAATTTTTGTGCTTGGGTTTCGATTATACAATGATCAAATACCCATCCCTCCACCAGTGCCCATTTTCCACCACCATGGATCCCAGTATCCCTCCCACCCCCATCACCCCCAACCCACCCTGCCTCTGTGGCAGGGCATTCCCTTTTGTTTTCTCTCTCCTTTTGGGTGTTGTAGTCTGCAAAAGAGGCATTGAGTGGCAATCATGTTTGGTCCATAGTCTACTTTCAACATGCATCTCCCATCCTGGGAGGATCCTCCCAAAACCCTTTATTTGGTGCTCCCTTCTCTATCTGAGCTGCCCCTTCCCCTAGAATGCCCAGCTGGCCTCTAAGCCATGGAATAATCCTCCTGGTACTGATCTCGGCTATTTTCGGGTATTAATCTCCTATTTTGTTACTTTATGTCCCCCAGATGAATGCAATATTTCTATGTCTGTCCCTCTCTTTTGAGTCATAATTTTTGATGATTATTCTATGACTATAGCATTTAGTGAGTTTTGAAATTAGAACATTTGTGCCCTTCAACTTGTTTAAAATGACCCCTGTGCAAGGAGCCAAAAATAGGTCTGAGTACCACAAGGTATAAAATAACAAGAAAATAACAAGAAAACAAAATTAAGGAACATAATGGCACAATCACATTCTCCGTGAATATGGATCTTGTAGAAAAGTGTCCACAAAAAGTATAGTGTAGTCAGGGAGAAAAATAGATGAGCTCTAAAGTTATGCTTGGCTGTAAATCTTGGTTATGTTACTTACTGCTTTATGATCCCAGACACAATAGCTTCACTTTTCTGAGTCTATTTCCTTTATCTACAACTTGTAGGAAGTAATGAGAAATAAATGAGATGATATAAAGTGCTGGTGTATTGCTGAATATGTGGACATAACATAAATGATGGGGTCTGGAACTGAGCACCAAGAGAACAATAGAGAAAAATATAGAATTCCTAATAGTGAGGAGAGAGAAATATGGAATTCTTACCTGGAAGAAAAATTATTTATATTTTAGTATATAAATATGTAATCCCATCAGCGGCCAAGACTCAGAGACTATAAAAACCAGATCCCGGACGAGAACAGTGCAGTCTGCCCCCGTGCCTGGCTGTTCCTCGCCAGGGCCCGTTGGAGGGGAGCGGGTTGAGCTTTCCTCCCCGCCCCGACCAGGGCTCCGGCAGCCGACGACCTCCAGGACCAGACACCACCATGCTGAGACTACTCTCCGCACACCTGAAGGTACCGGCAGAGGGACAAAGCCACGTGGGTTCTGGGGCTGAGATCTCCAAGCCTACTTGGATTGGAGTCGAGCATCCTCCACCCAGATCCTCCAAATTCCAGTAGGCGGGGGTCACACCCACCAACTGGCCCCCTGGCGCCGTGTAATCCCATCAGCGGCCAAGACTCAGAGACTATAAAAACCAGATCCTGGAACCGCACGGCCGCATTTGCGGCCGTGCGACATTTTATTATGACATCTCATTCCTACTTTGACAAACTGGCAGGCTCCTGAATGTAACCTGCCCACACGGCAGAGTCTGGCAAACTCCCTGTGTCGTACCCAATATGCCAAATACCAGTAACAATGATGGGTCTCATTCTCCTAAAGAGCCTTGACTATAATCTCAGGGCTAGGATGAAGGAGACGTTACTGGGGCCTGCTCGAGGTAATCGACGAATAACAGGATGATCTGTGTGATCTGTGATTTTAGTATAAGATGCCTAAAGAGTGCCTCTAGTAATGGGAGCATATCATATTCCTAAGGAGTTTTGGTCGGTGAAAATAAGTTGAGAACACAGTTGTAGATCCAGAACTTTTTTGCCTTCTTTCAGTTGTACATAATTAGTATTCAGTGTTTGTTATTAATATGAAGAACTTACACATCAAATGATAAACACTAATAAAATAACCCATTCATCTAATTTCCAAGTAACCACCCACATATCACTTTTGTATATCATCAGGTTTAAGATGCAGCCAAGAGAACACTTACAATAAATGACTTAATTACAAACCTATACTTGCCAGGAAAAGAATTTTAATTTAACAAGCAACATAAAAAACTAACCAGAGCATGTTCCCAATAGTAACTACTTATTTTGGCGGGTGTACACATGTACTTGAAAAGAAACATCTGCTTGCCTTCTTCCAGATATCTTCACCTAAGGGGAAAAAAATGGAAATTCCTGCTTCTCCCACAAAATGCTTTCAAAGTCAATGAGATAGCGTTAGTGCAGAGCCTTTTTCTTCCTTATAGGCATCCCACTTATTAATTACTATGCAAAATTTTCTTTCTATTTTGCTTCAGTTGCCATTTTTTAGAGTCATCAACTAACATATGAAAGGGTCCCCTTTCCAAATGATAATCACTTCATTCCCAGAAAAATTTTCAGTCTAGAGCACACTATTATTATGTAAAACCCTCCCTGGGTTTACAGTGTTGTTTTGCCTACTGTATCTCCAATCCCCATTTTCTCCTATGCTACATAACTAAAAGCACTTTATTATCTGGCATGTGTCTTGACTATGATTCATTTGAAAAATATAAAATATTTCATTGTGTGTGTATATATATGTACATATATACATATATGCCTATATTATATATGGTGCAGGGAATAAAAAATATTAAGGGACTGGAGAGATGATATAGAGTCCAAGTTGCTTTTCTTGCATGTGGCTGACCCCAGTTTATGCCCAGTACTTGTATAGTCTTTCAAGCTTCCGGTCCCTGAACACAAAGCCAAGAGTAGCCTCTGAGTAATGCTAGTTGTGTACCCCAACCAAACCAAAAAAAAACAACTTCCTTCCCCCCCCCCCCCAAAGTGGTAATGTATTCAGCATAGCCTTCCTTGGCTCTTCAGGAAATCTAACTGAATTTACTAAAATACTAAAATCACTTTTATAACACAATATCCATAGTGTGGCATGGCACATTCGTTTACATCAAGCCACTGCACTATGTCCAAAGTAAGAGTCTACTATCTCAAATATTGCTGCAGAGGTGACATTCAAATGAATAAAAACTTAAGTGCAAAGGAAAAAAAAAGAAAAAGCTTGTCAGAGTATATCAATGCTGGAGGTTTACAAGGCTTGATGCTCTGAACATTTGCTTTCAAGCAAAGTCTGAGGGTCACTGTTCATGACCATTTCTCGCCACATTATAAAGTTCGGACTGGTATGTGACTCTGAAGTCAAGGGAAAAGTGTTTGAGTTTACATAAGAAAATAATTTAGTCACTCTAAAATCAGGAAAGCAACTCATCAATCACCATTTTTTTAAAGCATCTCTAGCTTTTGCCTTCTTTCCCAAACCTTAACTTTAAATCCAAAATGTTATTGCTTGTGAGACAAAAAAAAAAGTCACAAATGTATGCTACCTGCATCTCCCACTAAAAAGCACCACCCTCAAGTGAGTATTTAATACAAAATATCTTTTCCCAGAACCTTCACTTTCACATGTACATAAACATGGACCTGATGCAGAGGTTACCACAGACCCACATTCCAAGGAGGGGCAAAGCTAGGAGGGTGGGAGGGATTGTACAAAATGCAAGAGAAACTCTTGGCAAGGATGGCAATTTGAGAGGCCCAGGCAGACTGGGATATATGGCTTTGTTCCATCAAAAGGTTGTTTGAAGCACAGTATTTTATTTTTATAGGAGGGTATTAAGTTCAGAGATCTCCGATACACCCCAGGGAACCAGCAAAAGCTGGTCTCAGTACTGGGCCGGCCCCCCTGCAGGGTCATTAATGAAGGTGGAGAACTGTGAGTGAACCCAAATAAAACACAGGAAAAAAGAGAAAAAGGACTCTGAGCTGGGTCTATTCCTTTTATTCCAGGGGAGCAACCTTTTCTGTACTTAGGGACTAATGAGTCATGAACAAGAGGTGGGAACAAATCACACAGTGCGTTACCAGTGGGGAACAACACGGTTGGGCCTTTGTTTTCAGTAGCCGGTTCAGTTTTCAGAGCATTTCCCAGCAAGGACCCAAAGGGACTTGAACAAAGAGAGCGTAGCCGTGAGACACTTGAACTGTCTACATGAATTCCCCAGAGAATTGGGTGCTTCAGTGGTGGTGGAGTGATGGTGGTGAGAGAGAAAGAGGACCGACAAAGGGACAGGAGAATTAAACACTGCTTTATCTGAATAGTTTATAAAAACGTCCCCTCCCCCACCCCAACACACACACACACACACACACACACACACACACACACACACATACTTACTGTGAAGGCACTGACTTTTTTTTTTCTGGCATTTTATATCTGGCCTCTTTTTATTTTTTTTAATTCTTATTAGTGAGACACCATGAGGTTCAGTTGTAGACTTACAAATTTTTGTGCTTGGGTTTCAATTATACAATGATCAAATACGCATCCCTCCACCAGGTGAAGGCACTGACTTTTAAAGGGAGGACAGGAATAAAGCCTAAACAGATATTTTATTTTTCTCTCCTCACTACTTATTTAAGAAGGGCCTTTACAGTGTTCAGGTTTTAATTGCCTCCCCCACTCTTCAATTCCTTCTTCAGTTACGCCCCAAAAGCAAGGAATAATATCTGATGCTTCTCTCTCAAGGAGGAAAACTAGCAACACAATCGCCCAACACACATCACTCCCCCCCTTTATCTCTCCATCCTCTCCTCACCCTCCAACCCCCCATGTTGCCCCCCATTACTCACACACAACCCACGGCATTGCCGGTGCAAGGAAAACCTGACTGGCATGACTGACAGTAGCAAATGAGGCAACATGAGAAAGTTCCCAGAGATCTTAAGAAAAGGAAGAAGAGGAGGGAGAAGGGAAAAGGGCAAGAAGTATGAAGGCATAAAACACAGAATCTTCTAATTGAGATACATTAGGAAACATAATGGGGAGCCTGTACAATCTGATTCACTTTCATATAATTTAGTGTTACTGCTTCTTTCATCCTTATTGACTATGGTGACCTGTAGGCCAATTAAAAAAAAAGTGTTTTTCATCTGGCTGAGAATCATCACGAAACTTCTGTTCCTGGACCAGCTCAACAGTAGGGCACTTTCCTTACATGTTTGAGGCACTGGATTTGGTTCTCAGTATTGCAACAGCAACCAAAAAATAAATAAATAAACAAAAAACCAACAATAATCACCCTCTGTCCCTACCAAAATTTATCCAAGGTTATTAACATTAACTCTTGAAGAACCACAATGAAGTAAGATCCTCAATGTGTCAAATTCTAACAATAAATTGTTACTAATTAGATTCTATAGCAATAAAGAACAAATTATTCTAAAAGACTAAATTTAATACCAGCTCCTTTTTATTCAATATCAGCATTCGGATGGTATATATGCAAGACCTCTAATCTTCGTAACCAGAAAGCAAGTAAAACCTTACCTATTAGTATCATGATAATAATTGAGAGTCCATGACTTGTTCAAGGTTGCATAAGCTTAGTAAAGATGGAGTAAAAATTTAATGCAGTTTTTTTTTGTCATTCCAAAGTCTTCCCTCTTGTTACCTGACCGCATAAAAAAAGTTCAATGTAATCGACCTGTACCCTTTTTCTTTTTTTGATTGGGGTTTCGTCTTTTGGTGGGAGAGTGGGGAAGCACACATCCAGTTGTAGTACCAATAGGTAGTTTTAGGATCAAAACAAGATCTTGTCTAAGGCAAGACATATGCCTTTCTATACTATTTCTCCAGCCCCTCAATATTTAACATTTAAACAATATAGATTAAGTTTAATGGTATGACAATTCAGAGATTTTTACAATCACATGAATTACTAGAGTAGAATTATTAGATATATTATACTAGACTAAAATTCAAACTCTATTCTAACCATGGGTTTAGAGTATAATTATAGAATATACCTGCTACACAAAATAAATAGCCATTAAATGAATGGAACACATAGATATCAATGATTCCTAAGTTATTCAAAAATAGTTAGACTTTATCAGGTGTCTCTAATGCCTTTTACTTTGAACCTTCAGCATTCCCCAGAGGTATGATTTGTTGAAAATAATTTCTAATAGTGGACATCAGTTCCAGAAAAATATGTATCTACTCATAATTACAACATACAATCAATTGAAGGGTATCCCTAAGGTTAATTCCACTTGTCTTTTGGACTTATTTCATCCTCACTTTCTCCTCTCCAATAGCAAATCCTGTATTTTTGTCTGTTTCCTATCAGATTAAAAGTTTTCAAGCTTCACATGCCTTTCCAAAATCCATTCCACCTTCATATATTATCTCCAATCTCTAAAACATGAAAGCATGGCCAACATCTGATTCTAGCCCAGCTGCACACACATGCACAAACACTCACACAATGTTTTACCACCGTTTTTCACAGCTTTAGGGAAAAAGACTGCTCATTTCTATACTGTCTACCATCTTCACTTTCTTTATTTAATCTATCACAATATAATTAGGAGGCCAGTTTTGTTGCATATTGCAGTTGTTGCTGTGTATCTTATGCCCTCAGGTTTATTTCATTTTATTATCATCTTTTTCTGTGTTGTATTGTCTACAACATAAACGTCCATCAGTAGAGACCCAGTTTAAAAACTTGCCATCGAAACCCGAAACAGTTACCATGAGACCACACAAAGGAACAAGAAAACTTTTTATCTACCAATGGAATAATTTTCTAGACATATTAGTGTTAATTGAAAATAACTATGTCATTCATTGAATGATTTTTGAATGATTTTGATGCTTGTGCATGAATTTGAATAAATCGCAAAAGCACACCTAAACTCTGGGCAGGTCATCAAAAGCCAGTTTTATGGCAGAAAGTCTAAACAAACACTGACCTGTTCTGTGGTGCTGAATGAGGTTCCCCAGGCGTTGTCAGGTGCAGCCTGAGCCCCAGTGCCGCTGGGGATGAGATTATCTCCCACATGGCGGGGCCCATGAAGGTACATGAAGGTACCGGCAGGGGAACAAAGGCACGCAGATCCCGGGGCTGAGATCTCCAAGCCTACTCGGATCGGGGCTGAGCATCCTCCACCCAGAACCTCCAAATTCCAGTAGGCGGGGGTCACACCCACCAACTGGCCCCCTGGTGCCATGTAATCCCATCAACGGCCAAGACCCAGCTCCCAGAAGCGCTCTTATCATCTCACTCCTACTTTGGACAAACTGGCAGGCTACCGAGCCCACACGGCAGAGTCTGGCAAACTCCCCGTGGCGTACCCAATATGCCAAATACCAGTAACAATGAAGGGTCTCATTCTCCTAACTCTGAAAGGGCCTTGAATATGGCTCTTTTTAAAAAAAACTCAGGGCTAGGATGAAGGAGACGTTACTGGGGCCTGCTCGAGGCAATCGACGAATAACAGGATGGTTGTGATTGTGATTGTGATTCATTGAAATCAAGCAAGATATGGAATAGTAGGTATATAAGCAAGCACTTCTATAAAAGGAAATGTACTTAGTGTATGAATATATATAGCCCATATGCATACACATAGATATATATATATATGAGTATACACATACATTTATATACATATATAGCCCTTATAGTATTCATATACATATATATACATAGTTATGAAGAAAAACAAGCAAGCCTAATAGCATAAGTTTTAAAGCTTATTATTCTCATAGCATGACTTCAAGAGTTGAGGGGAAAAGTAAATTAAATATTTCTTCCTATCTTCAACTATGTACATCTTGAATTTTGAACCAAGTGAATGTATTTTCGGTTTCTAAATAGATTTAACTGATTTTTTAAAAAATTTATCCATTATAAACATTGCATAATTTCTCATTAAGGAAAAAACATTTCTTTCTAAACCAGTAAGTTCTATCAACATGAAAGCCAACATATGTGCCTTTATATTCCATTGACATGGCATGGGTAAATGCAGCTAAGAAAATATAATAAATATTGAAAAAAAATCCCATCCTTATGGCAGATTTTCCTCAATAATTTTCTTCCCAATCAACATAGTATTTACAATGAAAACAAGGTAGGAGTAATTAGTGATTGCTAATAAATTTGTTTTCCTTAGTTATGAAAAAGGTCTCACAATGGAGACGTTACTGGGCCCACTCGAGCAAATCGATGAACAACGGGAGGACTGTGACTGTGATGAAAAAGGTAAAAATTATATATTTTTCTAATTTAAATAATCTACTATTAGAAAATAATAAAAATGCTGAAGTAAGTTTCAATGTACATAGCTCCAAACTTAAATTCTAAAAATATTACAATTCTTCCCCAGCTCCTCTTTTTCTAAATAGCACCATTATCATTTAAAGTTGTGATGGTATGGTCTGGACACGTCCTTGAACTACACATAACTAAAAAGTTGAGCATGGTTCTCCTGAGTTGGGACCACAACCCTGCCCCCACTTTCTAGAAACAGGCTGGAGAAGCATTTGAAACTGATTACTTAACTCAGTGTCAGTTATGACAACCCAATAATTTGATCTCTGAAAGACACTCTTCAGTGTCCAAATAGCTCTAAAGAATTTCATCCTTTAGGCATTTCAATATAGGACAAATATTTTTAAATTCCTTAAGAGTCACTAATGTCATAGAGACTGAAACTACTACCTGTTAACCCCAAAATCTACCGGGACAAAATAATTTTTCCCTCCAGACCATACTAGCATTACAGAACTTTAAATTTTCAACTTTAGTTGTTCTCATTGGATATCATAAATCAGACTGGGGTCAGAATTTTTGCGCAGTCTTTTAAATGGTTTGACATTCCTTTGCTCTGACCTTCAGTGAGAGTCGATCAATGAATAGATTGTTTCTAAGCTGTAATGCCCCCTTTCATTTTTCTCATATTAAAATTTAACTGTTAATAGTTTATCTATAATTGATGGTGACACCAAATATTGACTCCCACACTATTTTCCTTCTTTTTAATAAGTATCATACACACCAGGCACATACATGTTGAGAATCAGGGTAAATCTTCTGCCCTTCAGATAAAAAATTAGACCTTTTAGTCAATGTTCTGGAACAGACCCCTGGAATAGATTCAAATTCAAGCCTCAGCCAAGGCATTGCTTCATAATTGTCTAAGTTAAAAGAAAAAAATATATTTCTGAATAGGCCAGAGAAAGGCTTTCAGAAAAAAAGCTGAAACACTCACCTTGAAACTAAATGATACTTCAGATTGGGGGCACCCCTCTTGTTACACCCTTCAGTGGTCTGGGGCTTGAGTTTTGATAGATCCCCAAGAACAAATGTGGCTATTCAAACATTTGCCCATATCTGAAAAGTATCTTGAGTACTCAAATGCATTATGGAATGTGATTAACATGCTTTGATTTTGAAAAATCCCAGAGAAGGGAAAGAATGTAAATAAAAGAATGAAAAATATATATACAGTTGGACATTACAGAATCAGAAGTATGGAAAAAATACACAAATAAGATTAAGTTGATACATCTGGGGAAAGAAACACTAGCCCATTCATCTTTAAATTCACTATCAAGTAAATGCCAAGCAACTGTTTCAAACCTCATTTTGCAAATAGGAAAATCAAGGCACGAAGTAGAAAAGAACATGAAAGCACATTATTACAGGTTTCCAAAAGTAAGAATTGACGTAGAGCAGTCATCAAAACTTGATTTTTATTGATTTATTTTCTGATAATGCCATTTGCTATTCTTTTCAGTTTTTTTTTTTTTGAGCAGACAATATGAAATAAGTTTGCTATATGCCTGCCAAGGACAGGTTGGAGGGGGGAGAGAACCTGGGACACCGGCAGAAAGATGGGAATAATGGTGGTAAGACTGGTGTTGGACCACTGTATGCTGGAAACAATTCCATTACGAAAAACTTTGTAAAGACTTGACTGAAATCTCCAGGATCGTGCGGAGTTAGGAATGAGTGACCTCCCCATCTCCTTGTGCTCTCAGTAGCCTGGCAGTTATAACCACAAACTGCCTCTGGCACCATATAAGCTCTCATTAACAGCCATAATCCAGAGATTCAAAAATAAATTTTGGAAGAGGAAGAGAGCAAAACACCAGAGAGATGCCTCCAAACCCCCAAATCACCATGCAGTTAAAAATTTAATCCTACCTGTATCACCCTATTTAAAATCTTAGAATTCCTGGAGCATGCACAGCCGCATTCCAGCCACACAACATCTCATACTCTATACAACGACTTAATGGCTCCAGGGTGATACAACAATCTTTACACATTTTCCTCTAAGGAAACTTGTTTTGATTATCTTTAGTTGATTTTCCATAACAAGCAATACAAAAAAAATTATGTAGGTCCTACTTTGGGGGCAGGGTTTGGGGATCAGGGTGGAATAATTCAATATATGGCGATGGGAAAGTGTAATGGTGGTGTGGTGGGATTATAGAATGTAATCAATTATGGTGAAAGAAAAACTTTGTAAATCACAGTGTCTTAACAAAAATAAATTTTTAAAGTAATGATTAAGTCTCCTGATGCCATACTCTAAACTTTCCTCATCACACAGAAGGATCCCATCTGATGCTCCTATCTATTCTTGTTTGCTTGTTTGTTTAGGGGTCACAACTGCAATGCTCAGGAGTTACTTCTGCACACAGGAATTACCGGCAGTGCCCTAGAGACCATGTGTAATGCCTGCTATCAAACCACATCAGCCACATGCAAGGCAAGTGCTATCTCTCAGACCCCTGTTCCTATCTATCCAGGGAATTCGTGAACTACTTAACAACTACAAGGTAATATATAATAATCACTTTAACGCAAATTTAATTTCAGCCAGGTGTAAAAGAGTGGGAAGAAGAGGAAACAGGATCCTTGAGTTACTAGAGGGAGGGAGAAGAATGGGGGGGGGGGGGGAGTGGCAAATATATAAATCTTGGAAACAGGAATAAATAAGTTTTTTTGACAGATGGCACAGGTATACCATAATATAGGCAGTGGGAAAAATATATAGACTTTTGAAAACTTGTCATTATCTTTCGATTTTAAAGCATTAACAAAATACTCAACTCTTGGAACAGCAGCACTAAAATAAATATTAATTAAAATTTGAAATCCCCTTGGTATCAAAGAGATAATTCAGAGGGCTGAATACATGCTTTGCAATCCCAGGTACCACCAAAGGTCCTGTGAGTACCTTTGGGAATGACCCCTGAGCACAAAGCAAGGAGTAATACTGAAGCACTACCAAGTATATTTCCCCTTTTAAAATATCAAATTCCATTGAGATAGACAGGGTCATTCTTAATTGTAATACATTTCCTTATACCGCCAGTAACTGTATACTAAATTCATAATCACAGGTAGGTACTATTATAGCACCCTGTGTTTCTCAAAGATTTCAAGATTAAGGTTGAATTGATATTAAATTTTCTATCAGATAAAGTTCAGAGCTCTTTGGGGGGGGATATGTACACTTTTAATAAAATATTCACAAATATTATGAAAGTCAACAGATCCCTAAACTTCTAAGTAGGTGGGGGTGGGGTAGGCTGGAGAGATAGTGCACCAAATAAGGTCCTTGTCTCGCACACAGCTAACCCAGGTTCAATTCCCCAGCACCCTATATGGTGCCCAGAGCACCACCTGAAGTGATTCCTGATCACAGAGCAAGGACTAAGCCCTAAGAACAGTTGGGTGAGCCCAAAACAATACAAAAATGTTTTTAATTTAAATTTTTAAAAAATTCTAAGCAAGGGGGCTAGAGTGATAGTACAATGAGTAGGACATTTGCCTTGCATGTGGCACACCCAGATTTGATTCTCAGCACCCCACACTGTTCCCTGAGTAATGCCAGGAGTAATTCCTGAATACAGAGCCAGAAGTAACCCCTTAACATTTCTGGATGTGGTCCAAAACCAAAACAAAACAAATCCTAAGTGAATTTTGACTACAATTTAAGCACAATTTGTTAAGACCACAAGAAACTAAAAAGCAGGGTAATAATTATCTGTAGAAGATTTTTCTGAACAGGTTTTCTAATAATCATACAAGCAAAGCAGAAGTTAACAGTGGGAAACAACCTAATTAAAACGTACTAGACTCCAAGAAAGAAAATGATCTTTCAATTTAAAGACCAGGCTCTGAAAACTGTAGATGGCAAAGGTTACAGTCTTAGGTCACAGAAATTCTAGGTGTTTTGTTTATTTGCTTGCCTGCTTGCTTGCTTGCTTATTTGTTTATCTGTGGACTGTGCCCAGAGGTCTGGGGATACTACCCTGGGTCTATGTGGAGCAGAGTTTCTCTTGGTGGTGCTCAAGGACAAAACCTGGGTCAGCAGCATGTAAGGCAAGTTCCATAAACCCTACGATCTCAGTGATTCTAAAAGCAAGAAGGTATCTGAACGTCTTTGTTGCCTGAACATTTGGATAGTCATTTAAAACAAATTGGAAAATCTAAACGGACTAAGTTATAACTATATATACCCTGATCTATTCAAGTGAAGTTCTTATTTCCGTATCACAACTGAAGTTGGTCTGTCACTGTCACTGTCCTCCCGTTGTTCATCGATTTTCTCCAGCGGGCCCAGTAACGTCTCCGTTGTGACACTTGTTACTGTGTTTGGCATATCGAATACATCACGGGTAGCTTGCCAGGCTTTGCCGTGCAGGTGAGATATATGCAATAAAATCTAATCTACCTTTCTTCCTTTCTTTCAGAACTGGGCATCAAATCAAGGGTCTTACCGATGTGAGCTACATCCCAACCCTGTGATAAATGTCTTCCGGGGTGTCTAGTCCATGACTTCTCCCATCTAACCTCTTTGGTCCTTGTCAGAAGAGAAATCCCATGTTCCGTCCCATTTTAATATTCTATTTATGACCCTTGGTAAAAGTTGAATGGGTCAAGGAAAAATGGAGTAGGATTAAGTCAATTAGAAATCTCATCTGAGTTTGCCATTAAAGATACAGAGACTTTGATGGAAGTCCAACATGTCAATGACAGAAAACTGAAACAAAGACCCCGCTGAGCATCTCAGAGCTTTTTAGTTTCTTTTCCTGATACCAATCAAACTATTTCTTTAATTCCAAGAACTCTCATATTTTCCCAGGAAAATTTCACTTTGGGGCAGTAAGGAATAGAAATGAACTAGTTTGTTAAGCAAGAATCTGGGGCAAGGCACTTTTCTTCACAGCTGTTTCAACACATGAAAAATATTAGACATAGTCTTCAAGTAAGAAAGGTCTTCAGATGTGTTGCTTCAAACTCTTTCCCAATCAGGAATTCCTTTGACAATCCCCTTGGAGGTGGCTCATGCGAAGGAATTTTTTAACAGAAGAATCCAGCTCTACTTGCTAAAAATCTGCCTTCCTAGGACTTTAATCTACTCATCCTAGTTCCTGTCTTCCAGAAAAATTTAAACAAATTCAATCTGCTTTCCATCTGCCAATATTCTAGCTTTTTAAAGAGACACATACTGTGAAGCCTTTCTAGTCCTGCTTTCCCAACTTCTTCCTACTTATACTCGATAAGACACTAGGGGAAAAAAATACTTCTCAACGACAAGTTACTTGGTTTCTGCCTATGGCAGGTGAAATGTGACAACTAGAGAAACTTTAGCTTTGTTTAGCTTCTCCAGTTGTAAGTGAAGGCTTGTGAAAAGTGCCTATTTGAGTTTTATGTTTGATTTTGTTTGGATTTTTATTTTGCTTTGAGCTCATATCTGGCAGTTAACCCCTATACCATCTCTCCAGAGCCAAAGAGATGCCTAATTGTGCACCTGTTTGCCCAGAAAACATTTCTTATATAGAAAGTTATTGCCATAGTACTTCAAGAAGCTTAATGAAACTGAAACAGAAAAGTCCAGTGTCAGACAAGAATAGCAAGGTGATTTTCTATTTTTTATTTTTCTTATGTTTTTATTAACATCCTTACATCTACCCAGGATGTCAATGTGCAATGCTCTTCCCATAAAATGATTTCTATTTGATAACAGAAAAAAAGTCCCTAAATTCACAAAGGCATGAAAATCTTCCCCAGTTTCTAAGGCATAGATCACATCAAGGCAAGGTAGGTCATATTCCTAGTTAGAAACCGTTTAGGGTTTTGAGGGGTGGGGTGGGGGTGGGGGGAGGATCTCCCAAGCAGTGCTCAGAAGGCTAAGGGTTTCCTCCCAGTGGTTCTCTGACAATTAGGCTGAGCATTCATTGTAAGGGCTCCTGCCTGGGGAGCCTCCAGCACTGCTCCAGGGACCATGTGGTACCAGGGATTGAACCAAGGTCACTGGCAGGCGAGAAAAAGTGCCTTAACTCCAGCACTATCTCTCCAGCTCAAATTTGCTCAGCAGTTTTTTTTTTAAACCAAGAAGAAACAATACAAAATAAAAACAGTTCGCAAACATCTGGCAACAATCCGTCACGTGGCATAAAAAAACAAACAAGCAAACGGAAGTATTCAAAAGAAGCAATTCCAATGGCAGCATAAAGATCTTCAAAAATGTGCTAATTCAGAGGCCAAGTAAAGGGGCTAAGGTGCTTGTCTTGCCTGCAGCTGACCTTGGTTCAGTTCTTGGCACCATATATGGGCTATTAAGCAACATCAAGAGTGATTCCTGAAAACAGAGCCAGGAGTAGGCTCTGAGCACTGCCTGGTGCAGAAGGAAGGAGAGGAGGTGAAAAGGGGGAAGGAGAAGAGGGAGGGAGAGAGGTAGGGAGGGAGGGAGGAAGGAAGGAAGGAAGGAAGGAAGGAAGGAAGGAAGGAAGGAAGGAAGGAAGGAAGGAAACATAAAAGCAGTGAGAATCTGACAGAATTGCCAAAACCTATCACATCAACTCTTCCCAAACACTGGAAATTAAACAAAGATTTTCAACAATTGAGAAGCTAACATAATGGCACAGAGATTTCACTCCAGGACATAAACCCAAGAGAACTGAAATTATGTCTGTACAAAAACATGTAAACAAATCCTTTTAGCAGCATTAATCAAAATAGCCCCAAAGTGGAAACAGCGCAAATGTATGCCAGCTGAAGAATGAAAAAATAAAATACAGTATGTATCTATACAGTGTAATTTTTTTTGCCTATGAAAAGAAATAACATACTAAAACATGGATGAGCATTATGCTCACTGAAAGAGACTAATCAGAAAAGACTACGCACTGTACAGATTCATGTTACAAAATATATGGAATAAGCATATCCATATTGGTAGAAAAATGAATTATTTTTCAGGTTTGGAGATGGGAGAAATAGGGAGTGACTACTAATGGGTACAGGGCTTTTCTCTGGGGTGATGAAAGTATTCTAAAATGATATACTAGGGATGGTTGTGCAACTCTGTAAATATACCAAAACCCACTAAATTATACATTTAAAGAGTTATGAAATGTTATTTTTAAAAGAGAGCTTTCCATGATCTCAAAATTGTTCCTGCAATTTCTCACGTTTGTTTCTTTGATCCTATCTTTCTTCTGCCAGGAACATACTTCCTTTTATTTCTAACCATTGAAATATTATCCATTCCTTAATTCTCTAATCCATTCAAATGCTGCATTTCCATAGTCTTTCCTGATGTCTCAGAGTGATTTCTCTTTCTGCTAAATTTCAAAAATATACCTATCACTTTTAAATGATCTTAAGTGATCTTAACATTAGATGATCTTTGTGAACACCATTTACCTACACAGAATGTAAAGTCGTTATGAATCTCATTTCATAGCACTGTAGCAGCGTAGCACGTCCTCCCGTTGTTCATCGATTTGCTCCAGCGGGCACCAGTAACGTCTCCATTGTGAGACTTGTTGTTACTGTTTTTGGCACACCGAATACACCACAACGAGCTTTCCAGGCTCTGCCATGTGGGCGAGATACTCTCAGTAGCTTGCTGGGACGGAGGAATCAAACCCAGTTCAGCCTTGTGCAAGGCAAACGCCCTACCCTCTGTGTAATCACTCCAGCCCTGTAAAACTGTAAAACCTTCAACGGGTGCGATAGTGCAGCAAATGGGACCTTTGTCTTGCATGTGCGCAACCCGAGTTGGATTTCCGGAGTCCCATACACACCCCGGAGTACATCAGGAGTAATTCCTCAGTGGAGAGCCAGGAGTCACCCCTGAGCATTGCCGGGTGTGACTCAAAGAGTAAAAGTAATAATAATAAATAATAATAACAACAATTGGGCTGGAGCGATAGCACAGCGGTAGGGCGTTCGCCTTACAAGCGGCCAACATGGCCGACCCGAGTTTGATTCCTCCGCCCCTCTCGGAGAGCCCGGCAAGCTACCGAGAGTATCTCGCCCTCACGGCAGAGCCTGGCAAGCTCCCCGTGATGTATTCGATATGCCAAACACAGTAACAACAAGTCTCACGATGGAGATGTTACTGGGCCCGCTCGAGCAAATCGATGAACAACTGGAGGACTGTGACCATAACCATGAATAACAACAATAATGATGATGATAATAAAACCTCCAAGTAAATGGTGTTTGTAGGCTGTGTTCATAAGAATAGAATGCACACTGCAAGCAGGACATGAAACCAGGACGGACAGAGCCCAAAGACCCAGAGGATAGCGTTAAGGGAGCCAGAGAGCACAGCTTGACCCCTGAGCACAGAGCCAGGAGTAAGCCCAAGCACTGCTGGCTGGGGTCCCCTCCCCAAACAAATGAACAACAACCAACCAAACAAACAAACAAAAAACACAGGAAAGCTCTCATTCTCTAAATCCTGAAGGAGTCACCCCTGAGCACTGCTGGATGTGACCCAAAGAGCCTAAATACTACTACTAATAAATAATAACAATAATAATGAAGTAGAGTTCAGTTTTTGCAAATGTATGGATATATCTTGCTGCAAATATTTTTGCAAATATCCTTTGAGCAATATTTTTGCCTCTAGAAGTCCAATGCACTATCCATTGTGCCACGCAGCCTGGAGTGATAGCACAGCGGGTAGGGCATTTGCCTTGCCCTCGGCCAGCCAGCTCCAGCAACCCATGACATATTCGCTATGCCAAACACAGTAACAACAAGACTCAGAATGGAGACATTCTGGGCCCCCTCGAGTAAATCAATGACAATGGGAGGACAGTGCTACAGTGCACTGCAGTGCAATACTTTTGCTGTGAACCTAAAAGGTATCATCACAGTGATTTGTATATCAGGAAGCTTTGCAATAAGTGAATGAAACATATTAGATCACCTTTGTGCACCATTTTCCATGTTCCCTGTCTTGTTTCTTCTTAGGAACACATAATATACTGCTTAGAAATTAACCATCAAGCTTTTAATACAATGGTCTCCATATTCTCTTTCAAATTTTTTCAGTGTATTATTATGAGTTTTATATCTAAGTTATATATACATTTTGTAAGTTTCAATTAATTATGCATCCTCATCACCGTCACAGTCCTCCCGTTGATCATCGATTTGCTCAAGCGGGCCCAGTAACATCTCCATTGGAGACTTTGTTGTTACTGTGTTTGGCATATCGAATACGTCACGGGGAGCTTGCCAGGCTCTGCCGTGCGGGCGAGATACTCTCGGTAGCTTGCCGGGCTCTCCGAGAGGGGCAGAGGAATCGAACTCGGGTTGGCCATGTTGGCTGCATGCAAGGCAAATGCCCTACCGCTGTGCTATCACTCCAGCCCATGCATCCTCATGCCATTATAAATTCTTTGCAAACACTGTATCTTTTTCTATAGGTGAAACATTATTCTCTTTACTTACATATTATTAGGTTGCATTTACATTTTCACTACTATAACAATGAGTGCTTTAATAAATATTTCCACATTTCTGATTATTTTTTATTTACTAGAGACCAATTGATTAATCAGACAAATGTAAGAAATATTTCAAATTGTAAGATTGATTAATCTTTAAAAAGAATTATTTCCTAAAAAGTAACGTTAGCTTTGCTTATTATATAAATTACATATAACCTCTAAGAAAAAATCTATATAGAAAATATTTTTTAAAAATCACGCACAACTCTTAGTGCCTATCTTTAAAGTTTATTTTTCTCAAATAAGGTATCTTGTAATCTAGTTTAATTTCCTTTTATTTAATCATCATTAAGCATTTGAAACATCACTTTGAAAATAAAAAATTTTATAAGCATTTCAATAACTTTACAATAATGCATATTATAACTATACACAACATATTTAATCATTGGAATTGCTTAACTATTTTCTATTTTGAATTATAATTCTGCATTAAATATATTGGCATATATGTACTTAGATACATTTTATATATTATTGATTAATAGCACTGTAGCACTGCAGCACTGTTTTCCCTTTGTTCATCGATTTTCTCGAGGGGGCACCAGTAATGTCTCCTTTGTGAGACTTGTTGTTACTGTTTTTGGCATATCGAATACGACATGGGTAGCATGCCAGGCTTTGCCATGTGGATGGAATACTCTCGGTAGCTTGCCAGGCTCTCCAAGAGGGGCGGAGGAATCAAACCCAGGTTGACTGCATGCAAGGCAAACACCATACCCACTATTCTATCACTCCAGACCATTATTGATTAATAATCCATATAATTATTACTTTAGAATAGATATATAATATCATACTACTCAGCAACAAAAAAATGAACTACCAATACAAGCAATAATGTGGATTCATTTCAAAAATTATCATGCAGATTCTGGAGAGAGAGAACAGTGGTAGGGTGCTTGCCTTGCATGTGGCCATCCCATGTTCAATCCCCAGGAACTCCCCCCAAGCACTGCCGAAAGTGATCCCTGAACATAGAACCAGGAGTAAATCCAGGGCGCCACTGGGTGTGATCCCACCCCCAAAAGAAAGTCATTATGTGGAGCATAAGAAGTAACACACAAAAGGAATATGTGCAGATCATTCACTAGAATGAAAATCTAGAGCAGACAAAACTAATATGCTGTGAATGAGGTAGGGATTGCCAACCTACAAAAATTTGGTGTGGGTAGAGGAATGAAGATGCTCACTGTGTAATGGTGACAAATATGTAGAGTTGTCGAGTCACTGGCCAGTAAACTGAGACACTTAATTTACTGCACATAATTTATCTCAAGTAAAATGTATATTTAAAGGAAGTAATATGAACCTGGTGATTAAATGAATAATCTCATTCTCCAACTACAAAGCAATGAGGAATGTAAGAAGTGAGAAAAGCTAAAGAAACTTCATTGTAAACCATGAAACAATAGTAAATGTTTCAAGGAATCTTCGCACTACCCAGAAGCCATTCATATCTTGCCTTTTAGCTTTGTTGAAATTATGTTGTAAAATAATCTCAAGATAATTGGTATGATGGGCACATCTCCACCCTGGGGTCTCCTGCATCTCAATGTGGAATATGCAGTTCCTTTCTTTTACATTCTGAAGTACTCCTCCTCTTTGGAGAAGGTCTGTTGTTCCTCTGGACAGTGTTTCTCTTCCTCTTTTCCTCCCTCCTTGTAATCCTTGAATACAATTATTTTCCTCTTAAAAAACAATAACTTCATAAAATTCAAATGTTTTTATGTAAAAAAAATAGTTCATCATTTTCCCCAAAGTCATAGATTCAGAATGGTTCATCCGTTTTGTTCCAGAAATGAGGGCAGGTCCTGACAGTTCAACGCTTTCTAAGAAGCGTGGGAAAGACAGCAACTCATCACAAAGAATCCAAACTGCCTGGAGCATCTTTCTTCCCATCTTTTAGCCCTACCAGGAGACCAATAGTCAGATAAGCGATGTATTGGAAGGTTATCTCTCCTCAAAGCCATCAATCTTTTGCACTAAATTCCTTAACCTCTCAGCTTTTAAATTAATAAAATACTACGCACCCTTCATTCCCTTGCTGAAATATATCCTTAATCTCACTATTTTGTGGATACTGATGTGACTAAAGCCATCAGATTACAAAAAGCAATCTGTGAAAAAGGATCCTAAAGTAAAACCAAATTATTTTTCGCTCAGGACACTTAAGCCTTCAACAGGAAATGCTCTTTGGATGTTAAGTTTCCGTAATTGAAAGCATTTCTTCCCTACTTTTATGTCCCCCTAAGCCCGGATAACAAAGAACTGCTGAAAACTTTCAACGTTTTCTCATTCCAATTTAATTTAATTTTTTATAGTTTGGAAACAAGAACTGACCATCAAAATTCACCATCAGAACTGAAAGTCTTAGATCTTGCCCAATAGTATGTAACACAATGTTAAAATAAATAGACTAAGTATCAAAACTAAATGTCTGAAGATTTAAATTGTTCCTACAAATAATTAAAATATTGTAAATTTGACAAACGCCCATAAAACTTATATTACATTCAAAGTTATCTTTACAATAAACTCACTCTGGTCCACTTTCATCCTAGGAAGAATGCTCACCGGGAAGAGAAGGTAGATATATTTCACAGAAGAGAAATGACGTTACACAGATAATCACATAAGAGCACTTCAACAACCTACAGTCCATCCATTCTGCCTTTGGTCAGTGCCACATATGGGTATAGAGGAATGCTAGTGGTCACCACAAAACCCATTTAAAAGTATAGCACTCTTATTTTATCACCTACCAAAATCTAAACAAGCTGATGAGAACATGTTCACACATAAAACCTGTCATAGGTTTTGTGACAGGAATGGATTCAGAACTGACCTAGTTCAATTACCTCATTTCAAAAACAAAAGAACAGACTCAGAAGAGTTTTCAGACCTCTCCAACTGGAATGTGGCTGGGGGCACTGGGACTCATCTAAGCTGTGTGGCTTAGATCCAAGACCTCCGTGTGGCACCCCACTATCTTTTAAAGTGGGATATTAAGATATATTACAAATATGTTTAATACTAATAACTTTGCAAAAATTATTAGGCAGAATTGGGGGGGGGGGAGGCTGGTGAAACAATGTTATGAGTTTGCTTACGACCTAGACTGTAGAAAATGGATAAAATTTGAACCAGCAGAAATGCAGAAAAGAACTTCTAGGCAAATGTAATAGAAGCAAATGCAAGAGACTGAGTGCACTTATATAGTTCAGGAGTAAAGGGTTCATGAATGTACAAGGATCCAAGCTTGATCTCTAATACTTCATAGTTACCTACGCACTGCTGGGTGTGGCACTGTGGCCTCCCAAACACTACTCGGGTGGCCCTGATAGCCCCAGGTCTAAAAAGCTCTGAATCACTGGACCCGACCCAAGCATTGAACCATCTGGAACCCAATTAGCTGAGTGTCGCTGAAAATGAACCATAGGTCTCCTGAGCATTAGTTGCAAGACCACCATACCCAACCCCAAGCACCCCCAATTTCTTGAAAATTTCTTAAAAGGGATTAAATGGGAAAATATATAACTGTTCAGGAAAGAAAAAGAATTAATGAACTCTGTATTGAGGAAGGTACACATGAGGAAGAACAGTGGCAATAACGTTGGAAAGAAAATAGAGAAGACCATCCAGAGTGTCTCAAACTAAAAAGTCTTGATTTAGTGAGAAATGTTTAAAAAATAGGATAGTGGAAAAATCAGATCTGCTGAAGATTACAATAGTAAGGAGAAGGACTTACATCAAGAGATAAATGAAATGGAAAACAAGTCAATTTTGTACTGGTCCACAAACATTATGAGGCCCTGAGTTAGAGCAACAGCACAGTGGTAGGGTATTTGCCTTGTACATGGCCAACCCAAACGACCCGGGTTCAATTCCTCCACCCCTCTCAGAGAGCCTGGCAAGCTACCGAGAGTATCTGGCCCACACAGCAAAGCCTGGCAATCTACCCGTGACGTATTTGATATACCAAACAGAGTAACAACAAGTCTCACAATGGAGACATTACTGGGCCCGCTCTGGCAAATCGATGAACAACGGGAAGACAGTGACAGTGACAGTGACAGTGACAGTGACAGAGTTAGAGCAGCTGCTTGGGAGTGCTAAACACAATGGTAAAACCAAACTGTGACCAAGGGTGATCTGATATAGAACAAAAAGAAAGAAAGATGGACACTGTTTCTGAAGTCTGAGTTACTGACAGGAGGATATTGGCTACAAGGATCCCAAGCAAAAATAAAAAGAAAAATGCTTGAAGGGATGGGAGAATGAAAACTTAAAGGGAAAAAAAAATGATTTGAGAAGAGAACAAACCTTTCCTCTATACTGTGTGCACAAACAAGCATGTGGATTTACAGTTTTTTATATGTCTGGTAATTTCAAAGAGGGTTTCCAAGACTGAAATGAGGAGTTCTTAAGGCTGTGACTGAACACTGAAGACAAGTGAGGACCCAGTGATCACTCAGACAGTTGCACTGCTTTTTCCTGCAGTACTACACAACTCTCCTGCCTGTGGTCATGCTGGGGAAGTCGTGACTGGTGCCTACTTATCTCAGGTCCCTCTGGAAATGATCGGATTTGAGCTGCAATAGAGTATAAAATAGACAGAAGAAAATAATCACAACAGAAAATTAGTTAAAATTCATTGAATAAAATTTTTTTAAAAAAAACTAATTTTATTATATAACATAAAATGCTGGCATCAAAAAAAAATCTTCAGTTAGCAAGTACAGAGAAAAGCAGATTGCTATACATTATTAGGGGAAGTATAAACTGGTTTAATGATTAACTTTATGAAAACTTAAAACACAGTTCTTTGACTAGAAATTCCATTTCTAGAAATTCACTTCAGGGAAAATCTCAAGTAATCTTAAAGATGTGCATTAAGTAATTTTCAAAAAGACATACAAACATAGTAGAGCTTATTCTTTACCAAAATGCGAAGCAATGTAAATGCCCACCAATAATGCTTGGTTAAGGAAATATTCCACAAGATTCGGTGGTATACCATGCAGCCTAAAAAAATAAATCGAGAGGTACAAAAGAGCATGTGAAGTATTTAACTGTGTACAACTAAACCTGATATGCCCACACATGCTTGTTTGTGCACACAGTATCTTGGGAAATGTACCTCTGAGACTGTTTGCAGAGGGAATGCGGAGATTGAAAATATGCCAGCAGGAAGACCTAATTTTTCAACCATGTGCTTGCATAGCCTATTCTACAAATAAAGTCAGAAGGCAACTGATGGATCAATGTTTTCTCCACCTATGGTTGCCCTCTAGTGGAAATAAAAGGGTCAACACATAACAAGGAATGCAAAGAGCACCAAAAAAGAAAATTGGCAGATTGAATTAATTAATAGACTATACTCTTCAGAAGGCATTCGACCCAAGTGGTTGTCAACAAAGAAGTCTTTCCTAAAACATGCTACTGATAAAACCATGTGACCTACAGTGTGACAAAGGCAAACATTTGTTCAGTTCTGTGCCAAATTTTCACATATCATTCCTATGTCAATTACAGAAACATAAAAATGGATAAGAAAAATAACTAAAAGCAATTTAATTGACAAGAAATGAAAGATAACAAAACAAGTTCATGTGGGAACATATTATACTTTCATAATTTCCATTCTTCTTTACTTCTCTACTTCTAACATGATTGTATAATAAATGAAAATTTTAAAATATTTTTAATAAATAAATGACAAAAAATATGGAAATTTATGAGGCTGAAATGTTTCCTGATTTTAAATGGCTAGTTTTTCACATATTACATTACTAATAAAGTTTGTAAGTGTACTCTAACTAAAACTCTAAAATTTTTTAAATAAAAATTTTAAGACCTACACTTTGGATTTTGGTTTGGGGTCACGCCAGCAGCTCAGGGGACACCTACTTCAGTGCTCAGGGAATATGTGGTGCCATAGATTGAACTGGAACTCCGGCAGTCAAAGCTGCACTTTTGCCTTTATTTCATCTCCCATCCCCGAGATCTGCCTAAGTGTATATTATGTACCTGCATTTAAAGCCTATCTACCCTATCGATCTATCTATCTATCTATGAGTTTTCAGAAGTTTTCACAAATTTTGAACTTATCATTAATAAATAATTTTTTTGGTCACCAAGTAGTATTTAAAAGCATATTTATTTCAATTTCTATCATAATACATACTGGAAGTCTGGGGCAATTTTAGTGATTAATTAGAAAATCCAAACATGTTTAGAAATAAGAAGCACATTATCTCTTTAAAATCTTTTAAAAAATCTTTTAAAGTGATTTTCTTTGCCGTGAAATAAGAAATTTAAATAGATTTGATCCAACTCATTTGTATAATTTGAAATATCCACAACTTTGACCCTACTCTACACAAAAGTGATTACTGCTTCAATAAAAAGCACTAACTTCTGGTATCAACCAGAAAGAAAAATAAACAAAAATCAAATAAAAACACGTTTTCAAATAATTTGTTACATATCAATAGACAATGAAAGTTTCCAAATTAAAACATTCAATCTTATATCTTAAGTATATAAAATAAACTTAAATATATTTCTACCTTTGTTGCTTTTTTCCCCCTGGCTTCTGGGTTTTGTATCACACACAAAAAAGATTTTCTCAGATATAACCAGAAATTGTCTATGGTGTCTGTTGTATATCTTATATTTTAAAGATATAAGTGGGTCAGAAAGACATTACAGGGGGATAAGGCCTTGAATGTGGCCAACCCCAGTTTGATCCTCAGCACAATGTAAGGTCCCTCAATCATGACCTGGGGTCACACTGGAGCAGAGAACCAGGACTCACTCCTGAGCACCATCAGGTGTGACTCAAAACCTAAGACAGAGAGATGGATTCTATATCTATCATTGCTAAATGCTTATTGATCTTTTGCGACCGCTATTTATTATATCTCTGTTCTCCTCAATACATCCTTCAGTGGATGAATGACTATTGATTCACTTAATGTATTTGAATGTGATGAGTAGCAAAAAATCTGATAATATTAGCTGATTTGTAGATGAGCAGCAAAGTTCATATCTTTTAATATCAAGAGAAAAAACTTTACTACCTAAAGCTGTTCCTTTAAAAAATGATTCTGTAAAAAGATTTTTAACATGCTAATGTCTTCAAATTGGCTGTATTTGATAAATCACATAGGTTAATTTTTTCATATTAAAGTCAAAATAATACAAGGGCTGGAGAGATAGCACAAGGATTGAGATCCTTGCCTTGTATATGACTGACCCTGATTCACTCTCCAGTACCGCATATGGTACCCTAAGCATCACCAGGAATGATCCCTGAGCACAGATCTAAGACTAAGCCTGAGAACTAGCAGGTATTGTCCAAGTTCTCTCAAAACAGGAAAAAATAGACATAAAACCCCCAAATGATGGCATATTTCAGCAAATTATTTTCATTTGTCAAGAATGCTAGCTTCGCCTGCTCCTCTCTGGAAAGAAAGATGGCGGCCGCACGGGAGCCTTGTGGAAAGCGGGTTTGAGCCGGGCTCGGGGGAGCGGCGGGGACCTCATGGGAAGGGGGGCTTTGTGGGCCATCCCCCACGCCCCACCAAGGTCGCCAGCTGCCCCCCACGAGCGGCTCTCCGGCACGGCCACGGCCCCGGAGGCACAAGGACTTAGCACAGAGAACCAGCCGCTTGGAGCAGAAAAGCAAATGGACTTGTGTTGATCCGCGCCACCAAGCCTGCCCGGAGGGGGAAGGGCGTTGACCAGCCCGCCTGCTCCTCTCTGGAAAGAAAGATGGCGGCCGCACGGGAGCCTTGTGGAAAGCGGGTTTGAGCCGGGCTCGGGGGAGCGGCGGGGACCTCATGGGAAGGGGGGCTTTGTGGGCCGTCCCCCACGCCCCACCAAGGTCGCCAGCTGCCCCCCACGAGCGGCTCTCCGGCACGGCCACGACTCCAGGGCACAGAAACCAATCTCTTAACTAGCTAACTTTTAATAGAAATTCTTCCAGGGTCAATAAGTAAAATAGCAGAAATTCAAAACCGCGCGGCCGCTATCGCGGCCGCGCAACCTCATTTTATTCTTAAACCAAGTTGTAGAAAGCAAATCATTTCACAACGCTGTTTCAGCATGTCTGATTGGGGGGGGGGGGGTGGGTCGTAAGCTCTAAACAATAGTTGTGCATCTTCTATCGAAATAATCTATCTAGTCAAAGTAGATAGAGTATTAACTAGAACTCATCTGCCTCACAATAATTGGGAGGGGTGGGAGGTGGGGGTCTATTGGGGTTCGGGGTTAAAAATGAGTATTGGTAAAGGGAAATGTGTTCGGTATCTACATGACTGAGACCTAAACCCGAAAGTTCTGTAACTTTTCCCACAGTGATTCAATAAATAAATAAATTATATAAAAAAAAAAAAAAAAAAGAATGCTAGCTTATTCCCAAACTGCTGAGCTTGGAGAGCTTATTGTCAGTAAGCTCCAACTAAGCAATCCACACTGATTATAATGTAGCACTGTAGCACTGTCCTCCTGTTGTTCATCGATTTTTCTAGAGCAGGCACCAGTAACGTCTCCATTGTGAGACTTCTAGTTACTGTTTTTGGCATATCACATATGCCATGGGGAGCTTCCCAGGCTCTGCCGTGGATTATAACATAAACAGAAAAAAAATAAAGCTTAATAAAATTAAGTATAATAAACTTATGTGTATGGACACAATGACATTCTATGTAGCTATAACAAAGGAATAAGGGACTAGGAGATTGCTCTCAACAGTGCTCAGGAGATCGTGTCTTGACAAGGATCAAACCTGGCATTCTACATGCAAACTATGTACTCAACCTGTTGGACTATCTCCAATCCCAATTTTCTGGTTTTAATCATTGTACAATGGTTATATAATATCTAACAATGGTTATGTAATATAGTATTTTCCTTGTTCTTCGGAAATATTTAAGAACATAGGGATACCATCTCTTCAATTTCAAAAAGTTCAGGAAATAAAAAGTATGTGTCTGCTTTGATAAATGTTAACTGTAATAAATGTCAACATTTGGGTAATTTAAATAAATAACTCTATAATAGAATCCATTGCAGTATTTTTCCAAATTTACTGTAAAGTTGTCAAAATACAATCTGAAAATGCTGGTCCCATTCACTCAATGTCTAAAGTCTGATGCATTGCTGGTATTCAATGAATATTTGCTCAACAGAAGAAACCTCACATTTATGTAATGAAACTTTAACTTCAAGTTAGGAAAACAGAAAAGAGCCTGAACCCTTATTTCACACAAATCACAAATCATCCTGTTATTCGTCGATTGCCTCGAGCAGGCCCCAGTAACGTCTCCTTCATCCTAGCCCTGAGATTATATTCAAGGCTCTTTAGGAGAATGAGACCCATCATTGTTACTGGTATTTGGCATATTGGGTACGCCACGGGAAGTTTGCCAGACTCTGCCGTGTGGGCAGGCTACATTCAGTAGCCTGCCAGTTGAACCTTTATTTAGGAGTCAAATTTCTACCCCTCTTCTATAGAGTTTCTACTCTATAAAAAACAAATTTTTCTTGCCTTTGATAAATGTATGTAGTAATCAAACTATCATCCTAAATACTGATATTACTCACTGCACACATAATCTGCAAATAAAATGAGATCTGCAAAATTATATAAACTTTATTTGTCCAATAGATAAATCTTAAAAGAAATTATAGATTTAAAATAATCTATCTGGGGGCTAGAGAGATTATATAGTGGGTAAGGTGCTTGCCTTGCACACAGCCGACTAGAATTCGATCCCCAGCAACTCATTTGTTCCCCCAAGTACTACAAGGAATAATTCCTGAGTGAAGAGCCAGGAGTAACTCCTGAGCATCACCAAATGTTGTCTAAAAAACAAAAAATATATATAACCTAAGGTGTCTAAGACATCCAATTTGGGTTATTCAAGATAATACACTCAGGTACTTGAAGGAAATCTAGAAATAGATGCTATTTTAATAATCCAGAAGGATTTTCTTCTTGACCAGAGTGTGATTTGGGAACACAAGGATGAATAATGGTTCAGTTCAGAATTAAAACTTAGTTGAGGCAAACCATCACTTCTTGACAACCGTGCAAGGCAAAAGCCCTACCCACTGTGCTATCACTCCAGCTCCAGTCTATTCTTTTTAAGTCCCTAAAATTAATTTCAAGAGCCCACTCTTTCATCTGATTCAGAATAAACAGACTTTATTTCAAAACTACACTCTTATGTAGCTTTGAAGGAAAAAAAAGGCATGAGGCTGGCTATGTTGTTCTTTAATTAAAAAAGAATCTTGGCACTAGGGATCAAACTCAGGGCTCCGTTTTTGACAAGAATGCACTGTCCCATCAAACCAGTAAGAAGAAACAGGACTCGAAGATAAGAAAGACTGGGTAAGTGAAAAGGCAAGAAGAGAATTTCCTAGGTCTAATGGAGGAGGGAAAAAAAAAAAACAGCAAAGGTATACAGAGTGAAATGCTCTCAGGCAGATGGCAAAGGATGTTTCTTCATGTGAGAGCAAGAAATAAAAACACCCAGCTAGGGTGCGGCAAGATTAGTGGGAGCCTGGAAGGACAAGCTGAGAAACAAAAGCTTGATCCTCCAGGCATTCTCGGGCAGAGGAGTGACAGGAGAGAAATGCTTAGAAAGATGAATGTGGGGATGGCATGTAAGAGGGGGTGTGGTGAGGGCAGAAGTGAAGGGCTGGTGAGGAGGCTGGTGTGATCAAGGCTTGCAGCCTTCCCCAGCTCTAGGGAGAGACACATGCGAGTCCCCTCTGAAGGAGTGTTTGGAAACTCATGCCAGGTAGTAAGAGCGATTCCAAAGAGACCTTGGGCTCAAGAAGCCATAAGTCACCTTCACCTGGGAAATGTGGCTTCATCTCAAAGGTGAAGAAAAGGCGAGGGGGAAAGATGAGGAAGTCTGCACTCAGCTGGGTGGGGGTTTCTGGGATGAGCAAAAGGTTGGCCTGGCCCAGGGTCCGAGGAGCTGCTCTCACTAACAATGTGTGCCAAGTACTGACTTCCTTAATTCTCTCTTATCATGTAAGCTCAACATAGGCTGATAGTAACTCCCATTAAATGTGTAAAGAATGTTTTGATTACTCACCATGCAGCTATCTAAATATTGTAAAATTCACAGTTACTCCCTTGTATTCTTCATCTAGGCTTTGGAGGAGTGAACACCAACAAATACTTCCATATCACTTTCAAAGAGCCTTTCTTCTGATAAGACTTCTCCACAATTTAGAACTTGTTGACAAACTAAACACTGCAGATAAGGTTTCCATTTCAAATATTTTGTTCTTTAAAGAGGGCAGGTTTCTTTTCCTTCACTTGAAATTAAAACTTCAAAACCAGAGAGACAGAAAGGGGAAGAGGGAGGGAGGAAGGGAAGAAGCCCAAACAAAATAATATATACACACAAAAATCAAATTTTAGCTTTCTTTCCTGATATTTGCATCACCTTTATACAGAAAAGCCCATTTAAAGAAGACTCATTTATAGACAGTCCCTGAAAAACAGGTTCAGGGCATAAAACAACTACCCCACACTGTGTTCATTAGAACATTTATTTGGAAAATGCCTAACACAGTGCATGGTGCATTATAAGTAATTACTCAGAATGAGAAGACAAGCGGTTCACAAAACAACATAAAGCTACTGTTTAATCACTAATTTCAACGGCATTAAATTAAATGGGAAAAAATCAGAGAGAAATATTCTCAGAAGTTGGAAATCCACTAACAGAATAGGGGTTACCAAGTTGCAGGAGGGTGGGGGGAGGTGAGCACACAGACCATGAGGGTTTTAGCCTCGGATGTGGGGAGAGATACTAGCATTTTGGTGGTAAGTACAGTTAACATCATATTTACATTATTGTGAACTATTACTACTGCAATGAAAAAATAAGACTGAATAATGACGATATATTAAAAAAACAAGTTATAAAAGTTATATGAATTGTGGTTGGGGGGATGTGGGGGGGAAATAGAGTCCATAGAAGAACTAACAAATGAAGTAAAAAGGCAATCTATAGAAGATATTTGTAAACCACATACTGATAAGGGGTTAATATCCAAAACACTTAAGGAATTTGCACAACTCAATCGGGGAAACAAAAACAACTTAATTGAAAAACGGACAAAGGACATAAATAGCAATTTTTTAAAAAACACAAGATATACAAATAGTCATCAAGGACATGAGAAGGAGTTCAACACTGTGGTTCACTGGGGAAATGCACACCGCACTGCAAAGAGCTATATAACCTCATACCTGTGAGGCCTATTATCAAAAAGAGAGGCGATAACAAATGCTGGTGAGGATGTGGTGAAAAGAAAACCCGCAAATGCAGCTGGTGGGCACAAGAGCAGAGGTAGTGGAAAATGGTAAGAGTGTCCTCAAAAGTTGAAACACCTTATACCTGAAATGTAATCATAAATAACTTTATAAAGCTGTAATTCACGGTGATTCCTTTTTTTTTTTTTTAAGCACAAAATGAATCACCATATAATCGAGCAATTCCACAGTTCTCAATGGAGAATATCCAATGACAATGAAATTACTGTTTTGGCAAGATACTTGTACCCCTGTGTTCACTGCAGTCTTACATAGCCAAGACATAGAAAGAGTCAAGTATCCTTTAGCAAATCAATGAATAGGGGAAATGTGAAATATGTATGTGGTGTGTGAGTATACACACATACACATAATACAATATTTGTTTAGTCATAAAAAGAAAACAATCCCATTTGGCATAGTTTGGCTGGATCTTGAAGGTATTGTGCTAAGTGAAATAAAGCAAAGAAATACTGCATGAGCACACTTATGTGGATAAATCTAAAAAAATACTAAACTCATAGAAAAAGATCAGGTTGGTGGTTGCCAAAAGCTGAGGAGGATGGTAAAGGTGGGTAAAGGGTACCTACCAACTTCCAGATTCAAGATGATTATGTTGTGAGGGTATAATATACAGCATGGTAGCTACAGTTAAAAGGTAAAGGTAAAGGCCCTCCCGTTGATCGTTGATTTGCTCGAGCGGGCCCAGTAACGTCTCCATTGGAGACTTTGTTGTTACTGTGTCTGGCATATCGAATACTCGTATCTTGCCGGGCTCTCCGAGAGGAGCTACAGTTAATAGTGCCATAAGTATGTTTGAAACATTGCTAAAAAAATGAATCTTAAAAGCTCTCAAATCTTAAAAAAGTTGTAACCATGTGATGTGACAGACAAGTCAATCAACACAGTCATGGTAATCATTTTGTATTAACACATATATGAACCCCTTTTATTATGAACCTTAAATTTACTGAATTTCAATTACATTTCAATAAATCTGAAAAATTAATAAATATTAATAAAGTTATGCAACCATGAAAAAAGTCATAATTTCTTGGTGACTGTTATTGGTGACTATTCTTTATTTTTTCCCAATCTTTTCAAATTTCCCACAACAGGCACACCAATCTTGTTAAAGTCATAAAAAAATTAAATATTACCAGGATTTTGTACCAAAGGACCAGAAGAGGGATTTATTATGGAGACAGTGAAGACCGACAGAATTACATCTTCTTTCTATGTGAAATGTTTTTGCTTTCTTAATGACAAGACAATACCTCTTCTGAGAAATGTCTGCTAAATCCCTCTACCTTAAAAGCTGCCTGGGGCTGGAGAGATAGCACAGCAGGTAGGGCGTTTGCCTTGCACGCGGCCGACCCGGGTTTGATTCCCAGCATCCCATATGGTCCGCTGAGCACCCACCAGGAGTAACTCCCGAGTGCAGAGCCAGGAGTAACCCCTGTGCATCACTGGGTGTGACCCAAAAAGAAAAAAAAAAGCTGCCTGCGATTATTGTTCTCTGTTCTTAAGGAATACAAATTTATGGGGCTGGAGAGATAGTAGAGTGGGTAAGGTGTTTGCCTTGCACACAGCCAATCCAGGTTTGATCCCCAGTACCTGATCTGGTCCCCCCGAGAACCACCAGGACTGCCAAGAGCACAGAGCCAGGAATTAAGTCCTGAGCACTTCTGGGTATGGTCCAAAAACAAAAATACAAATTTAATGTGACTATGACTATGACTATGGGGAACCCATATGAAGCTTTGGGTTCAATCTCTGGCACCACCTACACATATACATGCATTCAAGTGTACAGGGAAAACAAAAGGTAAAATAGGTTCTAGGCCTGCAGGAATTCTAGCACAGGGGCTTTAAAAACCTGCTAGAGAGAGATTAAAAGGTAAATTGCCATAGAGGCAGGGGGAGAGGTAAGATGGGGGGGGGCGTGGATGGATACTGGGGACATTGGTGGTAGAAAATGTACACTGGTGGAGGGATGGGTGTTCGATCATTGTATGACTGAAACTCAATCATGAAAGCTTTGTAACAACCTCATGGTGATTCAATAGAAATAATAATAATAATAATTTTAAAATAAATTAAAAAAATTAAAACCTGCTATACAGCATACGGTCACACATCTGGCATCTCACCTAAACCAAGTGAGACCCTGGCAGCTCTTCTGTCGGTGAACCCTTGCGCCACAAGTGGTTTTTGTCTGCAGAAGGAAGTGTACATGCACCACAAGTGGTGTGAGTCCAGTGAGCACAACTAAAAAGATGTATACATGTCACAGACAGGAAGTCTGACTCTGACAAGCACAGGGACTTACAACCCTAACAAGCATGGCTCAATTAAGAGAGTGACCCTGGAAGGCACGCATCAAGCACCGTGACTCATGAAAAGTCAGTGAGCACCGTGGTCAAGTGCACGTCACCCCATCGTCGCATCCGCACATCAACAACGGGGAGGGCAAGTGAGGAAATGAAAATCACACTAAAAATCAGACTCTAAGAAAATGTAATTCCTGCTAGGAATCTTATCTGTATAGATGACTGACGTAGTGGAGTTTCCCTAATTCTTATAATGTTCATTAGACAAATACATAATGTGGGGCAGTTTCTCAAGATGACAGAAACACATGCTGGAGAGATAATGTAGAGCCCTTGCCTTGCACGTGTTCCACCCAGAACTCAAGTGGTCCACCAAGAAGTAGAAGGAAAGGAAGGGAGGGAGGGAGGGAGGGAGGGAGGGAGGAAGGAAGGAAGGAAGGAAGGAAGGAAGGAAGGAAGGAAGGAAGGAAGGAAGGAAAACCTTCATTGTCTGTTAGAAGGACATCAGGATCACTAAGAGAAAAAAAATTTTTTATACCCAAAGGAACTCTCAGAATTAAAGAAATACATGAAAAGTTGGTCCAAAATTTTTAAAAAATTTTTTTAATCTAGATCTCTACAGACCATCTCACATAGTGTTCCCTCTTAAAACAGTGTTAGGATAAGGTCAAGTACTCAAAACAGATCTTTCTTTTGTTGGTATTTTAAACGGTTTAGAGAACATATGGATTAAGGAAGAAAAAAAACATCAATACTGGCCAATGGAAAAAAAAGGCTTTTAACCTCCTGCATACCACCATTTGAAGCAAACAAGAATATATCACTCTGTCATCCTCCTCAACACTGGTTTGCAGGATTCCAAACAATTATTTCCTAACACTTCCTACCAGTTGGTTTCAAAATAATTTGATCATGAAGGTATCCATGTCAACTTGTTTAGAATGCCTCCTCCTTCTCCTGCTGGATGCTTATTTGCACGCCTGTTGTTTCAAGAAGACAGTGTAGAATCATTCAAATTGCTGGCACTGCTTTTTCTGGGCCAGTTCCAAGAGCGTATGCTGACAGGAGACAATCAGAAATCTGTTTTAATCATCATGCTTTGTTGCAACCTGATGGACAATAAGAAGTTCAGTGCCACGCTTACCATGTCCTTTCCTTGTTCTTTAAAAGTTTATAGCTTAGTCCTCATTTGTAAGTCTCAGCATGCTTCCTTCTTTTACAACTTTTTCTACACACTGTAATGGAAAAGCTACCTCATGGCACCTTATATAACTTCAGTACTCTCAGAGGTTTTGTCATCCTGGTAATTTGGCTTTTGAAACCAAAAATCAACCCAATGCTTCGTTCCCTTGGGTTGTTGTTGCTATAAGTCCAAATTATTTCTACAGATGGGGATTGCTCTATTTACTTGTTAAAAATTTTTTATTTAAAAATATTAATTTTCAAATTAAGTGTTGGCTCCAAGTTGTAGTCCAGGTTTCTGATCACTTCTGAAACTTTTCTAAAGATTTTCCAATCAAGCCAAAGAAGTGGAGTCTGGTTTGCTTTTGTGGAAAAAGTGATACAGACAAATTTGGAAATGAGTACTTGAAGATTACAAGTTTCAAGTCTTACTGAAAATATTTGAGGACTGAATTCCATTATTATCCCCATCTAAAATAAAATGTTGGTACTAAAATCTATGTATAAAGTTACTAATACTCCTCAGCCGTCAAATAGTTTTTCCAAAACAATATTCTGAAGAGTAAAATGCAAATGAATCAACAACAAAGCAATTAAATTAAAACCAAGATATTCATGTACTGAAATTCAAAGGAAATGTTTGTTAAAATGCATCTTCAGATTTGCCAAACCACAAACATTCAAAAACAAATAATAACTCTAGGATATTTTGCCAAACTCCCAAAAAGCCAATGGCCACCACCCTTTAAGAATGTCTGCATTTTTCTAAACACCTTCCACTTTGGCTTCATACCTTAAGCCCTTAAGAGTCAAAGGTCAGGAAACACCAAGCAAAGAATTCAGCGAACTGAAGCACTAGGTCAATTAACTTCAATCTCCAAAGCTCTGTCAGATAGCTCATCTGTAGTGAGATTTTTTTTTTTCAGTTGTTGTTGTGTTTTGTTTTGTTTTCCCATTCAAGGAGTATTTTAGCCTCAGGATTACCTTTCATTCAGCAAGGATCACCTACATTCTAACTGTTGTGGTTATTAGTGCAAATCATGGGGTGTTGAGAACTTGGCTTCCTCCATCTTAATAAAACAGTTGAGTTCTAGAGGCAGTTAATCCCTGGAAGGCTTTGTGATCCATCCCCTGACATGTTTGATAAATATGGAAATTGTAAAATGTTCTGACTTGTTAAAATTTTTTCAGCCAGCTTAACATGCTCTTTGGCCTGGACATGCATAAATTGCTGACTTGGCATGCCTGAGAGCCTCCATCACCTTCTCTATTGTGTATACACTGACAACCCCTGAAGCATAACTAAGTCACACTTCACAAAGAAATGTTTATTCTACACCCTGAGAGGAACTCTCCTTTTCTCAAGGAAACAAAAGATGGCAAAGGGGAGGGAAGAAAGGTGTGTACCCCCAAAAATGAGGCAGAAAGCAGGGGGTGGGGATGGGGGGATACTCTGTCTTTTAAATGATAGCAATGCTGCAGACCATAAAAAAAATTCGGGTTGGGATAGGTGTGTCTATAGTTTGGCTGATAAATCTTTCAGAGTCTGAAATAACTGTGGTAAATAGCAACTACTCATCTTTGTTTATTGCTTTACAAAATAACGAATAACAGTTTTCCTTCAGTACCTCTTCTGACTCAAATGAGTCAGCTCCCTTTTCAACTTATTTAAAGTGAAAAAAATGAAATACAGGTATGACCTGTACTTGGCCACTAGTGAGCAAAAAGGCAAGCTTTGGCCTCATGGCTTGATCTAGCTTCTACTCATCTCAAATAACTAGTCATCTTGGAGACTGAATAAACAAGCATACAAATGCCAAAGAAAGAGGGCCTGTAACTCTACGAACTGGGCGCAGTATCTAGAAACACTAAAGACTCCTCTAGGCATAGGATTCAGCGGGAAACAATATAAAGAAACCACAAAGACAATACACTTATGAAATACTGGTGACGCACAGAAATAACCTCAGACTCTACAAACTGTTGTACTTGCTAGTCACAGCAATTCCCCATATCGCATATACAACTATCAGCTTCCCAATCCTCTGTCCAGTTCTACAACATTGCCTTTATGGAGTGTTCCAAGACTGTTTCTATGAAGCTTACAACTATGAGAATCCAGAAAAAGCAATTTGTCTGGTCGAATGAAAATAAAAACTTTCACAGACACAGGGGCAGTCCACCCTAATAAAAAGAAAAAATTAAAAAGCTAGTTAATCTACATTGACAAAGTTGCAAGAGTTCGTCCACAAAAGGCCAAAGAGAGAAGAGAAGAAACTAGGATGATATACCTATTACGAAGCTAGCCAAGAAAGACTACAAATTACTCGTAGTTCTACATACATTCTGAGGGAGATTTGAGCTAAGCTGGAAATAGCTGACCACATGACTCCAAAAGGCCAGACCTAAACTGTGGATGCTGGGAAGGAAACAAGGAGACAAGACTGTGAAGATGTTGACTTCTCAGCCTAACCCAATTTTAAAAAATCAGGAAAGCAGACAACGGATGATTTTTAGGAGGGAAAAAGTAGGAAAATGGCAGAGAATATGATCTCCTATCTTCCCATCAACCTATGTTGTAGCTCAGAGCAGCAGGGCAAGAAGAAAGTAACTGTAGAGGAATGGAGACCAGCAAACTAGTACCCAGTTCATACATCTTCTCTTAAGGGGAGGCAAAATGCCCAGGAGTATGAATCAATGGTTCTTGAATCACCTGAGAATCTTGTTCAGATGTAAATTCTGATTAATTAGATCTGGAGTGGTGTCAGAGGGCTTGAAAGTCCAACACTCGCCCAAGTGATGCTCAAACTGCTGATCTACAAACCGTAATATGAGTAGAAAGAGTTAGTACAATCTTGTTGGGTAATTCTGGCTAGCCTCATAAACTTGGATATGTGGTTTCTGTAATTGATCAATTTTCTCATTTATTACATAGGCAGAGAAATTCCTATTACAAAATTTACCTAAGGAATAGATAGAATTGTATAGACCAACAACTATAATCACCACTGGCATGATATTTCCAAAAGTGTAGTGAACATGCCTTTGCTGGTATAACAAACTTTTAAACATATAAACTGTTAGGCAATATTTTAAAAAGAATTAAAAAATTTTACCTTGAATTCAAGATTTCATAAATATTACCACCTATAATAAAGTCAAGTATAAAGATTTTTTAAATTACTAAGTGAATAAAGGAAAAGAAAAACACAAACATGAACATGAAATGAGGGTGATAGTACATTAAATTTTACTTGAGAAATATAAATATTAACCTAGATTCCTTTATAAAGAGCAGGTGCACTACAAAGTTCTGAATTCATTTTAAAACTTTCTGGTCACTTAAGACTTAGAAAAAACGCTTTAATTAAACAGAATTCATACCCACATTTACTTGTGGCATAAGTATACCACCATGTATGATCAAACTACCCATAAGCTTAAGGAAAACAAATTCTACTGAATACAGCCATTTCCCCCTTTGATACCTAAACCAATCCAAATGACCTCCAAACAGAGGGCTAAATAATAGAATTATGTCTCCAGGAAGGAAAGCTATGATTTCACAAATCCAGTATTACACCATTCTAAGGTAATTTGTGGTCAAAGAGATGGCTGTGGATGATTGAACACTTCACAAATGAATTTGTCATACCCTTTAACAACAACCCTTAGAACAAAGAGAGGAAGTGTGGAGTCAAATATGAGTTGGAAAAGATGTAGCATGTCTATGAGCAGCATGGTTTTCAAAAAAGAACTATAAAGAACTTCCTGGTGCATTTAGCATCTGATGCCTAGTACATGCAATATATTGTAATGATAATTCTGCTGTTAATTGGTTGACTGTTTTGTTTGAGTTAATGAGTGAACACCGAAATATGTCAGAAGGTCACCCACGTTCTGGGTGAGAAGACAGCTAAGCAGAAGGGCAAATGTTCTTGCCTGTGGGAGACCTTGAGTTTGATCCCTTCTGGGAGAGAGGATCAAGAGAGAGTAAAGAGAGAGAAGTGGAGAGAAAAAAGAGTGAGGGAGACAGAGAAACTTGACTCATTCATTTGTCCATGATATAAACTATTTTGTTTAACCTGATAGTTTAACATTTGCCTCATCACTTTGAGATAACACGGTTTACAATAGTATTAATACTTGTGCTTTTGGTAGTGCAAAGTTACTTCACTAGCACCAAAGTGTAAAAAGTCTTCCATCTCTGTTCCTTCCTATTCAAAAATCTTCCATTTCTATTCCTCCCTGTTCCTCACCCACTTATATATCCCCACAAGCTACCTCCACCATCCGCCTTGTTAACCTCAGTTCTATTGTCAGAGTACAAGGATTTGTTTTTGTTGGATACTGTCCTTTCATTTCTTTGTTTCTTTACATACCATACCACATATGAGGGCTGGAGAGATAGCACAGTGGGTAGGGCGCTTGCCTTGCATACAGATGACCCAGTTCGATTCCCAGCATCCCATATGGTCCCCTGAGCACTGCCAGGAGTAACTCCTGAGTGCAGAGCCAGGAGTAACCCCTGTGCATCACTAGGTGTGAACCAAAAAGAAAAAAAAATATATATATATATATATCACAATTTCTCTCTCCACTCTCTGTTATTGGGTGTTTAGGTCATTTTCAGATCACAACACTGCAATGAACATAGGTGTGTATAATCTTTTCGAAATAATTTTTTTGTATTCTTGGGGTAAATGCCCAGGATAAGAATCACTATATCACATGATGACTCTGTTTTTATTTTTTAATAGCCTCCATACTGTTTTTCCATAGAACCAGAATCAGATGACAGTTCCACCAAAGTGAATGAGAGTTGGGTTTTTTCCCCCTCTTAATGAGGAAAGGATTCTTATCTATTTATTTTTAACATAGGCACTAAAAGCCACAACTGTTGATACAATTCTAAAGTTTAAATTGATCAAATAAAAAAGTTCCAATATTAAAATTGGTAAGGTTAAAAATCAATGTTTATGTGAAAATTGTTATATCTCACCACGGAGTTAAGTCCTGTCTATGGATTTACTAAACTGTTTGTTGCTGGGCCTTCTGTTTTTTTGTTTTTTGAATTTAGTTGTTGGGTTCTATGTTATTTTCCCAACTAATTTGGTGTGTTCCTACTAGAATCTCAGTATTGAAGAATTTGGAGACTAAATTCCCACCTGCACTGTTTCCAGTCTTTTTTGTGTATGCCCTGTTCAGTGTTGTGAGTCTGTATCTCATGATCATTTTGACTCCTATTTCCCTGCTAATCAGTGATGTCAGCACTTCTCCATATGCCTAATGGCCATATATGCCTTCTTTGAGGCTGTGTCTGTTCAGCTCTTCCCATTTCTTTTCAGTTTACTGTATTCATGTAACATAGTCCATTCCATTTTTTAAAAACGTGGTTGTAGTTCTTTGTTATTGAATTCTGAGTGCTTTATATATCTTAGATGTTAGTCCTTTGTCAGATGTACGATATGTCTGTATTTTCTCCCATACATTATGGTGTCTTCTGATCATTTAATTTTAGTCCAGAAATTTTGTAATTTCTCTTTGATGACAATTACATTTGTTAATTTTTGCTCTTATTATCCTTGTCAATGGTGTCAAATCAATGACCCCTCTGAATCAATATTATAAATAATTCTGCCTATGTTTTTCTTTATATAGTTTATGGACTTGGGTCTAATATGGAGGCATTTCATCTATTTTTAATTAACTTTTGTGTGTGATGTGAGATCAGTGTTCAATTTCTTTTTGTTTTTCTTTTCCATGTGGCTAACCAGTTTTCCTACCAGATTTGTTTAAGAGGTTTTCCTTCCTCCACTCATGCACTTAGTCTGTTGCAATTTCACTATCCACAGATCTGTGGGTTTGCTTTTTGGGCTCTCAATTCTATTCAATTGGTCTGAGGGTCTGTTTTTATTCAAGTACCACAATGGTTTGATTACTATAATTTATAGTACAGTTTAAAATTAGGGACTGAAACACCTCCATTTCTTTTTCTGAGAATTACCTTAGCTATTATTATAGGGGGTTTTATGGTTCGACACAAATTTTAGTAGCATTTGTTCTATGTCCTTGAAGAATGCCATGGGAATATTAATAGGCATTGGATTGAATCTGTACAGTAGTTTGGGAAGGATATTCAATTTCACAGTGTTAATTCTTCTAATCCATAAGCATGGGTATTTTTCTATTTCTTTGGGTCCCCTACTACTTCTTTTAATACTGATTCAGTTTTTGAAGCATGTCCTTCACTTCCTGTGATGATTCCCAGGTTTTTGATGGCTAGGAACAAAATTTCAAGTGAGATTTTTTAAAAAAATTCTTTCTTGACACCCAAACTCTGCCACTGCAAGGGGCCCAGATCCACAACTCCTGAAGCATGCAGCCATAGCTCCTCCTTATTTCACATGGCTACAGCACAGTAAGGGCACAGCAAACTAAATGGCAAAGACATGTAGAATCTCACCAAGCTCACAAGCAAAAACAAGAATACAGAGGGCTTAAAGAGCAGCAATCAGCTCAAGAAATCCCCGGACAATTACTTAGTGACACCATAGAGGATGTTTAATGAGTTCAAAGAAGCAATAGCACAGGCAGTCAGCAAAGCCAGCAGTGCAGAATAAAGAATGTGCGCTGAAATGAGAAAACTCCAAGCAGAAATGAAGAGCATAGTAGGTAATTTAAAACACTCAATAGATAATCTGAAAGAAGATAAACAGCAGCTGAGCAAAAGATTAAAGAGCCTCAAGATGAGAAGAAAATCCCTAGAAAACAACAGGTCAAAAATAAACTGAAAAGAAATGGACAACATATTAGAGAACAATGAAATGAGCTCAAGAACAACATAAGAATCATCAAAATCCCTAAAGAACAGGCAAATTAGATGAAGCAACAATACTTAAAGAAATCATAGACAGGAGTTTCCTAGACTTGCAGGATTATAGGTACTGAAATCTAAGAGACCTGAAGGGTTGCAGAAAATAGACTCAACCGGGAAAACTTCAAGACACACTGTACGCAAATGTAAAATTCCAAGATAGAGTATTCAAAGCAGGAAGATGAGTAAAGCAGCTTACATATAAAGGAAATTTTGTAAGATTCACAGCAGACCTTATCAAATGAGACTCTACAAGCTAGAAGGGAATGGAGGGATAAAGTGCAAAACCTCAACAAAATGAACACCTCACCAAGAATACTCTATTCAATTAGATTATCATTCAGATTTGAGGCAATGATATAAAGCTTCATGAACAGGCAACAATTTAGGAAATTTATAGCCTTGAAACCAGTTTTACAAGAAGCATTAAAAGAGCTTCTTTAAAGAGAAAGGACAGGAGTCAGAGTAATAGTACAGCAGGTAGGGCATTTGTCTTGCATGCTTCTGACCTGGGTTTGATCCCTGGCACCCAATATGGTCCCCTAAGCACTGCCGGGAGTAATCTCTGAACATGGAGCCAGAAGTATGCCCTGAGCACCATCGGGTGTGACCCAAAACACACACACACACAAAAAAAATTTTTTTGAATAATGAAGGATGGAATAAACTTCTCAGCAACAGCACTGAATATGGTATTCGTTCATGATGCTTATAGTTGTCCTCTATTAGTTTAAGTAAGAATTGTCTACCCTAAGTCGCTAAGAAATTTTATACATTTTTAAAAATGAATTAATGCTTATTTTACATTGAATCTGCTATGTTTTTCAATACCCCTTAAGATAAAATGTACTTTTATAGGCCTATTAAGATTTTCCCCTAAAATTTTCCTAATATTCTTTATTCTTACTAAATTTTACAGTTTTAGGCTTCACCTGTTTTATCTAAACCTTTAAATATTTTAGCAAAGAGTTTAAAAATAGTATGAATGACAAGAAAAACAGGATTATTACCATAATGAGACACAAGTACAAAATCAAAAGCTAAAGCAATATATTTTAAATATCAGAATTGAAAATTTATCTATGAAAACAAGAGTAGGCATTATATCATACTGCATTCAATTACTTTACTTTCTTTTTTTTTACCTTTTTTTAAAAATTTTTATTAGTGAAACACCATGAGGTACAGTTGTAGACTTTTAGATTTTTGTGCTTGGATTTCAGTTATACAATGATCAAGTACCCATCCCTCCACCAGTGCCCATTCTCCACAATTACTTTAATTTCTTTATGTATATAGGTTAATATATAGCAATCAATCATCATAAATTGACTTATTGATTTATTTTCTGATAACTACATTTGTCATTCCTCTAAGTTTCCTTGGAGCAAGTAATAGGAAACTGTGCCTGCTAAGAGGTCAGGCTTGGGGTGGGAGGAACTGGGAAGTTTGCTGGAGGTAAGGTTACACTAGCGGTGGGACTAGTGTTGGAACATTGTATGCCTGAAACAACTATACTATGAAGAGTTTTGTAAATAGCAGTTTTAATAAACATAAAAAAATTCTTTCTCTTCTAGTTTGTTGTTGGCATATTTTCTATGGATACACAATCACCATAATATAATGCTTTAGATACTCCTATTGCATGCCAATGTTAACATTTTAATTCTAAGAGATAAAAGGGAAAATTATAAGAAAATCAAAAGTTGTTTTACTCTTTTAGTCCAAGTAAACTGTTGAGAAAATGAGGGAACTTATTCCACAAAATGGTCATTGATGATGTCAATTAGTATTAACAGGGACTTGCAAAAACAGATCTGCGTTGCTCTGGCAAATCTTGGAAAAGCTAGAAGCAGTTAAGCGGCTCACAATTCTTAGAAATGTTCAACTAACCAGTTAATATTAAAAGGATAAAAATTCAACTAATTGCCATCTCTTTCATAGAGAACATACTTATGTGAATGACTCCAAAACCAACTATAATATCCTATGGAATTGTTTATTTCAAAAGTAAGTCTTCAAAGCTGAGAGCAATGTACAACACACACATTGTTTATCTCTACAAGATGGAGCATATGGAAAAATTTATAACTGTCAAGTGTTATTACACTGCAAAACAAACATGTGGACATACACAACAGGGATAAATATAGTGTGATTCGTTCACAAATTGGAGATGCTCGAGGCACATGGAAGAGTTTACAAAAGTTGAAATGTATGAGCCATCAAGAGACCAGCAAAACTAACCTGGCTTTACAGAAAGACTCTGTTAGTCACAGGTTCTGCAGTTCCTTCTAAATTATTTCACAGGCATGCAGGTTAGTTTGAGAAGCAGAAATTAAATACAAGGAAAGGGGAAAAGCAATTTCTGTTATGGGCCAAAACTCTGAATAAGTAGGATAGTTACTCAAAAAGAAAAAGTAAAAGAATCATAAATTAAATAACCATTTAATGTGACAAATGTTGAAATGAAGATACAGTTTAAAACTAATTTCAAAATCTTAATTTAGGATGGGAGATGCGTGCTGAAAGTAGACTATTAGACCAAACATGATTGGCAATCAATGCCTCTTTTGCAAACCTCAGCAAGGAGAGAAAGGAGAGAAAAGAACAAAAGGGAATGCCCTGCCACATGGACGGGATGGTTGGGTAGGAGGGGTAGGAGGGTTACTGAGATCACTGGGGGTGGAGAATGGGCACTGGTGGAGGGATGGGTACTCGATCACTGTATAACTGAAACCCAAGCACAAAATACTGTAAGGTCAACAACTGTACCTCATGATGTTTCACTAATAAAAAAAAATTTTAAAAATCTTAATTTAAAAGCAAAAAAATATGTGTCTTTAAACAACAGTGGTTGGTGGGGATGGACACAGACATAAAACAGTGGTTATGTCACTTGCCTTTCATGTGGCTGAACTCTGATTTGATCCCTGGCACTGCTTATGGGCCCCTGAGCACTGCCAGGAGTGATCCCTGAGCAGAGTCTGGAGTAAGTCCTGAGCACCGCCAGTTGTATCCCAATAAAACACACATACCCCAAAATGCCACCCCCACACACACACATACACAATACAAGCTAGTACTGGGGCCAAAAAGATAGCAGAGGGGTCAGAACAATGCCTTGCACGAAGCTGACCATGATTGCATCTCTGGAACTGCCTGAGCACAGCCTAGAGAAACCCCCACCCTAACACAGAGCTGGGAGCAGCCTCCAAACACTGCAGAATGTGGCATGAAATACCAAAAAAACATTTTTAATGTTTGTATATAACAAGTATAATACTATATAAAGTGCTGAGATGAATCAATTTTAAAACTTTAATTGAAAAGTTATAACTTTGCCCAAATTTCTCATTATCATAGTGCCCTAAAGAAAAAGCTACATATGAAGTCAGACAAGTAATCCTAGGAAAACAAAAACACTCTGTCCAAAGCTTGCATGTAGTAAATGCAGGGGCTAAAAGAAGGCTTGGGTGTTCTTTCCATTTTCTTCGGTGCTCTAGTCATTACTTTAACAGGCAAAGAAAAACTAAACAGCAAAACTCTCTGACAGTGGCACATATTTTCCACACACTCTAAGTGTCAAAAGCCTGTTTAGAGAAAATCCAACCTGCATCTTCCATTCAGGGCCCGATTTAGGAACATTTCTAAGGAAGGAGTCTATTTCTGCTTCTGCCACCACCTCATTCTGCTGACCTTAGAAGAGAGAGTTATCTTTCCTCACTTGGCTTTAAAAATAGAGATACAGCCAAAGACACTTTACAGAACTCCCTAGAATGAGGTGAGGCTACAATAAATAATGCCTATGGAATCCTTAATAGCATTAGGGAGAGAAATAAATTCTAAAACAGGACGAAAAGGTTTTAGAGACTGTGGAGAGACCAATACTGAGTCAAGGTGAGACACAAAGAACAGATAAACCCACTGATCATTGGAAAATGCCTAATAAAACTTTTCTTTTCCAGGCAAAATATGACCTTGGAAACCAAGTTCAATAGACTACCACCTAGATCAGATCCAACTTCCATTTCACAATATTCGCTTGAGCCATCACTACAGATCATATCATCCAGCAGCAAGAAAGTGCCAGAGCAGCGTTTCAAAATCAGAGGCCAGATGGCATCCTGTGGGCCGAGAGCCTCAGACAATCAGGTAAACAGGGGAAGAGGGCTATGGCATAAGACTAGGGAGTCAACCATTAGGACAGGGATGGGGGACTTGCAGGAAACAAGGTCAGAAGAGAGTCATGGTCAAAGAAAGGCTTAGAAAACCGGAGCCAGAGTACTTTGATTTATGATTGGGAAACCAGAAGGAAAAATCGAGTGAGAGACTTCTTGGTTTGATATTTTAAAAAAATTTAGAAAGTTATTTTTTAAAAATAGATTTCAGGCCCTCTTTATAGATCCATCTGCTTCTCTCAGGAGAAGTCATTGACATGGCTGCCAAGATTTCTCAGTGGGAGAATGATTTTGAAAGTTGTAACAATTGCAGGTTAGTTACTGAATAAATGCCAGAATTTGTATTTACACTATTAAGGATTGGGACACAATGATTTCAACTGAATCTTCACTCTAAAGGCTCTTAAGTCCTTAATATATGTGATTTACATGTATCTTAAACTATTAGATACATAATGACAGCAAAAGCTTCTACCCTTCCTCCCAGGGGAAGTTCAATTGGCAATAGCTACACATTAAGAAATACCAGATACAACAACAAAGCAATATTCAGAGGTCTATAATGTTACATGAAATTAAAAAGAGTAATAAAGGAGAGGAAAGCTGAACATAAATACAATTTTATTTGGCCAGACAACAGTAAGGTGCTTGTCTTGCTTGTGGTTAATCTGGTCCAATCCCCAGTGTTGTATATGGGCCTTTCAGCACCACCAGAGGTCATTCCTTAATGCAGAGCCAGGAGTGATTCCTGGGTCAGAAGCAACTACCGAAGCACTGGGGGGATGTGGACCCTCTCACCTACACACACACACACACACACACACACACACACACACACACACACATTTTATTAAAGCTTTTAAATCCTGACATAATTTGTTTTTGTTCTAGTGACCATAGTATTAACCTGGATTTAAAATTTATAATATAACTAATCATTATCATCTTCTAGGAGAGTGTGTACACCACTTTCGATTTTTCAAGTGACCCTGCTGGTACTCAGGTAATCATTGGCAGCGCCAAGGATTCAAACTAGAGTCAGCCATGTACTCTCTCTGGCCCAGTAATGAACCGTTTTTTGTTTTTTTGTTTGTTTTTTTTTTTTTTGCTTTTTGGGTCACACCCGCCGAGCAGACCCAGTAACATTGTGAGACTTGTTACTGTGTTTGGCATATCAAAGATGTCACTGGTAGCTTGCCAGGCTTTGCCGTGCGGGCAAGATACTCTCGTTAGCTTGCCAGGCTCTCCAAGAGGGGCGGAGGAATCGAACCCAGGTCGGGCCATGTTGGCTTCCTGCAAGGCAAATGCCCTACCCGCTGTGCTATCACTCCAGCCCCTCAGTAATGGATCTTTGACGATTACAGACACCCTTTTATGCTCTGAAACAAGAGCCACACCTCCAATGGAGCGATCATTAACATATCTTAAATATAAAGTGCCATACTTTTTCCTCACAGTTTCAACTCATTCAACCTCTAAGCATCAGAAAAGATGGTTGTTTTCAGCACTAAGCAAGCAAATTGCTGATCTAGATTTTAGTGCAAGTTCATTTTGATTCAAAGGTCTGTGTGCCAAGGGTCTTTCAAAAGGGCAGAGCATTTCCCTCATATCACTGAAACACACAGTCCTCTTGATGCTCAGAGTATCAGTGGCAGCTCAGGTCCTCCACAACACTTTCAATCACACAAAACAAAGTGGTGAGACAAAGAAACTGTCCTGACAGCTATTCCCTAACTCTGATATATTTTTTTTCCACAGAAATAAATGGCAGTTAAAATGGACTTTCTGGAGAATTGAAATAGTAAACACGTATAATGAGGTGAGTTTTCTTTGCATGTTATTATTCAACAAGGAAAGGAAACATTAATATCATATAAACTTATTTTTCTTAACCAAGAATATAAATCTAAATCGGTTAATTGAGAGAAAATAATTTTTCACTTTTTAAAAACAACTTTTATTTGGTTAGTAATACAGGACATATCTGGGGGTGCTCAGAGCTTTGCCCTGGCTCTGTGCTCAGTGCTTGGTGGACCGTATGTGGGGCGGGAAATAGAACTCTATAAACACCTTCCCCACTGTACTACCATTCTCGCTCCTAAAATAACTTTTAGTTTTCCTTATCATGATTGGTGACTTCACAGAGTGTCTAAGCATGTATGTAGTCACTTTTTAAACACTTTAAAACTGGTATCCTGCCAACCTTTCCAGCAGCTCAACACCATATATATCTTTTTTTTTAAATTTTTTATTAGTGAAACACCATGAGGTACAGTTGTAGATTTACAAATTTTTGTGCTTGGATCTCGGTCACACCATGCTCAAACACCCATCCCTCCACCAGTGCCCATCTTCCACCACCAGGATAATATCCCTCCCCCCATCCTTCCACACAACCCCCCCCCCCCCCCCGCGCCACTGTGGCAGGGTATTCCCCTTTGTTCTCTCTCTCCTTTTGGGTGTTGTGATCAGCAAAAGAGGCATTGAGTGGCAAACATGTTCAGTCCAGTCTACTTTCAACCTGCATCTCCCCTCCTGGGAGGATCCTCCAAACACCCTCCATTTGGTGCTCCCTTCTCTATCTGAACTGTCCCCTCCCCTAGAATACCCGGCTGGCCTCTAGGCTATGGAGTAATCCTCTTGGTGTTGATCTCAGCTATTCTTGGGTATTAATCTCATATTTTGTTATTTTATATCCCCCCAGATGACTGCAATCTTTCTATTGCAATCTTTCTCTTTCTGACTCATTTCGCTTAGCATGATACTTTCCATGTTGTACCACTTGTATGTAAATTTCATGACTTCATCTTTTCTAAGAGCTACATAATAGTCCATTGTGTAGATATACCAAAGTTTCTTTAACCAGTCATCTGTTCTTGGGCACTCAGGTTTCTTCCAGTTTCTGGCTACTGTAAAGAGTGCTGCAATGAACAAACAAGTGCAGATGTCACTTCGGCTACACATTTTTGCCTCTCTGGGATATATTCCCAGGAGTGGTATCGCTGGGTCAAATGGGAGCTCAATTTCTAATTTTTTGAGGAAAGTCCATACTGTTAGCCAAAAGGGCTGAACCAGTCGGCATTCCCACCAACAGTGAAGGAGTGTCCCTTTCTCGCCACATCCACGCCAGCAACGATTGCTTTTGTTCTTTTGAATGTGGGCCAGTCTCTGAGGTGCGAGATGGTACCTCATTGTGGTTTTGATCTCCATCTCCCTGATGATTAGTGATGTAGAGCATTTTCTCATGTGCTTTTTTGCCATTCGGATTTCTTCTTTGAGAACGTTTCTGTTCATTTCATTGCCCCATTTTTTGATGGGGTTGGATGTTTTCTTCTTGTGGAGTTCAACCAGTATTTTGTATATCCTGGATATCAACCCCTTGTCAGATGTGTATTCGGTGAATATCCTTTCCCATTCTGTAGACCGTCTTTGTATTTTGGTCACTGTTTCTTTGGAGGTGCAGAAGCTTCTTAGATAGTCCCATTTATCTATCTCTGTTTTCACTTGCTCAGCCAGTGGCGTGGCATCTTTGAAAATACCATTAGCCACAATGTCATGGAGGGTTTTGCCAACTTTGTCTTCAATGTACCTTATGGTTTCTGGTCTGATGTTGAGGTCTTTAATCCATTTTGATCTTACCTTTGTACATGGTGTTAGGCAGAGTTCTGAGCCCATTTTTTTGCATGTAGCCGTCCAGTAATGCCAGCACAATTTGTTAAAGAGGCTTTCCTTACTGCACTTCACATTTCTTGCACCTTTATCAAAGCTTAGATGATCATATGATTGAGGGGAGATGTCAGTGTATTCAACTCTGTTCCATTGGTCTGCAGTTCTGCCTTTGTTCCAGTACCATGCTGTTTTGATTATTACCGCTTTGTAGTAAAGTTTGAAGTTAGGGAGGTTGATTCCTCCCATTTTCTTTTTCCCTAGAACTGCTTTAGCTATTCGTGGGGGCTTATTGTTCCATATAAATTTCAGGAGTGTTTGCTCCATTTCTTTGAAGAATGTCATGGGTATCCTTATAGGGATTGCATTGAATTTATACAATGCTTTCGGTAGTATTGCCATTTTGACAATGTTAAGTCTCCCGACCCATGAACAGGGGATATCTTTCCATTTCCTCATGTCCTCTTTTATTTCCTGAAGTAGCGTTTTGTAGTTTTCTTTGTACAGGTCCTTTACTTCCTTAGTTAAGCTGATTCCTAGGTACTTGATTTTCTGGGGCACAATTGTGAACGGGATTGATTTTTTCATGTAGCTTTCCTCTCTCTCACTATTTGCGTATAGGAAAGCCATGGACTTTTGGGTATTGATTTTATAGCCTGTAACTTTACTATACAAGTCTATTGTTTCTAGCAGTTTTTTGGTGGAGGTTATTGGGTTCCCTAAGTATAGTATCATATCATTTGCGAATAGTGAGAGCTTGATTTCTTCCTTTCCTACCTGAATGCCTTTAATATCTTTTTCTTGCCTGATCGCTATTGCAAGTACTTCCAGTACTATATTGAACAGCAGTGGAGAGAGTGGGCATCCTTGTCTCGTCCCTGATCTTAGAGGGAAGGCTCTCAGTTTTTCCCCATTGAGGATGATGCTTGCTGTAGGCTTGTGGTAGATGGCTTTAACTATGTTGAGGAAAGTCCCCTCTATACCCATTTTGGCTAGGGTTTTCATCATAAAGGGGTGCTGGATCTTGTCAAATGCTATCTCTGCATCTATTGATATGATCATATGCTTTTTATCTTTTCTTTTGTTGATATGATGGATTATGTTGATTGATTTCCGAATGTTAAACCATCCTTGCATCCCTGGGATGAATCCTACTTGGTCATGAACACTATATATATATATATATATATATATATATATATATCTTTTAAGAAAATAAAAAAAGGGAAAAGGAAAACATAAACTCTAAAAATAAGAGTTTACAATATGTCATCCTTGGATATAAAGGTTACGGTTAAATTTATATAAAGGAAAACAACTAGATATTAAAATTATCAGTCAAAAAATCAGAGGTGACACTGAAATCAGGATCTGAGATATATTTCTTAAAACTTTTACTGATCACTTCACTTGATCACTTGACATCTAGTTACTCATCGATTTGCTCGAGTTGGGCGCCAGTAACGTCTCCATTCATCCCTGTCATGTGTAGCCCAACGGCCTTTGCTCGTTCTAAGAACATGAAGAGACTCAAACCAACCATTAAGGGTCTTGAGGAAGAAATCTGATCATCTCGTAGGTGGGAGGACACACGATCTTTTGACGTCCCGTGCAACCAGTCGGTAATGGCTCTAGTCCAGCAGTCATCTCCAAATCGCATTATGTGTCCAGCCCATCTGATTTTCAACACCTTGGCAAACAAGACAGCGTCCCTGATCTTTGACCATTGACAAAGGTTAGAACTCCAGATTCCTTCTCTCATTTGAGTGAAGCGTGATACTCCAAGCATAGCTCTTTCGATTGCTCTTTGGGAGACCCGGATAGCTTTCTCATTCTGTTTTCATAGGGCTCAGGTCGCTGAGGCATATGGTAATGCAGGAAGAACAGTGGAATTGAAGAAATATGTCCAGAGCCGGAGGTTCTTCATCCTCTTGGCTATTTCTTCAAAATTCTTGAAGGCCTTCTAAGCCACTCTCTTCCTCCTGTGCAACTCAGGTGCCAGGTCATTCGTCAAGGTGATTTCTCCACCTAGGTACACAAAACTGCTGCCTTTGGAGATGTTTGTTCCATTGAGAGCAAATGGAATGTCAGGAACGAGACCATTTCTCAAAACATTGTCTTTGTGAGATTCAGCTGTAGTCTGACCTTTCCACACTCACGGTTGAAGTCGCCAAGCATTTGTGCTGCTTGGCTGATGTTTGGTGTTATAAGAATGATGTCATCAGTGAAGCGAAAGTGGTGTAGCTGCCAACCGTCTACCTTCACTCCCATTCCTTCCCATTCCAGTTGTTACATGACATTCTCGAGGGTGGCACTGAAGATTTTCAGTGAAATGGTATCACCCTGCCGAATCCCTCTCTTGACATCAATGATTACTTCTTTGTAGAATGGTAGTGAATCCGTAATACAGCTCACAGAGGATCCTGATGTATTGAGTTTGAATGCCTTGATTGGCTAGGGCTTCAATGACTGCTTCCGTCTCAACAGAATCAAAGGGCTTCTTTAAATCAATGAACGTTAGACAGAGCGGCATCTTGAACTCCCGAGAAACCTCAATGAGCTTGGTTATTGTGTGGATATGGTCGATGGTGCTGAATCGTTTGCGGAACCGGGCTTGCTCTCATGGTTGTCCTTCATCTAGTGTTCTGCCAATCCTATTCAGGATGACTCAAGTGAACAGCTTGTAGATGACAGACAATAGGTAGATTGGGCGATAGATGCCAATGTTGTGGATTTCTCCCTTCTTGTACAGTAGTACAATCCTGCTGGTTTTCTATTGGGATGGAACCTTGCGTTCAGACAGGTACTATGTGAAGAGCTGAGCCAGTGTATTGATGAGTACTGATGGCAGGTTCTTCAGGTGTTCAGGTCTGACCTTGTCTGGCCAGGTGCTGTTTGTTTCTTTACTAATGAAATGGCATGTCGAATTTCAGAAGGGAGAATGTTGGGAACAACATATCCATCCTGCAGAATTTGGTATGTGGGCAGGTGGATGTGGCTATCAAAGAGATCTGAGTAGAAGTCATGGATAATCTTCTCCATTGCCCTTCTGGAAGATGTAATACATCCATCAGGACGTCGGAGGGCAGTCATCTTGGTCTTGTAGCTGGCGAAGGACAGGCAGGCATTGCAAATGCTTTTCCTGGCTTCTGCTGCATCTACCAGCACTGCTGCTCTTCTCTCTTTGAGGTCTTCCTTTATCGCATCTCTGCACTGCTTTGTGAGCTCAGATGTTTGCTTGTGGTTCCCTGAGACATGCGCCAAGTCACGTTGGCGAATAAGCTCAAAAGTTTTCGAAGACAGGTGGTTTTTTGTGGCTATCTCTTTCTCGATGTTCCTCACACAATAATGGAGGTGCTGAACCAGTCAATCCTATTCCTCGTCAATGTTGTCAATAACAGCATCTTCCCCTGTCACAGCAATAGTGCCAAAGAGCTCCCATTTGGTGGTCATTCTGGGAGTTCTCTTCTTACACTTTGCAGCTCTTTCTCCCCGTTCTGTGAAGTAGAATTTTGCACAAAGGAGATGGTGGTCTGATCCCGTTTTGAGTTTTGGGACAACAATGACATCGGTCAGGCAAAACCGTCGATGGAATATGATGTGTTCAATTTAGTTGTGGAACCATCCACCAGGAGACTACCATGTCCAACGTTTAGATTCGGCCTTCTGCAACTGTGAGTTACCATGGATGGTCTTGACCGACATGATGAACTCAGACAGTCTCTCACCCTGTTCATTCCATTCTAGGGCAAGGGTCCTGATGTGGAGTTCTTTGGCTGATCTTGGTCCGGTTCTTGGCATTAAAATCACCGACAATGATCTTATAGAAGGTGTGGTCTTCTTAATAGAACTTCTCCAGCTCCATGCAGAACTTCTCAATTTCTCCTTCATCATAATTGGATGTAGGTGCATAGACAACAAAGAGAGAAACTGCCGGCAGTGAGCCACATCTATTCAAGTATGACTGTCCAATTTGGGTTGTTAAGCATTCGAATGAATCAATGCTTATGGCCACGTTCGTGTTGACAAGGACACCGACACCTCTGACGCCTCTTTTGTCCCATGTTCTGAGGAACAGTTCTTCTTCAGTGTCGAAAATGGCGTGATGTGATTGATGCCTTCTGGTCTCAGTCAGACCAATGATGTCGTACTCGATCTTTTGCGCCTGTACTATCAAGTCCTCGATGGATGCATCTGATGCCAGCATACAAGCATTGAAAGTACAGACAATAATTTTTGTCTTTCTTCGTTTTGGCAGCCTAGTTCGGCCTTGAGATTTTATCAGTCTTTCCTTCCACATCATTCTCAACACTGCCGTATTGGTGACTCCTTCAGGGTCAGGGGAATGAGACCCATTGTATATACTGATTTTGGCATATCTAATACACCACAAATAGCTTGCCAGGCTCTGCTGTGTGGGCGGGATACTCTCGGTAGCTTGCCAGGCTCTCCGAGAGGGATAGAGGCTTTTGGGGCGGCCTTTAATTACCCTTGTAGGTCTTCCCATGGTTCAAACCATATTTGAAACCTATCAAATATGGTGCAGCAATCCAGGGAGATGGGTATTAAGTGTCTTATGAAGTGTCACACGGCCACAAAGTGGCCATGCGGTCCAGAAAGCGTCCTGGAGCATGGCTGCAGCTGGGTAGTGGAGGTAGTGGAGGTCTGCCAGTGAGGTATTTATCTAATACAGGTAGGGTGAGTCTTCTGTGCATAATCCAATCCCTGGGTCACAGGTTGGTGGAAGCAGACAGGGCAGGGTGGGGTGGGGGACCTGGTTTTAATCCCTTCATCACCTGTGGTTGGTGGGAGCAGGCAGAGGATCTCTGTCCCCAGGTCCGTTGAGCCTGGAGTCCAAGGTCTCAGAGTTCTGCTTATCTTGTTCTGTGGGGTTTCATTTGTATGTGAGTCTTGGCCCAAGCGTCCAGAAAGCGTCCTGGAGCATGGTGGCGGCTGGGTAGTGGAGGTAGTGGAGGTCCACAGGTGATGTATTTATCTGGTACCGTTAGGGTGGGTCTTCCGTGGCAGCAGCTGGGCAGTGGAGGTAGTGTTCTCTATATACAGACAATTATCAGAGTAATTTGTAAGAAAAAAAATAATAGAATGGTTTGCTCTTTTTTCCAATAGGACATTTTTCTAACACTCTAGTATAATTTTCCTTTGAGAGATTCTGAAACAACAGATTTGCCATTTTGTCAATAGTGACATCTGAATCTGCCTGCAAATGTTCACAGGCGCCACCATTATTTTATTAACTCAATCTGATGATACTGTTTTATTAAGTGGGTTACATAAATAACCTCCATAGCATTCTTGCTATGACATAAGAAGACAAATAACCATACTGATTTAAAAATGAAAGTCTAATCTGTTCTGGGTCAGAAAGGAATTCTGACTAATCCCAGCTTCCAATGGGATGAAAGAGCACGATTAAGAATAATTCCCTGTATATTTTTTGCTTAGACTTTTGATCCAAGGTTCACTGGAAAAAAAAATCTTTCCCAAACTGGATTATCAAATAGTCAAACAATGAGCACATGAGCAAGGCAAGAAAAACTAATTTAGAGGGATCTATGTATTCCCGATCTTTAAAAAAAAATACAAATTTATTTCTTAGGGCTATCTGCTGTTCATGATAAAACTTTCACAACTATATTCAAAGAAAACACTTCTTAGCTATCACAGTCTATCCGCCAGGTCTTTGTAGAGCATTCATTTGGCTCTATCAGGGATGACTCAGCTCCATAGCCTAGTCAGCAGATGAATCCATCAGCCCCTGAGAGGCTCCATATGCACAGCAGCTTGAAGAGGGGAAGCAAGGATGGTTGTATAAGGCTCAGAGAGTGTGAGCAACAGCCCTCTGCTTACTTTGCTTGTGCTTTCTCTCTCTCTTTTTTTTAACTTGTGCTTTCTCTTAACCTTGTTGGAGAAATAAAATTCAATGAGCTTTATTATCTGCTACAATATGCCGAATCAAAGACAGTATGACTTAAACTCAACTTGGAATTGAAAAACTTCACAAAATTACTCATGAAGATGTAATCCAAACACAGTTAGGAGACTGAATGAAAGTTGACAGAAGGAGTGATGCTAAGTGCATATGATACTCAAAAAAGCATCCAAATTTGGGGAGGAGGGGAGTAAGTATATGGGTGGGGGGGGGGGCGGGGGAGAGCTGTTTGCAGTACATAATAAAAATTTTTCAATATTTTAAAATAAGGGAATATGTGATGTAAAGGCAGAAAAAAAATAAGAGCATGTGTTGGAAAACAAGTCTCATTATTTTCCACATTCAGTTATGCTTGAAGAGCTATTCAAAGACAAATACAGGAATACCAAATATAACTCTAAATCCTGACAAGTGTGATATAAAGTCATCTTTCTCCTCACTAAATTAATCCTCTAACAACATTTAACAAACATTTACTGAGTATCTCCTACAGGCCAGGTGCTACAGTAGGAAACACACTGGTGAGCCAACAGGATCATGGCTCCTGCTGTGAAGAATCTTGGGAAGCAGAAAGGACTTAGAAGAACAGGGCAATTATTGAGAGTCCCCTGGGATTCAAAAGCTCCAGGGTTGACTAAAAGAAGTCATTTCTTTCTTTCTTTCTTTTTTTTTTTTTGCATTTGTTTGGGGGCAACACTTAAAGCAATACTCAGGGGCTACTTTTGGCTATGCACTCAGGAAAAACTCCCAACAGTGCTCAGGGGACTATATAAGGTGCAGGTGATCTATCGCAGGTCAATCATATACAAAGCAAGTGCCTACCCACTGTACTATGTCTCCAGCCCCAAGAAGTCAAGTTTAAAGGAGAATGGAAAGCTAAAGAGGAATTAAAGAGGAAGTAAAATGAATAGTTCAGAGGCAAGAACGTGTTAAATAAAATTGCCACCTCCCCTGCATAAAAAGTTTCTGGAGCAACTACTAGGGTAACAGTGGGGCTAAAATCAAAGCTAAATAGGGCTGGTTCAAGAATGGTTCAGTCCACTAAGGAGAGTAGATACACAGGACAGAAAGATTGCTCCATAGCTGGAAGCCTGCCTCATGAGCAAAGGGGAGAAGGCAGATGAACTAGAGAAGGGATCACTAAGAAAATGATGGCTGGAGGAATCAGTTGGGATAGGAGATGTGCGCAGAAAGTAGATAAAGAACCAAACATGCTGACCTCTCAGTGTCTGTATTGCAAACCATAATGCCCAAAAGTAGAGAGAGAGTATGGGGAATGTCTGGCATGGAGGCAGGGGGAGAGTGGGAAAGGGGGGGCATAACAGGGATATTGGTGGTGGGGAATGTACACTGGTGAGGGATGGGTGTTTGATCATTGTGTGATTGTAACCCAAACATGAAAACTTGTAACTATCTCACAGTGATTCAATAAAATTTAAAAAATAAAAATAAATAAGAAAAAAAAAACGCTAAAAAAAAAATGGTTCAGTCCAAAGGCCAACATGAGGCCCCAGAAAAGTTCAGAATGAGGAGTATCATGATCAGCCTTGCATTGCTTAGAAGATCACTATTTATAGCAGAATGTGGAACCTTTTCTCTGCCAAGGCCACTTGAATATTTATAACATCATTCCTGGGCCATACAGAACAGACAGACAGATTGTGGGCAGATAAGAGGAATTTTAGTGTCCTCTCTTCTCATGTACCAGGACAAGAACACAGGACTTCACAAACCTTATACAGCCACCACAGCCTCACAAACCATCACAGTCCTGTGATGTTGCCTACCAAATTTATAACATGAATTAGTGTGGTAAGGAGTGAAAGCAATAGCACAACAATAGGGCGTTTGCCTTGCGCGAGGCCGGCCCAGCCTAGCAGGGATCAATTACTCCGCTCCTCTCAGAGAGCCCAGCAAGCTAGGAGAGTATCCCCCCTGCATGGCAAAGCCTGGCAAGCTACCCGTATTCGATATGCCGAACACAGTAACAATAAGTCTCACAATGGAGACGTTACTGGGCCCGCTGGAGCAAATCGATGAACAACAGGAGGACAGTGACAGTGACAGTATGAAGAGGTGAAAGGTAGGTGGCTATTCTCACAATACAGTAATGGTAGCATCCAAAAAAAAAAAGAGGTATAGAAAAAAATGGGGAAAATATTTAGAAAGCAGAGTTATGAGAATTCTCTTGGTGAGGAAAAGTAGGAAGGAAAGCAGAAGATGACAAGGGTGCTTCAAGGATTCTGACTTGACCCACTTGAGATGAATTCATTGGAGGCTGACTAGGTTTGGAGAGCGAGTTGGGTGAGGGAAATTAATAAGATTAGGATTAGGAGTAGAACTTGAAATACTTGGAAAGCCAGACTGCAGTGAGTTCCAAATCAAGTAGGAGGCAAAAAAAAAAAAAGAAGAAGAAGAAGACTAATTGTGTTGTAGAAGAGAAAAACAGAATACTTAATATAAGCTGAGTAGAACCATTTTGAAAGAGGAACTGAGTAAGTTTAGGAGCTAGTATAAAGGAACGTCATAGCAATATGAGGACCTTCTTCTGAGGCCTCTTTTCTGTATACTTGCCATAGTCCTCAGCACTTTAAAAATATCATCTCTTAACCTTCACTATAGCCCTATGACATACTAACACTTGTGAAAATAGACTGATAAATTGATAATTTTCCCAAGAGTTCACTGCAACAAACTTCAAATTTGAATCTACGGATGTCAGATTACAAATTCCAAGTTCATAATCACCTGGCCATGTACAGGGCTTTGAAATGAAATAAGGCCAGAGATAAATGAAATAAGATCACCTCTAAGATGGGGGTAAAAAATGGAACCTAGAATTTAGGAAATGAAAAAAAAAAAGTCTTTCTTCATAACAAAAGAAGGGGGGGTAAAAGGAAGGACAATAACCATATAAGGGGACTATCAATTTTGTTGGTAAATAAGGAGTTTTCCACCTTAAGTCCAATAAACTTGGAAGTATTCATTTTCTGATTATCAAGACAAAATTAATGAATTAGCTGTCAGAAGAATGGAAAAATTGCCATTTGTTCATTCATTACAAAATATTACATAAGTCCAAAATATATTAGGTCTTCTAGGTACTGGGAACCCAGCATCTAGATAGTTGTTAAAGGAAAGATTCTTATTCACATGATCCTTAAATTTTGGTAGGGGAATACATAAAATAAATAAGAAAGCAAAATAATTTCACATCCCAACACTGGAATAGACTAAAGTCAACAGGTAATGTGAGAGAAAACTTTGATAATTTTATGTGAGGTACTTAGAAGACTTGCATGAGGCAGTGACCACAATCTAAAAACCAAAACAGCTCTGTTTAAAACAAGTTGTCACATAAAATTGAGAGAATGAAAAAAGATTACTGGGTAATACTGAGAGGACCATTGAGTCAGACACTCACATATTTAGCGTGAGAATAATCTGCCACACTCCGTATATTCTTCAGCTGAACTCAGCAAGCAACTTGGGAGCTCCTGCAGAAAATGCTCAGCCAGTCACCTGACAGAAAGTTGCCAGTCAGACCCCCCAACTGACAATGGGGCATAAGAGTTCAATAAACAGACAAGAGAAATGCTAGTGAGGAAACAGTCCCCTACAATTGGAAGGCTAAGGAAAAACAATTGTGGATAGAGAGGAAACATCTGAATTTCAGGACTCAGGTTAAAAGTGAACAGAAAAATGGCATAAATAGAGTATACAAGATATGTGGTTTAAAGGGTCTGGACCTTGTCTCCCCTTCTCTCTCTCTTCTCTGCATCTCCTAACTCTGGAACTGTTTAGTATAAGAAAATACTAAAATCATTTTGTAAAACATGCGTGTGCACACATACAAACACACACACACAGAGATAGAGACAGAGACAGAGAGAGAGATATGGATTTATGCACCACAGAGAATGTGCAGGGGGCAATGCTCTGGCCTTCTATGTGGTCGATGCCAGTTCAAATCCCAAGCCCCATATATGGTCCTCCAATTCCCACCAGGGGTGTTGGTCCTCAGCTCCAAGCCAGAAATAGCCCCTGAAAACTATCAGGTGTGGTTAAAAAAAAAGCACGAATATGTGGTTTTGAAATATTAAGATTAACTATATTATGAGAATAGTGGGGAAGTATATTAGGAGAATAGTTGGAAGGGAAATACAGTAGAAGATGGGAACTAAGTGAAGAAGATTGGGTAACAGTGATAGCACAGAAAAGAATAGCTGCTGAGTTAGGCAACAAAAGCATGGGGGCAGAAGGTGCAGAATTGTTTGGTGACTGCAGTGTTGACCTGACAAATACGAGTCAGTGAGTCCAGTCCCTCGTGATGTTACATGGGCCAAGTGTGAACCTGGCAGATCTGCTGCTGACTCTCATCCCCAGTACCACAAAGATCTCCAATCACACTACAGCTGTTTGGACCCAGGAGGAAGACCCCTGACAAGCATGCGTGTGGGAGGGAGACCTCAGAAAGTGTACTGGAAAGAATTTTCACGAGCTTCACAAATGAAAAGGGGTAGGACACCTGACATGCAACACAAGTGACTGTGCAATTGCTGGGTCATGGGTCAGGGAAGTGAGTGACTGGACTCCTGGACATTACAAAAACCTCCTTGAGAGAGTGGAGGGAAGGGAGAATAAAAGATATAAGGAAATAAAAGATATAGATTGTTGGAAAATAGCAACCTTGAAGAAGCAATGTGAAGAAACGATGACTCAAGGGGAAAATGGAAGGGGGAGGGATGGGGAAAAGCTGAGCATCCTCTCAGCAAGGCGTAGGGGTGTGAGTGTGAGGGAAGTATCAGATCTAAAAGGTAAAGGTAAAGGTAAAGGCCCTCCCATTGATCGTCGATTTGCTCGAGCGGGCCCAGTAAGGTCTCCATTGGAGACTTTGTTGTTACTGTATCTGGCATATCGAATACTCTCAGTAGCTTGCCGGGCTCTCGGAGAGGGGCGGAGGAATCGAACTCGGGTCAGCCATGTTGGCTGCGTGCAAGGTGAACGCCCTACCCGCTGTGCTATCGTTCCAGCCATCAGATCTAAAGTCAGGAGAAACCCTTGCTAAGGGTTGCTTATCCATGCTGACTTCTCATGCATGCAGCACATGCTGCATCTGGCCCTGGGAGAACCAAATCAGTCATTTCTCAGCGCATGATGGTGTCCATCTATGTCCCTCATTAGCCCTGATTCCTCTAATAGGACAGTAACTTAGTTGGGAAGAAACCCAAGAGAACCACTAGTCTGTCTGGAATAAACATCCTTTTAGACAAATAGAAAATTTTTTTAACTTGGAAAAAAAAAAAGCGAAGGTTGCCATGTTGACATCAGCACAGTAAAGCAGTTTATTTAGAAAGTCATTTGAACAAGGCAGACACAGTTTACGGACCCAGGGGGGGTTTCAGTTTCCACCATCTGGTTATTTCCCTGAGTCCTCTGCCATGCATCACAAAGCTCTCTGTGATCCACTTAAAAAAGGAAAGCCTTAAAAAGGCTCGCTCTCCTTTTTATTTGCTTAAATACTGCCCTCAATAAAAGGTGGCCCATCCAAAGGATAAAAATAAATATTCAGCCACAAAAAGCATAGTGCAGAAACGTATTTATTTATGTAGAAAGGTGTTAAAAACAAGCTATAAAACAACATGTTGTACATAATTTTTCTTTTTTCAAGCAATAAGTATTTTTTATTATGGTAAATACTCAACATTAGATATACCAACTCACCCATTTTAAAGTGTGCAGTGCAGGACCATTAAATATTCTCATATGGCAGCACAACCATTAATGCTATCCATCTCTTGAACTCTTATCTATCCAAACTCTACACCATTTCTACAGAATGAATTATTTTTACACATAAAAATAAGAAAAAGTCTGAATCGGTGTACCAAGAGATACTAGAAGTTCCTAGGAAGGCCAGAATATATTCAGTATTTGGTATCAAAAGATCATGGGCGTCCTTGAATTTCTCCCACATAAAAACACAGGAAAACACTTAAACCCAATCCTCATTGAAATCCATCCACACAAGTAAAGTGGTAAGAAACATTATAACTTTGGAATAAAGGCAATGCCTTCATAGAACTTATGTTGACATTTAAATTAGTACCTTTACAAATTCGCCAAAAAAGTATTTTCCTTTTACAAGGTACGCCACAGGTGATTTGTTTCATCACATCTTAATCTTTAGGGAGAAAATTACACAGAAGCTTAACTTTTCTAAAATAAACCAGTTAGGGACTAAAAAGGGAAAAGGTAAACAGAACTACTTTCTGAAAATGTGTGAAATTAGATTATCTGCTTATACTGAAAGATAATTTGAAAAGGTCTGAGAAATTCCTTTACAACATAAGAAGACCTACAAATGGGCAAATAGAATTTCAACACCACATCTGCTAGACGGGAACGCCAGACACACAGGACCGGGACTCAGCTTTGGAACAATACAGCCTCAGTTTTCCTCAAGTGACAATAAGCTACTAAGCTTATAAACAATTTTTCATTTTTAAAGCAAAGTAGTTTTGTTGAGCAAGGATACTAATTCTAAGGGGAATGTAGGATGCGAGAGAGAGAGAGAGAGAGAGAGAGAGAGAGAGAGAGAAAGCAAACAAGAGCAAAAATGAAAGACATTTGTGCCTTAAAGCAAGTTTTCTTTTTTTTTTTTATTTCTCACATTTCTTTTTGATAAAGCACCAGGCTTGTGCTTCAAGTCCATTATGCTCCCTGGAGCACGTATGTCTCTCGCTTGTTTGTCTCTACGCCTCTTTGATTATTTCTACCCTGGAGATGCCTGTATTCTCTCGAACATGTATTTCTTTCTTTCTCTCCCCTCAGATCTTTCTAAATAAGTTTCAATAAAAACTATATTGCTCCATCAAAATAAATTAAGTTAGCTCCACAGGAATAAAGATTTTGGAGTATCCTATCATACAGTGCCAAAAACACAATCTCCCTATAAACATATAGGTGAAATCTATATCTATATGCCTTCCTTTCACTGAGAAAACACATGCACACACCAAAAACAAAACAAAACAAAACAATTCTTCATATAATGTGGCATAACAAGGCCAGGTCTACTCAATCTAGCTTCTTGATTTGGTTTTTGGTTTTTTCTTTCTTTTTTATTTTTAATTTCTTTTAATTTTTTTTTCCACAGCTGGTGCTGCTCAGGACATACTTCTGGCTCTGTGGTCAGGGGTCACTCCTGGCAGTGCTCAGTGGTCCCTATGCAATGCATGGAGTTAGCCACATACCAGTCGAGTGCTTTAGCACTGTACTATATCTCTGACTCCAAAGAGGGGATATGTTTTAAAAGAAAATTCAAATTGTATGTTCTATTAATTGTTAGGGGCTGGAGCGATAGCACAGCGGTAGGGTGTTTGCCTTGCACGCAGCCAACATGGCCGACTCGAGTTCGATTCCTCCGCCCCTCTCGGAGAGCCCAGGAAGCTACCGAGAGTATCTCGCCCACATAGCAAAGCCTGGCAAGCTACCCGTGACGTACTCGATATGCCAAACACAGTAACAACAAGTCTCATGATGGAGACTTTACTGGGCCCGCTCAAGCAAAATCGATGAACAACGGGAGGACCATGACCGTGACCATGACCATTAATTGTTAGAAAGCATTTTATTTTTTAAATGAAAAGTATTTCTGAGGCCAAACGAATGGTACAACTAGTAGGTGCCTGCCTTACGTGCAACCAGTCCAGGTTCAATTCCCAGCACCCCATACTATCCCGTATGCATCATCAGAAATAATCCCTAAGCACAGAACCAAGAGTGAGCCCCAAAACACAGAACCTGGAGTAAGTCGGGCATGCCCCTTTCCCCAAAAAAGGAAAATTCTTTATTTCATTTTCTTCCCCTTTAGTTAACCAGTTTTCCCAGTACCGCTTCGTAAAAATGTTTTCCTCTCTTCATTTTATGCTTTGACTCCTTTGTCACAATTAAATTGTCCTTAAACTCAATTCTATTCCATTGGTCTAATGTGCTTTTATTGGTACAGGAGCGATAGCACAGTGGGTAGGGCATTTGCCTTGCCTGCAGCTGACCCAGCCAACCCGAGTTCAATTCCTCTGCCCCTCTCGGAGAGCCCAGCAAGCTACCGAGAGTATCCCGCCCTTATAGCAAAGCCCGGCAAGCTACCCATGACGTATTCGATATGCCAAACACAGTAACAAGTGTCAAAAGGGAGACGTTACTGGGCACACTCAAGCAAATCTATGAACAACAGGAGAACAGTGACAGTGACAGTGACTATGTATGCTGCTTTGATTATTCTAACTTTGTAATAGTTTGAAGCCAGAGAACACAATTTTTACTTAACTCTCTCTCTCTCTCTTCTCTCATTCAGAGAACACAATATCTCCCATTTTCTTCTTTCTCAGGATTGCTTTGGCTCTTTGGGGAAAGGGGGATAATGGTTTCATGCAAATTTCAGTAGGTACCATTTTTTTGCCGCTTTTATCTGAGTCACCATTAAGACAGAGACTAAGTCATAGAGTGATTCAGATTCAGAGACTAGTCCAAGACATAGATGGAAGGAGTGCTGCAACAGATACCTAGTCATCAACTCGAGTGTCCCTGCTCTTCACCACACCACACTACCAGCTCCCAAAGAAATATGTTAGCAGCAAGAAAAAGATAGTAGCAAACCTACGTAGCACTTTATTTAAGGTGGGTAAGTGAGTGTTTGATTGGTTCCTTTTTCATTTTGTGTGTGTGTGTGTGTGTGTGTGTGTGTGCTAGTTTTTCTCATTAATTTTTTTTACAGTATCATGGGATTTCGGGGGTTTACTATCACATCTCTGTGTGTCTAAAATATTCATCACATATACCACCAAAGCTCCAGTGCCATCCCACCAAAGATCCTTCTCATTCCTCTCAATTCTCTCCCTTTGCGTCCTGAAACCATCATAATTTTCACAGAACTTAGAAGTTGGTTTTGCAAGTACATTTGCTTCACTTACTCATATTCCATGTATGAGTGAAATTATCTAATTGTATTTCACTTTCTTGGCTACTGCATTTAAAGCAATCACCTTGCAACCACCCATTTTGTCCCAAATTGAAAAATTCCATCTTTGGGGGGGCAGTGGGAGAGGTCCCCAAGGTATCCTGATGGGGCCCCAGGGAGCACTGTTCCCAGTACTAAGTTAACTGGGCTGGACAGCTCAATGCTAGGGCGTAAGGATGTGGTAGGGATATTTGGGTCCCACAGTGCCAGGACCACCAGAACTACCCCAGCTACTCACTCAGAGACCACCAAGGCCTCATCTAGTGGTACTGGGGACCTCCAGGGCGATGCCTAGGGGTGCTCAAAGGGTCATAAAGTTACAAACTCAGAACCTCACAAATGCTAAGCTGTTGCTCTACCACTTGATGTATCTTCCTGGCCCTTGCTTTTATTATTTTTAAGGAAATCTCTAGAACATTTTCTATAGTGGCTTGGTACATCCAAGGAATTCTGGTATATTCTTGGTACATCCCCACCAAGAATATACCAGAATTCCTTTTTCTCCATATCTTTCATGTTCACTTAAATCACTTAACTTCCTGTTAGTCGTCGATTTGCTCAAGCAGGCACCAGTAACGTCTCCATTCGTCCCTGTCGTGTGCTAGTGTAGCCCAAAGGCATCTGTTTGCTCTGGGAACATGAAGAGCCTCAAACCAATCATTCATGATCTTGATGAAGAAGTCCGGGATCTGGATTTTATAGTCTCTGAGTCTTGGCCGCTGATGGGATTACACGGCGCCAGGGAGCCAGGTGGTGGGTGTGACCCCCGCCTACTGGAATTTGGAGGATCTGGGTGGAAGATGCTCGACTCCAAATCGAGTAGGCTTGGAGGTCTCGGCCCCGGAACCCGCGTGGCTTTGTCCCTCTGCCAGTACCTTCAGGTGTGCGGAGAGTGGTCTCAGCATGGTGGTGGCTGGTCCTGGAGGTCTTCGGCTGCCGTAGCCCTGGTCGGGAGCGGGTTGAACTTCCTTTTTAATACAAATAAGTAAGGCTGTTTCTTTCTATTTTGTTTTATTTGAATCACAGTAAGATACACAATTAGAAAGCTGTTTATGATTGGGTTTTAGTCATACAATGATCAACACCCATCCCTCCACCGCAGTACATTTCCCACCACCAATAACCCCAGTTTCCCTCCCGACCCCCTTCCAGCTTGCCTCTATGGCTCTTTTTGGCAGTCTCTCTCTCTCTCTCTCTCTCTCTCTCTCTCTCTCTCTCTCTCTCTCTCGCTCTCGCTCTCGCTCTCTCTCACTTTTTCTCTTTTTTTCTCTCTCTCTGCTCCCTCTCTCTCTCCCCTCCCCCCTCTCTCCTCCTCTCTCTGTCCCTCCTTTTGGGCATTATGATTTGCAATAAAGGTAATTAAAGGTATTATGTTTGTCCCTTTACCTACTTTAAGGATGCAGTTCATATCCAGAGGTAAGGATGTGTCTTTCCTAATGGATCAATCATCTTGACCATTACTAATATAGATAAGAGGCTGGCAAGTTCTTTCTTAAAGGGTCAAATGATTATCATTTTACTTTTTTGACACTATATGCAGCATTTTTGAAATTAATTTCTTTTTGAACTTAATTTCTTTTGTAAAAATTTAATACCTAAACTTAAAATGAACAAAAATATAAAACCAGTCTTAGCTTATGAGTACTGCAAGAACATTCTGTGGATTGGTCACTGGGCCATAGTTTGCCCAATTTATCACATAAGAGAAAAGTTTTACACCAGAAATTTTAATTTAAACTTAAAAACTAAAGTATAATACTTAGAAATTATTAAAATATTATCTCTAGCTCATCAATTAATATCTACCAAAAGTACAGACTTCCCTGTATCATTAAGTGAAAATACAGACCAAATATCCACACTTTCCATTACAATGAATGTCTGTTCAAAATTGACTTCACGTACTTTGGAAGGTCTGGAATACCATCTGAAATTATATATCTCTCTAGAGTCTCTGTGCCTTTCCAGGCATCTACATAGATAGCACCATTTTGTTTACTGAGATTCATGACAGCCAGTGTGAGTGATAAAACACTGAACACTTCTAACCTTTAGGGTTCAGGATTTGCAAGAAAATGTTTATTATTCTTGGCAGGAAATGATGGAAACTAGTAAGAAATAGCCAAAGTACCTTCCATGTGTCAATGGACTGGAATTTTTAGAGAACAGTTACCACTAATAAATTTGTCTACACACGACTTAATCAACCAAATTTACAGCTGTTAACAGCTGTAACTCGTGCCTCTTTATTCCCAAACTTATAAATAAGCTTCTTAATCAGAACAAAACCAGGTTCAGAGTCCAGTTGTTTTATCTGGAATTGGTACAGCCAGTACCTAACTGGAGTTAAAGGGACTGTCTAGGATAATCATAATCTTAATAGAAAAGTTGTTTTCCGGTTTGCTCAACACTACAAAGATGCTACTCGGCAAACACTTCTGTAATCATCCAAAACCGGTGATACATGATCTCATTTCAAGTAAGATTCCCAATCTAATGCCAAATCAAACACACAAGTTTTCACATTGAACTCCAAATTAGGAAGATGCTAATTACTTCAAATTGGAAGGGGAAAGATTTTTGAGAGCTTGTAAATCAGAAAACCCTTAGAAAAAATGGAATGAGTTCAGAGTAAGGAAATTAGCTCACAGTACAAAAAATTTTATTCATTTTGCTTAGGAATGCAAAAGTAAGAAATTTCAGTGGAAAAAAATGGTAAGCACTGGTTTATAGACAGCCCTCTTTGCACACTAAAAGTAGGTATGAATTGATTACTAGCAGCTGAGGTGTTTTTTGTTTGTTTGGGGGGCACACCTGACAGTGCTCAGGGCTTACTCCTGGCTCTGAGCTCAGGGATCACTCCTAGCAGAGCTCCGGGGACCAAACAGTGAACCAGGTATGGAAACTAGGTCAGTCAAGTGCAAGACAAGCGCTCTGCTGACTGTATTCTCTTCAGCCCAAGTTTCTAAGATTTTGATCAAATCATGGGTATAGGAATCCCTGAAGGGTCAAAGAGATAGTACAGGGGTTAAAGTACTTGCCTTGCATGTGACAACCCCAGTTTAACCTTCAGCATTTCAGTCAAAAGATCATATCCATGAAAATACAATAAAATAGTTGAAGATGATTTTAGTTTAGCCTCCATTTATGAGAGCCTACTTTGTACAAGGCCCTCCAAAATATGAAAACAGATGTCAATGAAATACTCAATTAGGTGTACCAAATCAGACAAAAATAATGACGTTTGGCCACAATGAGTATTGTAATATATGTATGAGCAACATGTTATCAAACTCCAGAGGGTGGCAAAAACTTGGTTAGAGGAACCGAAAAACTGCAATTTTCATTGAAGGAAACAGTCTAGTTCTTCCATTGCTGAGTTGTTGGGGTAAGACCATCAGAAGTATGAAACTCCTTGCTGTCCTCTCTGTATGTCAACAGACCTGTTTTCTTGTTTTTTGGTTTTTGGTTTTCTGCACTCAAAGACTGAAGTCTCAGGTTCTTCTTCAAGGCCCAATAATGGGGATCTGCTGCCATTAGCAGTTGACCTAAGTTTCCAGTGATGGTTTAGGGAACTCAAATCTCCATCTGCTGGGATGCACTACAGTGAAGGCTGTGGTATCCTGAGGTGCTGACAGCTGTTGAGGCTCATGGTACACAGGAGAGAGCACACTGCCTATTACTACATGTCCACTAAGATTCAGAGTGTAGAGCCTACTCACTGCACTCAGTTTCTGTTTGCCAGAAACTAAGTCTCCGCAAAAGTCCTGCTCTCCTGCCCCAACTGGGTCTGCAATCTCTGAATCTCTTTACTTTCTTCAGACATGGGTTGAAGCTCCAAGCTCCTCTATTTATCTTCAAGTATGCAGGCGTTTTGATGGATCAAACATCCTCTGGGAACAAGGTAAAGGTAAAGGTAAAGGCCCTCCCGTTGATCGTCGATTTGCTCGAGCGGGCCCAGTAACGTCTCCATTGGAGACTTTGTTGTTACTGTGTCTGGCATATCGAATACTCTCGGTAGCTTGCCGGGCTCTCCGAGAGGGGCGGAGGAATCGAACTCAGGTCGGCCATGTTGGCCGCTTGTAAGGCGAACGCCCTACCCGCTGTGCTATTGCTCCAGCCCCTCTGGGAACAAACTGGGGATATTTATATGAGATATAGCTGATTTCTGGTTATACTTTCAGGAACTCTTTCCTTAATGCAGTTTATTTTTCCATGTTTTATGTGTGTACCAATAATTACTTTTTCACAATATAAATAAAATATAACAACTGTTTTAAATTAAATAAAGTTATCACATACTTTTTATCATTCCAGGGATCAACATCAGCGACTCACACATACCAAGGTACAGGCTCTACCCTTGTACATGTCATCCCTGAATATCCCTCATACATGTCAAATTTTATTGTCCTCCAGAAAGGCAATGCCAATTTACATGTCTACTATTAATTTATCTGAAACTAACTCCATACTCCCTTTTAAAAAAGCATCACTTTTTTTAAATATGAAGGGGGAAATAACCTTATTCAAATTTTCCCTTTTTTGTATTTTCACGATCACGACCATCCTGTTGTTCGTCGATTGCCTCGAGCAGGCCCCAGTAACGTCTCCTTCGTCCTAGCCCTGAGATTTTTTTTTTTAAAGTGCCATATCAAAGCTCATTCAGGGTTAGGAGAATGAGACCCATCACTGTTACTGGTATTTGGCATATTGGTTACGCCACGGGGAGTTTGCCAGACTCTGCCGTGTGGGCAGGTTATATTCAGTAGCCTGCCAGTTTATCCAAAGTAAGAATGAGATAATAAGATGTCGCATGGCCGCAAATGCTGGGTTTTATAGTCTCTGGGTCTTGGCTGTTGATGGGATTACACAGCACTAGGGGACCAGTTGATGGGTGTGACCACTGCCTACTGGAATGTGGAGGATCTGAGTGGAGGATGCTCAGCCCCGATCCGAGCAGGCTTGGAGATCTCAGCCCCAGGATCCGCATGCCTTTGTTCCTCTGCCAGTACCTTCATGGCTGTGGAGAGTGATCTCGGCATGGTGGTGGCTGGTTCTGGAAGTCTTCGGCTGCCGGAGCCCTGGTCGGGGCGGGGAGTGAAACTCAACCCGCTCCCCTCCAAGGGGCCCTGGTGAGGACAGCCAGGCATGGGGGCAGGAGACTCTGCTTTTTGTATTTTAAAAATACTAAATATAAATAGTCTTTCTCTTTTACTATTAACCCACCTGTATTTCTTTTTTATTGTTGTTGGTTGCTACAGAGTCCACACCAAGCAGTGCTTGTGGCCAAGGTCATTCCAGGAGAGAGGTGGAAGCCGCCAGAACTACTAGTGGTGTTCTGGGGGCCACATGGAGTCAGAAGTGAGACTCACGGCCTCACATCTGGAAGACATGAGTTTCAATACCTGAGCCACATTCCCAACCCCCAAGAAACATGTCCTACCTGAAGTCTTTAAAAATATTATTTGGTCATTTTTTTCTTAGAAGCTAGCTTTTTATCCCTCTCATTGATAAAAGAAAACTTCAGAGCTAGGAATTCTAGGAGCACTACCAACTCGGTAGTAGAACTTGCATGTGTAAGGCTCTGAGTTTGATCTCAAAATAAGTAAATGAAAATGCTTCATGTAAAGTTCTTTGCCATAAATCAATGTGTGCATGGTAAATATATTTCCTTATATTATTTATCTTAGTCTATAAATGGAAAAATATACAAAAAATGTGTATGTTAACTCATTATTTTATTTTTAAATTCTACCAAGTGTAGTATTAGCCTAGAAACTCAAAAACCATTAAAAAGGCAAAATTCTGAGAACTGGAGAAATGAACAGGGGTTAAGGCATTTGCCTTGCATGCAGCTGACCTGGGTTTGACCTCCAGGACTTTGAGCACTATCTGGAGTGATCCCTAAGCCAGTCCCTGAACACCACTGGTGTGGCCCAAAATCAAACACAAAAAAGGCAACAAGTAGGTACTGCAAATATGGCTTAAAGTGCAGGTTTGATCCGTGACACCACATGGTTCCCTATATACCAAGTCAGGAGTAGGTTCCAAAGAGTACCCAGGTTTAAACATCCCAACGAAAGAAAGAAAGAAAGAAAGAAAGAAAGAAAGAAAGAAAGAAAGAAAGAAAGAAAGAAAGAAAGAAGAAAAGGAAAGGAAAGGAAAGGAAAGAAAAGAAAAGAAAAGAAAAGAAAAGAAAAGAAAAAAGAAAGGAAAAGAAACAGTACACTTATTTGGGACCAAAGAACTGCAATTTCAGGAACACATTTGGTGGGGGGTAAAAGGGGGGGCACAAAATTAGGATTAAGGAAAAACAGAACTCAGAATTTTAATAGGAAGAATAAAAAATAAGCTGGTTGTCAGGTGAAGTTACAAAGCAAAATGGTCAGGTGGTAGAGTCACAGGTAACTATTAGGTAAACAATTCCATCTATCAATCCTTGAAATAGAATATTCCCATTCTTGGTGGCTTCTTAAAATATTGGCAAGTTGGTCCATCCCAAGGTTTTCACCCAGTTAACACAAGACCACAAAGCAGTTTCTCTGTTTAAAAATGGTTCCACTCATGTCAACTTCCCAGACCAGCAACAAAATGATCCTTTATAATATAAGAACTGAAAGATTAAGTGGAATCTCTTTAAGTCAGGAACAAAGCAGTATCTCATCAACACTTCTATCCAAGAATAAAGAAGCATATTTGGAAAGGAAAACTGTCACTACATATGACATTATTCTCTTTCAGGAAAACCCAAGAGAATACAAACTATTTTAATAAGAAAGAAAGGCAAATTTTCTAGACTCAATATCTATACATAAAAAATCAGTTTGGAGAGGGGCTGGAGCAATAGCACAGCTGGTAGGGCGTTTGCCTTGCACGCAACCGACCCAGGTTCAATTCCCAGCATCCCATATGGTCCCCTGAGCACCGCCAGGGGTAATTTCTGAGTGTATAACCAGGAGTAACCCCTGTGCATCGCCGGGTGTGACCCAAGAAGCAAAAAAAAAAAAAAAAATGGAGGGGGTGAGAAATGAATAGACCCTTCCCCAGAGAATTAAACTGGCTCTCCTTCAGATTTTTTTCATAACTGTGTAATTAAAATTTTTAGAAACTCCCATTCAAAAAAACTAAAAATCTCATGAACAAATTTAATTAAAATATATAAAATTTTTGAAGATAAAGCTATATCATTGGAGGAGGATTAAATAAGCAAAAAGTAACAATTTTTTATTTTATTATCTTTTTTATTTTTTGACTCTCTCTGGGCATTTTATTTTATTTATTCATTTTTAATTAATTTTTTTAATTGAGTCCCCCTGAGATACACAGAGATACACAGTTACAAAGATGTTCATGATCGGGTTTCAGTCATACAATGATCCAACACCCACCCCTCCACCAGAGTCCATTTCCCACCACCAATGAATGACCCCAGTTTCCATCCTGCCAACCCCCACCCCAGCTTGCCCCTATGGCAGGCATTTTCCTTCTCTCTCTCTCTCTCTCTTTCTCTCTCTCTCTCTCTCTCCCCCTCCCTCCCTCCCTCCCTCCCTCCCTCCTCCCTCAACACTATGGTCTGCCTGCAACACAGATACTGAGAGGTTACCATGTTTTTTTGCCTACTTTCAGCAAGCAGTTCAGATCCAGAGTGATCATTTATAACTATCTTTTTCATAATGGTCCCTTCTCTATCAAAAGAGACCATTTTAGTAAATGAGAAGACCCAATATTACATTTTCTTCAATTTATGAAATTGATGTAACATTAGAGAATTTTTATTCTCTAATAAAATAATTTTTTTTAATTTTATTTACAGAGAGGGACTCCTCGCCAGCTGTTTTCACTCAGGGAACCCCAGAGGTGGGTGGGCAAGAGCCCTTCCTGTCCCAAGGGACCCAGCCCCAGCAGCCGACCTCACTACCCAACTGCTGCCACGCTCCAGGCCGCTTTCCAGACACATCATAAGACACTTCCTACCCATTTTCCATAATTACCACACCATGTAGATGGCGTTCAGATAGTAGGCAACAAATCATAGAGAAAAATATATATATATTTATATTTATATGCCTCTATATATAAATATATATATTTATATATGCCTCTATATATAAATATATATTTATATTTATATATACCTCTTTGGGAAAGTAGGTCGTGAGCCCCTTTGGCAGACAGTCATCCCAGCCCCTGGGGGCAAGGGACTGGAGCGATAGCACAACGGGTAGGGCGTCTGCCTTGCACGCAGCCAACATGGCCAACCCGAGTTCGATTCCTCCGCCCCTCTCGGAGAGTCCAGCAAGCTACCGAGAGTATTCGATATGCCAGACACAGTAACAACAAAGTCTCCAATGGAGACGTTACTGGGCCCGCTCAAGCAAATCAATGATCAACGGGAGGGCCTTTACTTTACTTTTACCTTTATACCTCTTTGGAGAGCCTGGCAAGTTACCAAGAGTATCCTGCCCACACGGGCAGAACCTGGCAAGCTCCCCATGGTGTATTCAATATGCCAAAATCAGTTAGTATAATAGGTCTCATTCCCCTGACAATGAAAGAGCCTCCAATCATTGGCAAAGATGAGTAAGGAAAAGCTACTAAAATTTCAGGGCTGGGATGAATAGTTACTGGCACCCACTTGAGTAAATCTACGAAAAACGAGATGACAGTGATACAGTGATACAGTGATGGCACAGAGATTAGAGAAAAACTTCCAAATATTGGTATAAGAGATTTTTTAAAAGTAGTTTTTAAAAACTGAAATCTGGGCCCAGAGAGTCTAGTACGGAGGTTAGGCACTTGCCTTGCTTGAGGCTGAGCCTGGTTTGATACTAAGCAACACATGTGATCCCCTGAATACCACCAGGAGTGACCTCTGAGCACAGAGTCAGAAGTAAGCCCTCAGCACTGCCAGGTGTGCCCCCAAAACAAAATAATACAGACTTCAAAAACAATATGTGATTTTGTTTTTCCCATTTCTGGCCTTTTAATTTTTAAGGATAACAGTCATTCTGTAAGACTTGTTTTTTACAAAAGCATTCCAGAACTTCAGAAAGCAATATTTGGATAAATACCTATTGGTCAAATAAAAGTTAGCCACTGAAGAAATGAAGCAAAGTCAATCCAAGAAGCCATATGATTATTAATAGTGAAAAAAAGATTTTAAGACAAAATATTCTTTTAAAAAACCTCAAGCTCTATGAATTAAATTATTGACTTCAGAATCCTCCACCAAAAAAAATCTACAAAGTTTATCATTTGTGTATTTTACTAAGCCTTTGACATCATCAGAGAAAGGCGTGACAAATCTAAACATGCCTTCTTTCAAAGTATCAATCACTTCCCAAGGAATCAATTTTTACAGAAATGAGAAAGAAAAAAAAATGGAAGTAACCCAAGGAAACAGATAACAAAGAAAAACAATTCATCAAATTCCTGGAAACTTGGGAACATGCTCTCAGTTTAATATTAATGAAATGATCAGCTTAGAATATCAGCTTAAAGTAGTTTTGAATAGTGGTTAGGAAAATATCAGCCCACAGGAATTTTCCAGAGACCTTCCCAAATTTATTAGTCATGGCAGTAAATAGGAATGGACTAAGGAAGTATACTTTTACTATGGGCTAGATTTTGTTTGTTCTTTCTCCTTTAATTTGACTTTCCTACTATGAGAGTTTTACTTTTTTCTATTTTCTTAAGGCTCTGGACTGTTAACTTTCCTAAGAGTATTTTCAGGCTTCCCCACCTTTTATACCTTTGAGCCCTTGCTCATTCCGTTCCTTAAAAGTACAATGTTCTTGTAATTGATCTAACTTACATCAAAATCCTACTCTGCCTTCAAGGCTCATATAAACATCAGCCTCTCTTTCTGAAGACCTCTATGGGAATAATTAGCACCCCCCTTCTTATCTTTATTTTAAGGAGAAAGAAACTAAATGAGTTCTTCTTATCTGCCGAGTGCCTATGTAGTTTCATTTTATCAACAGTATATCAAAGTACTATTATCTCCACTCAGCAGAATGAGAAACCAAGGCTATGAGCTGTTATGTAGGACCATAAGAAGTCATGGAGTTGAGGGGCTGGAACACAGTGGGTAGGGTGTTTGCCATGCACACAGACAACCCATGTTTGAGTCCCAGCATCCCATACGGTGTCCCCTGAGCACCACCAGGAGTAATTCCTGAGTGCATGAGCCAGGAGTAACCCCTCTGCATCACCGGGTGTGACCCAATTAAATGCAGCCTATTTGAATTCATGTTTCCTCTATTATAGCTTTTATCGTAGACTGACTTAAAATGAATTATTTATGTTAATCTATTGAGGGCTGAGACCTTTGAAGGCATGGGCACTATCCTGTTCAGGTTTAAAGCTTGTTCCAACAGTGTCTAAAACATAGTCCATATAGCAATTTAGTGATGTCAGAAATAACGTGAAGAAATTAATGCCATGTTTATTTTCCACATACAACTAACTCTATCTAAAACAAAATAGAAATCAGAACTCTCCTTGCTTAATGCATCTGGTGCCCCACAAAGACCCTCTATGAACTGACCATTGTTATCTCGATGACCTTATTTCCCACAGCTCTCTTCTTTGCTGTCTCCATTCCACAGGTACTGACTTTCTTGTAATTCCTTGTAACTCAACTTGAAGCCTTTGCACAAGACTGTTCTATCTGCAAAGATCTTTCGTTATTCTCCTAACTCATTCCCTGACCTCATTCAGAGCTTTGCTCATACTTCATCTCAATAAGACATATTTTAAAAACTGCAATTCCATTTCCACAACTTTCTCTTCTGCACAACCAAACCTCCATCCTATCCTACTCCTTCTTATTTTCTTTTTCCATGTCATTAACACCTTCTAAAATACTCTATCACTGAGTGAACTCTTAGGTCTATTTCTTTATACTATGACCTCAAAAGCTTCATAGGGGCAGGATCTATTTTTATTCACCAATATAGATCTTAATCAAATAGAAGACAGGCCTATAGATGGCACATAGTAACTACTAGTAATGAAGTATTTCTTGCATGAATAATCTGTACAAGTGATATAGAGAAGGCACATAACAGAAAGATGAAAAATATATCATCAGCTAATACCTTAAAAAATGTAATCACTTTTTTTTTTAATTTTTATTGCCTGGCAAGCTACCTGTGATGTATTCGATATGCCAAACATACTAACAAGTGTCACAACGAAAAATGTTACTGGGCCCGCTCGAGCAAATCGATGAACGAGAGGACAGTGAGAGTGACAGTGACAATGAATTTTTATTAGTGAAACACCATGAGGTACCGTTGTAGACTTACAAGTTTTTGTGCTTGGGTTTCAATTATGCAATGATCGAGTACCCATCCCTCCACCAGTGTAATCACTTTTTTAAAAAAGAATATATCATGAGCAGGACTGGGTCATTTGGAGGGTAAAGGGTGAAAAAGGAAGTGTAGACTGACATTCAACATGTCTAACTAGGGAAAGAGAAAGTAATAACAAACTTGTAAGGAAAGTTTTGGATACGTGACATGAATGACAAAGGCATTTGTGAATTTGTCTAAGATACCAAATCCTGAAGGTCAAAGCCAGAAATCCATAATAAGGAACCTGTCTGTTTGGGCAGAGGGCTCCTTTGGCGTTTGAGTTTTCTAATTGTTTTGTAGTCTTTCATTTTCTAATGCAAAAGGAATTCTTTTGTTTAACAAACCTTTTAAAATAGTTTTTAAAGTTCTTTTTTAACTGCAGAGAATATAGATGCATTAATTTACCACCTTAATCTTTATACATACACACTTCAGTTGTATAAGATATATTCTTTTTTTTATTATTATTCTTATTAGTGAGACACCATGAGGTACAGTTGTAGACTTACAAATTTTGTGCTTGGGTTTCAATTATACAATGATCAAATACCCATCCCTCCACCAGTGCCCATTTCCCACCACCACGGATCCCAGTATCCCTCCCACCCCCATCCCCCCCATCCCACCCTGCCTCTGCGGCAGGGCATTCCCCTCTGTTCTCTCTCTCCTTTTGGGTGTTGTGGTTTGCAAAAGAGGCATTGAGTGGCAATCATGTTTGGTCTATAGTCTACTTTCAGCATGTTTCTCCCACCCTGGGAGGATCCTCCCAACATCCTTTATTTGGTGCTCCCTTCTCTATCTGAGCTCCCTTTTCCTCTAGCATGTGTGGCTGGCCTCCAAGCCATGGAGTAAAATTCCTGGTACTAATCTCAGCCAATCTTGGGTGTTAGTCATATATATTCTTTGTGTGACCAATCTCCTGTTATTTTACCTCATGAAACTAAAACTCAGCGGTAGCTATTAAATGATAAATCCCCATTTCCTCCTTCCCTTATCCCTAGCATTCGCCAACCTACCTTATTTATTTATGAATTAAAGTATTCCAGATACCATATACAAATAGAATCATACATTATTTGTCTTTCAGTGATTGGCTTGTTTTATTAAGTATTACATCCTCAAGCTCCAACCACATTGTAACATGTGTCAGAATTTCCTTTCTTTAGAAAATTGAATAATATTCCACTGTATGTGTGTATCACAACTTGTTTATGCATCTATGTGTTGATGGACATTTGGACTGATTCTACTTTGAACGCTTATAAATAATATTGCTATGAACATAAATGCACAAATATCTCTTCCATTTCCATGCAACCTATTTTTTGGTTGTAACTTATTTTTTATAATAGCAATGAACAACAGGAGAACAGTGATATATATTGATATTTATCATTTTGATGTGCATTTACTGCATCTCAGCTCCAATAAAGTGAACATTACCCTTCACCAATGTCCTTACAATACCTCTAGGCCACCTCTTCATTCCTCACCACTCCCTCCTCCACTACCTGGCATTATCAACTTTGTAATCCAAGGCCAAAGTTTGTCATCATTTCCACGGTTTGTCATCCAAGGCTTGTCGTCATTCAATACTATTTCCTTATTTTGTTTAGAGATAATTATGGGGAATCTAAGAGAAGAACTCAAGTTGGTCACTGAAGAGTGATGGGCTAACATTTTGCCAAATAATTCCGTAAAACCTATGAGAAAGACAACACTGCAGTAACAAAAGTCTTAGACATGAATAGATGACTTGAGGATCAGCCAGCTCCCTAATGTACACCCTTCTCGGCTACAATCTCACAGAACAACACTGGCTTTTCATTTTATATTTCTAATTGTGAAACTAGACACTACTAATCAACTCTACCTGGCTGTGATAATGGTTTATAAGTTAATATTAATAGGTGTACTTTTAAGATGAAAGACAGAGTAACCATCTTATATTAAAATAAATTAAAGATAAAACTTGGCAGCTTAACCACTGAATATGCTAGACTATTAACTTATCCTGCAGGCAATGTCTTTATTGGCTTAGTATTTCAAAAGATTTATTTTTTTTTCAAGATCGTTCTTGTCTACAGAGCAATAATACACAGGGAAATTAAAACTGGCTAAAAACCATATTTAGCTGAGAGTAAGAAAGAATTTTTTTCTCTAAAAAATAGTGGTTAAATATGTATTTTTAAATCCCTTATACAATACTGTTGTACTTTCAAAAGAATATAGAAATTAGCAATCCAAAGAGAAAAATATATACAAAAGTGAAACAAAATGAAAAGAACTCATTAAGCTGTATAGCAGAATTCAGTTTTAAAGCAATGTTAATACAGATAATGTGCACAAAGTTATGATTTTTTTCTGAACACAGTCATTAGCTAAAATCTTCCAAGATTTGTTTGACCCTTCTTTGTAAAGTATATTATTTTTAAAAGAGATTTTTAAAATTTTAATAAATGTATTTTTTGGCAAATCATATAAGCAGGATACTAACAGATTTTTGATAGAGAATTGTAGCATATATCAACTTCCTGGCATTTAGTAGAATGTTCAATGTTTACTAAGTAGTCAAAAATATTTATATATGAATTAAAAAAATAGAAAAACAACAAGCGAATGAACAAACCAATGACCTTGATTATTTTGATGTGTCTGTATGTATCCATTCAATAGCATTATCTTCAAACAGCTTCCACATCTTTTCTTTGGTGCAAGTCATTGTGTGTAAAATATAAAAATAATGCTCTAGAGACATTATTTTTAACTGCTAAAATCCTATGTCTAGTTCTAAGTATTGATTTCAAAAGATATTTTAGGAGTGAGAATATAATAATAAAGCTCCTCAGAAAAGCAACAGGTATACTTTGGTCATTATATATATATATATATATATATATATATATATATGCTACCTGCTTCTCAATTTGTGATCAGAGACAATCTCAACCTCTTAGCTAAATTACAAAATAATTGATTTTAAACAAATAGGGAATGCACCAAAAATAATCAGATTGCATCCAGAAATCAACCATCTTTATTTACTAGCTGATAAATAAATTAATTTTAGGCCTGGAAGGTAAGTTAGAAAACACCCTAGGAAAATTACCACTTTATTCCCAATTAAATCCCTTCTTTGTATGGGGTAATCAGGGGAAGTCCTTTAAGGACCACAAAACTCTTCCTTATATGGAACCAAAATCTATCTTCACATAACATCTAGTCATTGGTTGTCATTTTGCTTTCTGTCACCTCAGTCTTATTCTAACCTCTCTTCTCTAGGGTTGTCCATGAAGTAATATGCGATGGCTTTTATAGTCCCTGAGAATCTACTGCTTTTCTTTAAATTGATTACATGAAAAATCCCTTTACTCCTCTGGAACTATTGTTCTAGCTTGTCACTCTTGACATAAAATAATTTAGTAGATAATAGTCTGATATACATAATGTATGACCATTACAAACTCCATGCTAGATATTTTCTTATTAAAACCTAAGGTCAATGTTTTTTGTAAAGAAACTTAACAAAACTTAACAAAACTGTTCCTATTGAGTTTACATTAACTAAAATGTAAGACTTTTTCCTATCCATACAGCTCACTCATACCACCTGCAAGCCCCATCCTGTAATGTATATATTTTATTAAAAACTTGTTCTCAGGTAATTTTTATCTTCTTGGTCAGCCTTATCATTCCTGTATTCATTCTTGACTCCGGTTCTATAACCTATTAATTTTCATCATTATTCCTCAATTGTGCATTATCTACAGCTTTAATGTACCAGCTATGTTTCTTTTGGTTCTTTGTTTATAAAACATAAACCTAAGAACAGAACTTATAGGTATTCCAGAAAAATTCCAGTTTTCTTCTAAGTAAACACTCTTTCCATTCAGCAACATACTTTTAGATCACTGTTCTAATAATTACATATCAATATAAGTATATTACAATATCAAATTACTCACCCACAATGATATAATGATGGGTCATGTAAAAAGCTGCATAAAATTCAGACACTTTCAAATAGATGACTGGATAAAGAAACTATGGTATAATATACACAGTGGAATATTAGTTGGCCATAAGAAAAGATAGTTATGAATTCCCTGATACATGGAGGAACATGAAGAGTATCAGGAAAGTTGAAGTTAGTCAGAGAGAGAAAGATCAACAAAGTATGGTCTCTCACATGCAGGACATAAAAAACATAATGGTAGAATAATAAGTGTCCAAAGGCAATGGAAACAAAGAACATGAGAACTGGCACTCAATAGGAAGGAAACAGGTCACGTGAGGAGGCTGGGGGACAGGAGAGAGGGCAGTGTCTACTGTGGAAGGAAGGGTACATCTGGGAGGAAGAGATGGTGCTGAAAAGTGGTAAAGTGTTACATCTAGAAACCCTATCAGCAACAGTACTGTAAATCACGGTGCAAAAACATAATTTAAAAAAGCAAAAGTGGGTGGGAAGCAAATGGGGGGCTGGAGAGGGGCACCGGTAGAGGGAAGTGGACACTGGTGAAGGGATTGGTGTTGAAACACTGTTTGCCTGAAACCCAACCATGAATAACTTTGTAATTTCACAGAGACATTTTTAAATAAAATTCAGACACTGGCATTGTGTTATTGAATGTCTTTCCAGAGGAAGAAAGAAATCAGGCTTATCTACCATTGCATTTCTTTCATGAACTAAGGCTAGCTCCTAAAGGAGTACCTACTAAAACAGCTAACCTGAAATTTCACCGAAATTCACTTAAGATTTCACAAATGTATGCTAATCTGAACAAATGAGAGAATTATAGATTCTGTAGCATAAGTCTCAGTGATTTATTCTTTTTCTTCCTTATCCTACAGTTCAAGCTCCATCTTAAGGAATCCTGATCAAGCTGAAAGGAAGATTACACCAAACCCAGGTTTTCCAGATATAAGTGTCCACTTAGCCCATGTTCCCAACTGCCTTCCTCCTGATTTATTCCAATAAAGAAGTGTATTCATTATTTCCTGTTTGGACATACTCGCACTCTTTTTCTTTTCCATAAGTTTATGGAATAGAGCTAACTGCTTTGAAATGCACTGTAGTAAGTCTTCAGCTTTCTAACCACTCTTTCAAAAAGGCTAAATTTTTTTTTAACTTTTGAGTGTCTACTCAATATGCCCCAATAATCTGTGAGCAAAGAGAGTACCTGAAGATACTGTTATGTGATCAGACTTTACTGATTTTATTTTTCATACTGTCACCTATTTATTATAAATTATACATGCACATAAGATTTTTAGCCTAAAGTATCCACAGATCAAGAATACTATTATCTTTTCAGTTAAAAAAAAACTCGAAGTATTAAATCTTAGGCAGTAAATAACCATATGAAATAATCATGTGTGGCAGAAAAGAATATTAATTAATAAAATAAAATGTCTAGAAGAAAAGAGGTCAAAAGGAGCACATACTTTATAGGCAGGAGACTCAAGTACAAGCCTTGGTACTGTACGGACCCTAGTACTACAAAAAATGACCCCTGAGGATGGAGCTGGGGAAAGCCTCTGAGTGCCACCACTGCTGATCCCAAAACAAATTTTTTAAGAAGATAAAAAATTCAATTTATTTTTTCCTACAAATATACCTCTGGTACTAATTTAGCATCAACACTTAATTCAGTCTACCTATCTGTTAAACATTAACTCAGTCTATAAATCTTGTAAGACTTAGGGTCTGAGAGCTATCATAGGCATATGCTGATGGAGGTATCCACACGTGAAGGATCCCAGTTTGTTCCCCAGTACCACTTGGCTCTCCAAGAAATGCCAGTTGCAGCCGTAAAAGCCCCAGGCACAACAGAGTCCCAAAGATCACCTCTTCCTCAGGTCCTAGCATTCAACTGTTTGCCTTGTTGGCCAAACATCAGTGGGAGTGGCCTTCGGAACTCCTAAGCCCTGCTTGGGAGGTCCAAGAAAAATTAGTTTTTTAATGATTTACATTTCTGTTTGGAAATGTTTCTGAAATTGTGATTTACTCAAATATCTATTGAGTTTCTACTACAGACCTAGTAATACACTTGTATCTAAAAGGTTCTAACCAGAGACAGGGACAGAGTTCATATCATTACAGGCTGTCTTTTAGTAAGCAACAAAATTGGTAATATTACAACATAAGAAAAATTCAGGATAAAATTCAGAAATTGTCCTCCCTAATAGTATTCTCTAAATAGCCACCGGACCTGAAATATCTTATTCCTTTATTCACATTTGCTTTTGCTTTCTTTTTATTGTCCCACTTAAGAACACTGGCAAACATAAAATAGTCAAATCACTATAGCTGGCTACCATTTGAAAAGAAAGAATCATTTTGCAATTTCCTCTGGAGAATTTGAACCAGGTTCAAACTCTTGAAGACATTTCATAGGTGGAGTATATAACTGCCTAAATTGGGAAAAATCCAGGACTCGGCATGTAACTGCAAGCAAAGAAGGCAATTTCAAAGAAAAACATCACATGCTCAAGGCTAAGGTGATGGCATAATACGGGAAATTCTAAATGAAAGTTCTTTCTACAATCCTGGCCTCATAGTGGTGTTATCTACTAACCACCTGCCCCTCCCAAGGAAGAAGAAAAAGTCATTGTAAAGTTAAGTATTCATTTCCGTGGCAAAATGCAGATTTAAAATGTATTAACTGGGCAATATTTGTAAATCCTTTCTTTTAGAAAATGTGTCAGAAATTTCTATTGTATGCAGAATTTCCTCCATAGTAGACACATAGATAAATGAATAAAAAAAAATGAAAGCTGAAACCCAAAGAATCATGTATGTAGTTCAAGGTTTTCATTTTTCGAAGGTTCAGAGTGTAAGTAATTTGCCCAAAATCAAGCAGCCAGTTAGAGGTATATCTGGAAATAATAACCAGACATAATTCTGCTACCTTTGTAAAATAAGAAACTGAGTCCAACATAGCACATCAATAATTCTTATTATACAGAAATCATACTTTGTCTGCCAGCCAAAAAGTTTACACTTCAAGCATCTACTAATTCAGAATCAAATAGTTTTTACTACAATATCTTTGCAGCTCATAACTAAGAAAAACAGGTGCTGAAGTTATTATACACTACAAGCTACATTTCACAAACCACATTATAATAGTCTAAGTGTATAGTAATCAAATGTCATCACATATAATTAAAGATAAACTCAACGTGTCAAAACAGAAGATCAAAGCTCTTTTTACACCGCAGGGGCCATCATTTTCAATGGCCTGTTCCTTGATGATGCCTTTAATTCACATGATACAGTGAATTACAGTGCCTCTTCCTGCTTCAGTAGAAACAGGTTTAAAAAAAAAACACTCTTTAAAAAGTTGACAAACATAAAATATTCCCAAGTCATGTCTATGAAAAGATCAGTACAACACCAGTTTTCTATTAAGCTTAAGATCCTGGGAAAAAAATGACATGTTTCTCATTCTCTAAATCAGATTCCTATCTAAGCACACGTTTTTGTGTTACAGGAAGAGTTCTTGTCTTCACACTGTGGCAGAAAGTGGATCATCTGAATTACTGGCATTTCCTGTGTACTGGTTGCTGTTGGGTTTTCTCTTTTGTTTTTTTTGTTTGGAATCCCTATCTACTGTGGCTATGAAGCACTTCTTACTACCTGAACAACTAAATAAGAAAAAAAAAATACTATCACTTGGCATTATACAAGAAACTCCCACTTAAGTTATTTCATTCCTCTAAACTTTGGCTGAACCACACTGACTGTTATTTCTCTTAGGAAAAGATTGCCAAGTTATCCACAGGCACATACACACAGACAAACCACAATATGGAGAATGTCAGCCGTTACTCCTAAGAATACTTTCACTAAAGTATGTGCTGAGTAATGAGGAGTTATTCAGTAAGTTCAGATAAATGGAGAGTTAGGCCTTCAGAGATAAATACTCAACTGTCCCAGATGATAGCTGTAAAAGTCAATCTAACGTAAACCTACATACTGAACATTCTTCATCAAAAAGAGAGCCATTTTTTGCTAAGTATTTCTGGGAACTTATTGATTTAAAATTTAAAATAATCCTAAGAAATAATTTCAAGCTTACTATGGAACTTACAAATATATGATGGACTTCATAAAAATCAATCTCTAAAGGCTAAAATACATGATGACTTCAAAACTTATTCTTGTTCTTAAAGGTTGGATGAATCACTCTCTTATAATTTTGCTTAGTTCATAATAGAAGGATAATTAAGGATAATAGAATAACTTTCCTTGACAACCACAGATACTTCCAATCTGAGGAAACATACTTTTTTAAGGTTAAGATTTTTTTAGGCTAATTTCACTGACCACTGAAATATTAGGCCAGATGCAAATGTCATTTTGGAACCTTATATGGAAAATGTCATTTTGGAACCTTATACGGAAAAGAGGTCAAACATTATGTCAAAGGGTTTTCTCATAGGAAATATGCAAAGAAATATGTCAATTAGTATAAAATTCAGTGTTATACGCATACCTATATTATATTACACTTTGTAGTAGTCAATTTCCTCTGCCTCTACAGTAAAACATAATGCTTCTATTGTTAGCATTGCATTCTTTAACATTCCTTACACACTGAGAGTTTATTAACCTGGGATGCCCATCTCTGCAAGTTTTAAATTGCCTGTGGAATTTATAAGTATTTCTGACTTAGACATATTTATTATACGTGTTGTAGTATATAGAGTGCTTGAAAACATGAGGGTCAAAAATGAACAGAGAAAAATTTCTCTATCTTCAAGGAACATACAATCTGGTTGGAAAAATAGAGACACACATAAGCATACACAACATATGTATGCAGTCACAGACAATTAAACTACAAAAAGTCAAGTGAAAAGCATTAAAATATTGGTTAATTATAATGATATTTTTATTTATTTTTATTAGTGAAACACCATGAGGTACAATTATAATAATATTTTTAAACAGTGGAAACTTATACAAACCCATTCTATCACTTATACTCATAAAAATGTCAATATCATGAATAGCAAAGGAAAGTTCATAAAATGCTCCAGAAACCTAAAAAGAGGGAACAAAAATATCTTGCCTTGTATTTGCAGAGCAGACATCTAACAAACGGTAATTTTCCAAGTTACATAAAGTACCCATAAAACTCAACAACAGCAAAACAGTAATCCCACCAAAAAAAGGAGGAGGGGATTGAGCTGGAGAGACAGCACAGCGGGTAGGGCGTTTGCCTTGCATGTGGCCAACCCGGGTTCGATTCCCAGTATCCGATATGGTCCCCTGAGCACCGCCAGGATTAACTCCTGAGTGCAGAGCCAGGAGTAACCCCTGTGCATCGCCAAGTGTGACCCAAAAAGCAAAAAGAAAAAAAAGGGGGGGTGAGAAGTGAATAGACCCTTCCCCAGAGAAATTATACAGATGGTAAATAGGCTTTGGAAAAAGTGTTCATCAAAACTGATTATCAGGAAAATGCAAACCAAGATGGGAGCTATCACCTCCCACCAGTGGGTATGGTCTATATTTTTTTAAAAATGGCCCCAAATAAATAATACTGCCAAGCCAAGGAAACTTACAGGCACACTGGTCTTTGGGCTGAAAACTCTGGGGTCTTTCCTGAGTAGGAGTGGGCAGCCTCCACTCCACCCCCCACCACCAGTACATTGTAGGCCCCAGCAGTTACCCCCACATCCTCAGCTGTAAAGATGTAAACAATAGGCCAACTTCATAGCATCACCACTAATCCCAGAGAGATGCAAACCAAACCTCCAAAACTCACAAGTACACCAGTCCTCCAGCTGAAAACTCTGGCCTGCCCTCAGTTAAGGAGGAAGGGGCAAGAACTGCCCCAGTTCTACAGATCCTGGAGTACTGTAGGACAGCTCCAAATTCCACAACACTGACAGCGCAATAGTAGCACTTCAAATTAGATGGGAAAGTAGCTAAGAAGCCAGCTAAATTCCATAAACAAAAACATTAAGACAGAAGGCTCAGCTTGCAATAAACAGCTCAGTAATCCCTCAGGCAATGACTTTAATGACCTCATTGTGAGATATGACACTTTTCACAAATTTTCCTTCACTGATTTTTCAATAATCCCAATAGATATTTTGTTGTGACAAGCAATTAAAATAAATTATTCGGGCTTGCTGTGTGGGTGAGAAACTGGAGACAATAATAAAGAGAAGGCTACACTGGTGGTCAGATTGGTGTTGGATCACTGAATGTTCAAAACAACCATACTGTGAACAACTTTGTAATCACAGTTTTTAAAGTTAAAAATAATGATACCAGTTAATGGTAGGGATGTGGTGAAAAATGAACTCTCATTCACTGTTGGTGGCACTACCACCTGGTTTAGTTTCTACTAAAAAAAGAGCATGTAGACTTCTTAATAAATTAAACTAGAACTACTATATGATCCAGGATTCTGCTCCTTGACATCTATTTCAAAAACACAAAATTACAAATATGAAAATATTTATGCATACTCATGTTTATTGATTGCAATGCTATTTATAAAAGCCAAGATTCAGAACAACCCAAGTTTCCAAAGATAGATGAATAGATAAAGAAATTTTGGCACAGAGGGCTGAGGAGATACTACAGTGAGTAGGGTGCTTGTCTTGCATGTGGCTAACCTGTGTTTGAAATCCAATATCTCATATGATACCCACATTGCTACCAGGAGCACAGAGCCAGGAGTAAGCCCTGCCTTCCCCGCAAAAAAAAAAAAAAAGGAATTCTACCTAGATATATATATAAAGAAAAGAAATCTTGCATTTTGCTACAACATGAATGAACCTAGAGGGTATGATAAGTAAATACGTCAAAAAGATAAAGAAAGACACTGGATGAATCACTCATATATAAAATATTTTTTAAATGAAGAAGGGATAATAATATCTAATGACAGAATTGAGGGTGTAGTGGCACCAGGGGAGATGACAAGAATTGAGGGTGTAGTGGCACCAGGGTGTAGTGGCACCAGGGGAGATGACAAGAAGGGATCAAGGGACAGTGGTAGGAGATATTTATACTTTGGTGGTGGATGTGGCCATTGTATTAATAGTCCTGAAAAGAAAACAGCCAATTCAATCCTAGAAATAACTTTAGAAATGGAGACACCAACCTCACAATTTAAGACATAGAGTTTATATGTAGCAGAGATCCCTCGTCTTCTAAATTTTTGGTATAAATCCCAGACACTATAACCAATATAGTGTTAATAGTTCTACACTACTTATATGGATTCATTCCCTATTTAGTAATAGTTTGATGTAGAAGAATATACTGATCCAAGGCTTCAAGAGTATTCTCTGCAAACATTTTGCAATATTTCCCCTTAATATATGAATGTCAATTATTCTGTATCTTCTTTCTCAGTACCAGCTTATCACATATAAAACAGTCACACACACACACACACACAGTCCTAAAAATTAAAATGAGATTTTTCAAATGTGTAAAGTTCTAATATTTTTCCTGGACATTTCTTAGACGATATCTTGTCTTGTATGTACCTTGGTGATCACAGTACAAATAACTCCAAGCATAAAAGAGGTCAATGTCATTTGTATGGCTATAATGCCCAGATAGAACAGTCAAGGTAGGTTGCATCCAAAGTACTGTAAGGCCTATGAAGGTAAATAAAAAGAAGAGTGCAGGAAGGCCCTGAAAAGACAGGCAATTTATACAAGAAGTGACACAGAGTTTTGGTTTTTGTTTTTTTTTTAAGTTTTCCTTTGGATTGTGAAATATTTTGAATATAAAGTAAAGGAGAACAACTTTTACACTAATAAGCTTTTATTAATTAAGTTGAAAGTAAGACTGTGTCTTGAAACCAAAAATAATAGCTAATACCTGTCAGTGTTGTCCAAAATTGACAGTGTTAATACAAAGTTACTTATCAGAAATTGCTATAACTTTTTTTTCAGTTTTATGCTTTTTTATTAAGGATAAAAATTTTAGTTTATTTTTCAATAGAAATTTTATTTAAAAGTTGTAAAACATTGTATCAGAGGTGGATAAACAAATGTTCTCTTCACTGACACACTTGTAAGACAATTATTAAAAGTTTATTATTTGGTAGCATTACTCAACATCTAAAATATCTATACTTTATGAAATTCCTTAGAAAAAAATGCTGAATATTAGGAAAAATCATGTATTCACCCAATTGTCATATAATAGGAAGGATATTAACTTTGTTTTAAGAACTAAATTAAATCTTTAACAAAAACCTACTTCTGCCTAGTATGTTTCCTTTCCTAAATTGCATCATTATAGACCTAAGCTGTTTTCTATCTGCCAAGCAATTTTCCACCAAGAGACCTAATGATTTTCTGCAAAGATCACTTATTTTACCATTGTTATTTCAAATTCCACTTTCTATCTGGTCATACTCGTTCCCCAAAATATAAAACAAATAAATAGCTTATATAATATACTTAGAATTACAAATGAAATGTTTTTAAGCAAAAGACTATAAGCTCTATAAGTTCATCTTAGAAAATTATTACAGAGCTTTTAAATCAAGTGTAAGTATCTCTTAAACATCATTATATATGGAAAGTAAATATAGTCACCAGTATGTTACTTCATAATTTTGTGACAGTTTGCAGTAAGAAAATACTAACTAAATTGTATATGTTTTGTACATTGTTCTTTTTAGTGCAGAGTTGTCTGAGTAGTATCATGGAGTCTTAAAATTTTATTATTTTCTTTTATTACAAATTAGACAAATGTTGATATAACAAGACCTACACAAAATTTCTCTTTAAAAAAAGAACTGATGAGACCTGAGTTTATTTTCATAGTGAATTCACTAAACATAGTATATAAAGTATAAAGCAAATCCTAACACCACTCCTTTTAAACTCTTGTTTAAGTTCTATATAGCTAGATTCTGATTCCTCATGTATTAAAGTACGACAATTAAAATGCAATAATTCCCTTCCCAAAATTAATTTGGAAGTTGTTTAACCAATATAGTATTAATAGTTCTACACTACTTATATGAATTCATTCCCTATTTAGTAATAATTTTGTGTAGAAGAATATACTGATCCAAGGCTTCAAGAGTATTCTCTGCAAAGACACAAAACTGAATAATTTCAGATCCCTGGTACAAAGGCTGAGAACACTAGTGTTTTTTGTAGTTTGAGCGGGCAGCCTCCCAACCCTCCATAGTTATCACCATGTCAACTCATTGGCCTAGACCAAAGATCCTGAAGTCTCCTAATTCCTCCATACTGAAATCCAGTAAGAGCACACCAAATTGGGGCTGGAGAGATAGTACAGCGGGGAGGGTGTTTGCCTTGCATGCCACCAACCTGAGTTCAAGGCCCGGTATCCCATATGGTCCCCCAAGCAACACCAGAAGTAATTCCTAAATACAGAGCTAGAAGTAACCACGGAGCATGGTCGGGTGTGACCCAAAAAGCAAAAACAAAAAAAAAGCACAACAAATCAAATGTGGAAATAGCATAGAAATCAACTAAACTCAACAAACAAAAGCAATAGCACAGAAGGCTCAACAACTAGTAACAAACAGCTTAATAATTCCTTAGACAAGGATTTAACAACCCCACAATCAGAAATAATAATTTTCACATAAACTGATTTTTTAACATTTATTGATTTTAATATTGGAGCTTTGTTATCTAATCCATTTTAATCCTAGACGTATCAACAGTTGTAGCTTTTTTTCAACATTAAAATAAATTAAAGAAACAAAAGAATACACTAAGAAGGTAAAGCGAAATATAGACTTCAAAAGAAAGTAGAAGGAAAATAATGATATTTTGTTTGTTTCTTTTGGAGGGGGTCACCTGCAGCAGTGCTCAGGGGCTACTCCCAGTTCAGTGTTAGAGAGTGATTCCTAGCAGGGCTCAGGATCAAACCTGCGTTCCAGCCTGCAGAGCGTGCACTTCAGTCTCCTAACCTATCTTTCTGCTGTCTTATCTTCTTGTAAGAATACTTTACCAACAACACAAAACCAAGGGATGGTATTAGATTATGAGTTTCAAAAGAGAGCGCAGGGGCACGAGAGACTAGAGCCTTCAATGGCCAAGAATCATTCCCCTGGCCAGCCCACAATGACAGACAAGGGGAATGGAGAAACAGGGCCCCAGGCTGGTGGGTAGACAGTTTATTTCGCTCTCCTCCCAAACATAGTCTGATCTCTCCCCTTACAGCATAATCACATAATCAGAGTCATAGTTTTGGTTGTAGTCCCACTCATCATAGTCCATTATCCTAGTCTCCTCGTAGACCTCAGTCCTCTACTTCATTATCTCCCCCATCTTTCCCCTTACAGCATAGTTATACAGAAATCATGAAGGGTGGGGTACACATAGGTGGGGTTGAACATTGTCATAACAACAAACAGAGGTAAAGTCACTCCTTCAGGGGAGTTAACTCAAGCACAAAATCTGAGGGGTCAGCACTCCAGATTACTAGGAGATACTCTCAAGGGTGGGATTCCACCCAGGGTGTATTGCTTTATCCTTTCCTCAGCTAGTAATACATTTAAACAATCATAATAAATTTACTTCTTATGATATTTTTAGTCATTTTGTATGAACACAGTAAGAGATATATGAAGCTTAAAGGTTGGCTCTTCCTGGGACCATCCTGCTATATATCTCACACTACTGTCTCAGGCCAGGTTAGTCTTTCCTAACCCTAGCAGGGTCCTTATTCAGTTCTTCTTTTTGGGTCATGGTAGAGTTTGCCCCATGACCATGTTCTTAATTTATTATACTTACGGTGCTTAGCTTGTCCCTTTAGATGCCAGGGTAGCTTACAACTTGCCCTGTGTCCATTCAGTTCCTTTGTTGGGACCCTCCTTTTGGAGGTGTTAGGAAGTAAAGACAACTGGGGCTTAAGTCAGGTAAACATGATGGATGCCCAGGAGTAAATATTATTTGGAGTCAACTAACACCCATGATACAAAAGCATAGCATCAACTGTCTTCCTTTGTCTATACAAAGAGGACACTGCTAAACCATGCAAGTGACATAAAAGAAAGAGAAAAGCAATATAGGATTATTAGTGCTTGTTGAAACTGGGTGAGCCTCAGGGGCACTGTTGTGGGAGTAGCTCAATAAACCTAAGCTCCCTCAAATCTATCAGTATAGATTTGTCAAAATTTTAAACAAGTAAAATTTTATAGTATGTGTCCTTGTTTAGTTGTAGTCTTCATTCAACCATAATTATGTTGAGAGCAATCCATGTTGCTGCATGCGCAACAGCTAAATTCCTGTATGGCTCATTAGTATTCCTTGTATAGGTGTACTACAATTTGTTTACCCATTCACTTTGTGACAGACATTTGGGTGGTTTCCAGTTCAAAGCTATTACAAATAAGGTCGCTGATATTCAAGCACAAGTCTTGTAGACAAATGCTTTCAATTCTCTAGTACAGAACAAAGTACAGTGGCTGGATCCTATGACAAATATATGTTTAACAGTTATGAAACTTCCAGAGAGCAGAGTGGTGGTTATAAGGGCTGGAGATGTAGGAAAATCGGGGAAATAATGACCAAATGGTAAAATTTCCCAATTAGAAGATAAAGAAATTCTGTGGATCTAGGTAATAGCATAGTTATTATAGCAAATAATTTTTCATTGTGTATATTAAATATTTCTAACCAAGTAAATCTTAAGTGTTCTCAAAACACATACATATACACCATACATACACAAAACATACATATATACTCAAAACACAACAAGCTATGTTATAGAACAGAAGTATTAACTATCACTAAGCAGTGATCATTTTGCAATATAGAAATGTATGAAGTCTGTATCTGACTGTGGATGTATCATATATATCTAATCTGTCCTTAAAATGACAATAAATCTAGAGGGGAAAGAAATTGCCAAATAGCTCAAAGTGGTTCCAACCAACAAGAGATACGAATTCCTCCATATCTTCATCAAACTCCTACTAGTTAGTTGGTCTTGGTCAACTAACAAAGGTGTGGTATCTCACTGCAGTTTTAATTGCCTAATAATTAATGACAATGAACCTTTTAGAACTCTGCTTACCTGTCTTTCCTCTACCTTATGCAGTGAAATATCTGTTCAGGTGAGATATTTGCCTTGCACGCAGATGATATGGTTCAATTCCCAGCACCCCAGATGCTTCCCCCAAGCCCCACAAGGATGGTAACCCCTGGGCAGAGTCAGGAGTAAGCCCTAGCACTGCTAGATATTGCACAAAAAGAAAGAAATGTTTGTTTGGATGTTGTGTCTACTTTTGGTAGGTGGACTGTTCCCTTATTTCCCTTATAAGTGTTGAGAGTTCTTTATGCTGAATCTAAGTTGTTTATCATACATATGCCTTTCAAGTATTGACTGTTTTTCTGAGGCTTGGCTTTTCATCCCTTCTGATGTAGATTAGTTCTTCAGTTGTGTTGCCTTCGGCCCTTTGTTGCTACCTTACCATGTATTGAAAAGCAGAAATTTTTAACTTTTGTTAAATTTTTTGAAATTCAATTCATCAATTTGTTCTTATAAGAACTAAAGTTTTGGAGCTATATATAGCTTTGTCTAACCAAAAGTAACAGCAATTTTCTCTCTATGTTTTCTATACAAGTTTTATAGTTTTAAGTCTCACATAAATCTATATCCATTTCATGCTCATATTTAAATTATATGGAAAATATTATTATTTCATAAGTGTAGCCATTTTTTTAAAACACCAACCTTTAACTTTATACTGGCCTGTCTACAGTGAATTGCCTTCACAACTTTATCATAGTTCAGCTGCTCATGTAGATGGATCTACCCTGGACTCTCCAAATGATTCCACTGGTCTCTAACTCTATGCCATTATCAATTTTGATTTTCCTAGGTTTATAAGTCTTTAAAACAGGTAGAGTTAGTACTCTAACTTCATTTTATTTTTTAAATTTCTCCTTAAAATATTTTTGTGTAAGATTACACTGTGATAGAATTTTAAAAAAAGAAAAAAAGAAACAAAAGAATGCCCATTTATATACACAATCACAAACCTTAGATCTATTTCTCTGTTAAAAAGATAAAACTTTATATCTTCAAAGATGTCACGCTACTGGCCAAGCAAGTGAAAACAGAGATAGACAAATGGGACTATCTTAAACTAAGAAGCTTCTGCACCTCAAAAGAAATAGTGACCAAAATACAAAGACAGTCTAAAGAATGGGAAAGGATATTCACCGAATACACATTTGACAAGGGGTTGATATCAAGGATATACAAATTACTGGTTAACTCCATAAGAAGAAAACATCCAACCTCATCAAAAAATGGGCGATGAAATGAACAGAAACTTTCTCAAAGAAGAAATCCGAATGGCTAAAAGGCACATGAGAAAATGCTCTACATCATTAATCATCAGGGAGATGCAGATCAAACAACAATGAGATATCATTTCACACCACAGAGACTGGCCCACATCCAAAAGAACAAAAGCAACCAGTGCTGGCGCGGATGTGGCGAGAAAGGGACCCTCCTTCACTGCTGGTGGGAATGTCAACTGGTTCATCCCTTTTGGAAAACAGTAGGGAGGATTCTCAAAAAATTAGAAATTGAACTCCCATTTGACTCAGCAATACCACTCCTGGGAATATATCCCAGAGAGACAAAAAAGTATAGTCGTAGTGACATCTGCATTTCTTTGTTCATTGCAGCACTCTTTGCAATAGCCAGAATGTGAAAAAAAACCTGAGTGCCTGAGAACAGATGACTGGTTAAAGAAACTTTGGTACATTTACACAATGGAGTACTATGTAGCTATTAGAAAAGAGGAAGTCATGAAATTTACATACAAGTGGTACTACATGGAAAGTATCATGTTAAGCGAAATGAGTCAGAAAGAGAGGGATAGACATAGAAAGATTGCATTCATCTGGGGAACATAAACTAACAAAATAGGAGACTAACACCCAAGAATGGCCAAGATTAGTACCAGGAATTTTGCTCCATGGTTTGGAGGCCAGCCACACATGCTAGGGGAAAAGGGAGCTCAGATAGGGAAGGGAGCACCAAATAAAGGGTGTTGGGAGGATCCTCCCAGGATGGAAGAAGCATGCTGAAAGTAGACTATAGACCAAACATGATTGCCACTCAATGCCTCTTTTGCAAACCACAACACCCAAAAAAGGAGAGAGAGAACAGAGAGGAATGCCCTCCCACAGAGGCAGGGTGGGATGGAGGGAATGGGTGGGGGGGAGGGATACTGAGATCCGTGGTGGTGGGAAATGGGCACTGGTAGAGGGATGGGTATTTGATCATTGTATAATTGAAACCCAAGCACAAAATTTGTAAGTCTACAACTATACCTCATGTCACTAATAAATAAATAAAAAACTTAAAAATCTTAAAAACAAAGCATTAAGTATTATTTGGAAGAGTGGGCTACAGCTGGCAGTAGTCAAGGCTTACATCTGACTCTGTGCTCAGGGATCACTCCTGGTGAGCTCAAGGAACTCCTGCGGGGCTGCAGACAGAACCCAGTCACTGAGTACAAGGCAAATGTCCGAGCCATCACTGTATTATCTTTCTGACCCCCAAATATTATCTGTTTTTAAAAGAAACCAGATGGGCAGAGAGATAGGACAACAGGTAAGGCACTTGACTTGTAGGCAGCTGACCTGGGTTGGATCACCCACATCCCATTTGGTCTTCCAACCCTGGTAGAATGATCCCTGAGTGCAGAGCAAGGAGTCAACCCAAAAGCAGAGAGCTAGGGAGGGCCCAAAAGCCAAAAGCAGACAGAGAGAGAGAGAGAGAGAGAGAGAGAGAGAGAGAAACAGACAGACAGACAGACAGACAGACAGAGACAGACAGTGACAGAGCGCAGAGCAAAGAGGGGCAAAGAGAAAGGAAAGGAGGAAGGGAGAAGGGAGGAGGAAGAGGGGAAGGGCAAGGAAGAGGTGAAGGAGAAAAAGAAGGAAGAGGAGGAGGAGGAGAAAGAGAAGTAGAAAAAGGAGGAGGAACTGATTATACAGGTACCATAACTAAGCTCTTCTGTTTGGTGATCATGTGATTTTAGTAAATAGCCACAATTGATAGCCTGTATTAGGAGTACAGATAGATAGATAGATAGATAGATAGATAGATAGATAGATAGATAGATACAGATAGCAGATAGATACAAACACACACACAAAATATTATTTACTCGGAAGTGTAATAGACCCCCATCAAAATAAAAGATAGTATTTCTAACACACTGATATTCATTGGAGAAGAAAAACTAGAGCACACAATAGTGTTTTTTAAATCTTCAATAAATCAACAAAAATATAACAAAAAAAAGGAGTGTGGTTGAAAAGTACTATGGAAAATAGGGCCAAATGACATTACTAAGAATGCTCCCTAAAAGAAGTTATAAGTCAGGTTTTAAGATTGGTAAGATTAGGATGAATAACACAAGTTGATAGGTAGAAAAGGAGAGAATGTTCCTTAAGAAAGATTATCAGGGGCTGGAGCAATAGCACAGCGGGTAGGGCATTTGCCTTGCACGCGGCCGACCCGGATTCGATTCCCAGCATCCCATATGGTCCTCTGAGCACTGCCAGGGGTAATTCCTGAGCACAGAGCCAGGAGTAACCCCTGTACAAAGCCACGTGTGACCCATAAAGAAAAAAAAAAGTTTGTCTTGCATGCAGCCAACCCAGGTTCGATTCCCAGCATCCCATATGGTTCCCCGGGCACCGCCAGGAGTGATTCCTGAGTGCATGAACCAGGATTAACTCCTGTGCATCGCTGAGTGTGACCCCTCTCCCCCCGCAAAAAAGGGGGAAAGATTATCAAATAACACCAAATAGAATCAGTTAAAAGGGAGAATGACTGTTTGGAAAATCAGAGAGAAAAATCACTGCCACAATTTAGACAGAGCAGAGTAATAGCTATTGAAACAAATGTTGTGAGATATACAAAGAATCTGAAAGCAAACATTTAATTATTAAAACATTCAAATCTGAAAGGGTTGCTATCAAGGATATGTAAAGTACTCACAAAGATCAAAAACAAATAATACAAAATCCCTATCAAAAAATGTAGAGGAAATGAACAGGCACTTCTCTGAAGAAGACAAGTAGATGGCCAATAAAAACATGGAAGTGATGCTCAGTATCACTTTCACTAGAGGAATCCAAATCAAAACAATGAGATAACACTCATGCAAATGAGAATGGCAATATCAAAAATACCGGGAAAACCTGGTGTTGATGGGAATGTGGCGAAAAAGGAGCTCTCATTCACTCCTGGTGGGAATGGTGTCTGGTGCAACCCCTACTGAATACAGTATGGAGACTTCTAAGTAACGTAAAAACTGAATTGCCACATGACCGAGCAATTCCACATTGGGGTATCTACCCCGAGGACACAAAAATATTCATTCAAAAGAACATATGAGCACCATCATTCATTGCAGCACTTAGCTAATATATGAAAAAACCTAGGTATCCAATGACAGATGACTGGATTATGAATATGTGATATTATATTATGTAGATATATTATGTATCTATAGGTATATATACATATAGTAAAGTAAAGGCCCTCCCATTGATCATCGATTTGCTCGAGCAGGCCCAGTAACGTCTCCATTGGAGACTTTGTTGTTACTGTGTTTGGCATATCGAATACGTCGCGGGGAGCTTGCCAGGCTCTGCCGTGCGGGCGAGATACTCTCGGTAGCTTGCCGGGCTCTCCGAGAGGGGCGGAGGAATCGAACTCGGGTCGGCCATGTTGGCTGCGTGCAAGGCAAACGCCCTACCCGCTGTGCTATCGCTCCAGCCCCAATACTCAGATCTATATATACATATACACAATGAATACTATACTCTGCAAGGAACAACAAAATCAGGCAATTTGCTGAAATTCAGATGGAACTGGAGGATACCTGGTTAGTGAAGTAAGAAAGCAGAAGAATGACAAGCACATATGATCACACTTAACTGTGGCAAACAGAATAACTGGACAAGGGAATGCAAGGCATTAAAGTGGGGTAACTTGATCACCCTTGCCCCCAGAAATGAGGAAACAGAGAAAGAAATTGAAGGAGGTAGCAAGACAAAAAGTACAGGAAGTAAGTGTGTTTGGGATGGGGGACGGGGGGTGAAGGGGGGTCGCCGCAGGAGTCAAGGACCTCAGGGACATCAGTAGTATGGAGGAGTGGTACAGCCAAATACCCAAACCACAGAGTCAATAACAATGAAAACAGGAGATCAGAACCTCAACAACCAAACTTAAAAATGTGCTTGTCAAGGAGGCAGGCTGGGGGACTGGAGGGGTGGAAGGGAACCTGGGGACACTGGAGGAAGGAAGTTGACACATGTGGTGGGACTGGTGCTGGAACATTATATGCCTGAAAGTCCGCTAGGATAGCTTTGTAAATCACGGTGTCTTAATTTAAAAATAACATTCAAATCTGTTAGAAAGCAATTTAGTGCCATACTTTTCTTTAAACTTAAACCACACACAATCACAACTGTGTTTGTAACCATTTGTCTTTGTGGGGCAAAAAAGAGCTCTGCACACTCATAGTGCATAGGAGTGAGCCCCGGGGCTGCAGAGATGTTTACAATGGACTGTGAGGGAAGGTCACTGCCAAATCTGCCCACACAGCAGCTTCATGTTTACAAGGCAGTCACTAAAGTCCTGCTTTCTTCTTTTTTAATCCTTCAGCAAAATAAGTAGACTAGCTTTTAGCATATGGAAGCATTTTCATATTGTAACTTCTAGAGGGGTGGGGGCAGATAATTTGTAAATGCCATCAAATGAAATGTGCACTTTCAAATGAGCCTGATTACACAAAGTTTCGAGAGGCAAAAGCTGCATTCAAAGAGTTTTTCTCCTTTTTTTTTCCAAGTTGGGAATGTTCAGATTTGTATAAAATACAGCAGAGCAATGAAGGAAGCTGAGTAAAATGAAGGAACTGAGTAAAATCTGAGACTGATCCTGAGCACATCACTGGAAATGTTCAAAAAAGTGCTTTTAAATTTTATTATCTTTGCATTTTTTTAAGTTATTTATTGCAGGGGGGTTCACACTCAGTGGTGTTCAGGATTATTCCTAGTTCTGCACTCAGGGATCACTCCTGGTGGGCTTGGTGGGCCATAGCGGGTGCTGGGGATCAAATCCAGTCAGAGAAGGCAAATGCCCTACCTGTTATATTGTCTCTCCAGGCCCCAGAAATTACTTTTTTTTTATAAAAAAGAGTATTGAATACTAAAATGCAAATGAATTTGTGAACTGTCTCTTTTATACTCTTAGAAATAATGGAAGAGCAAAAAGAACAAGGCAGAATAGGGCAGCAGTTTAAAAAGTTATTAGACATTGTTTGACTGAACCTAATCATGGACAACAATGAACAACTTTGTAACTGCGTATCTCATGTGATTCACTGTCACTGTCACTGTCCTCCCGTTGTTCATCGATTTGCTCGAGCGGCCCAAGTAACGTCTCGTTTGTGAGACTTGGTTGTTACTGTGTCTGGCATATGGAATATGTCACGGGTAGCTTGCCAGGCTTTGCCATGCGGGTGAAATACTCTTGGTAGCTTGCTGGGCTCTCCGAGAGGGGCGGAGGAATCGAACTCGGGTCGGCCATGTTGGCTGCATGCAAGACAAACGCCCTACCACTGTGCTATTGCTCTAGCCCATGTGATTCAATAAAAACAAACAAACAAAAAAATTAAATTAAAAAGGCATTCATTAGAGGACTGGAAAAAATAATACAGGAGGTGAAACATCTGCATGTAGCTGACTCTAATTCAAATACCCAGCAACACACATGGTCCCTCAACCACCACCAGGGTCATTCCTGGGCATAAAGCCAGGAGTACTCCTGAGCACTGCTGGTATGTGCTGGTATGGTCCACATCCCTCTTCCCCCAAAAAATAAATGAAAAACTTCCCCTTTGGGATTGGAGAACTGCAATCATTCTTATTGACTCTTTCCTGCCTTTCTCTGCCCTTGCCTCTCTCTATAAGCACTTCCTCACCGTTTTTCTCCTTATACATAACTGCAGGTTGTTCCCCAGACAAAAAAGCAGGGTATTTGTGCAGAAGTATGGGGTAAGTAGAAAAGAAAATTAAAAAGTGCAAAGGGGCTAGTATCATTGGATTAGACTTTATAAGGAGATTCTAATAGGTGCAGGGAACCTAGAGCAAGGGATACAGAGGCAAGAAACAAAAATGGAGGTGACCTGGGGATTATCCAGGTAAATTCATAACTGATACCCTTGATATTTTCCAGGAAACATATCCAAAAGCCATTAGCTGTGAGGATAAAAGGCAAGAAACAAGAGCTTTAAACTTTTCAACTTCCTTATTTCTTTTGTGTTAACAACAGGAATCTTGGCTGAAATACCTACACGAACAAATAATGGAGAAAAACAAAATCTTCTATTGTATAAACACTAGTAACTTAACCATGGAGAAATGAAAAATATGCAAATAACCAAAATTAGACAATAATACAAATAATCCTAAAATACAAACCTAAAAGGAATTTAAGATGTCTAGAATGAATATCCAAATATTCCTATATCTGTGACCTATATATCTTTAGGGAGGGAATAAGAAAGAAAAGCAAAAAAGATAGAGAAAAAAAGAGGACATCAACAAAAAGAGGCTATGAAGCAAAATTACTAGAAACTTAAATGGAATAAAATTCTATCTTAAATATAAGCACTAAATTTGTCAAAAGAACTGGGCTTTTCTTCTCAATGACCATCAGATCTTGTATTCCAGGTACAAAATACACCAAGAATATTATGGAACACAATTAGTCCCAAAATTACTTTCAAGCTGTATATATTCTTATTTTCTGATTAATATAATTACCTGATTAAGAACTTTCTAAGTGCAAGAGAAGATGCTGACACAAAATTTTAATTATTTTCCTTTTCTTTGTGAATCAAATCCATGAAATTTTCAAGACTGAAGATAAAAGGACATTCCTATTCTACTTATCTATGCCAGAGGGCTTGGCCAGGCCCACAGCTAGAGGAGACTAGGGATCAGAGACCTTGAATTGCAAGCTACTTAATACCTGTTCTGCTCCAGGCAACTGTGAAACTTTTGCTTTGATAGTTCAAGGCTAAGAGCCAATTTTGATAGCTGGCCAGAGGGAACTTTTTTTTTTTAAACTAATCACTTCATACAGCAATGCTTCAGAAAAATGATGAAATACAGTTCCGAATTGTCCTGAAGTCCCAGCTTATTCTCATTTACAACCCTGGAAGTTAAAATTCATTTACATAGGATTTCTAATTTCTTAATCAACTGACAGGTACTTACAGAGCAGAATACAGGAGAGACACAGAAGTGAAAGGATTTTGCTCTCATAAAATTTAAATTCTAACTGGGAAACTACCTTACCACAAAATAAAGCTCAAAAAATACACTATTAGGTATTGAGCATTAATATAACAGGAATTTAAAGATTTGAAACTAGAGTAAGTGGGGGGAGGAGGGAGCAAAGGAATAGAATAGCAGGTATGGCACTTGTCTTGGATGTAGCCACCTGGTTTCTATCTGATGCATTCCATATGGCCTCCCAAGCACCACAAGGAGTAATCCCTGAGCACAGAGCCAGGAGTAAGCCATGAGCACTGCCAGTGTGTCAACCAAAATTAAAAATAATAAAATATTAAATAAATAAATAAAAACTATAGTGGGCTGGAGAAACTCAAAGGGTCTTTCTGCAAAACATGGAAGGAAGATAAAGAGATTTGAGCAAAGAGAATCAGTAAGAGCTGAAAACCATGAATAAGCACTACAGATGAGGGAGACAATCATTTTTTTTAAAAGCAAGAAAAAAATAAAATGAACATTTATTAAGGTTGAAAAATGGATCATGTAAGATATAATCTTGCATGTCAAGAAAACCAAGATAAAGTTAAAAAGCAGACTAATGAGAGGCACAATTGGTTATTAATCAAGGAAGCAGCAACAAGAATTTCTTTAGAAAGGGTGGTTTAACGGTAGCAAAACAGAAAAGATTGGAAGGCAACAAAGAAGTTGGAACCATTTAGGAAGGAAGTGATAAGAACCTAACAGAATAAAACATGCATTTATGAAGCACTGAACGATGTTTACTGAAAGAATGTTTATCGGGTGCATGTGAAAAGGACAGATATGGTGTTACTGACTCAGAAACTGTGAGATAATAAGCTGTTTCTTTAAGCACTAAATTTTAGAATAATGTTATTGTAATAGATAACTACTATTGAAGTGAAATCTACAAAAGGACACTTTAAAAAGTTAGAAGGCAGGATAGGAACTTAAAAAGTCACTGCTATTTAAAAAAAAAAAAGAAACCCTTAAGTTTCAAGAAGAGGCAGATATAGTTTGATAAAAAAGGAGACATATAGGATAATAAGAGCTTTTAAAAATGTTATTTAACTTAGTATTGTTCACAACTAATTAAAATGAGATAATGTATAAGGAAATACTTCCAAGACCTAGTTAACAAGTTGTTATTTTCTTCTTAAGAAAAGAAAAGTAAGTAGTTTAAGCAACTAATAGAAACCACAAATACAAACAATTTATATTCCCAAGTCTATGGGCAAACCAGTAACTGATTAAATGGTAAGCAAAAAATAAAAAAATAAATACATGCAGGAGTATTTTGGGTTGGAGGTTGCATCACACTTGGTGGTGCTCAGGATTTACTTCTGGCTCGAAATACTCAGGGTTCACTCCTGAACTCCTGGCAAATCCATATGCCACATCGGGGATCCAACTAGGGTTGACTGCATACAAAGCAAATGTCCTGGACCCCTGTACTATCTTTCTCTGCGGCTAGTACTATTTTTTCATACACTTGCTTTGATCTAACATTTTAACATTAATCTTATATACTCCCCATAACAAAATAATAAACAGTTTATTCAAATCACTAACAATTAGGTTCATGAATGTTTGATACCTGTGGTTAGTTTTAATTTGTTTTTCATCTATAAAGTCTCAATACCTAAAACAATGCATAATTTTCAGTTGCTAATTGAAGGTACTAAATGTCATTTTTTAAAAAAAAAACCTTTCTAAACATATACGAGGCAATTTTTGAGAAATTAAGAATTTTCTTTCATTTCTTTTTGTTGGATAATACCTCTTTGTTATAATTCACTTCTTAGTATTTTCCCATTAGTCCACCTTAGAAAACTGGTTGACATCCTTGTGTCATGTATATTCACTTCTGCATTTATATTCTGCAGATTTCATCTTTAACATTTAAAGGTAATTTAGGGTACTTTCCCTATCCAAATTACTAATAGCTGATGAATTAAAATATGAAGTCCCCCAAATAAAGCAAACATAATTAAAGACAGAAAGACAAGTGTGCATCAATTGTTAAATACCATTCGTATAATAAACAACTTTTTGCTCAGGGTTCAAGGTCTTTATTTCCACCTATTCAGTAGCATTTGAGACTAAAATCAGTTCAAATCTGACTGAGATCTCTATCCCAATTAAACTGAAATGGATAATCCTGACTTTTTATTCTTTCTTCAGAAAAGCATTCCAAATATAAGGTTACAAGGTTGTGAAATATTCATTTAGTTATACCAAAATCTAAAATTCATGATTATCTTATCCTCAAATTGATAATTACTTGAATGAGTCCATTAAGAGACTTTTCATGGAGAAATTTAGGTATAAGCATGAGTAATAAGAAAAAGAGGTGAAATTAGTACAACAAAACAAAAACAACAAAAACCCCTTTAATTTAAAATGAACAAAGAGGGGCTGGAGCGATAGCACAGCAGGTAGGGCGTTTGCCTTGCACGCAGCCAACATGGCCAACACAGGTTCGATTCCCAGCATCCTATATGGTCCCGTGAGCACAGCCAGGAGTGATTCCAGAGTGCATGAGCCAGGAGTAACCCCTGAGCATCGCCGGGTGTGACCCAAAAAGCAAAAAAATAAAATAAAATAAAATGAACAAAGATGCTCAATTTTTAAGTCTATTTAAAAAACAATTCAACAAACTTTTATTTTTTAAATGGTCCTGATACACCAAATTAATGTATAGCTTTGCCCCTTAAAATAGAAACAGGTTACTACCAATCTTAAGAAGTTATAATCAGGACAAATTCTTATATTGAAAATGTTTGTGGTCATTCACGCAGAACAGCTGCCACCCAGGATGACTAAAATAACACAAATTAGATGTAATTGAGTTAAAGGACCACACCAGGTTTGTAATTCAATTTGTCCTATGTGGTTTGGGTTTGGGTTTTTTCCCCTCCAGCAAACCACAGTTTAAAAACTTCATCAAATGAAAAGTACAAAGACATAGGAATATACAATGCAAATATTTAGCTTGAGCAATTTACATAAAATCTACTTTAACAGTTTAGAGGGTTTTTCTAAAGAAAAAAAAAAGTCTGAACACTATAAGCACTATTAAAATTTCCTTTGAGGGACCTAGTCAACACAGCCAATTTTTCTATCATAACTTATGCTGGCTAAAAAGTGAGTTTTATTTTTATCGAGTTTCCTTACTGAGTAGACTCCAGGTTAGACTCAAGATTACTTTCAGAGATTAGTCCAAGATCCTATGGTTATTAATGAGAATCATGGGTACAGACCAAATTTTTACAACAGCAGACCTTTTAACAGTCTTAGATGTGGTGACGTGTGATTAGGTGTGGCGAATTACATTGTTATCACAACCTTCATACTTTTAGTTTCTTTTTTTTTTATTATTTGTTTTGGTTTTGATTTTTAGGCCACAACTGTCGTGCTCAGGGCCTACTCCTGGCTTTGCGCTCAGGGATCACTAGTGGAGGTGCTGTAGCAAGGAACTGGAAGTAGGGAAGACAACCATAAGCTGACCCAGGAATCAAACCTGGGTGGGCCGTGTGCAAAGCAAGTGTCTTACCTACTATACTACCTCTCTGGCCTGCTAATTTTTTTTTAATTTATTGAATCAGTGTGGGAAAACTTACAAAGCTTTCAGGTTTAAGTCTCAGTCATGCAATGATCAAACACCTTTCCCTTCACCAGTACTTATTTTTCACCACCAAGAACCCCAATATACCCCCCCTCCCACCCTTCCCAATGCCTGTGAGGCAGATGAATTCTACTTAATTCTATCTACTTTGATTACATTCATTATTTTGACAAAAGATGGCCTGCTAACTTTTTCAAATCTCTATGGGAGTAGACAGCAGAGACTGTCCCTAAAAAAGTGATCAGATGTCATGAAACAGATCAATCCCAAATCCTTATTGGGATCTGCTCAGATCAGGCAATTTGATCACTGAGGAACCTGCAAGGAAAAGAGATCTAGAAATCTAATATTGCCTCTTGCCATACCCTCCCCATAAGAAATCATGGATTTAAGGCAAATTTTAAATTGAAGACTTTTTTTCCAAATGAGTGCGTTGCAGAAGCAGCTCTCAGTTCAAGCCATGATCATTCCACATAAAGTCAAAGGATCTGATTTAATGAATATGCTTCATTTCAGAAAATCCTGCTTAGCAAGATTTCTCTGATAATTATGGTTTAAGCAGTATACTGCAAGTGTATACCAACCTGATAACCAATCGGAAAATAAAACGTGTCCCTTCTTTGCTATGTATTCTCTATTTGGACTCTACCATGCATAAAACAGTCATTTGGCCCTAAAGGGGAAAAAATATGAAAACTTTTACTGAGACAGACTCTTGCTTCTACACCTTTTTATACTGGCAGATACATAAAAGGCACCTGGCTTAATAACTCTTCCTTGCATAACACCCCAGAACACAAAGCCTATCTCTGCTAAAGCCAAGATTCTTCCCAGCTTTCTTGAGACTAAAACCGCACCCAAGAAGCTTAAGTTTTTTATGCTGTTCAGAAAGTAAAAGCTATCAATCATGTCAAAGAAGGAGAGAAAACAATTTTTTAGATCATACATTAGCAATATTGGTATCAAGGAGACACAATTTTTCTAAATTAAGAGAGCTAGGTATTCAGTCTTCTGCCTGCTATGTGATAACACCTGAGGTAAACTATAAATCTTCCTGAAAGACAAGGCCTAGAAACACTACTGGCTAATTATAGGGGTCTCATGAATAAACCAGATGCTGAATACAAGGTGACTAAGATTACTGCCAGCTAGAACATGCAGAAGGCAGTCAAACTATCTTGGGCGCCTTATTTTTATGCCCCTCAAAACCCATTTTCATTCTTAAAGATGGAAAAATGCAATAGTGTGGCAAAAGTACCTTCTATCTTAAATTTATTCAGAGTCAAAGACATCTCTACAATCCTAAAATATACCTCCAATAAATGTTTTTAAAAATCTTAAATTACATAGCCATTATCATTTTTGTTTGTTTGCTTGCTTTGTTTTTTTATTTTTGTGGGGGAGGGTATCCAGGTCAAGAATCAAACTGGGGCAAGCTGGGTGCAAGTCAAGTGCCTCACCCCCATACTATCTTTTGGCACCAATTGTCATTTTACAGATGAAAAAATTAATGTTCATACAATCCACATCTATATAACATATTATGTCCAGCTCTTTACACCACATCAGAATGATCCCAACAGTCAGCCAACATATAACATGCAACAGTCTCCCCAAAAAGCAACATACAAGGGACAGTGGGATGGTTCCAGAATTATGTATTCTTGAACAATCTGGTCAAATCCTATCCGCTACATTTCATTCCTTTTATTTTCTAAATTTTCTATAACTGCCTTACTTTTCTTAAACTGACATTATTTTATAGTGGTTTCTCTTACAAAGCTGCATTCTAAGGTTACATGTGAAGAAAGGTTCACTGTATCACTGTATCACTCTCATCCTGTTGTTCATCGATTGCCTCGAGAAGGCCCCAGTAACGTCTCCTTCATCCTAGCCTGGAGATTTTAAAAAGTGAGACATTCGAGGCTGTATCAGGGTCAGGAGAATGAGACCCATCATTGTTACTGGTTTTTGACATACTGAATATGCCACAGGGAGTTTGCCAGACTCTGCCGTGTGGGCAGAATACTTTTGGTAGCCTGCCAGGTTCTCCAGAGTGAAGAAAGGTTAAAAAAAAAAAACAGCCGAAATGCCACAAAAGTCAAAAATATCATCTAATCATTCTTGTTACTTTATTGATTTGAATCTTAAAGTCCAAGAGAAAGAAAAAAAAATAGAAGAAACATTCTGGATTAGTATGTTATCAGTAATAAAAATTAGAAAACAAAAATAAATATAGCTAAAACTAGATCCAAAAGGTAACTTTTTTCAACATGTAAAACCATAATCCAAGACAAATTCTACCAAATATGCAGGTAGAAAGAAGACAAGTTCTGTTTGCTTTTGAAATGTTACAAACTCAAATTTGTAACTAGCCAAACACCAGCCTTTTTTTTTTCTTTTTTTTTTTAATTTGCGTGAAACTGCTGGTTACGTATACAGACCTTTCTTTACAGTACCAGTTCAAAATGTCTTACCTAAACTGAGAGTTGGTGTAAAGCATTCCAGAGTAGTTTATCTATTGAGTTATAAACATGAACATTTTATTTCAAGCATAGGTTATATGTAGAACAAGTTTCATATGTGTTTAGAAATACTCTGATTGTAAAATATATACTTTTAAAATTGTAATCTTAATTTTTCACATCACAATAGAATAGTCTCCAGATGCAGAAAATACACAGCAAACACCATGGGACTCAGTGCAATCAAAAAAGTACCAGCTTTATTCACCAAATGAACTTTAAACTTTTAAAGAAACTCACGACCCCAAGAGTGACATCAATTGGAAAGAAGTACTGTGAAAAAGTGAGCATTTCTTTAAACTCTTCCTTCAAATAAATATCTCCTTTTGTCTACACTTATTTTTCTGGTAAAGAGAAAGTTAGCTGGGCTTTCTGTATCACACAAAATCATCAGGTATTTTTTTTTTAAGGTAAAGTGTCCCTTGCTTGTATTTTTAACAAAGACAGTAAAGTGTAAAATTGTTCTACCACACCAATCACAAGAATGTATGAGCTGGAATTTAGAAAGAGAACCTGACACCATAACACCATAGAAAGAAAGGGTTCGAATTCAGTGCCGGATCTATAGCACAGCAGCTAGGGAGTTTACCTTGCATATGGCCAACCAGGTTCAATCCCCGGCGTCCTATATGGTCCCCTGAGTACTGCCACGAGTGATTCCTAAGCCTGATTCCTGAGTGCAGAGCCAGAAGTAACACCTGAGTATTGACAAGTGTGCCCCTACCCCCCATCCACACACGCACACTCAAAAAAAAAAGGGGGGGGGGGTTAGAGTTCAAGAAAAGTAGAAAAATTCACACAGGACTTTCTATTCCAAAGTCTTCCAAATTACCAAAATGTATGAAGAACATTTGAACAAACATGAAAATATAAGATTGCCAGCTCAGTGGTAAAGTACATAGAGTACATGTGGTACATGTGGGAAGCCCTGGGTTCAACCCTCAGCACTGCAGATCAGACATAGCTATAGCTAGAGATAAAGATATCCTCAAAATAAGAAGTGGGTCAGTAACTCTTGTTAAAGGCAATAAATAACTCAGAATGTTAAGAATTGGAGGGAAGTAAACATATTGGCACCAACTCCGACAAGTTTTTACTATTTGGGGGTTACACCCACCAGTGTTCAAAGACCACTTTTGGCTCAATGCAGGGACCAACCACGGCATCCTGCATGCAAAATATGCACTCAGCCTAGTTAATGACCTCTCTGGTCCTTGTTCTTATGTTACCAACTTTTACTTTTATGTTAGGATTTTAGCATTATTTAATCTACCTAACAGAAACTTTATTGGGCTAAGAGAAATGATATACAAAAGACAGAGGTGTCCTGAGAACTTTTCTTACTTTTGTAAATAATGCAGTAATTACTTCAGTCATTAATTTATATATTAAGGAATACAAAATAACTAGCAGCAGTTCATCTGAATTATTTCACAAAAATCTTTGTAAACTGATGGTCATAAATAATCTACTGCATGCTACAGATGGGAAAATTTAAGAGTAAGGGGCACCTATAATCACAATGTAAGCCAGTGATGGGAGATGATCAATTTACAAACTTCTGACTCCAAACCTGGTATCTGATGGTACCTCTGAAATCTTTAAGTATTCAAAAGTATTTAAGAAGTAATAATATCTCACAAGTGCTTTTCAGAACCTCCCATTCAGACTCAGTTCTATTTTCTTAAGATTATGTAATTTTTTAATTCAGATACTAGTTGTCTAGTATTATATTTAAGCCTATAGTAGGCAGTAATAATAATAATATTGGACAGCTATGAAGTACTTTGAGAGGTTAAAAAAATTTTAAGTGCATCCTGGAGTGCTCAGCTCTTGCTCCTCACTCTGTACTAGAGATCACTCCTGGCACAGCTCAGGGCCCATACTGGGTGTCAGGGATCAAACCTGGGATTACTACATAAAGACTAACACCCTACCCACTGTACAACCTCTCTGACCCTAAGAGGCTAATTTTTTTTATTTACTGATCATTATAAGTATTTTTCTTTTGAAGGGAGGGAAAGGGTTTAGGACACACCCAGCAGTGCTCAGGGCTTACAAATGGCTCTGGGCTCAGGGATCACTCACCGTGACTCTGGAGCAACAAGCAAGAGTCAGCCACATGCAAGGTAAGCACCCTGCCCTCACCCCTATATGATCTCTCTAATCCCTATAATTTTCAATGAAAAAAAGACAAATGTTTCCACTGCTTCAATATTAAAATTCCTTTATATTCACAATTAACTACAACATAAAGGCAGCACAGAAAAGTTTCATTTATCAGAATGTATTCTCTGAAATAAGAGTAAGTCTATAACTTAGAGCTTCAAAAGCCCTTAAAGATTGTCTAAACCCCTCATTTAAAAATTTTCAAATTTGTTTCTTGAATCAATTTTGGAATTTAAATTAAGTGCTAAACAGAAACAATTAAGGAGGGAGGACTTAGCATATGGAAAATGGAAAACCAGATGTACACATACCACAAAAATTCTTGGCTATATTTAATTTCCGGTAAAGCCAGGAATTGGAGAGGGAGAGTAGAGGGAGCGTTGGGAGACAGTGTCAGTGACATCCTTTGAACTGGGTCCAACAGTGTTTCTATGATAGTGCATTTTTGCGGGGAGTGGGGAAGGTAGTAGAAAGGGTGGGTATATTTAGGCCACACCTGGTAGTGCCCAGGGCTTGCCCCAGTGGGGTTCAGGAGAACTGTACTCTGCTGGAAATGGAAGCCAGGCCTCCTACACAGAAGGCATGTTCTTCAGCCCACTGAGCTATTGCCTTGCCCTATGAACAGGCCAATATTTAGGGGCCGGGTGTGTACAGGGATCAATCCTGATAAAGCGCAGAAGACCATAAATGGTGTCAGGGATTGAACCTAGGACAGTTACATGCAAGGGAAGCACCTCACCCTATACTATCTCTCCAACCCCACAGTCCAATGTTTTAAAGAAAACACCCCAAACAATTCCAAGTTTATTTATTCAACTGGCATCAGTATCAATATTGCTGTTGTCTTTTTCTCTTACTGTTCAGATGAGACATATGAGTTCAATGATCCATATGAATCAAGAGCAATGGAAAATTGATCCTAAAGATCACTATGAGGGATATACCTGATAACATTTCATTATATGCATTGCAAACCTTAAGAAGAGAAAGAGAGAGAAAGAGAGAGAAAAGAGAGAGAAAAGAGAGAAATCATGCCATGCAATTTTGTTTCTGACAACTCAGCAGTCACGCCCATAAGCCACCCCTGGCTGGCGCCACATAATCTCATCATCAGCCACCATCCAGATCGCATGTCTTCTCTCCTGGAAGGGAGCATAATATTATGCTGGTCATAACCATGCCAGGCTGTTTCACTTGGGGCACCCCAGAAGGGGCGGTTGAGACCCCTCCCTGTCCCAAGGGACCCAGCCCCAGCAGCCAAAAACCTAGAACTCAACTGCCACCATGCTCACACCCGCTCTCCACATGCTTGGACCAAGCCTCACCCACGAGTGAATCTTTTCCTAGACTGCATGGCTGTGGCTGCATTTAGGACACACCCTACCCATACTCCAAGTGTACCGCACCACATTTGATTGGATTCAAAGTAGGAGGCAACCAACCTTAGAGGGAAGTATTATATTATTCTGATTCTGCTTTGGGGCAGGGATTGGGGTTCGGGATGGAAACCCCCAAAATATGGTGGTAGGAAGGTGTAATGGTGGTGGGATTGGTGTTTAAATATTAAATGTCGCTGTCACTGTCACTGTCCTCCCGTTGTTCATCAATTTTCTCGAGCGGGCGCAGTAACGTCTCCATTGGAGACTTTCTTGTTACTGTGTTTGGCATATCGAATACATCACAGGGTAGCTTGCCAGGCTCTGCCATGCGGGCGAGATACTCTCGGTAGCTTGCCGGGCTCTCTGAGAGGGGCAGAGGAATCGAACTCGGGTCGGCCATGTTGGCTGCATGCAAGACAAATGCCCTACCGCTGTGCTATCAAATATTTTTAAAATAAAAATTGTTTATTTTAAAAAATTTAATAAAAAAATTTTTAAATAATAATTTCCCAGAGGGGGAAAAAAAAGAAATCATGCAATTTGCTGAAACCTGGTTGGAACTGGAAGATATGTTGAGTGAAGTAAGCCAGAAGAAGAACAAACACAAGATAAACTCATTTATCTGTAGTATATAGAATAATTGGACAAGGAAATATAATAGAGTAAAAGGGGAATACCAAGACCACTCTGACTCCAGTGTATAGTAAGAAGGAAAAAAATTGAGGACGGAAGCAAGAAAAGGACAAAGGAAAATAATGCAGGGAAAGGGGCCTGAGGCCTCAGCTATATATCCAACACACAGACTCAACAACACTGAAATCATGAGACCTAAACTACAACCACCAAACTTTGAAATGTGTCCATCAGGGTGGCAGATGGGAGGATAGGATGAGGGGGCAGGAGGAAGCATGGGAACTCTGGTGGAAGGAAGCTGACACTGATGGTGGGATTGGCAACAAAATATTGTATGCCTAAGACTCCTCTATCAATACCTTTGCAAATATGGCTCTTTAATTGAATTTTAAATTTTTTAATAAACAAAAATATAAATCATCTAAAATGAATAGATTTTCAAGACAAAATGGAATAGAAAGTCCAGATTTGAATGAGATACAAATAAAGTACAAAGTGTTTTTGAGGGTTAAGCACAAACAAACACACAAAAAAAGCAGAATGATAAATATTTCTTAAGTCTATTTATCCATATTTAAATCTAAATAAATGTACAAGGGAAAAAAAGCCTGAAGGATAGACAACACATTGAAAATCATCATTTTCTGGTGTTGATGGAGGGGTACCTGGAGCTACAGGGTTGATGGTAGAGCAGGAAATACCAAAACAGTCTTCACAGATAATCCAAACGCTTTATAGATAACTGAGGTTGTTTACATAATAAATATCAATTTTAAAATAATCAGATGTGTATAAAAAGGTCAAAACTGAAATAGGTAATATGCAAAGGTTAGCAAAGCATGTAGAGACAAGCATAAAAAAAAGCCTTCACTTCCTCATTAACTCTGGATAAAGAACTGCTGTTCTCCTTCAGTTTGCTCCTGAAATTTACATCTGGGGCCCAATCCTGGTGACTCCCATGGCACAGTGTAATGACTCCTATGTTGAAAGTGCCTGGCCATTCTTTGCCTCCTTGGAAAGTGAAATAGATAGGAGTAGTAGGGAAATGTAGATAATGGATTTTGAAATTTAAAAAAAAAAATTTATTTTAGACACCTTAATTCATAATACTATTTTGGTCTGTTGGGGTTTAATTGTGGGGGGGGTGGAAGGGGGGAGGGTATTGTTTTGGTTTTTGGTAGTCAGTAGTGCCAGGGCTTATTACTGACTCTGGGCTCAGGGATCACTCCTGGCAGTGCTCAGGGGACCACTTATGGTAACAGTATAAAACCCAGGTAGGCCGAGTGCAAGGCAAGTGCCTTACCTGCTGGACTATCCCTCTGGCCCCTAATACTGTTAATGATAGGATTTCATCATAAAAAAATTCCAGTCCCACACCCTCTACCCAAGTGTCTGCCTCTCTCTACCATTTTCTCAGAGTCTCCTCCCTGAAACATTCGCCCTCACCATCTACCCACCCCTGTAAGCTCAGTTCTATAGAGCAGTTCTCAGGTTCTGTTGCCTTTGGCCATTTGTTATTCCCTTACTATGCTTCTTTATATCCCATATATGATGGAGAACTTTCTATTTCTAGCCCTTTCCTTCAGGCTGAATTCACTCAGCATGATACTCTCTGAATCTACCCACATAGTGGCAAATTGCATAATATCATCTTTTCTTACAGCCAAGGTATATTACTCCACTGTGTATACATACACCACAGTTTCTTTATCTGAAGCCATCTGTTTTCGGACAAGTGGATTGTTTCCACATTTTGGCTATTGGGAATAGTGCTGCAATGAACATAGTAGCACTAACGTTCAATCAGAATTGAGTTTTTGGGCCCCTGTGGTAGATGCCCATACCTTGGGGATACCTCCCCAAGGACCAAAAACTCTATTATGAAAAGATATTTACTTTTAAATTTTTTGTTTAATTTATATACTGGGGGGCTGGAGCAATAGCACAGCAGGTAAGGCGTCTGCCTTGCATGCGGCCAACCCGGGTTCGATTCCTCCGTCCCTCTTGGAGAGCCCAGCAAACTACCAAGAGTATCTCACATGCACAGCAAATCCTGGCAAGCTCCCCGTGATGTATTCGATATGCCAAGAACAGTAACAACAAGTCTCACAATGGAGACATTACTGATGCCTGCTCGAGCAAATGGATGAACAATGGGAAGGCAGTGCTATAGTGCTACAGTGCTATATACTGGGAATCTAATATGGTTTGTCCCTCTATTCTCAAGCTATAAAAATAAGAACTGGCTTTTGGACAGTACAGCAGGTAGGGCACTTGCCTTGCACTTGGCCAACCCAGGTTCAATCCCCAACATTCCATATAGATCTCCCCATTCTACTTCCACCCTACCCTCACACCCACGTGGAGTGATTCCTAAATGAAGAGCCAGGAATAACCCCTGGGTACTGCCAAGTATAGCTCAAAAAAATCAAAAAAGAACTGGCTTTGCACTAATAAGAAGGCATTTCATTACAAACCAGTTTCTTCATCGCTCTGGTTCCAATAATTTCTAGAATCAAATCTTTCCTCCTGGGTGGCAGCAGGAGGAAGTGGTCTGCAGCAGCTAATCTGAACTCAACTCTTAGGGCTAACTCTAGTACTAACTTTCGTATATGTGGCTTGTTTCATTTGCCTTACCCTGGCAGGAGTATTCTTTGTAAAATCTTGGTTTCTTCTGTTCCTCCAATACAAGTAATATATCAGTCAGGGAAAAAGGTTTCCTGTGTATGTCAAGCGAGGAACGGTACAATCAAAACCATAAGGAGACAGCAAGTTCAGAGAACTCTGAGGAAGCTGCTGGGACATGAGTAAATGTGCATGTTTGTCTGGAAAACGAGGTGGGGGAGGATTGTAGGAGAAAATGAGGCGAGAATAAGTAGATTGGGGCCAGACTATGAAACTCTTGCATGACAAGCTAAGGAGTTTGGACTTCATCCCTTGAACACAATGGGAACCTATCAAAAGGGTTTGTTTTTTTTTTTTAGCAAGATAATTACATGATTAGATGTCTTTAAAGAAAGAAAAAAAACAGAAAGAAAAGAAAGAGGTTTGAGAGCAGTGTGGAGGATGGATGGGAACATGAAAAGCCATAAAGTAAATAAGCAACACTGCTAACAGAACTGAACGTTGAAAGGGGTCTGAAAAGGGCAAAGGAGAAAAGGAAACAAAAATGTTCCAAAGCAGTTTTAGAGATAGAAGAGACAGCACTTGCTAGAAGATTCGTTGTGGAGACTAAGAGAACATAAGGATCCAAGATGAATGTGAGGTTTCCTGCTGAGAGGATGTGGAGGCCATTAAAGATGATACAGAGTACGAGAAGGGAGGGGGTGTTTAGAGAGTCTCTGGAAAGTGAGTATGGAGTTTACGGAACTAGATGCTAGGAAATCCACACTCAGAATTTCCAAAAATTAGAATCCTGTCTGCCAATTTTTTTTGGTGCCGTACCTAGAGTAATGTCATGTGTACACTCAATTCTGCCTGCAAGCCTAGTGGTGAAACTAGCCAACTCTGTGATAATTGAGACTTAACAATGCTTAACATATCTTTTCAAAGTGCCTATATGAAAAGGAAATCTGAGACAAGGTGGTTTGTTTTTCTTTCCTGTCAAATATCTTTTTTGGTAGTTTCCAAAATAAATTTCCAGTAATAATAGGGCTTTTAACAAGAAGGTCAGTTAGCTAAGAGCTGCCTGCAGGCGACCATAATGCCGCTCAGGACTTCACATTCTATGCATTCCAATAACCAAGTCACATCACCTTTGATTCTCTTTCTTGTTCAGAAACTTGTACTACCACTTCAGACTCTAAAGCCCACCACACCCAATAGTCAAACATAATCAGAGCCATTTAAACAATTCAAGAAAATACACACATACCAAAAAAAAAGTGTTTTATTTGAAAAATATTAAAGGGAGAGAGAGAGATAGTATTTTTAAAAAAAAAGCACCATTTGTTCGGGTTAATGTTGTTGTGCAATGTTTTCTGGGGTTTGCCTTGGAGGCATGTTGAAATCATAACTAAATAAATCAACTCCAGCAACACAAAGAAACAATATTCCCTCCCCCCTTGGACACCCGAAGGAAAAATGGCAACTTGTCCATGATGTACACACACTTTGGAGCTGCTTGGTTTTTAATCCTCTGCCAAGTCAAGTTTTAGTTTTATTTTAATCTCAGTAACCACAGTAAATTCCAAATCTTTGACAGTAAATGCTTTCTTCCTTGCCAAAATCCCACTCACTTTCCTTTCTAAGTCCTGGAACTTAAGAATTCAATAATGCCGGCACTGCCGATCTCTTTTCATGAGGAAAAAAATAAATGCACTATAAATTAAGTATACTTCCTGACATTTACAAGATAGTCTACATGTGAAATAGGTTAAGATAAAACTTCATCTTTGCTGCCCAATAATTCTCAAAAATATATATATTTATATGTACTGCAAAGGAAAGAACAGACGAGGAAGTCAGGAGATTTGGACTGGAGTCTCACTCATTTCAACTGGCTGTGTAAGTCAGGGAACCCGAGTTTTGTTTCCTTATAAAAGTTAAGAAAATAGGATGGCTTTTTCAAAGGGCCCCATATTCACATTAAAATTCTTAACTTTATGGCTTAAGAATTCTATTAAGAAAAATTAAAATAATTAAAAATTATTATTCCAGGGCCAGAGAGTGAGCACATGCTTTGCATTCAGGAAGCCTGGCTTTGAGCCCTGGCACTGCATGGTCCCCTGAGCACTGGCAGGACCAACCCCTAAGCAGAGCTGGGAATAATCTCCAGGCACCTCCAGGTGTTCCTCCCCTCCAAAAAAAAATTATTATTCCAGGCAACTAATCACATAGACAGAAAGAGATATGGATAGACAAAAATATGTTTATTTCTGAAATAAGAGCATGATAACTTTTAAAAATAAATCACATCAATTCCAATTTTACTTGAAATTAGTAAAAGTTAAAATGAAAATTTAACTTTTGGGGAAGGGCCACACCCTGCTGTGTTCAAGTCCTGGCTCTGAGACCAGGGATCACTCCTGGTGGTGCTCAGAGGACCATATGCAGAGCCAGGGGTTAAGGCAGGGTCAGCCGCAAACAAGGAGACACACTGTACTCTCTCTCCAGCCTCTGGATTAGTCTTTTACCTCTTTGTTTACTGATTTAAAAAGTTATCTCAAAATTATTAATCTTTCTAAAAATTTTTAACCAGAGGTTTTGTTTGGTTTGGTTTGGGGGTCACACCCAGCAGTACTCAGTTTCTGTGCTTGCGGGTAACACATGGCAGAGTTTAGGGGACTGTAAGAAGTGCAAGGGATTAGCTGCATGCAAGGTAAATGCCTCCAACTCCTAGTTCAAGTTATTAAATTTTCAGCCATCTCTATTGTATTCTTTACTGAGGATCAAAATCAGTTTGACTGCATGCAAGGGAAATGGTCAACTCACTGCACTATATATACTATCTGTAACATATCTGGATGTGTCATAACTAACTTTTTGATAGTTATGATACATTATATACACATATGATATATATAAGGCCCTCCCGTTGATCGTCGATTTGCTCGAGCGGGCCCAGTAACGTCTCTATTGGAGACTTTGTTGTTACTGTGTCTGGCATATCGAATACTCTCGGTAGCTTGCCGGGCTCTCCGAGAGGGGCAGAGGAATCGAACTCGGGTCGGCCATGTTGGCTGCGTGCAAGGCGAACGCCCTACCCGCTGTGCTATCGCTCCAGCCCATGATATATATAGATATATATATATGTCTGTTTGTGGGCATGTATTATGAAAGCCCCAAAGGTTATACATCAAAATGTTAAGGGCAGAGCTGGAGGGAGAACTCAATAGTCTGGAACACATGGTTTGCATGCATGAAGCCCCATTTTTAAATTTTTTTTTACTTTTATAAAGTTGTTCACAATAATTTATCACATTCAGTATTTCAACACCAATCCCTCCACCACTACCACCATTATTTCAAATGTTACTACCATCAAGCCTGTCCCAAAAGCAGGTCCTAAATAATATATTTTGTATTGCTTGTTATGAATAATCCACTAAAAATGGTCCCAAAATTTTCCTTACAGGAAAGTGTGTGAAGATTGTTGTATCTCACCCTGAAGCCATTAAGTCCTTATATATGAGATTACTAACATGTTGTTATAGGTTGCTCCTTGTGTGATAACATTTTTTTTATAGAGATTGGTTGAAGAGGCCCCATTTAAAGCCCAAGAGCCACATTGGTCCCCTGAGCACCACCAAACAGCTGGCCAGCAGTAGACACTAAGCATCACCAGGTGTGATCCAAAAACTAAGGACAGAGCTTTCTGTTGTGATTAATGATTACTTGTTTTTTCACGTAGAGTAGTTTTTTTTAATTTTTCACAATGATCAGATCTATTTTCTGTTTGCCTGTTTGTTTATTTGTTTGTTTGTTTGTTTTGGGACTACATTCAGCAATGTCCAGTGCTTATTCCTGGCTCTGCACTCAGGGATCACTCCTGGAAGGCCCAGGAAACCATATGGGATGCAGGAAAGCAAACCCGGGTGTCCATGGAAAAGCCAAATGTCCTACCCACTGTCCTACCCACTCTGGCCCCAGGTCTATTATTTATACGCTTGTACTAGTAGATACATGTAAGAGTTATATATGGAATTCTAAGAATGAAATTGTATTTTTAGGAAAATTTGAGGAAAAACAGCATAGGTAAAAAATAATTTGTCTAAGCAAGTTGGTTGATGGGTCTGTATCCTTCAACTATCCTGCTCTGCTTCCAAGACGTTTGCTTCTGACAAGATAGCTCCAAGTTTTAAGAGGACTGATGTGCCTATCCATCCAAGGACTAAACACCTTTATGACAATGATCCAAGAGTTGTTGTATTGAACCAAGCTTACCGAGGAGGCAAGAGTAAATATAAGGGGTCTTTGGGACATTGGTGCAGGGAAAGTAAGTGCTCTATTAAGTGAATGTGGTGTGACGTTGGGATTATCTATGCGAGAGGCTATTATTAGCAGTATTGTAACTCCTGATACCTCAATAAAAATTAGAAGGAAAAATCAATTTGAGAGAAAATGAGAAATATATATTTGTACCAAAATGTACACACAGGTGACATATGGAAGATAATATGGCAGCGTGTGGTGTTTAGGTTATTCAGCTATGATTATAACTAAGTTAAAATTATAATTAAAGTGTTCTTTTTCCATTTCCTTGAGAAAAGATAAACATCATAAAGAATATGTTAGTATATATGATATATATTTTCATAGTCCTTCCGCTTGGTTAACTAAAATGTGTTAGAAAAATAAGATTCACACACATAAAAGTTTACAAAGAACAATAAATGTTAATTTCTCCTCTGTTCTATAATAACATTAAAATTTTTGTCAAAGTAATTTCAGAAAGGCCCTCCCGAAGATAATATCATATTGAATATGTTATACATAAAGGTTAATGACAAAAATTGAAAGCTAAGTGAAAACTGTGAGTCTATGGAAGAGTAATATTTTGTCTCAATCTACATGGAACTGGTCACACGGTCACGGTCACGGTCCTCCCGTTGTTCATCAATTTGCTCGAGCGGGCCCAGTAATGTCTCCATCATGAGACTTTGTTGTTACTGTGTCTGGCATATCGAATACGTCACGGGGAGCTTGCCAGGCCCTGCCGTGCGGGCGAGATACTCTCGGTAGCTTGCCGGGCTCTCCGAGAGGGGCGGAGGAATCGAACTCAGGTCGGCCATGTTGGCTGCATGCCAGGCAAACACCCTACCGCTGTGCTGGAGTGCTGCTAGGATAGCACAAGGAACCTCCTGCACCACGGGCCAGAGCAACACCAGTCCTTGGGTCTGGTTCACTGGCTGGCCCGGATGGCTGAGAATAAGCCTAATGGGGCTGGGCGGGGGAAATCTAATCCACTGAATCTTGCATAAATCATTGCTTTGGATCATAAGATAATAAAATTGTGTTATGGGTTATTTCATTGGAGCGAAAGAAAGTGTCTGCTTCTACGTGTAAGACTCGAGAAAAATCTTTTTGTTGTTGTTTTGTTTTTGGGACACACTCAGCGATGTTCTGGGGTTTACTCCTGGCACTGCACTCAGGAATTACTCCTGGTGGTACTTGGAGGACCATATGGGATGCCGAGGATTGAACTCAGGTTGACTACATGCAAGGCAAATGCCCTACCCGTTGTACTATTGGTCCAGCCTGAAAAATCAGATTTAGAAGAAATATGACATGGAACTGGAGTCTTTGGAAATAGAAAATTAAAAAAAAAAATCACTGGTGTGTCAATCTTATCAGCACCAGATCATCTGTGTCTCAGAGATACATCGTAGATGTGAATAAAAATCTCTCCTGACTTGTTTTGTTCTACTATTTGAGAAGTTAAGTAATTACAGATCTTAGATAATTTTTCCATCAAAACCTTATCCAGAGGATTTTCCTCTCAGTCTGGCAATTCAGTGTTCTTAAAAGTTATTCCTGTAAAATTTATTTCCTCCTAGATACATTGTGAATATATCAATACATTTTATTCATTCTGATACTATATCAAAATGCTAAAATCTAGGAGTGGGATCCTGGATCAGAAATATTTCTTTTGTTTTGCTTTATTTTGTTTTGGATGGGGGCATACTAGCAATACTCGGGGCTTACTCCAATTTCTGTATTCAGAGATCACTCCTGGCAGGGCTTAAAGATCCATCTGGCATGCAGGGATCGAATCCAGGTCAGCCATGTGAAAGGCATGGCGTACTCATTGTACTATCTCCCAGCCACAGAACACGAATATTAAATTTGCAAATTTCTGTAGCACTGTAGCACTGTCCTACCGTTGTTCATCAATTTGCTCGAGCGAGCCCAATAACATCTCCATCGTGAGACTTTGTGTTACTGTTTTTTTTGGCATATCAAATACATCACGGGGAGCTTGCCAGGCTTTGCACTGGGGGCAAGATACTCTTGGCAGCTTGCTGGGCTCTCCAAGAGGGGTGGAGGAATCAAACTCGGGTTGGCCGGGCCGGCCGCATGCAAGGCAAACACCCTACCACTGTGCTATCAAAGTTTATAAAATCATTTTATAAAACTATAATTATTGGCAGGAATACATAAACATATCATTGATGAAGAAAAACTGGATTAGTCTATATATGTGTCATTTTTTTAAGGAGATAGCATGTTATCTTTTGATGATTTTATAACCTAATTCAGCATCACCTAATCACATTTAAGATGCTGCAGCATATCTATTCCTGAGTTATCTTTCTTTTTTCAATTCTAACATATCTTCAATGAACTTATTGACCAAAATAACATAGAAGAACCTAATGGAAACATTCTGAGTCTGAAAATTATAATCTCAATTTCAGAATCAATAACACTAGCAACTGGCTTCATATAAATCTTAACTTGGGCTGGAATGATAGCACAGCGGTACGGCGTTTGCCTTGCACACAGCTAGCCCGGCTGAGCTGGTTCGATTCCTCTGCCACTCTCGGAAAGCCCGGCAAGCTACCGAGAGTATCTCGCCCTCAGGGCAAAGCCTGGCAAGCTACCCGTGACGTATTGGATATGCCATACACGGTAACAACAAGTCTCATGATGGAGACGTTACTGGGCCCGCTCGAGCAAATCGATGAACAACGGGAGGACAGTGACAGTGACAGTGACAGTGAAACCTTAACTTTAACAGGCTGCAGAATAAGATATTTAAAAAATGAGGAACTGGGGCTGGAGCAATAGCACAGCGGGTAGGGCATTTGCCTTGCACGCGGCTGACCCAGGTTCAATTCCCAGCATCCCATATGGTCTCCCCAGCACTGCCAGGAGGAATTCCTGAGTGCATAAGCCAGGAGTAACCCCTGAGCATTGCTGGGTGTAACACAAAAAGCAAAAAAATAAATAAATAAAATAATAAATGAAGAACCAAGAAATGAAATTATATAAGAAATGTCACTTATAGGGGCTGGAGCAATAGCACAGCGGATAGGGCATTTGTCTTGCACTTGGCTGACCCGGGTTCGATTCCCAGCATCCCATATGGTCCCCTGAGCACCGCCAGGAGTAATTCCTGAGTGCAGAGCCAGGAGTAACCCCTGTGCATCGCTGGGTGTGACCCAAAAAGCAAAAAAAAAAAAAAGAAAAAAAAAAAAGAAAAAGAAATGTCACTTATATTGAGCAAGATTTTTTTCTTAAATTTTTATTAGTGAAACACCATAACGTACAGTTGTAGACTTACAAATTTTTGTGCTTGGGTTTCAGTTATACAATAATCGAATATCCATCCCTCCACCAGTGCCCATTCTTCACCACCACCAGTCCCAGTATCCCTCCCACCCCCCATTCCCCCATCCCACCCTACCTCTGTGGCAGAGCATTCCCTTTTGTTATCTCTCTCCTTTTGAGTGCTGTGGTTTGCAAAAGAGACATTGAGTGGCAATCTTGTTCGGTCTATAGTCTACTCTCATCACGCATTTCCCATCCTGAGAGGAACCTCCCAACACCCTTTATTTGGTGCTCCCTTCTCTATCTGAGCTGCCTTTTCCCCTAGCATGTGCGGCTGTTCTCAAAGCCATGGAGTAATCTTCCTAGTACTTATCTCGGCTATTCTTGGGTGTTAGTCTCCTATTTTGTTTCTTTATGTTCCCCAGATGAATGCAATCTTTCTATGTCTGTCCCTTTCTTTCTGAATATTAAGCAAAATTTTTAAAGTGATATGAGGAACTCACTATACTGAAAGTACAAGTAACCCCTCCCAGTATCCTGAAATCTTTTGGAAAATTCTGTGCTAATTCTAGAGAACGGGTGAAAGATTAGAAAGGTTTTGGAAAAAAAATTACTAAGAATTTGTCTTAGCTGTCTAAGAAGTTTCTTTTTAGTGTCTGGGAATTCTAACCAAGAAAAATCAAAGTATGTGCCCCATAATAACTATGAATGTCACATGGTTTTGTTTTACTTTTGAGGTTGGGGGGCTCCCAAGTGATGTTCCAGTCAGGGGACCCCTCCTGGTGACTCTCAGCCAACCAGAACTGAGGACAGAGAACTGCTCGAGCCCTGCGATGACAGGGATTTCCAAGGCCACCCCACATGTCTGCAAGGATGTGGCCACCCCACATCTCACTGATGCTCTGGAGACCATGTCATACTAGGGAATAAATGGGGATTGGCTGCATGCAACTTGCAACTTGACCCCTATACTATCTTTCCATCTCCTTTAATGACGAAAGAAAGAGAGAAAGAAAGAAAGAAAGAAAGAAAGAAAGAAAGAAAGAAAGAAAGAAAGAAAGAAAGAAAGAGGGGCTAGAATGAGAGTACACCGAGTAAGGCACTTGCCTTATACTTGGCCAACCTGGGTCCTATCCCTAGAACCCCATATGTTTCCCTGATCCAACCAAGAGTGATCACTGAGTGCAAAGCTAGGAGTGAGCCCTGAGCATAGCTGGATGTGGTGGTCATCATCATCATCATCATCATCATCATCATCGATACATTAAAGAATATAATACATACTTCTTAAAACACTCAAAATCTCATTTTAGCAAAATTCTTTCTTTACTAAAGATTTAGAATATTTCAAAATGTATCAAGACTTTATCACTTGGCTCTAGCTCCATTTTATCAAATTTACATTCGACCCTCCAACATTATCCAACAAATGATGGGAGTAAAAATAAAGAGGATTACTTTAAAAAAAAACTGTAGCTTTTATCTAAATTTTTCATTTACTGTACAGTCTTTATTTCAGACCAAATTTATTTGACAGGCACTTGATAAAACTAAACGCCAAACTTCTCCTCCAGAGAACTTCAGCACCATGGGTGGCTTCTCTGTAGTTTTTATCTTTTTACTGGGGGTATCTTTTTGTGGTGGCATAAGATCTCATCAAACTGTGTAAGATATTCTGTTTCACAGCCTGACTAGGTATTTAATAGTTAATTTCACCTCTATTTTCTCCTGACTTAAAAGTTATCAGCTATCTGGTCAATTTGAAAAGAGGAAAGAAGGGTAATGCATAAAGAAAACCACTACCATCGATTTTTCAAAAAATCTCGTGCATAAGGTTCTATGCTAAGCAATATGCAAAGTAAACAGACAGAATCTCTGCCTTCCAGAAGCCTGCATGGTAGAGCAAATGATGTCGACACAGACGTATAAACAGACTTGCACAATGTAGAACAGAGACATGACGGCTGCTAGTAGGGCAGAAATAAATCAACAAGAGCTAAATATTTACAAAATGTGAGCAATTTATTATGTGCAATGTATTTTGTGTAATACAATAACCACAGGGATTGGTGAGGGTTATGTAAAGATACAATTATTTTGTATGCTGATCATACTTTTTCTCTGATTCTTCATATAACCTTAGAGTGAATCTTTGTTGCACTATTAAAACAACAAAACCACATTTAAATTTCATCCAGGTTGATGTACAAGAAGCACATAAACTCATGAAAATATGGTGCAAAAAATTTATGATTTCTAATGCAGTGCATCATGATAGAAATACACATTTTAAATCCTTATCAAAAGTATTCTTAAATGATTTATTTCATTATATCAAGGTAATCGTTTGTAGACACGAAACTTTGAAATGCGTGATGTGAACTGGGTTAGAGACAAGGAGTCAGTGCATCAGACGCTTACTATCATTCACACCCCATCAAATGTTACCTGTTTTACCAAGTAAAGGATGTCTGGAGGATTCGCTCGGGAAGTGAGATGCGTGCTGAAAGTAGACTATAGACTGAACACGATGGTCACTCAATACCTCTATTGCAAACCACAACACCCTAAAGGAAAGAGAGAGCAAAAGGGAATGTCCTGCCACAAAGGCAGGGTGGGGAGGGGATGGATGGGGTGTGGGGGTGGAAGGGGTACTGGGATCATTGGTGGTGGGGAATGGGCACTGGTGGAGGGATGGGTACTCGATCATTATATAACTGAAACCCAAGCATGAAAGTTTGTAAGTCTACAACTGTAGCTCACGGTGTTTCACTAATAAAAAAAAATATATGTTACCTGTTTTATTTTTCTGAAAATACCACTGGCCATGCAAATCTCTGTATTCCTTCTTTTCTCCATTTTCTTTTGTTTTCAACTTTATATAATCTTTAAACATATGTAATAGATGTCAGTGAGTATACACATAAATGCACATATCCATGTATGTATAAACACAGACAAGAGCCAGAGGACACTACAAAGGTTATGGTGCTTGCATGACAAGTGGCTAATCCTACTTCAGTCCCCAGCATGGCAACGAGTCACCCAAGAATTATCAGGAGTGATCCCTGAGTACAGAAACAGGAGCATGTCTTGAGTACTACCATGTGTGGCCCCAAATATAAAATAAATAAATAAATAAATAAATGTTAAATGTATATATATGTGAAAGTTTCCAAATACTGGGAACAGAAACCTCTCTCCTCTAATTTCAAAAAAAAGGAAGCCCATTTTAGGGGACTGGATGGGTGGCAGTATTCTAGACCTGAAAGTGCTATGTTGTGCTTACTCCTGGCTTTGTGCTCGGGGATCACTCCTGGTGGCTCAATGGACCATAACGTGTATCAGGGATCAAGCCCAGATCATCTGCATTCAAGGCAAGCACCCTACCCACTGTATTACTGTTCCAGCCCCAAAAGCCTGTTTTTTAAATAATTTAATTGCATTTTTATAAAGAAAAGTTGAACTAAAAATATCATTCAAAGTCATCTGAGTTTCCATACAGAGAACATCTTTCAGTTATCCAGCTTAACTAAACTTACAGACACATTTTCTCCAGAGGTAAACTCTGAGTTTTGCTTCTATTCTTTCCTTGATACATGTTTCTGTCTTCCCCAATTGCTCTTCTTATAATACCTTCATAACATGCTGTTTTAGTTACCTGTTATTTTATCTCTGTACTTTCAAGATTCAATGACTCTGGAACATGGAAGACATTGAATAAAGAGGTGCTGATGAAATGACTTTCTAAGCCAATTACTTACCTGACTCAAACAATTAACATATGCTCTACACTACTAACAGCAAAACTTCTCAACAGAGCTTTCATTATTACCACAATTGTCTAATATTTGTGCTTTTGTTCCAGTACCACGCTGTTTTAATTATTACTGCCTTGTAGTAGAGTTTGAAGTTAGGGAGGTTGATTCCTCCCATTTTCTTTTCCCAAGAATTGCTTTAGCTATTTGTGGGGGCTTATAGAGCAGATGACTGGTTAAAGAAACTTTGGTACATTTACACAATGGAGTACTATGTAGCTGTTAGAAAAGATGAAGTTATGAAATTTACATACAAGTGGTAAAAGTAAAGTAAAGTAAAGGCCCTCCCATTGATCATCGATTTGCTCGAGCGGGCCCAGTAACGTCTCCATTGGAGACTTTGTTGTTACTGTGTCTGGCATATCGAATACGTCACGGGGAGCTTGTCAGGCTCTGCCATGCGGGCGAAATACTCTTGGTAGCTTGCCGGGCTCTCCGAGAGGGGCGGAGGAATTGAACTCGGGTCGGCCATGTTGGCTGCGTGCAAGGCAAACGGCCCTACCGCTGTGCAGTGGTACTACATGGAAAGTATCATGTTAAGCGAAATGAGCCAGAAAGAGCGGGATAGACACAGAAAGATTGCATTCATCTGGGGAACATAAAGCAACAAAAAGGGAGACTAACACCCAGGAATGGCTGAGATTAGTACCAGGAATTTGCTCCATGACTGGAAGGCCAGCCACACGTGCTAGGTGGAAAAGGAAGCTCAGATAGAGAAGAGAGCACCAAATAAAGAGTGTTGTGAGGACCCTCCCAGGGTGGGAGAAGCATGCTAAAAGTAGTCTATAGACCAAACATGATTGCCACTCAATGCCCCTCTTGCAAAACACAGTACCCAAAAGAAGAGAGAGAGAACAAGGGGGAATGCCCTGCCACAGAGGCAGGGTGGGACGGGGGGATGGGGGGTGGGGGGGATGCTGGGACCCGTGGTGATGGATGACGGGCACTGGTGGAGGGATGGGCACTTGATCATGGTATAACTGAAACCCAAGCACAAAATTTGTAAGTCTATAACTGTACCTCATGGTGTTTCACTAATAAAAAAAAGAAAAAAAAATTTGTGCTATCTAGTACAGCAATTATTGGTCATTCTGAGAGCTTAAAATAAAGCTACTGAGACTGGATTGTAATTTGTTTAACTTATCTATTTGCTGATTCATTTATTTTTACTGTTATAATTGGGGTGTTGGGATTTACAATACTGTTAATCATACTTTTTATGCACCTGTCATTCCAACACCACACCCATCACCAAAGGGCCCACTTCCTTCCAGTGGCCCAAGGGCTCCTCCCAGCCACTCACTGTCATGTAAGCTCTGCTTGATAGATAGAATCTCCAGATCTGATGACTTTAACCATCTATTGTTTCTTTACTATGTTTCTTTAATATCATGTATGAGATCTTTTTTTAATTATAGAGGTGTGACACCTGTACACAAAGATGGTTAAACTCCCGAAACGTCACAAAATTGTAAATCAATGATAAGCTGAAAAAAATTTTTCAAAAACTTTCTTTTCTAGTAAATAAATAAACTTCAAAACTTAAGTGTGAAATGCCTTTTTAAATTAATATAAAATATATAACTCCTATAAATATGCAAATTAGTAAGAGAGAAAAAAGAAAGTTTTAATAGAACATCTTAATTTATTAAAGTACAAAAGTGTAATATGGGGCCTTTGAAAAGAGAATATGGGGCTTATGTTGGAAACTATGTTATAGATAATACTTAAATATCTGTATTAATAAGTACAAGATAGTAATAAAAAATCTCTATAAATGAAATAAAGTGGCACCAGAGTAAGAATACAGCAGGTAGGGTGTTTGCCTTGCACAGTCAACCAGGGTTAAATCCCAGACACCCACATATAAGCAACACCAAGAGTGATGCCAAAGTGCAGAGCCAGGAATAATCCCTAAGCACTGCCAGGTGTGCCCTCCTCCCGCCCCCAAAGAAAGAGAAAAAGAAGAAAGGCCATCTAAATAGACATAGAACATTCACTATAAATAAAATGTTATTACTGAAAAGGTATAAAATTCCTTAGTACACTAGAAATAAACAGACCTTTATTAATCTGGTAGAGGGCAATCTTATCACGATGAGTGAATGCCATACTCAATGGCAAAGTCATGAGGATTTGTCTTATCTTTTAAAGAAGTTCCCTTAATGCTTCTTGCAAAACTGATTTCAAGACTGCAACTTCCCTAAGCTGTTGCCTATCCAAGAGCTCTATATCATTTCATAGAATGATGATCTAGCTGAAGAGAGTGTTCTTGGTGAGGTGTTCACTTCACTGAGTTTTTGTACTATACCACAAAATACTCTTCTGGCTCAGAGAGACTCATTTGATAGATCTATTGTGAATCTTATGTCCTTTTCTTTAAGTTACTTATTTTAGAATCTCATTAAAAGTTACTTTTTAAAATCTCATTTTCTTGTTTTATCTTGTTTTATCTTGCTTTCATTAATATTCTACCTCTATCTTTTGCTTTTGTCAATCTGATTATAATGTGTCTTGGAGTTTTTCTATAAGAGTATTTTCACTGGAACCCTTCTTGGATCTCAGTGCTTGCACTTCTCAATTCTAGGAAAGTCTTAGCTATTATTTTTCTAACTATTGGTTCTTCATCAAATTCTCCATACTCTTTTTCAGGGAAGACCATTCTTATGCTTCTGATCATTCTTATACTGTTCCCTTGAATGCATCCCATAGTTTCTCTGATATGTTGTTCATTTCTTTACAAATTTCTTTCCATCCTTTGTTGTTTACTAGAGGTTTCCTGCATCTTATATTGGAGCTCCCTGATCTTTTTCCTCAACTGCTATTATTCTGCTGTTCAGACTTTCTTTGTTGTGTGTGTGACTAATGATATTCTTCATTTCTATTACTTCTAATGTAGAATTCTCATTTTGGCTCTTTTCCGTTCTCTTGTTTTGCTGAGTACCCGTGCCATAGTTTCTCTGCATTCATCAAACATCTTCAACTTTTGAGAGTCACCAAAGCCACTCTATAAGAGATGACAGGACTGGCTGGTACTGTTAGACCCTTCTGTGTTATTTTCACTCGCCTTGTTTGGTGGGCTTCTAAGCATCTTTCCCAATGTGTTTTCTGTGTTCCTATTATATTAAGGGTGAATCATTTTAAGTCCGCTCCCCTGAGAGTTTCTGAGGGAATAGGATGGTGTTGTTCTTTTCCTTCCCAACCTGTCTTCCCCCAGTGACAGGAAATATAAGCGAGAGCTATGTGTGGTGTGGTGAGTGTAGCTGCCATACATGGCCGCATGGTTCAGTAGATGAAGAGGTGGTCTGCTGAGAGAATAATGATGGGGGCCAAGATAATGGAGGATGCTAGGAACCAGTGGAATAAGCATGGTGGTGGTTGGGATCTGCTACTAGATCGGAAAAAGAACAGGATGGCAGTTGAGTGATTAACCTCACCTAGAGGAGGTTAGAAGAGCGAGCAGCGATTCAGAAATGGACAGGACCTGCTGAGTAGGTGGCAAAGCGGGTTGGTTGGGATAGAAACCTGAATTTTTTTTTTAATTTTTATTAGTGAAACACCATGAGGTACAGTTGTAGACTTACAAACTTTTGTGCTTGGATTTCAGTTATACAATGATTGAGTACCCATCCCTCCACCAGTGCCCATTCCCCACCTCCAATGCTCCCAGCATCGCTCCCACCCCCCAACCCCCCATCCTACCCCAACCCTGTGGCAGGGCATTCCCTTTTGTTCTCTCTCTCCTTTTGGGTTTGTGGTTTGCAAAAGAGGCATTGAGTGGCAATCATGTTCGGTCTATAGTCTACTTTCAGCATGCATCTCTCATCCAAGGAGGATCCTCCCAACACCCTTTACTTGGTGCTCCCCTCTCTATCTTAGCTGCCTTCTTCCCCAGCATGTGTGGCTGCCCCCAAGCCATGGAGTGAACCTCCTGGTACTTATCTCGGCCATTCTTGGGTGTTAGTCTCCCATTTTGTTACTTTATATTCCCCAGATGAATACAATCTTTCTATGTCTGTCCCTCTTTCTGACTCATTTCACTTAGCATGATACTTTTCATGTAGTACCACTTGTATGTAAATTTCATGACTTCATCTTTTCTAACAGCTGCATAGTACTCCATTGTGTAGATGTACCAAAGTTTCTTTTTTTTTCCCTTTATTTTATTTTATTTTTTTTACAGTTGTAGATTTACAATTTTTTTCCGTTTATTTTATTTTATTTTTTTTAATGTTGTAGATTTACAATTTTTTGTGCTTTGGTTTCAATTATACAATGATCAGATACCCATCCCTCCACCAGTGCCCATTTTCCACCACCATGGATAATATCCCTCCCACCCCCATCCTCCCATCCCCCCTGTCTCTGTGGCAGGGCAATCCCCTGTGTTCTCTCTCTCCTTTTGGGTGTTGTGGTCTGCAAAAGAGGCATTGAGTGACAAATATGTTCAGTCCATAGTCTACTTTCGACATGCATCTCCCCTCCTGGGAGGATCCTCCAAACATCCTTTATTTGGTGCTCCCTTCTCTATCTGAACTGCCCTTTCCTCTAGGATACCCGGCTGGCCTCTAAGTTATGGAGTAATCCTCCTGGTGCTGATCTCAGCTATTCTTGGGTATTAATCTCATACTTTGTTACTTTATATTCCCCAGATGAATGCAATCTTTCTATGTCTATCCCTCTCTTTCTGACTCATTTCGCTTAGCATGATACTTTCCATATTGTACCACTTGTATGTAAATTTCATGACTTCATCTTTTCTAAGAGCTACATAGTACTCCATTGTGTAGATGTACCAAAGTTTCTTTAACCAGTCATCTGTTCTCAGGCACTCAGATTTTTTCCAGATTTTGGCTATTGTGAATAGTATAGCAATGAACAAACAAGTGCAGATGTCATTTTGACTGTACTTTTTTGCCTCTCTGGGATATATTTCCAGGAGTGGTATTGCTAGGTCAAATGGAAGCTCAATTTCTAATTTTTTGAGAATCGTCCATAATATTTTCCAAAAGGGAAGCCTGAATTTTTTTATTTAATTTTTATTAATTTGAATATTCATACTGGTTTATTTATTAGACAGCATAGTTCTAAAACTACAAGGGCATATTATGCAAATATGATTTGTTTATATTGTTCACTATACAGGTCTTCAAATAACATCATTTCTAGGTGGCAGTCACACCCACAAACTGTCCCCAGCACCATGTAATCTCATGAACAGCCAAGATCCAGCGACTATAAACTAGAATTCCCGGAAGAGAACGATGCAGAATTTCCTGGAGCACGCAGCTGCAGTAGTGGCTGTGTGACCTCTTATACTCTAGCCCACTTACATACCAAAAGCAGCACACATTTGTTTGGTTTTAACATACTTGCTTGTATTCTCTTATATAGGGTCTTAAATGGCTCCAGAATGAAATACAACAACCTTCACACACTCCCCTCTTATTGTGGTGGGAAGCTTCTCGGTAGTGGGATTGGTGTTTGAATATCATCTACAATGAACTATTGTGAACTACTTTATGAAAGTAAAATATATTTAAAAATTGAGTATGTACCTCTCAATTGAGTATGTACCTTTAGTGTCTTGGGTTTGATTGTTTCTTTGTTTTGGGGGGGTTATAGGGGATGCCACACTTGGCTATGTTCCAGGCTGTCTCCTGGCTTTGTGCTCAGTAATAACTACTCCTGGCAGTGCTGAAGGAACCAAATGCGGACACAGGGATGGAACCCAAGATCAAACTGGAGTCAGCCATGAGTGAGACAAGTGCCTTGCCTCCTATACTATTTTTCCAGCACCCCCCATTTGGTTTTTTTTTCTTTTGGCTTTTTTGGGTCACACCCGACAATGCTCAACGATTACTCTTGCCTAGCCCCTTACTTTTGAAAAGCAATAACTTAGTCTTTTTCAACATCTCCTATATAGTAGATGTTTAAAGCTTTTAAGATAAACTATAAAAGAGCCCAGTTTTAAAGACTCGAATGTCTCATTTCTTTGCAACTTAAGAACAGAAGGTAAAGCCAAAAAAACAGACAATTGCCATTAAAGTAAAAGAAAACAAGATGTTATGGTATCAAGACAGAGAACCTTCCACAGTATCAAACAGACACTTATAATCTTTAGTTTCAGAAAAGAAACCAAGGAGAGATGGTTCCCACATCTCTAGCTCTGCTCCTTCTCTACTCCTGCCAAACTTTCTTTGCCAAAAATCTAATTCTTATCCCAATCCTGCCTTGATCTATCTAAATCCTGCACATACTACAATGTCAAATCCATATGCTCCCCCTCTATGAAGCATTCATCTTGACCAAAGGACGGCATCTGTCTTATCTGCAGAATCCTTCTGGACAATTCACTTCTGGGTTATTTTAGAGATTCCTGTCAAGTTCATTAAGAGTCATATTAGTCACATAGAACTTAATCTCACTTTTCTGAACTATCAGCAATTCCAATACAAAATATTTCATTCTATCATCACAAATTCTGAAAATTAAGTATTCTTGGACAGAGGCCAGTATCTTTCACTCATTAAGTTTATTTACTGATGTAGTATATTTCTAAGCCCAGAAAAATAGAAGACACAAGAGGCATTGAGACAAACCATGCTGCTGAGGGAAGGAAAATATGCTCAGTAAAATCTTAAGCAAAAATTCTGGAACAACTCCCTGACAAGACTTTGTTCTTAAATTACCTTTCAATCTTAAGTGCATATGCTTCCTTGTGATCCAGCACTAGGCAGTAAACAGTTACAATCACTACTTAAGTTCTGGATCCAAGATACACATGTCATTATAAATTGGTTGACAGCAACATCTGTTTCTGAATGCAGACTTTCTTCTGAGACTGGCTGGTATGCTTGGCTTGCATATTTGAAGCCTTGAATTTGATCCCCAGCACCACATCCTCCTCCCCAGCACTGCTGGGTGTTGCTCTAATGACCCTCAGCACGTTTGGGTCCAAGCAGCATCACATCACCAAGGCCAGGCATTGAATAGTCCAACCAAGTGGGCTAAGTACCACCAAGAGTAGTCCCAGCATTCCCTGAGCATTGTGTGAGAGGACCCTACTCCATCTTTAAAAAGAGGACAATTTACTAAGGGCTGGGGAGATAAAAATAGTGGTTTTTTGGGGGGGAAAGAGTGTTGACCCTCCACCTGCTCCCCCTTTGGTGGCTCGGTGGCCGTCATCCTCCAGAGGCCACTGGACAGTCAGGTCTGGGCCTGCAGTGACGAAATTTGTTGGGCATCATAGGATGGGGGTGGAGCCGGTCCTGGTCTCCCCATCCCAATGAGACCCCAAGTCATCGCCCACGAACAGCCTCTCTGGCTCCTGATCAAGCTGCTCAATGGCCATGATCCCAGAGACTCAGGAGCAAATCTCCAAACCCAGTGGCTTTTGGCAGAAATCCCTCCAGATTTAAGTGTTAAAATTTTGGAATTTCAAAATCACATGGCCCTACTGCAGCCACGCAACATCATATGTTATTCATAACCAGCAATAGAACACAAATTGTCTACTGTTGCTTTTTTAGCAGATCTGAATATTAGGGTAAAATCTCAAATAATAATGGTGGGCCTGGTGTCGAAATATTGAATGTGATCAAAGTAGAGAGAGAGTAATGTGGAAATCATCTGCCCCACAGGTAGGGGGAGGGTGTGGGATGGGGGCATACTGGGGTTTTTGGTTGTGGAGAATGGGCACTGGTGAAGGTACGGGTGTTTCATTGTATGACCGAGACCTAGACCCAAAAGCTTTGTAACTGCTCTCACGGTGATTCAATAAATAAAATTATAAAAAATGGAAAAAAAAAAAGTAAGGCGGAGTTCATGCACAATTCAATCAGCTAATCAGTGGCTGAATAAATAGCAGTACTCCTACATAAAAAAATAGTGTGTTTTACACGTGGCAAACGTGGGCACCCCATATTTTCTGTTAGCCCCAAAACATAACAACAACAATAACCAAAAAAAAAACCCAAGAACATTTTACTTCTGTCCTCTTTTTCACCTTTTTTTTCTTTTGGTTTTTTTGGGCTAAACCCAGCAGTGCTCAGGGCTTATTCCTGGATGTGCACTCAGGATCACTCCTGGCAGGGCAAAGGGGACCATATGTGCCTTTTAAGAATCAAATAAAATAAACATGAATTTTACTAGAGAAAGGCAAGAAATACAATTTTTCTTCATTGTGATTTTACTGAAACTCAACATTTCTAATTTTAACTATTGCCTCACGGGGAGTTTGCCAGACTCTGCCGTGTGGGCAGGCTACATTCGGTAGCCTGCCAGTTTTTCCAAAGTAGGAATGAGATAATAAGATGTCATAATAAGACATAAAACTCCCCGTGAGGTACCCAATATGCCAAATACCAGTAACAATGATGGGTCTCATTCTCCTAAAGAGCCTTGAGTATAATCTCAGGGCTAGGATGAAGGAGACGTTACTGGGGCCTGCTCGAGGCAATCGACGAATAACAGGATGATTTGTGATTTGTGATTTTGTGAACTATTGCTTACTTCAACCATACTACATCTTCTCTCCTTCCTCCCCTTTTCTCCTTCCTAAAAATAAACTTCTATCACAAGATGTCCAAAGGGCACATGTATGATCCTCTCCCAAATCCGCCCCTCCACCAGGAAGCTCACCTGTACTTCCTCCCCTCTTCCCCCTTGATCTCAAAATATCCCTTTCCAGTGTGGATACCTCAATCCTTATACTTTCTCCTCTTTCCAGAACTGTCAGTTAATAATGAAATCACTATTTAACCAAACCTTCCCCTCTCCACCTTCTCCAAAGGCTCCTATCTCTCTACTGATAAACATGCTTTCCAATTTAAAAGGTAGCAAGAACGTTTTCCTTTTACCCTCATATGTCTATATGTTACATTTCAAGTCTCTTGTATTATTCATCTCCTAAACCCCTGAAAGAATAGATTATAATAGTTTACATTATCCACAATGCACTAATTCTTTAAATTTCTGGATTGTTCCATCCACATAACTGTACTAAAACCATCTTCTCATAGGTCACCTGTGACCTCAAAGCCACACCAAACCTAGTAGTCTTTCATTAATCTTTATCTATTTCTTCTGTGGAACTGATGAAGCTACCTACTAAACTCTCACTAAAATTATTTTCTCTCTTTCCACATCACGTGCCGAAATGAACACTTACAAATGCCTACAATCACCTCCTTCACTCATGAGAGACAAGAAAAGCAGCAACAGACTGACTGGGTGGGCCCCAAGTGGGAATTAAGCTCAGAGAATCTCATCTATCAGGTAAGACAGGAATGGTCTAGAACCTTGACACTGAGACCAAAATCCTCCGATCCCTCACACCACTCCTGATTATCAGTCATAACAATTCTATGATGTTACAATAAGAATAACAGAAGAAAAACACAATTTAGAGGGCTACTATAACTGACTTCCTAGAGCCTGGGGAACCTTCTTGTACATAAAGGTTATATGTTACATGGTCAAGTCTTTGGGTATGTAGGTCATGTGAATTGGACGATATAGTTAGTTAATGTAGAATTTATGTAGAGTTTATGTAGAAGTACAGAAAAAACTGCAGACACAATGAAAATTGCAACAGCTTCAATAAGACAGGACTATACAGCTTAAGAAAGAGCTTAAGAAAGCTCTTCATAGAATACCATCTCTCCTCTTAGACCAGTCTTAGTAACTTCTTTATTCTATTTCTACTTCAAACGATGTGTATTTCTAAAGACTCACCTACCACCTTTATTTTCTCTTCCTCCTCTTTGCCATTCTTCATTTTGGGGTGGCTGCGGGTCTCTCAGCAGTTCTTGGAGGGCACTTGGGCCACTCCCAAGTGATACGTCAGCTAACCTGGCCAAGTGGTGAAATGTTAGGGCCTTAGAATGAAAAGTTTCTGGGAACCAGCAGTGCAGGGACTATGAGGGCAAAGCTGTCAATGTTCAGGGAGGGCTCAGTGCTACACCCAGCAATGCTGGGAGAGGGGGTCATGAGGTGCTGAAGTTTGAACTTGGGAGTCAGCACATACAAAGCATGTATCCCAAACCACTGAGCAAGCTCTCAGTCTCTTCTTTACCATATTTATGTGCTCCTACATATTTGCCTTAAGTAATTATCTTAATTTCCCTGATGCAAATCTTCTTTGAATTTTTTGTTCTTTCTACATTTAATTGGTATTTCTCTTAACTGCCTACCAATTGGTTCTCATTTCTTTTATACTTCTACTATCACAACATATGTCAGGCCTTAGGCCTCTGCAATGGATTCTAAATTTAATCTCTTCTAATTCTAGTTTCTCCCTCTTCCACTGCATTTTCCAGTAAATCATCCTTTAGCACAACCATTAGCTTCCATCCTGCCATTACTAAAAGTCCTTCATGTACTACCCTCTGCCTAGAGAACTAAGTCCAAAATCTTCCATTTGGTTTTAAAACCTGCTATGATCTGACTTGGGGCTTTATTTCCCATTTATCTCCCATCACTTTTATCTCTTCTACAAAATATAGACTTTGCCTGCCTCAGCTACTATTCTTATAAATATACTCATATCTTCACCCCTGCTCTATCTTGCTTGTGCCTTTTTCACTGTCAAATGCCTCTTACCACAAACCGACCTGAACCAAGTCAAATTCTACATAAACTAACTATATTGTCCAGTTCACATGACCCACCTGCATGAAACATCATCTTGACAAGAGAATGGGATCTATAGGTTCTGTGAGGGCAGTTTGTTCTACCATGTTCTATAGATAGATTTATTGTATTTTATTTATTTGTTAATTTATTTATTGGCTTTTGGGGTCATACCCAGCGATGCTCAAGGGTAATTTCTGGCTCTGCACTCAGGAATTACTCCTAGCAGAGCTCAGGGGACCATATGGGATCACGGGGATCAAAGCCAGGTTGGCCAGGTACGAGGCAAATGCCCAACCCGATGAACTATCTCTCCAGCCCCCTACAGGATGTTTTTATATTTATTCTTTTACTAAATAATAGCTTCTCTGAGAACAAAGGCAACATTCTTACTATTTTTCTCTTGCTATAATACTTAGCAAAGAACCTTCCAGTATTCAGGAGTAGGAAATGTGGTAAGTGAACCAAGTTTTGAAAACAACTGATGCATTTACATCCAGTTTAAAAAGAAAAAAATAGGATTCATTCAAAATTAATTTCATGATAAAAAAAATTACCTCAGAGAGCTCTGAAATTGTAATCTCGTTACATTCAGTATATCTGGCAGTATTAGATACTTTAATATCATCACTATTTTTATTTCTGAGTAGTTTTTCCCTTCTCCTGTCCTCCTTCTCCTTGTTCTTGCCATTTTTCAAAGCCATTTCTACTATACCTCATTAATAGAAAATTCTGACATTGCTCTCTTCCTTGAAGACAACTGTTTCAAATCTTCTTCAAAAGTTTTTTTTGGACCGGGACAAACTTCAAGATGTCACTGAGGAACAAATGTACATAAAGTTTTTGGGAGGTGGAGGGAAGGGGTTCTGGACCACATTGGCTATGCTCAGGGCTTACTCCTGGCTCTGTGCTCAGGGAACCATATGTGCACAGGAGATCAAATCCAGTAGTGCCCAGCAGTAAGAGCAAGTGCTTTCCATACTGTTCTACCTCTCCAGCCCTAGATATATAGATTTCTTATTACAATGATATGTTATCTTTTTATCAGCATTCTGGTTCTGTTCAAGTGCTATTAGAAAATATGACAAAATTTAATACTTCTCCACATAGATCTTTCCATTCATTAATATTGCAGAAAATACTTCAATATTCAATAAACACATTTTATCTGCACAAAATTTTACCTTGGAATACACTTCCCTACCTACAATCATGCTTTAAAATGATACTTCCACAGTAGGTTACCGGCGCCAGGACACCCCAGGTGGGAACAAGTTTCGTGCCTTGGCCTGTTTCTCCCTAGAGTCTCGGTGTCTGCCGTCCTCCAGAGGCCATTGGACAGTCAGGTTTGGGCCCGCAATGATGAGATACATGGGGCCTCACGAGATGGGGGTAGAGCCGGCCCTTTCCTTCCTACCCCAACAAAACCCCGGGTCGCTGCCCACAAACTGCATCCCTGGCTCCTGATCAAGCTGCTTAATGGCCATGATCCCAGAGACTCAGGAGCAAATCTCAAAACCCAGCAGGTTTTGGCAGAAATCCCTTTTTGCATTTAATTGTTAAAATTTTGTAATTTAAAAATCATATGTTATTTATAACCAGCAATAGAAAACAAATTGTCTACTGTTGCCTTTTCAGCAGATCTGAGTGTTGGGGTAAAATCCCAAATAATAACGGTGGGTCTGGTGTCGTAATATTGAATGTAATCAAAATAGAGAATAATATGGAAATCATCTGCCCCATAGGTAGGGGGAGGGTGTGGGATGGGGGTTTTTGGTGGTGAAAAATGGGCACTGGTGAAGGGACGGGAGTTTCATCATTGTATGACTGAGACTTAAACCCAAAAGCTTTGTAACTGCTCTCACGGTGATTCAATAAATTTATAAAAAATAAATAAAATGATACTTTCATAGATCTGGGCAACTTTTAACTTATTTCCAATTATCATTTTCTCAATAAATGAAGCAAAAGATAATTTTCTAACTTTTGTTTGGGTAACATTTAGCTCTCTGAAGAGATGACTGAATAAATAAATTCTGTATTTAAAACACTTGAAAGAATGATAAGTGGTTTGTTCATTCTGGTCTTCATTTACCTAAATGATGAGTTTCTTTTTTATTACCTTATATTGGTCTGACCATTCGAACAGCACTTAAAAATATCTATTGCTTTACCAACATTTGTGAATCACATGGGGTTATTTGCTCAAAAGAACATAAAGTACAGAAATGCTTCCATATGCTAGAAAATAGTTCCATCATTTTAATAAGACTGTGGGAATGTAGCTTATATTGCAAATAAAAACTAAGCTATAGAAGGCACCCATATGAGAATGAAGTACCTTCAGGGTTAATAATAAATCACTATAAACCATTTGCAGTCACATAAGGCTACCTCACTAAACAACAAAATAGTATAAAATCAATGCTATTTATCTAAGTTTTTTTTTAAAAAAAAAACTTGCTTAGAATGATTAAATTTTATTTAATATTCTATATTAGGATAAATATTGATAGATTCACTCTTTTGCAACTTACAATAATATTAACAAGAGGATACATACAGAACGAAATTCAAAAGTTTAAGGTTTGTTACTCTTTTTGTTGTTGTTCTGAAGTGCCAGATATGTTAACCCAGGACCTCAAAGACACAAAGCATGTTTCCTATCACTGACTCACACTCCAACTTAAAAATTTAACCATTTTTACTACTCTCTGTCTAAGCCTTCCAAACTATGAAATAAACTTTCAGGGAAATAAAAAAAAAAATGAACACTACATTGGGCTAGAAACAGTTTCCTTGTTTTGGCTAATTAATCATTTAATAGTTTTTCCTATTCCTCTGAAAGTATTCATTAAGACTCCATTTGATGGGGCTGGAGTGATAGCAAACTGGGTAGGGCGTTCGCCTTGCACGCAGCAAACCCAGGCTCGATTCCTAGCATCCCATATGGTCCCCTGAGCACCACCAGGAGTAATTCCTGAGTGCAAAGCCAGGAATAATCCCTATGCATCACCAAGTGTGACCCCTCCCCAAAAAAAACTCCATTTGATAATAGCAAACTACCACAGAAGACAGAAAAAGACCACAGCAGACCACAGCCCTTTGAAAACTAGATAATTTTACTATTACAAACTTCACTTAACTCCAGACCAAATAAATGATAGTATATTTCAATAAATATCTAACCAGGGGTACCAACTACATGTAATATAAGCAAATTTACTATCAACTGCAGATATACTATAGACAAATTTACCCCCAAACAAAATCATGTAGGAGTGCATATTGAGTAACATTTATATTCAGACCCTAAGTCCTACTATTAGAGATCTGTACTATTTCTACTCTCTCCCTAAGACAAAGTTCAAAATTTTGAAAAAAAAAACTCAAAATGTTGCATATTCTAAACTCAACCTTCAGTGATTCTAGAATCATACAACCTATCTATAAGAGAGTCAGTTTTCCAATAGCCATGTCTATAATATTCCTGAAAATGAAAACAAATTACTCTAAGCCTATTCACATCTGGACAATAATATTCAACAGGAATACTAGTCTATACATCCAATTTAGTAATTTACCTAAATACAATTTCAAAAAACAAAAAGTTTTTCCTTAACAAATAGAATAATTATTTGCTGAATTTTGTCACAATGACTATTCTTCTTTATGATCACAATCCATTTCTAAAAATTATCATTTTTCCTACTGTAAATGTTCTTCAGGCTATGTAACACTACCTAAACAGAGAAGTAAAGGATGCTTCTTAAATATATTACTGAAGACATTGCTTCTGTAAGACATTATATTTTTCCATTACTATATATATCTGTGGGAGAGAGCGATAGCACAGTGATAGGGCGTTTGCCTTGCATGCAGCCAACATGGCCAACCCGAGTTCGATTCCTCCGCCCCTCTCAGAGAGCCCAGCAAGCTACTGAGAGTATCTCAGCCACACGGCAGAGCCTGGCAAGCTACCCGTGATGTATTCTATATGCCAAACACAGTAACAACAAAGTCTCCAATGGAGACGTTACTGGGCCCGCTCGAGCAAATCGATGAACAACGGGAGGACAGTGACAGTGATGTATATCTATATAGAAGGTAACTTAACTATCATACACACACTCCTTAAGATAAGTGAGATTTTTAGCTGTTGTTATTTAAGACCAAATATTTTTCAATCATAAAAAGACTAAATGATTTTTAAATGAATTAGATTTTTCTCTCAAGTAATTTACATAGCCTCATCTCAAAAAAGTTCTGTATTAATAATTCTATTTTAGCGGCTGGAGCGATAGCACAGCAGGTAGGGCTTTTGGCCTTGCACGCGGTCGACCCAGGTTCGATTCCCAGCATCCCATATGGTCCCCTGAGCACCACCAGGAGTGATTCCTGAGTACAGAGCTAGGAGAAACCCTTAAGCATTGCCGGGTGTGACCCAAAAAGAAAAATAAATAAATAAATAAAAATAATTCTATTTTAAAAGTCGCATTACAGGCTAGGAAGATGGCTCAAACAACTGGAGCAGCTGCTTTCTTTGGCACTGCAGAGTTCCTTAAGCACCTCCCAGTGGCCCCCAGAATGCACCAGAAGTGGCCCTGAGCATGATCAAGTGTGGACTCCTCCCAAAAAATTTCATATTAACAGTGTGACTCATAAAAATTTCTGAATATGGAAACGATTATTTCTGGAATCTAAAGGAAAAAACAAACACTGACAGATAGACGAATATTTAATGGAACATCAGCCAGAGGCCAGACACTAAAATGGGAGCTTAAGGATACAAGGTCCAATTCTTGACCTAATAAAGATAACAATCAATTTGACAATATTACTTATTTTCCTCACATCAAAATACCTATCCATTCAGCCTTCCATCCAGGAATGAAAGCTAAATATAACTTTGGGGAGAGGCTAATCAACTTGCCCTCCTTCCCATGGGTGATTTTTCTATGTTCTAGCCGTGGTAGTATATAACATATATGCTACGATAACAATGATGATAGCAATAATTAATGCATATTAATTATTCCTTAAATTCGATACTGCATTTAACACAATACATATTATCTAGTCTAATACTCATCATGCCCCACTTGATAGGTACTATTACTATGTGCAATAAGACTATTATTAAATGAGTGCAGCTTAGGACTGAAGAGATATTAAGGGGAAGGTGCTAGCCCTGCATGAAGCTGCCCTGAGTCTGACCCCCCAGCCCTGTGTATGGAGTGAGCCCCAAGCACACAACCAGGAGCAAGCTTTAAGTACTCCTGGGTGTGGCCCGAAAACAAAAAGAAAAAAAAAAGCATTGCTGAATAAGACATAACAAATTAAAATTAGGGACTTAAATACATCAAATTAAGCAATCTAATTTTAATTCTTGGTTCTTCTGTCATGAACCACAGATGATAGCTTAATTGAACTATATAAATAAGCCTACATTAGAACTTTCCTGTTAAGCAGAGTATATGCAAAACCTAAAGTAAGGCAAGCAATTAGACCTCTATACCACCCCACTAAGCCTAAGTCAGCCCCCGCCCCAAAAAACACAATATAAATGTGAATTATCAAGTAAGGCATATCAACAATTTTTTTCCTGATCTATTTTTTAAATTTTTTATTGATTGAGATTCTATGCCTGGGAGCCTTGTGGACAGCAGGTTTGAGCTGGGGGCGGGGGGCAGCAGGGGCCTCATGGGAAGGGGGGCGTTCTGGGCCGTCCTTCACGCCCGACCGAGGTCACCAGCTGCCCCCCACGAGCGGCTCTCCAGCACGGTCACGACTCCAGAGCACAGAAACCAATCTCTTAACTATCTAACTTGTAATAGAAATACTTCCAGGGTTAATAAGTGAAACAGCAGAAATCCAAAACTGTGGGAGATAATGGATATTAACTAATTGATATCTGTCACTGTCACTGTCCTCCCATTGTTCATCGATTTGCTCAAGCAGGCCCAGTAACATCTCCATCGTGAGACTTGTTGTTACTGTGTTTGGTATATTGAATACGTCACGGGTAGCCTGCCAGGCTCTGCCGTGTGGGCGAGATACTCTCGGTAGCTTGCCGGGCTCTCCGAGAGGGGCGGAAGAACCAAACTCGGGTCGGCCATGTTGGCTGCATGCAAGGCAAATGCCCTACCTGCTGTGCTATTGCTCCAGCCCACTAATTGATATATAAATAAGTAATTATGTGCAAGTCAAATTGTTATGTGATAAACCTTAAACTTTAAGGTTTAAACAGTGCTATATGTGAACTATATTGAAATGAAAGAAAACAATAAAGGTAACAAGATAGTGGAAAGAAGCTTAGCTATTAATTTCCCCATTGTTTCTTCCACCGAGATTTAACATTTTCCCTATTCTACTCTTTTCCCTTTCTAAGGTAAAGGTAAGGTAAAGGCCTTCCCGTTGATCGTCGATTTGCTCGAGCGGGCCCAGTAACGTCTCCATTGGAGACTTTGTTGTTACTGTGTTTGGCATATCGAATACTCTCGGTAGCTTGCCGGGCTCTCCGAGAGGGGCGGAGGAATCGAACTCGGGTCGGCCATGTTGGCCGCTTGTAAGGCGAACACCCTACCGCTGTGCTATTGCTCCAGCCCCCTTCTAATAACTAACCACTTACTGGACTAAAAGTTTATATTATAAGAAATACTTTCAGGGCCAGAGCCATTATACAGACAGTACGGCATTTTTCTTGCATGCGATCAACAGGGGTCCAATCCCGAGTAATATAAATAGCCCCCAAACTCTGAGCACAGGAGTATGAACACCTCTAAGTGTGGCCCCAAAACAAAAAGCAAATCAGAAAAAGTATTATCAGGGCCAGAATACAGCAGGTAGGGGACTTGCCTTGTGCTCAGCTGACCCAGGTTTGATCCCCGGTACCTCATATGGTCCCCCATGCCCCACCAGGAGTGATCCCTGAGCACAAAATCAAGGGGGAAAGAAGTACTTTCAAGTTCTTGAAAAATAACTTTCAAATTATTCTACAATTCGAGACTCTCTGGATGGGAAGTTCCAAAACTCCATTGTTAAATACATTTTCTTCAAATTCCAAATTCACTCAGAATCTCAAAACAGAGATTTTAAAAAGGGACCAAAATAACCCCTTCTCCAAAATGCCTATCTGAAAAGATTACTCTTCATGATACTAAATTGGACTGAAATGAACATCAAAGACTCTTTTGAGTTAATTCCTTATTCCAGCAATTCTTTTTTTGCAGTGCTTGCAGTGCTCAGGAATCATGGCTTGCAGTGCTCAGGAATCACTCCTAGTGAGCTCAGAGGACCATACGGGTGCCAAGGATGGAACCTGTGTACCATCGCTCTGGACCCCTCAATTCTTAACCTTTCTAGTTACAAACTCTTTGACAATCTTGTAAAGACTACAAACTTTCCTTCCAATGTAGCATTCTGAGTACATTCCCCCAAAATTTTACCCAAGTTTGGGAGTTCAACCAACTTACTAATGATGCTCTATCAAGTCCAGTCTTAGAACGCTCAATCATTGTATAACTGAAACCCAAGCACAAAAATTTGCAAGTCTACAACTGTAACTCATGGTGTTTCACTAATAAAAATTTAAAAAAAAAATAAAAAATACTCTTTGTCTATGTTTTTCATCAATTTCACGAGCTATATAGATATGAGACTTGGAGGTCATTCTCACAGACTCCAGTACAGTTCTAAATATGTTTAACTGTCATTGTAGTATACTCACATTCTCCTTACTTCACCTGTTGAATCTGAAAGATAGTTTGGCTTGTATTTTCTATTGTTCCTTTTCAGTCAGGGAGGGATTGTTGTTTTTGTGGAGCTTGCCAAATCGTGCTCAGGAGGCAGAGGTGGAGGGATGCTCCCAACAATTCTCAATGAGCCAGGCCAGTGACTCCTCAAGAAACACAAGGACAGGGGTCCAAGGACACAGTGCTGTTTCAGGGTCCTTTGATAACAGGGATACTCAGGCTGTCACACCCTGCAGTGGTGGAATAGGGTAGATAAAGCCATATGCAAGGTATGTGCCCTTATTCCCTGAACTCTCCTTCCACCCCATTCTTGTTTTATCTTTATCAAAGGTGGGGTCTCACACAGTAAGGCATGTTTATATCACTGAGCTACAAACACAGGCCCTTAGTTTGTTTTATTTTTTATCTGTCAAGAATCAAAAAAGAGGGGCTGGAGAGATAGCATGGGTAGGGCGTTTGCCTTGCACGTGGCCGACCGGGGTTCGATTCCCAGTATCCCATATGGTCCCCTGAGCACCGCCAGGAGTGATTCCTGAGTGCAGAGCCAGGAGTAACCCCTGTGCATCGCAGGGTGCAACCCAAAAAGTAAAAAAAAAAAAGAAAAAGAATCAAAAAAGAAAGAAGATTGTGTTTTACCCTTGATATGAGAACTATACCTAAATAAATATTTAGAATACTAATAAATCCAAGTCAGGTATGATTCTCTCTTCAATGAAAGGGCTCCCTGAACCATAGTGCTTCTGAAACACATCATTGCATTTCCATGACTGCTCCTGTCTATGGCCATACCATCCTGAACACGCCCAATCTAGAGAGCTAAGCAGGGTCAGGCCTGGTTAGTACTTGGATGAGAGTCCATGACTGCTGCACACTATTTTTTTCCTAAAAAAAAAAAAATTCTATATTTATTTATTAAGTTGTGAAATCTGTAAGGGAAGGGAAGACTGGTCAATTTGGGTCACCCTGCTATTATGCCTGGGCTGAAGCGAGAGTACAGCAGGTAAGGCGTTTGCCTTGCTGCAGCCAACATGGCCAACCCGAGTTCGATTCCTCCGCCCCTCTCGGAGAACCCGGCAAGATACCGAGAGTACCTCGCCTGCTCGGCAAAGTCTGGCAAGCTCCCCATGACCTATTCAATATGCCAAACACAGTAACAACAAGTCTCACGATGGAGACGTTACTGGGCCTGCTCGAGCAAATCGATGAACAACGGGAGGACCGTGATCGTGACCGCTATTATGCCTAGTGCTTACAGTAGGTGCTGAAAAAAGTCCAACTTAGTGTACTGATGAACATTTTGAGAAAAATTCTACTTAAACTACTAAAATTCTGTGAGCTTGGAAAAATCACTAAACACCTCTCAAACAGTTCATTTATCTTTCAAAAGTGAATAATACATCCAGTTAGAGTCATTACTCAGATTAAATACGATCAAGTACATAAAGTTTGGCATATAGTAAGAACTACAATTATCCTTTAATGTAGACCTGTATCTTGAGGCCTATTAGAATAAACATAGTTGAAATTTAAAATATGACCACATTGAATGGGCTGGAGCGGTATCACAGCGGGTAGGGCGTTTGCCTTGCACGAAGCCAACGTGGCTGACCCGAGTTAGATTCCTCCACCCCTCTCGGAGAGCCCGGCAAGCTACCAAGAGTGTCTCACCTGCATGGCAAAGCCTGGCAAGCTACGTGTGATGTATTCGATATGCCAAACACAGTAACGATTGTCACAATGGAGACATTACTGGGCCCACTTGAGCAAATTGATGAACAATGGGAGGACAGTGACAGTGACAGTGACCACACTGAAAAAAATGTGGTTCAAATTAATTTTATGAACATGTTTTATTTTTACATGATAATAGATTTTAAAAAATAAAGATTAAAAGCCTAAGCACAAAAATATTAAATAAAGAGGCAAAGAGGGAGGAAAAACTCACAAATAATAGAATACTTTGGAAGAAAATAATATCCTTATATATTTGTGACTTAAAAACAACTAATACTTTCCAAGTGACAAACCTGGCATAAACAGCAACTGGAGATTTATTTTTGCTAAAATTATTCTCCACTTCTTTCAAAAAAAATCCTTGCTTCTTAGAAATAAGTACTCTAAGATGAAATTGTCTTGGTAGTAAAGGGGGAATAGCCCATTAAAATATGCTTCAGTTCCATTTCCCCGCCCTTCACTAGTCCAGATTTCTTTAAAAAATAAGTCTAAGGCGCCATCTACTGGGTCTAGAAGGATCATATTACCTCTGTAGGTTTTATCTCAGATGGCTGTTAGAAATGTACTCAAAATACTATTTCAAAGAAACTAGCATTTAAATATTGATATGTGTATAATCCCATCAATACATTATTGTATATACAATATATTTACACATTATATATATACCTAAACTCGCAATACACACTCTCATCTTTTCCTTTTTTCTTAAGTAGGTCTTAGTTCTCATTATAAGAAAATTCAGGATCAAAAAGCTCAGGGTCAGAGAGAGTACAGCGGGCAGGACACTTGCCTTGCACATGGCTGACCCTGGTTCCATCCCTGACACCAGATATGTGGCCCAAGCCCTACCAGAAGTGATCACTGAGTGCAGAGTCACAGTAAGATCTGTGAACATCCCAGTGTAGTCCAAAAAATAAAAGAAAGAAATTTTATTATAAGATAAGCATCATAGTATAGACTAAAGCACTCACCTCCATACATTTGAGGGACAAGTAATAATACTAGCATTTTTTTTAAAAAAATTAAGAGCTTATTGTGTACTGAATAGTGTTTTCAGTGCTTTTCATTCAAGATCTCACTTAAATTTTCTAATAACCCATTAAGTCAAATATCATTAGCATTATTTCCTTTGCACATAAGGACACTGAAATACTAAGAAGACTAAAAAATTATTGTTCCAAGGTAACATAGCTAGTAAGTGACCAAAATACGCTTTGAATCAACGTTTTGACTTCAGAATCCATCCTTAGGGGATGGAGCTATAGTACAGCAAGTAGGGCGTTTGCCTTGCACACAGCTGACCCGGGTTCAATTCCCACCATCCAATATGGTCCCCTGAGCATTGCCAGGAGTAATTCCTGAGTGCAAAGCCAGGAGTAACCCCTGTACATTGCCGGATGTGACCCAAAAAGCAGAAGAAAAGAAAAAAACAGAATCCATCTTTAACCGAAATGCACCAGGTTTTTTCTTACTGTCCGAGCTTAAGACACTTGACCAATCACACTTTGTAAGTGGAACCGCATGACAAAAACCACGGCATACTCTACATTAGCACATTCTAACACCATTCAATCTTTATGTTTTGGGGAAAATATCATTTTAAGAACTATTGTGTTATACTATATATATTAAATCATATAGTATATTATATTAAGATACATGGGAATTACTCTGGAGATTCTGATTTCATATGTTTGATTTTAAATCTGAAATCTTTGTTTTGAACAAGGTTCCCCCTCTACCCACCCACCAACATAAATATCAGTCCAAGGTTCTATTTTCAGTACCAGGAAACTACTAAAGAAACTATATTCTTACACCATCCATCTGCTCTTAAATTAAAAGTTCTCCTGAGTTTTATTCCTTATTTTAAGAGAACAGTGATGGCAAAAGTATGTCACAAATTTGCTTGTATGGGGGATTTTGTATTTAAACTTACCTTCAAGCTAGGAAAACACAGAATTGCTAAGTGTGATGTTTTAAGTTTAATAATCTCAAAAGAGTTAAATAAAAGTAAAGTAAGCTTCCTTGGAAATTCCTGTACAAACTGCTTTTAGACCCTTCAGAAAAATTATTCACTGAACAGGTGTTTTTTAAGTTATTCTAGAATTCTCACTGAAGGGAAAAGGAGAGGAGAAAAAATTAGCTCCATCCCATCCTCATTAATCAAAATAAAACTTCACAGATAAAATTTGAAAACCACTGATTTAATCCACTAGTAGTGGTATAATTGCCAGTTGTTCATTTAACGTGGGATATCACCATCCAAATAAAAACAAGCATCTTGAAGTAAAGGGTTACACTCATTGTTCCTTTAAAGTGGATAGACAGATGAATCGAGAGGTGGATGGAGAGATGGAGGGATAAATAGACATATATATAGATATATAAATAGATATATCTGACCAACCCACGAGTCCTTTCACAAAGAATATCTCATTTGTCTGCTCATTGAATACAGGCATCCAGGATTCAGAAGGAAAAATCAATGCCTAAAATAATCTACTTTCTTGTTAAGAGTGGACATAGGGAACAAAGAGTTCCAGCAACTTTAAAAAGAGGTGATCACATAAACACAATGCATCTAATGTAATATAATAGGTGTTTTGTTTAACAAGGCTCCTAACCCACATATTTATGTGAATAACATTTGTGAAATAAATCAACCAAGCACTTATTCTAAAGGAAATTATGCCAGCTGTGACAAGATGAATGAACCTGTACAACTAATTATGCTGTTAAATAAGCAGACAGAGAAAGAAAAATACTGTGTGATTTCACTTTTATATGGAAGCCAAGAAGGCCAAATTTATAGTAACAAATAGGAGAATACAGGTTATCAGGAGTGGCTAACAGGATGCAAAATATGTGAGGATGCTGGTCAGAGTGTACGAGCTTCCGTATAAATGGTGAATAAATTCTAAGGATCGATTATGCAGAATGATGACTATATTTACTAAGATAATTGATCTTAAATATACTCAACACTGAGTTGTAGGAGATGACTATTCTAATAGTCTAATATGATCAACATTTCACCATTTATACATATGTATATCAAATCACTGCAATCTACACCTTAAATATAGTTCATTTGTCAATTATACCTCAATAAAGATAAAAAGCAAAGCTTGTCATCTATAGAAGAAAGGAAGAAAGGGAATTACATAATGCCACCATTACAAAAATACTTTTTTGTAATTTCTCATTAGAGTTTCCTTAAGAAATTTGAAGCAATAAAAAATACTTTTACTATTTTATACTTTACTTACATTTTAAATTCATCATTTACTTTGATCACGTATTATTCATCATACTTGATTCTAAATCTGAGGTTCCCAGTAGGTTAAGGGATATGCACGATAACCTTTCCGTATCTGTATTGCAAGCCATAAATCCTAAAAGCAGAGACAAAGAGAGAAAGAGAGAGAGAGAGAGAGAGAGAGAGAGAGAGAGAGAGAAAGAGAGAGAGAAGACAAGTGCTGCCATAGAGGCAGGCAGAAGAGGGGGGTGGGAAACTGAAGACATTGGTGAGAAATGTACACTGGTGAAAGGGTGTTGGAACAATCTATGACTAAAATCTAATATCATGAACAATTTTGTAACTGTGTATCTGTGATTCAATTAAAATCAATCAATCAATCAGAGATTTCCAAACTTATTTGGTCTGCCACCCACCCCATTTTCAGAGAAAAAGAAAAAGAAATTACTCAGTAACCTCTGGAAATCTACCATCTTTAAACTAACAAATAAAAATGTATGCCCCCAACTGTAGCTAAGGCTACTGATAGTCTCCCTGGATTGTTGCAGCAACCATTGGGGAAGGGGGTCTCCAGGAGGCAAGGGGGCAGACTACTGCCCACCTTGGGAAAACTGTTCTAAATGATTATGGGTTGCATCATGAATCAAAATAACAAGAAACATTAATCTTCTGCCACCATAATAAATAGAAAAAAAATGTTCTATGAGCTATCTAGCCCCCACTCCCACAAATGCATATAATAAATACATAATCTCCTATGGTTATTTCAAGGGAAAGCACACCCCCTTGGATGTATTACTACTGTCATAGGAAAAGGAAAGAAAGAAACTCAGACTGCAGAAAGAGCACAGGGTAAGGTACTTGCCTAGCATAAAGCCAACCCAAGTTTGCTCCCTGGCACCACATAAGCCTCTCAACACCACCAAGAATGGTCCCTGAGTATACAACCAGAGTCCAACTTTAATACCACCAGTTGTAGCCAAAAAATCCAAAAAATAAATAAAAGAGGTCTCTGTTAATTTTTTAAAATTCCATATTCTTTTGACATTTTGTTCTGATTTTGGGTTATACCAAGGAGTACTCAGTACATATTCCTGCTCTGGACTCAGGGATCGTACCTGGCTATGCTCAGGGTACCAAAGATGGAGAGAGTTGACTGCATGCAAGGCAAATGCCCTACCAATTGTACTATCACTCTGGCCACCAAACACCATATTTTTAAAGAAGCATACTTCCCGGCAAGCTACCGAAAGTATTCAATATGCCAGACACAGTAACAACAAAGTCTCCAATGGAGACATTACTGGGCCCGCTCGAGCAAATCGACGATCAACAGGAGGGCCTTTACCTTTTACCTTTACTTCCCAACTACAATTACTGCCATCATGGGTTTTGTTTTCTCAATATCAAAATGGCTTTTTTCCTAAGTCTTCCTTTCATGGGGGGAATCAAAGCCAAGACCTTTCTCAGGACTTCACAGCTTAGAGGAGTGGGCAGGCTTTGTGCCTTCAATGTATTGACATCATTTCCGCTACGCCACATAAACCTTCTCTTCAACCTCAGTGTGACTGCCACCAAATTGCCCAATTCTTTCAATATTTAAATACTCTGAAGAAGCTTCCCAGAAACCTCTGTGTGGACCAGGAAAAACAATTTGGTGTCATCAGCATATTTCACCATTTCCTTTTGGAATCATTAAAACATTAAACAAAATGATCTTGGTATCAATCCTTGGAGTCGCTCCTATTAACCTCTCTCCAGCTGAAGTCAAGCCATTCTCTGCTATGGTGTGATTCCCGTCACAGGACCAGATATGTTTATTTGCTAATAGTTTAGACTTTGATGAATATTTTTTAACTGAAAGTTGCAAAACGCATTACGAAAGTAAAGGGGGGAAAACTCCCAAAGGAAAAGCGAAAGAACCAGGAAAGCAGAAACAGTTATTTAAATGGTCCTACAGGAGCAAACTACTTCATATTCAACTAATCCTAAAATCTAAACAGAATTTTGACTTCTGCCCTCCAATTATTGACTGCTTTCATAATTGTATGAGAAATCTGATTAAGCATATTTGAAAATTCTCTCTGAATTATAACCAGCAGGTTCAACAACTTCATTCATTTTCCCCCTCTTTATTACATTTGAAGAGGAAAAAAGCAAACAGCCCTTACCCAGAAACTGAAAAAGCAAACAGTCTTCTTCTCAAATGGTCTGTATCTGAACAAGAGAAATCACTCTTGCTTTTATTCAAGTGCAAATCTGTTTGAAGCTTTTCATTCTAGTTTCCCAGTCTGCTCTCTACAGCTGCATAAAAGATGAGGTGTGGGAATGAAAGAAAACTAGATGGGGGCCAAAAAGCGATATTGTCCATATGCAAACTCACTCAACAAGATGCAAGACTTGAGGCTTCTGTGCATCCCTTTGCTTTATAAAATATATATATATTTATTTATTTATTTTGCATGCTAGCAGACCCCTGTCAAAGGGAGGAGATACTATATTATACCATGCCCCATCCTCTTTAAAACAAATCACCTCACCTCATATGTAATTAGGGGGAAGAGTAGGTGACTAGATACCTCTCCACTCAGCCAGTCCTGACAGGGCCTGAGGTATCCTCAGGGTCAGTCTTCAACACTAAGCAGGGTGGCCAGAGCAGGATCAAGGGGGTAAGTGCGAAGTACCTCAGTTCTCAGAAGATGCTTGTAGAGAGAGGCCCAGGAGCAGTGAGCAGAATTTACCTATCTTACCTCCTGCAAAATCCTTTCCTTCTACAAGTCCAAACCTGTTGTTGGCTTTCAGAAAGTCTGGAAGCCCATTAGCCTCCATGTGAGGGTGTCGGATAACTTTATAATTCCAACAGTCTACTAGGCCAACAGCAAACCACACAACTGAAAAAGTTCACCGTCAAAATCAAACACTGCTGTGATCCAAATGGTATTCTCAAAGGTTTTGACTCAGATGTCATTATAACTCCATGTTATTTTTAATACTGTTCTTTGGATTGTGCTCCACACACAATTCCCCAGTCACCGGAGGGCCATGAACAATGTCCAGATGTATAAAATGCAAAAATACTTCCCTCCTACTTGTGGATTCCAAGATAAACACCACAAGGAGCACGTGTGACTAAACTCAGAGCTCATTCCAAATTAAATACTGCATCACGTGCACAGGGCTGGGCTTCAAAAACAAAACTGCACAAATATTCTACACGGTTCATAAGCCAGACTTGGGCAAGCACATGACCGCACTGGAAGGAGGAAACATGAATTGGAGAGTAAAGGGTGAGAAAAGTCTCCATTGTGACCTTTCCCAGAAAAATCAGGCTATTTTCAGTGAGCTTGTATAATATGGGACATAGATGAAAGAAAAAATAGTATTTGGATGTTGTTGTTTTTTCCTACTTGATGGCCCTCAAGTCTAAAACCACCCAGCAAATAGGGAAACCCTACAAAGATTTCAAAACCCCTGCCTAAGCAATGAACAAACATCAATAAATCCTGACCCAAAAACACATGTGTGCATGTGTGCGTGCTCTCTGTCTCTCTCTGTCTCTCTCTGTCTCTGTCTGTCTGTCTGTCTGTCTGTCTGTCTCTCTCTCTCTCTCTCTCTCTCTCTCTCACACACACACACACACACACACACACACAGGCACAGGCACAGAAGTAATAAATACTTAAATGTCTGGCTGGCCAACCCAGACAGAATCCTTTTGACCTGTGAGCTGGGTTCCAGACAGAGTACATGGAACTATAGGGGGCAGGGAAACAGGACATTCAGGTCGTGTGAAAAGATTTCTACATTATTTTTACAGCACTTCAAAACTTAAAGTGAAAAACAGTGGGATGGGTAAATAGACTGGTGAATAGATAGGATTTTCTCCCACAAATTTATTCTTCAAAAAAAGCTTTTTAGAAATTCAGAATGGGAAAAGGTATGCTGAAATAACTTTTAAAAAATTATAAGTATGTAAGATTTCATGGATACAAAAGAATAAATATACCATTTATAAGGTTGTGATGCATAATAGTGAAACACTTACCAGTGAAGCCACCACCCACTTTATCAATTAGAATGGTCCCTTCCCAATGAAGTCATATATGGGGCCTCCCTGAACCTTGTCTTCCTGTCTTCATCCTGATAGCCATCACTGTTCTATGTGTGCATTTCTTTCATTCTTGCCTTAGTATTTTTTTTAAAGCAAAACAAAACAAAACAACATTCTCTTTAGGGTTGGAGAAATAGTCCAGTGCTTTTTCGATCCCTGGAACCCTATATGGTCCCCTAAGCCCTGCCAGGAGTGATCCTGAGTGTAGAGTCAGGAGTAAGTCCTGACAGATGTGGGGGGAAAAAACCCTAATTAATTAATTAAAAATTTTTACTTCAGCATGTGTTATGTTCAGATGCATTTGGTATTCTTCTTTGTGTGCTTCCATCCTGGGGGAAAACAGAACATAAAATCTTTATAGAAGGGGGCTGGAGAGACAATATAGAATGTAGAATATGCCTCACATTTGGCCGTCCTGGGTTTGATCCCCGGCATCACAAATGTTTCCCAGAGTGCTGCCAGGAGAGATTCCTGAGTGCAGAGTCAGGAGTGACTCCTAAGCACCGCTGATGTCAGCCCAAAACCAAGCAAACAAAAAATCACATGTCAATGGGTGGAAAACAAAAGTAGGTATAAGAAACTCAAAACCAGGAATCTCTTATTTGCCTCTTCCTTCCTATTATCTAAAGGAGTGAGGAACACAGAGTAACTGTCAAATCATTGTTTTGTCAACTATTGTTTCTCCATTCATTTTTTGTTTTTGTTGTTGTTTGTTCTTTGGGTCACACCCAGCAAGGCTCAGGGGGTACTCCTGGCTCTGCACTAAGGAATTACTCCTGGCAGTGCTTGGGGGACCAAATGGGATGACAGGGATTAAACCCAAGTTGGCTGCATGAAAGGCAAACACCTTACCCACTGTACTATTGCTCTGGCTCCAATTTTTTTTTCTATTTTGGTAGTACAGTGGAACCCAGACACTCTACTGATGAGCCACAATTGCTGCCCTCAAGTAATCTTTACAACTATGCCCAAATGTTGAAAGCATGCCAAGTCAGAGCTGGGCAGTAATAACAAACACTGTTCTTTTGATTACAACCTTTCTTCAATGACAGGTCGTCCGGTTCAAGTTTATCAATGATCTCCCTAGACTGCAAATCAATTTAACTGTCACTACATCACCACATCACACTCTAGATAAAATCTTAGGAGATACTGAAATTGTCCAGTGAGACTCCTCAGAGTCACGGAGTACTGCTGACTGTGATGTGGGAGAGTACATTCTCACACATGAAAGCTGAATTTAACAATTTCTGAGCAAACAACTACTAATGCCAATATGATGTGGGGCTGTCAAGTGTTTTCTACTCACTTAAGGACAGCACAAACCACATAAACTGACTAAGAATCCCTCCCGCTATTTGACAAGAAAATGTTTCACAACCATCTTAAAAGATCTTTACATTGTGTACTAAACACAAGTCTCTTGGGGACTATGTTCTAAAGGATCAGTCTACACCCTTAATTATGTCACCGTTAGGCAATATGGTCATGATTACCATTTTGTCCAGCTTAGCAGAACAAAACTGACAGTTCATGCCACTTCAAATTCAAAATCATGTGATACTCCCCCTAGCCCCAAGTATTAGTGTTAGAAAACCCCTCTGACTCATCTCTTGGTTCTGAAAGCAGAAGATTAAGATGATACAGAAAATCTTTCTGGGTGTGGGAAGGAGACAGGAGGGAAAGTGCCTGGAGAATTTAAGCCAATGAAGAGACATCAATCTAAGGAATCTTCAAAACCAAGGACTTCACGGGGCAGGAGCAATAGTTCAGTGGGTAGGGCGCTTGCCTTACACGTGGCTGACCAGGGTTTGATCTCCAGCATCCAATATGGCCCCTGGAGTAACTCCTGAGTGCAGAGCCAGGAGTAATCCTTGAGCATCTGCAGGGTCTGAGCCAAAATAAAGGGGGGGGGGGGGGGGGCGGGGAGGGGAAGGCAGAAGGGAGAACCCAAGTACTTTTTTATTTAAAAAGTTTTAATAGTTACACTTTAGGAAGCAAAATTCAGGAAAGCTATCACATAAACAAGTGTTATCTGTAGTGTGGAATTAGTTCTTACATTGTAATAAATGAAAATGGTGAAAATTGCTTAAAATTAAAAGCACAGAAGCACATTCCAAGCTACTTTACAAAGCACACTTTTTTTGTTTCGTGTAACAGGTAAAACAGGTTGAGGTCAAAGGTAGAAACTCCCAACTGTAAAATAAATAAGTCATGAGAATTTAATGTGAAACATAATTTAAAATAATGTATAGCATTTTTGAAAGTTACTAACAGTAAATGCTAAAGGTTCTCACTGCAAATAAGGGATGTGTGTGTGGGGGGGGGGTGGGGAGACCATATTGATTTTGATAGGCTAAGCAAGGAGAAACCTTAATAAAGAAAACATTTCTTGTAGAAGCCTTTGTTGTGTGGTGGGGTGTGGAGCGGACAAAAAAGGAAGAGGAGGAGGAGAGAGAAAGGAAGAGGAAGAGGAGGAGGGGAAGGAGAAGTAGGAGGAGAAGGAAAATAAGGAAGAGAAGGTGGAGAAGGAAGAGGAGAGGAAGAGGAAAAGATGGGGAGGAAGAGAAGGAGGAGGAGAAGGAGGAGGAGGAAGAGAAAGAGAGGGAGGAGGAGGAGGAAGAGAAAGGAGGAGGAAGAGGGGTAGGAGGAGGAAGTAGGGGGAGGGGAGAAGGAGGAGGAGGAGAAGAAGAAGAGGAAGAGGAAGAGGAGGAGGAGGAAGAGGAAGAAGAAGAAGAAGAAGAGAAGAAAAGAAGAAAGAAGAAGAAGAAGAAGAAGAAGAAGAAGAAGAAGAAGAAGAAGAAGAAGAAGAAGAAGAAGAAGAAGAAGAAGAAGAAGAAGTTATGTTTGCCAATCAGTTGTCATATTATTATCATATTTCTGATTTGACCTCAGCCTCACAAATATCCTACTATCACTACACTTTGAAAGGCAGCTGAAGATGGGATAGGGTGACAGAAGACTCAATGCTGGAGATTTGTCAAAAGATGAGAAGTGATCAACCATTCCAGGGGGTCACCCACCTTTATCAGAGCAGTCTGTCTGGTTAAGATGTTCTAAACAGACATCTCCACAAGACTGTGACAAGGACATACCTTTTTCTCCTCCTATTTCCCCTGACACCTAAATTTGAGTTTTGGGGTTTTTTTTCTTTTTTGGGTCACACCCAGCCTTGCACAGGAGTTACTCCTGACTTGTGCGCTCAGGAATCACTCCTGGCTGTGCTCGGGGGACCATATGGGATGCCAGGAATCGAACCCAGATCGGCTACGTGCAAGGCAAATGCCCTACCCACTGTGCTATTGCTCCAGCCCTAAATTTGAGTTTTATAGTCAAAAGATTACACTCACTATACCTAATGTCAAAGAAAGACAGCATCTGGTGTGCTGAGAAGTTGATCAATTCTGATGGCATTTCTCTGAAGTTGTCTTGACAAAAGCAAAACTACTATTATCCCTAGTAAAACTGAATGCTTCTTTACTGCTTCTTTTTTTTAATCTTTCTTGCTTCATTTTTTAAAATTAATTTCAGCTGTATCTCTAAGAATATAACTTATCTGAGTCACAAAAGAAGGAAATAACTATTCTTTTCTCTCTAGCCTAGCATTTCTCTACTAGTTTGTAACTAGAAAAACATGATAGTAAGAAGGTTTGTTATCAGCTAGGGCCACTGTATTTCATTACTAGTTCTTCTCTTTTTTTCATCCTCCATACTGATTTAGGGAACAACTCTGAGTTTCAATAAAAGACGATTATCAACACCTAGACTCCTTCACAACAATCTACCTGATACAACCAAGCACACACAGGGGGAGATACAAATAGAAACCATCTACATCATCATGTTGTAAATACTGTATCATAGGTATATAAAACCTGTTTCTGCTACCAGAAAAAGTACAAAAATGGAGAAAAATATTTTAAAACCAAGTACATGATAAAGAACTTGTATTCAGAATACAATGTAGAAGTTTACAATTCAGTACTTAAAATTCAAAACAATTTCTCCAAAATGGTCAAAGGGCATATGAAAAGATTCTCAAATAACGTTACCTATTAGGAAAATGTGAATCAAAACCACACTAACAGTGGGGCTGGAGAAATAGTCTAATGGGTAGGGTGTTTGCAACTGATCCTGGTTCAATCTCGAGCACCCTGAGGTGAATCCTGAGCACAGGACCAGGAGGAAGCCCTAAACATCATGGGTGTGCTCCTCCCCCCACCAAAATCCACAACAAAATACTTGTTCATACTAGGATTATTGTAATTTTTCATCAAATTAATGCAAAGACAATGAGGGATTGAAATTGTCATTGACTGCTGATGGGATTTTTCAAAGGTAGAGTCGCATCAGAAAAGTTTGGTGATTCTTAAAACGCTAAACTGATTTATCGTATCACCCAAAAACCCCACTCCCTGATACAACGAAGAAATGAAAAAGGTAATATACACACCAAAAAAAGTACATGGATGCTCGAAGCTGCATTATTTGTAATCCTCTGGATAGCAACAGGGGTTGCAATTTTCTAATTACAAAGCGCCCTCTTGTGGTCTAGGCTCCCCTTATCCAGAAGGTACTACACAATGACCAAAAATATAACTAACAAGCATTAACATATTTCAGCTCTTTCGCATGCTAGACTCATCTCTCAGCAGCATCTCATACACTGAGTGTTCTCATCTCTACAACCAAGTTATCAGAATTTACTCCAATGTTACTCTGCAAATATTCATAATCCACTGTGGATGTTTGTCTTGTATTTATCCTAAGCAGACAAAATAATACTGCTTTAATTCTGGTAAGGTGAGACTGTACAGAAAGTAAGCACTTGCCTTGCAAGTGAAGAACCCAGGTTCAATGTCCAGTACCAGATATGGGTTCCTGAGCAGAGGGCCAAGGATAGTCCCTAAGTATCACTGGGTGTGGCCCCCAAATAAAAACAAAAAAGGAAATTCTAGTAGAAACAATCAAAGGAACAGCCCACTAGACTGCAGTGCATGCTTTCCATGCTGAGGGCCCAGTTTAGGGACTAGAGAAACAGTACAGAGGGCAGTGCACTCCCCTTGCACGCTGGGTTTAATCCCCCAGCACCCTATATGTTCTCTCATATGTGCTTACTCCCACAGAGTCAGGAGTAAGCCCTGAACACTACTGGGTGTAGCCCTGAACAAACAGACAAACAGAGACCCAGTCTCAATCTCAGGAACAACATGGTCCCCTGAGCACTACCAGAAGCAACCTCTAAGCACCAAAAGTTAGAAATAGCTCCAGAGCATAACTGGATTGTGGTCCCATCACATATGAATTAAAAGATGCAATCTCATTGAAATATTTTACTAAAATTGTACTTTGAACACAAATATTTATTGTTTTCCTCTACCAGGAATAATGTCCCCTAACAAGATGGTAGTAAGCGGCATTTCTCCTACTGTCAGTGAGTTGGGCCCACAGTTGAGAGCAAAAGCTGGTAAATGACAAATCAGGGGGCAAGTACCAAAAAATCTTGTATCTCCCAAGATTTACTAAGAAGTAACAAAAATGGATGGTGTAGTCAACCAACCTCCCCCCTGCTCCTCAACAAGAGAATTAAGGCAAATCAAAGGAGAGTCTGGAAATCTGGCCCTGGTCGTGATGGTGGTGGTGGTGGTGGTGGTAGAGAAGGAACATCATCAAGTGAATAAGCACTCCCAAGAGAATAGGCAGGAGCTGGAGATATAGTTACAGGTCATGGGCACTTGCCTCACATGAAACTGACCTCTGTTCAATCCCTAGTGTGATACTGTTCCCCAGTAAGTGCCAGAAGTAACCCCTAGCACCAGCATCATCAGGCATCAATCCCAACTCATCCCCACTAAAAAAAAAAAAAAAAAAAAAACCCATAAATAAACCAGAAAGTTGACATTAAATATTGGGAAGGAAAGATACCTACAATAAAGATAGACTAGTAACTAGATACCAATTTAGCTGTTTGGTGATGTACCTATAAGCACCTAAACAAAGATATAGAGCTTGTTCCTGAACATTTCAGAATGAAGAGAACTAGTCAGAATACACCCTATCAAAAACCAAAGGCTCAAAAGAGGAGTGAAAAGCATACAATACACCTGGTAAGAAAAGAATTGGGCCTTAAAGAAAACACAAAAGAAGACCTTACTCCTGCCAACATCCCCAAGTGAAGAAATACGAAGAATAAGGTGGATTGGAAAGGGAGGTGGTCCGGGTAACACCCACCAAATAGAAAGGACCAGTAACAAGAACAGTTGTGAAAGTCACGGTTACTCTGCCCAGTAGGGGCCCTCACTGACTGGAAGGGTCCCAAGAAGTTGGAAGTTAAAATAATAAGATCACCACACCGATGCTGGCCACCACTATTGGGCAGAACTAGATTTGGACATTGCATACACGAATCACTATTCTGCTAGCACATGACTTGAATCCTGAGGTGGGGGCTAGGAGAGGGGGGAGAGAGGAGGGATTACTGTATCCCTATGCTAAATCACAAACAACCAAAGTCACAACTCTAGCCTTCACTGGGAAGATATTTCCTACTCATACACTGGCCTAGATTGCTTCAATAAACACACACACACACACACACACATACACACACACACGCGCATGCACTTATACAGACACACGCACATTGTGGAATGTGCTCTTGCATTCATTAAAAGATGCCGAAGAGAAGTGACACATAGACTAGAAAATTGAAAGAACAATACCTGCTTATATGCTAATAAATTGGAGTTGTCCAATCAATTAGTTACAGTAAGAACTGCCAGGAAACTTGTCTAAAATACAGACTCCCAGTACTCCTCTGAGGGTTCTCATTTTCCAAGTCTGGAGTGAAGTTTAAGAATCTGGTTTTTGTTTGTTTTGTTTTGTTTTAAGTTTCCAAATGATTCTTATGATCACATACATTTGAGAAACACTCTTCTAGAAAGAACTGATTAAAATCCCGAGTGCAGCACTGCTTGCTCTCTGAGATGGCTCATGTTTCCCTATTCCTTCCGCTTACTCTGTTAAAACTACATAGAAATGCTTGCCCTTTTCTGTAAATAGTATTATATTTTCCCATTTGTCTTCTTACTACATACTTTTCTTGAGATGAACATCTTTATTCATTCAATAAATATTATTTGTAGTACTTATAATACTCTATTAAATTACATTTACTTGGTTATGTGTCAAATTTCTTTAGATTTTCTTTTTGGGGGGTGGATTGTGACCCCACCCATCAGTGCTCAGGGATACTCCTGGCTCTGTGCTCAAGGGATCATGGGGTGTCAAGGATCAAATTCAGGGATCCTGTATGCAAAGCATGCGCTTCAGTCTATTGAGCTATCTCCCTGGCCAAAATTTCTTTCTCTAGGACTAACACTTATTAGAGGGCAAGAATAATGTCCTAACCTGTATTCCCAAACCCAGCAGAGAGCCTTTCTTCTAGCAGAAATTCTATCAATGTTTGATAGGTAGTTAACTCTTTTTCCTGATCCTGGATAACTACTTATAGAAATTCATCTACCAAAAACTCTTACACAGTACTGAAATTTTTAAGCTCTAATCTTCATTTTGGGGGCTGGAACGACAGCACAGCAGGTAGGGCATTTGCCTTGCACAAGGCCAACTGGGTTTGATTCCTCCGCCCCTCTCAGAGAGCCTAGCAAGTTACCGAGAATATCCCGCCTGCACGGCAGAGCCTGGCAAGCTCCCTGTGGCATATTCAATATGCCAAAAACAGTAACAAAAACAGTAACAAGTCTCACAATGGAAACGTTACTGGTGCCCGCTCCAGCAAACTGATGAACAACAGGAGGACAGTACTATAGTGCTAATCTTCATTTAGATTATCTTTTTCCCCTTGATACTTTAGTTATTTGTGTACCAGCCCCATTTATTTGTAAGTAGCCAAATTAAAAATCAAGTGAAACATAAACAGTCCCATATTTATATGAAGAATACTGATATGACACAAAACCAGTACATTTTATATTATAGTCAAAGCATACAATAGGGGGAAAATGCAAGTTTAAACAAAATAGGTTTTGTCAATTAGAATACTATTTAAAAAGTAAAATATAGAATGTGCTTTTAACTAATCTACAGATAAAAACCACTTTATACTGAAGAATTTCATTATTATATCAGGAGAATAATATTCTATTGGCAAAAGTGAGTGGGGTATAAATCATCTGGAAGAGTAAATAAATTATACAGGAAATTCATTTATTTCCCATTAACAACTTCAAGTTTTTTCCCTTGCATCATTTCATGATCATTTTAGAACAATATATTTATAAACATAATAGTATACATGTAATATATAAACAAAATATACACAATTTTTTAAAAAATGTTTAGGGCAAGTGAGATAGTACACTTGTGTTACATGTGGTAATGCAACCCAGGTAACAACTCCCAATTTACAAGGTTCCCAAAGCACTACCAGGAGCGATCCCCTCCCCCAAAAAACAAAAATAGTCTAGAAATATACATATGAATTACAAACTCAATCAGTAATAAACAATGACTTCTGCCTTTCCCTTCCCCAAGAACAGAAAAAGAGTTCTTTTCTAAAGCGTTCAGGGACAATTTTTCGGTAACTCAGGACTAAACTACGAGATTATGAGCTCAGTTCTAGACTTTAAAGGAGTAAAAAAACAACATTTCTTGTATTATTTTAATTTGTATTAAGATATCATAATCCACAAAGTTGTTTATAATAGTTGTTCTCAGGCATACAGTGCTCTGACACCAATCTCACAACCAATGTCCCCAGGTTCCCTCCTACCCCCAAGCCTGGCCCCTTGGAAGAAATAGAACAAACTTATTTTATATCACTTGCTCCAACAAAACTTAAAGGAATGGAAAATGGAATATCAGAAAATATATCAATATACATTAATTTGTGATGATTGAGTGCTGTATGATTTTTAACTTATGAAAATAAACAAATTCAAATCATTTAATACAATACAGTATACTGACTATTTTACTTACATAACTAAGTTATGTTGTAGTATTGGGGATCAAATCAGAGTCCATGACAGAGTCTGCAATTAAGTGCCTTAACCCCTGTACTATCACTCTTGCCCTAAACTTTTTAATCTTGTGCATATTGTACTATCATGTTTATATCTGACATGAAAAATATATTGCATCAAATTTTATTTTGTGCTTGGATCTTACTGTGGCAATTATCATGCTTCCCTGTCACAAATAAAATTTATTTTTAAATTCTGTGCTGAATATTTTAGAGTTTCCATGAACAGGTAAAACCTACAAATGTAAATTTTACTAAGAGTAAAGAGAATTAAGAAAATTTAAATGGGAAAATGTAAATAGCCTATAAAAGCACAAAGTGCTTTATCCTGCACTGCACTGTAGCACTGTCCTCCCATTGTTCACCGATTTGCGCAAGCAGGTACCAGAAGCATCTCCATTGTAAGACTTGTTACTGTTTTTTTTTAATATTTTTTTATTAAGGTACTGTATGTTTTATTGAGGTACTGTAATTTACAAAGTTATTCATAGCGCCCAACCTTACAATCAGCCATGATCAAATCCATGTGTATGGTCTAACCGACCTCGGATATCAACCCCATCACACCAGGTATCAGACATCACTCCTGCCTGGGCTCTGGGGCCATATAAGGAGCCAGGGACCAAACCCGGATCAGCCGCATTGCTCAGCCGCATTACAAGACAAACGCGTTAACTGCTTATCCTATCACTCTGGCTCCATGTTTTTGGCATATTGAATACGTCACGGGGAGCTTGCCAGGCTTTGCCGTGTGGGCGACATACTCTCAGTAGCTTGCCGGGCTCTCTGAGAGGGGCATAGGAATCCAACCCGGGTTGGCCACGTGCAAGGCAAACGCCCTACTCACTGTGCTATCATTTTATCCTAAGAAAGAAAATATTGGTTTTATATCAGAAAATGTTATAGATACTGCTTACATATCTGCATTAACAAGTAAAAGACTGCAATAAAAAATCTCTGGATATAAAAAAAATCTGATCAGACAGAACAATGGTTATAAATGAGATATTAATTCACTATTGAAAATAAATTTGTTTAAAAAAACCTTAGCAAACTAGGAGTAAACATCTTCTTAATCTAGTAGAGGGCAGACATATGCACTACTAGGGGATGTCATACTCAATGCCACAGGTTGAGAAGTTCATCTTCTCCTTTTTTTTCTTCTTTTATTTTTATAAATCACTGTCATTGTCCTCCCATTGTTCATCGATTTGCTCGAGCAGGCCTAAATAATATTTTATAAATAAATTTCATAATATTTCACTACACTTAATATTGAAACACCAATCACACCACTATTACACCTTCCCACCACCATATTTTCATCCCAAACCCCAAGTACTGCCCCCAAAGCAGAATTGAAATAATTTACTCTGTATTGTTTATTATGAATAATTTACTAAAAATAAGATTAAAAAAAAGATTTCTTAGAGAAAAGTATGAAGGTTGTTGAATTTCACCCAGGAGCCATGGAGCACTTCTATAAGAGATTAGTAACATGTTGTTAAAAGTTGACCCTTGTGTGCTTATATCTATAACTGCATAAATATATTCCCCCCTAAGATTTGTTGCCTTCTGCTTTAAACCAAATCAAATGTGGTGTGCTACTTTTGGTATATTGGTTGTGTAAAGTATGAGACGTCCAGGAATAGATCCCCTCATGGGTGAGGCTCGCCCGAGCAAGTGGAGAACGGCTGTGAGCCTGGCAGCAGTTGAGTTCTGGAGGATTTCGGCTGCCAGGGCTGGCTCCATTGGGCTGGGGAGGGGCCTCACCCATCCTCCTCCAGGTTGCCCTGAATGAAATAGTCTAGCATGGGGGTATGGTAGCATGGCTATGGTATATTCTGTCTTGTCTTTAAAGAAGCTCTTTTAATGCTTCTTGCAAAACTGGTTTCAAGGCTCTGAAAACCCTAAGCTATTTCCTGTCCATGAAGTTCTGTATCACTTGTTCTAATCTCAATAATAAAATATCTGAATAGAGTATTCCTGAGGAAGCGTTCGTAACATTGAATTTTTGCACTAGAACCCTCCATTCTCCTCTGGCTCAGAGTTCCATTTGATGGATCTGCTGTACATCTGACGGGCTTCCCTTTGTGTGTAAGTTCCCGTTTTGATCTTGCTGCTTTCAGTATTCTGTCTCTATCTTTGGCTTTTGAGATTTTGAGTACAATATGTCTTGGAGTTTTGAACACATCTCTAACTCCAACTAGGAGTAGTGGTCTAGCATTAGAGCAGAAAACTTTACAAAACTTCCCAGAATATTGTCATTACCAATGAACTTATGTGTGCCTCCAATTATGGAGCAAGCTCCTTTCAGTTTATTCTCTGAGAGAACAAGAAAAACTCATAACTTTCTTGTATATCATCATTTGCCAGAGACATTCTCCTTTAACTTTACAACCTTCTGTCCCACCTATACTTTTCCAGGTAGGCTTAGCTCCAGCTGCCATCCTGAATGCCTAGGAATTCCTTTCTCTCTCTCTCTCTCTCTCCAATGATGTAATTCCTCTCCTCCTGAACCTCATGTCTTCTTTTTCCTTTCATTTCTTATCTCTCTTTTGATGCTTTAATAGCTTACTGAGAAAGAATGTACAAAAGATATATTTTTTGAAACCTTGCCTGCTGCAAATGATTTTTATTCTAGCCTCATAATTATTTGGCTAGACATAGATACCCAAGTTTGTGACCATTTTCTTACAGAATGTCGAAGAGCTTGCAAAATTACTTTGGAAAACTTTGACATTCTGCTAATTTCTGTTCCTTTCTCCAGGACCGATTTTGTGTGTGCATGGAGGGGGGTGGAGAGGGGGGGTTACATATACCTGGCTCTGAGTTCAGAAATCATTCCTGGAGAAGCTCAGGAAACCACATGGGGTGCCAAAGATTGAGTCCAGATCAGTTGCTGCAAGGCAAGAGCCTTCCCACTGTATTATCTCTCAAGCTCCCCTCTTTTTGCACTGTGGTATGCTGCAATACCCCGGTAATATGTTATTTTCTTTGTCATTCATAATGCAAGTATATTCAATTCAGATACTCATGTACTTTTATTCCAGGATTTTTTTCTTGAAATCTTTTATAAATTCTTATTTATAAAAATTATTCACTGGCAATTTCTTCCCTTGCATTTTTCTTGATCTCTCTGAAGTAGTGCTATGAAGGAATTAGACCTACTATGAAGATTTTTTTTAATATTTCTTGAGCACTTCTGTATCTCTTTGATTTTTACTTTATAGGAGGTGTCCTCAGCCTCCCAATCTATTGGGTTTTTTAAGTACTGATGTTTTATATTATATCTTGGGTTGTATATCCTGGAGCCAAAGTAGCACTTGCACCCTATGAACATATGAATAAAACATACCAACAAAAAATAAATAAACTGATAAAATAAAATTAAAAGGAATGGATTCTTCATAGACCTCCAATATCTTGGTATTTCTTGTCTTAGATAGAACCTTTAACAAAAAGGGGAACAGGGGGGTGTCACTCCTTTGCATAAACAGTGATGGAATATGATTATGCAAATATATGAGGTGACAGAATTTGATGGCTTTAAATACAACACAAAAATCAGTAGATGAAGCACAATGGGAAATTTCTGAGTTCTTCAACTTCCTTAGATGAGAACAAGCCTGCCCGCAACTCGGAAGTCAGACTCTCTGACCCCTGGTTGGATATTCACTGTTTCTTCCCACTTTGAGCAAACCATGCCTTTGAGGTACACAGCATATGGCTTCATCCAGCATTTTCCGATCTTTCTTCCAAAGATTTGCTTTAAGCACATGTTATTATGTGTTTTAACTAGACTATTGAAAAGTTTTTGGCTACTTCCTCTATTTCTATTCAAATGTCTAAATTACATATTCCCCTTAAATAAGAGCTAGGGAGGAAAAAAGCTTCAGGCTCCAAAAAGGAAATATTACTTTTCTGTTTTGTTTTGTTTTTTTTCTTTAATTTGGCAGACTTAGAAAGTAAAGATAGAAACTTTTTACGTGTTGTAACTTTAGACAATACTAACAAAGAGAACTAAACTCCTGTGGTAAAAGTATGTAATTTGCTGAATGTTCCATGTATTATGGAAGAATGACACATTTCACCCTCTCACGTCAAGAGGGAAGCTGGGGCAGGGCCTTTTATGTGTCACTGGCAATAGGTCTGGTAAGAAGGACGAAAGGTGCAGGAAAACAGAACCCTTATGTTCTTTTTCCTTCACACTCACAACGTAGCTGACATCATTTCCCTCCCGCGAGATGATAGAAGTCAGTAAAACAGCAGAGGATCCATTCTAGGGGGAATGTCTAGCAAGCTCTTCGCAAAGCAGGGGAGGAAGTCAGCAGCAGGGAGTCTATGTCCGAAGAGTTCATTCAGGTTCTTTCCTTTCTCTGAAGTGCCACAATCAATTCATTCACTATTAACGTTTTCTCTCCAATAAGTCTTATCAGCTACTTGTGCTGGTTTTTCCAGCATGTCTCTAATCCTCTCTTCTGGTAAATCACTCCAATTCTTTGGGATAACAATCCTCCCAGACTCCCAGACTGTGTATATTGGGAGACGCTGTATGCCCAACAAGAGGGGTGGAATGTGCCATCCAGGTCCAGGTTGAGGAAGATTAATAACCCCCCTAAAGCCAAAGCAAGCTTATGACCAAGCTCGCCAAATCATCATGAACCCCAAGAACAGTTACAGGCCCTACCCGGATGAGACAATATTCGTTTAAGACCTTGTGCCAAAGAGAGATACTGTGCGTGATATTAGCCCTGAAGAAAGCAGGGCAGTAATATCCAGAGAAAAAAGACTGAATCCTAATGAAACTATCTGAGTCCTCTGGATGAAATCACATTGGAGCTAAACCTAGTAGACTAGTAAAAGAAAAGTGTATATGTATGTGTGTCTGTGTATGTGTGTTTGTATGAATGTATGGGTACTCATCTATCATACTTTATAACATTAGGCACTCCAGAAAATTGATTTTCAGGAGAAAACACTGAAAATCAAACTTCATTTCTAGAACAACTGTAAGTTTGGCAATGAGAAAGTTTGATTTTCAGATCAATTAAACAATCAATTAAATGATAGACACCTCTGTGTTATTTGGCCAAGCTGCTGGGAAAGTGGAAGAGGGTGGTAGGAGCAAGAGTGGACAGGAGGCCACAAGCTGGCTCAATGGCTGAAGGCTCTAGCCCCACACACACACAAGGTTGTGAGTTGGAATCACTTCCAGGGCAAATGCACTGAAGCTATCCCGAAAGCTCTGTTGTCAGTGACTCCCAGCAGGAACGGGCCAGGAAGATTACTCAGGGAAAAGGCACACCCAGGGCAAGTGTGTGCTGTGCAAGTGCTGAGGCGAACCTGACCAGGGGCTAGGGTTCCCAGCGAGGGAAGAAAAGTAATGATAAAGGAAAGAATATTTGAAGAAATGCTTCTTCTGACTAATTCAACAGACATTCAGTTTGAGATGACACAAGTGAACCATGAACTCTGATGCCATTAGAAACAGCATCCTTTTCCCATTTAGCAGTCTTTTGACATTCAAAGCTGTCTGTCCCCTTTCTTACCTACTTCCTACCTCTCCCTTCCAATTTCAGTTCCTTCCTCTGCTCAGACACAGTTCTTCTCAGTACTAAGAAATAAATTACTTTAGCATATTCATTATCACAATTAAATTTTCATTGACTTGATAAAACACTGTATTGCTGAGCCCTAAGCCAGCATCATACTTAAGAAACATTAGAGACATTTCCACTAAATTTTATTATCAGGCTGTCTAGTTCCCTCAAAATGGTTAATGATATTTTTATTACAGTTGCATTACATGTAGAAGCTAATTCAAGGAGACTTGATAATTTGTGGGACGTTGGGGGCTCCATACCTAATTATGCTCAGGACTTCCTCCTGGCTCTGTGATCAGGGGTCACTCCTAGTGGTGCTGCTCAAGGAACCATATATGTTGCCAGAGATCAGAGGTCAGATACATGCAAGGTAAGGGCCTTAGATCTTGTACTTCCTCTCTGGCCCCTATATTTCTAGTTCAATTGGAGGGAAGGGGTGCACACACACCATCTCGATTTTAAAATTTTACATATGAGTCAGAGAGTGAAAGATAAATAGATGATCTCGTTCATATGCAGAATACAAAAAAAGGGATTTGATAATCCCTAGTGGAAACAAACCATGAGTCATGATCAAGAGACTTGGGAACTGGGGAAAATAAGGGGAAGGTGGGGAAGGGACATGGGAGAGGAATACAGGGGTCCTGATTCACTGGTGGAGGAACTGAGCGGCACCACTGCAAGTATGAAACAATGATTTCAATCCTACTGCCAACTATGATACCACACTAAAAATTAAAAAAAAATAAAATATCAACTTTAAATTTTGCTTCAACACATACTGTATTACAAGCAAACTATTTCTGTAACAGTCTTTCACTGGGTAGCTAAACTCCTTGCGGGCTTGAATGAATTTGGGAGCACCATTCCAAGGCTCTCGCTAATATAATCCCGGGCAAGCCAATCCCTTTGGTCTCCATTTTATGATGCCTAAATGAAGATAAAATGATCTGTTTCTGAGGCAGGAGAAATAGTACAGCAGGTAGGGCATTTGCTTTGCACATGGCCAAGCCAGTTTGATTCCAGCCATGATATATGACCCCTTGAGCCCAGCCAGGAGTGATCTCTTGAGAGCAGAGCCAAGAGTAAGCTCTGAGTATCGCCAGCTATAGCCCCCAAAACATATGTTTCTTAGGGTAATCATAAGATAAATTTCCAGGGGCTGGAGAGATAGCACAAAGGGCTAAAACATATATTTCACTTGTGGGACCTCAGGTTCAATATCCCTGACACCTCATGGTCCCCCAAGAACTGCCAGGTGTGAGCCCTCCCAGCCCCCCCAAAAAATATATTTTTGTAGTAATAAGAACAAGGCCTAGCACATACTGAAACTGCAAATAATCAGCAGAGTTTCATTTCCCTTGAAAGTATTTTCCTACAAGAGCTAAGATCTTACTGAGTGAACATAGACCTTTGGTAAGTCTCGCAATAAAGCATCCCACAAATTCAGTTCATTTTCAATTAATTATAGAAATGGTAATCTAATTTGTGAATTAAATCATCTAATTAATCTTGCCACAGGCTTATTAAGGCTTCTAGGGAGAAAAAAAAAAGGCAAACAAGTACCCGTTTATGTGGCTTTTTTCCTTTTGTTTTGTTTTTGCAATGCTATACTCAACTTAGAAAAAGTAAATGGGGCCGGACAGGTGGCTCAAGTGGAAGCGCATATGACCTGGGAGCCCAGCTCAATGCCAACACTGCATGGCTCCCTGATCATCAGCAGGAAAGGGTAGAATATTTTCACTCAAAATTCCTAGATGGCTAATGGATTTAATTTCATATCTTTAAGCCTCACTGACACAGATAATTTACATACACAGCGGAGGGGGGTGTAATTCTTGTCTCTGTTCACTTAGACACACATCTGGTCTAAGAGACAGCAGTCTGCAAGAGTCACTCCACAGAGGTTAATGATTCTGGAACACAATTCTGGATTCTGGAACAGAATCATTAAGTATAACACAAAACTCCATCCAGCTGAAATAAGAATGGAGCCCAGGAAAGAATAAGGAATGGACAATCAAAGAGGTTAGACACCACCTTCAGAACTCTTTTTTGGTTTTTTTTGGCCAGCATTGTTAGCTACTATCTCCTGACTTGCTGAAAACAGCAAGAGGGTCATTCTGATCATGTAAGTTTCCTCTAAAAATATCCATTTAAAATATATATGTCAAAATGAAATCGAAATTAAAAATGTAAATGTATAAGATTCTGATTACATTTTGATTACATTTTAATTCTGATTACGAATAAAAGATACAAATCTTTGCATTCGTGTCATGATCCAATAAATGCTATTTCTGTTACTGTCAGGTTACTATCCTCCTTATTTCTATATAGCTTTGGTTCTAACTCCTAAGAGAAAAAAAAACTCTAGAATGCCCTATTTGGATGCTTTCAGTTGTGGGTAATTCAAAGTGGCTTAAAATAAAACTCCTCTGGCTTTTGTATACATAAGAAATAGCTGGGGATCCCACTGCAAATGGGAGCTCTGGGATGGGAAGAGAGCTTAAAGGCTGGCATATACTGGAGCCTGAGACTGGGACTTCACTCCCAAGCACCACTGGGAGTGACGACAGAGCACTGAGCCAGGAGTGGCCTGTGAGTTCAGGTGGGTGTGGCTCAACACCCCTCCCTGTGTCACATAAATGGAGATTTTGAAACACTGAAGTGTGTCCTGAAATTGTTCATTTTCAACAAATTCATTGATAAGCAAAGATGCTGCCAGTCCCTGGACCACCATTTGTTTTGTTTTTGTTAGGGACAGGGAGCACAACCAGTGCTCACTCTTGACAGTGCTGGGGAACCATGCAGTGCCAAACTCAGACTTCCTTAAACACAAAGCATGTACACCAACCCTCTAAGCATTGCCCCAACCCCTCAACCACAATTTTAATATCAAGACTAAATCAAAAGGAAATAGATAACCAAGTATATCTAGAAACTCAGAGGTAGACTGCTAAACGTGGTTATCAACAACCCATAGCACTTTTCTCTTCTATCCAAAAGGTTAGCTTAAGAACAAGATTGGCTCCATCTCCTGGGATACCATATGGCTGATAACAGAAACTGGAGCTACGTGCTTTCCTGCTCATATCCTGAAGGAGGAAGACTGGTTTCCTAAAAAGTTCTTAAGAACAAGAAGAAACATTTCCAGATGCTAAAAGATTTCCTTTGCCTCCCCTTTGCAGGAATTAGATCATGTGCTCTTCCCGAACCACTGACTGGCAAGGGAGAGTGGGAAACTCGTACTGGTGATGGAACTAGTGTTAGAGTAACTGCATGCCTGGAACTCCTCATGAACAACTTTGTAAATTATGGTGTCTAGATAAAAAATTAAATTAAAAAATATGTAAACCTTGTACAACCATTTAAATAGAAACAAATACTAAAGGCAAAATAATAATAATAATGTGTGCCTTATGCCTTGAAACTGGGTACTACTCTACTGCATTATCCTGTTTCAGAAAGAAAGAAAGAAAGAAAGAAAGAAAGAAAGAAAGAAAGAAAGAAAGAAAGAGGGAGGAAGGAAGGAAGGAAGGAAGGAAGGAAGGAAGGAAGGAAGGAAGGAAGGAAGGGAGGGAGGGAGGGAGGGAGGAGAGAAAAAAACAGAGAAAGAAATTGGCAGGGGGAGACTACCAAGCAGTGTCCAGGGGGCTTGGGAGCAGCGGGCAGTTCATTGCTGATCAGGCCATCCTGGAGACGCCAGGGAGCCACACCCGCAGATCGAACCAGGATTGGCTGCATACACTTTAACCCCTGTACTACCTTTCCATCCCCAACTTTTATAAAATGTTTACTTTTCAAAGCATGATTCTGAACATGGGAAGAGAAAAGTGAAAGGAGAGGTCTATTGCTGGACACTGCCTTTTCTACGACCATCAGCAGGCCAATCCCACATTACTGGACAACTCAGTAAACTAAGCTGAAGACCACAAAAGGGACTCAGTATATGATACAGTCTAAGAAATGAAAACCACTTCAGTAACTGTAAACTAGTAGCAAAAAAAGAAGCCTTTTCACATTATATCACTTGCAGTATTTCTCTGGAATTACTATATTTTGGTCCTCAAAAACTACAAGCATCATTTTATTCTGATTCAAGTTAGAATTGCCCCCACACCAAATATTAAAAATATATTACATATCCTTTGACCACTGATGCTTAGAAAACATACCTTAAGGTGTAAGTTTTAATTAAATTCATGAATAGCCCATTTTACTGGGCACATTTGGCAAGGCCTAAAACTAAAATATCTCCCCTACTCACAACACATACTGAGTCTCCATTAAATCTCAAGGAATCTTAAGTGGTTTGTAGCTGTTCAGCAAGAGAGGTACAAAGTCCATGTATTTGGGAATTATTTTCCTAGGACAGGATACTTTGTTATAGTATTTAAACTGTAAATTTGCCAATTCCAGCCTGAGAATACAGAAACACAGAAGTCTATAGCATATTCAATGGCAGACAAAAGGCATTCATTATATGCAAAACACACATGTGTGATTAACATGCAGCTCAAAAGACAATCAAAATTACAAGTATGCAAATATTTCTTACTTGAAATCCTGATACCACTAACAGAGAGGTACCTTGAGGTACACTTCCAAACATAAAGCATAAAGCATAAAGCAAAGCCTGAGACTTTCACTGCAAAAGCTTGGAAGAAAGAAATCTTAGTACTGAGCAGCTTTTAGAGTGCTCAGTACTAAGCACAAGAGGGTGGAATAATTTTGAACACAAATAGCATTAGAAGCATTGTTCCACTATGAAAAGAACAGTGGCATTAGAATCACGTTGGGCATCATACCAATTCCTTAAACTTTCAAGATTTATTATTCCTGAGGTTATTTCACCCTTAAATGACATTATTTCTTCAGTTACTATACAAAAAAAGGAAGAATATAACCAACTTCACCAAAGTTACTATAAGTATTCAGTGAAAAATGTTTGAAATACATAATCACTATAATACCTGGCACAAAAATAAGGTGTGGTTATTAGCACTCTTTCGTTTGTGGATCATTTAAATTAACTAAGTAGAACTGAATAACTTTCAACTTTCAGTTTTACTACTTTAAAGTAAAGCAAAGTCTAAGCTACTAAATGATCTTAAAGGAACTTCAAAACACAAACAATATTATCAACCTTTTTGGGGAGAGGGGGGTAATTATTTATTTATTTTTGTTTGGGGGCCACACCTGGCAGCACACCTGACTCCTGACTCTGCCACCTTACCCATGGTGCTATCTCTCCAGGTCCTCCAATTTTATTTTAAATGGAAGTCCAGACTGAAATACTTAAGAAGTCTCCTTTACCCAACAGAGAGTAACCCAAACAGAGCCAAACAAAAAGTATCCTTTATCTAACTGCTCACATAGTCAATATTGTATTTTCAGTTGTTAATTTGCATTTAATTCAGCAGTGAAGTGTTGGTAGATTCCATTTAACACAAAATGCAATTTCTCAACAATGTATTCCTTTAAAAAAAAAACTAATAGCCATAAAGCCTCTGTCTTTATTAAGCCCCTAAATAAGGCAGTAAGTACTACTTAGAATGCAATAATGTTAAATTTTAGCTTGTTGATTACAGTGCCCTCTATCAAATCTTGATGGATGATTTCTTCGGAAATTTACATCTCATAATAAATTAGAGGTAAAGAGCTTTCAAATTACCAGAAAATTCTCTACATTCAATTCTAAAGAGAGGGAGGAAAGAAAGGGAATACACAAAAAATGTGCTTCAAGTAATCTTTTTATGTTTTAGCAGGAATGTTAGAATGTTTTTCCTTGAAACAGTATAATACCACAGGCACTTAACTATGCTTTGTTTTTTATTTCCTTTTTTTCTGGTAAACTGCAAGAAGGGGTGGTTCAAGATAATGGTGCAGCCAGGTACCCTGGGCTCATCTCCTAGCAACTACAAACTTGCAACTAAAATGGAACAATTTTTTATGAAGTAGCATTGAAGATTGGTAGAACAGTATCTCCACAGCATCCACTGTGTTTGGCCCAACAACCACCCCCAACAACAACAACAACAACAAAAATTTAAAGAAATTTATCAGTATAACAATCTGGCAGGAAATATTAAAGGAATTTCTGCAAACTTTTTCTTAGCGATACAATTTTGGAATTAGGATTTGTGATTTATCACTGCAACTACCATCTGTCGCCCAAGAGCATACACTTTCCAAAAACACTTTCCAAAAAAGAATCAACGTAAAAGGCCATAGTTAGTCTTGATAAAAAGTTTTAGAGACTACAAAGGTATATGTCACCTCCCTTTAGTGCTCTCACTGTAATATATAATCCCAAGTAAATGTCAGAGAAATGGTTCAACGTAAATATCTGTAGGAAAGAGAAAAAGAGCAGACATTATATCCCCTTCTCCATAATTCCACAGAAAAACTGTCTCTTACAATTCTTTTTTCTTTTTTTTTAACAATTAATTCTTAATAGGAGCCTGAAGAGTAAAGACCATGCTTTATGCATCTTTATGCTCTCATAGTGCCCAGCACAGAATTTTGCACACAAATGCTATGGGTTTAATTAATTAGCAAAAGAGTCAGAGGCCTTCTCACTGCAGGGTTCTGGCCACCCATGGCCTAGGCTTCTTGCCTGCGGCTTCACAGGGGCGGCCCAATGCAGACCCCTTGAGCCAACCAGGTCTTAAGAGAAGCCATTGGGAGATTTCCAGGAGGTCTGCCCTGGCGTGGCACCAACAGAACTGGGCCATCCTTCATCATACACGTACCTTGACACCAAGGGGCTGGAAGCCCTACAGGTGGCACAATCGATCAAACCTCCATGATGTGTTTATGAATCTGGCAGTGAGACTGACTTTGCCCCACTTGAAAGAGAGGCCATGAAAACAGGCAAACTGCATACAACAACTAGTCTAAGTATTCGGTCTGCAGAAGATCCAGAGGAATCAGCCAAAACAATTTACCAAAATGAAAGAAATCCTTGTTTCTCATTTGGTATTTGATAATTATCCAATTGACCAAAGTAAGGATATTGACCAAAAATAAGAGAAATCCTCACCATCCTGACACCATTTTTCAGAAGCTCTGGGCAACAGAGGAAAGCTAGTGCTCAAAACAAGTGAGGCACTAAAGCAGAGATGGCTTCCACTAGCCACAGAGAACTTCCTTTTCACCTCTCAACAGGCAAACAAACACTGAAAATCTAAGCATGACAGGATTTGTCACTGGTGACTAATGGAATGTTGTCACCCCACACTTTCATTGACCATGTAAAATACTGAACACAGAAAATGTTCTATCTTTAAGTGGTCTGTTGGGAAGTTTTGAGACCTAACTTGAAAAAGCACTGAGAACACATAAGAAAACATTCTGACTCTGGCTGCTAATAGGCAGAGTCAGTCTGTATCCTACAGCGTTGGATGAGGTACTGTCACTATTGTATGCAACAGGACCAAACTCCACAGTAAAGCCCCCACCTTCATTATTTTAAGTTCTATTTTGTCTCTGTAGCCACACATTGATGGTTTCTTTTCAGAAAGCTGCCAGGAATTCTGCTTTGTAGTCTTCAAGGAAAAACTGGCACTCTTCATGAGGAACTCTACTTTCTGGGCTAAGACTACAAAGTTTTCTGCAGAACTCCCTAGAAGATTATTTAAATTAAAATCTCCTGCAGCTGCACCTTTTTGCAAAGGAAAACTTTTTTCTTGACTTCTGAACATTTTATCTATGAGTGTATTACACAGATATCATATTTGAGTAAACAACTTTAATAATCTATATTTATACTGTGCAAGGATAAACATTTGGCCAACTTAAGCCATTAGTACACTGTAGTTAACTCTTTTGCTAGGAATGTTCTTTTGATAAAGATACTAGTCCTTATGTGAACGAGCAAAATAAATCCATTTTGGATATAAATATCTGTGATACACAGCCACTTTGTATACAACTGTAAGGGAGATTTCTTACAAGGGCCAATCTGAGAATATCTTCAAATACATTCAACAAAAGTAATCTGGCCACCCAAGTTGTATAATATGGACTTTTTTTCATAGTGGCAGACCTAAAGGAGGCCTCAATTATATATTTGATATTTGTGTCATAGTAATTATAAATACTTTTACTTTTGGGGGGGTGGGAGTGCAGGTTAAGTCATATCTGGTGGTGCTCAGGGACCATTCATGGCTCTGTGCCCAGGAGTGACCCTAGCAGTGCTAGGAGACCATATGCAATACCAGGGCTACAACAGAGGCACAAGGAAGGCAAGCACATAAAGGGAACAAGGCAGAAATAACCCTGTATGATTTCTCTAGTCCACATTTTTCTAGTTTCAGCTGTTACAAATAAAGTTACAATAAACTTCCCTGCATATATCTATCAGTATCCCTGTGTGTTAGGGGACCCTGACCCTATGGTGATGTTAGAAGAATCTAACCACTCAGGAAAGTTGTGATATACAATTATGGGTCATACAAACTAAGTGCTAAGAAAAGAGACAGCCACAAAGACCAGGTGAGATCAGCTACTAGCTTCCTTGTGTTAATGCCTAGGCTCTGGCACACACATGCATAAGTTGCTTAAATCTCCTGACATGATGTTGACACAAACACAGAGATGCCAATCAGGAAGGCTTCTCCAACCCACGCTGTCCCATGTTTATTACAGATCACAAAACATACAGGACCTGACTTCCATTATTCTGATTCCAGCATCCAAAGCAAGATAAGGGGTCACCAAAAATCATACTGTTTGTATAAAGCATCTGATCTTATTGATTCAAGGTCCAAAGTTTCAGACACATAAAAACACTCATTAGAATATTATATATCTCAGAATTTATGTCATGAATGTATGTATGTATGTATGTATGTATGTATGTATGAAGAAATCTTGTTTGCAAGAGAAAATGCATATTCTCAAAAGGTACATCATATTTGTGGGATATACAAAAATATAACGTCAGACTAATACCCAAGGACAGTAGAAGCAAGGGCCAGGAAGACTGACCCATGGTTGGAAGCCTGCCTCGTGCTGGGGGAGAAGGTAACTGAGATAGAGAAGGGACCACTAAGACAAAGACAGTTGGAAATGACCACTCTGGATAAGAAATGCATGCTGAAAATAGGCAAAGGAACAAACACGAAAACCTCTCAGAATCTGTATTGCAAATCATACTGCCCAAGAGGAGACAGAAAGAGAGTGTTGGGGGTGGGGAAGGGAGAAAGAGAGAAAGAGGGAGAGAGAGAGAACGATAGTGCCTGCCATAGTGGCAGGCTAGGGAAAGGGTGGTGGGAGGGGAAACTGGGAACATTGGTGGTGGGAAATGTACATTGGTGGAGGGATAGGAACATAATCAAGAGCACAGACAGCAGAAATACAAAAACTGGTTATATTACATCTTGATAAAATAACTTGGATTTTAACAACTTTCAGTGAAAATAAGACTTTTCCATCCTAGGCTACTTAAATAACATTTCCAAGTTTTTCTTAATATACCAATTTTCTATATATTGTTAACTATTATTAGCTCCCTTATACTACAAAACATATACAGAATATCAAGAAATTAAGAAAAAGAGTATGGGCACTTGCTTAGCATATGGCCAGCCCTTGTTCAAATCCCCAAAACTACGTATGATTCCCTGAGTATGGTCACTTCTGAGCACAGTCAGGAATAGCCTGAGCACCTCTGAGTTAAAATTGCCCAATTCCCATCAAAAAAGAGAAAAGAAACAAAGGTAGAATAAGACGAAGAGGAAAGATATGAAAAAACTTCAATGTCATTCATATACCAAGAATTGAAACCAACTTGTTGAATCTCTGAAACTGAAACTTTAGATCTTGGCATTTTGTTCATTCTTGCACCACACTGAAGAATTTTCTGAGGCAACTTGAAAGTTAGAGCCCTTTTATTTGGGCAATATATTTTTGTTCTCTTATTCAGAAAGCTTAAAAACACTAAAATGGGGGGGAAAGCACTATGGTATTGCAAACTACACTTGTTAATCTTTTTTTTAAGGCAGAATTTCAGCAGTAAGAATAAAATTTTCAAATTACATTTACAAAATTAAAAAAAAAAATGAGGGTCAGAGAGAGAGTATATGATACTTTGATCTGGCTTTGCACATGGCCAACCTGGATTCAATCCCTAGGATTCCACATAGGTACCCAAGCACTGCCGAAAGTGATTCCTGAATGCAGAGCCAGGACTAACACCTGAGCATCTCCAGGTGTGGTCTGAAAACCAAAAAAAAAAAAAAAGTAGTATAAAAAAAATATATATATACATGGGCAAGGCATATAGTACAGTGGGTAAGGTGCTTTTTTGCATGAAGCTAACCCAGGTTCAATCCCTAGCATCCCATGTGGTCCTCTGAGAACTGCCAGGAATGATCCCTGAGTGTTCATCCAGGAGTAACTCCTGAGCACTGCTGGGGGTCACTCACCAAACCAATAAATAAATTAATAAATTAAGTGACTATTAAATATATATATAGTATGCATTTATAAGGCTTGATTGTATTTTTTTTTACTTTTCAGATCCCATCATAACATTTTTTATGTGTTTATATATGTGGCGACAGAATTGAACCTGGGCCTCATATACGTTAAGCATGCACTTTACTACTAAGCCACATTCATAGCCCCATGACACTCTGAAAATTGGGTTCTTCAGAGGTCAGAGAGATAGTACAGATCTTAGGGAACTTGCCTTGCATGTGACCACCCCAGTTCGATCTCTGGCACATGGTTCCCTGAGTACCACTAAGAGTAATTGATCCCCAAGCACAGATCTGGGTGTAACCCAGGAGAAGAGAGTTATTAAAAATAAATAACCAAAATAAGGTCCTTTAGGACCTTGGGTTTATGGCGAGGAGGATCTTAGAACACTGGTGGTGAGCATAGCATCGAAAGTATAAAATAGTATCAGTGCTATTGTAAAAATAGGTCTCCTGCATCAACACTAAGTATATGTCCCAGAATGCCATCATATTACTTATCATATTTAACAAAGTACTTTCCTTCTTTAGCTGAAGTGAAAGTTTTACTTTCCATTCTTTTTTTTATGCAGATGTTGAGTTAGCATATAACTCTTTATTATTTCAGAATCATACATGCTTTTTTTTTCAATTGATATATAAGTGACATTAGTTTCAGGTATACAACATAAAGGTTCAATAATACTTTTCTTGAATTTATTACATAACTCTTATTATTTCAGGATCTCATATATGCTCCACTTTTACAACTGAAATATGTGACAAGAGGCATTATATAAGTTTCAGGTGTACAAAACAATGATTCAAAAATTGCAATTTTATTAGCTGCTACTTCCTAACTATTGCTCATCCATAGCACTAGGCACTATAAATCAAAGTAATATAAAATATAATCTTTTCTTTAGGAAGTTTAGAGTCCATGGGGCTGGAGAGAGAGTATAACGGGTAAGGCGTTTGCCTGGATTCAATCACTGGCATCCCATATAGTTCCCCAAGCACTGTCAGGAGTAAACCCTGAGCACAGAGCCAGGAATAACCCCTAAGCACCATCAGGTATGACCCAAATAACAAAACAAAAAAAGAAGAAGAAGAAAAAGTTCACAGTCCAGTCTAATTTTGTAGGTGTCAAAAAGAAAGTTAGTTCTTTTGTGAAAAAAAAATTGCAGAATTGTCATCCAAAGACCTTGCATTCTACTATCTGCCCTCTCCAATGCCGTAAACCCTTAAATAAGTCAAATCACCTCTTGACCTCAGTGTTTCTGTAAAATGAAGGGGCTAATTTAGATGTTCTTTACGGTCCTTTTGGCAAGAATATCCTATCATTTTAATCTGATACATAATTTACAAAATGTATAATAACTGTTCTGTATATGGTAGTTAGAAGTCAAAGATAAACAACATAGATAACCATAATAAATGGATTTCTGTAGATAATATTTAAATTTTTCTCTTATGTTATTTTCATCAAGTTTCTGTAAACAGTTTCAGAACCTAACATTTTTTCCAATACTAGCATGAATACTCATTAAGAAAACAAAGGTTCTGCATCAGAAGCCCAAGAACAAGTGTCCCTTACAACTCCCCACTTTTTCAGGAAAAAAGACTCAAAGAGTCTCAAAGAGACGACAATTAATAGTCTGTGAACATATTCAAAGGTCGATAAATTCCTTCTGAGAATTTTCAAATTTTATGTTTCTATTTCAAAGATGACTTCAAATTATTTGTACAGACAGTTTATAATTGAAAACTGCCACAGCATGTTAATGTGTGTTTTCAATCAAGTGATGCCAAGAAAAGGCACTTTAATCATCAGAGACTAATGGGAAAAGCAAGGCAAACTTCAAACATAAATGTATTCATGCCCAGGTGAAGACCCTGTCTAAACAGAAAGAGGTTCTGTAGCAGCTCAAATAGAGAAAATAGATGGAAAGGTTGAGTCATCACATGATGTCTATGTGCACATGTAAAGTTAAAAGCAACAGCCTTAAATTAATATATTTATATCATATATTAAGAAACTAACTTAGGGGCCAGAGCAATAGTATAGCAGGTAGGGCATTTGCCTTGCACACAGCAGACCCGGGTTTGATCCCTGCCTGGCATCCCATATTGTTCCCCCAGCACTGCCAGGAGTAACTCCTGAATGCAGAGCCAGGAGTAACCCCTGAGCATCACTGAGTGTGACCAAAAAAGCAAATAAATAAATAAATAAAAATAAAAAAGAACCTAACTTAGCAAATCACTAGTATTAAATCAGAGTAATTTGAATAGTACTGTAGTTTAAAAATGCAAACCACTTCTATGATTTCATTATTACAGGTTAATATAAAGTGGTATTAACTAGTCTTAAAGTTCTATGTTTTTGGTTTGGTTTGGTTTGGTTTGGTTTTGGGGCCACTCCCAATGATGTTCAGGATTTGCTCCTGGTTCTGCAATCTGCGCAAAGGGCTCACTCCTGGTGGGCTCAGAGGACTGTTTGCAGGACTGGGGATTCAACCCAGGTTCACTGTACACAAGGGAAACGCCCTACACACTGCACCATTGTTTTGGCCCATAAAATTCTACATATTTTTATGATGTAATAAATCGGAAGTTAGCCATGGGAGCTGCTGGGAGTATTACCTGCATTTTCTTAAACATGTTTGAGGAAATACTGTTTTTAAATTGACAGACTGGGGCCAGAGAGATAGAAAACAAATAACTTTCAGGAAGTTATAGTAACTACTGAAACAATAATTGAATATTGGTAAAATCATGAATCTTAAATGTTCTCAACACATAAAAGAATTTTGGGTTTGTTTTTCTTTTGGGGGGGGTGAGGGAGGAGTTGGTCATATCTGGCAATGCTCAAGGCTTATTCCTGACTCTGTGTTCAGGGATCACTCCAGGTGGTACTGAGGGACTGACCACATGTGGTTCCAAAAATAAACCCAGATCATCTGTGCGCAAGGTCTTGCCTGCTGCACTATCTCTCCAGCATTAAGGAAGTGTTAGCTAATTATGTGATGGTAATCATTTCATAATAAAGTATGTAATAGCAACAAACTGCATAACTTATTTAACAATGTCAGCTATCCATAATGCTTTAATAAAACTCAAAACACTCTAACAGTTACATATTAATTCATTTTTATTCTTTTTTCTTCCTATAATATGCCACCATAATCTAAGTATATCTTCTGTATACATTCTGCCAGCTAAAATTATATTATACTACCATCATAAATAAATAAGCAATATTAAAGATAAGAATCGGGTCAAAAGCAAAACTTATGTCTGCTGCCAATATAAGATTAAGAGAGATTAAAATACAGTTCTTTGAAAAAGCATATAAAAAAAACAAAAAGCAGAGGGGAAGAGGGGCTAGGATGCAACCCCAAGGAGAGCTCCTGCCTTGTATGTGTGAGGTCCTGGGTTGGATCTCCAGCACCCATAGCGGAGAGAGGATGGGTGGGTGGAGGGAGGGGAGAGGTGGGAGTAGTACTGCAACTCACAAATTCAAAAACATTTATTAAGAGCCTACTTTGTTCAACGACTATTTCTGGTGCCGACAATATGGCAGAACAAAGAGGACAAAGTTCCTCTTTGAGAAACTTTAAGAAACTACAAGAAAGCCTAGTAATTAGAAAAATGTAATTAACCAAATGACAACATAAAGTCCTGAAATATTTGGTTCCACATAGAGCCACCTATCCAATATATAGTAAAAGAGGTTAAAACTTGGCGGGTACAGAGATAGTATAGAGGTAAGGTGCTTGCCTTGAATGCAGTCAATAATGATTTGATTCCTGGTACCACATATGGTCCCCTGAACACTGCCAAGAATGATCCTTGTGCAGAGCCAGGAGTAAGCCCTAAGTACTGCTGGGTAAGACCCCAAAACTGAAAGGAAGAAAAAAGTGTAAACCATGGGGCCTCAATGGACCAGAGAGACAGTACAGTGGGTAGGGCACTGGCCTTGCACATGACCAACGTGGTTTTAATCCTCGGCACCACGTATAATCCCAGGCTCACCAGAGATGATCCCTGAGCACTGCTGAGTAAGGATCAAAATTTAAAACACACACACACACACCAAATTTGAGGCCTGGGAGATAGCACAGAGGTTCAATTCCTGGCACTACTTGACCTCCCAAGCATCATTTGGTGTAGAGTTAAGATTAGTTCCAAGGAATAGGCACATCACCAGGTGTGCTGGAGGCTTCCAAGCACCACCAGAGAACTCCTGATGGTTTCTAAGCACCACCAGGGTAGCTCTGGTTGTGTTTGACCCTACAGGACTTGAGCAGCCTGCATACTCTGGCATCGGCACTGAACTGCCAGCAAGCTTGCCAAGTATTACTAGGAGTCGCTGGGCCCCCTGAGCACCATTTGGAAGCCACCCTCCCCCAAATAAAGACAAATGAATCAACACATAAAAGCTTAAAACTTTATGATTTAGGCCAGAGAGACAGCTTTGCGTGCTATTGCCCTGGGCACCAGTCTCCTGGCACTGCTGTGAACGACCCCGAGCACTGCACCATACCTGATGCAGCCCCCAACCCCAAAACAAAAAGAGACTGTATTATTTTAATTTAAATTAAGTCATAAAGCTAAGAAAATTATGACATCTCCTAAATGATGTGTTTTTCAAAAACCAATATTGACCTGTCTCAAAACCAAAATGATATTATTTTATATATGTATATTTACACTATACAGGTATCTCTGAAAAATGAAAGCAAAGAGAAATGCAGATATTGAGTTATAATCTTTCAGAGGGATTTGAAATATTCTACTACGAAAGGAAGTAGAACTCCATTCTCTCTAAAGAAAATAAATTTCAGGAAAAAAACTGAAAAGAGCGTTATTATTACTGCTTTAGAGTAAATATATACAGCTACTGGAGCAGTACTAAGAGTGGGTAGAGCATTTGCTTTACACGTAGCTAACCCAGGTTCAATCCCTGGTACTTCAACTGGTCCCTGAAGCCCACCACCAAAAATGATCCCTAAGCACAGAGCCAGGAGTATTGGTTGTGGCCCCAAAACAAACAAAAAGAATTATATCATGTAAACCGAAATACAAATTTGAAAGTCATTAAAATATGTAGAACTTCTTGCATGCCTATTTTTTTTCCTGACTTTTGTTTGGTTGGTTAGTTTTGGTTTGAGGCTATACCCGGTCATGCTCAGAGCTTACTCCTGACTCTACTACCAGGGATCACTTCTGGTGGTGTCTGAAGGACCATACTGATATTGGGGATTGAACCCAGGTCAGCCAAGTGCAAGGTGTAGACCCTACCCACTGTACTATCTCTCCTGCCTCTTCCCTGACTTTCTGCTGGATTTATCAGCCTCAAAGGTTGTGCTGTGTGTGGTAGTTTACATTATCAGAACATACACTTGTTACGAAGATCCTAGGTTTTAAATTTTCACAAACATATCTAAAAATTATAAAATCGCAAATAATTTTTTCTCACTTTACGGATTTTTCTTATCTTCTATTGAGACGAATGATGGGTAATTTTAAAAAGTCTAATGCTGCTGACTGCTAGCAAGGCCGCAAAAGATGAATTCTCCCACACGCTGTGAATGGAAGCTGAACTTGGTACATACCTAGGTCCAGCATCTTCCATAATCCCTTGCAAAGCACCCTCATCTTCAGATTTCCTGATCGCAATTGCTACTACTGAAAGCACTGCCAACAGTAATCTTTTAATGTTTCCTTACTGACATTTTCATAACATTCCAAATACTACAGTAACCAACTTCTGGTCATTTGAAGCAACCAAATCCTTCAGAGTACAGAACAGCACAGACTACAATAAAATAGCAAAATCTAAATTACTAAAAGAACAGAAAACTACTGCCACAAAAGAAACTATATAGAAATAGAGCTAGGCAATTTCATGGTGTTTCAATAATTATACAGTTCAATGTGACAAAATATAATATATGCACAAAGACGAGAAAATTTATGACTATAGACACTTTTAAAAATAATATTTAAAACTTCCAAAGGATAAAATAATATCAACATAAAAACAAATGCAATAACACTATAATATTTATTATAGCAATTTTACTATTTTACCTTTCCTTTGAATTCTATTCATTGATATCATGTGTCTGTAGATTCAAATAAGAAAGAAAATAAAAACCAAAGAGGGAAAAAGAAAAACTTACTGGAATTGAAAATTCCTCAGCCAAATACTTCAAGGAGGCCGCTTCTCTTGCCAAGAACTTGTTTCTCTCTCTCATGTTGCCCTGAAGTTGTGTATCAAACTCCTTTCTCACCACAGAAGCAATAGAGTCAATAATCACAAGTTTAACGCCTTTTGAAATAATTTCTTCTTCCAAAGATTCAATCCTATAAAAGCAGAATTTGTAAAACAGAGGGTATATTTAATGATTTCTTTTTTTTTGCTTTTTGATTCACACCTAGCGATGCACAGGGGTTACTCCTGACTCATGCACTCAGGAATTACTTCTGGAGGTGCTGGGGGGGAGGGGAACCACATGGGGTGCTGAGATTCGAACCCAGGTTGGCTACATGCAAGGCAAACACCCTACCCGCTGAGGTATCACTCCAGCCCCTTTAATGACTTTCTTGATCTTCATTTTTTTGTGTTTTCATCTGGGGGCCACACCCTGAGGTATTCACAATGCTTACTCCTGGCTCCATGCTCAGGGATTACTCCTGGTGGGTTTGGGGACCATATTGTGGTGCTGGGGAATGAACCCAGGTTGGCTGCATGGAAGGCAAACACCCAACCCACTGTACTCTTGCTCAAGCCCTTAATACGTATTTTAATACAAAGATTAAACAGTTAGAAACAGCACCAGACCAGGAATGTAGCTCTATGGTAGAATACTTGCCTTGATAAACAGGTCCTGGGTTCAATCCCGCAGCACCACCAAAAAAACACAAAAGTTTTTCTCCATAAATTTTAGTAACTATTTAATGAATAGTGCTAGGGAAATTACATAAATATTGGGCACGTGCCTTGCAGCAGGTATGAGGCCAAGAGTTCACTCCCCAGAATCTAGTGGAGCCCAGAACATCACCAGGTAAAGTTCTGGCACCATTATGGACCAGAGTGTGGTCCTGATGGCAGGTTCAGCACCAAGTCATCAGGCCCAGAGCATCACCATGCACCAAGCTGGGACTCCAGGCCCCCTAAGCACCACCAAGTGTGGTCTAAACACAAATATTTTAAATTAAATTTGAAAGAAAATTTTTTAAAAATCTGCTCTGCTATACATACTGCACTCTTTTGGAAACAGACCAACTTGTTTCTGTTTCGTTCATTCCTTGGTTCTCCTATGATAATGCTAAAGCTTCAAATTTAGAATAAGTCTATTTGTAGGGACCCAAAGTGACCCAGGGGCAAAAGACAGATGCCTTGAAAGCTTGATGTTGCAAATTAATCCCCATTGCTGCCCACATGCATCAAGCATGGTCCAGGCAACTCTGCTGTTGGGCAACAATATGCGTGCCCTAGGGCCCAGGATGCACCTCAGCAATAAAGCATCTGCCTTGCATGTGTGCAAACCTGAGTAGATCCCACATGCACATAATAAATAAAAGGGGGGGGGGGAATGGAGCGATAGTACAGTGGGTAGGGCATTTTCCTTGCACGAGGCCGACCCAGGTTCAAATCTGAGCATCCCATATGGTCCCCCAAGCACAGCCAGGAATGATTCCTGAGTGCAAAGCCAGGAGTAACTGCTGTGCATCACCGGTGTGACCCAAAAAGCAAAAAATGAAACAAAACAAAATAAATAAATAAAAGTGTGATCTCTGATCCACAACAGCCAGGCAGTTACAGGCATCACAATTAAAAGATGTCCAAGCATAGCAGTCAGGAGTACAACTCCTGGCAAGAAAGCAAGCAAACACTGCAACTGGAGGTGAGAACCCCCACCCACAAACACCACAATCAAGAACATAGTAACCACAATCAAGTGTATGGGAGAGCCCCGGTCCTTACAATGACAACCATGAAGGGAAGGGAAAAATAAGAATAAGATAATTTTGAAAAATAACTTCTGTGGAAGTTAGTCTCCAAACTGGTTAGCTAATTATCTCCTACCTCCAGGAATTCACACCTTCATGAAGTCCTCTCCCACTGACCAGGTCAATCTGTTGACCAACAGCAGACACAGTGACAACCATGTGTCACTTCTGAACATGTGAGGAAAGACTACAGCTTGGGCTCTCTCACACTGTTCTCTCTACGGAAGACAAGGCACCCTACTATAAACAGCCCTAAAGAGAAGCTCGTGGGATGAGCAACAAAGGGCTCTGGCCAACAGCCACCAAGGAAGGGAGGCCTCCAGAGAACTGATCTACCCTGAAATTCTCCAGCTACAACTAAGCCTTGAGATGAACATAGTCCTCACCAACAACTGGCAGATTTTGAGCAAGCTTGATCCAGAATGTCTAGCTAAGCCACTCCCAGATAACTAACCCATATGATTTCTAGGAGATAATAAAAATTCATTCAATTTTAGAATAGTCTGAACAATAATTAATACACTACATGAATAATTAAAGTATTTTCTTTACTTTATATTATTTTTTGGCCAAGACTCAGAGACTATAAAAACCAGCTCCCGGAACCACGCGGCCGCGACATCTTATTATAACATCTTATTATCTCATTCCTGCTTTGGACAAACTGGCAGGTTACCGAATGTAGCCTGCCCACACGGCAGAGTCTGGCAAACTCCCCATGGCGTACCCAATATGCCAAATACTAGTAACAATGATGGGTCTCATTCTCCTAAAGAGCCTTGAATATAATCTCAGGGCTAGGATGAAGGAGACGTTACTGGGGCCTGCTCGAGGCAATTGACAAATATATTATTTTTTTAGAGAAGTACTTTACCCAATAGGTCACAACATATAAAAGAAGAGCATTACAGCAATTATTTCTATAATCCTAACATGCAAGTACTTTTTTCCACACAAGAAATTAGAAACAGGAGCTGGAACGATAGTACAGCAGGTAAGGTGCTTACCTTGCATGCAGTTGAGACGGATTCAATCTCCGGCATCCCATATAGTCCCCTGATCACTACCAAAAGTGATTCCTGAGTACAAAGCCAGGAATAACCCCTGAGCACTGTCAGGTATGCTCTCCCACGAAAGAAAGAAAGAAAGAAAGAAAGAAAGAAAGAAAGAAAGAAAGAAAGAAAGAAAGAAAGAAGAAACTAGAAACATGAAAAACCAAAAATAAATCTTTTAAGCAAATCTCAAGTACCAAATTTTAAAACAGCATACCTTTGTAAAACTTCATCACAGCTGAGCTCTCGATAAAGATGCACTTTACTGCTTGCCAAAAGCAACTTTTCTTCATTGTCAAAGTAACTGGGAAAACGAGATTCTGCTATCTCAATCAGTCTGAGGGGGGAAAAAATTAAAAAAGTGAAAACAGTCGATGACATTTAAAGTCACACTGCAGAACTACTAATGAATATTTTGAGAAGTAATAAAGTCACGGGCAAACAAAAGTTGTGGATCAGGGAGATAGTACAGAAGTTAGAGTTCAATTCTGGGTACCATATGGTCTCCAGAGCATCACTGGGTATTGCCCTGGAGGAAGACCCCCAGGGCTTTGTGGTCCCTAGAACCTGGATTTAGCACTGAACCACCAGTACAGTTGGTCAGAGTTGCCGGTAGTGACCCCCAAGCCACCCTCCAAAAAAAAAAAGTCTCACTAATAAACAGAAACAAAATGACATAATAAACAATTTTAGACTGTAAGAACCCATTTTTTAAAAGATATTGGTGACGAGCTGGAACCAACAAAAACTTTTAATCCCCTCCAATACTAAGCAAGTAACAATATATCTGAGGTTTATTTTTCTGGAAAGAAATAAGTTGTGTAATGACAATTTGACTCATAGTTATGATACGTTCCACATTTTTTAAATGTTATTTTCAATAATAAAAAATATACTTGAAATACCATGTGTTATCATTAGACTAATCGGGAATCAGTAAGTCTCCATGTCTTAAACCAGAAAAATATTTTTCTCAATTAAAAATACATCAAAATAAATCCTATCCAAAGATTCCCTAATAAATTGAAAAATAACTCCTAAACAAATGACTGTCCGACAGTATTTCCTTAGTAAACTAAAAAACGTTTTGTGAACACTGAATTCTGACTTCAAAGTTAAATCTAATGCATGGGGATGGTCAAAGGTTAGAGAGTGGCAAGTTAAAACAGAGACAACTATTACAATGAAGGATACAAAGCATGGAGAACAATACTAGAAATTTTAAATATTTGCATTTCTAAAAAGGAAAATCTTTGAATCTTCTATTTAAAAGCATATCTTATCTACCAAATACATAGACATACAAGAAAGACAGACTGGAAGGGCTATAAACTAAAAGCATCTTACACTCTATGTTCCATTTAGACACAAAAGTACAAAAGAAGTGTTTTCATTTCCAGATAGTTTAAGAGTTCCAAGTAGACACAGAGAACCTTAAAGAGAAAAACTGGCTGGAGCAACAGTACAGTGGGCAGGGCACTTGCCTTGCACACAACTAACCCAGGTTCACTCTCCAGCACACCACCTGGTGCCCAGAGCATTGCCTGGAGAGATCCCTGAGCAGTGCTCATTAGAAATTAGAAATCAAGAGAAAAAATAAGTTTCTCACATAGGCTATCATCAGAAACGAAGAAAAATATCTGAAACAGGAAAGGAAAAGAGAAATACATGTAAAGTAGTCAATAACATTTTCAATAGTATGTTGTGCAATTTGAAAAGAAAACAATCAAATAGAGGCCAGAAAGATAGTACAGCGGATAGGGTACTTGTCTTGCATGCAGTCTACCCAAAATCGATCCCCAGTATCCCATATGGTCCCAGAAGCACCACCAGGAATAATTCCTGAGTGCAGAGACAGGAGAAACCCTTGACCACCTGATCACCACCAGGTGTGTCCCAAAAACAAACAGGAAGGAAGGAAGAGAGGGAGGGAGGGAGGAGGGAGGAAGGAAGGAAGGAAGGAAGGAAGGAAGGAAGGAAGGAAGGAAGGAAGGAAGGAAGGAAGGAAGGAAGGAGAGAAACAAAATATAAGTGAGAAAAAGAAAAATTACTTTAGAAGTAAGGAATAGTTCCAAAAGATATTTAAAGAAAGAAAATAAAATGGATAAAATGGACAACCAGGAGACGTACTTGGGAGAGGCACAAGAATTGAAATGGTGGGGCGGGGGCGGGGGCGGTGGGGGGGGAGAAGGAGGAAATGAAGTGAGGAAGTGATAAAAGCAAAAAGAAATGAGATGACACTGGCAAAGGCAGAACAGGGAAATCTTGAGGGTTTGGCGGGGTGGGGGAAAGTGTAAAATTTTTTATTTACGCAACTATTTGCTGACTTTACTGACCGTCAGACAAGTCAGTTAACAAGCTCTGGCACTTGAAACCCATTAATTTTTTAATAGGGTAGGTATGGCAACATCTACCAGAAACAGGGAAGTTTTTCAAAACTATGATGCCCAGTTGATTAGGAACAAAGCTACAAGAGTCTAACTCATGGGCAATAACAAGCGACCAGCTGACAGACACTAATAATGTTCTGCCTGGATTTTAACTAGCAACTTGAGTGGTGAAAGATTCTGGAACTTATTACCACTTACGCTCCGCTGAGGCTCCTCAGAAGGGCACTGCATGGATATGAACTAACTTTATTCACGGTTAGTAAGCTCAAGTATGGATTAGAATGATTATTTACAAATCAATATGCTGGAATTTTCTCTTTCCCTACATATCTTTTTACTTTAAAAAACAGATACCTGGAAAAATATATAAATCAAGAGTAAAAATGAAATGTGGTATTCTGTATGTTTCCGTTAATTACACCAGTTTCTTGGGACAATCAATGTTCATTCCATTTCAATTAGTGCAAGCAACAGAAAAAAAATCCACCTTTTGTTCCCAGACATTATATACATTTTTAAAGGTCATGGTCACGGTCACGGTCCTCCCGTTGTTCATCGATTTGCTCGAGCGGGCTCAGTAACGTCTCCATCATGAGACTTTGTTGTTACTGTGTTTGGCATATCAAATAATGCCTTTTAAATAACATTTTAATTTCTAAAAAGTGTTCCTTCCAAAGGATGCACTTAAAATTAATTCTTTCAAAAAATAGTTACTGGGAACTTCTACACACACACACACTCAAAATCTTTCTCTAGTAAAACATATATTTATTCTTCTGAGTAAGAGAGACAAATACATACTATACGTCAGGTAACAAATGCTCTTGAAAAATGGAAGAAAAAGAAAGCAAAAGGCAGCGGATAGACAGTACAGCCTTTGGGACACATGCTAAGCATATTCTTGAGCCAGGTTCAATTCCACATGTTCTGTCAGCATCACTGGGTACAGCCTTGGAGGCCTGTGAGCATCACTCAGCAGGGCCCAAATACCCCCAACACCGCAGACCCAGGCAATATCACCTTCTCTGACCACTCAGGAGCCTCCCTCCATTCCTCCATCAAAAAAAATTTTTAAGTAAACCAGGATGAGGGAGCAGGCTGTGACAGATGGAAGCCAGGGCTCCCTTTTATATAGGGTGTTCCAGAAAACCTCTTTAATAAGATGACAATCATGCAAAGGTATAACTGAAATGAGAAAAGTGGACCATACAGTTAAAGTGAAAAAAGGCACAGTAGAAAAAAGAAAAGAATAGCACTGCAAAACCCTGGCGAAAGCAGATTTCCTGGTGTGTCTGAGAAAAAAGGAGGGTTGTGAGCAGAGAGACAATGAAAGGAAATACACAGAGAACTCGTAGGGGCTGGGATCACCTAAGGAGTCCTTGGGATGCAAGATTTTGTTTTGGTTTTATTTGTCAAGGACACCAAATAGGATGGATAAATATCAAATGACTTTTTGTTTTTAATCACCTTAGCTGCCAGATTAAGAAAAGGTCATGGGCTAGGGGTGAGAACAAAAGAAAAAGATAAATTAATGCAAAGGTCCAGCTAAGAGGAGATGTAGTAGACCAGATTGGTTAAGGCACTTGCCTTGCACTCAGTTCAATTCCCAGCACCCCATATGATTCCCCTCCCCACCCCCCAGCACCACCAGGAGTCATTCCTGAGTTTAGAGCTAGGAGTAAGCCCTGAGCACCACTGGGTATGATGGAGAAGAGGGCATCGAGGGACGGAGGTGTGGGGGTGGGTGGGGAGAGGACACGTGGAAAACCAATTTCATGGCATATTAAGCCTTTACTGTTAGACAGCTATTGGAAAACCCAACACATATGTTACATTTACATGAAAACAGAAGTAATGGGGACTTGATATGGAGACTAACTCAGGTGATTCAACAAACTCAAGATCTAATAATTCATGAGAAGAGCTTAAGGAATTTCTTGACTAACTAGATGAACATCTGTGTGAGTAGAATTACCATTACTGAAGTGAGAAAGATTAGATTTGGGGCAAGTTTTCTGCTACTAATCCCCTGTTACTTCTCAGTTCTTGTATAAAAGGAAAGTTAAAAGCTTTACATTGGTGACCACATGCCAACTTGAAACAAAACACATGCTTAGCGTAAAACCAAAAGTTTTCCAAAATTCTAGTTGAAATATAACATCATAAATGTGCTGAAAAGCAAGCTTATGCTTTTTTTCAAAGCTTCTAGTACATATGTAATAGTTTCCTGTTCATTAATTCAATATGCATTTGCTCGGTTCTGTGGTATTACTAAATATAACAAACCCAATGGTAAGCTATAGATTCCAGAAAATTCTAAAACTTTATTTTATAAATAATAAGCATTCTAACTAACGTCCATCTTCTTTCCTAGAAATTCTTCTGGATCTCCCTCTCCACTAGTTCACCCTGATTTACAAACGACTGGAACTGGAAAGCCTCAAAACCATCTCAAACCTATTCAATCATCTCAAAAATTGGTAAGAGACAAGCTACTTCATATTGTAGATCAACGGTCTGCATCAGTACTGCCTTCAGAATCAGCCACAGTCATGGCTGTCTACCATCACTTAAAAACCTTGCTCTTCTATTTCTATTTTTTTTTCTTTTTTGGGTCACACCCGGCGATGCTCAGGGATTACTCCTGGTTCTGCACTCAGGAATTACTCCTGGTAGTGCTCAGAGGAACATATGGAATGCTGGGAGTCAAACTCGGGTCAGCCACGTGCAAGGCAAACTCACTCCCACTGTGCTATCACTCCAGCCCCTCTTTTTTCACTTTTAATGTAGGAGTACTGCTATTTATTCAGCCACTGATTAAGATGACTGAAGCAGGCATGAGCTCCGCTTTACTTTTTTTAATTAATTTTAAAAATTTATTTTCATAAAACTTGTTCGCAATAATTCATTACATTTAAATAGTCAAACACCAATCCCACCATCATCGCACATTTCCACCACCATATTTTGAACGTTTTCACCCTAAATCCCAAACTATGCCCCCAAAGCAGAACGGAAACAATTAGTTTTGTATTGCTTGCTATGAATAATCAAATAATGATAATCCAACAAAGTTTCCTGATTGTGAAGATTATTATTATTTCCTTTTTGTCAGTACATCAGGATCCTCCATGAGCTGTACTACTGATTCACTACCAGGATCTCACCATTCTACAAGGAAGTGATCATCCATGTCAAGAGAGGGGTTCAGCAGGGTGATACCATTTCACCAAAAATCTTCAGTGCTACCCTCAAGAACATCATGCGACGACTGGAATGGGAAGGAATGGGAGTGAAGGTAGACAGTCGGCAACTACACCGCCTCCGCTTTGCTGATGATATCGTTCTAATAACACCAAACATTAGCAAAGTGGCACAAATGCTGGCCGACTTCGACCATGAGTGTGGAAAGGTCGGACTACAGCTGAATCTCACAAAGACAATGTTTATGAGAAACGGACTCGATCCTGACGTTTCATTTGCTCTCAACGAAACAAACATCTCTGAGTGCAGCAGTTACATGTACCTAGATCAAGAACTCAACATGATGAATGACCTGGCACCTGAGTTGTGCAGGAGGAAGAGAGCGGCTTGGAATGCCTTCAAGATCGTCAAAGAATCTCCGGCTCCGGGCACATCTCTTCGATTCCACTGTTCTTCCTGCATTAACATATGTTTCAGAGACCTGAGCCCAGGATGAGAACACTATTCGGCTCTCCCAAAGAGGAATCGAAAGAGCTATGCTTAGTGTATCACGCTTCACTCAAGTGAGAGAAAGAATCCGGAGTTCTGACCTCCGTCGACAATTGAGAATCAGGGATGTCTGCCAAGGCATCGAAAATCAGATGGGCTGGACATGTATAATGTGATTTGGAGACGACCACTGGACTAAAGAGCCATTACCGACTGGATTCCACTGACGTCAAAAGATCGCGTGTCCGCCCACCTACGGGATGGTCAGACTTCTTTGTCAAGACCCTGAATGATCTATTTGATGCTCTTCGTGTTCCTGGAGCGAGCAGAGACCATTGGGCTACACTAGCACGCAACAGGGACGAATGGAAATGTTACTGGCGCCCACTCAAGCAAATTGATGAGTAATGGGATGTCAAGTGATCAAGTGATTGTGAAGATTGTGCGAAGATTGCTGCATTTCATCCTGGAGCCATTAAGCCCTTATATAAGAGATTACTAACATGTCTGCTAAACCCAATCAAATGTTGTGTGCTACTCTTGCTACATCAGTGGTGTAGAGTATACGAGGTCATTCACAGTTGCCTGCTCCTGAGATTTTAAAACTTAGAATACAATTATACAGCAAATTCACTCATGGGTGAGGCCTATGTTGCTCTCTTCTGGGAGCTTTATTTCTGAGTCTCTGGATCATGGTCACTGATGAGATTATATGGCGCCAGGAGCAGTTTGTGGGTGCGACTGCCAAGCTACTGGTAAACTTGGGAGATGGGGAGGGAAGGCCCATTCCAGGTCTGAGTGAGCTTGGAGATTTCAGTCACGGATCCAACATACTTGGGTTTTTCTGCAGATTCACTCATAAGTGAGGCTCATCTGAGCATATGGAGAGCATGGCAGTGATTGAGTTCTGGATCACAATAATTGTTTCAACACCAATCCCACCACCATTACACCTTCCCATTACCATTATTTTGAATTTTCCCACCACCATCCAAGCCTGCCCCATAGGTATATGCTCTATAATTTATTTTGTATTGCTTGTTATGAATAGTATGAGATGATATGCAGCTACAGAATTCTAAATTTTTTTTAAAAATTTGGGGTCCGGAGGCATCTCTGTGGCATGTTGCTCTTTTCCAAGATTCATTTGTTAGTCTCTGAATCACAGCCGTTAATGCACTTAAATGGAACCCAGAGGCAGTTCTTGGGCATGACTGCCAGGAAACCAGAAGGGTGGGGAGATGGGGGAAGGTCGCCCATCCCTGACTCCCTGAAGCCTAGAGCTTTTAGTCACAAGTCCTGCATACCTGGGTTTTTCAGCAGATTCATTCTCATGAGTGGGGTGCCTGGGAAGAGCCTGTGAAGATTGGCCTTAAGAGTGGCAGAGGTTAGGTTCTGTAGGGTTTGTGGCTGCTAGGGTTCATTTGGGGCAGGCGGAGGGACACACCTGCTCCCTTCTGAGGTGCCCCCATGAAATCAGCCTGGCACAGAGTGGAGAGATATCTCTGTAGTGTGCTGCTCTCTTCTAAGATTCATTTGTGAATCTCTGAATCATGGCTGTTAATGCACTTAAAAAGCCTGATTTTTATCTCTTTTGAGATTTATTTATGGGTCTCTGAAGCAAGACTAAGAAATGAGCTTGTATAGCTGAACTGGAAGTGGTTTGTGGGCATGACTCCCACATACCTAACTTTTGGCCATTTAATTTCTCGGGAAACTTCATCCCAAGTTGTTGGGGTCTGACCAGAGGCACAATGAAAAAAATTGGGGGTATCAGGAAGCCTAAAGACACCATCAGGCTGCTGATGCACTCACCCTGCAGGTACAGGTTGACTTGCTGGGCGGCACCAATACCCCCACCTTGATCTTGATACATCAATTCAGGGTGACACTCTAACAGTTCGGCAGGAATTAGAGAGACTGTAATTGGTTACCTTGAGAGGTACTATGCAAACTCAATGTAGCAACTCTGTTGATCTCACCTTGACCATTGCTACTCACAGTACCAGTACAATATATGCAATCACCTCTCTTTTATTCACTTAGTTATAATGGTTATAATTACACTTTGGGGTGATTATATTTGATTAACATCTTCCTCCCTCCTAGACAACAATGTCTATTCTTAGTTTCTGACACTTTTCTGACATCATAACAACTCAGAAATGTCTACTTAGACCTCCTGAAAGTTAGTTTTCTATTCTTTCAAGATCCCAAGTTCATCTCTTCCTTTCCAAGATCTTCAAGTTATTCTCACACACATACCTATTTACACCTTTATTTCCATTGGTTCATTTTAAATCATCCATTTTAAGTTATCCAAAATTACTTATTCCATAAATCTTCACTATTTATAATTCATTGCCTCTTCCCTTTTTCCCCACCTCCTCCCTTTCTTCTTGTTGCTGTTGTATGACTGATCAGTCACACTTGTACTTGGGGGTGGAACTCATAAACTTAGAGGTGATGACCAGAGCAATAATAGGCAGGAAGGGAGCTGCCTTGTATGCGGTCAACCTGTGCTCAATCCCCAGCAACACATATCGTCCCTAGAGCCTTTCCAAGAGTGATCCTTAAGCACAATTCAGGAATCAACCCAGAGCACCACCAGGTGTGGCCCCCAAAAAACAGTGTTCACCAAATATTACACAGTTTTACTTGTGGTGCCTGCTGACAGTTATACACTTAGTTGCAGTGTTTGCACACTTAGTTGTGGTACTACAAAGGGTGACACACATAAGCTGTGATGCAGGTATGCACTTGGCTTAAGTGCATCAACGCCTCATACTCTCCTGTGGCTCTGAGCATCCTAAATATCAGTGCCACAGAAATCAACTTGGCATCTGAGCAGTCCCAGGGATTGACTGATGACCTCTCACCTGCAAGACAAGTATCATACACTATGACCCAACCCCAATTTTTATTTTTAACTTCAGGTACATCTTTTTTTCAATTATCTCCACTAGGGATAATACAGTGTTCATTCGATTCACATATATTGGGACAAGGTTCAATCCCCACTATCCCATATGGTTCCCCCAAGCCTGCCAGGAGTGACCTCTGAGCACAGAGCCAGGAGTAAGACCTGAGCACTGCCAGGTGTGACTCAAAAACAAAACAAAACCAAAAATCTTGTGATCCTATGAATACATACAGAGAAAGCAGTCAGCAAAATCCAACATCCATTTATGATTAAAAAAAAAGCAAAATGGGGATAAAGAGAAAGTTCCTCAATATATAAAGGCCATATATCACACAAACCAACAGGTAACATCAAACATATTCAGAAGTGGAATAATGAAAGCCTTACCTCTAAGAAAGGATTTTCATGGGGCCAGTGCAACAGTACAGCAGACAGGGCATTTGTCTTGCACAAAGCTGACCCAGATTTGATCCCTAGCACCCCATTTAGTCCCCCATGTCCTAGCAGGAGTGATCCCTGAGGACAGAACCAGGTGTAAGCCTTGAGGATCACTGGGTGCGGCCCCTCCAAAAAAGAGTTAATTCTCATCACTATTATTCAATATAGCATTGAAAGTTCTAGCTATAGCAATTAGTCAATGAAAAGAGATTAAAAGGGATTGAAATTGGGGGAAAAAATGATCACTATTTTCAGATGACAAAATAATATACATAGAAAACCCTAAGTACACCACAGAATTTTTCTAGAAACAATAAAACTATACAGTAAAATGGAAGGCTATAAAATCAATACTCATAAATCCATTGCATTTCAATATGCAAACAATAAAGTAAAATGGAAAGAATTTTTTTCTTAAGTCCCATTTACAATTGCCTCCAAGAAACAAAAAAATCAAGAAACTGGGAATCAATGCCACAATGGAGATCAAAGACTCATACAAAGAAAACTATCATGTGGTTTATGATTCCAGTCAAGGCAAAAGCTGTTCTGTTCCAGTGGCCACTGACATGTGCCTTGCTTCAGGGCACACAAGTCTTTGGTAAATATTTGTCCAGAAATATTTATTATAAATATTTGAGCAAATGCCCTCTTTTTCTCTTGAATGTAAATATCTTCATTAGCATTCCAGAAAAACAGCACAAACATTATTCCCTTATTGTGGATTTTTTTTTCCTCTTCTTTTTTCATGTGGGTGGATGAGAGGCTGGGGACTGGTGGTTTATGCTGAATGTTTCATTTTTCTTTTACATGCAGCAAAAGGGATCTTCATGGGGGCAAGGGGAAAAAAAAACTAGGTAAAAAAATCAACAAGGAAGCACTGGTCTTGAAAGTAGAAATGTAAGAGATGGTCCTAAAAGACATAGATAGGGCACACCATCCCTACAAACTTGAGTGCACATTCTCAGCTTTGCAAGAATGTGGACTTGTTGGATTTCTGTATCACAAAAAGTGCCCCAGTACGTGTGCCATTCTCCAAGATAGACCATTTGCTGGGTCCCAAGACATATCTACATAAAATTAAAAAGATAGAAATCATATCAACAAAGTTCTCAGATCATGATGCCTTGAAAATGGAAATTAATCACAAACAGAAACAGAAGAAAAACGTCACAAATACTTGGAAATTAAATTGAAGTTAACAAAAATTAAACATAAAATAAATTTAAAAGATTTTTTCTAAATCTTTTAAATTATGGGGAAGGGGAGGGGTGGGACAACAAAGGGCCAAGGGCAACAGAACTGGACAGATGCTCTATAGAACTATGCCTATCTAGTGGGAGGGGACCTTAGAACATTGGCAGAGAGAAACAGGCACTTTGGTAGTGGGTATGGTATTAGGACAATATCAAAGTATAGTTAAAAGTATTATTATTCATAGCACCTCAATAAAATCCAGAGTGAGGGTAAATAAAGACTGGAAACAACCAGCATTAGTGACAATGAGATTTTTAAAAATAAAAGAACCTTTTCACTGTTGGTGGGAATATTATCGGATTCAGCCTCTATGGAAAATTATGTGGGGATTCCTCAGAAAGTAAAACCATATCACCCATCATCCTAATTCTTGGCATCAATCCTAGGAAAACAAAAACATTGATTTGGAAAGAAATATATGCACACCTATCTTCATTGCAGCACTAACTTTAATAGCCAGGATATAGAAACAACAACAGTTGAATGAATAAATGAGTTATGGGATATGAACACAATGGAACACATTGCTGCTATAAGAAAGATAAAATCTTGCAGTTTGCTGCAATTTTTATGGTAGTAGGGAGGTATCACAATAAGCAAAATAAATCAGAGGGAGAAAAACAAATACAGAATGATCTCACTCATCTGTTGTATACAGAGGAATAGACAGCTACCAGAGAAGATGAAATCTTGAAGCTCACTGCAACTGGAAAGAACTGGGAGGAATCTGACTGACCAATGGAAGTGAAAAGGAGAACAAATACAACATAATCTCACTCATTTGTAGAGTATAAAGGAACATTCAGGGAGTATGGTGCAGCCATCAGGTCAATCTGTACCTACGAGGCGAGTGCATCAGCAGCCTGATGGTGCCTTCAGACTTCCAGATACCCCAAAATTGCTGCTTTGGCCAGACGACAAAAACTTGGGGCAAAGTTTATCAAGAAAGTAAACGGCCAAAAGTTAGGTATGTGGGAGCCACACCCAAAAACTACCTATGACTCAGCTATATCATTGTAGGCATGGATTCTCTGGTTCCTGATTGAACTGCTTAACAGCCATGATCCAAGAGAATCAGAAACAAATCTCGAAACCCAACGGCTTTTGGCAGAAATGTGTCCAGTTCCTGCAGTAGGCTACGAGTGCTGGGCCACCCCAGGTGGGAATAAGTTTCGTGCCTTGGCCTATTCCCACTGGCAGCCCGGCAGCCGTCATCCTCCAGAGGCCATTGAACAGTCAGGTTTGGGCCCACAGTGATAAGACACGCGGGGCCTCATGGGATGGGGGTGGAGCTGGCCCTTTCCTCCCCACCCCAACGAGACCCCGAGTCGCCACCCACGAATGGCCTCTCTGGCTCCTGATCAAGCTGCTTAATGGCCATGATCCCACAGACTCAGAAACAAATCTCGAAACCCAGCTGCTTGTGGAAGAAGTGCATGCGGACCACGCAGTAGATTACTGTTGCCGGGCCACCCCAGGGGGGAAAGGGTGCTGTCCCTCCTTCTGCTTCCCCTTGCCAGCTTGATGACCACCATCTTCCAGAGGCCACTGGACAGTCAGGTTTGGGCCCTCAGTGACGAGACATGTGGGGCCTCACGGGATGGAGGTGGTGCCAGGCCTGTCCTCCCCATCCCAATGAGACCCCGAGTTGCCACCCACTAATGGCATCTCTGGCTCCTGATCAAGTTACTTAATGGCCATTATCCCAGACACTCAGAAACAAATCTCAAAACCCAACGGCTTTTGGCAGAAATGCGTCTGGTCTCTGCAGTAAGTTACCAGTGCTGGGACACACCAGGTGGGAATAGGTTTCGTGCCTTGGCCTGTTCCCCCGGCAGCCCGGCGGCTGTCATCCTCCAGAGGCCACTGGACAGTCAGATTTGGGCCCGCAGTGACAAGACACACGGGCCTCACAGGATGGGAGTGGAGCCGGCCCTTTCCTCCCCATACCAACAAGACCCTGAGTTGCCGCCCACAAACGGCCTCTCTGGCTCCTGATCAAGCTGCTTAATGGCCATGATCCCAGAGACTCAGAAACAAATCTCAAAACCCAGCGGCTTGTGGCAGAAATGCATCTGGTTCCTGCAGTAGGTTACCGGTGCTGGGCCACCCCAGGTGGGAATAGGTTTCATGCCTTGGCCTATTCCAAACCCTGACGGCCCAGTGTCCACCATCCTCCAGAGGTCAGTCAGGTTTGGGCCTGCAGTGAGGAGATACGCGAGACCTCATGGGATGGGATGGAGCTGGCCCTTTCCTCCCCATTCCAACGAGACTGTGAGCCAGCCCTTTCCTCCCCATCCCAACGAGATCCCGAGTCACAGCCCACTTACGGCCTCTCTAGCTCCTGATCAGCTGCTTAATGGACATGATCCCAGAGACTCAGGAACAAATCTCAGAACCCAGCAGGTTTTGGCAAGAAATCCCTCCAAATTTAATTGTTAAAATTTCGGAATTTCAAAATCGCGCAGTCACTACTGCAGCCACGCGATATCATATGTTATTCATTACCAGCAATAGAAAACAAATTGTCTACTGTTGCCTTTGCGGCAGAACTGAGTGTTGGGTAAAATCCCAAATAATAATTGTGCGTGTGGTGTCGAAATGTTGAATGTAATCAAAGTAGAGTGAGAGTAATTTGGAAAATTATCTGCCCCACAGGTAGGGGGAGTGTGTGGAATGGGGGGTATACTGGGGATTTTGGTGGTGGATAACGGGCACTGATGAAGGTAAGGGTATTTCATTGTATGACCGAGACTTAAACCTGAAAGCTTTGTAACTGCTCTCACGGTGATTCAATAAATAAAATTATTAAAAATGGGGGGGGGGGAAGTAAGGTGGAGTTCATGCACAATTCAATCAGCCTAATCAGTGGCTGAATAAATAGCAATACTCCTACATAAAAAATAAATAAATAAAAATTTAAAAAATTTAAAAAATAAAGAAACATGCAGAGAAAGGGAATAAATGATGGCCAACAATAACAGACCTTGAGAGTCTGACTACAGAACTGTGTAGAATAACATTGCCACAGGGAGCTTAGGTTTATGTCCTTTGCATAGTTTACCTTAAAGCAATGTCCTTTCTGTATGGACACAGAAAGACAGTTAATATTATGCTTTGTAACTTGGGAGTTGATTGACTCCGAATAATATTTACTCCTGGGCATCTGTTTTCTTGAATCAGTTGACCTTAGTTCCTAGCACCCCAAAAGCAGGGTCCCGACGAGGGACTGAATGGACCCAGGGCAAGCTGTGAGCTACCCTGGCATCAAAATGGGCCAGGCCAAAGCGCCACGATACTCAACTATACGTTGAGGGCATGATCATGGACAAATGCTGTCATGATCCAAAAGTAAGTAATGATGAGACTAGGACCCTGCTGGGCTAGGAAGACTAACCTGGCCTGAGGACTGTAAAAAATATATATATATATATATATATGGCGGAATAGTGAGATGTCCTCAGGAAGAACCAAACTGTAAGTTTATCTCTTACTGCAACTATTTAAGTAAATTACTAGCTGAGGAAAGAATACACCCTTATTGGGATCCTACCTTTGAGCAGATCTCCTAGTAATCTGGAATAAATCTCTTTAGATGAGATTTAATCCTTGAGTCAACCTCCTCTAGGAATGGTCTTACCTCTCTTTGCTGATTTGTTAATATTCAACCCACCTTCGTGTCACTACCCTACGTGATTGTTATATAAACTAAAGACTGTAAGCTCGAAGGGGGCTTGGGCTCGAGAGAGCAGAGACTGAGGCTCAAGTTGAGGCTCAGGCAGAGGCTCAAGCTGAGGTGTGGGCTCGGGCTCAGGAGCTTGGGCTCCAGAGGGCAGAATCAGAGGTGAGAGTGAAGATTGGAATAAACTACAATTGTTACCGACTGGCCTGGCCCTCGTTCATTGCTTCACCTGCCCATCGCCATTGAGCTCCCTGGGTGGGGGAAACGCCTTGAGACTACTGAACCCAGGCGGTGGAGAGATAGAGCACCACTGGACCTTCTAAAAACACACAGAACTGAGATTGCCAAGTTCTAAGTTCCCATCTTGTGGGGGGAGAAGTGGTGAGAGGGCATCGAGAGATAATGGAAGAATGTTACGCTGGTGCCATGTATGGTGCAGTAACACTGTATTCCTGAAACATTAATATTGACGCATTTTAAATCATGATGCTCTTTTTTTTTTAGGCACCATGTTAATTATAGGGCTTCATGCATACAATATTCCAACACCATACACGGTGACTTTACAGCAAAAAAAAATGAAATTTAATAAAGCCAGAGATAATGTACAGAGGGTTGGACACTTGAATTGCATTCAGTCAACCCCAGTTTGATCCCCAGTACCTCATATAATCTCCTGAGCACTACCAGGTATGATCTCTGAGTGAGGAGCCAGGAGTAAGCCTGAGCACAGTGAGATGTGGCCCCCAAAATCAAAATAGATAAACTTATTTCCCATTTTTTATCACTTACCCTAAATTCTCTACATGCAAATTCTTTAATTCTTTCTTATATTACTCCTTCAGTTCACTTTCTCATTTTTTTTTATCAGACATCTTGTTGACAAGTATAAGAAAACCAGCATTATACAAAGAGAAGTATAGAGAGCTTAAACACCTTTCTTTGGGAGCTGGGATGTGAGTCAGTGGAGGAGTGCTTGCCTTGCATGTGGGTGGCCTGACATTTGATCCCCTGAAGTATCTGGTCCTCCAAGCACTGCTGGGAGTATCCCCTGAGCTCATTGCCAGATGGAGCCCCCAGAGTAGCACCCAGTTTGGCCCCAACAAACAGAAAACATTTTCTCTTTAGTCGCATATTCCCTTAAGTCTAGAAACTATTCCAACTGTGGTAGTTATTATTATCTATCAATATTCATCCCCGTATCTTCCTAATATAAAAAACCCATGTTTATTCAGGGAGAGATGAAAGGTAAGGCAATTCATCAGATCTGTTACAACTATCTTTTCCCATTACTTTTTCATTGCTCTTGCATTAGGGGTGGACCAGTAATAAATCTGCAAGAGTATTTCGGAGGATGAAAAGGAACCCAACATATATTAAAAGTAGTGTGTGTGTGTGTGTGTGTGTGTGTGTGTGTGTGTGTAATATACATATATATGGAGAGAGAGAGAGAGAGAGAGAGAGAGAGAGAGAGAGAGAGTAGAAGACTAATATCCATGGCCAGGGAAAAGGCCAGGAGTTAGGAGGACTTGTTGATGGTTGGAACTAACCACAAGTGTGTGTGGGTGTGAGGGTAGGTAAGATAGAGATGAGATAGAGAAGGAACCAGTATGGCAATAATAGCTGGGAATCATCATGCTGGAGAAGATCTGAGGGTTAAAAATAGGTAGTGGGATATTCTTTTTTTTTCCTTTTTGGGTCACACCTAGCAATGCACAAGGGTTATTCCTGGCTCTGCACTCAGGAATTACTCCTGACGATGCTTGGGGAACCACATAGGATGCTGGGGATCAAACCCTGGTCAACCATGTGCAAGGCAAATGCCCTACCTGCTGCTCTATAGCTCAGCCCCAGGGAAAGTCTTGATAACCTTTCAGTATCAATATTGCAAGCCACAATGCCCAAAAGAAGAGAGAGACAGAGACAGAGACAGAGAGACAGAGAGAGGGGGACAGAGACCGAGAGAGAGAAAGAGAAAGAAAGAGAGAGAAGAAAAGAGCCTTCAATAGAATCAGGCAGGGGGTGGGGTGGAGGTTGATGGAGGGAAGCTGGGGACACTGGTGCTGGGAAATGTACACTGGTGGAGGGATGGGTGGGTGTTGGAATACTGTATGACTGAAATCTTTTTTTTTTATTAAATGGAGCTTTCCTTTTTATTTTCTTTTTTTTTTTTCAATTTTATTGAATCACCATGAGATAGTTACAAGTTTTCATGTTTGGGTTACAATCACACAATGATCAAATACCCATCCCTCCACCAGTGCACATTCCCCACCACCAATCACTTAACCACTTAATCACTTAACTTCCTGTTAGTCGTCGATTTGTTCGAGCGGGTGCCAGTAACGTCTCCATTTCTCCCTGTCACGTGCTAGTGTAGCCCAATAGCATCTGTTCGCTCTGGGAACATGAAGAGCCTCAAACCGATCGTTCATGATCTTGATGAAGAAGTCTGACCATCTGGTAGGTGGGCAGCCATGCGGTCTTTTGACATCCTGTGGGATCCAGTCGGTAACAGCTCTAGTCCAGCAGTCGTCTTTAAATCTTATTACGTGACCAGCCCATCTGATTTTTGACACCTTGGCAAACGAGACAGCGTCCCTGATTCTTGATCGTCGACGGATGTCGGAACTCCGGATTCTTTCTCTCATTTGAGTGAAACGTGATATTCCAAGCATAGCTCTTTCAATTCCTCTTTGGGAGACCCGAATAGCATTCTCATTCTGTTTACATAGGGCCCAGGTCTCTGCGGCATATGTTAATGCAGGAAGAACAGTGGAATCAAAGAGATGTGCCCGGAGCCGGAGGTTCTTCGTCCTCTTAGCTATTTCTTCGACGTTCTTGAAGGCGATCCAAGCTGCTCTCTTCCTCCTGCGCAGCTCGGGTGCCAGGTCATTTGTCATGTTGACTTCTTGACCTAGGTACACATAGCTGTTGTATTCGAAGATGGTCGTTCCGTTGAGAGCGAATGGGGCATCAGGAATGAGGCTGTTTCTCATAAACATTGTCTTCGTAAGATTCAGTTGTAGTCCTACCTTTCCACACTCACGGTCAAAGTCGGCCAGCATTTGTGCAGCTTGGCTGATGTTTGGTGTTATTAAACAATGTCATCAGCAAAGCGGAGGCGGTGTAGTTGCCGACCATCTATCTTCACTCTCATTCCTTCCCATTTCAGTCGCCGCATGATGTTCTTGAGGGTGGCACTGAAGAGTTTCGGTGAAATGGTATCACCCTGCCAAACCCCTCTCTTGACATCAATGATTACTTCTTTGTAGAATGGTGAGATCCTGGTAGTGAATCTGCAGTACAGCTCACGGAGGATCTTGATGTATTGGGCTTAAATGCCCTGATTGGCTAGGGCTTCAATGACCGCTTCCGTCTCAACAGAATCAAAGGCCTTCTTTAAATCAATGAACGTTAAACAGAGCGGCATCTTAAACTCCCGAGAAACCTCAATGAGCTTGGTTATCGTGTGGATATGGTCGATGGTGCTGAATCCTTTTCGGAACCCGGCTTGCTCACATGGTTGTCCTTCATCTAGTGTTCTGCCAATCCTATTTAGGATGACTCGAGTGAACAACTTGTAGATGACAGACAATAGGCAGATCGGGCGATAGTTGCCAATGTCATGGATGTCTGCCTTCTTGAACAGTAGTACGGTCCTGCTGGTTTTCCATTGGGACAGAATCTTGCATTCAGACAGGTAGCGAGTGAAGAGCCGATCCAGTGTATTGATGAGTACTGATGGCAGATTCTTCAGGTGTTCAAGTCTGTCCTTGTCTGGGCTGGGTGCTGTTCGTTTCTTTACTGACGAAATGGCGTGTCAGATTTCGGAAGGGAGAACGTTGGGAACGACATATCCATCCTGTGGAATTTGGTATGTCGGCAAGTGGACATGGCTATCTAAGAGATTTGAGTAGAAGTCATGGATAATCTTCTCCATTGCCATTCTGGAGGATTTGACAGATCCATCAGGACGTCGGAGGGCAGTCATCTTGGTCTTGTAGTTGGCGAAGGAAAGGCAGGCGTTACAAATACTTTTCCTGGCTTCTGCCGCATCTACTAGCACTTCTGCTCTTCTCTCTTTGAGGTCTTCCTTGATCGCATCTCTGCACTGCTTTGCGAGCTTGGACGTTAGCTTGTGGTTGCCTGAGGCATGCACCAAACCATGTTGGCGAATAAGCTCAAGAGTTTTCGAAGACAGGCGTTTTTTTGTGGCTATCTCTCTCTTGGCGTTCCTCGCACATTCATGGAGGTGCTATACCAGTCGATCGTATTCCTCGTCAATGTTGTCAACAATGGCATCTTCCCATGTTGCTGCAATAGTGCCAAAGAGCTCCCAGTTGGTGGTCGTTCTGGGAGTTCTCTTCTTAAACTTTGCAGTCATTTCTCCCCGCTCTGTGAAGTAGAATTTTGCATGAAGGAGATGGTGCAAAATCCCTGGTATACCCCCCCTTTCCCCCCTTCCCCCTGCCTCCTTGGCAGACATGATTCCCCATAATCTCTCTCTACTTTTGGGCATTATGGTTTGCAATACAGACCCTGAGAGGTTATCATTTTTGGTCCTTTATCTACTTTCTGCACACATCTCCCATCCCGACTGATTCCTCCAGCCATCATTTTCTTAGTGATCCCTTCTCTATTCCACCTGCCTTCTCCCCTTTGCTCATGATGCAGGCTTCCAGCTATGGAGCAATCTTCCTGTCCCGTGTATCTACTATCCTTAGGTGTCAGTCTCGTGTTATCTTGTTTTATACTCCACAAATAAGTGCAGTCCTTCTATGTCTGTCCCTCTCTTTCTGACTTATTTCACTTAGCAGGATACTCGCCATGTCTGTCCATTTATAAGCAAAGTTCATGACTTCATCTCTCCATACAGCTGCATAGTATTCCATTGTGTAGATGTACCAAAGTTTCTTTAACCAGTCATCTGTTCTAGGGCACTTTGGCTGTTTCCAGATTTTGGCTATTGTGAACAGTACTGCAATGAACATACAGGTACAGATGTTATTTCTACTGTGCTTTTTTGCATCCTCGGGATATATTCCCAGAAGTGGTATTGCAGGGTCATATTGAAGCTCAATTTCTAGTTTTTGAAGGACTGTCCATATTGTTTTCCAGAAAGGCTGGAGTAGTGGGCATTCCCACCAACAGTGGAAGAGTGTTCCTTTTTCCCCACATCCACTCCAGCACTGATTGCTTTTGTTCTTTTGAATGTGTGCCAGTCTCTGTGGTGTGAGATGATATCTCATTGTTGTTTTGATTTGCATCTCCCTTATGGCTAGCGATGTGGAGCATTTTTTCATGTGCTTTTGGCCATTTGTATTTCTTTTTTGAGGAAACTTCTGTTCATTTTTTCTCCCCATTGTATGACTGAAATCTAATCATGAACAACTTTGTAAGGGTCTAAATCTCACAGTGATTCAATAAAAATGTTTAAAAAAAAAAAGGAAACCAACAGAGGTAAGCTGACAACTGATCTGTTTTTTGGGGGTTTATTCTGTTTATTTTATGGTCTACATCTGGTGGGATCCAGGGGCTACTCCCAGTTTGGTGTTAAAGCAGTTGCTCCCAGCAATACTTGGGGGACTAGGAGATACCAGGGATCAGCCTGGAACTCCTACAGGTAAAGCACACACTCTAGCCCCTTCAGCTATCTCCCCAGCCTGGAGCAATCTATTCTTTTTAAAATAATTTTTTAACTAAAAGAGAGGAGGGGGCCAAAGAGGTAGTACAGCAGCCAGGGTGCTTGCCTTGCACATGGCTAATGCTGGCACTCCATATGGTCACCTGACCATAGAGCCAGGAGTAAGCCCTGAGGTCCACAGTTGTAGTCCCAAAACAAGTGGATACTGGGATTGGGGGGTGGCACAAAGGTTACAAGTGCCTGTTTCGCAAGCATGAGACTATGATTTCGAATCCCAGTCCATACACATGTACCAGCACATGACGCCAGCAACTCTAATGTCTGGGATTCCCCCAGATGCTACAACAGCATGCAGTCATTGATTTTTGGCCAGATGGGTAGATGGGTGCGGACACAACTAAGGTGTGTGACCTCCCCCCCACCCCAGTGGACACCACCACCAAGAAAGCATCAAAATCAAGGATGTGCAGCTCCCCGTCGTCACAATAAGGAGGGGTGGGGATATTCCTGGTAAGAGATATCATTGGAGCTTTATTTTCCACTCGCCTTAAGCACATAATAGACAGTTTACCTCAAAATGAACCAACCCTAAGTCATCCTGTCACCCCTGAACAGCAAAACTGTGCCAGACAGTTTTGACCTACTTCAATCTTACCAAGTAAAAAAATAATTAAGCCCTTTCATTTAAGCTACTGTTTTTTAGTATTCAGTTCCTTACAAAAGAAAGCTTTCGTAACTGATTGATAGACCTGTTCCAACAATTCCAAAGAGGGGGCGAGCAGTCTATAAGGGCACAAATGAAATATCACCTGGCAGTACAGACTAGCTCCAATATCTCAGCTGCCATGGGAAACTCCAAGAGTCAGCATAAGCCTATCAAGTCTGGTGTCTGTATAAAAGAGCACTGACCCCTCCAATTTCAAGTGAGCCTGTCAGTGAACCTCAAAATGCATTCCAAGTTAGCGGCCAGATGATCACACTTTTCAAGTTTTGTAAAGAATAGACCAGAAAAGTTAAAATACCATAGGGTCAAAGATACAGTACAGCAGGTCAGGTGCTTGCCTTGCACACAGCAGATCTGGGTTTGATCTCCAGCACCACATACGGTCCCCTGGGTTCACCAGAAGTGATCCCTAAGCAGAGACCCAGAAGTAAGCCCTGAGGATAGTCGAGTGTGACCCCAAAACAAAAAGGTCAGAACATCATAAACTTCTACAAATGGCCTTGCAAGAGTGCACTCTAACAAAGGGAGGAGAATTTTATTTCTTCGTTGTCCAATCTATCTCTGATAAGTTGTACACAATAGGAAAGAATTTGCACACAAGCAGAAATAAGACAAAGAAAAATAATACCAAGGATGCAAAAAAAATAATAATTTGGAAAATGTAAACTCATCACTTGTTATTGTATTTAGGCTGAATTTCACCCAATACACAGATAGTTTTTAACTTACTCTGAACTTAATATTGGTAACAGTGAAATCAAGCAATAGTTTTTTCTTTAAGTAGACATTCTAAACTGTTTTATATGTGGTACAAGAAAGAAGAAATACATTACACTATCAGTTAGAATAACCATAATCCTTCAATTAGGGGAGAGGATGGGGAGGGACTTGGGACCACACCTGGTGATGCTCAGTGATTGCTCCTGGATCTGCACTTATAATTACTCCTGGTAGTGCTGAGGGGACCATACAGGGATGCCAGGGATCAAACCTGGGTCAGCTGCATGCAAGGCAACCCTACCCATTATACTAAATCCCTGGACCCTAATCCTTCAATTCTTTAGAAAAATTCCCCATGATGATGTAAGAGCTATTTATACACTAGCAATTTAACACCTACCTGACTTGTTAATTGAAAGCTAGTCACTGGCACTTCAAATTTGAACAACTGAATAAACCAGTCTTTAGCAGCTCTAGCATCAATTATATTTCACTGTTCAGATTTCCTGGAAATGTCATGTTTACAATTCTATTCTTTTTTTAAAATTTAAAATTCAAGTTAGTTCCTCATACCGAAATTTATCAAGGTCCCTTTTCTCTGCCTTTATTTAGATATTTACTACAGTAAAACATTGGGTATACTAAACATGTACAATGTGATGAGAGCAATACATATTTTTTTGATTGGCCGTTTTTGTTGGTTGGTTTGGGGGGCAGGCCACACCCAGTGGAGCACAGATGCAACTCCTAGAGGTGAGTGAAGGACCAGGTGATATGGGAATTGAACCCAGGTCTCTGGCGTGCACTCCAATGCTTTAAGCTATATCCCTGCCCCAAAAGAAGAAATACATCTTTTAAGTCTCTTTTAATCCAAGGTTCAACCTCCAACATTTGTTTGTTAAAGAAACCAGAATGTTTGTTCTGTAACTTACCACAAAATGATCAGTAAATATTTTGCTGATCTCATTCTTCTGAGGCAGCTGAATGTATTCCTCTCTTCTCTGTACATGTATAAACTGGTGGGAGGATCTAAAGGCTAGGTCATGGTCAAGTTTACTCTTCTATCAGCAAGGAACCACAATGGTGGGCTGCCTTTCTGTGATGCTAGCAGTTCTTTGTGTTCATGAACTATCTTACAACACTTAAAGCTCCAAATGTGTTGGTTTCCCATACTAAACAATTCTCCAGTTCTCTGTGGACATCAACTAGGTATTCCACAAATCAATTTAATTCTGACAGTACTACCAGTTAATTGCTCAGACCCCACAGGCCACGGACTCAGTCCTATGAGACTACCTCGACTTTTGACATTGAACAAGTGCTTATGACCAAATTATAAATCGAGAGTTCCAATAAACCCCACCTTAAGTTCAATTATTTCTAGAACTGCTCATAGGAGAAAGCAAGGCTGAATTCTTTATTATCACCAGGTTATTATAAAGGATGAAATGCAGAAGCATCCATATGATGGAAAAGACATGCAAGAAAAAGTGAGGTGTTATGTGCAGAGCCCCACGAGGTTAATATCTAAGATAAGAAAGCACTTGTAAATGCGAAAGTACTTGTAAATACTAGCAAGAAAAATTAATCAATCCTATCAAAAAGTGTGGAGAAGAGATAAACAGAAACTTCCTAAAAAAAGACATAAGATAGCCAATAAATACAAGAAAAACATCACTTATCATTAGGGAAATGCATTGAAAAAACAATGGGATATCACTTCCACCAGTGATATTGGCAACTATCAAAAAGAACAAAACAAGTGTTGGTGCGAATGTGAAGAAAAAGAAACTTCCATCCACTACTGATCCCTTTACTAGTGGGAATGTTGAAAGTTTCAATCTTTATGGAAAACAAATTGAACATGTCTCAAAAAAGTAAGAATTGGGGGCTGGAGCGATAGCACAGTGGGTTGGGCGTTTGCCTTGCATGCGGCCAACTCAGGTTAGATTCCCAGCATCCCATATGGTCCCCCTAAGCACCACCAGGAGTAATTCCTGAGTATAGAACCAGGAGTAGCCCCTGTGCATCGCTGGGTGTGACCCAAAAAGAAAAAAAAAAAAAAAGTAAGAATTGATCTTCCATATGATCCGGCAATTCCACTTCTGGTATCTGTTCCAAGAATCCAAAAACTCTTAAATTTAGGGAAAAGAAGATGAAATCATGCAATTCGCTGCTACATGGATGGAACTAGAGAAGATCCTGCTGGGGGAAGTCAGCCAGAGGAGACAACCAGAGAGATACAGAATGATCTCTCTCACATGTCGGATATAATGAAGCATAGTGGTGGCTGGAGAAATCTTACAGTGAGTAAGATTCTTGCTTGGGACCCAGGTTCAATCCTCAGCACCAAATGTGGTTCTCCTTGCACTGCCAAGAGTGATTCCTGAGTGGCCCCAAAATAAAATAAATAGATAGATAGTGGGAGAATAATAAATGAGCTTACCATGGCAGTGGGATGCGTGGAGGAAGAGGTGTTGAGATGGGGAGAGAGGGTGCACCCCTAAGACAATAGTAGAGAGAAACAGGCACCTTTGGTTGGGATATGCAGTGTTGGAGTGTTGGTTGTAGTTTGGTGGGGTTTGGTGTTTATTTTTTTTAATTTAGTCACTCCTATATTTGATTGGGTTTGTTTATTTTTTAATTTAGTCACTGCAAAATTAAAAAGTTATTCATGATTGAGTTTCAGACAAACACTCTTTCAACACCGATGCCTTCACCAGCAGGAATGTTGTATTTTGAACCCCTATCATTGATAGTGTTGTAAACTGCAAACGACAATAACTGAAATTAAAACATAATAATTTAAAAGAGGTATCTCTTCATAATTCTCTAATGGTGATCAATTTGTAGCTTTCATTTTTAATATTATTTTCACAGATTCAAGCACATTTCACATTCTATAATCCACTTCCGTTGTTATTCTCATTAGTGAGCATTGTTTCTCATCTTTGGTCAGTGAGAGACTCTTCGGAATAACTCCTGAATCCTTCTAATGTGTGATCCCCTCTGTGATCTTTGTTTCTTTTGTTTTGCTTGTTTGCTTGTTGTTTTTAGGTTATACCAGTTGCTGCTTAGGGGCAACTCCTAATTTAGTGCTTGGGGTTCACTCCTGTAAGTTCTGGGGACCACGTGGTGTCAGGGATGGAATGGGGCTCCCGCAGGTAAAGCCTGTGCTCTAGTGTTTTGGGCCACCTCACTTACCACTTCACTGGTCTTTGATAGTTGTTACTTTGCTATCTAAACCATGTTTCAGAATCAAATAGAAAATTTCCTAGAACAGTCACATCCTCAGGGAGATTTCATTTCTTTTAGCAATAAATGGTAACTACATTTCATGATCTGAGAGTAACCTCTTTTGATTTATTCACTTATCAAAAATTTTGAGTAGTTAATATGCTAAGTCAATCACTATATTTGTATTTGAAGACACAAAGATATAAAGAGGGTCGAAGAGATAGTACAGTGGGTAGGGTAATTGCCTTGTACACATGTCTGACTCATGTTTAGTCCCTGGCACCCCACATGGTGCCCCAAGTCCACCAGGAGTGATCCCTGAGCTCAAAGCCAATAGTAAGCCCTGAACACTGCTGGGTGTGGCGCAAAATAAAAAAAAAAGAAGAAAGATATAACAAATTCACAGAGCTCGAAAATGAGGGTCAGATCCTTAACAGAAAACCAAGAAATGCAGAACAAAACAAGGAAGTTATAGGTAAAATAATCTATTTGAAATAAACTTACCTGCTAGGTAATGTGCTCTGAACTAAAGAGTACTCTTTAGAAAGAAATATGGGAGAGATCTGAATCACAGTGATATAGCTAAAGATTCAAAGTACTACATTTATATTTTAACCAAGAAAACAAATGGAATTAGTTTCCATATCTATCTGCACCCTTACTTATGAATGTCAATCAAAACCAGGGAGGAAGAAATCAGGCTTACTGGTCAAATGTATAGATTGGTGTTTCCCCAAGTGGGCAATTCTGCCCCCGGAGGATGCTATAACCATCCAAAGGGGATGGTAAATGCCTTAGGGGCAATTGAGCAGCACTTTATTCTCTTCAAGAAAGTAGATTTCCTTCTAAGTGATTTTATTTTTTGAAAGAAAAGGCTGGTAGGACATACAAGTTTGAAAACCTCTGGTACCTAAGTACACAGGTGATAGATGATTCACTCAGAGAACATTAAGTCTTTGCCCTTTTCCAGCACTATTCTCACCATAGTATTACTTACATTTAATACCATACTATTTCAAAATTTAAAGTTTGAAACCATAAAGTTTAAAGTGAAAACATTTCTAGGTCAGTCAAAAAATGTTTTGAGGGGCTGAAGCAATAGTTTGCCTTGCATGCGGCCGACCCAAGTTTGATTCCCAGCATCTCATATGCCATATGGTTCCCTGAGCACCGCCAGGAGTAATTCCTGAGTGCAAAGCCAGGAGTAACCCTTGTGCATTGCCAGGTGTGACCCAAAAAGGAAAGGAAAAAAAACATTTTAAGGGACAGAGACAGCTCAGTGGTCTGGCACACACTCTTTGCATGTCAGAAGCCTAGGTTCAATCCCCAATGCAATATAGGACCTAAGCAATGTCAGAAGGGACATCTCAGGAGGACCACCAGGTGAGATCCACAGATAAACAAAAGTATCAAAATTTTTTATTGTTTTCCATTCAATAACACTCTATGCCCAACTAGAAATTCGTTACAAAGCTATTTAACCAGGGTCCTTTTTCTACTTACAAAACTTCCCCCTTTTTTGAACTTTTCTTCTAGTTTCTACAAATCACAACTTAATCAAGGAACTCCATTTGAACCAATGAAGAGGGGAACAGAAAAGGGGAAAGGACAATGCATACTGTTTCTATTTTAGGAGAACTTTTTAAAAATGTATTAGTATTCTGTCTTTACAGAAGAAAAAAAAAGTAAATATAAGCTGTTTGAATATGCTACATGCTGCACATAGATTAGCACTGCACTGCACTGTACTGTTCTCCCGTTGTTCATCGATTTGCTCGAGTGGGTACCAGTAACATCACGATGATCCTGTTGTTCGTCGATTGCCTCAAGCAGGCACCAGTAACATCTCCTTCACTCTAGCCCTGAGATTTCAAAAAGTGCCATATTCAAGGCTCTTTCAGGGTTAGGAGAATGAGGTCCATCATTGTTACTGGTATTTGGCATATTGGGTACACCACAGGGAGTTTGCCAGACTCTGCCGTGTGCAGGTTACATTTGGTAGCCTGCCAAGTTGTCCAAAGTAAGAATGAGATAATAAGATGTTGCACGGCGCGAATGTGGCTGCAAGCTTCCAGGGGCTGAGTTTTATAGTCTCTGGGTCTTGGCCGTTGATGGGATTACACGACATCGGGGGGCAGTTGGTGGGTGTGACCCCTGCCTACTGGAAGATGGAGGATCTGAGTGGAGGATGCTCAGCCTCGATCCGAGCAAGCTTGGAGATCTCAGCCCTGGGACCCGCATACCTTTGTTCCTCTGCCAGTACCTTCATGTGTGTGGAGAGTGGTCTCAGCATGATTGTGGCTGGTTCTGGAGGTCTTTGGCTGCCGGGCTCTGCTCAGGGCGGGGAGGGAAACTCAACCCACCCCCCTCCAAGGGGCACCGGCGAGGACAGTCAGGCACTGGGGCAGGAGACTCTGCCCTGTTCTCTTCCAAGAGCTGGGTTTTATAGTCTCTGAGTCTTGGCCAATGATGGGATTACACAGCGCTGGCGGGCAGTTGGTGGGTGAGATCCCTGCCTACTAAAATATGGAGGATCTGGGTGGCAGATGCTCAGCCCCGATCCAAGCAGGCTTGGAGATCTCAGCCCCGGGAACCCACATGCCTTTGCTCCTCTGCCAGTACCTTCATGCGTGTGGAGAGTGGTCTCAGTATGGTTGTAGCTGGTTTTGGAGGTCTTCAGCTGCCAGGGCTCTGCTCGGGGCAGGGAGGGAAACTCAACCTGCCCCCCTCCAAGGGGTCCTGGCAAGGACAGCCAGGCACGGGGGCAGAAGATTCTGCGCTGTTTACCAGTAACATCTCACAACAAATTGTGAGACTTGTTGTTACTGTTTTTGGCATATCGAATACCTCACGGGTAGCTTGCCAGGCTATACTGTTTGGGCCAGATACTCTCAGTAGCTTGCTGGGCTCTCTGAGAGGGGCAAAGGAATCGAACTTGGGTCAGCCACATGCAAAGCAAACGCCCTACCCGCTGTGCTATCACTCCAGCCCGCTCATAGATTACAAAAACAAAATACTGTAATGGAAAACAATGACAACACTTACCGCTCAGCACTGAAGGCTGACTCCGTGTCAATGTACACAACAGCTCCATCTAATCCTCCTAGGGTGGTGGGTAATGTAGCCAAAACACTCATCATCATACAAAACTGGGTTTTTCCACAACCTGGAGGACCTGTAATCTACATAAAAAGACAAAGTTACTTGTATAAACACAAGCTGGTCAAAGCAAAATCCCTTTAAAAACTTGCCACACCATCCAAGGAACCTGTGTTTCCAGGAAAATTAATCCCTTTGTATGCAGAACTTGAACCTACATTAACTGATTCCTATATATGTGGACTGGTACTATTTCTATACCATCCTCAGGAGAAAGGAGAAAAACTCAAATCTGTAGTTCAGATGAAAAACTTAGGTTTAAGAAGGATAAAGGATTCATTTATACAGTCACAACTTGGAGTTCTATACCTTCTTTTTATTAAAAACATTTATAGTAGGAGTCCAGTGGGTAAGACTCTTGACCTCTGGTTCAATCCTGGGTACCTTATACAGTCCCTCAAACCCTGGCAGGAGTAAGCCCTAAGCACAGTGGGATGTGGCAAAAATATTATAGCACAGTCTTGAAATATTTAAGAGTTTTTAATAATTGGTTTATTGTTTACTATAAATAGATTTTTAGAACAATTAGGTATTGGTCCTATTGAAGGCTACATTAATCTTTATCTTAAAAGTACAGTACTTCAGGGTAAAGGAATTAATGTTTATTATTTATTTTCAAGTAGTTCAATATAAAAAGGTGCAAGTTTGTGCAGAAAGAAATAAAGCAAATATAACAAGATTTAATAAATGTTGAATTTAGGAGATATATACTTTGGTGTATGTTTTAAATTTTTATTTGGTTGAAAGCTATTCTGAGAATATAAAATTTGAAATCAAGAGAGTCCAGATGGAAGATCTGTAATCTAAATAAAAAGACAAAGTTACTTGTATAAACACAAACTGGTTAAAGCAAAATCCCTTGCATATTTAGATCCAACTGAAAATAAAGCTTTTAAAAATTGATTCTAAAATATGTAAAATAGTCACTATAAATATAGACTATTTGTCACATTCACTATAGTATCCAAAATTTTAACACTATCCCTCTTGTTAGAATAACATCAATGATAATTGATATTATTCAATTATCATTCATGGCCGCACAACATCTTACTATCTCATTCCTACTTTGGACAAACTGGCAGGCTACGGAATGTAACCTGCCCACACGGCAGAGTCTGGCAAACTCCCCGTGGCGTACCCAATATGCCAAATACCAGTAACAATGATGGGTCTCATTCTCCTAACCCTGAAAGAGCCTTGACTATGGCACTTTTTTAAAAATCTCAAGGCTAGGAAGAAGGAGACGTTACTGGGGCCTGCTCGAGGCAATGGACGAACAACAGGATGGTCGTGATCGTGATCATGATCCCTCTTGTTAGAATAACATCAGTGATAATGTTTATAGTGGGAAGAAGAGAAAATAATAGAAGAAAGGAGAGGAAAAGATCTCAGGTAGAGGTAGGAAAAAATTTTAGCTAAGGCTGAGACATACTATAGATATGAAGACAGAATCTCAGATATACCACAGAGTAGGATAAATGTAAGAGAGAATCTGACTCTAAATTATTTATGTTTGTAATTCTCAGAGTGAGTATTTAATTCATCTGGCAAGTTATAAATATGATTCAAGATATGCCTGAGATTTTATACTTCTAACAACTTTTTTTATGGCTTCTTTTGTTTTGGGGACTTTTATTGTTGTTATTGTTACTGTTGTGGTTATTGTAGTTACTGCTGTTGAACCACACCTGACAGTGCTCAGAGCTTACTCCTGGCTCTGCACTCAGGGATCGCTCTTAGCAGACACAGGAACCACATGGGGTGCCAAGGATCGAACCCAGGTGGGCCTTGCGTGCCCTTCTTGCTATACAAGCTCTCTGGCTCCATATTTCTAACAACTTCTGCATGATTCGATGCTGCTCTATATTTTGAAAACCAGTTTCAGAATTCAAACTAAAGGCAAACTTCATTTATCAAAGCTCACTATTAAAAAACCTATGACTCACAAATTAGACACGATATGCTACATCTGAAACTTAGATTTTATAGTGCAATGTTATGTCGGCTTTTAAAAAAAGAAATTGTTCTGTTTATATTCTATAAAACAGTAATTTCAATCTTAAAGATAAATAATTGCCTCTGCCAACAGTTTGTCGGATCATAAATTGTCAGTGAAAAAAGAAAAGAGGTCTCCAAACTACTTTGGTTATATACTCTGACAAAAAGGCCAAAACAGTTGAATATTATCCTCAAGTATATATAATTTGTTACCTCGAATATATGTAATTTGTTACATACATACTCTTTTATTGACAGACTCAAAGAGTATGACATATAAAGTAGGAATTAAAATTTTAAAAAAACAGAAGCACTTTAAAATACTTAGCGCCTGGAAGATAGCTCAAGTGCCTGGAGCAAAAGCCCCAGTTTCAAACCACAGAAACTTGTGATTTCCCAAGCAACACTAGGTACCAAAAACCAATCCAGGAGTGACCCCCAAGCACAGATGAATGTGGCCCAAAAGCAAAAAAAAAAAAAATCAAAAGAATTACATACAAATCTATTACTTGTACAGATATTTTTACTCCTAAAAATGTTTTGACTTGTTCAATGGAACAATGACAATAATGAAAATAACAAGTAAAATTAAATAATTTTGAAACACTGCTTTAAATACTTTGTAATTCAGTAACTAAAATGCTAGGTTCTTAATGCCATTTATTTCATAATTATAATGGCTTTACACTAAGAAAGGTATTTGTGCAAAAACACAAGGGCTGAAATTAAACAAATGTATCATCTGCTGAACTTACAAATCTACTATTTTTTTCATTACCTTTCATCAATTGTAAGTTTTTGTTGAACTCTGGTTAAAAACATTTTATTTCCCTTGTGTCAATCAATTGTTCTTGCAAAGAATACCTTTCTAAAAATACAAGTTAATTATTTTAGAAATCAACTAACTACTTGAAAGATCTTTCAACACTAAAAATATTTGCAATAATGTAAAATATTGCTACAGGTTTTTTAAAAGTGCATTTAGCAAACTTTCCATAAGACACACATCACCGAGAATAAAAGCCACATGATAGGGGCCAGGGATGGCTCAAAGAGCAAGTGCTCTTGTTCACAACAGCCAAAATCTGGAAACAACCAAAGTGCCCTAGAACAGATGACTGGTTAAAGAAACTTTGGTACATCTACACAATGGAATACTATGCAGCTGTCCGGAGAGATGAAGTCATGAACTTTGCTTATAAATGGATAGACATGGAGAATATCCTGCTAAGGGAAATGAGTCAGAAAGAGAGGGACAGACATAGAAGGACTGCACTCATTTGTGAAGTATAAAACAACTTAATATGAGGCTGACACCTAAGGATAGTAGATACATGGGACAGGAAGATTGCTCCATAGCTGGAAGCCTGCATCATGAGCAAAGGGGAGAAGGCAGGTGGAATAGAGAAGGGATCACTAAGAAAATGATGGCTGGAGGAATCAGTCGGGATGGGAAATGTGTGCAGAAAGTAGATAAAGGACCAAAAATGATAACCTCTCAGGGTCTGTATTGCAAACCATAATGCCCAAAAGTAGAGAGAGATTATGGGGAATATTGTTTGCCATGGAGGCACAGGGAGGGTGGAAAAGGGGGGGGGGAGTATACCGGGGATATTGGTGGTGGGGAATGTGCACTGGTGGAGGGATGGGTGTTTGATCATTGTGTGATTGTAACCCAAACATGAAAGCTTGTAACTATCTCATGGTGATTCAATAAAATTTAAAAAAAAAAAAATAGCAAGTGCTCATGCTTTGTATTCTGGAAGCCCAAGTTCAATCCTCAGCACCACATTGTCCCCCAAATACAAGTAAGAGTGACCTAACTCCCAAGCACCAACTCAAGTGTGACGCAAAAACCAAAACCAAGAAAACTACACGGTAAAAGAGACACAGTTGCAGAGATTTTTATAAAACATTCCCTGTGTATTAATCTCTATCCTTAAGAAGACAGTTAAGGGCCCAGAGATGTGCCGTTGCAGACATGAAGATACAGGTTCATCTGTGTCTCTGTTGTTCATCTGACCCCATGTTGTCGAGTGTGATCCAGATGGCACTGCCACTGCGATCCCCAAAACGAAGAGTGTAAAGTCTCCAGTGCTCTGCGACCATGTATGCACACACAGCACCAAATGTGCAACACCCAGAATCAACAACAAAAGAGAATGACAGTTCTCTACAGTATTTCCATGCTTTCTCACACACTCTAACACTTTATTTTGAGGAGAATTTGCACATGCTTGATGGGTTGCTTGTTTTCCAACCTGTTATATAACTGTACATAGCTACTGTTATATAGCCACTTGTCACTTTAAATTCAATATACCTTGTCTTTTCATTTAGAAAAAAATTACCTAGGGGGCTGGAGCGATAGCACAGCGGGTAGGGCGTTTGCCTTGCACACGGCCAACATGGCCGACCCGAGTTCGATTCCTCCGCCCCTCTCGGAGAGCCCAGCAAGCTACCGAGAGTATTCAATATGCCAGACACAGTAACAACAAAGTCTCCAATGGAGACGTTACTGGGCCCGCGCGAGCAAATCGATGATCAACGGGAGGGCCTTTACCTAGGGGGTATGGTGCCACCAGCAGGTGAACCTGAGGGGCAAATGCACCAGCAGCCTGATGGTGCCTTCAGACTTCCAGATACCCCAAAATTGCTGTTGTGCCTTTGGCCAGACCTCAACAACTTGGGGCCAAGTTTACTAAGAAATTAAACCGCCAAAAATTAGGTATGTGGGAGCCATACCTACAAACCAACTCCGGCTCAGCTATATAAGCTCACTTATTGGCCTTATTTCAGAGACCATAAATCTTGAAAGAGATCAAAAGACACAGAGCCTGTAGCACGGAGGTAGGTGAGAATCTGTGACTGAGATCTCCAGGCCTGCTTGGATCAGGACTGGGCCTCCTTCCCCCAGCTCCCCAGTTTTCCAATAGCTTGGCAGTCACACCCACAAACCGGCCCTAGCGTCATGTAATCTCATCAACGGCCAAGACCCAGAGACTGTAAACTAAAGCTCCCGAAAGAGAGCACCACAGAATCTCCTGACCCTGTGACAGGCTGTCCTCACTGGGGTACCTCAGAGGGGGGCAGGTTGTGTCGCCCTCCCCGCCCCGGCAGCCAAAAACCTCCAGACCCCAACCACCACCATGTTCAAGACCACTCTCCACACGCTCAGAAGGGAACAAACCTCACCCAAGACGGGATGAACCTCACTGGAGAGCGGTCCAGCCAGAAAACCCGGATACGCAGGAACCCATGACTGAGATCTCTAAGTCCACTTGGATTGGGACTGGGCCTCCTCCCCCCCAATCCCCCAGTTTTTCTTGGCAGTCACACCCACAAAACACCCCCCCCCCCCGCCCCCGGCACCATGTAATCTCATCAATGGCCAAGGCCCAGAGACTATAAACTAAAGCTTCCAGAAGATAATGACACAGAATATCCGGGACATTATATTCTATCCATAAAAAGCAATACAAAACAAATCATCTACATTGCCTTTTCAGCAGGTTTGAGTAGTGGTGGGACTGGTGTGAAAATATCTAATGTAACCAAAGTAGAGAGAGAGTATGGGGGAAATTGTCTGCCACATAGGCAGGGGAAAGGTTGGAACAGTGGTGGGGAAAGGGGAATACTAGGATTTTGGTGGTGGAAAATGAGCACTGGTGAAGGGATAGGTATTTGATGACTGTAGGGCCAAAGCTCAAACATGAAAGCTGTGTACCTGTTTCTCACAGTGAATAAAAAAAGGGGGTGGGGGGGAGATAATAATAAAATAATAAAATAAAATTAAAATTCTAAAAAAAAAAAAAGAAAAGTAATGTGGAGTTCATGCCCAATTCAATCAGCTTAATCAATGGCTGAATAAACAGCAGTACTCCTACATTAAAAATAAATAAATAAATAAAATTACCTGTCTTTCAGTTCAACAAATCTTCTAGAACCATAAAAAGGGTTTTATAACCAACTCTTAGGTGACCACAGACACTCTCGATGAGGCTTTTATGGCACTCTTCTCTCAATGTCATCACTGTCACTGTCACTGTCCTCCCGTTGTTCATCGATTTGCTCGAGCGGGCCCAGTAACATCTCCATTGTGACAATTGTTACTGTGTTTTGCATATGGAATATGTCATGGATAGCTTGCCAGGCTTTGCCATGCGGGCGAGATACTCTTGGTAGCTTCTTGGGATCTCCGAGAGGGGCGGAGGAATCAAACTCAGGTCGGCCATGTTGGCTGTGTACAAGGCAAACACCCTACCCTCTGTGCCTATCACTCCAGCCCCTCAATATCATGTTACTAAAATTATATACTTCACCAATCAGATTTTTTAGGGGGTAGAAGAGGGGAGATACAGTGATTGAACCCAGGGCTTCATATACTCAAGTCAGGCCTACCAATCAGATTTTTAATTAAATTTTACAATATACTAAATCATTCCTCACACAAATATGACATCAACTTCTGTTTGCTACCGACAGACTGTCTAGGGATGAGGCAACAGAAAAGTTGTAAGAAATTGATTGGGTATCACATCAAACAGTGCTCCTGACTCTGTGCTCAGCGAGAGCTCCTGGCAGAGCATGGGTGTATGGGTGCCAGGGACCCAATAGAAACCGGCAGCACACAATGCAAGCCCCTCAACCCCACACTATCTCTCCAGCCTAAGTTGGAAGAACTTTACAGGAGATATCCTAGATTTTGTATAACCAAGCTTACTATTATTACAATAATACACTACACTACACTATTCTATCACAATCTATCCTCTAGCCTCTCTCTACCCATTCGTAAATTAAATAAACTTTGGCATTTTTTAAAAAATTTTATGAGATTAATACCCAAGAATAGCCGACATCAGTACCAGGAGGATTCCTCCATGGCTTAGAGGCCAGCCGGGCACTCTAGGGGAAAGGGCAGTTCAGATAGAGAAGGGAGCACCAAATAAAGGGTGTTTGGAGGATCCTCCCAGGAGGGGAGATGCATGTCGAAAGTAGACTATGGACTGAACAGGTTTGCCACTCAATGCCTCTTTTGCAGACCACAACACCCAAAAGGAGAGAGAGAACACAGGGGATTGCCCTGCCACAGAGGCAGGGGGGATGGGGGGATGGGGGTGGGGGGGATATTATCCATGGTGGTAGAAAATGGGCACTGGTGGAGGAATGGGTATCTGATCATTGTATAATCAAACCCAAGCACAAAAAATTGTAAATCTACAACTGTACCTCATGGTGTTTCAATAATAAAAAAAAAAATTTTTAAATTTAAAAAAAAACTCTATAAAGGAAATAAATATAGGGCCTAAGGGACAAACTGATTGGACGTTGAGGTGATAATGCTAAATGAAAGAAATCAGAACATGAAAGAAAACCATCTTCCTTCCTCTTTTAAAATGTGTCAGGTCTCTATCATAGAGTTGTTTTTACCTACCTAATAAAAAGAAAAGGGAAAAGAAACCAGAAGAAAAATTCTGTTTTATAATTCTACCAATTTATGATTGTCAAATTTCACTACTCCCTCATTGCTCAAAGCTCTTTCCCATAGAAACAATAAAACAGACCTCAGGGTTTCCTCTCTCTACCACCTCAGACCTCTTGCCACCTTCTGTTACCCATCTCTAAAAAAAAAAAAAAAAAAAAAAAAAAAATTTATTGAGGGGCTGGAGTGACAGCACAGCAGGTAGGGCGTTTGCCTTGCACGCAGTCAATCCAGGTTCTATTCCCAGCATCCCATATGGTCCCCTGAGCACCGCCAGGTGTAATTCCTGAGTGCAGAGCCAGGAGTGACCCTTATGCATTGCCAGATGTGACCCAAAAAGCAAAAAAAAAAAAAGTATTGAAAACATCTATATGAACAAACTAGAGATTTAAAATCAAACATCAGGCCTAAGAGACAGTATAGCAGGTAGGATGCTTGCTTTGCATAGGGCTGACCTAGGTTTGATCCCTGGCACCCCATATAATCCCCAAAATCCCACCAGGAGTGATTCCTGTGTAAGCCAGGAGTAAACGCTGAGCATAGTTGGATGTAACCCAAAGACAAAATGAACAACAACTGGAAACATTAAAATCAAAAGCCAAGATATCAAGCCCCACATCTCCTGAACCTCTGCTTGCTCCCCCACTCTCTCAGGTGACATCTTTCGGACCCTTTTGGAACTGGAGGATTCCTCACCCTTTTGACTAGGTCCAAACAGCCGCCACACCTGACATCCTCTAAATAAATGGGTCCAACTCCACATCTCCTAAAGCATGCAGCCACATACATGGCTCCTGACACCTCCACTCATCAAAGCTCACTCTGCTCACAGTTATACTTCCTGGTGTTGGGTGAAAAGAGGCAGGGCAGGAAAAGAACAACCCCCAGCCTGTTCCCTCAGAGACTCCCAGGGGGACTAACCACAAAGATTCAGCGTTAGCATAGCAGGAGGACTGCTGAACCAACAGGAAAGACAGCATAAAAGCCCATCATGTTCAGTGAGCAAAAGCTGTAACTCAGAAGCTCAACCAACACCAACCACCTCTGTAAATCCTCAGAGAATGGCTTTTGGAACATCGTTGCAACAATTTTCAGTGTGCTCAAAGAAGCAATGGCACAGATAACAAAGCACAAGAAAGTATAAGAACAGAAAGGAGAAAACTACAAGCTGAAATAATAGAAACAAAAAGCATGGTAGGTGATACAAAATAATAATAATAATAAAACTCAGCAGAAGGTCTGAGCAGCAGAATAACAGTTGCTGAGAAAAAGATCAAGGAGCTCCAAGACGAGATGTGAGAAATCCCTAAAAAACAAAAGAAGTCTGAAAAGAAATGAAGAGCATATGTGATGAAATCAAAAGAAACAATGTAAGAATGATCAGAATCCCTGAAGAAGAGAGAGGAGAATTCAACAAAGAATCAATAGTTAAAGAAATCACAGTTAAGAATTTCCCAGAGTTGAGGAAAATAGGCACCTAGATCTAAGAGGTCCTAAGGGTCCCAGAGAAAATAGACTCAGAAAATAGCACTGTAGCACTGTCCTCCCCCCGTTGTTCATTGATTTGCTTGAGCGGGCCCATTAACGTCTCCATTGTGAGACTTGTTAGTGTTTTTGGCATATTGAATATATCACGGGGAGCTTGCCAGGCTTTGCCGTGCAGGCCAGATACTCTCGGTAGCTTGCCGGGCTCTCCGAAAGGGGTGCAGGAATCAAACTTGAGTCGGCGGTGTCGGCGGGGTCGGCAGGGTAGGCTATGTGCAAGGCAAATGCCCTACCCACTGTACTATCGCTCCAGATAGAAAATACCTAAGACAAATTGTACTCAGAATTTAAAAAGGCAAAGATAGAATTTTTAAAGCAGCAAAAGCAAAAAAAAGAACTTACATACAAAAAAATGGCACAAGATTTGCAGCAGATTTATCAAATGAGATCCTATGAGCCAGAAGAGAATGGAAGAACACAGTACAAAAACTCAATGAAATGAACACCTCACTAAGAATACTCTCTCCAGCTAGATTATCACACCGATTCAAAGGAATAATAGAGTATCAAGGACAGGCATCAGCTAAGAGAATTCATGCCTCAAACCAGTTTTGCAAGTGTAAAGGGAGCTTCTTTAAAGATAAAGACAAGGAGTTGGAGAGAATATTGTGGGTAAGGCACTTACTTACCTTGTATGAGGCCAACCCAGGTTCAATGGCTGGCACCCCACCTGATCCCCTGAACCCCACCAGGAATAAGCCCTAAACACTGTTATGTGTGGCTCAAGAAAACAAAAAAAATGAATAAAATTTTATAATTAAAAACATAAAGACAAGACAAACGTCCCAGCACTTGGCATTGAGTATGGCACTCACCCATGGAATGCCCTCTACTAGATTAATAAAGGTTTGTTTACTCCTAGCTTGCAAGAGATTTTATACATTTTCAATAACAAATTAACCTTTCATTTATATTGATATGTCTATGTCTGATCAGATGTTTTGTTTTAACATCTATACAGATTTTTATTACAACCCTTATTAATCAGATACTTATGCAGTATCTATAACGTAATATTTTTTAAATAAAGTTCTTCTTAGGATAAAATTGACTTTTAAACTTTCATAAGCCTAATTAGATTTTCCCCCCTTAAAATTTTCTTAATTCTCTTCACTTGTACTAAATACACAATGAAATGCTAAATGGTCATAAGAAATGCTGAGATCATGCAGTTTGCAGCAACTTGGTTGGTTGGTTGGTTGGTTGGTTGGTTGGTTTTTTGAGCCACACATGACAGGTGTTCAGGACTTACTGCTGACTCAGGGATCATGCCTCCCAATGCTCAGGGGGACATCTGCAATGCCAGGGATAGAACTGGATAAAACTACCACAGGGACGGCAAGCACCTTAACCCTTATGCTATCTCTCTGGCCTACTTTGCAGCAACTTGGATGGAATTGGAAGGTATCATACTAAGCCAAATAAGCCAGAAGGAGCTGGACAAATATGAGATGTTTTCACTCACCCAGTACATAGAGAAATAAGACAAGAGCATCTAATTATAACTAACCCCTGGCTCTGTATTACAGAACTGAGAATACCAACAATGAGGAGAAGTAGGTGAGGAGGAATGCTGAGGTTGGCTGGAGAGAGTAAAAGACATTCATGAAGGGTCCTGGCCATTTCAGTGATGGTGAGATAAACACTAACACTATTGTGTCTTTGTAACTTAAACTATAATAAAAATAAGTAAATAAAAAGATTTCAGGGGATTGAGGCCAGAGAGATAGCTCAATGGGTTGAGTGCATGCTTTGTATGCAGGAAGCCCAAATTTGATTCCCAGCACCTTTTGGTTCAGGTACCACTAGTAGTGTTCCTGAGCATCACTATGAGAGGCCTGAAAACCCCACACACAGGAAGAGATTTCTGGGGGTAGAGAAATAACTCAAGGAACACAACACATGGTTTGCATGAACACATGCAGGAAACCCAGGTTGGATTCCCTGGACACGTGGTCCCCTGAGCAACTCCAGGAGTGACCCCTGAGCACTGAGCTGGGAATAACCCTTGGGCACTGCTATGTAAGGACCAAAAATAAACAAATAAAAATTTCTGGTCTGTGCCAGGTATTTTTTATCTTTGCATCAAAAGTTGGATGATAACAGCAGGTATGAGCCGCGAGTGTGGGGGCGACTAGAACCTCATGGGAAGGGGGGCGTTTCGCTCCGCCCTTCACGCCCTACCGAGGCCACCAGTTGCCCCCCGCGAGCGGCTCTCCAGCACGGCCACGACTCCAGAACACAGAAACCAATTTCTTAACTATCTGACTTTCAGTAGAAATACTTCCAGGGTCAATAGGTAAAAGAGCAGAAACCCAAAACCAACATTTAATTCTTGAACCCAGCCGTAGAAAGCAAATCACTTCACAATGCTTTTTCAGCATGTCTGATTTGGGGGGGGGGGTAAACTCTAAATAATAGTGGTGAATCTTTTATTGAAACAATGAATCTAATCAAAGAAGATAGAGTGTTAACTAGAATTCATCTGCCTCACAGGGACGGGGAGGGGTGGGGGGTGGGGTTTTATTGGGGTTCTTCATGGGAAAAAATAAGTATTGGTAAAGGGAAATGTGTTTGATATTTGCATGACTGAGACATAAACCTGAAAGCTTTGTAACCTTTCCCACAGTGATTCAATAAATAAATAAAAAAAAAAATTTAAAAAAAAAAAAAAAGTTGGATGATAATCAAACTATAGGAACTATTTTGGAAATCTTTAGCAATCTCAATTTCTCTTTAAAAATGTTATCCCTTACTTTCTATCTTCTAAAAAAATAAATAAATAGTGCTATTAAGCCAGAGAGATAGTACTGAGGTTAAGGCACATGCCTTGCATGCAGTCAACCCTACTTGATCCATGGCACCACTGGGAGTAACACCCCAGCACAGAGCAAGAGTAACCCCTCTGAGCACCACTGGGTGTGGTAAAAAAAATTAAAAGTAGTGTTACATGCAATTTTTATGGGCTGGCTACAGTTACATTTCATTATTTTTTTTCAGGTTTATTTAGCGGCTTGAAACATTTCAACATTAATAATTTTTAACTTCAGAAAGTTTAGCTCTGAACGCTAGCAGCCAAACCACAAAATTTCAAGTTGTGTTCAGTTCCCAGGTTCAACTCCAATGGTGGTAAGAAAGAGAGAATATGCCAAACCAGAATAGTCTGAGTTATTTGCTTCTTGGAAACTCAGAGTGATACCACATTTTGCACAGAGACAACCCCAGTAAGATACAATCTATTTCATACAGTCAGAGCTGGAGTTTCAACATCTCTGCCTGAGAAACTGAAAAAGAAGTGAAAGAAAATAACCAGAAATGATGATCACTGGAATACTAACAAGGAAGAAAAGATTAATAATTGGTTTAAAGAAGAAAGAGAATTATTCCCAAGGAAAGAAAGTCTAATGATTTTATGAAAGTGAAAAGTGAACCTTAGACTTTTAATCTTAACATGGTAGAGATGAATGTGTAGCCTGGATTTATTAAGACCCAAAACCAGGGTTTGAGAGACAGTATGGGGGGAAGGCATTTGCCTTGCATGGAGCCAACCCAGGTTTGATCCGAAGCACCATGTGTGGCTGAGTATTGCCAGGAGAGATCCCTAAGGAATGGCCCAAAAATAAAACCAAATAACAATGACCAACCACCATTACCAAATTAACTACCCCACATTCGCAATGAGAGCAACAAGAAAGGACATGTCAATACTTTGCTGAGGGAAGCCAGAGCCATAGTCCAACAGGGAGGGCATTTGCCTTGTTCACAGTCAACCGGGCTGGATCCTTGGCATTCCACATGGTCCCCCAAGAACCGCCAGGAGTGATTTCTGAGTGCAGAGCCAGGAGTAAAACTCCAGCATTGCTGAGTGTGGCCAAAAAGAAAAATAATTTGCCAAGGGGCTAGAAAGATTACTCAAAGGGCTGAGCACATGCTTCCCAGGTGGGGAGCCTGAGTTTGATCCCCGTGCACTGGCAGGAGTAGCACCCAAACACAGTGAGTGAGGCCCAAACAACAAAAACCAACGAAAAAATAATTTGCTGAAGGACAGTCGGGTTATCTGTGAAGAGATCATGTAAAAACTGAGCTAACATTATAAATCTACTTCCCTTCATTTACTCACAACTGTGTAGAAATATGATTAGGTCTTCAGACCTACAGAATTCCTTTTAAAAAAAAATCACCAAGTGCAGGCGATGACTCTATGGTAAAAGCATCTGCCTTGCAAGTGTGAGGCCATGAATCAGGTCCCCAGAGATGCCCACATGTGCCAAGTGTGGTCCCTGCAGCTCTGCTGTGCAGACACCCAGTACCAATAGAGTGCGTGACACACACAATGAAATCCAAGTGTCACAAGTGGCAGGTGCAACTCCCAGAAGGCACGAGCATGAGCACCATCGTGGCCCCAGTAAGCACCGCAAGTAAAGTGTGGGATCTGAGCAACACACCTGAGTGGGCAGAACTGAAACCAGGTGTACAACACCCCCATCTTCCCATCCCCACCGTGGCAACTACATCCAGCAACAACAGGAGAGAGGGCATAAAAGAAAACAACAATCAACTCCATAAATCCTAAATAAAGCTGCCGACTATGGGAAACATCAGGGAGTACTCCACCTTGCAAAAGCAACTTTGCTCTTCAATTACATCAACATGAGGGAGAGTTTATATCTTGAAATCTCTCCTCCACTCCCTCTTATTTCATATTTTAAAACTGCTTTTTTCGATGTAAATGGAAAGGAAGGAGAAAGAGGAAGGAGAACTGAGCAAAGAGGACCCAGAAATGACACATAAAAGCTCAGATTGCACAGCTAAGAAAATAATTGAACAGCATCACGTGACACACCCACTCAGCTAATAGTCCTAGAACATGTGCAGTATAAAACACTTTATGAAACATTTATGGAAAATCAGATGTTGTGTTCTAAATTCAGAAGCAATGAAGAATAGGGGACAATGAACCAATCAAACCCCGTATGTTAAATTCGTGTCTTAGGACAGAGGTCTAGTTATCATGCCTTTCAAAATACTGGATACAAAAAAAAAAAATTAAAAACCTATCATATCAGCAGACATAGTCAAATAACAGCAGATAGAAATCCCTCCGGAGGGCCTGGGAAATAGCCCAAAAGGTTAATGCACCTGCTTGACGTGCAGGAGGCCCACGTTCACCCCCCGCACCATATGTTCCTCCAGACATTGAAGGGGTAACCTCATACACTACTGAACTGGGAGTAGCCCTGGAACACTGCCAGGTGTGCGCACCCCCCCCAAAAAAAAAGAAGATTGTTGGGACCAGGCCATCCCACATTGTTTAAAAACAGTAACATTTTGGAAGGCCAGAGCAACAGTACAGCAGATAAGGCACTTGTCTTGCATACAAGCTGACCTAGGTTTGATCCCCGTGCAACATATGGTCCCCTGAATACCCCCAAGAATGAGCCCTGAAAAAAAAAAGAATGAGCCCTGAGCACAACTGGATGTGGCCCAACCCTCTCCCTCCTCCCTCCCCCCAAAAAAATGAAGATCCTAGTTTTCCTACCTATGCTGTTAGTCATGGAGCAGATGCGAACATGAACTGTGGCTAAAGGAGATGAGACTCACCCTGGCCCATCTCCAGACCCACAAGCAAGGAAGACGGGAGTCTGCTGAGATCCTTAGCCGCGGAAGCCACGACCATGGGCAGTGAGGCACTGCTGCCTTCTAACGCACTGTTTACATATTTCTGCTATTTGTCTAGCCCTGGTAGGTATCTGAGTTTACCATCCTGCATTACTATCTCCTGGGATCTTGTCACAGCTAATCCTGCTGATGAGTGAGGGCGGAGGCACCTGTGCTATTTAACTATTCAGAGGAAAAATGAAAAAATGAAAAAATCAGGAGAGCAACCAACACAGGACTCTCTCTCCCTTTAGGGAGAGGTGGGACAGTCGACAGTCTCTCCCAAAGCCAAGAGGCTCCCTTGAGGAGGACATGCACCAGTTCTCCCCTGTGCTCATGAACAAAGCACAGAAATGAGGTGTGTGTGTGTGTGTGTGTCAGGGAGGGGGCAGGGAGAAATGCTCTCCTTTGCTTGTAGTGATTTGGAGCAAGAATCTGGTATAATCTAAACGTTACAAAGATTTGGCAGTACATCACAGGCTTACTCTTGCAGAGGAAGTCTCGAACTAAGATAGGCGGATGGCACAACTCTCTTTGTTGACAAGCATTTGAACCACTTCTTGTGTATGTGTGGGTGGGTGGGTGGATTTGGGGCCACACCTGGCGATGCTCAGAGGCTACTCCCGGCTCTGTGCTTGGGCTTGGGGTTTGCTCCCGGAGGTGCCTAGGGGACAATGCAGTGCCAGGGATCAAACCTGCGCCTCCCACATGCAAAGCATGCATTCAGCCTGGGGAGCTATCTCTCTGGTCCCCTAAACCACTTCCTGAGTCCTATAATCTCTTCATTACAAAATGAAAAATGCCTTTTTTTTAATGACCCCCTTAAGTACAACCTTAATTTTACCTACGCATATTAATTATCTTGATCGTGCATTCTCAGCAGGGGTGATAACGTAACTATGACTGAACCTTGGTCTGGATGGAAGTAAGGGGAATTTTAATTTTTATACATAAGGTACAGACAGTCCTACCCATAGATAAAAAATATATCTATGATAAGAAAAGTTCATGGGGGTGGGTAGTGGTTAGAGAAAAAAACACATATATACATATATCTAAAAAGGCTCCTGAAGAGAGAGAACGAAAGGCCCGAAAAACAATGATCTGGTCTAAAGATTTCAGATGGGAAGGCTTCTATGTATGAATTAATCTATGTAACATAATTTGTAAAGATGAAATTTCAAAGACATTTACTGGCAATGTCACAATCGATTTTCTGTAGCAGATTACTGTAATCACAGGTTGCATGTTACAGTCCATACAATATTGGATTTTACATATACAGTCATTCTCACTAGTAATTCTGCAGAATTCATTTCTCTTTTTTTTTCTCCTCCTCGGCCACTTCTATTTCTGGATCCACTTCAATTTTGTGGCTATAACCAAATATACACAGACTCAATGAAGTTCACAAAATTCAAAAGTGATGATAGGGTTGAAGAGATACTACACAGGGTTAAGGCACTTGCCTTGCTTGTGGCTGACCCCGGTTCTTTCCCAGCCATGGCATACAGTCCTCCCAAGCACTGCTTTAGACCTCCCAGTGTGCCCCCCACCCAAACAAATAAACAGAAACACCTGATGATAAGTAAGTTGGGGAATTGGGTCAGGAAGAAAAGCTTCAAAAATGAGAGCAGAATGTTTCCAGATTCATTCTACCCTCCTTATTCTTTCTGTCCTCTCCAAACTTGGTCTAGTTTTATTCTACTGGTTGCCTAACTCCTTACCTCCTCCAATCTAATTTGTACCTCAGATCTGGGATTCCAGCTTTGGACTTTTAACCATGAACAATTACTGGACAATGCAAATTATCAGACACTTTCATTCATAACCGTACCATGATCTGGTGTGACAAATGACCACGAACTTAGCAAAGCATGTACAGTATCTACTCACTGTCTCACACTTCTATAGGTCCAACCTAACTAAAATGCTTCTCTATTTCCTGAGTCTGTGTTTAGATTGTAAAGGAAAACTACAGGCCTAGAAAACTCCATGGGGAAAGTAGAGCAATGGGAGAGATTCCAGGTAGAGGTTACCTCTCAACAGGAGGCCAAAGACAGGACCAGGGAGGACCATCCGTTTCAAGAGGTTTTGTATTAATCTGTTTTGTATACTCATTCACAGGCTCTTAAGAGTTCATAATGCAACCATGCCATGCAGACTGCAATGAATCTTGTATGAACACAATATATGTTGATGTTTTTAATAAAAAGGATAAATAGAAATACTCTCTGTACTCAGCTTAGAAACCCTACAATGAAGAGAAAGGAGTAAACGTGCCACTCATGGGCAGTGAGGGTGCTGACAGTCTCAAGTCACCGAGTACCTCACGAGCCCCAAACGGCCTATAACTCCTGCAGAGATTCAGAATTAGAGAAAGGTAAGTGGTAAATATTAAAAATTCTGCTAAAGCTTAATTCTAAATTATTCTTATTCTAAAAATTATATTGTTCTAAAACTTAAAAAATAAAAAGTATCTGTGGATACTTCCTTCCTTATGTGCCTGTTAATTGTTTCATCATTCCTAGCTAATCTGCTGAGGTAACAATTGCCTAAGTTTTCAGCGCACCACTGAAGGCTGAGCTCCCATCACCATCACCCAACGGACCCCGACAACCTGTCCACCAATCTGCCTCCATTCTCTTCCGTGTAGATATAATTACTATTTTGCTGTCAGCATCTAAGACTTTGTTTTTGTTTTGATGTTTTTCTTTTGATTCTTTATCTTCCTGCTGAGTGAAATCATACAGTATCTGTCTGTCTCTCTGACTTACTTTACTTAATATAATCCCCTTAGGTTCCAGCCATGATGCCCGGAATGGCAAATTCCACCTTTTTAACAGTTTAATAGTATTACATGATGCGCATATATCATCACACATTCTTCATCCACTCATCTGTCAACAAGCACTTTTGTTGTTTCCTTATCTTGGCTATTCTGGAACAACACTGTAGTGCATCTACCTTTTCAAATTAGTGTTGTTATATTCTTTGAATAAATACCCAGAGGTGGAATTGTTGAACTATGTGGTAGTCCTATTATTAATTCATTGAGAAACCTGAGACTGTTTTTACAGTGGTTTCATCATTTTATATTCCCAACAACAGTGTAAGAGGGCCCCTTTCTTCCACATCCTCACCCACATTTGTTGCTTATTGACTTTCATTTCTCTATTTATTTAGGTTTTATGATCACACCAGTGGTATTCAGGGACTACTTCTGGCTCTGTGGTCAGGTAGTGCATGGGGGAACCATATGCAGAACTGGAGTCAGCCACTTACAAGGCAAGTTCCTTAACCCCTATACAATCCCTGTGGCCCTGGTTCTTGGCTTTTAGAATGAACATGACTGTAACAGGAGTAAGATGGTATTCATAGCAGGGCTTCTGCTTTATTTTTTAGGGAGGGCCTCCCAGCCCAAGACCCCAAGGGTCACTCCCAGCCACAGGATTTGGTGCCGTGATTCGGTGCTGCTCTGACCAGTAGCAACACCAGCGCTACACCAAGTTTAGTTCCCAGAGATTAGCCCAGGTCAGGGATTGAATGTGGGGCCTTGTACATGCAAGACATGTGCTCCACCCTTTCAACTATCTCCCTGGCCCTCATTGTGGTTTTGATTGGAATTTCCCCCAATGATAAAAGACAAAGAACATTTCTCATATATCTATCTACCATTCGTATGCCTTATTTGGTTAATTACTTTTACATTTAAATAAATATGTTAAACACGTTAATAACCATGGATAACCTTGCTATAAACCTATGAAAGCAAAGGTCCAAAATGCTTACAAGGACTACATGGAAAGTATCATGAGTCAGAAAGAGAGGGACAGACATAGAAAGATTGCGTTCATCTGGGGAATACAAAGTAACAAATTGGGAGACTAACACCCAAGAATAGCCGAGATAAGTACCAGGAGGTTCACTCCATGGCTTGGAGGCCAGCCGCACATGCTGTGAGAGAAGGCAGCTCAGATAGAGAGAGGAGCACCAAGTAAAGGGCATTGGGAGGATCCTCCCAGGATGGGAGAAGCATGCTGAAAGTAGACTATAGACCAAACATGATTGCCACTCAATGCCTCTTTTGCAAACCACAGCACCCAAAAGGAGAGAGAGACCAAAAGGGAATGCCCTGTCACTGGGGTGGAGTGGGATGGAGGAGGGGGGTAGGAGGAATACTAGGAGCATTGGAGGTGGGGAATGGGCACTGGTGGAGGGTTGGGTACTCAATCATTCTATAACTGAAACCCAAGCACAAAAATTTTAAGTCTACAACTGTACCTCCATGGTGTTTCACTAATAAAAATTTTAAAAAAAAATGCTTACAATGGATGTAATGCATGATTCTGCCACCATCTAGTGGCAGTATTCGGTAACAGCAGGTAAGGGATATTCTGGATAACCTTTCAGTAGCAATATCCAAAAGGAGAGTATCAGTGTCCAAACAGAGAGAGAGAGAGAAGAAAAGCACCTGCCAAAGAGGCAGGCAGTGGGTGGGAGGTGGGGGGTGATGGCAGGGAGTCTGGGGACACTGGTCTGGGAAATGTACACTGGTGGAGGGATGGGTGTTGTATTACTGAAATACAATCATGAACAGCATTATAAAAATAACTCAATTAATTTTTCTGAAAAATAAAATTTACGGGGTATGGTGCCGCCAGCAGGTAAATCTGTACCTGTGAGGCGAGTGCATCAGCAGCCTGATGGCGCCTTCAGACTTCCAGATACCCCAAAATTGCTGCTATGCCTTTGGCCAGACCCCAAAAACTTGGGGCAAAGTTAACCAAGAATGTAAAGGGCCAAAAGTTAGGTATGTGGGAAACACACCCACAAACCACTTCTGGCTCAGCTATATACTTGGAGGCATGGCCTCTCTTGGTTCCTGATTGAACTGCTTAACGGCCATGATCCCAGAGACTCAGAAATGAATCTCGAAACCCAACGGCTTTTGGCAGAAATGCGTCCGGTCCCTGCAGTAGGTTACTGGTGCTGGGCCAACCCAGGTGGGAATAGGTTCCGTGCTTTGGCCTGTTCCCCTGGCGGCCTGGTGGCAGTCATTCTCCAGAGGCCACTGGACAGTCAGGTTTGGGTCCACAGTGACAAGACACGTGGGGCCTCACAGGATGGGGGTGGAGCTGGCCCTTTCCTCCCCACCCCAATGAGACCCTGAGTCGTCGCCCACAAAAGGCCTCTCTGGCTCCTGATCAAGCCGCTTAATAACCATGATCCCAGAGACTCAGAAACAAATCTCAAAACCCAGTGGCTTTTGGCAGAAATGCATCCGGACCGGGCAGTAGGTTACTGTCGCCAAGCCACCCCTGGGGGGAAAGGGTGCTGTCCATCAGCCTGCTCCCTCTAAGCAACTCAGTGGCTGCCATCTTCCAGAGGCCATTAGACAGTCAGGTTTGGGCCCGCAGTGACGAGACACGAAGGGCCTCACAGGATGAGGGTGGACCTGGCCCTTTCCTCCCCACCCCAACGAGACCCCAAGTTGCCGCCCACGAACGGCCTCTTTGGCTCCTGATCAAGCTGCTTAACGGCCATGATCCCAGAGACTCATACAAATCTTGGAACCCCGTGACTTTTGGCAGAAATGCATCCAGTCCCTGCAGTAGGTTACTGTCGCCAGGCCACCGTAGGGAGGGAAAGGGTGTTGTGCTTCCGCCTGCTCCCCCTAGGCGGCTCGGTGGCCAGCATCCTCCAGAGGCCATTGGGCAGTCAGGTTTGGGCCTTCAGTGACAAGACACACAGGGCCTTATGGGATGGGGGTGGAGCCGGCCTTTCCTCACCATCCCAACGAGACCCCAAGTCGTCACCCATGAACGGCCTTTCTGGCTCCTGATCAAGATGCCTAATAGCGATAATCCCAGAGACTCAGGAACAAATCTCGGAATCCAGCAGGTTTTGGCAGAAATCCCTCCAGATTTAAGTGTTAAAATTTCGGAATTTCAAAATCACGCGGCCACTATTGCAGCCACCTGACATCATATGTTTTTCATAACCAGCAATAGAAAACAAATTGTCTACTGTTGCCTTTTCAGCAGATCTGAGTGTTGGGGTAAAATCCCAAATAATAATGGTGAGTCTGGTGTCAAAATAATGAATTTAATCAAAGTAGAGAGAGAGAGTAATTTGGAAATCATCTGCCCCACAAGTAGGGAGAGGGTGTGGGATGGGGGTATACTGCGGTTTTGGGGGATGGAGAATGGGCACTGGTGAAGGTACGGGTGTTTCGTTGTATATCCGAGACTTAAACCCGAAAGCTTTGTAACTGCTCTCACAGTGATTCAATAAATAAAATTATTTTAAAAAAAAAAGCAAGGTGGCGTTCATGCCCAATTCAATCAGCTAATCAGTGGCTGAATAAATAGCAGTATTCCTACATTAAAAAAATAAATAAATAAAATAAAACTTAAAAAAAAGAAATTGTTAACAGTTCATTCACAAAGTTTCCAACTATCTAATAAGCATTTATTTGGAATAGTACATGGACATTTTTTTAAATGCTGGGGCTGAAGCAATAGCACAGAGGGTAGGGCATCTGCCTTGCACCCGGCCAACCCCAGTTCGAATCCCAGCATCCCATATGGTCCCCTGAGCACCGCCAGGAGTAATTCCTGAATGCAGAGCCAGGAGTAACTCCTGTGCATCGCCAGGTGTGACCCAAAATTTTAAAAAAATCTTAGATAACATGAAATTAAAACTATATTACTAAAATAGGTTTCTTATCTTCAAAGAAGAAATTTACGACTATCCAGATATAAGAGTCTGCTCTTAAGTTTTCTTTTTTTATCTGTTTTTTTTTTTAATTAAAGAGTCATGATTTACAAAATGACTGACAGTTGCATTTTCGGCATACAATAATTCAACACCAATCCCTCCACCAGTGTCAACTTCCCTCTACCAGTGTTTCCAGATTCCCTCCCCACTTCAACCCCCACTCTACCCGTACCTGTCACCTTGACAGGCACATTACAAAGTTTCAGTGGTTGCCGCTTAGAGCTTGTATCTTCAGTTCTGTTGAATCTGTGTTTTGGTCGATGGCTATGGTCCTCACTCATATCACTGGGATAGATGAAGCCCTGGTGCCTGTTCACCCATTACTTCTTGTTCTCTTCTTCCCCCCTTAATTTCTTTCCTTCTCTGTCTGTCTCCTCTCTAAGCACTGGGGTCAAGGTTAACTTAAGCGTTCTCCTTTCACTGTAATACATTTCCTCATCCAGTATTCTATATTCCAAAGATAAGTGAGATGATCCTGTGTTTGTCTCTCTTCTTCAGGCTTACTTCACTCAACATGATGAACATGATATCTTGTTTAAGTTTTCTTGGGAGCAGGAGAGATAGTACAGAGGCTAAGACTCTTGTCTTGCACGTGACCAGCCCTGGTTTAAAGCCACATAAGGTCCCCTGAGCACTACCAGGGATCACTCTTCAGCACTAAGCCAGGAGTAGCCCCTGAGCTCTGCACAATGTGGCCCAATAACTCAAAGAAAAAAATAAATATTGTTTAAGAACTCAGTCAAGAAGCCCCTCAGAAGAATCTCGGAAAACTTAGAGCCAGAGAGACTGTACAGCAGGTAAAGTTCTTGCTTTGCATGTGATGGATCCAGGATCAACCTCCAGCAATACATATGGTCCCTTGAACCCTGCTAGGAGTGATCCCAGAATACAAAGCGTGGAGTAATCCCAGGACACTGTAGGGTGTTGCCCAAAAAACAAACTAAAGCACAAAACAAAACAAAACAAAAGTGAGAATAGCGGTAAACTTAGGGGGGAAAGCAGAGAAGAAAATTGGTGAGTCTATTGACTCAGCACACCAGGACCAGCAAGCATAAAATGCAGTTTTTAAAAAAAATAGTATTGCAATAATTTTTAAATGTTCATGAATTCTTAATATTTCTTTCAAAGTCTCCTTTCCCTTTCCTTAAACATGAGCAGAATTTAGTGGCTCGCTTCTTTTTTTTTTTTTACCTGTGGCAGTGCCACAGACCAAATCCAGGATCTCCTTATTCATGCAAGGCTAGTGCTCTATTGACAAGCTACATCCCCAGATGATTCACTTTGAAAGAAAATGGCAGAAGTGATGGTGCCCAACTTCTAAAGCTGAGTCATCAAAGGCCCAGCTATGTCTTCTTTCCTATCCCTCAGTCTGCGTGTCATGAAGAGATTCCACAAGTCTGTGCAGTGCTGGCCTGGGGAGCACTGGGTCCTCCCGCCAACAACTATGCTCCATTGCAGTCACACGACTGAGTCCCCCCAGAGACAGGCTTCAGATACAACATCCCTGACCAAGACCACCAAGGTAAGACATGCCCAAAACACCAGAAAAAAACAAATGTTTAATGTTATAAGATAATTTTGGGGGGGGCAATTTGCTATGCAACAACATCTGACTAATATAAAACCTATGACTGAATTTTATCTACAATCACTGTCACTGTCACTGTCACTATCCTCCCCTTGTTCATCGATTTGTTCGAGTGGGCCCAGTAACATCTCCATTGTTAGACTCGTTACTGTGTTTGTCATATCGAATACATCATGGGTAGCTTGCCAGGCTCTGCCGTGCGGGCGAGATACTCAGAGACTATAAAATCCAGATTCCAGACGAGAACAGTGCAGTCTTCTGCCCCCGCGCCTGGGTGTTCCTTCCCGGAGCCCCTTGGAGGGGAGCGGGTTGAGCTTTCCTCCCCGCCCCGACCAGGGCTCCGGCAGCCGAAGACCTCCAGGACCAGCCACCACCATGCTGAGACCACTCTCCGCACACATGAAGGTACTGGCAGAGGGACAAAGCCACGCGGGTTCCGGGGCCGAGACCTCCAAGCCTACTCGAATTGGAGTCGAGCATCTTCCACCCAGATCCTCCAAATTCCAGTAGGCGGGGGTCACACCCACCACCTGGCCCCCTGGCGCCGTGTAATCCCATCAGCGGCCAAGTCTTAGAGACTATAAAATCCAGATTCCAGACGAGAACAGTGCAGTCTTCTGCCCCCGCGCCTGGGTGTTCCTTCCCGGAGCCCCTTGGAGGGGAGCGGGTTGAGCTTTCCTCCCCGCCCCGACCAGGGCTCCGGCAGCCGAAGACCTCCAGGACCAGCCACCACCATGCTGAGACCACTCTCCGCACACATGAAGGTACTGGCAGAGGGACAAAGCCACGCGGGTTCCGGGGCCGAGACCTCCAAGCCTACTCGAATTGGAGTCGAGCATCTTCCACCCAGATCCTCCAAATTCCAGTAGGCGGGGGTCACACCCACCACCTGGCCCCCTGGTGCCGTGTAATCCCATCAGCGGCCATGTCTCAGAGACTATAAAATCCAGATTCTGGAACCGTGCGGCCGCAAATGCAGCTGCGCGACATCTTATCAGAACTTTTTTTTATGACATCTTATTGTCTCATTACTACTTTGGACAAACTTGCAGGCTATCGAATGTAGCCTGCCCACAGGGCAGAGTCTGGCAAACTCCCCGTGGCGTACCAAATATGCCAGATACCAGTAACAATGATGGGTCTCATTCTCCTAAATAGCCTTGAATATAATCTCAGGGCTAGGATGAAAGAGATGTTACTGGGGCCTGCTCGAGGCAATCGACGAATAACAGGATGATGAAATGAAATGAAATGAAAAATATCTCACTTTAGTTTAATATTATAATTTGCCTACATTTAATAAAAATCTCCAATTCTGGCTTTCTAACATACTAAGGAATGATAACCACTTTGAGAGCAGTTTTTGTTTTTTGTTGTCGTTTTAGTTTTAGTTTTCAGAATACATCTGACAGTGCTCAGGGATTGCCCCTAGAAGAGTGCTCAGGAGCCAGAGGACCATAGGTACTACCAATGATAACACTAGGTCAACCATATGCAAGGCAAGTGCCTTAACTCCTGTGCGATCTCTCTGGACCCAAGGTAATGGTCATTTTTTTGTTTATTTGCTTTAGTTTTGGGGTCATACCAGCAATGCTCAGGAGCTACTCCTGGCTCTACACTCAGGAATCACCCCTGGCAGTGTTCAAGGGGCCATATTCGATGCCAGGGATTGAACCTGGGTTGGCCACATGCAAAACAAGTATCTTAACCCCAGTCCTATCTCTCCAACCCCCAAGAGAATGGTTTTTAACTAAACTTTTCCCCCTGGCTCTCAAGGCAAGATGAGAGTGAAGAAGATTTGAAAATTTTTCTCTTTACCTCCGTGAGGGATCCACAAGCCACACCACCATGCAGGGCTTCATCCAACGCAGAAAGGGTTGTCGGTAAGAATGCAGGTGAGACGGCATGAGATCTTTGGGTTTTTAGCTCATAAGCCTACACAAGAAAAAAGTCGTTCTTTTTAATGTCTGTGTCTATTCAAAAACGTAAACCAACATTAAACCTCCAAGTTCAGCAGTTGTGGAATCTATCCATTCTTTGTAGCTTATTGTTTGTCAGCAATTGTTTGCTTGTGTGTCATGGGACTGTGCTAAATTATGGGGATAGGGATACTCTAAAATTAAGAATATATTATAGTTTATGCAGGAAGTTCACAAATCCTACCCAAGTAAGTTAAACAAACAAAAAGATAACCTTTGAAATATCACTGTCAAGTTACAGTGGAAAATATTTATTTCCCTCTGCCCTTCATTTCTATAATTAGAAATTGTCTTGAGTTAGCCAAAAAAATGGCTAATTTTTCCATCATTATTAAAGGACTAAATCTGATATGGGAATCAATATTTTTGAGGTATGTACGCATCTCTGTACTTCCTTTAGATACAACCCAAAAAAAAAGATCTTAAATGAGATAATCACTTCAAAATGCAGAAAAATCATAATCAAATCATAGTGAAAAACATGTACTTACTGTTTGCATCCGTGGTGCACAGGCCTTGCTAACCACACACAGAAGTTCATGGACACCTTGATAACTAAGGCCAAGCATCTTCATGAGTTCCAAGGGGGACAGACAAAGAAAGTCCTAAAAGAGAAATAAAGAAAATAAAGAAAATATTGTAAGTATCTATGTGCAACAAAGATATTGAAATTGGGAGGAACACCAATACTGTGTGAGTGTAGATGAAAGTAAACATACCGCCAATCAATGCCTTATGCGTTCCTTATAGTATTTTCACCTAAAAATGTCTCATCTGAATGACAGTGTGCAATTGCCATATATGTATGGAGTCCCAGAGCAGGAGCTGTCCCTGGTGTGTTTGATCACTATATTGGTGCCTGCAAGAATCAGGGCACAAAACAGAAACCCAGAGAGATTCAGGTCACATCTAGTTTCTTCCTGAGTTATGGGGGCATTCAGAGGAACAATTTGTTCATTGAGAGAGGTTAAAACTAACTATGGGATCAAATGTTGACTTTCATACTTTTGGAGACTTTCACAGAATTAACATGAAGGCTGTTCAATCCAATACGAAGGAATCAAAGATAGTATTCACATTCAAAACAATATGTTTTTAATTGAGTCACTCTGAGATACCCAGTTACAAAGCTTTCATGATGGAATTTCAGTTATATAATGTTCCAACACCCATCCCTCCACCAGTGCACATTTCCCACCACCAATATCCCCTGAGTCCCTCCTGACACCCCTCCCACCCCCAGCCTGCCTCTATGGCAAGCATTTTTCTTCACATTCAAAAGCAATTATTTTTTAAATGTGTGGCATGGTCAGAGAGCCTATCTGGTCAGAGAGGATCGAGCCATAATATGAAACCATACACCCTGTGTAGTTTCTGTTTGGGGGCTGCCCCAGCTTTGTTCAGGCCTTATCCCAGCTTTGTGCTCACTCCTGCAAGTGCTCTGGGAACCATCTGCGATGCCAGGAATCAAACCCAGGTTGGCTGCAAGCACGACAAGCACCTTCCCTGCTGTACTACCTCCACACTCAAAACTTTAAATCTTACATCAGTGCCTAAGGGGGATGTGTTTCATTAATGTGCTGAAAAATTCAGTATCTGTTCTACACATTTCTCTCACTCCATCAGTAGGGAAACGATCCTATTAATTTCTCTTGGAAGTAAGGAGCTAGGACCAGAGAAACAGTAAAGTGGATAAGGCACTTAGGTTGACCCAGGTTTGATACCTGACACCACATACAGTGACCCCAAGCTTCTGAGCAGAGAACTAGGAATAAGCCCTGAACATTGCAGGGCATGCCCCCCCCCCAAAAAAAAACAAAAACAAGAATGGGGGTCAGGGGGAAGTTAGAGAAGTAGAACAGCCAGTAAAGGACTTGCCTTGCACATGGCTGACTTGGGTTCAATCCCCAGCACAGCATAGAGTTTCCCAAGCCCCGCAGAGTATGATCCCTGGATGCAGAGTCAGTAGCAAGCCTTAAGAACCATAGATTTGCAAGCCACCCCTGGCTGGCACCAGATAATCTTGTCATCAGCCACCATCCAGATCACACGTCCTTTAGCAACATTGATGCTCGCCATAACCATGCCGCCAGACACTGCACCAGGCTGTGCCACTTGGGGTGCCCCAGAGGGGGACGGGTAAGACCCCTCTCTGCCCCAAAGGACCCAGTCCCGGTAGCCGAAAACCTCCAGAACTCAACTGCCACCCTGCTCATAGCCACTCTCCACGTGCTCTAGCCGAGCCTCACCCAGGAGTGAACCTTTTCCTGGAGCACTGACACTTCATAAGACACACCCTACCCATACTCCAAGAGTAGCACTGAACTGTCCTCCAGTTGTTCATTGATCTTGTTCGAGCAGGCCCAGTAACATCTTCAATGTGAGACTTGTTGTTACTGTGTTTGGCATATCAAATACATCACGGGTAGCTTGCCAGGCTTTGCCAATCAGGCGAGATACTCTTGGTAGCTTGCCAGGCTCTCCAAGAGGGGCAGAGGAATTGAACCCAGGTCGGCCGTGTGGGCCGCGTGCAAGGCAAATGCCCTACTAGCTGTGCTATCACTCCAGCCCACACCAAGAGTACTGCACCATATTTGATGGGATTCAAAGTAGGAGGCAAACAACCTTGAAGGGAAATATTATATTATTTCGATTCTGCTTTGGAGCACGGATTGGATTTCGGGATGGAAACACCCAAAATATGGTGGTAGGAAGGTGTAATGATGGTGGAATTGGTGTTTGAATATTAAATGTTATAAATTATTATGGCTCCCGGAAGAAAATAGCGCAGTCTCCTGCCTCCGCTCCTGGCTGTCCTCACCAGGGCCCCTTGGAGGAGGGTGGGTTGAGTTTCCCTCCCCACCCCAACCAGAGCCCCGGCAGTTGAACAACTCCAGTTCCAGCCACAGCCATGCTTAAGACCATTCTCCACATGTTTGGACGAGCCTCACGCATTGAAGAAACAGGCAGAGGAAGCCAGGTGCTCAGGACTCGGGGTGTAGATCTCCAAGCCTGCTCGAATTGGGACTGGGCCTCCTCTACCCAGATCCCCCATCTTCCAGTATGTAGGCGTTACACCCACCAACTGCCCCCGGCACCATGTAATCCCATCAACGGTCAAGACCCAGAGACTATAAAACCCAGCTCCCAGAAGCGACATCTTATTATCTACTTCTTACTCTGGAGAACCTGGCAGGCTACCAAAAGTATCCTGACCACACGGCAGAGTCTGACAAACGCCCCGTGGTATATTCAATATGCCAAAAACCAGTAACAATGATGGGTCTCATTCTCCTGACCCTGAAAGAGCCTCAAATGCGGCACTTTCTAAAATCTCAGAGCTAGGAAGAAGGAGACATTACTGGTGCTTGCTCGAGGAAATCGATGAACAACAGGATGACAGTGATACAGTGATCAATAATTGTGAACTACTTTATAAAATAATTTTTTTAAAAAAAAGAACTATAGATTTTCCCCTCTCCCAAAAATATTTCTCTTGAAAATGAAAAATACCACCCATTTTTTTTTTTTGGTTTGGGTTTTTTTGTTAACTTTTTTTTTTATTGAATCAAGTGAGGTAGACCCTTCCAAAGCTGTTGATGATTAGGTTCCAGTCATACAATGTTCCAGCACCCATTCCTCCACCAGCGTGCATTTCCCAGCACCAGTGTCCTGAGCTTCCCTCCCATTAGCCCTACCACCCACTTTGAAAACCATCTCTTCGTGCAAGTCATATTTCTCATGTAACTACAAAAATTGATTTTTTTTTACTTAATGACATTCACAATGTCTTTTTCCCTAGATGTTTAATTTTTTTTTATTAAAAAAAATTTTAATAGTGAGACATCATGAGGTACAGTTGCAGAGTTACACATTTTTGTGCTTGGGTTTCAATTATATAATGATCAAATACCATCCCTCCACCAGTGCCCACTTCCCATCACCATGCATCCCAGTATCCCTCCCACCCCCCATCCCCCCCAACCCACCCTGGCTCTGTGGCAGGGCATTCCCCTCTGTTCTCTCTCTCCTTTTGGGTGTTGTGGTTTGCAAAAGAAACATTGAGTGGCAATCATGTTTGGTCTATAGTCTACTTTCAGCATGCTTCTCCCATCCTGGGAGGGTCCTCCCAACACCTTTATTTGGTGTTCCCCTCTTTATCTGAGCTCCCTTTTCCCTAGTATGTGTGGTTGGCCTCCAAGTCATGGAGTAGAATTCCTGGTACTAATCTCGGCCATTCTTGGGTGTTAGTCTCCTATTTTGTTACTTTATGTTCCCCAGATGAATGCAATATTTCTATGTCTATCCCTTTCTTTCTGAGTCATTTCGCTTAACATGGTATTTTCCATGTAGTACCACTTGTATGTGAATTTCGTGACTTCGTCTTTTCTAACAGCTACATAGCACTCCATTGTGTAAATATACCAAAGTTTCTTTAACCACTCATCTGTTCTCGGGCACTCAGGTTTTTTCCACATTCTGGCTATTGTAAAGCGTGCTGCAATAAACAGGCAATTGCAGATGTCACTTCAACTATACTTTTTTGCCTCTGGGATATATTCCCAGGAGTGGTATTGCTGGATCAAATGGGAGCTCAATTTCTAATTTTTTGAGAATCAACCATACTGTTTTCCAAAAGGGCTGAACCAGTCGGCATTTCCACCAACAGTGAAGGAGTGTCACTTTCTCACCACATCCTCGCCAGCACCGGTTGTTTTTGTTCTTGTGGATATGGGCCAGTCTCTGTGGTGTGAAGTGATATCTCATTGTGATTTTGATCTGCATCTCCCTGATGATTAATGATGTGGAACAATTTCTCATGTGCCTTTTAGCCATTCGGATTTCTTCTTTGTGAAAGTTTCTATTCATTTCATCTCCCCATTTTTTGATGGGGTTGAATGTTGTCTTTTTGTGGAGTTGAACCAGTACTTTGTATATCCTTGAAATTAATCCCTTATCAGATGTGTAGTTGGCGAATATCCTTTCCCATTCTGTAGACTGTCTTTGAATTTTGGTCACTGTTTCTTTTGAGGTGCAGAAGCTTCTTAGTTTAAGATAGTCCCATTTGTCTATCTCTGTTTTCACTTGCTTGGCCAGTGGTGTGACATCTTTGAAGACACCATTAGCTTCTATATCATGAAGGGTTTTGCCAACTCAAAAACTGATTTTTAAGGTGCAACTTTCCTTGAATCCCAAATAAACTTCACAAGCACACTTTACCTTGTGCCACGAGCATGCTCTTCCCCGAAAATGCAAAAATACTGGAACCCATTCAGTGAAATCACATTTGGAGTTATAACCTAAGTACTCTGTTTTTTAAAATTAGTCTATGGGGACCAGAGCGAAAACACAGTCTTGTTACAAACTTAGCTGTCTACAATTAATTGACAACATTATTCTTCAAACTATAACTGACATGGATATGTTGCTTTCATTAATACAAAGATTGTAATAATACTTAAAATATTTCTACGAAAAAAAAAACCAACTATGCCACAATGTTCTTATCTAAATATGTCAGATTTGTAGAGTTTAGTTGTCTAATATCTATAAAAACTGAACCCAAGATTAAAAAAACAAAAGAAAAAAGAAAACACAGCCTTGCTGAGTTCCATCCCCAGCACCCCACATGATCCCTCGAGCTCACCAGGAGTAATCCCTGAGCACAAAGCCAGGAGTATCCCTGAGCACAAAGCCAGGAATAAGCCCTAAGCACTGCCCGGTGTGGGCCTCTCCCTATCTCCCCCACAAAAAAAAGTCTAAAAAAGGACAACTCAAGAGGCTGGAGCACATGCCTTACATGTAAGAAGCCAAGGTTCCAATCCCTGGCACCGTATGGTTCCCTGAACACTGCCAGGAAATACCATACTAACACTGGAGAAAAATAAGATCAATCTATGGAGAGACACCATCACTTATCTTTGCATTGTTCTGGCTTGAGGGCCACACCCCACAGCGCAGGGGAGGGAATGGCCCCATGTGGTACCTGGAAGCTATTCCCTGTGTTCCTGATGGACCACTGAATCCCTGGGCTAGAACCTGACTCTCAACCACATGAAGAACATGCTCCAGCCCTCTGAGTTCTCTCCCCAGCCTTGGCACTTTTTTTTTTTAACAAACCTAAGTTTGTGTATTTCAGTGTTAGCTATTTATTTAATTACTAAGGTAGATAGAAAATTAGTCATTTTAAGATTAATTTTTTAATTAAACTGTATCTTAATTTTAACTAAGTAAAGCTTCTCCAGAAGCAAAATTAAATGCATTTTACCTGGCAGGTAACAATCTGATGCCTACTTAGCCGGTCACACAGTTCTTGTGATAAACCCACTCTTCTGAGTTTCTTGCTTCCCATGTCTCCAGATGCAGCAGCAAACTAAGATCTTGAAAAAAAGCAGAAAATTGCATAAGCAAGAGAAAGCAGATAGATTATTCAAAAAGCACCACAAAAATATCCAAGTTTCTCCATATGCAAAAAATATATATAATTTTACTGATAAAATAAAGGCAGGCAATAGGATCTCTCTAAACTTCAGTTGGAAGAGTAACTGTCAAATAGGCACAGAAATATAAGGTGACACACGAATGTGCACCTCCGACAATTATTCGATACATGTTACAGGAATACAGAAACACTACACACTTGCATGGCACCTTAAAAAAAAACTGGGCAGCAACAGGAGGAGAGATGAGGCTATACTGCACTCCTCAGAGCTTACTCCTGACTGCCCTCAGAGACAAGGATCACCCCTGGTGGACCTTGGAGGACCATCTGTAGTGCCATGTATCAAACCCACATTAGTTGCATCAAGGCAAGCCTCCTACCCTGAAGTATTACTCAGAGTGCTAGAGCAGATTCCCTTTAAAAAGCATGCAAAAGAGAGGCTGTGGATCTTTCAGAGGACAAAAATCAACTCAGAAGAGAACAAGAAAAAAAAAGGAGAACAGAAAAGGGAATTATCATGGGCATGGGAGAATGCTAAAAGGACTGGAGGGCATGCTTTTAGAGGGGCACCATTTGTGCTTCTAAGCACTGCTGGGAGCAACACACATCCTGCCATTATAGGTGGGTGTGGCCCAAAAGCCAGATAGATAGTCAATATGTGTATAATACCAAGTGTCAGAGTATGCTCATGTTCTCATCACCCAAATTTCTATTTAACATAGAAATTCTGTCAGGCTAAAGGCTTTTTACCTTAGGGTAGAGAGACAGAACAACAGGGAAGGCACTTGCCTTGCACACGGCAAACCCAGATTTAATCCCTGACAACCAGTATGGTACCCCAAGCTCTACCATGAGGGATTCTTAAGTGCAGAAACAGGAGAAAGTCTGCTGAGCACCACCAGGTGTGCCCCCCATAGCAAAAATAAATAAATAAGTAAATAAATAAAGCTTTGGGGAGACAGAGCAATAGTTAAGCAGATAGGGCTTTGTCTTGCATGCAGCCAACTCCGGTTAGATCCCCAGCATCACATATGGTCCCCAGAGCACCACCAGGAGTGATTCCTGAGTGCAGAGCCAGGAGTAATTCCTAAGCATCGCCAGGTATGATCAAAAAATAAATAAATAAAAAGGGAAAAAAGAAAAAAAAAAGGTTTTTATCTTTCCCCTCTCAATGGGGATTTGTCGTACTGACTTATTTGGACAAAGGCTGTCCAGCAAGTGACATGTAATAATTACTGTTTTTGGTTCTTTACAGACTAGTTCTAGACAATGACAACATCTAAACTGATAAAGCTAATCAAAAAGAATAGTAAACGCTGAGCCTTTAAAGACAACCAACTCTGCTCTCTCTTCCTTTGGGGGCGACTCCTAACACTCACCCAGATTTCTATTGTCTTTAGTTACTCTCAGCAGCCCCATCCCACACACTGATTTCCAAGGGCCAACAATTACTAAAGCATATTTGCTCCTTTTTAAGAAACCCAGCAAAAAAAAAAAAAAAGATAGATTTATGCACAAAGAATGGCAGTTGTGCAATAAAGATTACCGCTGTGCTATGGAAGTAAATGGAAAAAAGCTCCCAAGTGGCCTGCAAAAGAGAGACCAGTGCCAGCATCCTGCCTGCCAGAAGTAGCTTCCTTAAAAATTGTTCTAATCCTGTTGGTCTCAAACCTCCCCTAGGAACTATTAGACCAGAGGAAAGATTTCATGCTTCTGGGCCTGGAGCAACAGCAGAGTGGGTAGGCTGCTTGCCTTGTACAAGGCCACCCTGGGTTCAATTCCCAGCATCCCATATGGTCCCTGGAGATCACCAGGAGTAACCCCTATTGGGTGTGGCCCAAAACAAAATTCATGCTTCAAATGGATCCACACTCCATAAACTGGTCCCTCTCACTCATGTGTGGGAGCAAAACCCTAATCCATGCCTTCCTGGTGAAATGACTTCACCTCTCAGTGCCTTCCTTTCCTGCAAATCACCCTGCAGAACAGGGTGAGTCAAACTTCTACTTCGTAGAACACATTAAGAGATTTGGATGGTGGCTAGTTAATCATCACTTCATTCAGCAAAACATGCTGCTTCCTCCCAGGACCTGCTTTGGGGGAGGGTAGGGGGCCACTTCCCTTCCTAACTTTCCTCTACAAAGCTTTCCCCCACGTCACTTTCTTCCTCTCCAATGTTTTTCTCCATCATATACACATTGCTCCATAAGTCCTATTAGCTTGGTATTCCGGCTTCTGTCTTACAAAAATTTCTCACAAATTTCTTGCAGTTAATTCCCCTGTACAAGTGTGTGCAAGAGATCTTCTAAGGCGAAGGGCAGAAAATCCAGTTTAGAGGCGAAATTCCCTCCTCCGAAACATCCACTGCAAAGGGTTGGCAAAAGCTGTGAGGTAACAATAATAGCTCATATTTTCTTGAGCATTTATTAAGGGCCAGGCAGTGTTCTAAGCGCTTCTGATATTTTGCTGCATTTTACATATTAAGGCTACTAAGGTATCGAATTGAAGAAGGTATGCAAAGTGCAAGAGCCCGCAATGGAATCCAGGGACGAGCCCAGATTCCACGCTACTATCTCTCCTCTAGCACCACCTGAACTGGGGCAGAATGCTAACACTTCCCGCTCTCCCCAACGTGACAGGTTCCCCGGTCAAGTTTCCTGCTACCTAGCTGCTCGCAAGAGGTAAGAAAGACCAAGAGGCGAAAGCATCATCCCAGAAAGCCCTGGAATGGACCTTCTTCCGCAAGGAGCAGCCTCCAAGCATCCGCCTCCCCAACTCGCCGTGCCCCCCGCGAAGGCAGCCGGGGGACCCCCAGATAACTTTGGCGGGTTTCTAGCAAAGATTCCCCATTCGGTAAGGGGCGTGCCCTGCAACCAAGACTCACCACTCCCCAGACACCAATGCCCACGGCCCCAGGGAGCGATCATAAGATAGAGATCGCACCCACTCTCCCGACCACTGCCCCCGCTACACGAGACTTTTCAGTACCGGATCCAACTTTCAAACTGCAGCATCCAACTTTCAAAGTTTCCCCCACCCCCGCCTCAGTTCCCCGCGGAAAGCGCCGCGAAGCAACAATAGCAGCGCGGGTTGGGGCCGTCCCCGGCAACACCGTCCAATAAGAGACAGGGAAAGACCGATGTCGGCTCCGCTGCCTGCTGGGAATTGTAGTTCGAGGTCCGGAACCGGGTTCGGCGTTTTGCACGGCAGGCTGATTTACATATGAGAATGTCGGCTGACGAGCAGCCCGAGAGACAGCTCAAGAGTCAGGAGCACGTGCTATGCAGACTGGCTCATCCCAGGAACCACATACTATATGCTCTCCTGAGCACTGCCAAGAGCTAACTTGAGAACGGCAGGATTGTGCCAACCTGCCCACCCCGCCCCATTCTGTGGAGGGCCTTGGGGAGAGAGCTCAAAGGGGACCCAGATGCTCAAAGTGGACCAAAATTCCATCCTGGTTACCACATGGTTCCCCGAGCACCAACCCAGAAAGTTGGCCCCAAACACCTCCCATACATTCACAGAGACACACAGACACACAGACACGTCTGATATTCTGGAAGAATATCATGCGAGTCTGTGAAGCAAGAGAATCTTGCCTGCACAGTATCTGAGAACTGGTGGTACAGAACTGAGCTGGTGGTAGACCATAGACAGAAACAGTCACTCTGGTGTAGGGTATGGCATATGGAACAATGTCTGCATGAAAGCCTATCAATAACCAGTATTGTCAATCAGTGCCTAGAATATAGTTTTTAAATTTTTTTTTTCCTTTTTGGGTCACACCAGCGATGCTCAGGAGTAACTCCTGGCTCTGCATTCAAGAATCACTCCTGGCAGTGCTTGGGGGACCATATGGGATACTAGGAATCAAACCTGAGTTGGCCTCATGCAAAGCAATGCCTTATCCACTGTACTATCACTCCAGCCCCAATTTTCAATTTTTAAAAAACAAGAAAAACCTGCCTGAACGTCCCCTTTGTCATTCTTTTTATCAGTAAACATTCTTATTAGAGGATCAGAAACGCAGTTCTGCACTTGCCTTTGCATTTGTAAGGCCTTGAGTTTTATTTTATTTTTGGCACTACGTAGCTACTTCTGTCTCCTATTCTGAACACAGCTTTTTTTTTAAATGGGGCTTTGTTTTGTGTGTGTGTGTGTGTGTGTGTGTGTGTGTGTGTGTTTTCTTTGGGTTTTGATGTTTGGGCCACACCCAGAGGTGCTCAGGGACCAGCAGTACAGTACCAGGGATCAAACCTGGCCTTCTGCAAAGAAAACAGGCACTCAGCCCATTAGGCAATCCCTCAACCTCTGCCTTTTTTTGTTTGTTTGTTTGTTTGGGAGCCACTCCCAGCTCTTTTCTTGCTCCTCCAGCATGCAAAACATGTGCTAGACTGCACTCTAGCTTACTACCATACCCACACATCCAGAATCCTTATTGTACCAGTGTCATGAGAATCCACTTACAGAAGACAGTTGGTTGGGTTTTATTTTTTTGGAGGGGGGGAGTGTGTGTGTGTGTGTGTGTGTGTGTGTGTGTTTGATTTGGGGGCCACATCCAGCTGTACTCAGGGCTTACTGCTGGCTCTACATTCAGGAATCATTCCTGGCAGTGCTCAGGGCATGTTATAGGATGCCGAGGATCAAACCCTGGTTAGTCGCGTGAAGGCAAATGCCCTACCCTATACTATCTGTACTATTGTTCCAGTCCAGAAGAATTTTATGGTGAGCAATTTTTGTTTGTTTTCATTTGCATTTTTCACCATCATTTATTGATGATAGTTTGACCCAAATGCAATTGCCCAAACTGAAAAAACATTATGAGAAAACTTAAGAGTCAGCAGCAAGGTAGAATAAAAAGGAAAACAAGTAGAAGGTTGGTGTAAAAATCGTTGTGCTGGGGCTGGAGCAATAGCACAGCGGGTAGGGCATTTGTCTTGCATGCAGCCGACCCAGGTTCGATTCCCAGTATCCCAATGGTCCCCTGAGCATCACCAGGGGTAATTCCTGAGTGCAGAGCCAGGAGTAACCCCTGTGCATCTCCAGGTGTGACCCAAAAGGCAAAAAAAAAAAAATCGTTGTGCTGAGAAACTAATCTTTAAACTGTTACTTTAAGAAGCCTGAAATTTAATTAAAACAACAGGTAAGGCACTTACAGCTGTGCAGCTGCTAAAGCCAAGTTTGAACCCCAGTGCTCTATATGGTTCCCTAAACTTGGAAATAAGTCATTCCTAAGCATAGGTCCACGCATAGGCCCTGAAGGCGATGGCCACAACCTATTCTCTCCCCCAAATAAAAGTTAAGGTCCTTTTAGGGGCCTCAGGGCACCGCATGGCACCATAGCACATCCAAGAGCAACACCCTGACCAACAATACGGGAAGCAAGCAAACGAGCAAACAAACAAAAGGTTTGCTTTCAGATTATATTTGCAAGGTCCTTGCTCAGAATATGATCTTATCACCCCTACTTTCACTATAAGATTGAGCCCAGTGTATCTAGTTTACTGGACTGCACTCCTTACTAGAATGAGCCTTTTGGGAACAACACATTCAGGACATTTGAGACACTTACTCAACTTCTAAGTAAAGTTTAGCTTACCGTGTAATTGTTGGCTGTTGGGAAAAATAGGCAAGTAAATTAGCAAAGTTTAGCAGAAGAAAATAGGAATTCAGGATAAAGAGTTCCAGGATTGTGGAAGGTACATGTGGACAAAACAGTAATGGATCCTAGTAGCCTAGCTTTGTGTATCCCTGGATCTGGCAAAGCTGTAACAGGGTTTTGAAATTAAAAAAGCAGAAAATATTCATGGGAAACAGTTATTCCAGCCACACGTTCTACACAATACTGAACTGAGGGTGCTGAGGTCCAATACTGAACTGAGGAACTTCCCTAAGTGCATAACGATTCTTACCCAGCTCTCAGCTCTACTGTCCCCACCACCTCGCTCCAGTCTAAGGAGTCAGTGGCACGTGATCCAAACAAATATGGCGCCTCATTTGCATCCTGTCTCTAGCCAGCCAATAGGAGTAGCCACTCCCAGTAACCACGCCCTCTTCCCCCCGCCCGCTCCTGGGATCTGTCACCTGACCGGGCTCAAACATGGCTGCGCTGGAAGCCCCGTTCCTCTGGGCGCCTAAAGCAGGTGAGTGTGTGGCCCCATGGAGCTGGCGGGTGTGCGCCCCAGGATCTGAGTGCCTGGTGTACCTGCGCCCTAAATCCCACCGCCAGTCGTGACACCGATTCGACTGTCGATCCTCTCTTCTCTGCCTTCAAGAGAAGGCTCTAACTAGGGAGGTACCTGCTGAATTTCTGATCCCAGGGAGGCGACGAACACCTGGTGATTTGGAGCCGCACTGAACGTAAAGTTCAAGAGGGAATGCGGAAGTGGGGCTTGGGGTCTATGCCCCGCGCTAATGAGATAATTAGTATTAATTACATACTGGGTGCTCGTAGAGAGATTTCCCTTGGGGGAAATGTGGAAGTTGTGAAAAAAGAGATGACTTACATTGTCAAATCAAACCTAATACGATAACTATGGAAAAGAAGTTCCGCCTTTCCCAGTCTGGCTTTTAAGTGGACTCATTTGTCCAAATATAGTTGCTTCTGGTTTTTTTTTTTCAGTTCTGGTTTATATTTCTAGGAGGTGCTCCACGAATGAGGCCATTGGGAAAGTGTTGTGCTTAATTCATCTCTTCTGAGAAAAAATGAATCATCCATTTGGGAAGGAAGAAATTGCTTCCCAACAGCAGCTATTTGAATTTTTCTGTGAGTGCCTACGGAGAGGAGACTGGGACCTGGCACAGGCTTGTGTACCACAGCTCCAGGAGGCACACGGCAATATCCCGAAGAAGGTGGAAGACCTACTTCAGGCTCTGGTGGTGTGTCCAAATGAGCTGAGGTAAGGGATCTCTCTTCCTACCAGGCAGTCACAAGATAGGAGACACCACGCGCAACATCTGGGCTTTCATCTGTCTACTCTGAAGAGTTTGTAGAAGGGGCTGGAGTGATAGAAGAAGGTGGGGGGCTCCTGCCTTGCACGCAACCACCTGGGCTTGATCCTGGCATCCCATATGATCCTCTGAGCTTCACCAGGAGTTATCCCTGAATGTAGAATCAGAAGTAAACCCTGAGCACTGCTGGGTATAAACCCCCCCAAAAAAAATTTTTAATAATCTAAGTATATTACTTAATACTGAACCTTAATCATCCAGAACTGCATTTAAGTCTGACTTTCAATGTATGCCTGAAACTGCTTCTTTAATTAAAGGACAGTGCTACAATGGTATTGCATTGAAAAACTTTTTCTTGCCTCTAAACAAACCTAAAGGTACTATCTCTTGCTCATGAAACTGAAGATATGTTTGTGGCTTTAACAAAGCCTAGAGGAAGTGAAATTACTGAAAACTTCATTTTGGAGTAATTATAGGCCCAGAAGTGCTGAAATAGGAACCAGAGCAATAGTACAGCAGGTAAGATGCTGACTTTGCATACGTCTGAACCAGATTGCATTCCAAGCTCTCACAGGAGTGGTCCCTGAACACAGAGCAAAGAGTAAGTTTGAGCACCACCAGGTGTGTCCCAAAAAGCAAACAAAACAAAAAGGTAGAGAAATAGTACTCGGGTTAAGGCACTTTTAAGAGGCTGACTCCCAATTTGATGTGCCTCATTGTCCCCCAGCATCACTGGGAGTAGCTCCTAAGTACCACTAGGTGTGACCCACACCCCCAAAAAACAAGTGCAAAAGTAATACTACCTTTTTCTCAGCTTTCCCAGTTATAAAATCTCATATAGTACAATAATGAACCTGTGATATTTTGCTTTGAACTAAGTAATAGGGGCCAAAGCGATACTACAGCTGGGAGGGCACTTGCTTTGCACATGCCAGACCTGGGTTCAATCCTCTGCATCCCATATGGTCTTCCAAGCATTGCCAGGAGTAATTCCTGAGAGCAGAGCCAGAAATTACCAATAAGCATCCCCAGTGTGGCCCAAAACCAAAAAGCAAACATAAGCTAAATAACAGTCTTCAGTATATAGGTACTAGTTTTAAAGTTCGCATTCACTTTTGTACATACAGATCTTTGCAGTGTGATCCATGTGCAGATTCATAGAACTACAACAAGATCGTGATACAGAATTATTATATCATCACAAAACAATAGCCCCTCACTCCCTAAAGCTACTTCTTTTGTTTAATTCCTCCTTGTTCTCTGACAACCACTGTTCTCTATCTAAATTTTTGAATCAAGTTCTTCCTGTCAGTGCTATTAACAACTCATGATATAGAAATTAAATATAATTATCCTTTACTTTCTCTTACTCTAGCAGTTATTATTTAAATACTATACTAGCACCATGAGACACTAGGAATCAAATTGGGAGTCAGTCACATAAAAGTGTCTTAACCGAGTACTATCAATCTCTCTAGCCCCTATTTCTGTACCTCTTTTGTTTGTTTGTTTGTTTGTTTGGGACACACCTGGTAGTGCTCAAGGCTTACTCCTTGCTCTGTGTTCAGGGACCACTCGTGTGAGGGTTCAGAATGGAACACGGGTTAAAAAAATTTTTTTTTTCAAATCATTTTTTCTTAAATTTGGTTCTAGGCGCACGCTAACCTATTGGAGTGATAGCACAGCGGTAAGGCGTTTGCCTTGCACGCAGCCAGACCGGCCAAGCTGGGTTCGATTCCTCTGCCCCTCTCGGAGAGCCTGGCAAGCTACCGAAAGTATTCAGTATGCCAAACACAGTAACAGGAAGTCTCACAATGGAGACGTTACTGGGCCCGCTCAAGCAAATCGATGAACAACGGGAGGACAGTGTTTGACAGTGTTTGGTTCTAGCCAGTAGCTGCTAAATTTAAATTATTAACTTCAGGGCTTACACCTGGCTCTTAAGTACCACCAGAACTGATCCCTGACCACAGTCAAGAGTAAACACTGAGCACTGCTGGGTGTAGCCCAAACCCTACCTCCCACAAAAAAAAAAAAAAAAAAAAAAAAAAAAAATCACAAAGTCCTGATAGGGAGAATAGAGTGGGATTTTATTTTATAAAAGATGCTAACTCCAGCTGCTAATTCCAGCTACTTATCTGTCGTGCAAAATCAATCAAAAATGTCTTATTAGTACAGTGTCTTGTCCTGTTCAGGTTTAAATAGTGAAATCTAAATCATTGTGTGTGTTTTTATGTGTGTGTGTGTGTGTGTGTTGGTTTTTGACTTATACCTCGTGTTGTTCAGGGTTGACTCCTGACTCTGGGCTCAGGTATCCCTTCTGATGCTACTCAGTGGACCAAATGTAATGCTGGACACTGAACCCAGGTAGACTGCTGATAGAGCAAGAACTTTTCTTGCTATCTTTTCAATCCCTGAAGTCTATTTTTTTTTTTTTTGCTTTTTGGGTCACACCCGACGATGCCCAGGGATTACTCCTGTCTCTGCACTCAGGAATCACCCCTGGCGGTGCTCAGGGGACCATATGGGATGCTGGGAATCGAACCCGGGTCAGCCGCGTGCATGGCAAACACCCTACCCACTGTGCTATTGCTCTAGCCCCTCAACCCTTGAAGTCTAAATCTTGGATCATAAAGGAAAAGAAAAGATCAATAGAAACTTTTTTTTAATAAATAATTTCTTTTTACTTTTTTTAGATGTGGACAAGACTTTAACCCACAAAGACTAGGTTGGGTCTGGCTTCTTGTACTGGAAAAATGGTTGGCTCGAGAAAAGGTAAGTTGGTTTATAGTTCAAATTTTCTATAGAAGCTGGAACTTAAAAGAACTTATAAGTAGTTATAATATAATGATCTATAATACCACTTGAGGCAACACCATTTTGCTTAATACCACCATATGTCTCATGCCTGAACAAAAGTTTACAGAGCTCGGTAAAAGCAATGAAATAGCAAGTACATGATGAACCTTATAATATTAAGTAGTAAAGAACGGACTAAGATCATACTTGGTTGCTTTTCAAACAATAGTTTTTTCTAGTTATGTGCCATGAAGCCTTACAGATTTTAAACCTCATTAATTAAAAATTTAATAAGTCATATGAATTCAACTAAAAGTTGCCAAACATAAAAACAAAGTGAGGGCCAGAGCAATAGGAATGCAGGTAGGGCATTTGCTTTGCACACAACTGACCAAAGTTCTATCCCCTGCACTCAATTGGATTCCCCGGAGCCCTGCCTGGAATGATTGCTGAGCAAAGAACAAGCAGTAATTCCTGAACAAAGTTGAGTTCGGCCCAAAAATAAACAAGCAAAAAAAAGAAAGTGAGGGCCTGGAGGAGATGGCAAGTGATCAGGGACACATACTACATAGGTGTTAGGATGTGAATTTGAACCCAGCACCGCATGGCTCACCAAGCACTGCCAGAGCCCTGGAAGCCCCTGCACCACTGGCTGTTCCTGGAGGTTCCCTACAACACTAATTTAGTGCACGTCGAATGGAAAGAAAGAAATCAAAAATCCTGGCTCGGGAGATTGCTCAGTGGGTTGGAACACATGCGCTGGGTACAGTCCCCAGGCCCTGAGTCGGGAGTACTCCCTGAGTACCACCAGGCACATCCCAGAAAAAGAAAAAGTTGAAAAATCCTATTTTGCAACTATCTCTAATTCATCTCATTTTCTTCTTTAATTCTTTTAGTAATTTGTCTTTAGTTTTCATGATCCCTATCCTTTTTGGGAACACAGAGCTCCCAATGTATGCTCAGAAGCCCCAAGTTGCAGAAGTACCTGGCCCTGCTGTACAGACCTGATGGGATCACCCCCAACCTATGCAGTGCTGCTCAGGCTTAGGGGTGCCCGGAGCCATCATAGGTACAACTGGCAGTGCTGGAGGGAGGAGATCATGCAGTGCCAGGGATCAAACTTGGGGACTGCTCAGGCCAGGCACGCCTCAAGTTCTTTGAGTTATCTCCCTGGCTCATTTACATTTGCCTTTCTTCATGCAGCTGCCTAGTACATGACTACTGAAACATAGTTTATTCAGCCAGTCGTCTAAAAAAAAAAAAATGAAAGGGCCGGAGTAATAGAACAGTAGGTAGGGCATTTGCCTTGCATGTGGCCAACCTGGGTTTGATGTAACTGCCAAAGAACAACACATTGCTACGGAAACATAGTTTATTCAGCCAGTTGCCTAAAAAAAAAAAAGAAAAAAGACAAAGGAGAGGGCCAGAGCAATAAAACAGAAAGTAGGGCATTTGCCTTGCATGTGGCGGACCTACGTTCAATTCCCTACACTCGTATGGTGTCAAGCCTGTCAGGGATGATCCCTGAGTGCAGAGTCAGGAGTTAGCCCTGAGCATTTCCGGGTATGGCTGAAAATCAGAACAACACACACACACACAAACACACACAAAATACAAACAGGAGAGACTAACAGGAGAGGGAAGCAAGAGAAGTACATATGAAAAAGAATCAGCCCCAGGATGATTAAGAGTTGGCTTTAGGACTGGAGAGGTAGCTCAAAGCTCTCCTAGCGAATGCCTTGAGTTCAGTCCTGGCACTGCATGCACCACAACCCCAGCACAGACAAATATGGCAACCCCTGAGCACCACTAGGGAGGCTGCAAAACAAAGAATTTGCTGTAGTTTCAGATCTAAAAAGAAAACAACTCATTAAACTATTATAACCAAAGAGAGGGGGACAGAAGGAAGTTCTGTTGTTACTAATGATCTTTTCAGTACAAACATGGAATTTGTCAAATCTGATGAACTTTGGCCCTCTGCAAAGCTTATTTCTTCCATTATTGCTGATTGGTTGCTTATTTTCTTGACACTTGCTCAACCAAATCACATGATGAACTCTACTTTCCTGCCCCCATAGTACAGACTAAGAGTTGTTCTTGTTTTTCCCCAGCATCATTAGGTCCTGAAAGCTCCAGTGTCTTGATTATTTAAGCACTGTGGGAAATGTATTAGACCTGGAAGAATTTTAGTACTCTACAAGTGCCACCATTTTCAGTATGCTATGGGAATAGTATTGCAAGCCCCATTACTCTGCAGTGGCCTTCCTCTTCTGGAAATTAGCTGGCTACCTGTCTTTTCCCACACTCTAACTTTCTGCTTCCTTTTTTTATTTTTCTCTACTTCCTTTTTAATGACTGGATTTATCTCAATATGTATAAGGAGGTGTGCAAAGACTGAAATGCAGAAATGTTCACTTCTCTGCAATTTCTTTTTACTTTTATTTATTTTTTGACTTTTGGACCACACTCAGTGATGCTCAGGAGTTACTCCTGGCTCTGCACTCAGAAATTACTCTTGGTGGTGCACGAGGAAACCTCTGGGATGGCAGGAATTGAACCAGGATGACGGCATGCAAGGCAAAAGCCCTATCCGCTGTACTATCGCTCTAGCCCCTACTTATCTGCCGATTCGTCTAATATAGGGCTTCATAAACTTTTCCCACTCTAAACCACTTTCACTGAGGAGATATCACAGTGTAAATGCTGCTGGAAACATATCAGATTCATTACACATTTGATTTTTTGGTTCTGTTTTTGGGTCACACTCAGCAGTACTCACTGGTTCTTTGTTCAGGGTCACTCCTTGCAGGGCTTGGGGGACCATATGGGATGCTGAGGATCGAACCCAGCTTGTCAATGTACAAGCAAACACCCTACTTTCACTATCACTCCGGCCCCATGCATTTGATTTTGAATTCTTTTTTTTTGTTTGTTTTTGTTTTTGCTTTTTGGGTCACACCAGGTGATGCACAGGGGTTACTCCTAGCTCTGCACTCAGGAATCACTCCTGGCGGTGCTCAGGGGACCATATGGGATGCTGAAAATTGAACCCGGGTTGGCCACGTGCAAGGCAAACGCCCTACCCACTGTGCTATCACTCCAGCCCCTTGAATTCATTTTTGGTCATTGCACATTGTTCCCAAAATTTTTTGTGACCCACCATTTATGAAACTGCTGTTTAATAGAGAAAAATTGCAAATTTCTCCCATAGCCACAAAATGGTAATTTTTATTTCATTTATTATTACACAAAATCACAAATCACAAATCATCCTGTTAGTCATCGATTGCCTCGAGCAAGCCCCAGTAACGTCTCCTTCATCCTAGCCCTGAGATTATATTCAAGGCTCTTTAGGAGAATGAGACCCATCATTGTTACTGGTATTTGGCATATTGGGTACAACACAGGGAGTTTGCCAGACTCTGCTGTGTGGGCAGGCTACATTCAGTAGCCTGCCAGTTTATTATTTCATTCCTACTTTGGACAAACTGGCAGGCTATTATTACACAATAAATGAAAATATAACTGTATGTAAACTAACTGTGCACTATTCAGTAACTAGAAAGGATGTCTAGACTCTACTATGTCTGCCAAAAGGGGAGCATGGAGAGATAGTACAGGGATTAGGTTCATGCAACCAACCCCCATTTAATCCCCAGAAGTACAAGATCCTTGGAACATCACTAGGTGTGGCTCAGTTAAATCTAAATACTGCACAATCCAAGCAGCACCGAATGTTGGCACTCTCATATTGAATCACTGGCCGGATTGGCCAAAAATTGCTAGGTGGAACCTCCAGGTCTCTTGGAGAAACAGCTCCAAGGGCTAGAGCGCATGTCTTGGTCTTGAGGCCCAAGCTTAATCCCCATTCCTAATGGTCCCTTTCTGAGCACCAGTGGGAAGACCAAATATTTTTTGGTGAGAAAACTGTTTGGTTTACGTGCATCTACATGCATATGAGGTGGTCCTAATGCCCTTAAATCACTATTCAAGTGTTTCTCTTACAGTGAAAAGGTTGAGGGTGGGGGCGGGGTCTTTTATCCTTTGTGTATTTATATTCTCATTCTAATACTTGAAATATGCCTTGCTCTTTTTGTTGTTGTTTGCTTCTATGATAAGAAAATTTATTCTTAGAAACATTTAGCAATTTCATAACTGTCTTAGGAGTTTTAGTCATTTATGACCCTGCATTCGAGTAAAGTAATCTCATCAGTGACATAAATATAAGCCAATCAGTCATTGGAATTTGAGAGACCTGAAATCTTAGACAGACTTTGTACTTTTATTGGGGGTCTGCTGTCTGGGCCTCTTAAGTGTCCCTCCTTATACTCCTGAGTAGAAGCACTATCTTGCAGCTTCTTCCCACCAACTCCCAACTACTAGTAGTAGACAAGTATTTTTTATATGTTATAGGTGAATTGAGAGGAAGGTGGCAAGATTTGGGCCTTGCCAAATTGTCTTACCCTTTAATGTAAAGATGCAATATAATAACCTTTGGTACATGAATGACCTTTGATCTTGTATCTTAAGCCTTATGCAGACGTGCCATATGTGTGCAGTCCTGCAGGTGCTCCTGGTCTTGAGTTATATCATATTCTCTCTCTCTCTCTCTCTCTCTCTCTCTCTCTCTCTCTCTCTCTCTCTCTCTCTCTCTCCTCTGATGGCATGTCTTATCAGCCACAGTGCAGTCACCTTCCTTTTATTTGTGAGGGGATGGGGGGAGGGGTTGCACCTAGTGTTGCTCAAGGATTATTCCTGGTTCTCTGCTCACTCCTGGCAGGGTTTGGAGTATAAGGGATTGAGCCGCGATAAAGCAAGTGCCTTACCCATTGTACTCTCTTTCCCACCTCACGTTCCTTTTCATGATTGAAATTTTTGAGAAACACTTGCTACCTATTTTACCTTTTTATTTTTTGAGCGGAGGGCACTTCCAGCAGTGTTCAGGGGTTACTCCTGGCTCTGCACTTGGGAATTACCCCTAGTGGTGCTCAGAGGACCAGATACGATGACAGGGATCGAATCTGGGTTGGCCTAGTACAAGGCAAGCCCTACCTGCTGTTCGATCTCTCCAGTGAGATATCTCTCTCTCTCTCTCTCTCTCTCTCTCTCTCTCTCTCTCTCTCTCTCTCTCTCTCTCTCTCTTTTAAATTTTTATTAGTGAAACACCATGAGGTACAGTTGTAGGCTTACAAACTTTTGTGCTTGGGTTTCAGTCGTACAATGATCGAGTACCCAACCTTCCACCAGTGCCCATTCTCCACCACCACTAATCCCAGTATCCCTCCCATCCCCCAACCCCCACCCCACCCTGTCTCTGTGGCAGGGCACTCCCCCCTGTTATCTCTCTTCTTTTGGGTGCTTTGGTTTGCAAAAGAGGAATTGAGTGGCAATCTGTTCAGTCTATAGTTTACTTTCAGCATGCATCTCCCATCCTGGGTGGATCTTCCCAACACCCTTTATTTGGTGTTCCCTTCTCTCTGAGCTGCCTTTACCCCTAGAGTGTGCGGCTGGCCTCCAAGCCATGGAGTAAGCCTCCTGGTATTTATCTCGGCTATTCTTGGGTGTACCTTTTAATTTTTATTATTGTGGTTACTCCTGATGGTGCAGTGGGAGGTCAAATGATAGCTGCTGAGGATCAAACCTAGAGCCTCACATATAAGCCACATCCTGGCCCTGACAATTTCATCTTCAGTCAAGAGTTACATTTTTTTTAAAGATGTATTTAATTAAAGAACTGTGATTTACAAATCTATTGATAGTTGAGTTTTAGGAATATAATATTGTAGTACCAGTCCCATCGCTAGTGTAAATTTCCCTCCATGTGTTCCCCTGTTCCCTAAAGCCTGTGTCCCGACTTGCCACCCTGACAGGCACATTTCAAAGTTGGGTGGTTGTAGTTTGGATCTCATGTTTTCAGTCTTGTTGAGTCTGTACTTTGGATATGTAGCTAAACCACTCTACCTGAGGCACCTGACCCCAGTTCCTCCATTATTTCCCTTTCTTATCTGCTCCCTTCCTCCATTCATTTCTTACCTTTTCTTCCTCCATTCATTTCTTACCTTCCCCCAATACTCTGGAATCATGGGTGATCTAGGTATTTCCCCCTTTACTACACTTGTTTTTCTTTTCCAGTTACTCTTTATACTATTAATAAGTGGAGATTATCCTTTGTTTATCCGTTTGATTTACTTCACTCAACATACTGTCTTCCAGTTCCAACTAGGTTGCAACAAATTGCATGATTTCATTGTTCCTTGCAACTGCATTGTATTCCACTGTGTGTATATATCACATCTTCATAATCTATTCGTCTGTCATTGGACACCTGGGTTGATTCCATATCTTAGCTATTGTGCCGGGCTGGAGCGATAGCACAGCGAGTAGGGCATTTGCGTTGCATGCGGCCAACCCGAGTTTGATTCCTCCGCCCCTCTCAGAGAGCCCGACAAGCTACCGAGAGTATCTCGCCCGCACAGCAAAGCCTGGCAAGCTACCCGTGATGAATTCTATATGCCAAACACAGTAACAACAAATCTCACCATGTTTCTGGGCCCACTCAAGCAAATCTATGAACAACAGGAGGACAGTGACAGTGACAGCTACTGTGCTAAATTCTGCAGTGAGTAATGGCATGCGTATGTTCTTTGGAATGATTTTTATCTTGGGATTAGATACCCAAAAGCGGAATTGATGGGTCATATGGCAGTTCAGTTCTCAGTTTACTTAGAACTTTCAATACTGTTTTTCATGAGGGGTTGAACCAGACAAAATGCCCACCAGGAGTGAGAGTTCCTATTTCTCCACATCCCCACCAACACAGATTGTTCCCACTATTTTTGACACGTTGCATTCTCACTGGCGTGAGATTATATTCTGTTGTCCTCCTGATTTGCAGTCCCCGAATGATAAATAATGTTGAGCCCTTTCCCATGTGTCTACTTGGCCATCTACCTGTCTTCCTCTGAGAAATGTCTGTTCATTTCCTCTCCCCATTTTCTGGTAGAGCGTTTGGATTTGTTATGTTGATCTTTGTGAATACTTTATATAACCTGGGTATCCACCCTTTTCAGTAAAGAGCTGATATCCATTAAAACTTTAAAAACTTTTACCATGCTATGAATTGGTTTGATTTAGAGATTAAATGAGACTCTTTTTTGTTTGTTTGTTTTGGCTTTTCGGCCACTCCCTGTAGTCCTTAGTGCTTACCTGGACTCTGTGTATTCCTAGTTCTGATTAGGGGATTGTCTATAGTGCCAGGGATTAAAATTGGGGGTCAACTGCAAGCAAGGTAGGTGCCTTATTTCTTGAACCATCTGAGCCTAAGATTAAATGAGATTTTTAAAATATGTGAAAATATGATGCGTGTATCTGGCACAACATAGGTGTTTAATAAACATTAAATCCCTACACCTTTACTTTATTTCCCTGCTGGTGATGAAAACCTAAACCAGGACTTAAAGCCAAAGAGGATCATGTAGATCATTCCCACCCAGACTTAACCATAGCTGGGTGTTGTATCATAGCAACATTGTAAGGGAGAATGTGGAGGACAACTTCTACTAATGGAGAAAGGTGTGTAAAATAAACAGACCTTGGAGTATGAGGATGATGCGATTAGGATTTAAGTACAAGCATTTAAAGGGAGGAAAGTGAGTATGTGTCCAAGTTTTGGACACCCCCTTAAATCTTTTTGAGTTTTGTTTTTGTTTGGGGGCCACACCTGGCAGTGCTCAGGACTTAACTCTTGGCTCTGCGCTCAGGGATCACTCCTTCCAAAGCTGAGGGGGCTTTTGGGTGCTGGGAATGAATCTAGATCAGCTGCATGCAAGATAAACACCTTACCTACTGTCCTATTACTCTGGTCCCTTTGCTCTTTTTGCTGATAAAGGAAAATATCTGAGGGCCTCGGAGATGACTCAAGTGGTCTGGCATCTGCCTTAGCATGTGCCTGACCCTGAATTCACTTCCTTCCTACTACCACATGCCCCCCAGAATCATTGGGTGTGGTCCTGATGTTGCCCCTAAACTTCCTTGAGTACCCCATTACTGGTCCAAGCACCGGACTGCCAGGCTCACAACATAAAGAAAAATGCCTGAGAATGAGCCCCACAGCCAGGCCGCTGTGTTCCAGCAGCCATCACAAAGCCCCGCCACCACCACCACCACAAGGAAGAGGGAGCAGGTAAATAAATACTTCTGGAAGCAACCTGACAGTATAGAGGTTAAAGATGCTTTATCTGAGTGAGCGATAGGAATAGAGCTAACTGGAGAGAAACATGCAGTTTCAATTTTCTGAAAGCATCTACCAAACTTCTAATCTTCTTTATGATTTTTCTAGAAATTACTGCCAGCTATTTTCCGGAAAAAGCTCGAGTTTCTCTTGTTGTCAGAAGACCTTCCTGGGGACATTCCAGAGGACATCCTCAAGGTGAGAGAGGGCCCTGGAGCTCCCAGCATGACAGTAATGCAACACACTCGGACCTGAGGGCTCTAACTGAGACCGAGACAGGTCCCCCAAAATGTTAGCTTTCTAGGTGTCAGGGCACGACCAGGGTAGGCTGAGGTCCTCCTGTGAGGGAGTGCAGAGGGAGGGTAAAACTATCTGATTTTAGAATTCTTAGAGGTGGATTTACCGGAAGCACCAAGTATAACTATGATTAAAGGTTTTTGTCCTTTCATCTAAAAGGAATATTTCTGTAAGTATTTAAATTGTGCCCTAGTGTCAGTGGGGAAAAAATAAAGGAAGAAAGGAACTAGCATGTGCTGAAAGGTTCTGGAACAGGTGTGCTGAGAGGGAGGGAGGGCAGGTGAGAAGGAGAGAGGAGGGAGTAGGAGGAGGGAGGGAGGGAAGGAGGGAGGGAGGGATGGGGGGGAGAGAGAAGAGAAGAGAGAATATATGTTACCTTACCTCTGGGGACAGATAGTACGTCTTTATGTTTGAATGTGTTTAAATAATCCTTATAATTACCTCAGAGGGGTGTGTGTGTATGTGTGTGTGTGTGTGTGTGTGTGTGTGTGTGATTTGGGGGAATCATAGCCTCTGGTGCTCAGGGGTTGCTCCTAGCTTGCTTAGGAGTCCTTGTGGTGCTAAGGATTGAACTGAGGTCAGCCACATGGAAGGCAAGTGCCTCGTTCCTGTGTCAGCCTAGTGTCTGCTCCCCTTTTCCCCTTTGGTTTATGAGTCTGCATTCCCTGACGTGTTCAGAATTGGGACAGGAGCAAGCTCAGCAGGGAAGTCCCGAGTCACTGAATTCGTCTTGCCTGGCTCTTGACTCCTCGGTCTGTAAAGGAAGTTAACTTTAATGTCTTCCTCTTAAAATTGTATAGATTGCATTCTGTTGTGACTCAGGTCCACACTTAACAACTATCGAAGTGTTGGTCACTGCTACTGTTTTATTCATACACCTGTAAACACTGAAATGAGAAAAGCACCACGGCATAGAGGTGACGACATTCTAGGTCTCCTCACCCCCTTTCCCTCTCTCTGTTCCCCGTTTAGGAGCTCTATGAGGCCCTCACGCAAGCCGCAGCCGACCCTGTGTTTGATGGCGACTCCAGTCGCACCCCTGAGCTCAGCTCGCAAGCGGTCTCTGTGCTCTGGGATCTCCTGGGGCAGGCCCCCCGGCCCGCACAGGCCCTGCTGGAGCTCCTCCTTGGAGAAGACGAAGGCGCTGGTCTCTGCGGCTCTCTGCAGAAGGCACTGGTGGGCCGGATTCTCGGGGCACTGCGGGCTTTGCAGGAGTCTGCCGCCACACCCCCCCATACTGTAGATGCCATCTACGGAGCCCTGCGGACTTTGCGGTGCCCTGCGGATCCACAGGGGCCTGAGCTCCGTGTCCTGTGTGAGGAGCTCGTGGCAGCCTGCAGGACAGAAGGGTCACCCCTGCGGGAGGAGCAGCTGCTGGGCTGCCTGCTGCACCGGGCTGGCCTAGGGCTAGTTTCCCTGTACGGCCACACCTTTGCCGAGAAGGACACAGAAAAGCCCCCAAAGGCCACCCCGTCAGGAAAAGGTATGTTTCTCCCACTGCTTCTCCCTGTGCACTGATAATTCCGTGAATAGAACCTCTTGGAAGTTCCTTTGGTCTAATGTCTGTCTTGTTGCTAGGGCGGTAGCGATAGCACAGCAGGTAGGGTATTTGCCTTACACACGGTGGACCAGGGTTCGATTCCCAGCATCCCATATGATCCCCTGAGTATACAGCCAGGGGTAATTCCTGAGTGCATGATCCAGGAGTAACCCCCGTGCATCACCAAATGCACATTTGACCCAAAAAGGGAAAAAAAGAAGTCTGTCTTGTTGGGGAGAAGCTAAGCATAAATGGGCTATTGATTTGTTTCCTTGTCACTGTCACTGTCCTCCCGTTGTTCATTGATTTGCTCGAGCAGGCCCAGTAACATTGTGAGATTTGTTACTGTGCTTGGCATATCGAATACGTCACGGGTATCTTGCCAGAGCACAAGTTTTGTTTAGTTGTTAAGATATGAAAGCATTAAAAGTGAAAAACTAGAAATGTAAAGTGTGTGTTAAAATGTTAAATGGAAAGGATAAAATTAAATCATGTCCTCTGGGGTGTAGGGGCATTGAGCCATCCTCTAGGGACCATACATGGTACCTGGGATTCGAACCAGGTTTGGCTGCATTCAAGGCAAGTGCCTTACGTCTTATACCTCTTATTTCATTGGCCCCTAAATTATCCACTTTTAGTAATTCCCTTCAAGTAGATCCCTGAGTTCTTTTGTCCTGAATTCATAATCTTTTTTTGTTTTGTTTCTGGTTTTTTGAGTAGGGGATTACACCCACCATACTCAGAGCTTACTCTGGTTCTGTGCTCATTTCCTGGCAGGACTTGGCTGGGGGGGGGGGGGGGGGGGGGGCGGGGGTGGAGCGCACATGGTGTACCAGTAATCAAACCAGTTTGGCTGTATGTAAGGCAAGCACCTCAACCACTCTACTATTTCTCTAGCCTCCTGAATCCATAATCTTGAATAAATTCCTTGCTTTCTATCACTATAGTGTGCTCAAGATTCATTACGTAAACCTATGCGTGGATTTTATAGTCTAAGACAGAGTGATAGAAATAAACAATACAGTAATAGCATTTCAAGAGCTTTCCATGAAACTTAAACTATGGAGAGGAAGAAAGAGTCTTTAAGAGATTAGTGTAGAAAACCCGGTTTAAGGTTTAAAAAGAGTAGGCTCTCACATCAGATGATGTTTCCAGTGGGTTCTGGTTTAGGAAAGAAGGACTTCTGCTTCCCCAGTAACCCCTTGGGTTTCATTTTCAGTCTCACCAGATCACCTCGATCCCGAGCGGACAGTTCTAGCCCTATTCTCCAATCCTGACCCAGCCCAGGCTTGGAAATCCGCCTATTTCTATTGCCTGGCCAACAACAAGCACTTCTTGGAGCAGATCCTGGTAAGTCTGACTTCATCATCCACCTTCCTACAAATACCCAGGAACTTCCCTGGGCCTTTAGTTCCTGCAACTCATTCCCACTTTTCTATCCAATACAAGGCTGTCCAGTTAACGGGGAGTCTTTGGGTTCTGTTAACCTTTTCCTCCCACAATAGAGCTTAGCATCAGTTTCATTCAACAGATGGTTTTGGTTTTTGGTTTTGTTTTGCTTTGTTTTTTGTCCTCATATCCTACACTAGGAGCTGGGCCTACAGCAGAAGTCCCAATCTTCAGAGAACATATTGCCTAGGGTTTTCATGACCATTTGGGGTGAGGTGGGGGCCCACTTCCAGCTGTGCTCATGTCTTACTCCTGGCTCTACACTCACTCAGGGATAACTCCTGGTAGTCCCAGAGACAGGGGCCTCATCCACTGTTTGATCCCTCCAGCCTACTATGCCCAGTTTTTAACTCAGCCAGCCACTGTCAGGAGCAGCAGGCCATGGGCATTCTTTTTTTTTTTTTTCTTTTTGGTTCACACCCAGCGATGCTCAAGGGTTACTCCTGGCTCTGCACTCAGAGATTACTTCTGGCGGTGCTCAGGGGACCATATGGGATGCCGGGAATCGAACCTGGGTAGGCCATATGCAAGGCAAAGGCCCTACCTGCTGTGCTATCACTCAAGCCCTGGTCACGGGCATTCTTCCTAGTGCACACAGCTGCCTGGAACACTTCCCTTGGCTTTCAGGTGACAGCACTCACGCTGTTGAAAGAGGAAGACTTCCCGAGTCTCGGCCACCTGCTCGATAGAGAGTTCAAGCCTCTCAGCCGACTACTTGTCCTCCTGGGCTGGACACACTGCCAGAGCCTAGATTCAGCCAAGAGGCTGCTCCACACAGTTCACACTTCCCAGGTAAACTCTCCGCCTGCTGCCCTAGCTGCCCTGAAAGTAAATGCTTTGAGGTTCTGGGCTGAGCCAGCACTCAGGGTCCTGAAGGTAGTGGCAGTCTCTGCCTCCGCAGAGCCTGAGTCTTTCTCTCTTCTTTCCCATCAATGCAGGACCGAGGCTGTGATAAACTCCTTGGGGATGCCTGTGAGGGGTTGTGGGCTCACCTGGAGGTCTTGGAGTGGTGTGTGCAGCAGAGCAGGTATGACCATGGCCCTTCCCCACCACTGGACACGTTTGGCCTTGTGTCCTGAGGAGGGGCCAATTTCCAGACATCCACCACATAAGTGTTGTGTGTTGACAAGTGCTGGCCAACAACTAGTCAGTGTCCCAACTATGAGAGCAGGATAGGAACTTAAGTTGTGATTATCCTCACCACAGGTCATGGTAAGAAAGCACGGCAGTAATCAAAAGAACAATGTCCATGTTTCCCCAGCGGGCACCGTATGCCCAGCTCCACTCTAAGCCCACTGTGTGCATGCTTTCATTTTAACCTCTCAGTAGATATCAGTACCATCCTTACTTTAAAGGTGGGCTGCTGAACGCCTGAGGTGTTAAATAACATGCACAGGGAATGCGGTCCATGGTGCTAGGCATGCATTATTCTGGACGGTACTTTTGTTCAGCCACTGTACATTAAGCCGCCTTTCCCTGGTAGCATAGCCTCAGGTCCTTCAACTCTTCCTGTTCTGTGTTCCTGTTTGGCTCTTCATACTTCACATGCTAACACTTACTAGAGTCAGCATGGGCAGAGGAGAAGTGAATGAGGGGCCCTTCCTCAAAAGGGTGTGGAAATATATATCAATTCTAAGCAAGGAAGAGTCCAGATGTTGGAAGGCATAATCGTAAGCTTTTTCTAGACCCTAATGACCTAAACAGGCTCTTTCTGGGTCCTTTCTAGAACTGACTTGATGGCTACACTATTCCCAGAAAGTATACTCCTGCTCAATCTCCGACCACCCAGAGTTTCTTAGCTGGGAAAGGGAAGCCTGTGGAGTTTGGACAGGTCAGAAAGAGAGAATCAGGATCAGTCTTCCTCGGAACAATTGTATAAATTGCCTCCCTTCTGTCCTCCCAACTTTCTCTTTCAGCAATCCCATACCAAAGAGAGATCTCTTGTGTCATTTACATGGTGGAGACAACCACTCCGTGCTCTACTCTCTCCATCATCTTACCAACCTTCCAGCACTCAGGGAGGAAGATGTCCTCAAGCTCTTACAGAAGGTGCCAGCCCAAGAAGAACATGGTGAGTTGGTGATCGAGTGATATGAGCAAGGTTTCTTCTTAGCACAGTCTTACACACATTTCTTCCAACCAGGGTATTAACTGCTGGGATTTATCAGAGGATTGGTCCAGTAGGTGCCCTTCAACCAGGATTGTTTGACGCAGTCAGATAATGGAATTTCAGCTCCTCAGATAATGGAATTTCAGCTCCTCCCCTCAGAGTGGGGCAGTGAATCCTGGGAGAATAGTCCACCATTATTTCCAATTTTCTGAACCATCCCTCAAGTCCGCCCCTACCGCAGACTCTCAATAATTTCTTTTATATTGCTTGTTATAAATTCTAAAAATGATCAAAATGTTTCCTTAAAAGAAAGTTAGGGGCTGGAGCCATAGAACAGCAGGTAGGGCGTTTGCCCTGCACACAGCCGACCTGGGTTCGATTCCCAGCATCCCATATGGTCCCCTGAGCATCACCAGGAGTAATTCCTGAGTGCAGAGCCAGAAGTAGCCCCTGTGCATTGCTAGGTATGACCCAAAAAGCAAAAAAGAAAACAAAAAAGAAAAGAAAGTTAGTGCAGATTATTGTCATGGAGCCATTAAGCCCTCGTATAAGAGATTGCTAACCTGTTGTTACAGGTTAAGCCTCGTGAGTTTATATTTTATTAATCAAAATTAGTTGCCTTCTACTTTATATTCCATCCAATGTGGTACTCCTGGTTTATCAGTATTGTAAAATTTGAGATGTTACACGGGTGTAAATGTGCTGTGTGCTTCAGGAATTCCAAAATTTTTAACATGATAATACAGCTGGAGTTAAAGTTTTAAGTAGGTGATAGCTTTGAGGCGTGAGCCTGATTGCCAGGGCTTCTAGAAGGACAGGGAGATGGGGTAGGTAGCCCATCCCCAACTTCCTGAAAGCCTGGAGATTTCAGCCACAAACCTGCATACCTGAGTTTTTCAACAGAATAATTTCTGGATGGCTCTCATCTTGAGCAGTGGAATCGGCCATAAGAGAAAAATTAGTGGAGGGATTAAGCAAGACCATACCAGTCTTGTATTCAGCTTGTAGGGTTGTCTTTCTTCATTTTGCTTTACATCTAATGTTTTTTCATTTGATTAAATTGTACATTTTGTCTGGAAAGAATCTGAACCAGATTAACAAACCCCATCCAAACAGTGATGCCCTTCTTTCCTCTTAAAGTTAAAAAAAAAATTTTAATGTGTAATCAAATTATTAAACACGTCAAAGTATTTTTTCAGCAAAGTTAGTATTTCCCCTCAAGATATTTATCTCAGTGCTTTCTCTAAGCAGAGTTTTTCAGTGTTTTAATTTTCTGTTACCTTTGCACTGTTGTTCGATCTGAATACAATTTAAATTTGTCTTGAAAATAATATGGCACAGTGGTAGTACACACACCAACCTTGTGTGAGAACCTAAGTTCAGTCCCCAACACCAGAAAGAGAAAAAAAAAGTATTTAAAAATAAAGGAAAGAGGGGTGGAGGGGAGGGAGAGAGGTGGGGTGGGGGTTGATGAGAGGGAAACTGGGGGCATTGGTGGTAGGAAATGTACACTGGGTAGAGGGACAGGTGTTGAAACAGTGTATGACTAAAACCCAATCACCACCACTTTTTAACTATATCTCACTGTGATTCAATTTAAATTTTTTTTTTTTAGAAATTAATAAAAGGGGAAATAGGTGTGGAAGGTGGCAGAGGAGTTAGAGGAATCTCAAATGCAGGGAACTCAAAGTTGAGCAAAAGACCAACAGGGATGAAGCTCAGAAGGAGAGACTGAGAAACATTGGTATCTCACTTCCTCCCACTGCTACTCATGGGTCCCGGAAAGCCTGGCGACAGGTTAGGGCTTCTCAATGGACCATTGATTCGAGGAAAATGCTAGGTGTCTCGCACAGCACTCACCAAGCATGGCATTTCTTGGGGGGTGAAGAGGGATCGCAAGTGGCAAGAGGTCTCAGGAAGCCCTGCTGGGTGCAACCTCTGCCCAGCCATGCCAGGCTCAGATGTTCTGCCCACTTCGCTCCAATGCAGATGCAGTCGACACCCTGGTCCCTGAGCACCTGAGCCAGAATCAAAACCTGACCCTCTACCAGAGCTTCTGTGCCATGAAGTACGCCATCTATGCCCTCTGTGTCAACTCACACCAGTACTCCCAGTGCCAGGAATGCAAAGACAGCCCCACTGAGGACCAGAATTTAACGATGGAGCCAGCAGATGACACTCTTTCCCTCCCAGGTACAGCACCTCCCTCCATCCCTGAGTAAGTAAGTAACTTGCCTAGCCAGTGAGTACTCATTTGGGTGAGTATGCCTTTCCATCAGGATTAGGGATGGCAGCCTTGTACCCAGGAGTAATCCCACCAATTTCTTTGTGAATCCAAAGGACTTGGGGGAAAGTTAGTGATTAGCTTAAGTTATCATTGACCCTGATCTTCTAGAGATATGTTTTCTATATGTTTTTGCAAACTATATTCCACAATAAAAATGATATATATTTCACAGCCTCCTCCACTTTGCACCTAGGCATGTAATGTTGTGTGCTTAGAGGCAAATATGTGTCTAAATGAGCTATAAATTGAAACTGCATTTTAGAAAACGGTATTTACCCTTCTTTGTGTCGTAAACTCAATTATTTTTCTATTTCATTTTTTTTTAATTTTTTATTTTATAAGTTACTTCACAATATTGGATTACATTTAATATTCAAATACCAATCCCACCACCATTACACCTTCCTACCACCAAACTCAGGATGTTTCCATCCCAAGCCCCAATCCTTGTCCCAAAACACAAACGAAAGAATATATTTTCTACTGTCTGTTATGAAGAACTGCTGAACATGCTTATAAAAAAGTGTTCATATAGAAAACAGAGTGAAGAATGTTCTATTTTGGCAGGAGCTATTAAGACATTTTATAGGATATTACTAACATGTTGTTAAAGTTTGGGTGATGTGAGCTTTGGTATATATGTCTGAAAATATGTATATATGTATATATATACATATATGTATATATGTGTATATATGTATATACATATATATATATGGGCTGGAGCAATAGCACAGCGGTAGGGCGTTTGCCTTGCACGCAGCCAACATGGCCGACTGGAGTTCGATTCTTCCACCCCTCTCGGAGAGCCCGGCAAGCTACCGAGAGTATGTCCCCTGCACAGCAGAGCCTGGCAAGCTCTCCGTGATGTATTCGATATGCCAAACACAGTAACAAGTCTCATGATGGAGACGTTACTGTGCCCACTCAAGCAAATCAATGAACAACGGGAGGACCGTGATATATATATACATATATATATTTATATATATATATATCACGGTCCTCCCGTTGTTGTATATGTATATATATATATGCCTTGTATCAGACCAACCCTGGTTTCCCTCTATGATTTGTTGCCTACTGTCTGAACCCCATCAAATATAGTGTGGCAATTATGGAAAATGGGTAGGGATGTGTCACATGGCCACTTTTCTGGCCACAAGTTCCAGGAGTATGTTCACTCATATATGAAGCTCAGCCCGAGCATGTAGAAAGCGACCTTGAGCATGGCGGCGGTTGGGTTGTGGAGTTGGACTGTTAGGGTTTGGTCCCTTGGGGCAAGGAGGACTCTCACCTGCCCTGCTCTGGGGCGCCCCAGGTGAAAACATCCTGGCATGGAGTTTGGTGGCATGGTTATGGAGACCTCATTTTATGTTCCTCATTTTTTTTTAATGTAAGGAGGATTTGGGGCCACATCTGGTAGTTTGGGGGCAACTGTCATCTTTGTGCTGGCAGGGAGGGGAGCTTACTCCTGCTGATGCTCAGGACCACTTTTCCACATGCAAGTGTGCCCTCAGCCCTTGGTGTCATCATCTCTCCAGCTCCTATTTCTTCTTTTTTTTTTTTTTTTTTTTTTTTTTTTGGTGGAAAGGGCTTTTGGTTGTGGGGGTTTGGGGGCCAGTCTACACCTAGCAGTGCTCAGGGAATTTTTTTTTCCCTTTATTTTATTTTATTTTTTTTTTACAGTTGTAGATTTACAATTTTTTGTGCTTTGGTTTCAATTATACAATGATCAGATACCCATCCCTCCACCAGTGCCCATTTTCCACCCCCATGGATAATATACCTCCCACCCCCATCCCCCCATCCCCCCTGTCTCTGTGGCAGGGCAATCCCCTGTGTTCTCTCTCTCCTTTTGGGTGTTGTGGTCTGCAAAAGAGGCATTGAGTGGCAAACATGTTCAGTCCATAGTCTACTTTCGACATGCATCTCCCCTCCTGGGAGGATCCTCCAAACACCCTTTATTTGGTGCTCCCTTCTCTATCTGAACTGCCCTTTCCTCTAGGATACCCGGCTGGCCTCTAAGTTATGGAGTAATCCTCCTGGTGCTGATCTCAGCTATTCTTGGGTATTAATCTCATACTTTGTTACTTTATATCCCCCAGATGAATGCAATCTTTCTATGTCTATCCCTCTCTTTCTGACTCATTTCGCTTAGCATGATACTTTCCATATTGTACCACTTGTATGTAAATTTCATGACTTCATCTTTTCTAAGAGCTACATAGTACTCCATTGTGTAGATGTACCAAAGTTTCTTTAACCAGTCATCTGTTCTTGGGCATTCAGGTTTCTTCCAGTTTCTGGCTATTGTAAAGAGTGCTACAATGAACAAACAAGTGCAGATGTCACTTCGACTATACATTTTTGCCTCTCTGGGATATATTACCAGGAGTGGTATTGCTGGGTCAAATGGGAGCTCAATTTCTAATTTTTTGAGAATCGTCCATACTGTTTTCCAGAAGGGCTGAACCAGTGGACATTCCCACCAACAGTGAAGGAGTGTCCCTTTCTCGCCACATCCACGCCAGCATCGGTTGCTTTTGTTCTTTTGAATGTGGGCCAGTCTCTGAGGTGTGAGATGGTATCTCATTGTGGTTTTGATCTGCATCTCCCTGATGATTAATGATGTAGAGCATTTTCTCATGTGCTTTTTTGCCATTCGGATTTCTTCTTTGAGAAAGTTTCTGTTCATTTCATTGCCCCAATTTTGGATGGAGTTGGATGTTTTCTTCTTGTGGAGTTTAACCAGTATTTTGTATATCCTGGATATCAACCCCTTGTCAGATGTGTATTCGGTGAATATCCTTTCCCATTCTGTAGACTGTCTTTGTATTTTGGTCACTGTTTCTTTGGAGGTGCAGAAGCTTCTTAGTTTAAGATAGTCCCATTTATCTATCTCTGTTTTCACTTGCTCGGCCAGTGGCGTGGCATCTTTGAAGATACCATTAGCTTCAATGTCATGGAGGGTTTTGCCAACTTTATCTTCAATGTACCTTATGGTTTCTGGTCTGATGTTGAGGTCTTTAATCCATTTTGATCTTACTTTTGTACATGGTGTTAGGCAGAGTTCTGAGCCTATTTTTTTGCATGTAGCCGTCCAGTGATGCCAACACAATTTATTAAAGAGGCTTTCCTTACCCCACTTCACATTACTTGCACCTTTATCAAAGATTAGATGAGCATATGATTGAGGGGAGATGTCAGTGTATTCAACCCTGTTCCATTGGTCTGCAGTTCTGCCTTTGTTCCAGTACCATGCTGTTTTAATTATTACTGCTTTGTAGTACAGTTTGAAGTTCGGGAGGTTGATTCCTCCCATTTTCTTTTTCCCAAGAATTGCTTTAGCTATTCGTGGGGGCTTATTGTTCCATATAAATTTCAGGAGTGTTTGCTCCATTTATTTGAAGAATGTCATGGGTATCCTTATAGGGATTGCATTGAATTTATACAATGCTTTCGGTAGTATTGCCATTTTGACAATGTTAAGTCTCCCGACCCATGAGCAGGGGATATCTTTCCATTTCCTCATGTCCTCTTTTATTTCCTGAAGTAGCGTTTTGTAGTTTTCTTTGTACAGGTCCTTTACTTCCTTAGTTAAGCTGATTCCTAGGTACTTGATTTTCTGGGGCACAATTGTGAACGGGATTGTTTTTTTCATGTTGCTTTCTTCTCTCTCACTGTTTGCGTATAGGAAAGCCATGGACTTTTGGGTATTGATTTTATAACCTGCAACTTTACTATACGAGTCTATTGTTTCTAGGAGTTTTTTGGTGGAAGTTATTGGGTTCTCTAAGTAGAGTATCATATCATCTGCGAATAGTGAGAGCTTGATTTCTTCCTTTCCTACCTGAATGCCCTTAATATCTTTTTCCTGCCTAATCGCTATTGCAAGTACTTCCAGTACTATATTGAACAGCAGTGGAGAGAGTGGGCATCCCTGTCTCGTCCCTGATCTTAGAGGGAAGGCTCTCAGTTTTTCCCCATTGAGGATGATGCTTGCTGTAGGCTTGTGGTAGATGGCTTTAATTATGTTGAGGAAGGTCCCCTCTATACCCATTTTGGCTAGGGTTTTCATCATAAAGGGGTGCTGGATCTTATCAAATGCTTTCTCTGCATCTATTGATATGATCATATGCTTTTTATCTTTTCTTTTGTTGATATGGTGGATTATGTTGATTGATTTCCGAATGTTAAACCATCCTTGTATCCCTGGGATGAATCCTACTTGGTCATGGTGTATGATCTTTTTGATGAGTAGTTGGATTCTATTTGCTAGTAGTTTGTTGAGGATCTTTGCATCTGTGTTCATCAGGGATATCTGCCTGTAATTCTCTTTCTTTGTGGTATCTCTGTCTGCTTTTGGTATCAGTGTGATATTTGCTTCGTAGAAACTGTTCGGAAGTGTTTTTGATATTTCAATTTCGTGGAAAAGCTTAAAGAGCATTGGGAGTAAGTCCTCTTTGCTCAGGGAATTTTTGTGGCTCTCTGCTCAAGAGTGATTCTTTACAGTGTTCAGGTGACATTATATTGTACTGTAGGTAAAACCAGGGTTGGTCTGATACAAGGCATGAACCTTAACCCTGGTACTATCTCAACCCCACCCCTGTTTTGTTTCGTTTTTTAATGCAGTCCTCTTAAGTTGATTCCAAGCATCACATATTGCTTTGTGAAAGATAAGAACCTAATTTTCCCCATTTTTGTTAGTAATATTTTTAAGATGTCTTCACTAGTTTCTTTGAAATGTTGCTTAGTTATCTTTTCCTTCTATCTTTGGAATAGACCTTCATATCTGAGTAGGTCTATGTAACATATATTGCTGGGGGCTTTGGTATGTGGCTTTTGCTTGTATGTGGTATGGAATGTTTACTGTAATTTTTGCCCAATGGGGCAGAGAATTTGAAACCATCTAAAGTATAGAAAAAAGTGATGATAAATGTTATTTTTGAATTCTAGTGTCCTGTAGATTCCTAACCTTTGATGTTTTTTCTCTGTTATTTTTATATATATATGTATATATATATGTATATATATATATATATATATATATATACTGCTTCTTAAAAGCTTTCAGGATCTTTTTCATGAGCATATAATTGCTTGTGTATCTTTTTTTCAACCTGTGTGCTAGGTATTTCGTGATCCCTTAGGGCCTAATGACTCATCTCTCTCAGATCTGGGAACTTAAATTTTTTTTATAGGTTGTAGATAACTATAGTACAGCAGGTAGGGCATTTTCCTTGCACACAGCCAACCTGACCAACCCGAGTTCGATTCCTCTGCCCCTCTTGAAGAGCACGGCAAGCTACCAAGCGTATCTCGCTCACACAGCAAAACCTGGCAAGCTACCTGTGATGTATTCGATATGCCAAACACAGTAACAATAAGTCTCACAATGTTACTGGGCCCGCTCGAGCAAATCATTGAACAATGGGCGGACAGTGCTACAGTGCTACAGTGCTTGTTTGTTTGGTTTGGGTTCTAGGGTACCAGGGCTATACCCCACAGTACTGGGAAGTAGAGGGGTTAGGGAAAAGAGAATATGCCACATATTTCCAGAAATAAAATGTAGGGCCTCTTACATGCCAGACGTATGATGATCCATCTAACCCTGTGGCCTAGCTCCCCAGCTCCACCAGTGAGTATTCTCTAAGAGCCTTGGGTAGATTTTATTTCCAGGCATCTTTTTGGGCAATGGGGAAAGTGGACTATATCCGATGGTGCTCAGGAGCTGTTTTTGGTGGGTGCTGGGGGACCATCTGCAGTGACTGGGAATTGAACCAGGATCAGCTGCATGTAAGGCATGTGCTTTAGCCTCTGTACTATCTCTCAGCACCAGCGTATGATCACCCATAGTGTCACAGTGGGGGAAAAAAACAGTATTCAGGTGTAAGGACTGTCTGTGCTGCCTTCATCCCAGGGATAGAAGTATGCGGTGCTTGTCAGAGATGAGGAGTAATAGGATACTGAAAAGGGGGGGTAGGTTGGGAACTGGAGAGATAGCAGAGGAAGTAAGGTACTTGCCTTGCATACTGCGGACCCAATTTAATCCCCAGTACTGCACATAGTACTAGTATATACATAGATCCCTAGTACCCCAGGCACTACCAGGAGTAAACCCTAAGGAGTGTGGTGGCTGTGACTCAAACCCCCACATACACATAAACATACTTACTACAGAAGCAGGAGCAGGGATCAAGGAGATGCTCAAGGTGCTGAGCATAAGCTTTGCATGCATGATACATGGTTTGGTTCCTGGCACCACATACTCCCTGCAGCCCCTCCAGAAATGAGCCCCAATACTGAGCTAAGAGTAGCTCCTCAGCACTACCAGGTGTGGTCCCCCAGACAAAGAAAAAGCAGGAACAAAACAGTGAACGCTTGGTAAGCTTTACTTTAAGTTAAAGCTGCAAAGTCCAACGCCCATCAAGAAGGTCGTGGCTGGATAGCATTTTCCTTTGGTCCGGCCCTGCAGTTCCCCCTCATCATTAACCCATGAGCAAGTTTAGGCCATGAGAGTGGTGTCTGGCAAGTCATGTTTCTCATATTTGGTTTTCTCTGACCCTTTCTCTCCCACGCTGCCTCTATAGGTGCTTCGGATCTCTTCTCGACATACCTGGCCAGGTGTCAACAGTACCTATGCAAGGTTCCCGACTCTCTGCGCCTGGAACTTCTAGAAAACATCTTCTCCTTGCTCCTGATCACATCTGCCGATCTTCACCCGGAGCCTCCCGTGCCCGAAGACTATGCAGAGGATGATGACGTGGAGGGGAAGGTCCCCAGCGGCTGGAGGTCCCCAGCAGAGAGCCCTCAGCACACGGCACAGCCCGAGAGGAAGTCAGAACGGGCAGCCCCGGGCATTTCCAGGAGCCTTGCTTACCCCGTTCCAGGCTGTGCGGAAGCAGAACCAAAAGACCCGCGGCCTCGCGGGGACAGTTTTTTGGACCTCAAGCACTTGACTCGCGGCATCACTGGGTTCCTGGCCAATGAACGAGCACTAGGAGCTTTCCTTGGGCTTCTCCAGGAGCAGCTGGATACACTCAGTGGCTGTGTCCCCACGGAGAAGCTGGAGCTGCCAGGAGGCCCGAGCTCCTCAGGAAGCAGAGCCGGACTGCAGAGCCGCCTGCACCGCTTCTCCAAGATTCTCTCAGAGGCCCAGTGGAGGTACAAGGTGGTGACGAGCAACCAGAGATCAGGTGAGAGGCGGTGACAGCACTGGTGGGTCCAGAAAGGGAGAAGGGAGGACAGTATGGGAGAGCCTGGGACACACGCAATGCTGAGTCCCGTCAGGATACAACCAGGAATGGTTGTGTAGGAATGACGCCCTGGGTTTGTTCTTCCAGAGGAGCAGCCTTCTCGAAGACACCGGCCCATTATTCCACAGCACCCGGGTCTTCGTCGTGGGCGTCGGTCGAGAAAGAGCCGTGCAGGTAAGCTGAAGCACTCTCCACAGCCTTGTTCCCACACTTAGGGCCAGTGGTCCATTGCCACTTTCTGATTTTTATTACAATAAAACGCAACAAACAGAATTACCTAAGAGTCCCCCCTCCCTCTTCCCAAGGGAGCCCTAAGTTTCTTACAGATCTTTCAGAAAGCGTGTGTGCAGCACAAACATGCATGTTCTTTTACCTGTGTGAATGCATCCTACCGTGTATATATGGAATTGCAATTTGCCCTTTTTTTTTTAAGTCCTCTATAAAAAAAAAAAGGCATACCATGCTAAACATGGAGAGCTTACTTTTAGCATTTACTGTAAAACTGCCTTAGTATCCCAGTGCCAGATATAATCTGCTCATGGACAATTATTTCTAGCTTTTACTGTTATAAGCAGTGCGATAATAAGAAACCTTGTACATTAATTTGAGACTAGCCCATGTGTGTAGGATAAGTCCCTTAAGCGGTACAGTACCATAGCAAAGTCATGACGTGTGAATATAAAACATGCATCAATATTATCAAATTGCCATAAAAAGTATTCCAATTTACATTTCCATGAGCTATATGGGAGTATCTGTGTGCACAAATATTTGTTGACAGTGGTAGAATCAAAATTTTAAAATATTTGATGACTTAAAATACTAATGATATATTATTTTAATGTTAATTTTTAAATTGAATGTCTTTTTTATTTTTTTTTACCTCTTTATAATTTTTCTGTGAATTCCTGTTCAGGTCTGGGGTTTATATATTGCATTGGGTTTATCTTTCTTACTAAAATTTAAATAGCTTTTTATACTGTTGCACTATAGCACTGTCCTCCCATTGTTCATCCATTTGCTCAAGCGGGCACCGGTAACGTCTCCATTGTAAGACTTGTTGTTACTGTTTTGGTGTCTATTGAATATACCACGACGAGCTTGCCAAGCTCTGCCGTGCAGACAGGATACTCTTGGTAGCTTGCCGTGCTCTCTGAGAGGGACTGCTTTTTATATATAAAGCTTTTTATACATCACTGTCACTGTCACTGTCCTCCCGTGATCGTGATCATGATTTTTTTATTAAAACTCCATGATTTACAAAGTTGTTCATAATAATACTGTTTTGGTGTTCCAACAAAAAACGTGTGACTTTTTTATTTTTGCTTTTTTTTTTTTTTTTTTTTTTTTTTTTGCGTCACACCCAGCAATGCACAGGGGTTACTCCTGGCTCTGCACTCAGGAATTACTCCTGGCGGTGCTTCTGGGATCATATGAGATGCTAGGAATCAAACCCTGGTCTGCCGAGTGTAATGCAAATGCCCTACCCTCTGTACTTTGGCTCCAGCACCACCAATGTGACCTTTTCCCTCCACCAATGTTACCAGTTCTCCTCCCAACCCCAACCTGCCCCCTTGGGCACATAACAAATATATTTTATATTGCTCTCTTCAACCAGATTTAAAGAAATGGCAAATAGATTGATCAGAAAATAAATCAGTAAGAGCCAATTTGTGATTGTTATATGATTTTAACTTCTGTCACTGTCACTATCCTCCCGTTGTTTATCGATTTGCTCGAGCAGGCCCAGTAATGTCACCATTGTGACACTTGTTACTGTGCTTGGCATATCAAATACGTCACGGGTAGCTTGCCAGGCTTTGCCGTGAGGGCAAGACACTCTCGGTAGCTTGCCGGGCTCTCCGAGAGGGGCAGAGGAATCAAACCCGGGTCGGCCATGTTAATTAAAACCATTTAATACAATATAATAGAATGCCTGAAATACTATATTTTCATTTACATAGGTAAGTTTCAACTCTGTACTCTAAAATATATTGTATTAAATGTTATCTTAAACTTGGATCTCATTATGATAATAACCATACCCGAACTGTCATTAATAAAAAAAAATTTTAATTCTTTGCTAATATATTTTGGAGTTTGCATAAAATAGGTAAGACCTACATATGTAAAATTTCCCACTTTATACTTTATTTAAACACTGTGGTTTACAAAATAGTTCATAATGATTTGTTACAAACATTCAATATTCTAACACCAATCCCACCACTGCTATCAACTTCCCTCCACCATTGTCTCCAGTTTTCCCAACCATCCCTCATGCCTGCCCTCATAGCAGGATTTATTTTATATTGCTTTTTGCCAATCAATTTCTAACAGAATGATCAACAATATTTTTTAAGAGAAAATTAGTGTATTATTGTATCTTGCATGGAAATACAAAGTCTTTGTAAGAGGGATTACTAAAATGTTGTAACAAGTCTTCTCTTTTAATGTTTTTGTTAGTGAAATTGGTTAGCTTCTGTGCTACATCCCATCCAATCTGGTTTGCTCCTACTGGATTATCAGTGTTGTAGAGTTTGGAGTTGTTGCGTGGCATTTGTGGCTCTGAAAAAAGCCTGGAGATTTCAGTCACAGAGACCCTTATACCTATTTTCTGGGCATGTTAATTTCTCGGTGAGGGTCAGTCCCAAGAAGTGAAGTCCAGCCAGAGGCAGTGTCTTTGAAGTGTGGGAGTGAGCAGGCAGCTGCCTGGACTTTGTTTGGGCAGGCCCTGGTCCACCCCCCTCTGGAGTGCTCTCGATGTCTCATCCATGAGCTTGTGTCCAAAATTTTTTGCAGCTAGTTTATCTCTTTTGAGTAGATGCACTTACATGGCACTAGAGGTGATTTGTCAGTAGTAAATTTATAGATAATCAGATTTGTATTCTGACTTTTGATGCTGGGCTTTATTTTTTATTTATCAGTTTATAACATTTTGTAATTTCAGAGGCTTAGTTTAACACCTCTATAAGTATATAATTCTCACCACTCCTGACACCAAAGTCCCAGAGCCAGCCACTACATCCCCAAAACTCCCGCTGTCTGATCCTACCAGCCCTCACTTTTCCCTTCGGCAGCCAGCATCATTTTCAGAATCTAGAAGTTAGGTTGTTTGTGGGTTTTTTTGCCAGTATGTTAGTTTTAGTTACTCCTGTTCCATATATGAATAAATCCGTCTGGTAAATTCTCTTCTTCTTCCTATTTCTCTTCACTGGACATAGTAATTATTTTTTTAACTTTTCTCAGTATTGATAGTGTTCAGCTGACAGTTGGGGGTGGGAGGCGTGTCTTGAACATTTAGGGGGCTCCTGTGGCCTCACGGGTTGTAAAGAACCGGGAGAAGCCACTGCCCCAGTGAGCTCTGGGAGATACTAAGCCTGTGGTCTCTAGGATAGATTTGGGGTTTGCTGTAGAAGAAGAAAGAGGTATAGTATCCAATTATCCTTTCTCCCCAATCTTGGTTTTCAAGCCAACACCTCACTTTCTCCATCATAAGGTGCTGATGGTTGAATTTCTCTCTAGAAGGCCGCGACAGAGGTTCGAACCCATCCTTGGAAAGCACAAGTAGTGAGCTGAGCACAAGTACTTCAGGTACGGGGGTCCCATCCAGTTGCCAACTTCAAGCCACTCTACTCCACTATGGAATTGCAGTATCCCGTGTTGTAAAGCCCCATGCAAGCCATTCAGGGTCCAGGTTGGTTCTGAAAAGGATCAGGCAGACTCAGGGGAGAAAGAGAAAGATTCTTTCACTTCTAGCCAAGTTGCCCAGCAGCAGAGAGAACCAGCAATGAACACCCCAGAATGTTACTGTCACTGTCACTGTCCTCCCATTGTTCATAGATTCTCTCAAACAGGCCCAGTAACATTGTGAGACTTGTTACTGTGTTTGGCATATCTGATACATCATGGGTAGCTTGCCAGGCTTTGCCGTGCAGGTGAGATACTCTCAGTAGCTTGCCAGGCTCTCCAAGAGGGGCGAAGGAATCAAACTCGGTTCGGCCATGTCAGCCGCATGCAAGGCAAACACCCTACCCGCTGTGCTGTCGCTCCAGCAGGTTGGGAATATGAGGAATTCTGGTCAAGATGATGGGGCGCCGCCTCAAGTGCAGAGCTGGTGGAGCTCTCAGCACTCTGAACAGCCGATAGGGTCTTAACATTTCTGTCTGAGTGAGTGCGAGTGGGCGCCCCTTGGGTATTCTGTCTCAGAGAGAGTGCCACCTTTGAGTCTGCTATTCAAAGATGCTAGCATCCTTTTTGCCTTCAGTGGAGGGAAAAACAGCAAGATCTTTCAAAAGAAAGGCTTTAGGGGAGATGAGTACTTGGTGGGAGGCGAAACTTTCCCTCCTCTTCTGCTGTTTCCTGTGCCCTTACCAACTTGTGTCTGACAGAGGGAAGTCTGAGCGCTACATCTGGGAGGAATGAGCCGGCCGGCCGCCTGCAACCCCAGAGTTCCCTCCTGCCCATGATGTTCTCCCCACCTGAGTCTCTGCTGGCATCCTGCATCCTCCGGGGGAACTTTGCAGAAGCCCATCAGGTGAGGGGAACTCTTGTGCAGCCGGAGAGGGGGCCTGGGGAGGGGACAGTGGAGGCAGAAGTTGACAAGTACAGAAGTCCGGGGCTAGGATGATCTCACATATCTGGAATACACAGAATAACTGGATGAAGAAATAAAATGTAGTAAAGGGGGGTGCCTAGATCACCCTTGATCCCAGAGATTAGGGAGAATGACAGAGTAGGAAAGAAGCCAAGAGGGGGGAAGAAAAAAGATGGGAAAGGGAAGTAATGGGGGAACAGGGGTCAGGGCTTTGGTTATTATCCTGGTGGTTTGGGAGAGTGATACAGCCTTCTATCCAGAGCACAAACTCAACAACACTGACAACATGAGATCTAAGCCGCAGCCACCAAACTTCGCAATGTGCCGTCAAGATGGCAGGTGGGGATGGGGGGGTGGGGGGAGGGAGTGGAGTCTGGGAACACTGGTGGGGGGGAGTTGACACTGGTGGTGGGATCGGTGTTGAAATATTATATGCGGTAAAACTCAACTGTCAATAACTTTGTAAATCACAGTTCTTTAATTAAATAAAATATTATTTTAAAGAAGTTTGGGGCCTCAGGTAAAGCCAGGTGCTTCTGCACCCATGCGCCTTTCCTGGTGAGCATCTTAGGGGCCCTTCGAGCCAAAGAAGTAGGAGGGAGTTTGCAGGGATGAAGGTCTGGCCCTCAGCTTTGTACAGTTCTGCACTCAGCATGGAGGAGGGCTGAATCCCAGAGTCAATCGGGTTTGTTTGTTTTTTTTCTCAGATACGCAGTATTCTAACAAAAAATATTCTAGCCACCATCCACTACTTTGCACATGGAAATAGTTGTTGTTTTCTTTATATGCCTTCTCTGATGACACAGCATGTTTTTGTTTAGTTAAAAACATGCCATAGAGGGGCTGGAGGATAGTACAGCAGGTCGGGTGTTTGCTTTGCACGCAGTCAACCTGGGTTCAATTCCCAGCATCCCTTATGGTACTCTGAGCACCTCCAAGAGTAATTCCTGGGTGCAAAGCCAGGAGTAACCCCTGAACATCGCCAGGTGTGACCCAAAAAAGCAAAACAAAAAAAACAAAAAACAAACCAAAAAAATGCTATAGATAGTTTTAAGTAGTAAGTAAAGTTCCTAGTTCAGTGTATAAGAAACCTACAGGGTCGCTGCTCAGATGCTCCCATTGTGTAGAGGGAAGAACAGTAGAAATCATAGCAAGACCATCTCTTTGATAACCTCGATAGAAGATTGGTGTTAAATATAATACCTGCTTCTCCTATTTCCTGAAAATGTTAAGAGATTAGACCAATTGTGAGACATGTATGAATCCTCTATTAGGGCTCAAACTGATTAACGTAAATGCCTGCTTACTCTTCTAATTTTTAAAACTCGATTTATTGTCTTTTCTCCACTCTGGAGAAGCCCATATTCTCTCCTAAACAAGAATTATTTGTAATCCTTGTGCTGATCTGCATGTATGAAAATGTTGAACACTGCTGGGCTCGGGGACAGGTAACATGTGTTTGGAGGGGTTGCCCTCGCAAGCAGTGCTCAGAAGCCCTGGACAGCTCACCGCTAGGCCTTGAAGACTAGTTTCTCGCTGCTCACAAGTTTCAGTGCTGAGATATTGGGGTCACCCTCCCAGCCCACCACCATGCTCTGGGTGCCATGGTTGAAAATGAGATCCTGTGGATCCCCTGACCCCCGATGAATATTTGCTTACTTTCAACTTTCTCCGGTCCTTTTAGATTGTGTACCTCTTTCCTCCCCGCCCCCCCAGTGCTGAGAATTGAACCCAGGACCTTACACATGGAAGGCAGATGCTCTCCCACTGAGCCACACCCCAGTCCTAGAATGCATTTTTTATGATCATGATTGTTCAGATCCTTTGAGAAAGATAGGGCCCCACCAGCCTTTCTTACTTTCTTACTTCAAATCTATAGAAAGTCAGCTAAGAGCTTCTAATATTTTAATCCAAATGGCCTTGGTTCCTCAAATCCTCTTCCTTTTGGGTGGGCTTTGATTTTTCTTGTTGTTTATTAAAAGCTTTATGTTTCAGGCTCTGTTACAAAATACATTTGTATCATAAGAAAATTTCAAAAAGTATTAGCAAGAAAATAAAATAATTCATAACTCTATTGTCCAAAACATAACATTAAAGTATAACTTTTCAAGATGGATATTTCTTTTCTTTTTTGGGTTTTTTTTTTTTTTTTTTTTTGCTTTTTGGGTCATACCCGGCGATGCACAGGGGTTATTCTTGGCTCTGCACTCAGGAGTTATCCCTGGCAGTGCTCAGGGGACCATATGGGATGCTGGGAATCAAACCCGGGTCGGCTGCGTGCAAGGCACGCCTTACCCGCTGTGCTATCATTCCAGCCCCTCAAGATGGATATTTCATGTCCACTGTCCACTGTCCTCCCATTGTTCATTGATTTGCGCGAGCGGGCCTAGTAACATCTCCATCATGAGACTTGTTTTCACTATGTTTGGCATATTGAACATGTCACAGGTAGCTTGCCAGGCTTTGCTGTGCGGGCGAGATACTCTCATACTAATCATTGCTGAGGTCTTTCTCTATCTTGGCGGACCACAACAACCACCACCTCTCTCCCATGGCAGGTGGTTTTCATGTTCGACCTCCAGTCTTCGCCCAGCTCTGGGGAGCTGATGTTCATGGAGCGCTACCAGGAGGTGATCCAAGAGCTGGCCCACGTCGAGCACAAGATTGAGAACCAGCACTCGGACACGGGCAGCAACGCCATCCGCAGAACCGGCAGCGGCCGCTCCACTCTCCAGGCCATCGGCAGCGCAGCGGCTGCAGGTCGGCTTCCCTGTGGCCTCGTGGGGGTTGAGGTAGCCAGGGGAAGAGGGGACAGGTGACAGTCCAGCTAGGTCCTGGCCCCATCAAGATGGTGAACAGGAATCCAGGCAGGATACTTGCCTTGAGGTGCAGCAGTGTGGACCCGCTCAAAGCTGTTTGCCCACCGGGTACTCAGCTCCCTGCTCTGTGCAGCTCTGGCCTTCCTTGGCCAACCCTGAGCAACCACACTCTCTACTGCCACTGTTCCTCTGGCCGTTACCTGGGGCTTTCGGAAATGATTGGAAGTTTAGTAGACAGTCACGTTCTTTTACTTTCCCCTCAAGTGAAGACATTGTGTCAAAACACCTATAATTCAGGATTCATCGGCCTCAAATCTCAATCTTGATTGCACTGCAAAGCAGCTCATCCTTTTCATTATTTCATGACATGGAAATGTAATTTGTTTGCTTGTTTATTGGAGGTTTGGGAGCCACACCCAGCGTTACTCTAGGGTGACTCCCAGTTCAGTGCTTGAGGACACCACACATGGTCTCCTGACCCCACCAGGAGTGATCCTAAGCTCAGAGCCAGGAGTAAGCCCAGCAGGTGTGGCCCAAACAAAACAAGCAAAACAAATAAAAAATGGTGACTGGTGCTAATATGCATAGACTATGTAGAAGAACCTGAAACTTACTGAAGAAATATTGACAGATAGCATTAAGATTCAGTTATACATCATATAATTCAACATCTATATGTATATACGTATATATATATATATGTACACTACATTGCACTCACCACTAAAGCTGTGATTCCATCCATCACCACCCAGTGAGTTGCTTTTATCCAGTTCACTCGACCCCTTTCACCTTCCAATGAACACTGATGTGGTCTGATCACTGTCACTATCCTCCCGTTGTTCATCGATTTGCTCTAGCGGGCCCAGTAACATGTCTGTTGTGACACTTGTTACTGTGTTTGGCATATCAAATATGTCATGGGTAGCTTGCCAGGCTTTGCCATGCAGGCAAGATACTCTCAGTAGCTTGCCAGGGGACTCTCCGAGAGGGGCGAAGGAATGTGGTCTGATAATATTAAAAAAAAAAAAAAGTTTTTGTTTTCTTTAGTTTATTCATCACAAATATTTTTTAATGACTTTTGGTAATAAAAATGGGAGTTGAGAGTTATATTCACCTCTTGCTTTTCACTTCACCCCCTGGTGCCCAGGGATGGTATTTTACTCCATCTCTGATGTGACCGACAAGCTCCTCGGCACCTCCGGAGACCCCATTCCCACACTCCAGGAGGAGTTCTGGACGCGCAGCACCCTGGTGGAGCCCACAGCTCCCCTGCGGGAGGTTCTGGAGGACCTCAGCCCCGCCGCCATGGCTGCCTTTGACTTGGCTTGCTCTCAGTGCCAGCTCTGGAAAACCTGTAAGCAGCTCCTGGAGACGGCCGAGCGACGTCTACTCAGCAGCCTCGAGAGCCGGAGTGAGTGGGCCTTTGGGACTTTATCCCTTTATTCCCAAATTAGGACATGGGTCTCAGGTACCAGAACAAAGTGACTCTTTGTGATGGAGAGAGAGAAACAAAAGATTATTGATTAATTTTGTGATGTACAATCTATTGAAGGTCTCGCCTTCTGAATAAATACAGCAATCATCCAGAGAAACTTTTTTCTGGTTTGCACACGTATTCAAGGAAGAAATTTATATTCAAAAATGCTCTACGTTGGGAGTCCTGCTTAGGACACCCCCCACGGCCCTTACCTCTGCTATCACCACCACCATGGGGGACTTCTGCCCCTTTCCCCTTCTTTCTGTTCTTGTAAATAAAATCTGGGGAAAAAGAGAAATACCCTAAGTGGAATGTGTGCCTTTAGACCACATGTCTCCTTCTGTCTGAAAACCCAGGAGAGATCTGTGTATAAACTAGAAACCAATGCTTATCACAGTATGGGGGGATTGGGCCTCACAGCTGAATACTGTCCCAAGGTGGGGTTATGGAATTCTTGCAGAAATTGAGTATGTAAAGGTTGATGAATTGGAAGTCACAGTTAGGTGACAGTCCACTCCCCACCATTCCTTGACCCACACACCAAACTAGTACATACGCTGACCCAGCTGCATAATGGGAGGAACAAATGATGACTGGGCCGTGGTGCCCAGGGCCACTCCCAGGCTCAGGGATTCACTGGGAGGACCCACAGGACTTAGTCCATAGGTATATCCACAGAGTTAGCACAGGGGGAAAAAAAGATTCTTGGGCTGAAGTTTGGGGAAAACTCACACTTTCGGGTAGGGTGTTTGCCTTGCACACAGCTGATCCAGGTTCAATCCCCAGTACCCCTAATGGTCCCCTGAGCACTGCCAGGAGTGATTCTTGTGTGCAGAGTCAGGAGTTACCCTTAAGCATTGCCAATGTAATCCAAAATTTTTTTAAAAAAAGAAAAAACCCACACTTCCAGGAGTCCTTCCTGTGGGCACACATAGGACCTGCTTGGTTGTACCAGCAGCGAGTTATAACAGTGTGTTTAATGTTGTTTAGTGTTGTCTGAAGGAAACCTCATTCGACCCCAATGACTGAGGCTTTTTTATTTTTTAAGAGTTTTTTTTTGTTGTTGTTTTTGGCTTTTTGGGTTACACCCAGCGATTATCAGGCATGACTCCTGGCTCTACACTGAGGAATTACTCCTGGTGGTGCTTAGGATGTAATGTGGGATGCCGGGGATCAAACTCGGGTGAGCCACATGCTAGACAAACGTCCTACCTGCTGTACTATTGCTCTGGCCCCAGTGACCGAGGTGTTCACCAGGTTCTGCTAACCAAGACTCTGCTGAGCCTGTTCCTCAATTCCGGACTCACAGAAGGAAAACAGGGGCTCGGAAGAAGCTTTCTGGAGCCACCTTCATTCTTTGGGGAGAATTTTATATTTCATATCACCATGGGAAGCCATTCACCAGTCAAGTACGCAAACACCAGCCAAGAGCCAGTCTTGCAGGCGGAGTTTCTTTTCTACTATGTTTTCTGTATGATCCACTAAATTGTTTCTGTGCTCTTGGTTAAAAAGTTCTTGAATGTATATATAATCCAAAGTCTGATATACTGTGGCATAGGCAACATCCGCATCTACAGCACGTACTGTTGCTTTGGTCCAAGCAGATCACCCTTCCAGCATTTTCAGTCAGTTAATTGGCAGCTATGGTACCATGTCACTCAATTAGGAAGAATTTAGTACCTACTGTCTTTTAAGAATGTACCACGTGTGTGGGGATCCAGGAAAACTAAAAGGAATAATCTCTGTCTATAATGTTTATGATCTAATTAGACTATCAAGATGCCACTTAAAGCCGCAAAGAAGACAGCTGTGTCCTGGCTCAAGTCCTTGGCTTGAGCACTTAGGCAAATTCCCAAAAAGTGCCAGATGGGCTTGGGCTCCATACAGTGCCAGAGTTTCTGGGTCTCTTCTCTGCAAGAGGTGTAGGAATATGGTCTAAGCCGGCTTGGACCCAGGCATGGGCTAGGCCTTCTAAGCTCAAGCATGGAATAAGCCAATTATGCCAGGGACTAATCATCCAGTTGAATATCACTTGTATAGCGACAAATATCATTTGTGTAGGAGATCAGTACAGGACTGTACCTTCTCTAATGCTTATTGGAAAAAGACAGAAATAAATACAAGTTCAAGTAAATACAGGGCTGCGTCTCAGTCTCTGAAAGCATCTTATTTCTCCTGCTTCCCTCTTCCTCCATTCATTTCCAGGTCGACGGCTAGACCATGCTGTCCTCAATGCTGATGGCCTTCGTGGTTTTCCTGCTGTTCTGCAACAAATCAGTAAGATTCTCAACTACCCACTTACATCAGCTGGACAGACTAAGTCGGGTAAGCTGCTGTTCTTGCCCCCCTCCACCCCTCAAGCCCCCCCCCCATTTTTACCTTTCTGGATTCTGAGTGTTTGATGAGACTTGACTGTTTCCTTCTAACCTGCCTTCCCTAGAGAGTGCCGAGGAGAAGAGCAGTGCTCCTCCTCGGTGCAGCATTGCCGAACTTCTCCAGATGAGCTGGCCCAGCCTAACTGAGGACTGTGTCGCCAGCCATGTCTCCCTTGCCCAGCAGCTGGACCAGGTCCTGCAGGCGCTGAGAGAGGCACTAGAGTCACCAGGTATGGCCAGCTGCTCAGAGCAGATAGGGACTGATGGGGCAGCCAGAGAGAGCTGACAGCAGAGCGGCACTGTGGAGGCTGTGCCACCCTCGGCTCAGACAGGCAGGTTCCAGAACTCACGCCTCCTATTTGCCCCTCGCATGTGAAAGGATGTCTAACAATCTGCTGTTAGCTGTTCACCTAATCCAGAAGTTCCCAGGTATATGTGGCCTGCCTTTTTCAGAAAAGAAATCACTTGGCACCACCACCTCTCTAAAACCTACCTCTTTAAACAAACAGAAAGCACATACACACCCCAACTCCCAATTGCATGGGAGGCTACTACCTCCCACTTTGGGAAACACTAAGTCTAATCTCATGTGTTAAGAAGAGAAGTGCCTGGGCCTGGAGCGATAGCACAGCGGGTAGGGTGTTTGCCTTGCACGCGGCTGACCTGGGTTCGATTCCCAGCATCCCATATGGTCCCCCGAGCACCGCCAGGGGTAGTTCCTGAGTGCAGAGCCAGGAACTACCTCTGAGCATTGCTGGGTGTGACCCAAAAATTAAAAAAAAAGTACCCCAAAGGTACTCAGTAAACCCTTCCCCAACAAACTTCTATGCTCTTTATAAAGTTTTCTGCCCGAGACTCTGGCATGAAAACAGAATGGCCCTCCCTCATTTCTCCAGAGTCTTCAGTCTTCTTGACTAAATAGCACTTGTGTAGAGGATCAGGGTGGGATTTTATAGTTGCCTGTGAGTGTAGAGCCTCTAGCTGTCAGGCGGCCCATGCAGCACCTAAGGCCCAGTGTCACCTACTGTATCGGAAATTGAGCCAAAGTTGAATGCCCAGTCTAAAGCCGGCATCATTCCTTCTGCCACACATCCTCAGCATCCAAGAGTTCTCCGTTAGCCTCCTTGATGGAGCAGGTGGCCCAGAAGGCTCCAGAAGCAGAGGCCCACCCCGTGCACATTCAGACTCAGCTCCTCCAGAAGCACCTGGGCAGACAGAGCCCAGCGGGGGGCAAGCAGACCAACTACCTGGGCACCTTCTTCAGCTACTGCAGCACCCTGGCCTCGGTTCTCCTTCGGAGTTTGAGCTCTGATCCCAGTAAGTATCAAGAAAGAAGAAAGGGGTCTTGGGTGGCCTACAGGGTTAAAGGACAAGGAAGTGGGAGGGGGCTTGATAAAGAGGTTCCAGCAGTAGCCAAGTACACCAGATGTATATGGTCATCCTCTCCAGCTTATCTGGGTTTCCTCCGTCTTCATCTCTAGTACGGTTCTTCATTCTGTAGGACATTGAAGTTCTCAACCAATTTTGATGTGATTAATGGCCGCAAGTAAAATAAACCCTCCCTTAGGACCTAGAGAGATATCATAGAGGTGAAGTACTTGCCTTGCATGCGGCTAACTAGGGTCCCGCGTAGGGTCCCCTGAGTACCACCAGATCACTGAGTGCAAAGCAAAGAGTAAGCTCTGAGCACTGCCAGGTGTGGCCAAAAGACACTCACTCACACACACACACACACACACACACACACACACACACACACACACAGAGAAAAACTCTCTCTCAAACCTTTAATTCCTTTCGGGTTTGAATTGAAGACCTGGTAGAAGATTAGAATAAGCCTCCATAGGCATGCCTGTGAACTTTAGTCCACAGAGCAAGCATTGCATGCGGTTGGGTTGGGCTGGGTTGGGTTGGGTTGGGTTGGTGGGAGCTGGATGAACCGAGCAGTGTGTTGCTAGAGCTGTTCATGAGTCTGTCTGAGGTGGGTCGCTCAGAGCAGTGTAAGGAACAGAGGGTCTTGCAGTTCATATTGAGAATAGCCTTTCCTTCAGCGGTCTACAGAAGGTCTCAGAATTATCTGCCTTTTGGCTCTGAGCTCCTTTGGTTGGGTTGGGTTAGGGAGAGAGTTTGGTGTCAGGGAACTAGCTCAGGGTCTCAGCTACTGAGCCACATGCCGGGTGACACTAGACTTTCAGGGTGAGTTGGTGAAACGGCACTGTACTGTTGTCCTCAATGACACCAATGGAGTCCTCTCTTTTCCTTGGCAGATCCCGCAGAGGTCAAGGTAGGCAATCCCTTTGTGCTCCTGCAGCAGAGTTCGTCCCAGCTGGTGTCACACCTCCTGCTTGAGAAACAGGTTCCTCCAGACAGGTAGGAGCCCCCCCCCACCCCCCCACCCCCCACCAGAAGACAGCGTGGATCCCTCATGCTTCATGGAGGGCATCAAGGGCTCGGGAGGGTAGTGCTTGGGTTCAGTGCAGGGAGCGGAGAAACCTTCCAGACTTTTGCATTTGCTTTTCAGTAGCTGCATTTGAACTCAGAGCATCTCATGTCTCTCTTTCTCTTGCTGCTCTTATGTTTATGTTACAATTTTAGAATTTAAGGGTAAGGTGCCAGAGAGATAGTACAGTGGGTAGGGTGCTTGCCTGGCACACATCTGACCCGGGTTCAATCTCTAGCAACCCATACAATCCCAGAGCCCCAGAAGGGATGATCCCTGAGCTCTGCCAAGTGTGGCCCCCAAAACAAACCAAAAAAATACACAGACCCTAGCAATCCACATTGAGGAGTCTATCCAGCAGCTTCTTTGTACATGCATAGACAGAGTGATTTTATTGTAAACTTCCCTATCATAGCAACAGATGAGAAAAATTCATCGCCCATTCAGAAAAGACTAGTTCATGCATAGAAGAGCCTGTTATGTGACTCTGCAAGAGAGGGAGGGACCTCTTCATAGAGGGTGGGACAGACCTCCCAAATGTGCCAGCAAGTAAAAAGGCAATGGACACAGCAGGATGGCTGATATGCTACCTTCACTATTTAAAAAAGTGAGGCGGGAGTTGGGGGAGAGGACAGATACAGGAAGAGAAAGAAGAGAGGGGAAAGGGAGGAGAGGAGGGGACATGGGGGAAGAGGGGAGAGAAAGATGAGGCAGGAATAGAGGGGAGGAGAGAGAGGAGAGGAGAACAGGAGTGAGGGGTGAGAGAGGACAGAGGGGAGAGACGGGAGGGGAGGGGAGGGGAGGGGAGGGGAGGGGAGGGGAGGGGAGAAACCACGTTGTTTGTTTCCATGAACAGAAAAAGGGTTCTGCAAAGGGGCAATGCACTCTCAGGCCACTCCTGCCCTCTGCTCTCTCCCCACAGGTTAGCGGCCCTTCTGGGCCAAGAGGGTCTGGGCCTGAGCGTGCCACAGGTCATCATCAGCTGCTGCTGCGAACCCCTGGCCCTGTGCCCTGCCCAGCAGAGCCAGCAGGCAGGTACCCTTCTCTCCAGCATGGGCGCACTGGCCCAGCTGCATGTCTCCCGCTGCCTAGAGGGCCTCGCCCTCTCTGCACTTGGCTCCCCGGAGCCCCCCGAGACCCTCCCCGTGGAGAGGAAGAGTGGCTCCTCCCAAAGGGACTCCTCGCCCGCGGCCCTCACGCCCTCAGCCCTGGCCTTCCTCAAGTCTGGCTCCAAGCTGCTGGCCGCCGTGGCCTGCCTGAGGGCTTCCCGGTGCTTGAAGGTCACCAAGCCCATCTTGTCCTGGAAGGAACTTCGAGGCCTCCGGGAGGTGCCCCTGAGCACAGAACAGGTCATTCGGGAGTGTGAGCGCCTGCTGGAGAAGTTTCCCCTGCTGGAGGCCTCCCTCCGGGCGGCCTGGGAGCCTCTCCAAACACCCGCCCAACAGGGGCCGAGTCTGGCGGCGAGTCTGTGTGGCCACACCAGTGTTTCTACGGTCCTCCTGGGCTTGCACGCCCCAGACGCCCTGGAGTTGCTCACTGGGGCCTTCGAGGAAGCCCTGGAGGCCAGAGACTGGCTGCGGGCCCTGCAGCTCAGCGACGTGTACGGACGAGACGCGGACGACCTGAGCAGTGTAAAGGACGCCGTGCTGAGCTGTGCTGCGGCCTGTGGTGAGCAGAAAACCGCCTCCTCTTCAGGGGCTCACTATCCAGCATTCCTGAGCAGAGCGTCCACTTTCACTCCTCCCTGCAGCCCAAGGGACAGGTGCCCCAGGGTCTCAGGATCCTAAGAGGAGAACAAGTACAGAGAGGGAGAAACTGGCCGTGGAGGGCATCAAGAGCCCTGAGTTCTCCGCCTAGTGCTGAAATAGGTTCTTGGTGTGCTGTTCGCTGGCCTGCTGGTGATAAATCGCTGCCAGAGTCAGGTATCTGGGTTCTACCGAGAGGCCCAGTAGAAGATTCAGGACTGTGTGTGCTTTAAAACAGGTGCTGGGGCCAGAGTTCAGGGTCGAAGGCGGTTTGCATTGCACGAGGCCAATCTGGGTTCAGTCCTTGACATCCCATAACGTCCCTCGAATCCTGCCAGGAGGAATCCCTGAGCACTGATAGGTGGTGACCCTGAAACAAAAACAGAGGCCAACAAGTTTTTCCTGTCGAAGGCTTTGGAGGCCAGGCACCCTTACTCATCAGTGACTCAGCTCTGCCAGGTGGTGTGCAAGCAGCTGTGGGTGTTCCCTAGAGGGATGTGACTGTGTTCTGATGAAATTTGATTTTCAAAGCAAGTCGTGGGGGGCGGGGGGCTGGGGAGGTAGCTTAGGTGGTAGAGCACAGGGCTAGCATGTACAAGGCCCTGTCTTGTCCTCCCCTAAGCCCAGGGCCCCGGCATCACCAGGTGTCTCCCTGATGACCCCTGAGAACCACAGGTATGCAGCAAGCTTTGAGTATGACTCCTGTCTTTAGAAAAGCAACGGCAGACCGTGGTGCTTATAGACAAACTCTCCTTTAAAAGCCCCCTAGACTTCACATGTAACTCAAGCTACATCTCCGACAAGGGCAGAAAGAGGTGGCCATGGGATGTTGGGGTTAATGGGAGCCTGACTTCTGGACAGAGGCTTGGCAGCCCCCCTGGCAAGAACAACTTCCTTGCCGGAGAAAGCTGAGGAATCTCCAGCTCACTTGTCAGTGTTGATTACTGAGGACATCTGTCAGCTCTTTGAAGTGTGGAAGCAGATTTGCTCAGTCTAGCTGGGGGAATGAAATTAGTTTGTCTGTCCTGCCTTCCAGGTAGTTAGGTTTGGCATGGAATGGAAACTCCAGGGAAAATTAAATGTCCCCATCGCTGCCTGAGGACGGGCCTTCATCAATTCTTGTCTTTTCTCCCTTCCGTCCATTCTTCACCCTTCCTCTCCTTTCTCCGTACTCCCTCTCCCTTCTCAAAGCCTCGTCTGTTAGTATCACGTCTGCCTGATGGCAGGGCAGCATGTGTCCCTGTCATGTAGTGATGCCCTTTGTAAAAGCTGGTCAACGTCGAGTAGATCTCAAGGATCCTCCTTCAGGTTGTGTTTCTGTGGAGTTGAACAAAGGCCTCCTCTCGGGAAGCAATTTGGATTCTTTAACGCTCGTCTGGTCCAAGGCTTGCGATCCCCAGGCATCTTTTGTCTCTTAGACACTGAAGGTTGGCAGTACCTCTTCGCTGTGAAGGATGCCTCTCTGAGAAGTCAGCTCACCCTGCAGCTGGTGGACCGGTGGCCGCTGGAGTCGTGCCTGGAGATCCTGGCCTACTGCCTCTCAGACCCAGCTGTGCAGGATGGACTCAGGTGTGAGCTCCAAAGAAAGCTGGTGGAGCTTCGGGTCTATCAGAAGGTACAGTCATGGGTCAGGGGATGGGAAGGGACTGCTCATCCTCCATCGATGAGCAAGCTGCAGCCTGGCTTCATGTATTGGTCGATTTTAAGAAAATCTGGTTCTCACTTTTGCTGCCTGTCTAGTTTCTGTTCTTCATGGGATAGCATGGAGGCTTTCAGCCTAGTTCCTGTTTTATGGACTTCTATAATTCTAAATAGATATGCATTTTGCAAGGATAGGATGAAAGCAAAATTAGCATTCCTTGGGGCTATGGGGTCAGAAAGACAGTGTTAAAGAGGTAGGAACTTTGCAGCCCATCAACCTCTGCTTTGTTCCTGGCAACACATGGGATCACCTCTGAGCACAGGGCCAGGAATAGCCTCTGAGCAGCTATCGGTGTTGCCCAACCTCACTCTCCTCCATCAGTGTCCAGAATGATGCTTTACAATCCACAAAGGTTCTTTCATGTGTATATTTAAGCTCTGTGAGTATTTTGTGTCTACTTTGTCCTTTTGGTTTGGTTTTGGGGGCCATACCTGCAGGTGTAAGAGCCATACCTGCAGGTGTGAGCCTCATGCAACTCTGAGGCTCAAACCTGGGACTCCTGCCTACAAAGATGTGTTCCAGCCCTTTGAACCATCTCCCAGGCCCTGTCTAGTATGTCTTTTTTTTTTTTAAAGATTGTTTTAAATTTCAAGGGCATTTTGTAAGGATGGATGAAAGAAACAATATTAAAAATAAGATTCTTCTGGAATATATGTTGCCTAGAGCGATAGCACAGCAGTAGGGCATTTGCCTTGCGCACAGCCAGCCCAGCCAGAGCCTGGCAAGCTCCCCGTGACGTATTCGATATGCCAAACACAGTAACAACAAGTCTCACGATGGGGACGTTACTGGGCCTGCTTGAGCAAATCGATGAACAACAGAAGGACAGTGTTTGTTTGTTTGTTTGTTTGTTTGGAATATATTCAAAATCAAGAGGGTTGGGGAGACAAATATAGGTGACACAGCTGTATAAAAGTTATAAAAATGTAAGGTAAAATTTTCTTGTGTACTAGAAACCAAGCAGAGTCTAGAGTTCTAGCAGGGAAAGTGAAAATGGCAAATGAGAAAAGATTTTCTTCTGTTCCTCAACAGGTTTCACATGTAACTAAAATGCTAACTGAAATGATACATAAAGGGACAGAAGGGATAGTACAGCAGGAAGGGCACTTGCCTTGCATGTGGCTGACCTGGGTTCAATCCCTGGTATCCTTTATGGTCCTCTGAGCCCCGCCAGGAGTGATTCCTGAGTGCAGAGCCAGAAGTAAGCCCTCAGCATGCTGGATGTGGCCCAAAAGGGAAAAAATATTTTTTAATGGTACACAAAGATCAGGCTGAAGCGATAGCACAGCAGGTAGGTTGTTTGCTTGCACGAGGCCGACCTGGGTTCGATTCCTCCACCCTTCTCAGAGAGCCTGGCAAGCTACCGAGAGTATCTCGCCCGCACAGTAGAGCCTGGCAAGCTACCTGTGACGTATTCGTATGCCAGACACAGTAACAAGTCTCACAATTTGTTGTGAGACGTTACTGGTGCCCGCTCAAACAAATTGATGAACAATGGGAGGACAGTGCAGTGCTACAGTGCTACATGAAGATCATTCACACCCAAAAAAACTCTTGGGTAGAGTTTTGAGATGAGGGAATCTGGGACAGTGTCCCCAGAAGGCTGATGGGTCGGTGGAGCACAGAGCTCCAGAGAATCATTGTCCTTAGTGAGAGGCCCCAGCCCTGGCCACCACCCAACCTGCCTATCCCCTGCGTAGCCTTTCTTCCCAGCAAGGCTCACTCAGCTCCCCAAGCAGCCTTTGTCCCCTGTTTATGCTGACTCCTCTCCTCCCCTCTGACCCCCTCACCTCTCTGACTGCTTCCTGTGTCTTTCCCTAGATTCTCGGTTTGCAGGCACCTCCGGTGTGGGGAGACTGGCAGGCCCTGAGGACCTGCTGCGTGGAGGACCCCTCAGCGGTCATGCATATGATTCTGGAAGCCAAGGTACCGTATCCCGGGTGCTGCCTACTTATCTTTCCTCAGATCTGCAGCTGCTTCACTGTTTAGCTAGATGCCTTTCCACAGAGCAGTGCTCACATTTTTATATAATTCCTTCACATTTGTTATTTTAAATTCTCTTCTTTTTTCTTTTGTGGGTTGTTTCGTTTGTTTTGGGTTTTTTTTTTTTTTGCAAGGAGAAGGGGTGGCAGGGACTCAGCAGTGCTCCATGGGCCATCAGCACCCTGGTCTATGGGGATGGATGGGCTTAGCTTGGGCACGCAGGGCTGGAGTGGAGCGCTGGTCTTGCACAGGTCACACATGTGCTCTACCACGAGGACAACAAGCCCACACAATCTGGGTGTGTATGAAAGAGAGACTGGGTGAGGAGAGAGAATTGGATGAGAGAGGGAGAAAAATTTACCAGTATTGGCACTGGAGCGATAGTATAGCATGTAGGGTGTTTGCCTTGCTCACAGCCCACCCAGGTTCAATCTCCAGCATTCCTTATGGTCCCTGAGCACTGTCAGGATTGATTCCAGAGTGCAAAACTAGGAGTGACCCCTGAGCATTGCCAGGTGTAGCCCAAAAACAAACAGGGAGGAAAGAAGGGAGTAAGGGAGGGAGGGAAGAAGGAAGGTAATGATTTCAGTGGAGTGGAAAGAACAGTACAGTTGCTGTTTTCACATGGTCTCCCTCACACTGTGTGTACGGGTGCAATGTTATGCCCTGTGGAGTTGCTGTGTCACTGCCCCACATGTTACCTGGAGGTGACTCAGGCTCTCCTCAGCTCACCTGTCCCAGTTGTACAATCGTGAGCATCTTCAATCCCTCCATATTGTGACCCACTTTTGGTATCATCCCCCTTTTCACTGTATGTTTCCATCATCACTAATGGCCTAGAATCCCCTTCTCGGGTGTTTATCGAATAATTGAATGCCAAAATAGAATTTCACCTTCCTTTCGAAGAGTTGATTCAGAATATAGGTGTGCTGTCAGCTCATTCGCTCGTGAAGCTTTTATCGAATAACTTGCCAAGCTCTGTGCTAAATGGTAGTAAAACTAAGATAACTTTGTAGAGTCTCAGCCTTGCACGCTCACAGTTACAAAGCGGGCAATGAGCAGTGGTTCCCCATAATAACTGTTTCATATCAGGTAACCATGTGGTGGGATCACAGGCAGGCTCTCAGCGTAGACTGAGAAACAAGAAGACGCCCCAGCCCGCACCACCCCACAGAGTTTGCAAGGGGTGTAGCCAGGTGCTGCTGGCTAGAGTATTTGGATAAAGCTTAGGCATGCCATTTTTTAGAGTATGTAATTCAATGCTCACAGGTTCTAGTGGGGAGAGAGCAAGAGGGAGCCTGGGTGTAGAGTTTCGTGGGCCCGTGCAGGACAGTCTATGTAACCCCCGGGCCTGCACATTCGTGTAGCGGCAGCAGCCAGCCAGGGCATCCTCTCCACCTCCCCCACTCCCTGGATGTCTCCACCGCGCTGACATCATGTGCCTTTGGGACACAGCGACAGTTTACTTTATAGCTGAGTTTGGAGGAAAATGACCACGTTAGTAGTCGGGCCTGCGTCAATGGTTTTGATCACTTCTCTTGCTGCTGAGGTCCTTGGGGTTTCTGCCCCCACTTTTATTCGGTTGTGAAGTGCCCAGCAGCAGTTCTTTGGCAGACTCTCCGGAATCCGGAGCAGAACGAGGTAAGAGTGGGATGAGTGGCCAGCCAGACTGTAGGCAGGGATGATGTGTCTGTGTCTCCTTCCAGGAATATGGGCTGTGTGAGGAGTGGGGCTGCCTCTACCCGATTCCAAGAGAGCATTTGATCAGCCTCCACCAGAAACATCTTCTCCACCTCCTGGAAAGAGGAGACCACGAAAAAGCTCTGCAAGTAAGCGCCCGCCACTCCCATTTTCCTGCGGGGAGGGACAAGGTGAATCAGACCCCATGGCCGTGTTCATGCTGACTCCCAGGCTACAGGTGCAAGCCCTTTCTCAGAAGTGCCGATTCATGTCCTTGGAGCAACTTACAGTCACTTGAGCATAAGGTGTCAAAAACCATCATTGAAGAAACTGGGTTTGAAAAAAAAAAAGTGAAGGCAGAGAAAGGGTTTGTCCAAAGTGAATAACACAAAAAAGTCTCTGTCTCACACAGACAAGGCTGGGCTGAGACTCACCTTCCTCTCCACCCTCCTTCAATAGCTCCTGCGAAGAATTCCTGACTCCAGTATGTGCCTTGAGGTCACAGAGCAAGCCCTGGACCAGCACCCGAGCTTGACCACTTGTCATTTCTTGGCCAACTACCTCACCACCCACTTCTATGGAGAACTGACTGCTGTCCGGCACCAGGAAATCCAGGCGCTCTACATGGGATCCAAGGTGAAAAGGGGTGTCGGGAAAGCACACCAGAGGCAAGAACTGCCGTAGACTCGGCTCCCAGCTCTGAACTTGCCTTTTCAGTGGCTCTTTTAGAGGAGTCCTTAGGGCTGCTTGTTGCGTGCTTTTTTTTTGGGGAGGGGGGGGCAGAGGTGAGGAGGAGATAGATGAGGAGGATGCCCAAACCCAACAGTACTTAGGGGACCCTGCAGTTCAGGGAACCAAAAACAGAGTTTCCACATGCAAAGCATGTGTCCAAGCCCTTTAAGCCTTCTCCCCAGCAAAGGACTCAAACCCATTTCTTTCTGTCCTGACTCCAAAGTGGATTCTAACTCTTCATACTTTGCATGACGCCTGCTGCCTCGGTGCTTCTGATTTGTGTCCATGCTAAGAACCATCTGGACTTTTCGAAAGTACCAGTCAGTAGCTAACCTTCACTCCAAAGCCTTTTGAACAACCTCTTGGAATGGAGAAAAGCTCTCACCAGAGAGGTTCTGATGTGATTTGGAACAGCTGCCTAACTGGTCTGTGCTCATGGGAAACAGAAAATCACTTAGGTGCCAAAAATGACAAGAAACCCTTGCCTTGTGAAAACTTGGAGACTATAATAGAGAAAAAAACACATACTAGAAAAAGTGATCCATTTTTTGGTGGAGGGAGAAGTGGGGCATCGGACATGCTTCTGGCGGTTCAACCTCCTATCCCACAAACAGAACAGGGACAGAAAGATCCAGGATCCCAAACATCGGCCCTCTGATTCAGAGCTCAACTTCCTGCAATAGATGCTTTTTCCACTTTTTGATTACCAAACCTAGATGGGGAAATCCTTGTAAACAGGCAAAGAGCAGAGCAGAGAACATATTTCAGACCCAGTAACAGCAATGCCTAAAAGGAATTTATAGGCTGGAGAGATAGTACAAAGTTTAAGGCCCTGGCCTTGCACACATGCTTCTATCCCCAGTACCTCTTATGGTCTCCTGAGCACAGAGTCAAGAGTAAAGCTGAGCACCACTGGGTGTGCTCCTCCCCACCCCCCAAAAAAATATTGAGAAAAATATCTAAACTCCTCATTAACCTATACCCAACGGAGGTGCTAGATTTAGGTAATCCACTGACATTGTCTCATACTGTTGAAGCAATGTAATAACGCCTCGTGGGAAAGGATTATGGCTTTTATGGGCCAGGGGGAACTCAACCATGTGTGGAGGGTCTACGCCAGGGTTCAGCAGAGTCCTAGCCTTCTGCCAGCTGGTGGTAATGAAGGTTGTTTTGGGGTCCACTCAAGAGTCACTCCTGCTGGTGCTCATGGGACCATGTGGTACTAGGGATTGAACCAGGATCAGTAGCATGCAAGGCAAATGCCTTCACTCTCGACCATTTCTTTGTTCCCCTCTGCCTTATTTTTGAGTGTCAGATTTCATTGGCACTCAAGCATGTGGATTCATTTTCTATCATGTTTGTGGCTACTTTTTGCAGAGTTCAGTACTTGTGGCAGAAACCTGGTAGCCCCGCAAGCCTTCAGGATTCACACTCTGACCCTTTATAGAAAAGGCTTGCCAACCCCCACACTGGGTACTTGGAGTACTTGGAGTACTTCTCAGTCGCCACCTGGAGGCCTAACATGGGGGTCCAAACTTGCTTCCTAAAAGAGCAAGTGCTATGCTGACCCTTTGACTTTCGCTCCCTGGCACCATTCCCCATAAGAACCTTAAGTTTCTTCAGAAATGTGTGTGGCTGATATACCAAGAGTAGCACACTACATTTGATGGGGTTTAAAATAGAAGGCAACCAATCTTAGGAGGATATATAGATATACAGATAAAGAACGATAGCATAGCGGGTAGGGCGTTTGCCTTACATGTGGCCGATCTGGGTTTGATTCCTCCGCCCTTCTTGGAGAGCCCTGCAAGCTACCGAGAATATTCCACCCGCACGGCTAAGTCTGGCAAACTCCCCATGACGTATTCAATATGCAAAAAAACAGTAACAAGAAGTCTCACAATGGAGATGTTACTGGTGCCCGCTGGAGCAAATCAAGGAACAATGGGAGGACAGTGACAGTGACAGATAAAGATACAAGCACACAAGTCTCAGCCTTTAACAACATGTTACTCATCTCTTATAGAGGGGCTTCATGGCTCCTGGGGGAAGCACAACAGTCTTCACATGCTTTCCTCTAAGCAACCTTTTTTTTTTTGGATTATTTTTAGCAGATTATTCATAACAAGCAATACAAAATAAATTATTTCAGTTCTGCTTTGGGGGCAGAGTTTAGGGTTCGGGATGGAAACATTTCCAAATATGGTAGTGGGAAGATGTTGTGGTGGTAGGATTGGTGTTCGGATATTAAATGTAATCAAATATTTGAACAACTTTATAAAAATAAAAAAAAAAGAAATGTGTGTGGGGTTCTCGGCATTATGTGACCCTCCCCTGTCCCCAACAGGTTCTGCTGACTCTGCCTGAGCAGCACCGGGCCAGCTATGCGCACTTGTCCACTAGCCCCCTGCTCATGCTGGAACAGCTGCTCATGAACATGCAGGTGGACTGGGCCACAGTGACTGTGCAGACACTGCACCAGCTGCTGGACGGTCTGGACATCGGCTTCACCATGGACCACGTTGACGCTCTGCTTTCCAGATATGCAGGGAAAGCACTGGACTTCCCGTACTCTCTGAGGGAGAAGCGATCAGGTAACTGCCAACACCCTCGATGAGGTTCTGCGACCCAGGTAGAACAGGAGTTAGATTGGGAATGATAGTGTCTGGCCAACGTCCTCCCTACACGCCAAGGCCACTGTGGGAATGCTTTATCCTTCCCTGGGGATGCTTTTTGTTTGCAAATCCTCCATCAGTCCCACGATTGTCACATGCTTGGACATCATTTGTTGTTTGAGGCATTTCGGCATATGTGCAGTGGCCTTGGCTGTACTTCTACCATACTGTTTCAGACCTGCTGGGATAAGGTGACAGGCAATCATGCCAGCCCAGTGAAGAGAGATTCTTATGCGGGCCAATGTTTTCCCTCTCTGCAGATTCTGTGGGTCACCTCCAGGACCTTGTGAGTCAGACTTCAGACCTTGAGACCTTGTCTAGGTCACCTTCCGTGGAGTTTCCTCCCGTCGCTGCACCCGGTAAGGATGTTTCTGCAAGTGTGTGACAATGACATATGGTAGTGAGAGTGCTAGCTCAGTCTTGCCCATTCAGACTTTGTGACTCTCGGAGCTCTGCAAGCATTAGCTTTGCCAACAGTCCGAAAACAGAATTCTGGGGCCAGATCTGTAGCCTTCCCCCTGCCAGATACTGAAGGTGGAAAAAAAATCACTGTTTGTTGGTTTGTTTCTTTTTAATTTTCCTTTCCTGCACCCTGCCAATGTTTTCTGCTAGGTGACAAAAAATTCAAAAACCACAGAGCTCAGACTGGCATTTCAGGTCTGGTCCTTTGAGAACACAGCCCGCTTCTCCATAACCCACAGACTGAGCCAGGAGCTCAGAGGCGCAGTTTCCTGCAGCTACACACGGCAGCCTGAGCAGTTGTAGTTTGCTTGGTTTGCTTAAGCTTTTTTTTTTTCCCCCCTTTTGCCTTTTGGGTCATACCCAGCAATGCACAAGGGTTACTCCTGGCTCTGTACTCGGGAATTAACCCTGGCAGTGCTCAGGGGACCATATGGGATGCTGGGAATTGAACTTGGGTGCATGCAAGGCAAACGCCCTACCTGCTGTACTATTGCTCCAGCCCCTGCTTAAGCTTTTTATTATAGAAAATATCTACACTGGCCAAGTAGAAAGCAAAGTGCACTGCCTCATGTTGACCATTCTCATTGCCTCTAGCATCCTCCACTAGTATTCCCTAGTATCTTTTGTTTGGTTGTTTGCTTGTTGTTTTTGTTTGTTGGTTTGGGTTTGGGGTCACACCCAGTGATGCTCAGGGGTTACTTCTGGCTCTGCACTCAGGGATCACTCCTGGTGATGCTTGGGGGACTCTATAGGATGCCAGGGATCGAACCTGGGTCAGCCATGTGCAAGGCAAGCACCCTGCCCGCTGTATTATTTCTCCAGTCCCATTGTGGGCAGTTTTGAAGGAAGTTTGAATTGTCATTTTCTGAATAGGTCTGTAGGTTATAAACGTCTCAAAGGTAAGAACATGAAACAAAGCCCAGACAGTGTTGGCATACCTGAAAGGATTTCTGTTTCTTTTCATCTCTCCAGTCTATATTCCAGTTTTCCCAATTCTCTCATAAAGTTGTTTTGCAATTAGTTTTTCTAGAATTAAAATCTAATGCCTATTCCTGACATTGGGCCAAAGTAGCAACAGATTGTCCGGCTTTTGTTTCTCCTCCCTCCTAATTGTGGACATGCCATGGTTACATGTCCAGTGGCGCCTCCCACACATGCTCTTAGCCGACTGCCTCCCTATGGCCAGCTCCATCTTTATCCCCCGTACTTCCAGTGCACCAACAGAGAGTTCTCAAAGTGGGATTTGACTCAGTCTCACCTCGCTTTGGTGAATATATGTACAGGAAGTTTTGTGGTGGTTTCCCATCAGGCGACACACACATACACACACATACACATGGGCTCTCTCCGTGATACGCTTGGCCCTTGACGTTATCCACTGCATCCATTAGTGCTGCAGGGGTGTGGAGAAGGGCATGTCCTCTGTCATCACCGTCCCATTGATCACCTTGTCCTCTGCTTCCCAGGCGTCGTGCTGGCATACTCGCCCTGCGTGAGGGAAAAGATCTTCCCACAGAGCCAGCCACCACTGGAGTTTGTGCCCCCGGCCACGCCCCCCGCCAGGCACCAGTGGGTCCCCGATGAGACCGAGAGCATCTGCATGGTCTGTCGCATGGAGCACTTCACCATGGTGAGTCACGCCAAGCTCTGGCTTTGCCAGAGGGAGAAACAAAATTTGGGAACCCCGAGTTCAAGAGTATGAGTTTAGAGTGTCCAGTCCATCCCCCAAAGGGACATTGAGATTCTCAGATGTTGATGACTGTGGAATTTATCTTTGACCTGAGCAGAACGTGCTGTGGATGCAGATGGCTGGGCCCTGCACCCTGTGCCTTTCTCCTAACCATGCAGCGTGGGGTGGCGGCAGCTAACTTTCACACAGGGCAGGGGACCGTCTTGTGGTTATACAGATGTTCGAGACAGCCAGCCCGAGCTCTGCTCCCAGCTCTGCCTTTAACTCGAGTGTGAGCTTGGTTTCCTTCGCAAATGCTCGCGTGTCGCCTGGGCATTTGGGGGTGATAGGCTGTTTGGCTGGCAGAGCTGTTCAAGTGAACCACGGTGACACTTGACTCAGTTCCAGACTGGAGTCTTAGCCCCGTGCAGATGAAAGCAGTAGTGCAGTGCCTGCATCTGTTTCCTCCTCTTCCTTGTGACTTTTCTCGCCCTCTGATGCCCCAGTGACAGTGAAGCACAGTTGTGGAACCACTTTGAAAAAGAATCCTTTGTGTCATCCTCAGGCCATCAGGCAGAAATGCAGGCCATCTCCCTGAGAGTCACTGCACCCTGTCACTGCTTCCCATCTCATCATTGTGCCCCCATAGACAGGTAGAACTCAGCAGAAGCTCTTTAAAAAAAAATTATATATAAAATTGCTGTGAGATACACAGTTATAAAGTTGTTCCTGATTGAATTTCAGTCCATACACTGTTGGCCCCAGTAGCACAGCGAGTAGGGCATTTGCCTTGCATGCGGCCAACCCGGGTTCTATTCCTCCATCCCTCTTGGAGAGCCCAGTAAGCTACCGAGAGTATCTCGCCCGCATGGCAGAGCCTGGCAAGCTACCCGTGATATATTCGATATGCCAAAAACAGTAACAAGTCTCACAATGGAGCCGTTACTGGTGCCCGCTCGAGCAAATCAATGAACAATAGGAGGCCAGTGCTACAGTGCTACACTGTTCCAACTTCCTTCCCTTCACCCTTCAGTGTACATTTCTTACCATCAGTGACCCTAGTTTCCCTCCTGCACACCCCCATTCTGGCTCTACGGCAGACAATTTTCTTCTTTTCTTCTTTCTCTCTCTCTCTCTCTCTCTCTCTCTCTCTCTCTCTCTCTCTCTCTCTCTCTCTCTCTCTCCCCCTCCATTCCTCCTTTTGGGCATCATGGTTTAAAATACAGGTACTGAAAGGTGATCACGTATGTCCCTTTACCTCCTTTTAGCACTCAGTTCTTGTCGAGCTGTCACTGTCATAGTGGTCTCTTCTCTGTCCTTACTCAATAGGAGCTCTTGCCAAACTGGGGCACCTTTGCCTTTCAGCTGGGAGAAATCTTTCACACCAGTATCCAGAAGTCAAAGCCGAGTGTTTTCTTCCTGTCCTTTCCCATCCCTTCTCTCTCCCCTCCCCTACTGCACCCCAGCCTTCTACTCTTTTTCTTTCACTGCTGTAGTGGTTACTGCAGTAACCAGGTGTCGCACACACACCTGGCTGTGGTGCTCACAGGGATCACACATCAAACTGTGGTGCTCACCACCTCCTCTAGTAGCACTGTTTGCACATGTGCTAGACAGCGGTCACTGCAGTAGTCATGTGCATGCCCACCAGGGGTTACGCTCCCTGCCCATGGAACTTACACATCTTTTTTTTTTTTCTGTCTCTGTAAATGTATTTTTTTTTTTAATTTTAGTGAAACATCAGGTACAGTTGTAGACTTACAAATTTTTGTGCCTGGGTTTCGATTATACAATGATCAAATACCCATCCCTCCACCAGTGCCCATTTTCCACCACCATGGATCCCAGTATCTCTTCCCCACCCCCCCCTTCCTCCCCATCCCACCCTGCCTCTGTGTTTTTGTTTTCTCTCTCCTTTTGGGTGTTGTGGTCTGCAAAAGAGGCATTGAGTGGCAATCATGTTCGGTCCATAGTCTACTTTCAACATGCATCTCCCATCCTTGGAGTATCCTCCAAACACCCTTTATTTGGTGCTCCCTTCTCTATCTGAGCTGCCCTTTCCCCTAGAATGCCTGGCTGGCCTCTAAGCCATGGAGCAAAACTCCTGGTACTAATCCTGGCCACTCTTGGGTGTTAGTCTCCTATTTTGTTACTTTATGTTCCCCAGATGAGTGCAATCTTTCTATGTCTATCCCTCTCTTTCTGACTCATTTCGCTTAGCATGATACTTTCCATGTTGTACCATTTGTATGTAAATTTCATGACTTCATCTTTTCTAACAGCTACATAGTACACCATTGTGTATATGTACCAAAGTTTCTTTAACCAGTCATCTGTTCTTGGGCACTCAGGTTTTTTCCAGATCCTGGCTATTGTAAAGAGTGCTGCAATGAACAGACAATTGCAGATGTCACTTCAACTATACATTTTTGCCTCTCTGGGATATATTCCCAGGAGTGGTATTGCTGAGTCAAATGGGAACTCAATTTCTAATTTCTTGAGAATGGTCCATACTGTTTTCCAAAAGGGCTGAACCAGTCGGCATTCCCACCAACAGTGAAGGAGTGTCCTTTTCTCGCCACATCCACACCAGCACTGGTTGCTTTTGTTCTTTTGGATGTGGGCCAGTCTCTGAGGTAGTTACACACCTTTTTAGTGTATCACCTACTTTCATAGAGCTTATGCTCCTTCCTGTATTGCAGCTAGCTGCGATCCTGAAGATCAGTGATAGTAGAAGGGCCAGAATCAAACAGCAGAACTGTCAGTATCATGCTCGACACATGTGGAGGCACTGGGGATTCGAACTCATGACCATAAGCTTACAAGAGAGACATTCTTAACTCTACACTCTTCATTCCTCCTGGCCCCAGCAATTTCTGCTTCAATACAGACCCAGGTTCCTGGTGTGATTAATAAGGCCACGTACAAAGAGAACGTGTCCCCTCACAGCTATAATCATAATTCCTGCGGTCTCACCTTCTCTTTCCCCCTCTCCCTTCTCTTGCCCTTGGCACGCCCCAGTTTAACAGACGTCATCACTGTCGCCGCTGTGGCCGGCTGGTGTGCAGTTCCTGTTCCACTCAGAAAATGGTGGTGGAAGGCTGCCGAGAAAACCCTGCTCGTGTGTGCGACCAGTGCCACAGTTACTACAACCAAGAGTGAGTGTCCTGCACTGGGCTGCCTCCTCCACCAGCTGTGGCCCACCTCAGGGGCTCAGGATGGAGAGCGTTCCTTGTTTCTTTCCTTGTTTTTGTAGGAGCGGTATCTCCTGCACTGTGTTCAATAGACCCAAGGGCTGCTCTCAGCCCTTGGAACCGTCTTCCCAGCCCAGCTTTCCATTCTTACTGCAGCTTCTGTGACCCTGGCATTCCACTGCATCCTCTGGGGTGTGGGACAGCGACATTCCTAAAGAACAATGCCACTGAGATTTGAAATGAGTTCTTAGTATAGCTGGAGCTCCTTTAGTCCACACTCAGCAGCAGTCACATTGCCCTCCGAGAAACCCCATTTTAGTGAGAGACACCCACAAAGCAGACAGAAATGCCATCAGATGAGTGCAGGGGTGGAGTGACAACTGAACCGGGGGGGGGGGGGGGGGAGGGGGTTCCTGGAGGTGTGGCACCCTCAAGGATGAGAAGTTAGTAGAAAAAGAGGGCAAAACAGAGCATGCACAGGAGCAGGATTCGTACTGCAGACACAGGCACGGGAAAAAAGATGGAGTATTAAGGTGCATAGTAGTGGGTGATGGCTACAGATCTCATGAACATTCCTTAGCCAGCTGAATGTGGAGGACTTAGGCAGTGCCAGGAAGATGACCTCGCAGACCAGGGAGGTGGCTGAAAGGGCCAGAGCACTTGCTTTGCTCACATGAGGCTCAAGTTCAAACCTCAGCACCACCTGGTCCCCCGAGCGCCACCGGGAGCTACTCCTGAGCACCAAATCAGAATTGGTCCCTAATCACTGCTAGAGGTGACCCCAAAACCAAAGGGAGAAAGGCCAGCTTGCTCGCTAGCAGCATGCACTTAGTTAACCCCTCTGCTCCTCAACCAAGGGACAGGCATGTGCTCTGGTGTGCAACCTTGGGACTTAGTTCTTGGGGCATCAACTGAAGTTGAGTGAATCTAGTGGCAGAGTGGGAGAACTTTCATGGATTGAGCACAGGTCCTTGGTCGATGGAAATGGTCTTAAGAAATGGGCTTTGGAGACAAAGGGGTCAGGGGTGGGGGGAGAGAGAGAGGAGAGCAAAAGAGGTATCAGCTAGGCATAGTGCTTGTGGTCAGTGAGAGAGGATGCGAATGGTTCTTTGATACCTCGCTCAGGTAACAGAGTAAATGAAGATCTTATACATCAAGGTCATAGCAAAGAAAGGAGAAAGGATTTAAGCATTTCATTTTTCTTTTCTTTTTGCATCATTTTGGGGCCGCACCCAGTGGTCCTCAGAGGTTGGTGCTAGCTGTGTTTGGGGGAACATGCAGCAAGGCTCAGCATTCCACACTCTCTCTCCCAGCCCCTGACATTTTGTTTTTCTCTCTCTGTTTTCCAGTGTGCCAGAGGAGAGTCCGGGACAGCCCCAAGGTAAAACTAAATCACCCTTCCTGTGACTCTTCGCTTGTACACTCAGGCTGGTTCTGCCTTTGGCCTCTCTACTGCTGATAATCTAAGTATCAGCTCAGTTGAGCTGGTTGTCCAAAGGAAACTCTTGGCCTATCTTTCAAGAGACTTGTCATCATCCTAACCTGTCATACTGGCCCACTTGCTTCCAGCATGACCAGCAACCAAAGCACTGATTCTGGACAATCTGTAGATTTTTTTATTTTCTCCCACTCTACACCCACCCTCACCCCACCCCATATCAGATCTCCCCCCACCGCCATCCCACCCACCTCCCCCCATCGCCATCCAACCAGCCAAGGGCCTTCTCCTTTCCCTGTGGCAGTCACTGCTCATATATCTGGCTTTTTCCTTCCCAGTAGAGTGGCCAGTCGCTCCTCCATCCATGACAGAAGCATGTAACTTTGAGTTTCTCAGATGAAATAACAGGATTACATGACAGATGATGTGACTCTCAGCCAGGTGTATACCTGAGTACCTCATGGCATCATCTGAAGGATGTAGACAGGACCAGGGAAAGGAAAAGGGACATAAGGTCAGAGATGAGACTCAAGCAGGATGTGGCCAGATCTGACAGTTTCCCTTTGCAGCACCAGACAGCTCTGAGAGCGAGAGCCCCCCGTACTCAGCTGTGGTGAGGGTCCCCAAAGCAGCAGAGGTGGAATGGATTTTGGATCTGAATGAGGAGGAAAACGAGCTGGTGCGGAGTGAATTTTACTATGAGCAGGTAATATGGGCTAATGACCACCTCAGTATGTTGTTGATGATGCTTTGGATAATTGTAGGGAACTCGAAGGAGGGCAGGCAGGCTGGCCATGATTTACAGGATAATGATGTGAAGGAAACCAGTGAATGGCAGAAAATGAGAGAAACATCTTGAAAAATACACAAGAGGACATTGGGCAAAGCTCCATAATGGGTAGCATTGATGATGAGCCCTTGCAGGGCAAGCAGAGAAGTAGTTCAGGAAGAGAGCGCATGTTCTTCAAGTCGGAGGTCCAGCAGGTCCAGCGCCTGGTACCCCAGCACTGCCGGGGGTGGCCCCAAAACCAGACCAACAAATAGGCAAATAAAAGGAGCCTTGCGAGAGAAGTAGGAGATTGATAAGTACAAACTGGGGGACTGTAGGGCCAGTGAAGATAGGGGAAGGACCAAGAATGCAAAACAGAAACATCTCAGCAGTGGCCCAGTGTCCAAAATGCAGGACCCAGTGGGATGGGTTTAATTGGAGAGAGTTTAATTTGGGGCAAATATTGGCTTTGTTGCCAAGGTAGGAAGACGCCGGATTGAAAAGGACTATCAGCATGGAGGGCACTGACATCTTCAGGCAGGAACTTGCATGTGGTAGCAGCAAGGATGGTGGAGGGTTTTAGAAGGTGCCTCAGCAACGCTGACTTAACAGCAGCATGTCCTTGAAGCAGAACCTCCTGCAAGTGGTCAGTCAAGATGACTACCGCGGCCACCCCTATGGGACACCCCACTGGTCAAAGGAGGGCTCGTCTGGGTATTGCTGAGTAGATTCCTGAGTAGCCAGGAAGGTGACAGAATCCAGAGCCAGAGCTTGGGCAGTGCTTCTTTTCAGTTCCCTCCCACTGTGCCAAGGACCCTTTGGCTCCGTTTCCTGGTGCCGGCTGGCCAAGCCTCGTTAGCTGGGAGAGATCATGCCTGCCCTGTGGTTACCTGGGAAAGTGTTCTGCTCCCTGCTCTTCACTGTGTGATCCCCTTCTCTCCACATCCCCTCTCCAGGCCCCCAGCGCCTCCTTGTGCATCGCCATCCTGAACCTGCACCGGGACAGTGTCGCCTGTGGCCACCAGCTGATTGAGCACTGCTGCAGACTGTCCCAGCGCCTCACCAACCCAGAGGTGGATGCCGGGCTGCTCACCGACATCATGAAGCAGCTGCTGTTCAGCGCCAAGATGATGTTTGTCAAGGCCGGCCGCAGCCAGGACCTGGCCCTATGTGACAGGTCTGTGAACGTGGGCAGAGTGGGCCTGGCTCGCCTGAGACTCCCCGCTTTACCAGCCCCTCTAGAACTGACAGTGTGTCTCGGCTTGCGCGTGAGGAAACGCTGCTCCCTGATCACAGGTGGCCTTCCTGCCCTGCCTTCACTTTGTCTTGTCTTCGCTGAGTCCTTCTCCATCCCAGAGTGACTTCTCCAAGCTGAATGTTCTGTTGCTGTCCCCGAGCAGAGAAAACACACAACTTCCCATTGTGTGTGCTTAAAAACCACCTTAGTCTCTGCAGCACCATCTGGCTCTTAAAGAAAAGTGGGGGGCTGAAGCATTAGCACAGCAGGCAGGGCGTTTGCCTTGCACGCGGCTGACCCAGGTTCTATTCCAAGCATCTTATGGTCCCCCGAGCACCGCCAGGAGTAATTCCTGAGTGCATGAGCCAGGAGTAACCCCTGTGTATCGCTGGCTGTAAGCCAATGTCCAGTAATGTATGTCCAGTAATCAGCCTCAACCGGAATCAGCCCCATCTTAAACCACAGTCAGACTGTGGCCTTGGGGAGCTCTGGCCAGAGACCCGTAAGAGCTCACTGGGCTCTCCTGCTGGGAATCTGAGTGACAAGGCAGAAGACTCTACGAAGTGGGCATGGCTAGGCCTCAGGTCCCTGCACAACGTGCTCGGCTCTGCACATTAACTTGGCGAAGCCCCCAGCTCTGGCTCCTCCGTCAAGTGGAAGAGCCCTGCAGAGTGTTCCCGAGTCTCACTCTGCACAGAACAGGAGCAGAGGCGGGCAGAGCCTCAGACCCCGGGTGGGAGAGATCACATGCCGCCAAGCTACCTGGCTGTCAGGTAGTACTGTGAGCCTCAGGCCCCTGCCCTCACCTGTACAGCCTTGCTCAAGTCTGCTAGCCACTCTGGGTCTCAGTTTCCCCCGCTGTAAAACAGTGACCTTCTCCCTATACTCCAGCCCACTTCATAGCTATTTTGAAACCTTTACCTAAGCGGGAGTCAGAGTAATAGTACAGTGGGTAAGGCTCTTGCCTTTTTTTGGTTTCATGTCCAGATCCAAACAGTGATTAATAAGCCTGGTAGGAGGATGAAGGGAGAGTAGCCATACACAGGGGGTGGAACTGAGGTGATTCATTCTGTGTACTCCCAAAATGTCTATTTCTATTAACAAGAGCAAGAGCTTGGTGAAGACTGAAGGAGGAGGGACAGAAGAAGGGAAGGAATGTTTTAAGTTGATAAATAAGATGTGGAAAGAGGAACATGGCTCGGGGCTGGAGCAATAGCACAGCAGGTAGGGCGTTTGCCTTGCATGCGGCCGACCCAAGTTTGATTCCCAGCATCCCATATGGTCCCCCGAGCACCGCCAGGAGTAATTCCTGAGTGCATGAGCCAGGAGTAACCCCTGTGCATCGCTAGGTGTGACCCAAAAAGAGGAACATGGCTCAAAGGGCTAGAGCAACTCTCTCTCTCTCTTTCTCTCTCTCTCTCTCTCTCTCTCTCTCTCTCTCTCTCTCCCCCCCCCCACCCCCTCTCAATGCTCCTGGCTTCATGCTAATGGTCACTACTGGTAGTGGGACCATATATGGTGCCAGTAATTGAACCTTATTAGCCTTGTTCAAGGCAAGCATCTTGCCCCCATACTATCTTTCCAGTCCTGGAGCACTGCATGTTCCCCCAAACACCCTGGGCACTTTGGATGTAGACCTGAAACCAAAAAAAGGCAAGAGCCTTACCCACTGTATTATCACTCTGGCTCCCGCTGAGTAAAGGTTTCAGAATAGCCATGAAGTGGACTGGAGTACAGGGGGAAGGTCACTTGCTCTGCACCTGGTCGATCCAGGTTAGATTCCCCCCAAACTGCAGATGGTCCCCCAAGTCATGCTGGAAGTCATCCCTGAGCACAGAGCCAGGAGTAAGCCCTGAGCAGAACACAAACAGAAATGTTTAATTATGAAAAGGTCATTAATCCTTGGGCAAATTGGTAAAGTTATCAGAAATGGAGGAGAGAACGGAGGAGTGGGGGAAAATCATTCCATTGTAGAAAAAAAATTAGGGAAAAAATTAAAATACCTCAAATCTCAGTTGGAACTTTTTGTTTGTTTTGTTGCCAGGACTCAAATCCAGAGCCTCATATGCAGAGCATAAGCCCTGACATTGACTTACATCCCCAGCAAGATAAAACCTTATTTAAATAAAAAAGACACTTAGGCTGGGAAAACAAATTTAACATCCAGACCTGTCCTCCTTTATGGTCTATTCTAGTGCCCAGGATGTGGTTCTGAACTTGCCTCAGAATCACCCAAAAAAAAGAAAAGAAAGAAAGAAAACGCTCTGTTATAGATGGAGAACATAACCATTTCTTGGAGGCTGAAGGCAGAAGTAAAGAGAGAGTCCTCTCTTCAGGACTGCCGGTTTTCAGCCACCTGATTTCACATTACACATTCTTTTTCCCCAGCCTTGTGTTCAGATGTGCCAAGTCTAGGGAACAGAGCCCCCTTTGTGAGCTTTGATGATGGAAATAAATGAACCCCTCAGGTGCATTTCAGTGCCTGGTTTGCAGGGCATTTTCTGCTGTTTTTTATCCCTTCTCAAGAGACATATAAGCACATGAATGGATACAAAACTCTTACCATCTATTGCAGATATTCTCATTTTTCCAAGTGTGCAGCTATGCTGTTATGATACTGCACTCACACTTGCAAGGACTATATCCTCCTCTGTCTCATCTTCACTAAATGGAACTCACTGATGTTTTGAAACCCTTTCTAGAGAAGCCAGTGGATCAAATTAATGACTTCTTCAGCATCACCCAGCATTGTGCTGTGGCATCATCTCTGTAGTGAACAAGTCAGAACCAGTGTGAGGGGAGGGGGTTTGCTGGCATGAGGATCCATCCTCAGGAGCCTTGCATGAAGGTTCATTTCCGGCATCCTCAGACAGCAGGATCCAGCTCTCTGTCTCTGTCATTGTCAGGTTTTCAGAGTCATCCTGAGTCAGGGGTGAGCTGATAGGGAGCTGTCCTGGGGTGCTGTACCAAGAGCCCATTCCTAGCCCAAGAGAGAAGAGCCTTGGACAGGACCAGGTGCACCAGCCCAGCTGCAGCTGCGGGGAACAGTGGTGCTGTGGCCTCTAAACTGGGACCATCTCTGATCTCTCCCAAGCAGACAGGGTTCAGAGGGGCCAGAAAAGCCGATGTGTAATTTGGGATTCCCCGGTAGTCACTGTAAACGCCTTGCCTCAGTGAGAATGCCTGCATGTCTGTGTTTTCGCAGTTGCTTTCTCACCTCGAATCCCCACTAGAGTTTCTCCTTTGGATCCTGAAAACTCCCAGTGATTCTGTCTGTTTCCCAAGCAATTCAATAGAGTCAGGGACAGAGGGACTCACTCGTGCGAGCTCACAGAGATGCTAAGTGAAAGAATCAGGGGTTCCCGGAGTCTGACCCCAGAGCCTTCACCCCGGTCCTCAAGCCTCCGTGTGTCTCACTTCTCATGATCACATTTCAGGTGGGGAAGGAAATGAGACACCTTGAAGCAGCAGCTGTTCTCGGTGAGACTCCGAGCCTCACTGTCATGCCCTTTTCCTCTGTAGCTACATCAGCAAGGTCGACGTGCTGAATATTTTAGTGGCCGCTGCCTACCGCCACGTGCCATCTCTGGATCAGATCTTACAGCCGGCCGCAGTCACCAGGCTAAGGAACCAGCTGTTGGAGGCTGAGTACTACCAGCTGGCGGTTGAGGTGAGGCAAAAGCTAAACATGACTTCTGCTCTGAGATGAGTTATCTTTGCCGCCACACCCCCCCACCCCACCCCACAAATGAGTATTGCCATCTCTCATTACCCCTTGGCTGGGGGAAGTATCTAGCCATGATGTCATGGGGCACAATGTGCGGGGGGAGGAAGGTGAGGAGCCACAAAGGGATGAGAAAGGCCTTTGGGACTTTCGTGCCTGGATGCAGAGACCTCTCACTGAAAAGAAGGGGTTTTTCCACAGGTCTCCACCAAGACTGGCCTTGACACCACTGGGGCTTGGCACGCTTGGGGCATGGCCTGCCTCAAAGCTGGGAACCTTACTGCCGCCCGGGAGAAGTTCAGTCGCTGTCTGAAGGCCCCCTTCGACCTCAATCAGCTGAGTCATGGCTCTAGGCTGGTACAGGATGTGGTTGAGTATCTGGAGTCCACAGTGAGGCCGCTCCTGTCCTTGGTAAGAGCGCCCAGCAGGAGGGGCCCACTCAGCAGTACATCACCTGACTCTCATGTCCCAGGGGTTCAGCCAAGAATAGCAACTCTGGGGCTGGAGGATAGGGCATTTGCCTTGCATGCAGCCAAGCCGGGTTCAATCCCAGGCATCCCATATGGTTCCCAGAGCATGTTAGGAATGATCCCTGAGTGCAGAGCCAGGAGTAAGCCTGAGCTTCGCCAGCAATTGCCCAAAAACAAAACAAAAAGAATGGCAACCCTGACCCAGAACTTCCAGGTTGGAAGATTATTCTTTCTGTGATATGTAGTTAAGCAAGTCAGATGTTTTGTTTTTGGTTTGGGGGCCGTACCCAGTGGTGCTGGGAGCTACTTTTGGTTTGGTGCTCAGCGGGGTTACTTGAGATGCTGGGGATCAGAACCAGGACTCCCACACATAAAGCATGCATTGCAGTCCTTCCACCTCCCCAACCCCTCAAAAAACAGATGTTTAAGAGACTGCCAAAAACCATCTCAAAAACTATAAAAATCACGTAAGCAGTATTCACCCCAGTCTTAAGCAGTATTTAGATTTTGGTGAGTTTCCTGTGTCCTGTTTTTAGATGACATTGATGTTCCCTGCTATGGCAAGTGTATGGAATTTTGTATCTCACCTATTTCCCCCACTGTTAAAGTCCACGTTTGTTTCCATATCATCAATGTTCCGAGTGCAGTTTTTCAGAGGCCACACTGAGCGGCCCTGTTGGTTTACCCCTCTCTCCATCAGCAAGACGATGACTACCTGGCCACTCTGAAGGAACTGGAAGCCACGCTGCGGACCCAGAGCCTATCCCTGGAGGTGGTACCTGAGGGGAAGATCATGAACAACACCTACTACCAAGAATGCCTCTTCTACCTGCACACCTACAGCACCCACCTGGCCATCATCAGCTTCTATGTGAGGCACAGCTGCCTGCGGGAGGCGCTCCTGCATCTCCTCAACAAGGTGGGGGCCCTCCGCCCACTCTCCAGGGCCAATGCCCAGCATTCAGGATGGGGAGGTGACGGGGGAGGGTGGGGGTGGAATTAATTGCCCCTTGAGCATCACCCAGCATTGCACTGTGGTATCCTCTCTGCAATCAGGTCAAAATGGAAGTTTCTTCCTCTGCCAGCCATTAGCCAATGAGTGTGTAGCTATCTTAACCTGATTTCATATTCCCCTGTGGACCTGGCAGTGGCGAATTTCCTCCCTCCTCCTCCTCCTCATGACAGATGCAGAATCAGATAATAATTGAGAGCATGGTACCGGGGCCAGGTACCATGGGCCAGGTACCAGGTTCTGTGGGAGCCCTTTGTGGCCCTGTGCAACCTCCAGGTGGTTGCCCCATCTCTCTTCTGCATACCTCCTGCCTTGCTCCCCCCTGGCTCCACATGCCTCAGCTGCTGCTCCGCTCAGAGTTGTTACCACAGGAGCCAGGAAGCCCCTCCACATGGGTCTTGTCGTAGGACCCGACCCCTCAAGCAGGAGAATGTGAGCTCCTTGTCTCCTCTTGCAGCCTCCACCTCCTCCTCCAGAAGCAGAGTAATCCCTGAAGTGCATCGTTGTTTTGGTGTGGTTGCTATGCAGATTTTCCTTGTACCTGCCAGCCTGCTCTTCGGTTTTTCTAAAGAATCCTTAAACCCTTTCTGAGGAATTGGTTGATTTATATCAGACTTCATACAAAATTAAGGTCATAGGCCAATAGTATAGTGGGTAGGGCAACTTGCCTTACACTCAGCCAATGGAGGTTTGATCCCCAGCTTCCCATATGGTCCCCCTGACCATGCCAGGAGTGATCCCTGAGATCAGAGCCAGGAGTAAGCCCTGAGGATCGCTGGATGTAGCCCACTAACAAACAAAAAACTAAGGTCACTCATAAGTAGAGCAACCTGCCGTCACCCTAAGTCAGTGTGGCAGCCAGCTAAAGTGACCGACTAGAGAGGCACATCTCGGAGCTGCTTGGAGCCCCATCAGCTCTTCCAGGGGCTTCGTCAGCAGGCCACAAGGAAACAATCACTTCTGCCACGGCCACTGACTGTGTCTGAGCCACCAGCTGGGTCTCAGAAATAATGTATAAAGTTAGATTATAATTGCTCTCTCTTTCCTGGTCCTTCATTTCCAAGTGAATTTGGGGATCAAGCTTCTTCTCCCAAGCACACACTGAGAGCAAATTGCTCCCATTCTCTGATACCCAGCCCAGAGTTAAGCTGCTTACTTGCTTTATCCTGGTACAAGCTGAGGACAGCATTGCCCTTGCTTTGCATGTTCAGAGCTGAGGATCCAGGTCCACACCACCACCCCCCTTTTTTTCCCATCTGTAATCACAGTAACCCTTGAGTTGCAGTCTCTCACCATTCTTCTCCAGCAGGTTGGGATCAGTAAGAACCCAGTGAGAATCAGACACCTTGCCTTGAGCTTGGAAGGAGTTCTGTTTCTGTGTTCATTACCCTTTTATCTATAACACTGCATCCAGTGAGCTTTACAAAACAAATACAAGCTGAAGAGAGAGGACAGTGGGTGGTAAGGTACCTGCCTTATATGCACCCTACTGGCAATGATCCCTGAGCACAGGGTCAGGAATGAGCCCTGAGCATCACCAAGTGTGACCCCAAAACAAACCAACAAACAAACAAAAAAAACATTAATACAGGGCCAGGGATGTAGCTCAGTGGTAGTGCTGAGCTACTTGCTTTGCTTATGTGAGGCCCTGCTTTCATCCCCAACATCACAACCCAAAAAAAGAACCCTAAGTCATGTGATTTACATGATTCAAAATGCATCCTGGTCCCCTCTCTTACCTGGCCTTCACTGGCAGATCCCTGGGGTAATGTCCAGGCTCTTTACCATGTGTGCCTTAAGCCCATCACGGCATCCAGAGATGAATGGGTTAAATGGAATGTCTTGAAATGTTGCTTTTCCGAGGAATCTCGTGCTCCTGTTCCTTAAAGTGTATCCTGCATTTTTAAAAATATACTTTAATAAATAACTCACATACACTTTGAGGTCTGGGTTGCTCTCATCTCCTCTCTCTCTCTCTCTCTCTTTTTTTTTTTTTTTTTTTTTTTTTTTTTTTTTTTTTTTTTAGTTTTTGGGCCATACCCAGTGATGTTTAAAGGCTTACCCTGGCTCTGTGCTCAGAGATCACTCCTGGTGGACTCAGGGGACCATATGGGATGCCAGGGATTGAACCTGGGTCAGTTGCATCCCAGCACAGCTGCCTTCCCTGTTGTAGTATCATTCTGATCCCTGGGTTTCTCTCTTATGTGTCACATGACCTGCCAAGGGCTGCTAGACATGGTGTTGGTAACCTTTGCACCTCTGGGAAGCCCTCCCCACCCAGAAGTTATTGATAGATCAGGTAGAAAATAAGGACCTAAGAAAAAACTTATTATTTTGTTCAGAGAAGGAATCTTGACCACAAATAGCAACACTTAGGAGATGCTTGGCCACACATGGCAGTGCTTAGGAGACCGTGCAGTGGCAGGGAACAAATGAGGGTCAGCCACATGCAAGGCAAGCCACTTAACTTCCATACTGTCTCTCCAGCCCCCAAGAAGTAACTTAGACTTAACAAGTTTGAGGCCATTAGTGACCTTTAAAGGTAGTCTGAACTAGGTTGTGGGTTCCAAGACTTAAAGAATAAGATCTAAAGAGAAGCCCCTGCCACAACATGCCCCCACCCCGAAAGCACAGAGCCAGGAGTAGCCTCCAAGCAGCCCCAGGACAAAAAGCGAATGGCCCCAGAACAATTTAGAAAAGCAGGTTCTGTGAGGCCGGAGAGATAGTAGAGGGGTGAGGCACTGGCCTTGCACGCAGCCAACCCAGGTTTGATCTTCGACATGGGCCCCCAACATTGCCAGGAGTGATTCCTGAGTGCAGATCCAGGAGTTACCCCTGAACATCACCAAGTGTTCCGCAGCCCCCCCATAAAAAAAAAGAGCAGGTTCTAGAAAAATTCAGAGGGACCAGACCAGTACAGTGGGTAGGGCAAATGCCTTGCACACAGCTCACCCAGGTTCGATCCACTACATATGGTCCCCAAGCCCACCAGGAGTGATCCCTGAGCTCAGAACCAGGAGTAAACCCTTAGCATCATTGGCTGTGCCCCAAACACCAAATACAAAAATAAGTAACAAAAATTAGAAAATTTTCAGAAAGAAAATTCAGAGGAGACTAGGAGACTGAATGCAGACAATTGTGTGTGTCTGGAGAAGAGGACGGAGCATCCTCAGGGGGAGCAAGTGGCCTGCTGAATGTGAGGAAACTCAGATGGTCCCCCAGAGTGCCGAAACAGGCTCCAGTCCTCTGACTCCTCTCTTTGCCCTGCCCCCCAGGAGAGTCCTCCAGACGTCTTCATCGAAGGCATTTTCCAACCGTGTTATAAAAGTGGGAAGCTTCATATTTTGGAAAACTTGCTAGAATCCATTGATCCGAGCTTGGAAAGCTGGGGAAAGTATTTGATTGCTGCCTGTCAGCATTTGCAGAAGAAGAGCTACTACCACATTCTGTACGAACTGCAGCAGTTTATGAAGGTAACCACAGCCCCCTCGATGGCCCCTCCTCTACCACTCACTCCCCACCGAATTGAGATGGCTGCTACAGATGAGGGAATAAGTCTGTGATTTGGTCCCGGTCTTTCTGGAGCAAACCCAGGTTGCTCTCCAGCGTTGATTAATGATGCTGGGATTTCCTTCTCATCCCAGAGAGGCCCCCTTCAGTGCTGTCAGTTACCTCATTCTTTAGAATTCATGGGATGTCATGGTGAAAAGAGAGACATCTGTGGTCGTTTGCAGAGAAACAGAAGCATGAATACAGAATCCACATAGAATGATGGAGAAGATGCATGAAAGTAGAGAAACAAGTTTCTCCCAGTTTGAGGACTGCCAGCCATATCGCAGAGAAAGTCAGGCCCAAGATTAGAAATAAGTTAAATGTAGTAGAGCCAAAAGCACTTTGAGTTCTCTTCTGGAATGCAGTGGTGTCTTTTCCTAGAACATAGCCTGGGGCTGGAGAGATAGTGCAGAGGGTAAGGCTCTAGCCTTGTATACAGCCTAATCAGGATCCCCAGCACCACATATGGTCACCCGAGCCTTGCCAGCAGTGAGCCCTGAGCCAGTAGAGAGCCAGGAGTAAGCCCTGAGCCCCGCTGGTTCTGGCCCCCAAACCAAAAAAATAAATAAATTTTAAAAAATCAAGAGCTCAGCCAACCTGTTTGCTTTGGGATCTTCTAGGCCTGGGAATTACTGATCCAGAGCAACCTCGCAGCTGGTGGTAGGCACCTGCAGCCAGGCTTCATAAGTGGGGGTCAGGTCAGAACCCTCATCACACTCCACCCCATCACACTCACATCCCTGAACTCTCATCTGGACCTCCATTCTAGGACCAAGTACGGGCTGCCATGACCTGCATCCGGTTCTTCAGTCACAAGGCAAAGACATACACAGAACTGGGCGAGAAGCTCTCGTGGCTGCTTAAGGCTAAGGACCACCTGAAGATCTACCTCCAGGAAACCTCCCGCAGCACCCGAAGGAAGAAAGCGACCTTCTTCCGTAAGAAGATGACCGCAGCTGATGTCTCAAGGTAGTTCTCGGTCCAGGGAAGGAGAAGGGTGGGGCCAGCTGGCCAAAGCTAAATGTCTGTGGGTGCAGAAGTTACCCCTGAGCGTCCCTGAGCATGTGGCAGAAAATACCTGTGAAGAGACCAGAGAGATTCTGTACATGAGTAGAGCATTTGCCTTGCATGAGTCTGACCTGGCTTCAATTCCCAGCATCCCACAGGGTTCCCTGAGTACTGCCAGGAGCAATTCCTGAGTGCAGAGTCAGGAGTAACTCCTGTGTATCTCCAGGTGTGGCCCAAAAAGCAAAAGAAAGAAAGAAAATACCTCTGAAGAGAAGCCTTCCTGAATGGCAGTGTGCAGTGTGGATCTAGGATCCTTTTTCCTTCCTTCCTTCCTTCCTTCCTTCCTTCCTTCCTTCCTCCCTCCCTCCCTTTCTTCTTTCCTTCCCTCCCTCCCCTCTCCCTTCTTCCTTTCTTCTTTCCTTCCCTGCTTCCTTCCTTTCTTCTTTCCTTCTCTGTTTTCTTCCTTCCTACCTTCCCTCCCTCCCTTCTTCTCTCTCTTCCCTGCCTTCCTCCCTCTTTCCCTTCCTCCTTTCTTCCCTCCTTCTTTCTTCCTTCCCTCTCCCTTCCTCTTTACTTCCTTCCTTTCCTCCCTCCCTCCTTCCTTTCTTCTTTCTCCCTCTTTTTCCTTCCTTCCTTCCTTCCTTCCTTCCTTTCTTTCTTCCTTCTCTCCTTCCCTCCGCACGCCATGGCCTTCCTTCCAAATCCTTGCTAATCCCTTAGGACATAGCATCTGAGTAAATACACTTCACTGCCATTTATTGCTTTGATAGACCCAATCCTCTGTGTGTGTGTGTGTGTGTGTGTGTGTGTGTGTGTGTGTGTGTTCATTATTCCTCTCTCCTCCAGCCTGGGAACTGTGAGGGAAGATTCATGCTGCTCTTGACCTCTGTGCTTAGTATTGTTTCCTGAAGCCTGGCATACAGGTGCTCCTTGAGTGCCTCGTTCAAACACTCAGCCTGTACCCAGGTCCCCCTGAACCCCTTAATCGTCCCCACAGGGCACCAGAAAGACACCCATTTTCATCTTGTGCCCATGGCCCCTGGGGACTGTTTCGGCCTGTTCTTCTCCTCCCTTTACACTGTTCCTCTTCTCCTGACTCGGGTTTCTCAGTCTCCCAGCCTGTCCCTCTTCTCAAGCTGGCTCATGCACCCCTGACTCCATAGGCACATGAACACGCTGCAGCTGCAGATGGAAGTGACCAGGTTCCTGCATCGCTGCGAGAGTGCCGGCACCTCCCAGGTCACCGCCTTGCCTCTGCCAACGCTGTTCGGGAACAATTGCATGAAAATGGACGTGGCTTGTAAGGTATGCAGGCGGCGTCAGGCCTCTGACAACCTGTTCTGCCTGTGGACAGTTCCTCGAGCCTGCAACTTTCTAGATATTGTCAGTTGGTTGACGGTGGCCTCCCCACCGGATGGCTAGCAGGCCAGAAGCAAGACCCTTTGGATGAGTGCCTGGCACTTAGTAGAGTCTCAACAAATATTTATTGTTGTTGTTGTTGTTTTGTTTTTATGGGGCCACACCCAGTGGTGCTCAGGGATTACTCCTGGCTCTGCACTTCATGGTGGGCTCAGGGTCGCAGGGATCAAACTGGGGTTGGCCATGTCCAAATCAAACGCCCTACCTGCTATTCTATCGATCCGGTCCCTCAACAAATATTATTGACTGATAGGGGGAGGGGATGCACCTCATTCTTAACTGAGTGTCTCCTCCAGTCATCGTTACCCCTTTGAGTTCATTATCCCTCCCTTTGTAGGTCATGCTAGGAGGGAAGAATGTTGAAGACGGTTTTGGAATCGCATTCCGGGTGCTGCAGGTAGGACTCAAAGATTACTCAAGATGATGCTCAGGGTGCCCTGCCGCTGACTGCGGGGAGAAGTGATTCATCAGGAAATTTCTTTCCCAAGGAAAGCAGATTATTAGAATAGGCATCTGTGATGAAATCGAGGAGGAGGCCCTTGCAGGTGGGCAGATGCTAGAGTCCAGGCAGCTTTGTCCAATGAGAGTTGCCTCGGGGGCTGTTAGACAGCTGGGACCAGGTGACAGTTCTCCACAGCTCTCCCCTGCAGAGCTCTGCACTCTTTTCTGGGACAAGAGAGCATAGGAAGTGGGAGGGGCCAGTAACAGCAGAGCTGGCTACAGAAGTCCCTTTTCAGGGCTTGCAGCCAGAAAATTCAGCTGTAACTGTAGTGTCTGTGTCCACCCCACCACCGCTACACACTGAACCTCTGACCCCAGGCAGCCAGGGTAATTGGACACACTGAGCATGTCCCAGGGATCAGTGGCTTTAAGATCAGTCAGATTCCACCCATTGTCCAGTGTTAGCAGAGCCCACCCACAGGGTCGGCAGGTCTGTCCCCCTCCCAGACCTGGCTGAGAGGATTATCTTAAGGTTCAAGTGTTTATCAGGAGTCGGAGAGAAGGTGCGGTGGGGGAGGGCACTTGCTTTGCATGCACTCAAGCCAGGCTTGATCCCCAGCACTACAGTCCTCTAAGCCCCTCCAGGAGTGGTCTCTGAGTGCAGAGCCAGGAGGAAGCCCTGGCTGTGGCCTCAAAACAAAACCAAACATGATCAAGTGCTTGTCTGCAAATCAGTGTGCAGCAGATCCGATGTGGCTCTGCTTCTGACACGGTGGCACCTCTTCGTGGCACCCAACATCTGTTTCCCAAGGGAAAAGTGAGCCATGGGGACTTGATCCGAGTGTCTTCAGACAGTGACCTGACAGCCGGCAAGGTACACGTCCCCTGTGAGCTGTGGTCACGGGTTTTTGTTTTTGTTTTTCCCCCTTCGGCTTCCTGAATGCGTCATCCAACGAGGCATATTTTCACTCACGTGTGCCTTCTGTGGTGACTGCCACTGGTGTGGCTGATCTGGACCAAGCTTGGTGGTGCTTCCGCAACCCCGCCTTCCTGCCCACTCCTCCTGTCCTGTCTGTCCCAGGACTTCCAGCTGGATGCGGCCAACACCTACTGCAGAGCTGCACGGCAGCTGGTGGAGAGGGAGAAGTATGGCGAGATCCGGCAGCTGCTCAAGTGCGTGGGCGAGTCAGGGGTGGCAGCGAAGAGTGACGAGGACACCATCCTGCTTGACTGCCTGGCAGCGTTCCGGAGAATCCCGCCGCAGGTACGCTCCCTGCCTCTCCCGCACCTGGGTCTCTTCTTCAGGTCGCCCTCTGTATCCTTTTTCCCATGACCCGAAGGTCCACTACCCCTGAAAAAGTGCCTCACTCTCAAAAGCCAGTCCCTGGAAGGATGGCACCATGCCCGTGGGGGTCTCGGGCGCCAGCGTTTCTCCCGGGCTTGCTGAGTGGGGGGTTGGGTGTGTGAATGGACTTTGAAGCACAGAGCCATGACCTTGCCCCTCGGGGCTTCTCTGCTGAGTGAACAGAGCACCAGGCCTTTGTGAAGAACAAGGCCCGGCTGCTTGGCCTTCCCAGTCAGACTCCCAAGCTCAGGGGATCACACTGGGCAGCCAAGTGGGGTGGTGCAGGGATCGAGTCCACAAGCTCCTTCAAACACCAGGCGTTGGACCCCCCGAGCCTCAGGCCCAGGCCCAGGAGTGAATTTTTTTATTTATTTTGTTAGTGCTCAGGGCCTACTCCTAGCTCTGTGCTCAGGGCTTACTCCTGATGGGCTCAGGGGACCCTATGGTGATGCCAGGGATCAACCCCAGGTCAGCCACATGCTAGGGAAACACCCTGCCTGCTGTACTCTCACTCCAGTCCCAGGAGTTACATTTTTTTTTAGGTCTTTTTTTTTTTTTTGGACAAAGTATTATATGAAACTAACACAAGTAGTTTATAGTGGATAGTTGGTGTCCCTTACCTCCCCATTTCACAACTCTTCTGCTCAGAAGCCATCTCGGCCACCGGCTTCCAACCACTCTTTTTAACCATTTGCTGCACTAGTAAACTGGGAACAATATTGTAGCAATCCAGTTCTTCTCACCCTGCAATATGTCTTTTTGGTTAACCCCCTCTATAGTGACTTTACAATCTTTCACAGTCTATTTAAACCTTTTTTTTTTTTTTTTGCCTTTTAGTTTTTTTTTGGGTTTTTTTTTTTTTTGGTTTATTTTTTTAATTTTTTAATAGTGAGACATCATGAGGTACAGTTGCAGACTTATACATTTTTGTGCTTGGGTTTCAATTATACAATGATCAAATACCCATCCTTCCACCGGTGCCCATTTCCCACCACCACAGATCCCAGTATCCCTCCCACCCCCCATCCCCCCCATCCCACCCTGCCTCTGTGACAGGGCATTCCCTTTTGTTCTCTCCTCTTATTATTGGGTGTTGTGGTTTGCAAAAGAGGCAATGGGTGACAATCATGTTTGGTCTATAGTCTACTTTCAGCATGCTTCTCCCATCCTGGGAGGAACCTCCCAACACCTTAAAACAGATCCTGCAGGCATCCTCCCACCAGAGCCAGAGCTGTCCACCAAAGCCCGACCGGGCCCTCCTCCCACACTGCAGACTCTTCTCACTCTCATGACTCCTGTGTTTCTATTCTGCCCAGGAGCTGGAGGGCCTGATCCAGGCAATACACAGCGATGACAACAAGGTGAGTACAATGAAGAGTCCAGATCCAGGGCTGGAGCGATAGCACAGTGGGTAGGGCATTTGCCTTGCACGCGGCAGAACCGGGTTCGAGTCCCAGAATCCCATATGGTCGCCTGAGCACTGCCAGGAGTAATTCCTGAGTGCAGAGCCAGGAGTAATGTTAACTCTGGGCATCGCCAGGTCTGACCCAAAAGCAAAAATAAAAAAGAAGAAGAAGAAGAGTCCAGACCCTGGTAGCACTCTGGAACAATCCTCAGGCTTGCTGGTCCTCTCTACCCCTTGCTCTCCACGGCAGTGCTATACAGACAGCCGGTGTTGCCGTTTCTGTGAGGCAGCATGGAGCCACATGGGAGGAAGAAGGGAGGGAAGACCTGGGTGTGCCCCCGCAGTGGCCACCTGAGCCTCTGCCTTCCTGACTCCTTCTTCCTAGGGCAGACATGTCTTGGGCTGCCCCAATTCTCCATTTTTCTATAGAAGCAAGCCCCGCCCCCCTCTGTCTTCAGGGTCACTGACCCAGTGAGGTGTGGGGTGGAATGGCCTTTCTTTATCCTGGAGGAAAAAAAGGGCACTCTGCCACAGAAAAGCCTCCCTCGGCCCCATGCTCACTTGCCCTTGGATGCTTCTGTTTTAAAGCAGGTGTCTCTCCCGTGAGGCCAGCGAGCACTCCTGTCTCCTAGGCAATGGGTGGGACTCTGCTTGATATTGTCAGCAAGGAGAGCTAACTAGAAGAGGAGTTCCCAGCTGCTCCTGTTGGCAGCGCACCCAACACTCGGCTCAGCTGCCACGGGGAGGAGCGAGTGAGGAGGGGCAGGGGCGAGCTAGGTCAGACTACCCTGACGCTGCCAGTGAAACAGTGTGGCACCTCATTTCCTCCCCGGGGAAACTAAAGCTGCTCACACACCCACAGAGCCACTCCCTGTGGCCCTACTGCTAATCCCTGGGTGGAATTTGCAGGGCACTTTCAGCATGTGAAAGTAGGGAAACATGTCCTGAACACTCCATTTGTTTCCGAAACATCTCTTTTTGAAACATCTATCAAAGGGGTGGGGGGATGCAGCGGGTGTTGGACTGCACCTGGAAGTGCTCAGGGAGACCATATGCATATGCATGCAGTACCAGGGATTGAACCAGGGTTGGCTGCATGCAAGGCAAGTGCTTTAACCCTTATACTCTCTGTCTCTGTCTCTGTCTTACTCCATGTCTCTCACTGTGACCATCTCTCTCTCTTTCTCTCTCTCTCTCTCTCTCTCTCTCTCTCTCTCTCTCTCTCTCTCTCCTTTTCTCTTTGCCCCCCCCCCCTCTGTTTCTGTGTTATTTTGATGAGATCCTTTGGAAAGCATAGAATTCTAGTGTGTGGAGAGCCACTTTTCTAGAATGATACTGATTTCTAGAGCTACTTTTCTAGAATGGTTCTGATTTTTGAGGAGATAAACCTCAAATCACCCCAAACACTCCTGATTCTCCAGCTGCAGTCCAGTTCCCAGTCTTCTATGAGCCCCATCCAACAGGCAGAACCTTTGTCCTTGGAAAAGACATACCCTAAATTCAAATCTATTACTGCTTTCTCAGGCTGTTTCTTTCAGCAGCTGCTCTTATATGGTGGGTGCTAGAACAGTATAGGGGTGGGGAGCAGCAGGGGGTAGTAGGAGCTTTGGTGTAATTAAGGGGTGTTTTCTGTTCACTTAGACAAGGTAGCTAACCAGGAGTGGTGCAGAACGATTAATTTTTCTGCAAAAGGGGCATGGTGAGTCAAATAAGTTTGCGTACCTCTGCTTCGGCTATAGAAGGTTTTCAATAATTGAGCTCAGAAAAAGAAGGCTTTAGCGAGGAAGATGAGAAATGAAACTGCAGTGGAAGAGAAATCCCCCTGCCCTAGCCACCATGGATCGTCACATAGGACGGGCAGCCACTGGGAAGCTGAGGCCTTGCTGCCAGTCAGTGATGCCCCTTGGGGTGGGACTGGGAAGGAAGGAGAGGAAGCTGGGGATGAGACACAGAATGGCTGGAGAGCCTCCTCAGCCCCACTCTCATCCTTGAAACTGATCTCCTCTGCACTGCACAGTAGAATTCACATCAGCAGAGAGTGAGAACTTAATCCACTCTCATTTAATGATGCATGGGTGTTTTCCTCCCCCAAATTTCCTGTTAAAAGATTTTTTTTGTAATTTGACGCACCATGGTTTGCAGTGCTGTTAATGATAGGGTTTCAGGCTTACAGCATTCCAATACCACACCCTCCACCAGGGTCTGCTTCCCTCCACTGCCATCTTCCCACCTTCACGCCACCCCTACACACATACACACACACACACACACACACACACTTCACCATGGTAAGCACAGTTCTGCAGACCAACTCTCCTGCCCTGTTAAATAGTTATAAATTCCTGGGGACACTGGTGCTGGGAAATGTACACTGGTGGAGGGATGGGTGTTGGAACACTATATGACTGAAATCTAATCATAAACAGCTTTCTAAGGGTATGTCTCACAGTGATTCAATTAAAAAAAAATTAAAGAAAAAAAAACAGTTTATAAATTCAGCAGGTTGAAAATTGTCACTATCACTGTCCTCCCATTGTTCATCAATATTGCTCGAGCGGGCCCAGTAACATCTCCATTTTTTTTATTCTTCTTGTTACTGTGTTTGGCATATTGAATATGGCAAGGGGAGCTTGCCAGGCTTTGCAAGGTTGAAAACAATCAAGAAGAAGAAGGTGTCCTCATCTGCTATAGGGGCAGGTGTCCTGGTTTAGACCCTCACTTCATCATTTTTGACTCTTCCACATGCCTGGCTTTGTGCCACACAGAGATGTAGGAAAAAAGCAGCCACTCTTCGTGTCCTGTGGTTTAAAGTCGAGTCAACCCCAAGCGTCACTGAGAGTCGCCCTGCTGCCCTCCATCCCCACGGTCCTCACATCAGGGCACTGCCCTGCAGAACCCAAGCATCCCTGGGAGTGGTCCAGGCTCCCTGCACTCCACTTCAGGGGAACCCAAAAATAAAATCTCTAGTTTTATTTTATTTTTGAGGAGGTAAACCTCAGATCATCATTCAAATCTAAATCTAAAACCATAGCTATTTGGCACTAAGACCAGGATGGCACAGCAGGGCTCAGAGGAAAGAGACAGGGATTCAACTCTTGCCCCTTTTCGTTTTCTTTTTTTCCTTTTGGGCCATACTTGGCTGTGGTCAGGGATCACTCGTGGTGAACTCAGGAGACCATACTGAGTGCTGGGGATCAAACCCAGGTCCATCACACGCAAGGCAGGCACATTACCGCTGTACTATTGCTCCAGCCCCAGCCTCCTGTGTTGAGAGCCTTTACCCTTCTTACCTGGACAGTCGCCAACTCTACAAGTTTAGTGTCCCGAACATTTTAGGAGTTGCAAGATTAGTCTCTGGGATCTGAGGTCAGGACCCCCTGAGTGCTCTGATGTAGCAGAGTGTGGTGTTTGAAGTGTGCGGTGCAGTGGTAACAGTCTCCTTTGTCTCCCTGGTTCCCAGGTCAAGGCCTACTTGACATGCTGTAAACTGCGCTCCGCTTACTTGGTGGCCGTGAAGCAGGAGCACTCCCGAGCCACGGCCCTCGTCCAGCAGGTGCAACAAGCGGCCACGAGCAGCGGGGATGCCGTGGTGCAGGACATCTGCACCCAGTGGCTGCTGACAAGTCGCCCTCGGGGTGCCCCTGGCTCCAGTTCCAGGAAATGACTATGGGACGTCCTGACCCCAGTGCTGTGGAACAGGGATGACGGAGAGGCTCCCTCCCTCTTGCCTGGGTACTGCCCCAGGCGGCCACGAGCAGGTCTGGACCCACTGCACCAACTTAGGCCAGGCCGGAAGCTTTCACACAAGTGCCATGAGTCTATGAGTTTGGATTCTGTGCATCTATCTAGAGATGGCGGTTTTTTCTACCTCAGAATAAGTGTGTGTGTGTGTGTGTGTGTGTGTGTGTGTGTGTGTGTGTGCGCGCGCGCGCGCGCACCTCTGCACACTTGTGTTTACGCCCAGGCATCTCTGAACAAACAAAACCCTGCAAAGAGGCACTTTACTTTAGACCCTTTGGTTCTCACCCACCTCATCCTGTTTGTGCACGAAGCCCCTCTGTGGAAATACTCCCATAACGCCTCACAACTTTCAAGTTTCCTGGGAAGGACTGGAGTGCCACAAGGATGGCTTTGTTGCTTCCCTCCCCCTGCAACACAACCTTCCTCCCCCCCCCCCCGAAAAAAAGGAAAAAAAAATCCAGCAATGGCTTTGGAGCACATACTAACTGGAATAAACTAGTCCAAGTGTCTTCTCTCACAAGCACAAGGAGTGACCGTGAGTCTTTGCGACAGTGTCAGTGTGAACAGAAGGGACCTCTGAAAGTAGTGGATGTGCACAGGGAGGGCACCTCCCCCCCCCCCGCGGGCAGGAGGGGCGCCGTACATTCATCCAGCAGGGAGGGATTCCCCCACCCCGGTTCGTGGGAGTGAGGCGGGAGAGCCTCCAAGCACAGAACCCACCCTGCCCCAATGAGAGAATGTGGCTCCCTCTGAGAGCCCCAGGGAAGAAGTTGAAGCCAGAAGCCTAGGACCAAACAGCTCCACTCCACATGTCCAGCCCCTTTGGTTGGCTGGACAACTGCTTCCTCTTTTCTTCTACTTCCCTTCAGGACCTGAGACAGATGTGCGGAGACCCAGGGGCAGTGAGAGGCCGTGGGCATCTTTGTCTTCTCAGAGGGACTCAAGGTTGGACCTGGGAACAGAAGGGACAGTGGGAGGCATGCAGCCAGTGGTGGCCAGTTGTTGACAGACCTAAGAAGACCCTCGCCACTCGGTGCTTGGCACCCCTGTGACTTCCCTGGTGAATGGGTTTTGAAATAATAAAATGAACAGCCGGGCGGGACATAGGTCAGCCTCCAAGCTGTGGTTATTAGAGAGGGGAGGGACTGCAAAGAGAAGATGTCCTCTTTCACACTTGGCTTTTCCTTCTTTGCATCACGGAAGGCAACCAGGACACCTGCCTGCCCTCAGTCTGCCCTGTTTGCATAATGGCTAAGCACTTTATGCGAATGGGGTGCAAGTCTTGCCACCCTTCCCTAGGGATTCAAATCAGATTCTCCTGACTTCAGTAGTTAAACAGTCAAATAGCCGCCACTGATCAGACTGATGGAAGCCAGAGGCCTTCTGCACTTCCTACTGTGGTCTCCTACCAAAACACAAAAGTTGGGACTGGGGCAATAGCATAGCAGGTAGGGTGCTGGCCTTGCATGCAGCCGACCCAGGTTCAATCCCCTGTATACCTCATACAGTCTCCCGAGCCCGCCAGGAGTGATCCCCGAGTATAGAGCCAGGAGCATATATACCCTGAGCACAGCTGGATGTGGCCCCTAAAAAGTATTGTTGAGAGCTGAATGTCGTACTACCAATAAAGTGTCTGTCTTCCAAGTGTCCTGGCTCTGTGACTCGCTCATACCCAGCTCTTCCCTCAGTCCCTGTCTCCCTGTGCCTGTTCAGAGGAAAACTGGCCTTCAGCTCTTGAATTTTCTCAGAATGATTTCATTTAATTATTGACTTTTGGATTGGAATTTATCTTAAGGTTTTCCTGTTCATGTATTCTCTACCACTGGAAAACCTTTCGTTTTTTGTTCCTTTTTTTCTTCCTTTCTCTTTTCTTCAGAGTGAAGACATTTAGACATTTATCAGGTTCAAAAGGCAAATCCTACTTTGTCCCCTCAACACTGCTCCAGAGTCACCAGCCTTACAGTTTCTAGTGTATAACTGGGGAGATTGTTTGCAGGGAGACCCCCTTCCCCCCGCTCCACACTGGCCATGCCCCTACAAGCAGGACTTAGCCAGTTGGACTGAGGTCAATCAGTTGGACTAGTCAACTCAGGTCCAGAAGTGCAAGAGCCACAAGGGCCACACCTGGCAGTTCTTGGGGGCCCATTCAGTGCTGAGAATTGAACCTAAGCATAAAAGGCAAGCACCTCTGATCCCTGACTATCTCCCCAGCACCCCAAAGCTCTTTTATGCAATAATAGCTACAGAATTCCACACAAGTTATTTAGCCTGGGCTGGAGCAATAGCACAGCGGATAGGGCACTTGCCTTGCACGTGGCCGACCGGGTTCGATTCCCTGCATCCCATATGGTTCCCTGAGCACTGCCAGGAGTGATTCCTGAATGCAGAGCCAGGAATAACTCCTGAGCATCGCCAGGTGTGACCCAAAAAGCAAAAAAAAAAAAAAAAAAAAAAAAAATTATTTAGCCTATTTTTACAGAATTTTTACATCTTTATTTTTTTATTTCACTTCACTTAATCACTTTTTTTATTTAAAAAATTTTAATAGACATCATTTACAATAGCGAGAATCTGGAAAAAACCTGAGTGCCCGAGAACAGATGACTGGTTAAAGAAAGTTTGGTACATTTACACAATGGAGTACTATGTAGCTGTTAGAAAAGACGAAGTCACGAAATTTACATACAAGCGGTACTACATGGAAAGTATCATGTTAAGCGAAATGAGTCAGAAAGAGAGGGATAGACATAGAAAGATAGCATTCTTCCGGGGAACATAAAGTAACAAAATAGGAGACTAACACCCAAGAATGGCCGAGAATAGTACTAGGAATTTTACTCCATGGCTTGGAGGCCAACCACACATACTAGGGGAAAAGGGAGCTCAGATAAAGAAAGGAACACCAAATAAAGGTGTTGGGAGGATCTCCCAGGATGGGAGAAGCATGCGGAAAGTAGACTATAGACTAAACATGATTGTCACCCATTGCCTATTTTTACAGAATTTATAGCTACAGAATTCCACACTGAAGCCTATTTTTTACCAGTGTGTCCTTTTTTAGGTTACATCATCTTTTGCCCCTACAAGGCATTCTGTGATGAATGACCTAATCCAGAGTAGCCTGGACAGTGCATAGGGTGTTTTGGAACTACTGGCAGTTGTTTCCAAAGAGATCATAGCAATCGACTCTACCATCTACACTGTAGGATTTCTCTCATCCTGACCCCAGCACTTATCAATTTTTATAAGTATTTGCCATTCAGATTGGATGAAAAATGATAATCTGAACATTTTTTAAAGCTGTTTGTTATTTTTTATTTGAGGGGTGGGCCACACCTGGCAGTGCTTAGGGCTCACTGCTCCTGATTCTGTGTTCTGGGGTCACTAACAGTACTACTGAGGACCATGTACAGTGCTGGGGATAGAACCCCAGTTGACCGCATGCAAAGCAAGTGCCTTCCTTCCTGTGCTATTATCTCTGGCCATTAATCATTTTTTTTTAACTGTCTTTTAGTAACAACCGAATTGTGAAGCTTTGAAACTGGATGTAGACTTTGGGGAAAGGAAAGCTTGCTTGAGGTGTTTGCTTGCCACTTCCTTGGAGCCAGTTTGCAGCCTGATACTTGAGCCATGGACTGCAGATGCACTGCCGTGATCTCATTTCCCCGGAAACATGAGCTTATCTGCTTTCGTTACAAAGTCAGATACAACAAACATAATAAAAGTAGACTGAAAACTACCTGCTGTGTGGGCCAGAGAGATAGTACGGAGTAAGGTGCTTGCCTGGCATGCACCCAACCCCAGTTCAAATACTGACACCTGATACGGTCTCCCAAGCACTGCCAGGAATGCAGGAATAGTCCCTGGGTACTGCCAGATGTAGTACCAAAAAAAAAAAAATGCTAACTGTTATGGACAACATACAAAGGTATGTCACAACATAGAAAATTGAAACATGGTGGGGCCAGAGCAATAATACAGTGGGGAGGGCTTTGCCTTGCACGCGGCCAACCTGGGTTCAATCCCTGGCATCCCATATGGTCCCCCAAGCGCTGCCAGGAGTAATTCCTGAGCATCATTGGATGTGACCCAGAAAGCAAAAAAAAAAAAAAAAAAAAAAAAAAAAAGGACAAGAAAATTGAAATACAGTCTTTAACATAGCAGTTTAAGTTAGTCACATTAGCAGGTATCTGGCCAGAACTGAAGCAAAGAAGACCAAAGACTGTCAGACTCTCCAGACCCAAGCCAATACTATAGTGATAGTGACTGGGGGAAATGACTTTGTCGTCATCCTCTCCTCTATGGAATACATGATTCCACCCCTGAAAAACTGACCAAAAAAATGCTTTTTGCTTTTTTTTTGGGGGGGGGGGTTCTGGTTTATTTTTGTTTTGGAGCCACACCTGATGGTGCTTTAGGGCTTAGTCTTAGCTCTGTGCTCAGTGATCATTCCTGGCAGTCCTTAGAGGACGTTTTGGGTGCTGGGGGTTGAATCCCGGTTGGCCACATCCAAATTAAGTGCCCTACCCACTGTGCTATCTCTCCTGTCCCCATTAAAAAAGAAATTGGTTTGAGGGCCACACCTGGCAGGACTCATGGGCCACCTGGGCTTCCACCGACAGTTTTGGACAACCATGTAGTGCTGGAGACTGAACTCTGGACCTTGCACATCCCTGTCCACTCTGACCTCACTCCCCAGACCTTGTATTTTTCTTGAAGATGATGCTACAAGAACAAGGGGTCAGTTGACTCTGAAATCTCAAATAATGTTGATGATTCATAGTGACTCCACACTGCAAGGCTGTGTGATTTTCTTCATCAGCACATTTGACACAGAGAACAGCAACATAATGCATGATTTGGGACTTGGGCCACACCAGCAGTGCTCAGGGCTTACTCCTAGTTCTCTCCTCAGGGGTCACTCCTGGCCGTCTTGGGGGACCTTGGCTGGTGCTGAAGACCAAACATGCACCCTACCCTCTGTACTAATTCTCCAGCCCCATAATTCATGATTTCATTGAGGTGAAAGTGCATGTAATGGAACCACCCTCATACTCCCACCACCACATTGACCAGTGACATGAGCAAGAAATTAACTTGTCTTACAAACTGTCAAGAAGGTAACCTATTTCTCCTATCATCTCTGTATCAGATATTTCATACACCACGATCTTCTCATTGTTTGGTTTGAGAAAACATACATACATAGGTATGTAGGGGGAAAGTTCATACACATAAAATGTGGTTGAGCACTTGTTGAAAATTGATGAGCACTCTTGCTACTGTGCTAGGTTACCAGATCAGTTATCACCTCCCTGAATGCTGCACTCAGTGGAAAATGATAGATCTTGGGAGGCAAGGAGAGGTAGAGGAGAATGGAATGAAATGGGTGCCAAAATTTCACTTTAAAGATGAGGAAATTGAAAATGATGAAAGTAGGTCAGACAGGTTTGCTTTGGACCTGCAGCGATGATAGAAAAAATAGATTTTAAAAAATGGCAAAAGGTCAGCAGTTGTCTATGGTTCAGAATACATTCTCTCTGAGTTAGCAGCACTGGCATCAAGAGTTTAATGTGGGCTGGAGAGATAGCACAGTGGGTAGGTCGTTTGCCTTGCACGCAGCTGACCCAGGTTGGATTCCCAGCATATGGTCCCCTGAGCACCACCAGGAATAATTCCTGACTGCAAAAGCTCGGAATAACCCCCGTGAATCACTGGGTATGACCCAAAAAGAAAAAGAGTTTAATGTGGAGTGTAACACAAGGTCAGGGAAGGCAGCTCAGATCTAGGTGATTTCAGGAGCTCAGTAACCCAGTTCCCCAGGCTTCCCACCACCATCCTCACTCAGCTTAGTCTCTGGCCCAGCTCAGCTCCACCCACAACTAAAGACCATTGCACTGGATCCAGAAGTCATACTAACAGTGACACAGTGTCATATGGCAATATCCCACAAAAAAAGAGAAAAACCTTTCCCCCGTCTCTGGTCAATAAGGAAGGTTCTTCCTCCTTCCACGTCCCATGAGCCAGAATTGGGGTCTATGTCTTGTCCATCCCAGTCACTTGCAAGGGAAATGTGAGTATTCTGATGGCCTTGGACAAGAGGTTCACCATCTCAGCCCCATATCAGATCAGTGGGGGCCTTGAAAATGTGTGTTCAAGACTGGAACAATTAAATAGGAGTTTCTACAACAAGACCTAGGCATTGACTATTTTGGGGGGAGGGGGGAGCATTTGGACCTGCACTCAGCAACACTCAGAGATTATTTATGGTTCTGTGCTCAGAAGTCATGTCTGGTGCAGCTAAGAGGACCTTTTGTGGTGTTAGGGATTTGGACCAGGATAGGCTAAATGCAAAACAAATACCTTACCTCTTGTACTAAATCTCTAGGCCCAGCATCGATATTTTATATGGTTTAGGAGAAGGAGTATTTGAGCCATATCAAGAAATTCTCAGGGGCTACTCCTGGTTCTATGCTCAGGCTGGTGCCAAGAATCAAACCTAGGTCGGCTGCATGCAAGACAACTGTCTTACCCCCTGTACTAGCAGCTCTCTGGCCCTCCTTCAGGCCCTTGAGTTTATTTTTATTATCTTTTTCAGATGTGTGCGTTTTTGCTTTTTATGTCTTAAGAAGGTTTTCCCCTCTCTGTTTTAGAGATAGCCTCCTATATCTTCTTTTTAATATCATTAATTTTTTTTGTTCATAATAACCTAGTGATTGCTCTTTTGGGTGCTGTGGGTTTTCGTGGGGATAGTGACTTGTGTAATAGCACTTATTGAATGGTGCATTTCTTTCATCACTGTTTTGAAATGTCAGCTCTACAGATGTGACACCCTTTCATGACTGTCTCCCTGACTGCAACTGAATGTACTATAGCAAGCACCAAACCTGTGATTCTTTCAATACTGTAGTACTAACACTGTAGCACTGTCCTCCCATTGTTCTTCGATTTGCTCGAGCAGGCCCAGTAACATTGTGAGACTTGTTACTGTGTTTGGCATATCAAATACGTCATGGGTAGCTTGCCAGGCTTTTGCCGTGCTGGTGGGATACTCTCGGTAGCTTTCTGGGCTCCCCAAGAGGGGTGGAGGAATCGAACTCCGATCGGCTGGTCGGCCGCGTGTAAGGCAAACGCCCTACCCGCTGTGCTATCGCTCCAGCCCGTATAAAATAGCTGTAGTGCTCTTCAGTTGCTTGTTACAACATATGTCTCACCGTAGCATTACTAAAGTCATTGTCTGAGGATTTCCTGGGCTGTTAGATACCAGCTGAGCTTTCTGTGTTATTGTTCTCACTCATTGAGCTTTGTGGGCTTCTATGCAACTTTCCTATCTAATTTGTTGTGCTCCTACTGGGCTCTCAGTACTATGAAACTTGGTAATGTTGTGCTGTCTGCCCTCCAGGAGCTGTGGTACTGGGAGGATTCAGCAGTTAGTGTCACTGAGATTAGTCATGGAGCTGTGAGGCTGGGCCATTTGTATGCTGGAGGAAGCCAGGAGTGGTGGGATGCTGGGCCTTCTGGCAGGGTGGGAACTCCACCTGCCCCCATCCTGACAAGTCTCCAGAGAGCTAAGGCCAGAGATAGGCCAACCAGGTAAGATTCAGTAGCAGTGTCTCTCCAAAATTAGTCTTCAGTTTCATTCATGAGAAAACTAGTTTATGTTGGGGACCTAAAGTTGCTCAAAAAAGGTAACTATCTTGTGATTAAGAGGCTTGATGCTGGTACCAGAGCGATAGCACAGTGGAGAGGGCATTTGCCTTACACTCAGCCAACCTGGGTTCGATCCCTGGCATCCCATATGGTCCCCTGAGTCATTCCTGAGTGCAGAGCCAGGAGTAACCCTGAGCATCGTCGGGTGTGACACAAAAAGCAAAAAAAAAAAAAAAAAAAAAAAAAGAGGCTTGATGCTTCAGGACTGGGTGGCACAATAATGATTCATTCTGAGTTGAATCTTAAGACAATTCTGGACAGGTACGAGCCAAGGTAATCTGTAGTTAGTCACGGATGTGCTAATCTGTGCTTGAAAACTAGTTTCCAGACTAGTTTCTTGACTCTCATATAGCCTCTTAGTCTCTTTTTCCTTTAGTTTCCCAGTTTAGTTGTTTTTCTTTTTTCATCTTCTTTTGCTTTTATTTACTTTTGGTGCTGAACATCAAATCCAAGTCCTGACTCACGCAAAGCAAGTGTTGTACCTCTAAATTCTATGCCAACCCTGAGGAATTTTATCTTTAAGGAATTTGGGCCAGTCTCAGGTGAGCCAAAGGGATTCTTTCCTCACCTGCGCTAAACTATCTATGGGTTTCAGCACACCTAAAAGAAATCAGCAATCATGCAGGCCTAGGACCTCATGAACATGGGAGGGAAAATGTCCGAGGTGAGAGTGCTCAGAGCCTGTCACACCAGGCCCTGTCTCTGGGGTCCCCAAGGGCACTCTGCCAGGCAGGAAGTCAGAGTCAGAGCATATGTGAATTGAAATTAAAAAACTACCTCTGTGGTCCTGAGAGAGCCAAAGATAATAGATACAGGAAGGTTGAATTCACATATCTGTTAACTTAACCATTAAATCTCCAATCTTGTTCGTGCTGGGCCCAGCTCTTTCCCTTGTTTAGTTGGTAACTTGGGCAAGTTTCTCCTGGAATCAAGACGAAAGGCCAAGTCTGGTGCATATTCCTTGCTCAGGCTTATCGGACTGGACAACGTTGGGTGTTGGGCTAGAAGCTATAAAGAGGCAAGGTAGAGCTTGAGCACAAGAAGATTCCCAAAGAATAGTGCGGAGGAAGGATGGTCTGGCATGCAGGGGCCTGGAGGGACTTGAGAAGTGATAGAGTCTGGAATCTAAACAAGAGGACCAAGTAGGATTTAATATTCTGAAATACCAATGCCATGTAAAAGCAATGCCTTCATGTATTCTTTTTCGTACTCAGCAGTATGAAAGGGCTATGCCTCGCTCTGAGCTCATGGGAACATGTGGTGCTGGAGTGAAACCTTGTCCTCTGCAAGCAAAGTATGCACTCAGTTCACCAAGCTCTCCAGTTCCACACCTACTTCTTTCTCTCCCTACTCCTTTACTCCCTCCTTTAAGTTTTCCAAGAGGCAAAGAAGCAGGTCAGAGTGCAGGAGAGCAGAGAGAGATCCAGAAGCAGAAAGAACCAGGTTTTCAGGTAGAGGGATTTTGGGGGTTTAGTACTCTGCATCTGTGCATCAGATTAAATGAAGTCCTGGACTACCTCTGTCCTTAAGAGATGGTGGAACTCAGTCTCTCTATTACATAAGTCATGCCTATCATTTCTCAATAAAATGTTAGAGCTTGAAGAAAGTTAAGAAAATATCTCCACTGGACCAACTTATCATCCAAATAAGATAATGGATGTTATTGGCAGGGGGCGGGGGCAGGTTAAGAACGAAAAGGTTGTCTTCCCTTCTTCTTTTTTTTTTTTTTTGGTTCTTTTTTTGGGCCACACACAGAGGTGCTCAAGGCTTACTCCTGGCTCTGTGTTCAGGAACCACTCCCAGCAGGCTCAGAGCACCATGTGGAACAACAGGGGACAAATCCAGGTTTGCTGTATGTAAGGCAGGCATCCTACCTGCCGTATTATCTCTCAGCCCCATCTTCTCTTCTTTATTACATTTTCAACTCTTACTACTATAACAAAGTTAAGTAAGGCAATATAATGAATACAATCTTTATTTTCTTTCAGAATTAAAGTGAAGGGAACTTTAATAAAAGACAATAGTACATCATCCAAAACTTTACAAAATCACATGTTAATTACATCTCAATAAAGCTGTAGGGAAAAATTTTTTTTTAAGAACTAGAAAAAGAATACAGGAGATGTAGCTTTAAACAGTGGCTCCAGGATGCTCAGTGAAGGGAAACGGGCTCGTCAACATTACCCTGAGACAGTGATGAGTATTTCAATGAGGAAAGAGATCAGACTCACAGCCTGAGTTCAGAATCCCTAGAAATACCTAACACTGATGCTCTCTGGTCACCTCATCTGAACAAGCGACCATTTCTGTGTTGGGGAGGAAATCGACCCATTTTGCCAGGCTCTTCTGTTCCTTCTATGCCCAACCTGGGATCAATCCTGTCTTTGTGAACCCCAGAGGTGACCAGCACTGCAAGTCTTTGAGAAGAATGTGAATGTGCGAGCATCTTGTGCCATTCGAGCCAACCTCGCAGGAGCATTGGATGTGCAAAGATTTCCTCTGGAAGCATTGGGAGAATCAGAGCAGGTAGGATTTGCAATAGCAGCCAGCCAGGAAGTCAATCCTTCGGGGTTGGCCTTCTCTTTGGTTCTCTTTCTTAGTGGCATGGATTGGGCCCCAGAAAGCTGAGGCTTGTTCATCAGTTCTACTCCCACTGGATTCCGAGAAGCTCACAGCTGACTTTCCACAGGCGCTCAGCTGTTTTGTTATTCCGGGCTCTTGGAGACATCCAGGTCTTCTTGCAGTCACTGGAGGGCAGAAAAAGAGCATGAACATCCAGGGGTGAAAATAGCAGACTTGAAAAGTTTATGGCCTCTTTCTCAGAATCAGTGTCCTAGCATTTAAAATATTCTGGAGGGGAAGGGCATATAGTTCAACAGAAGAGGGCACATCTCACCACATGAGTTCTGTCTCCAACATGCCCAAAAACAAATAGTACTGTAGCACTGTCCTCCCGTTGTTCATCGATTTGCTCGAGCAGGCACCAGTAACGTCTCCATGGTGAGACTTGTTGTTACTGTTTTTGGCATATCGAATACATCACGGGGAGCTTGCCAGGCTCTGCCATGCAGGCGGGATACTCTCAGTAGCTTGCCAGGTTCTCTGAGAGGGATGGAGGAATCGAACCCGGGTCAGCCACATGCAAGGCAAATGCCCTACCAGCTGTGCTATCGCCCCAGCCCACATTTGCATATAAGATATAATTTCTAGATCAAGAAACTTAGATGATAATGGAGAGAGGAAAAAAAGGTAAAGAGGAAAAATAAGTAAAAAATATTGGGTAAAAAATCCTGACTATTGGGGGCTGGAGCAGCAGCACAGTGGATAGGGCGTTTGCTTTGCATGCTGCCTACCCAGGTTTGATTCCCAGCATTCCATATGGTCCCCCAAGCACTGCCACACTTCCAGGAGTGATTCCTGAATGCAGAGCCAAGAGTAACCTATGTACATCGCTGGGTGTGACCCAAAAAGCAAAAAAAAAATTTTTTAAATGATGCCCAGATAGGATGCAGGAACGCACAGACATGGAGGGGCGCCGGGGGTGGCCTCGGAAACCAGAGACTCGGAGCTGGAACTGCCGGCCCCAATAAAAATGAATTAAATAAATAAATAGAAACCTAACTATTGAAATACAATTTTGATCATCTGAAATAGCTTCTTCATTGATGAGCTCCACAACATGATCTCGCACTGACTGGCTCTGATCGCCACTGAACTGAAAAGCAGTAGTGAGCATACCATTCTCAGATCACTGAAACAGCAGCACTAGGACAAAACACATTCAGTATTTCTGGTGACAGGCTCACAGGTTTCCCCTGTAGTTCATGGCCTCTATATGTTATTTAAGACAATGTCAAAATTCAGATAAAATTTGCATAATTACAGATGAAATGATCTTTACATCCAAGTTTACAGATACCTAGAATTCTGGCTACTAAGCCGCTTATGCCCCATGTACCCCAGACTAAGCAACTCTGTTTTCTTTGGTGGGGGGAATAGAGCATGGGAAGAGGGTCTATGAATGAGGGGCTGAGAGCAGAGGACATGTTCATGCTGTTTGCATAGCATTTCCTTCCTAACAATAACAACCCTGCACAACAGAACTTGGAAGATATAGTACTGATTAGGAAAAAAATTGTGCATTAATTCCTTTTCATTACACTCCTATTTGCTTTGCATATAAAAAATATATAGTCTTGTGCATGAATAAATAGTCTTTCTTATATACAAAACTAAGATCATACTGTAGCTTGGGGAGGAGATGCATAGTTCAAGTGACAAATAGGTAAATATTTTCAACTAATTAAAAAACCTCAAGTAAAAGACTAAACTTCTCTTTTGAACCCCCCTTAGTTCTCCCTCAAGCTCTCTGGAAGTCACCACACATTCGCATTTGTTGTCTATCCTTCCAGATTGTTCTTTATGTATTTACAATGACTGTCGGTATAGTTTTTATTGTAGCAGTCTTTCCTCACAATATGATATATCACAACATGATATATCATTTTCCTGTAACTTAATTACTATTTGAAAGTACTGCGTTTAGGGACTAGATAACCTCACATCCTGTATTTGTGGCAGTAGCAATCAACATCTGGACTCTGGGGTGGCAGAAGCCACTAAGATAGACATGAACCACACATGTGAGCCACAGATAAGAATTTAGATTTTCTAGGGAAATTTCTAAAAAACATTTTTAAAAAAAGAGAGAGAAATGGGTAAAAATAGTTTCAGTATTATTCAACCCAACATGATTAAATGATAAGTGGCCTGAGAGCTATTACACAGGTAGGTTGCTTGCCTTGCATGCAGCCATCTCTGGTTCAATCCTCAGCATCCCATATTGTCCCCTGAGCCTGCCAGGAGTGACACCTGATTGTGGAGCCAGGAGTAACTCCTGAGCACCACTGTGTGTGGCCCAAAAACAAAAAAATTTAATGATAGCATTGAACTCGACTCAACTGGCCAAGTATTTCAGGGGGTGCCCCCAGATCTTCTGAGCACAGCTTGGAAGCCCCCCTAAATATACATATATATTATGAAATGTTTTACATTTTTCTTATTAAGTATTCAAAAGCTGGTGTACACTTATACTTAGAGCACATATCATTTTGGACCAGCCTCCTAGCAAGTGCTCAGAGCACATCTGTCCAGTGGCAGCCTTCCTAACCAGCACAACTCTCAAGCAAGGTGGCCCACATTGAGTTGCAGAACTGCCCTTCTCAAGCCATCCAGCCTTGACCCAGCTACTTTATTATTCCTGCCTTAGTTTTCCCATCAGTAGAATGGGAATTAGCAATATTTTCTATTTCCCAGACTCATAATAATGATAGGAAGCATTGTATGTGCAGCACTAGGAAGAGCACCAAACACGCCAGCTTCAGCAACATTCATTATTATCATCTGTCACTTCCCTGTGGCTAGACAACGAGGCTATTCTCAATGCTTCGTTTAAGAAATGGCGAGCCAATGAACAGCTTGGAACAAAATGGTACAGAAGAGCATGGGCAGGATGAAGTCAGGGATTCGGAAGGAGATTTAGACCTGGACTTCCCTTTAGTCCCAGATTTTGATTGTCCATTATAAATTTTAAATTTCAGAGTGTGGGGCTGGAGCAATAGTACAGCAGGTAGGGTGTTTGCCTTACATGCAGCCGACCCGGGTTCAATTCCTGGCATCCAAGAGGAAGCCAAAGCACTGGTAGGAGTAACTCCTGCATGCTGTGCTCAGAAGATCTGGGGGCACCCCCTGAAATACTTGGCCAGTTGAGTTGAGTTCAATGCTATCATTAAATTTTTTTGTTTTTGGGCCACACACAGTGGTGCTCAGAGGCAGGGCAGAGCATGACCAGGTGTGACCCAAAAAAAAATCAAAACTCAAAAAATAATAGTAAATAATAAATGTTAGGGTGAGGCCAGATTTCAAACACACCAAGCAACTCTCAGGAGCTATTTCTAGCTCTGTGTTCAAAGGTCACTCCTGAAGGTGCCCAGGAGACCATATTTGTTACAGGGGTTCAAACCAAGAACAGCTACATGCAAGACAAGCGCCTTATCCTCTGTGCTGTCTCTCCATCCCCTCCACTAAGTTTCTGAAAAGAATACTGAGGGCCTGGAGAGGGAGCGCAGGTGGTAGAGTACAGACAATGCGTGTCCAGGCACTGAGTTCTGTCCCTGCACTACATGCCTTAAGCACTCTTGGGTCTATTCCTGGTGGCCCTCACCATCTCAGGGTATGGACCATATAAAAAAGAGGGGGCCAGGAAGATAGCTCAGGGGTTAGGGTTGCATGCATTGTATGCTCATGACCCCAAGCTTTCTCCCGAGCACTGGGCCCGAGCAGTACTGCACCACCAGACTCTAGCACTAAACTGTTTGGCTCAGTCAAATATCACTGGGCCTGGCCCCCATGCCCTATGAGCATTAATTAGTAGCCTCCTGCCCCCCAATCTACTTCTAAATTCCAACTCGTATCGTTATAGCAAGGGAAAGATAGCCTTACACAAGGACAGACTCCTCTAAATGCTCTGAGAAAGCTACAAACTTTACCCAGAAACATCACACATGAGAGAGAGAGAGAGAGAGAGAGAGAGAGAGAGAGAGAGAGAGAGAAGCCATGAAAGGAACTCTGGCCAAGTTTCTAATGGGGGTTTTCTTGGAAAAGCCAGAACATTTGACTTATAGGTAGGCCCACACCTAATCTGGATTCCACATTTGGCCACTCGGCACACAGCCCAGAAAGTCTTGTGCCTCCCCAAGCACCCAGCGGGGTAGAGAGACCCCTCCCAACCTCCTACCTGAAGTACTTGCCACTCTGGGGCTCCAGGCCCTCAGCCAGGGCACAGTGCAGGCTGGTCTGGGCCCCTTCCCTTGCTGATTTGAGGAAGGGGGAGAAGAGCCGCCAGAGTAAGCACATGAGGAAGGAATGCCGGATCAGCTCAGAGCGGACGATGCCTGGGTGTACCGCATAAGTGGTGACGCCTGTGCCTAGAACAAAGAGATCCCAGTTAAGCCAGAGATACACTCTGAGCCCAGGGGGACAACTCAGCTCCCCAGCAAAATGTCTAGTGGAGAAGGTTGATCAGGAAGTACAACCCTACAGGTCAGAGGGTAGCTTCACCAGCCAGTAATCTGATCAATAGTTGCCAGGATCTCCCAGTAAGAGCTACAGCCTGCCAGCCTTCTCTGCATCATCGCCGATAGTCCTTCTACTTAAATGTCCTCATTCTTCTCCAACTTAAAGATTTCTCATAGGAACAACTGTATGTGGTGTGGGTCATAATAGCATCGATTGCTGACAGTGTTATCTTGAGTTATTTCTATAGGTGGAGCTCAGGGGTAGCAATCTAATTAGTAGGTAGCTAGGATCTTTTTTTATTTTTTGTTTTTGAGCTGCATTTGCCTGACAGGCGCATTATTGTAAGGTGTGGAATGAGGGGTGTTGAAGATAAATATGATAGAAATTAATATACACCCTCAAATTTCCTCTTTGCCACAACTATTTTTGGAATTTGTTATGTGTGCCCTATACCTCTCACATGCATCAGGGGGGATTTAAAGTAAAAGGTTCATGAATGACACCCTAGTGTACGGAGGAGCAAGAACTCAGCTGCCGGGCTCTGGAATCCAGCCTTCCAGTCAGTGGCAGCTTAGCAGTTCAGCTTATCCCAAGAGTCTCAGTAGGGGGTACCCAGAAAGAAGCACCCTATGCCCACATTCCAGTCCTGACTCCTAGATTTTTCCATGTAACTTTGTGCCAGTCACTACTTTGGTCCTCAGTTTAGACCTATAACACAATAAAAAGAACACTCGCTCTGCCTGTTGCTAGCGGTGAATGTGAAATTCTAAAAAGATGGGATATAATATAAATGCAAGGTATCTTTATGAGGTTCCTAACTCCTGTAAGCTTCATGAGGTCAAGAACTCTGTTTTATTCCATTTATAACAAAATTATCCTTAGCACACACCACTATAACGTGCATGTTACTGGGGGACTGGGGACCATATCCAGTGGTGCTCAGGGGTTACTCCTTGCTCTGCACTCAGGGGACCATATGGTTCTGGAGATTGAACTGAAGTGATCACACATGCAAAACAAGTGCCTTAATCCCTATTGACCCTGTTTTTGCTATCTGAACCATCGCCCTTTATTCAGTCTTACCTTGGAGCCTCCTGGCCAGCTCCCGAGTGAAAAGCACATTGGCCAGTTTGCTGTGGCAATAGGCAAAACTTGGGCTATAGCTCTTCTCACTCTGGAGGTCATTGAAATTAATCTTGCCAACATGGTGCACCACTGATGACAGGTTCACCACCCGTGAAGGAGAAGACTCTTTCAGCCGCTCTAGGAGCAAGTAGGTGAGGAGGAAGTGGCCTGCAAGGAGAGCCAGCACAGAGATTGAAGAGTGGTATGACAGTCGATGACAGGACTTCATAATTAGCTCACTATTGTCTGGGTGTGAACAAAATTTCGTGTCATGACCTACTCAGTATCAGTAGTTAGTCAGTCTGAGTTAGTGGCTTCCTCAAGGCCAGGGCCAGCAAGAGCCATATTAGAGATAAGGCTATGTGGAATTTATCTGTATCTGCTTCCATACTATACTTCTGTCCTTGCTCCAACCCAGAGAAAGAACAACCTGTTGCCTTCCCACCCGCTCTGATCATGGTCACAGAATGGTGAGCCCTGTATGATCATGTAAAGAAGAAAGGATAGAATTGTCTGGGAAAATAACATCTGTCTAGACTCTGAGAACATGTTCCAAGAACCTGGCACCAGAATCATCATTATTACTCCTCCATAATTCAAGTCCTTAAGATTTATTGCCTCTGTAGACCAACCCTTATTTTTCTTGACCCCCAGTTGTATTATCTTCTCACTCCTGCCCAATATACTCTTGTATTCATCGAGCCTGGCCCTGCTTGCCCAGCTTTGTACAGCTAGTGCCCCACCCAAAAAAGACATGACTCCTGGAATCTCCCAAGTGTGGTGGATTCTTAATAGTATGGGTAGAAGAACTCACAATTATGGACTGGAGAGAAATAGGATAGTGAATACAAGGCTCTTTGAGGACCATTAGAGACGCCCAGCACAGAAAGAAAAAGGTGGAATTTGCCTCACTTCTTAGTTATTCAAAGATACTTACCCAGGTGGTTAACTCCCATGTGGGTTTCAAAACCATCTTTTGTCCTAGAATACGGACACATCATCACTCCTGCATTGTTGATCAAGATATGGAGTCTCTTTTCCTCTGTGGATCACAACCAACAAGACCCTGTAGTTAGTCGGGAGTTCACTAGCTGCCTGTCAGAGTGATGAGCTCCTTGACTATTGAGCTATCATGACATTCAGTGACCACTCTTAGTGACTTTCTAAGTTTAGAAAGTAAACTGGTACTGGTCTCTTCCTGGTCACCACTCATTCATCAGTTCAGCAAACATACTGATGCTGAGTCAGTTCCATCCTGCTAAGCACTGGGCATACTCTAATTTTTCTGGACTTCACTGGGTTTGGAAGAAACTATTTCCCAAGATCCAGGAGAATTTTCCAGCAGCACAAGCCCGTCAACTGCCAGAGGCTCTTGGGATGAAAGAAGAGAAGCATCAGAGTCACACCTTTGTACCCAGGAGCAAGCCCAGACAGAGAACTTGCACTTCCACCATTCCCATTGCTGATGCAAAAAGGACGATAAGGATCCTGCCCAGCTTGTCCACCTGCCACACTCTTGCCAATTCCCTACCCTGCTGGTTTACATGGCAGAACCTGTCTGATGGGATCAATGATGGTTCTGATGAAAGGGTCAGAGATGGTCCAGGGTGGAGCAGCCACTCCCACATGCAGTTTTCTGCTTTGCTAGCTTACCCACTGGGGCCTCACCTGCCAGAAAGCCCTCCACAAAGGCTCGGATGGACTTGGTATCAGAGAGGTCCAGTTTCCGCACCAGCACCTGGGAGTTCTTTGTATCAGCTCGAATTTCACTGGCAGCAGATTCCCCCTTCAGTACATCTCTGCAGGCAATATATATTCGAGCTCCTGGGACCATGGCAAAAACAGGATAGCATGGTCAGACAATATTTTATATGTGAGCTTGGGACATAGTGGTTTGAGACAGAGCATTCTCCCAGGCATCTCTGAAGCAATGAATGAGCTTACATCCCTACATCAAGAGTCTCGCAGGAAGTTCTTATTGCTATCAGCTTAACCCAGACTGGGAACCCTGGTTTTTAACATTCTGGTATTTAAAGAGAATGGTAATATACTTCATAATGAGTATACATGGTCATCAATGGTTTCCTTTACACAATGGGAAAGGAGAAAGGAAGAAGTTTTTATTTTCTTTTGATTCTGAGGTTACACCTGGAAGTAAGGAGATCAAATAGGCATAGGCTATATGTAAGGCAAGCACCTTAACCCCTAGACTATCTCCCTGACCCTGGATTGAAAAGTTAGTCTTAAGACCATAGAGTCAGCTGGTGTCACAGTTGGACTTGAATCTCATTTTCCTTAAATTCCTGGCTAATGCCTTCAAATTCAGGAGGAAAGACATGGGAAAGTGAGATGAACCCCCACAGGGAAGGACAGGAGGTGCTACCCAGTGGGGACTGAGAGGAAGGACTTGCCTCTGCGAGCAAGCTCTCGGGCTGTCTCCTTGCCAATGCCGGTGTTGGCGCCGGTGATTACCACTACTTTCCCATGAAGTTGCACATTTGTTTTACAAACACCACCAGCAAAGAACTTCCTAAAAGCAAAGATAACAAAAATATTAATGCACCAAGCTTCCCAGGCCCAGACTGAGATACATAAAATCCATCCAGCCTCAAAGAGAAATTTCGGGGTTTTTTTGGGGGGGGATGCGGGGTTGAAGGAGTAGCTCAGGGGTTACTCACAGCTCTGTTACTCAAAACTGGGGAGACCGTGGGGGATTGAACCTGGGCTCCAAAAGGGAGGAGCATGTGCTTGGCCCTTAGATTCCTCTCTCTGGCTCCTCTCTAGACTTAGAGAGCTGGTGTCTTCATTCTGGCCATCAGTGCAAAGAGCCAACCTCTATGGCGAGGGCATCTTCCTACTCAGAAAGTTAATGAGTTCCAAGGAATGAGAGGACAGAACTCACATTTCCTGGGCATCATCCCACTGCTAGGCACTAGTACTCTAGATATTTCTATATCAATTAATTTTAATCTGTTCAACCACTGTTATTATCCCCATTTTACAGTGGAGAAAACTGAAGCTCAAGGAGTTTAAGTCACCTGGTAATAATTGTGATAAAACTGAATTTAACCCGGGTTTTATACCAGGGTACAGAGCGACCCTCTGTCCCTAATATGCTCATTTGACCTTCTTTATCAACAGCAATTTCTCCATTTTCCACTCTGAATGCACATTTCTTGACAACCCTAGAAATTCCACAGCAAAAGTGCCACCCCAGAGAGTACTTTCAAAGAGAAGAGAGTTTCCCTTCCCCAAATGCCTGCTACAATTACCAATGAGCCCCTCAGCAATAACCACCCCCAACTCCCACCCCATAACAATCCCACAGGATTCCTTCTAGGAATAGGGAAGAAAGAGAGAAGCTTAGGAAACCTCTGGGTAAGAGCAAGGACTTCCCCCTAAATTCTTTCAAGCTACTTAACAGTCATGCACTAAGCCTTTCACTAGTGTGAGGATTTACACCAGCCCCTCCTCTCCCAGCCCAGGTCATTCCCCGACAGAATAATCTGTAACTGCCTTCGTCCTTCCTGCTGGTTTTGCCCTGACTCTCCCTGAGCCTCCATACCGTTCTCTTCTTTCAGAGGCTCAGAACTCTTGTACTTACAGGCTCTGTAGCTCCCAATTTGGGGCTATGAAAAAAGGTTGTAAGCGTAGCTGCATTAAGACAAACCTGACAGATGGAGTTATCACGTACAAAAAGGGAAGGATGCAGGTGAGTAGTCCCAAGGCGAGCAGCATCTTTACAAATTCTTTAGTTCCTGCTGCTTTAGCAAGAGCAACTTCGACTCTCGCTATGGCTCCGGTTCCTGATCTAGGCTCCAGCTTTTGGCTGTTGCTGATGTCTCTTGCTCCTCTTACTCCCTAGAGCTCCGCAGCAACCTGGCTCTAAAGACAGCCCAGAATCCTATTTAAACCCTAGAGCTGTCAGAGCACAGACTGCTGGGAGATGTAGTTCTGGGGGAGGGACTAGAGTAGAACTTTACAAATTGACAAACAGCACATGGGGAGAAGGGACACGGAGTCTCAATTACTTGTCCTGTGTAAGCAACGTTTTATTTTCTCCACTCCAGCTCCACTCCTACAAGACAGATTCTGTTTTTATGGGCCACACCCAACTATGCTCAGCACTTACTACTGGCTCTGTGCTCAGGGGTCCCTCCTGCGGGGCTGTTGGGTACCTATTGGGTGCTGAGGGCAAACCAGGGGCAGCTTCATGCAAGTAAGTGCCTTACTCTCTGTACTATCTCTCTGGCCCCAAAACAGAGTATTTTTAACTTTAGCAACACCTCCCGATACAAGCGTGATTTAATACTGGTGTGATTAATAAAAGGGCACACTGTGATCCCAAAACAAACCAAAAAGTAAGTAATTAAATTATACTTGGGCTGGAGAGAAAATGCAGCAGGGGTTAAGGCACTTGCCTTGAACATGGTTGACCCCTGTCTGATCCCCAATACTGTACGCCATCGCGAGTGACCTCTGAGCACAGATCCAAGAGTAGACCCTCATCACTGCTTAGTATGACCAAAAAATCTCTTACACTTATTTAAGAACTTAAGTATTTTAAAATTTGATTTAGTTAAAAACAATTTAATGTCTTTATTTTTAATTGAGTCACCATGAGATACACCATTACAAATTTGTTCATGATTGGGCTTCAGTCACACAATGTTCCAACACCCATCCCTTCATTAGTGTACATTTCCCACCACCAATGTCCCCAGTTTCCCTCCCGCATTTCTCTACCCCCACTAAGCACTTGAGTATTAAATCTAGAGCTGGAGGGATATTCCAGTGGACTAAGTGCATGCTTTTCATGCAAAGACCCACACTTAGTCCCTGAGTAGCATCAGGAGCTCAACACCTGAGCACAGAGCCAAGAGTATCCCCTCAGCACTGTTGGCTATGGCCTAAAGATAAAGAAATTAAAGTCTATAGGGGTCAGAGATATAACACAGGAGTTAAGGCGCTTGCCCTTGCATGCAGCCAAAATTGTTTTGATCTCCAGCATCGCATGATCACCCAAGCACTACTAGGAATAGCCCCTGACAGCACCAAGAGTAGCCTCTCAGAAGCACTAAAGGGTGGTGCAAAACTTTAAAAATAAATTTAAAATAATCTACAGGTAGAAATTTGACAGAAACTAAGCACATTATAACACTGTAGAAAAGTTGCTGTTATGGTTCTCATGGGCTAGAGCGATAGCACAGTTGGTAAGGGCATTTGCCTTGCACACGGCCAACCCAGGTTCTATTTCTCTGCCCCCTCGGAGAGCCTGGCAGTCTACTGAGAGTATCCCGCCCACACGCCAAAGCCTGGCAAGCTCCCCATTGGCGTATTTGATATTGCAAAAACAGAAACAAGTCTCACAATGGAGATGTTACTGGTGCCTGCTCAAGCAAATCAAGAACAACAGGAAGATGGTGCTATAGTGCTACAGTGATGTGGTTCTCATGCTGAATCCAAGTCTGCTGCTTGAAGGCCAACACTAGAGAAAAGGGTTGATACAAGAAAACAAGTTTATTCAGGTGCCAGCCACCAGAGAAGATGGTGGACTTATTCCCAAGTCATCTTACTCTCAAGCAGGGAACTGTGGTTATAATACAAGGTTGGTAGAAGAAGCAGGTAAAAGTAGAAAAGGGGAGTGGGTTGATAGGGGAGAAGGGATCCCATCATGTGTGTCCTGCTGACGCTGATGGTTTGATCAAGTCATCAGTGCACAGATCAGCCTTCCTGATGTGATGTCACCAGGAATAAGATATAATGCTGGGTTTTGGTTTGGGGGCCATACCTGGTAGTGCTCAGGGATTGCTCCTAGCTCTGTGCACAGGGATCACTACTGGCAAGGCTAGGAGGACCATATGGGATGTCAAAGATTGAAACTGGGTCAGCTGTGTGTAAGGCAAGGACCTTACCAACTGTACTATTTTTCCGGCCCTAAGAATGTTTTAATACCAGTTTTATTTTGTGCTATTGCAATGACTGGTTTCACAAAATCAAGTTGTTTCCAAGTGATCTGGGTTTGTTGGAAACTTTTAATTATTAAAATCCCATAGTTTATAAATTTCTAAGATAAAAATATTCAGTAAAAAGTCCCCTAAGCATTGTTATCCAAGGATCAGTCTCCTTCTTTCATTCCTGGTAGAGCTCAAGGACTATCCCTAGTGTAGGGGACCACGGAGTGCCAGGAATCCAAGCTGGGCCTTTGCACGTAAAGCATGTACTCACTAAGCTATCTCTCCAACCCTGATATCTTTTTCTTATTACATCCTTTAAGTTATACAGATGAAAGCAACATACTCACTTAATATATATCAAAGGGTGTCCTATATTTTCTAAAAATAAATTTATTCCTTTTTAATTTTTTTACTAATATATTATGATTTATATGTTATTCACAGTTGAGTTTTAGATATGATATGTTCCAGCACCAATCCCACCACCAAAGTCAACTTTCACCAGTGTCCCCAGGGTTCCTTCCACCTGTCCTCAGACCCCAGACTGCCTCTTTGACAGGCATTACAAAATTTAATTGTTGTGGTTTGGATCTCATCCTCTCAGTGTTGATTCTATGGTTTGGATATAAGGCTATACCACTCCTCCACTCCACTGATATGCTTGAGGCCCTTCACCTCTGCCCCTTGTTACTTCTTGTCCTCCTTTTATTACTTTCTCCTTCAATAGCAGGAATGGAGTGATAGCACAGTGGGTAGGGCGTATGCTTTGCTTGTGACCAACGCAGGTTTGATTTCCTTCCTGCCCGGCAAGCTACCATGAGTATCCCGCCCACACAGCAGAGCCCGGCAAACTCCCTGTGGCGTATTCAATATGCCAAAAAAAATAACAAGTCTCACAATGGAGACGTTACTGACTTGCTGGTGCCCACTGGAGCAAATCGACGAACAACGGGAGGACAGTGCTACAGTGCTACCTCCCTGTATACTCTGGGGCCAAAAGTGATCTAGGCATCCCTCTAAAATATTTATTCTTTTTTATAGTTCACTAACATTCATAAGCACCGTGCTACCAGGACAGCCTATGAAAACATGGAAGTGGAATGTCTAGGTCAACCAGTACATGTGTCGCTTTAGGAACTGTTACCACATCTTTTTCTCTGGAGGCTGCAGCAATTAGCTCTCCCACTCTCAATGCATCATTATTTCTTAACCCTCTTGCTAATATCAGAAGATAATCTTTCCCAATCTGAAAAGTGAAAAAGGGTTCCCAGTGTAATTTTAATTAGCACCTCTTCTTACTAGTAAGTTGAAGAGTTGCTTTTCTTTTCCTATAAACTGCTATTTCCCTTGAATTTTTTTCTTAGTAATTTGTAAGAGGGTTTTTGTTTGTTTGTTTGTTTGTGGGTCACATCTAGCAGTACTCAGGGCTTTCTCCTGGCTCTATACTCAAGAATTACTCCTGGGGACTAGGTAGTGTGCTGAGGATCAAACCTGGGTCAGACAGTTGCAAGTCAAGTATTAAAAACTAAACATAAACAGTTTCCTCCATGAAGTTTCTTTTTATTTAAATTTAAATATGGAGTGATAGCACAGCGGTAGGGCGTTTGCCTTGCACGCAGCCAACATGGTCGACCCGAGTTCGATTCCTCCGCCCCTCTCGGAGAGCCCAGCAAGCTACCGAGAGTATCTCGCCCGCACGGCAGAGCCTGGCAAGCTACCCGTGATGTATTCGATATGCCAAACACAGTAACAACAAAGTCTCCAATGGAGACGTTACTGGGCCCGCTTGAGCACATCAATGAACAATGGGAGGACAGTGACAGGACAGTGACAGTTTATGTACTAAGGGTACAACAGTCTCAAATTATATGGTATTGATGTACAATGTTACTATTTCCCCCTCCACCCCCACCACCACCACCAGCAAGGTGCCCCTAAGGCTGATCACTGTCCCTATGTCACCTCTGGTTCAATCGTCATTTTCCTCATCTCTCCCATCATTGTTTGCAAATCAGTTTTGTAACCCAAGGTCAAACATTTGTCTCTCCTTGAGGTTTCTACTGATTTTCCCCAAGGGTCATTTGCCTTAACCTGTAGCAGATACTATTGACATTAAGGACAGGGTAAATCTTGGGAAGGACTATCCTGCCCAATGAAGAATGTTTAGTAGTATCCCTGTCTCTGCCAACTAGATAACCTTAGCCCCATAGCCCCCTTGTGACAAGCCAAAATGTTGTCAGACATAACCAACTGTCCACCGATGGGCAATATCACTTTGTTTGAGGACCTAGGTGTAGAATTTTCTGCATAGTAGGATGATAGCAGCTCAGTGTGTGTATAACTGGAAAGGATTTTAAAATATTTTGCCTTTGATTCAGTAGAAGTTGAACAAAGGTAACCTATTTATTTTATACTAGCTGCCATGATCATTGGTTAGTATCTTTTAACTTAGAACAAATTAGAATCTTGTTCCTGGTTCTTCAGCCCTTCATATTTTTTGCCTTCTCCTAGCCTCATTCATCCTACTTCTGATCACTCCATTAGTCTACTATGACTGAGATATATGCACACACATAGGTTAAAAACGCCTCACAAGGGAACTTTTGTGGGGATAGGGCAGTGGAAATGTTCTACAACTTGATAGGCTCTTGGGTTACATGGATCTATGCATTTGTCAAAATTGTCTCAATGCTAAAACTCTTATTCCTATCATCTCCAGAAATTCTCTTCTACCATATCTTCACCCTTTAGCCTTCAGCACCTCGTCCATTGAGAGGTCTCATCCTTCTTCTCTATTCATATTACAGCTTGAACCTTAACATGAGCAGTTATTGGATCCCAGAAAGAACGCCAGCCCATAGTAAGCTTCTACAGTTATTTATGCCTTCCACATATATTTTTGGTACCAGTGATCTAACCGAGGGCCTCACACATGAGAGGCATGTGTTTTACCACTGAATCTCCATTGTGAGACTTGTTACTGTTTTTGGCATATTGAATACACCAGGGATCAGTCCTGGACAGCTTGGGAGAACCGTATGGGGTTCTGGGAATTGAACCTGGGTTGGCTGCAATATGGCCAGTGCCCTGCTTACTGTACTATTGCCCAGGTCCTCCTTTGCGCTTTTTAAAAATGCTCCTACCTGCTGTCCCTCCGCCTGCTCCCCCTTGGTGGCTCAGTGGCCGCCATCCTCCAGAGGCCATTGGACAGTCAGGCTTGGGCGCGCAGTGATGAGACATGTTGGGCCTCACAGGATGGGGGTGGAGCCGGTCCTTTCCTCCCCACCCCAATGAGACCCCAAGTCATCGCCCACGAACGGCCTTTCTGGCTCCTGATCAAGCTGCTTAACAGCCATGATCCCAGAGACTCAGGAACAAATCTTGAAACCCAGCAGCTTTTGGCAAAAATGCATCCAGACTATGCAGTAGGTTACTGTTGCTGGGCCACCCCAGGGGGGAAAGGGTGTTGTCCCTCCACCTGCTTCCCCCTGGCGGCTTGTTGGCCGTCATCCTCCAGATGCCATCCTCCAAATATTAAGTAACATTGGACAGTCAGATTTGGGCCCACAGTGATGAGACATTTTGGGCCTCAAGGGATGGGGGTGGAGCTGGTCCTGTCCTCCCGAGCCCAACGACACCCCAAGTTATCGCCCACGAATGGCCTTTCTGGCTCCTGATCAAGCTGCTTACTGGCCATGATCCCAGAGACTCAGGAGCAAATCTTGGAACCCAGCAGGTTTTGGCAGAAATTCCTCCAGATTTAAGTGTTAAAATTTTGGAATTTCAAAATCGCGTGGCCACTACTGCGGCCACGTGACATCATATGCTATTCATAACCAGCAATAGAAAACAAATTGTCTACTGTTGCCTTTTCAGCATATCTGAGTGTTGGGGTAAAATCTCAAATAATAATGGTGGGTCTGGTATCAAAATATTGAATGTGATCAAAGTAGAGAGAGAGTAATGTGGAAATCATCTGCCCCACAGGTAGGGGGAGGGTGTGGGATGGGGGCATACTGAGGTTGTTTGGGGTGGAGAATGGGCACTGGTGAAGGTACGGGTGTTTCCTTGTATGACCGAGACTTAGATCCGAAAGCTTTGTAACTGCTCTCACAGTGATTCAATAAATAAAACTATAAAAAAAATTTTTAAAAAGTAAGGTGGAGTTCATGCACAATTCAATCAGCTAATCAGTGGCTGAATAAATAGCAGTACTCCTACATAAAAAATAAAATGCTCCTACCATCCCACTTCCCCGATACTACTCTCTTCTCTCCTTTTTCTTGAGTTAGCAACACTTTTTAGTTTTCCAGTTTCCCTCTCATCTTTGAAGCTGTTCTCTACCATGTTACTAATGATCTACATGATGCTTGATGTAATGGCCATGTATTGTTCTTATGTTGACCTCCTAGCCCAGCACACTTGATCAATATCTACTTCTATTGGGGGTGGGGGTGGGGTGGTCATTGGGACATATCTGAGGGTGCTCAGGGACAGGAATACTATAAATAATGGTCAAGAGAAAGAGTGAATGAATAAGAACAAAACACAGTCTTTAATAAAAGTGCGGAAGTCTGTACAAATATTAAGTAACATAATAATGAGCGATAGCACAGCGGTAGGGCATTCGCCTTACAAGCGGCCAACATGGCCGACCCGAGTTCGATTCCTCCGCCCCTCTCGGAGAGCCCGGCAAGCTACCGAGAGTATTCGATATGCCAGACACTGTAACAACAAAGTCTCCAATGGAGACATTACTGGGCCCGCTCGAGCAAATCGACGACAACGGGAGGGCCTTTACTTTACTTTACTTTAATAATGAGAAAGTGACAAAATTGGATTATTAGATTCTTCAACTTTAAATCAATATAAATTTATAGCATGTAAAGGTCTTACAGCACAAGTGGTGGAAACAGCTGCTTTGGGCATTTTGGGGAAGGTGGGTAATGATAGCTCATTAACTACAGGTTGTCTTCTGTGTTATAGCTTTTTATTTAAGCTTGCAAGAGGTCACCAGCAACCTCTGTTCAGGACAGAGGCCCCAGAAACTCCCTTTTAGCAACTATATCCAGCAGTTCTTCCTTTTATAGTTTTTTACATATTTATATAGCAGCAAGATCTCCCAGTTTCTTTCTCTTCTGGACCACTAATGTCAGCAACGCACGACCTGTACTTTTATGCTGTTGTAACCACTCTCCTGTTGTTTGGTTATGCCTAATATTAATGAGGGTGTGAGAGCTAATCTGATGTGTTACAAAAAAAACAACCAACCACTAGAGAAAGATCAATCAGTTGCCTCCTAAACTGTTTCTATACAGAAGCGACTGTCCCTTTCACTTCCACTATAACAAAGAAACTCATTCTTCTCTAATTACTATAAAACTATATTGACTCAGGGTGATCTTGAAACATGTATATGCAAGTCAAATGTATACGAATTATCCGGAAGAACCAGAATACACTGCTGTATGTTGAAAGGATCACAGAAAGATAATTGTCTTGCTAAAGTAATCTCAATCATCCCTCAGACACCGGACTTAAGTCTCCAATGACTGAACTTAATAGGGTGAGTTCAATAGAGAACCTGCTTATTCCCAAAGAATTTTTATCACCTTAATTCAGATAGAATTAAATATGTCTGAATTAGCAAAACCAACTGCACTAATCAGAGAAATTCATTGCTAGTTTGGGAGGTTGTATTACTAACCCAAATCAATGGAGAAACTATTGTATTGTCCACGAACACTCAAACACAGGGAGAATTATGATAGAGCAACTAAAAATAAAGACAGTATGGGAAATCTGGGGATAGCTTCAGGGCCTTATTGCTTCCGCTCCATTCACTGAATGTAGGAATTCCTGAGAAGGAAAGATTCCCCACCTCCCCCTGCCTTACCAACTGTCAGACCCCAACAGCTTCTCTCCTGTGTATCCATGCTTTGAACATCTCCAGAGAGCAATACTTAAATCTCCGGGAGAAATGTCGCGGTAACTGCCTAACCATCACCAAGGACACCGAAACCGGGTCTGGGATCTTAGCAACCAAGAGTTTAAAAAGACAGGAGATTTTTACAAGCATCTGAGCATGCAGAGGGGCTGTGTAAGAACTGCTTGGATGATCCCAAATATCCGAGCTCCTAGGTAGATAGATGGGGGGCTGTAGTGTACCAGCTAAGCGCTCAGTTCAACTTCGCCGGGCTTCTGACCGCGACCTCACAGTCAAACGGCGCTGGCCCGGGGCTGGACTACATTTCCCAGAGGGCCGTGCACCGGGGGCTATTATAGTACCTCGAGCAAGGGTGTGTCGCAGAAGAGAACCGAGAGCCGCTGTGCTTCCTAACTCCCCGGCGCTGCAGTCTCGCTGCCCTCGCGACCCTGCAAGATGATCCTGCTCCTACTCCTTGTTGTCCCCATTCTCCTGTACATCGCTGCACCCCAAATCAGGTCTGTGCAAAAATCTTTTGCTTTCTCTTGCAAAATGCTCAGGGACAAATGAATCCTCACCGCCGAAGCGCCTTTCGGTGGGAAGAAGAGGACCATCTCCGGGAAAGTGGTCCCAAGTAGATGCAGACCGGGAGCTGGGCTGGATGCAGGGAGGTCCAGGTGCCCGAGGTGCGGGGAGGGAGAGCCCGTGAGAGCCAAGGAGGCGGTGGGAAGGGGCGCTCTATCCTCTCTCTTCCCGTGCCCCCCCCCCCCTTTGTAAGGTCGTTTAATTTCATAACTTTGGGGGCGCCTTCAGAACCTAAAATGGGGCACGTTCCTCCAGATTCCCCCGCCACCCCGTGCTACCCGCATCTTGAACCATCCAGCTTCTTGCTTCCAGTCCTTGGAGTACAATGGAGCCATTCAGCTTCTCGTTTTCCAGAGCTGCTCACTCTTGCAGTCAGAGCTGCACTTTCCCCGGGAATATGTGAAGGTTAAAAAAAAAGGCTTCGGAGGTGGAGTAGACTTTGAGCTTAGATGCGTGCGCGCTGGGATTGGGCGGTGGAGAGGTTGCGCGTTGTCCATCGGGCACACTAGCCAATGGCTAGCTGGACACTCCAGGAAACAGCCGGCTGACAGCACAACAGACAGCCTGGCGATTGGTTCCAAGTCAGTCACCAGTGGTGACGGTGAGCCAATGACAGTAGAGACACCCGTCCCCCCAAAAGGGGGCAGTCTCTTGGAGGCTTTGAATTTGAATCCATGCTAGAGCACCTCTACTAGTTAGTTCCACTGTTCACCTCTTTTCCCCCACCTCTCTCCCCTCTCTCTTAGCCAGCTTTGGGCAGTGATTTTTCCTTTCCTCGGAACACCCAGATCTCGCGTCTCCAGGGGCACAGAGTGTGTACCCATATTTAGACTAAAACCCTGATCTCTTAACCACAAAGTCCTCTTAGCCTCATAGAATCTCACTGAGAGTTGAAACTGAAGGGGTGTGGGCATGGATGTGGCTCAGTGATAAAAGCTCATCTTTCTTATAAGTGAAGCCCTGGATCCCATTCCTCTCCCGTCCCGCCCTTACCCACCCCTGTGTCCTGTTGGGGAGACAAAAATAAGTAATAATAAAATAAATCAAAAAGGAAATGGAACTAGTCTTCATACGTCAAGGAGACTCCCCAACTTCCTGGCGTGGTCAGGAGGTCTAGGCGTTAATTTTCTCCTTCCTTCTGGCTAGTTAAGAAGAAAGAACTGAGTAGAGGGCTTGACATGCTGTTACTCTTGGAGCTGAGCTAAAGAATGAGGAAACTAAACAGGGAGACTTATTCTTGGAGGAGGAGTATAATGGTCAGGGAGCATTATGAGTTATTTGCTTCTTTATCATCCTGTTTGCCTCCAGCAGGTAACTTGAGCAATGAGAAGCATGCATCTGAATTCAAAGTTCAGTCTGAAATCCTCTTTAAAAGTGCATTTTAGGCCAGAGAGATAGTACTGGGGACACAACATTTACGTTGTATGTGTTGACCCTCAGTTCGATCCCTGCCACTACATATGGTCCCCTGACCACTCTAAGGAGTGACTCATGAGTTTAGAGTCAGGAGTAAGTTCTGAGAACAACTAGGTTTGACTTCCAAAACAAAAACAAAAAATAAAGCGTGTCACTTGATCAACACATTCTGTTTTGCACCTGGCAGTGCTCACAGACTACTGGTTTTTGTGTTCAGGGGCTACTCATGGTTCTGTGCTCAGGGACTACTACTGGTTCTATGTTCAGGTGCCACTCCTGGTAGTACCGGGGGACCATATGTGGTTCTGGGGACCAGCAGCATGCAAGGCAAGTGCCTTACTCCTTTTACTAACTCTCTGGCCCTGGTTCAGCAGGCTTTTAGCTTGAGTTCCAATATTTGCAGAGAGGAGGAAGAACCCCTGAGATTTACTAATCCCTATTTGCATTCATTCTTTGGAAAAGGAGAATTATTAAGTATTCAGGAATAAAGACAGGACCAGAGTACAGCAGGTAGGGCATTTGTCTTATATGCAACCGACCCAAGTTTAATTCCCAGCATCCCATATGTTCCCTAAGCTCCACTAGAAGTAATTTCTGATGTAAACTCCTGAATTGGGTGTGACCTAAAAACAAAAACAGGAATAAAAATGAATAATTATGATAAGATTTAAATCCCAAATAGCCTTTATACTCATTTGCATCTTTTATATATATATAAATATATATATTTTGTTTTCATGAAAGTAGTTCACAATAGTTCATCACAGATAATATTCAAACACCAATCCCGCCATCAAGCACCTTCCTTCCCACCACAATAAGAGGGAAGTGTGTGAAGGTTGTTGTATTTCATTCTGGAGCCATTTAAACCCGAATATAAGAGAATGCAAGCAAGTATGTTAAAACCAAACAAATGTGTGTGCATCTTTAGATAAGTAAGTAAGATAGAGTGTAAGAGGTCAAGGCCTTGCACTCCAGGAAATTCTGCAGTGCTCTCTTCCGGAAGCTTTAGTTTATAGTCTCTGGGTCTTGGCCATTGATGAGATTTTTAAAAAAATGGCTCTGGGAGCAGTTTGTGGGTATGACTGCCAAGCTACTGGAAAACTGGGGAGCAGTGGGAAGGAGGCCCAGTCCCGAGACGAGCAGGCTTGGAAATCTCAGTCACGGGTTCCTGCATACCTGGGTCTTTTTGTTGGTTCGTTCTTAAGTGATTCATCCCCCCTTGGGTGAGGCTTGTCCCCCTCTTGTGTGAGGCTGTGGAGGGTGGCCTTGGGTATGGCAGAGGTTTGGTTCTAGAGGTTTTTGTCTGCCAGGGTTCTGCTTGGGACTGGGAGGGAAACTCAACCCGTTCCCCTTCGAGGTGCCCCGGTGAAGACAGTATGGCGTGGGGTCAGGACATTCTGCCTGCATCTTTCCTTTCTTATTTGCATGTGTTTCTGTTAATTTTTCCCCAGATTAATAAATTTTTATAATCTTAACTTTTTGTGTTGGATTAGTTATTAAGGCCATAAGGTGCTATTTGTAGAGACAGATTAACATAAGTAGAGCCATTCTCTTAGACTTAGCCTTGTGATCCCCTAAGCCTATGAAGGAGCTCTCCAGCAAGCTCAAGCCAGAACCAGTCTTCTGTACAAGAGCTTATTCATCATTTTTTCGTACTACAAGGAACAGTTTTAAACATTATCTTTGTAAGGGAATCACATTTGTCCTTGAGCAAAAGTGGAACACACATTTTCTTTCTTCCAACCGTCCTTAAACCTATAAGAGGACAGAAGTTGCAGAAGGAACCAGAACAAATCTAAGGCTGAAGAACTAATAAGCTTTGCTTCTCTATCCGCAGGAAAATGCTGTCCAACGGGGTGTGTACGTCCACTGTCCAGCTTCCTGGGAAGGTGGTTGTGATCACTGGAGCCAACACAGGCATTGGGAAGGAGACAGCAAAGGAGTTAGCTCAGAGAGGTAAATTTATCCTCCTTTTATTCCCTCCTGCTCCTACCATTTTGCCCCTTACAATTAATGACCATCCTTATTATTTCTTTCCTATCTTCGGAATTTAACACCTTGATGTCCGTGATGCCATTTGTGTTAATGAGGCCACATTCATGTGTGAGCCACTGGTGGTCCATGCCAGCACCAACATACAAAGATCATTCCAAGTATCCCACTGATTTTCTGGCCTGAGTTGAGTGCACTGCCACAGATAATGAATACTTCATAAGTACTATTGATTTTTTTCTTATAATTTAATTATCAATATTAGCAGATATCTGTATTGTGAGTAAAGAATAAAAATTCTTTTAAAGACGCAGAGAGCCCAGAGAGATAGAACAGGCTTGTACACAGCCAAACTGGGTTTAATCCTGGGCATCACATATGGTTCTCTGAGCACTGCCAGAAGTGATCCCAGAGCACCACTGCATGTGGCTCAGAAATTAAACTAAATGAAAATAACATTCATTATCAGTATTGGGTCTTTCATGCTCTCACCAAAACAATGCTGACAGTTGTCTCTTATATGTTGATTGACAGGAGCTCGTATATATTTAGCTTGTCGGGATGTGAAAAAGGGGGAATTGGTGGCCAAAGAGATCCAGACTGTGACAGGGAACCAACAGGTCTTGGTGCGGAAACTGGACTTGGCTGATACTAAATCTATCCGAGCCTTTGCTAAGAACTTCTTAGCAGGTAAGTGTAGAATTGGACTGTTTTGAGAATCTTGTGATCAACCTACTGGTGGGACTAGAAATCTTACAGAAATATTAGAACTATATGTGGTTTCAGGATATGGAGTTCAAACAGGGATAGGATCTCAAGTCTTTGAGGGCCTGCATGCCATGATCTACAAAAGATAGGGGTTCACAAAGGACTCTTTGCTCCATAGTTAAGACTTAGAAAAATCCAGCTTCTAGCTCTGGGACATGACAAAGAAGCTTATGGATATAATTTAGATTACTTACCTAAGAAGTTAGAACCTCATTTGTAGGGTCTGAATCCATACCACTAGATGGTACCAAGACTCTTGAACTGTGAAATGAACGTAAAGTCCTGTGGTATCACATTAAATGTAAATCAGAGACCGTGCAGCCATTTCCTCTTATAACTTTGGATCTAGGCCTCCCAAGGAAATGAGTTTCTATTGATCTGAGCCTAATAGTCAGAAACAAACTACATGAGAAAATGAACAAGAGAAACATTGTCAGATTCAACAAAGAAGTGGAATCCATATCGTTTTGGGCTGATAGGGGTGCACTTAGAATTTATTATTTTTGGGGGGCTGGAGTAGGAGTACACAGCGGGTAGGATGTTTGCCTTGCACTTGTCTGACCCAGGTTTGATTCCCAGCATCCCATATGGTCCCCTGAGCACCGCCAGGAGTACTTCCTGAGTGCATGATCCAGGAGTAACCCCTGTGCATCACCTGGTGTGACCCAAAAAGAAAAAAAAAAAAAAGAAAAAAGAAAAAAGAATTTATTATTTTTTTAACTTGTTTTGAATTCTTCCTATTCATTTTGAAACTCTATTGGGAGAAGTAGAACGTTTTCAGAAATAGTGGATCAGTAGTTCCTGAATTGGAAAGATTATAAAGGCCATCTGGTTGTATAAGATGGAATTCTGACCTATAGTAAAAGAAATCAGCAAAATTATTTCAATTAAAAAATATATAAAAGATGAATGAAGAGAAAAATGGATGCTAGATTGATATCCTGCTGCCCCATTTACAAAGTTAGGGTGTAAAGCAGATGTCCAAGATGTGAGAGTGGTGACTAGGTACTTCCCATCTCCTCTTCCCTGCAGAGGAAGAGCAGCTCCACATTTTGATCAACAATGCAGGCGTAATGATGTGTCCCTATTCCAAGACAGCAGACGGCTTTGAAATGCACATGGGAGTCAACCACTTGGGTAAGAAACCTGCTCATCACAAAGTAAAAGGAACCTACTGTTCTCCTTGGAAAATGCAATGGTCAGATTGAACCTTCTCTGTGGTTCAATCTCTGTGAGTATGCTTCTGGACAGTGAAGGGCCATAGTGAATAATTAATAATATGGTTCATCCTGGAAAGCAAAGATACAAACTGGAGGGTTGTTAGAGGTTTCACCCACTTTACGATCTGTGATTCAGATTCAATTCACTTGGATGGACCTATTGGATTGGGAGGCTATGATGCATTCTTTGTAGTGATCTTGTGGCCAACATCAGATCGAGGCCACCTGCTTTTAAAATAGTGATGTTGAAGTTGGAATGAGACTGAACTTTATATTCATGTTCCTGTACTTTTTGATAATCTTCACAGAATGATGTCTTGTTTCTTTGACTGTCTTAGTTGCCTCAAACCTCACAAACTTGTGCCGTAGTTGCTAATAATAAATTGATGAAGGAAACAATTATTCTCAATTTTTTGGTCTCCCATTCCCGAGCCCTGCTCACCACAGCTCCCCTCAACCCCATACAGGCCCTAGACTCTAGTTAATTCTAGTTTATCTCCTAGGTCACTTCCTTCTGACCAATCTGCTGCTAGACAAGCTGAAGGAATCTGCCCCATCAAGGGTAGTGAATGTGTCATCCTTAGCACATCACCTGGGAAGGATTCAGTTCCACAATCTGCAGGGTGAGAAGTTCTACAATGCAGGCCTGGCTTACTGTCACAGCAAGCTGGCCAACATTCTCTTCACTCAGGAACTGGCCAGGAGGATAAAAGGTAAGCTTTGAAAACACAAGTGTGGAAACACAGGTCATCCTGGTAAATAGCTAAAAGCCATAGTGAAAGAAGTTTTCAAGACCCCTGGATAGGAACTGCTTCCGCAATGATAACTTGGTATCATCTCGGTAATAGGTCCTCAACTGTAGCTTGGGGTGACTGGCAGGGGACAGGGGAAACCTTGACTTTGAGTCTGAAGACTTGGCTTTACCACTCCTTGTTGTAGGACTCTGTTGCGAGTTACATTTCAAATTACTTCTGCAAAATGCAATGACTACACAGCTTGTTACTAATTCAGACTTTGTAAACAAGTCAGGATTTTTTTTTTTAAATGGAAAGGGGCCTAAACTGGCATGCAATACAATTAGGATAAAACAATTGGGGGGTTGGGGAGTGGTGACTGGAGCGATAGTACAGCTGGTAGGGCCTGTTTGCCTTGCATACAGCCTATCTGGGAATCCCAGATGGTCCCCCAAACACTGCTAGGAGTAATTCCTGAGTGCTCAGTTAGGAGTAACCCCTGCGCATCACTGGTTGTGATGCAAAAATAAATAAATAAAAACAGACACAGAATTGTACAGAAATTGGAGGAAAGTCTCCTTCAAAATTGAATCTAATGAGATGGAAATGTATGTCTGGTGAGTGGGGAGTTCACTCATAGAGATCTATAGCATTGTCTAGTCTGGATTTCCAATAAAATCAAAGGAAAACTAGGGTGGACAGCTGGAGTTGGTTAGGAGTTAAGGCAGGCAGAATTCGGGACCCCCCTTGTTGAAATAGGATCATTAAGCCACGTGGACAGCTGTGAAATGGAGAGAAAAGAAAGTGGTCAGCTCAGATCAGATGCCCAGTCTGGGCTCACAGGAGGGCTCAGATGGATGAAAGTCAAAGGATGGCGAAAAGTGCCCAAGGGTTTGGGCAGGGAATGAGTATGACTTGGAGGTGAAGTGCTGGGCCTACGCTCAAGAAGTAGATAAATGCAGAGAAAACTGAAGGGAAAGCCTGAGAGGTTTATGGGTTAGGTGAAAAACATCAGTGGTATAATGAAAGCAATGTGAGCGTGACAGGAGAACCATGCACTCAGCCAGTGTGTGTTCTGTACTCCAGCGATGCTGGGCTTGGGGCTAGGGCCTTGGCGCAGAGCACTAGAAAAGATTGATACTGCATCCTCCTCCTTTTGGTTTATATCCAGTGGAGGAGAGGCACAACTTAGCAAGTATTTATATAACTATCATGTGTAAACTTAGTTTAGTACTACACGAATAATGCTCATTGGAAAAGTTCACATAAATTAAAAATAGAGTTAAATGTAAAATACCCCTTCTTCCCTAAGTCCCTTTGCTCCTCCTCCTACCTTTTCCCCTCACAAAGCCACTTGGTGCTAGTGTGATAGCTCAAAGGGTTGGAGCATATGCCTTGCATGTGCTAGGCTTTAAGTTTGACCCCTAGTGCTACATGCCTGCCTCCCCTACCTTCCTTCTAATGTGCCTGGGATGTCCTTGGTGACCCCTGAGCATTGCTGGGCCCTGGTAGCATTAAATCATTAGACCCAACCACCCGACCATTAGGCCTGCAGGGCTAAGCTGAGTATTACTGGGAATAGCCTCTGGGTCCCCCTCCTGAAACTAAAACAAAACCAAAAAAAAGAAACCATTGTCAGTAAGTTGATCTGACAAATTTCTTTTAATTTTCTTAGGCATGTCCATGTGTGTCACAAACAAGGGGCTGCAATTACAGCACACAGTTTTGGGGAGATCTTTCAGTACACAGAGACTTACCCTCTGTTGTTGCATTAAATCTTTTTTTTTTAATATTTATTTATTGAATCGCTGTGGGAAAAGTTACAAAGCTTTCAGGTTTAGGTCTCGGTCATGCAAATATCTATCACATTTCCCTTTACCAATACTTATTTTTCACCACGAAGAACCCCAATAAACCCCCCCACCCCCCTCAATGCCTGTGAGGCAGATGAATTCTAGTTAAAAACTCTATCTACTTTGACTAGCTTCATTGTTTCGATAAAAGTTGCACCATTATTATTTAGAGTTTACCCCCCCCAAATCAGCCATACTGAAAAACATTGTGAAATGATTTGCTTTCTACAGCTGGGTTCAAGCATTAAATGATGTGTTGGATTTCTGCTATTTTACTTATTAACCCTGGAAGTATTTCTACTAAAAGTCAGATAATTAAGAGATTGGTTTCTGCTCTGGAGTCATGGCCATGTGGGAGAGCCGCTCATGGGGGGCAACTGGTGACCTCGGTAGGGCGTGAAGGATGGGCCGGAATGCCCCCCTTCCCATGAGGATTCAGTCGCACCCCCACCCCCGGCTCAGACCTGCTCTCCACCAGGCTCCCATGCGGCCGCCATCTTTCTTTCCAGAGAGGAGAGGGTGGAGGGGAGCAACACCCTTTCCCCTCCGGGCAGACATGATGGTGTGGATTAACGCATAGTCCGTTAACTTTTCTGCTCCAAGCTGCTGGCTTCTGCATTAAGTCCTTGTGCTTTTGGGGCCATGGCCGTGCTGGAGAGCCGCTCGTGGGGGGCAACTGATGACCTCGGTAGGGCGTGAAGGACAGGCCGGAACGCCCCCCTTCCCATCTGCATTAAATCTTATTGATACTATTCTTGATTTACTCTTCCATTTCTTTGACAGCATTTAGATTGTTTCCTTTTTCTAATCTTAATTATAATTGTGCTAAACGCTATCAAGGGGCAGTGTAAATACCAATAATATTGGTCTGGAAAGGGCGCATTCTTTAGTTTGAGGGATCAGGGAAGACTTCGGAGGAAGCGAGTTGCAAGCTGAGCCTTGGTAGCAGGATGATGAGAATGAAATGGGTTCAGAGGTGGTGGGAATGAGGCCTCTCAGAGGGGTTTGAGAAACATTCCAGACAGAAGGAAGGAACTGAAGCTGGGTACCGCCTGAGAAACTGAGATGGCCACATGGTTAGACTCTACAAAGCAAGAGGACTAGAGTCCTGTGCTGAAACTGAGGTGGTAAGTAAAGGCCACATATTATGGGGCCACACTAAGAGTTTTAGGGTTAGGCCAGAGAGACAGTACAGGGCTTAAGGTGCTGCTTTGTATGCCTCCCATTCCAGTTTGAATCCTGGCATCGCTTATGGTCCCCCAAACATCACTAGGAGTGATCCCTGAGTAAAAAGCCAGGACTAAGCCCTGAGCATTGCCAGGTGTGGCCAGAAAACAAAACAAACAGAAACAATAAAGTCTGGGTAGGATATGCTGGGGGTCAGAGAGATCTGGTTACAATGCCTGCCTTGCATTTGGCTGACCCTGGTATGAATCCCCAGCACTGCATATGGTTCCCTGAGCACACAGCCGGGAACACATCCTGAACACCACCAGCTGTGGCCCAAAAAATGAACAAGAATCTATGGTTAGAATAGGATGAACTGATTCCAGAAACCAAGAAAACGGCCGGAAAGGTTGGGAAAACCAGAGTTATTTGGGGTGGGGGCGAGGGGGATAGTCCCGGAAGCCAGTGAAAGGCAGTTTTCAAAAGGGGGTGGACGACAGAGGGGAGGGCTGCTTGGAGGCCTAGTCTGGGCTCTGCTGCCCCTTAATAGTGACTGCTGAGCCCTAGTGAGAGAGAAACAAAGAAACCCCGAGGTGCTGGTGGCTCCTCGTGGGAAGGGAGCACACAGGTGCTGCGTCCTCTGCTCCCTTTGGCCTTTCGGCAACATCAAGTCCTGACTTTCTCTCTCTCTCTTTGACAGGCTCCGGCGTCACCGCATATTCCGTACACCCTGGCACGGTTAACACCGAATTAGTTCGACACTCAACTTTCTTGAAGTGGATGTGGCGGCTTTTCTCCTCCTTTGTCAAGAACCCTCAGCAAGGAGCCCAGACCACCCTGTACTGTGCCTTAACAGAAGGTCTTGAGAGTCTCAATGGGAAACACTTCAGGTATGAAAGCACTTGGCTTTCAAGATGAGACTTCGTTGTTTGGAGGAAACAATTTGGATTTATCTGGTCTGCATGTCCTTTTTCTTTCTTTCTTTCCTTTTCTTTTTTTTAAAGTATACCATCCAACTTAGCTTTTGTCTTTTGATTCTAAAGATTTTACTTGCCCTTTTATATTTTGAGGGATGGAGGGATTTGATTCACATCCAGACATGCTCAGAGGCTATTCTTGGTTCTGTACTCAGGACTGATGCCTGGCTGTGCTTGGGGGACCACATGCAGTGCGGAGAATTGAACCGAGGTCAGCAGTGTGCAAGGCAATTGCCTTATCCTCTGTACTTTCTCTCTGGCCCCTCTACTTCGCCATTTACATATATATATTAAAAAGAACTTAGGAGGCGAGTAATACAGGTAGGGTGTTTGCCTTGCACGCGACCGGCCCAGGTTTGATCTCTGGCATCCCGTATGTCCCCTTAGCACTACCAAGAGTAATTTCTGAGTGCAGAGCTAGGAGTAATCCCTGAGCATCACTAGGTGTAACCCGCCCCCCAAAAATAATTAACTAGAATAAAAATTTAATCTGTATTTTCCTATTCCCTTTAGGACTGAAATCATATTATTAGATTCCTTTCTTGAATAAATGAATAAATGAAGACTTTTAAAGTACTACTTTTAGGGAATTTTGAATATACATAGCAGTAGACAAAGATACCATATTGAGATGCCATATTCACATGTATCTATCATCCAGCCTCAAAAACTTTTAAGCCACATGGCCAATCCTGCCCTACTGCATATACTAGTCTTTCTATATTTTTCTCCTTCCATATTATTTTAATTATTCCATATGTATTCTCTCTCTCTCTCTCTCTTTCTCTCTCCCCCACCCCCTACTTTTTGGGCATTGTGGTTTGCAATATTAATACTGAAAGGTTGTCAAGAATATCCCTTTACCTACTTTTAACACTCAGATCTTGACCAGCATGATCATTCCCAGCTCTTATGGTCATACTGGTCTCTATCTTATCTACCCTCTGCCCCCCACATACTTGTGTTTAGTTCCAGCCATTCACCAGTTCTCCTAGCACCTGTTTTTCCTGACCATGGATATTAATTCAATACTATACATATGGGGCTGGAGTGATAGAACAGCGGGTAGGGCATTTGCCTTGCATGCGGCCGACCCGGCCGACCCGGGTTCAGTTTGTCCGCTCCTCTCGAAGAGCCCGGCAAGCTACCGAGAGTATCTTGCCCACATGGCAAAGCCTGGCAAGCTCCCCGTGACGTATTTGATATGCCAAACACAGTAACACGTCTCACAATGGAGACGTTACTGGGCCCGCTTGAGCAAATTGATGAACAATGGGAAGACAGTGCTACAGTGCTACTATATTTATATATTTTATATACCACAAATGAATGCAGTCATTCGATATCTGTCCTTCTCCTTCTGACTCATTTCACTGAGCATGATACTCTCCATATATCCATCCATTTATAGACAAATTTCATGACTTCATTTTTTCCCTAATAGCTGCATAGTATTCCATTGTGGAAATATGCCATAGTTTCTTTATCCATTCGTCTGTTGTTGTTATGCCCATTTTTAAATTAGATGATTATTTGGTTATTAACAGTTCTTTCATAACCTAGATATAAATCCCTTATTTTTATTTTTGTTTCTGTTTGATTTTGTGCTCAGAGCTTACTTCTGGCTCTGTGTTCAGGGATCATGCCTGGTGGGCTCAAGGTGTCATATATTTTGCCATGGATCAAGCCCAGTTGGCCATGTGCAAAGCAGCACCTTACCTGTTGTACTACCTCTCGACCTCATATTTATTATTTTTTTATTTGTGTTTTTGGCCACATCTGGCTGTGCTTAGAGCTTACTCCTTGCTCTGTGTTCAGGGATAACATTGGTGGGGCTTGAGATACCATATTCAGTGCCAGGACTTGAACCCAGGTTCATCATGTCCAGTGCAAGTAAGTGCCTTACCCACTGTACTATATCTAATCTCCTTGTTAGTCCCTCTAATATATATATATATATATACACATATATATATATATATACACACACACACACACATACATATAGATAAAGATACACAATTTGCAAATGTTTCATTCCTTATAAGGGGGAAATTCAGTCTTTCTCACTTTTTTCTTAATTTTGTTTTTTGGAATACATCTGGCAGTGCTTGGGACTTAAACCTGTACTCCTGGCTCAGTGCTCAGTGATCACTCCTGCAGGGCTTAGGGAACCACATATAGTGTTGAGAGTGAAATTAAGATTGGCCTCTTGCAAGGCAAGGAAACTACTCACTTCACTATTGCTTCAGCCCCATTCATGGTATTTCAAAACACAAAAATTTCAGATTACAATGGAGAGAATAGTATGAAAGCCTTGGCACCAATTGAACCACTTCTTTGTGACTATTATCTTTTCCTTCTTTCTTTATGAAACTAGTTTGCTTGTTATTTGAATTTAAAAGTGCTGAAAACTACAGGTTAACTAGAAACAATAAGTACTATTTTAACACTCCAAATGCATCCATGACAAATAGAAATTCCGACAATGTGTTCTTTTTCCTTTTGGTGATGCAATTTAGTTTTTACTGAAAGAAACTTGCATAGAAGTTTCATAGAGGGAGTACATGTACAAGAAGGAACACAGGCTTCCGAGCAAGTAAAGAAATATAGAGATAAGCAAGTGAAATACCTGTTCAAGGGAGAACATGTGCTTAAAGAACAAGCTAGTCTCCATTTTTAATCCTGTACTTAGATCTTCTCTTTTTCTTTCCAGTGACTGCCAAGTGGCATGGATCTCTGCCCAGGGTCGAAATGAGACAGTCGCACGGCGACTATGGGACACTAGCTGTGACCTGTTGGACATCCCTACGCATTGATGGGTGGTGGTATTTGAACCCAATAGAAGCCTGCAGCAGCAGATTACTCCTTGCCAATGTACTTCTCTTTCAGGGTTGCTAAAATTTTGAGCATGGACTGAGAGCAGACCTTATATCCGTGCCTGCTTAACGTGTGATAAAAGTCTGGAATACTGCCAGATTCGTCTAACAGCCTTGCATTTGTACAGATTTACTTTGCTCTTATTACTGCCAGAGTTATGAGAGCTATAATGAGCTAAGAAGATCCCTGGGCTAGGAAGGTGGCTCAGTGAGCTAGTGCTCAGGCTTTGCATGCAAGAAGTCTGCTTATCAAATGAACACACAGTCATCCGAGCATTGCCAGGAACAATGCCTGAACAGAGTGCATGGAGTAACCCAAGAGCACTACCAGGTGTGGCCCCCTGGTACAAAACAAAACAGGACCCTCATATGACATGCAAACTGCTATAAATCAAACGAGAAGACAAGTTTGATTTATAGCAGTTAGGACCAGTTTTTACACTGTTACTTACAGTTCCTCTCAGCCAACCAAACTAACCTTAAAGAGAGCTACGCCAGAGCCTTCGATGAACACCAGGAGTCAGAGTGGCTTGTCCCGCACCTCCTATGAAGACCATCAATATGCCAATATCTGGGTTCATTGGGGAAATTCTGAACTGAATCTGGATTTTGGCATAGATTTATCGCTGACAACCGAAGCTACTCTATTAAGATGCCTTTTTATATCTATAGGATGCAGAAGAGCTTCTGCACCCCCTTTATTGGGGGGGATTGATGGTGGAACCAATACCCAGAGGTACTGGGGGCTACTCCTGCAGTGCTTAGGGAACCATGCAGGTGCTGGGGATTGTACCTGAGATTCCAGCTGCAAAACATTCACTCCAATTCTTTATCTATCCAGTCCCAGAAGAGATTCCTTTAATATGAAGTTTATGGGGGCAGCACGAAGGGGGGAAATTATAGTTTAAACTGTAATTTTCCTGCTATTTCTGAGAAGGTAGTGAAAAGAGCAGTTATTGCCCTAATCCCCAGGGACAAGTCCTTTTTGTGCCTTAGTTTCTCTTAGCCAGAAGAAGGAAAAGGTTATTTGATGGTTATACACAATGTCCTTGTGTATGTATGCAGCTGAGGATATTTTCACAAAATTCATAACAGGCCCAAAGGAAGGGGATGAAGCAGGTAAATTATCAAATGCGATGGGCTGGGGAGATGGCTTAAAGGGCAAAAGTGCATGTTTTGCATATTGAAACCCCAAATTTGATCCTTGCACAGCTTGGTTTCCTGAGCAACGAGTTAGGAATAGCCCCTCCTGCCCTCCAAAAAGATGGAGGAAACAAATGTCTTCTGAGATAATGGGTAGAGCATGAAAGAGAGCCAACTCTATATATTGATAGCTACCCACTGAGCAGCACTCAGGGAGCAGGCAAGCAGTCCAACAAAAAGAAGCATCCTAAAAGACTGTGGGCAATGAAGAGACTAAGTTAAGAATAATAAACAAGGGGGCTGGAGCGATAGCACAGCGGGTAGGGCATTTGCCTTGCACGCAGCCAACATGACCGACACAGGTTCGATTCCCAGCACCCCATATGGTCCCCTGAGCACCGCCAGGAGCAATTCCTGAGTGCATGAGCCAGGAGTAACCCCTGAGCATCGCCGGGTGTGACCCAAAAAGCAAAAAAAAAAAAAAAAAGAATAATAAACAATAAGAAAAAGATAAAAATATCCAGCCATAGATAAAAAGAAGGATGAGCATCTGAGTTAGCAAGAAGGGTAAGGCACTAGCCTAACAAACACCAAACAGCATGGCAGGGGGCAAAAGTCCCAAACAAATGGAAATGAAATAACTGCAATTCTTTATTTAAAAAAATTAATTTGTTAAGGATTGATATTGGTGGTTACAAGTTAACTACATCACCTTTTAGAGCATTTCCTTACATTATCTAGACAAGAATAAAGTATGTATTTACCAAAAGCAATGTTTTATTTGAAGAACTTTTATCAAAAGTAACATTATTTGTATGTTTTAATAGAATTTGTGATTTTCTTGGACTGACCATTGTTTACTTTTATGTGGGAAATTGTGGGACCATGGGGCTAGAGTGATAATACAGAAGATAGGGTGCTTGCCTTGCAAGCAATTCACCTGGGTTTGATCCCCAGCACTATGTATGGTCCCCAGATCCCTCCAGGATTGATCCCTGAGCATAGAGCCAAGAGTGAGCCCAGAGCACAACTGGATGTGGCCCAAAAACCCAGAACAAAAATGTTGCAGGACCACAATCTTATTGTGAATTAATGTTATTTTGTTTTTGATGGGAGTTTGGGAGCACAGCTGGAAGCGCTCAGGGGCTTACTCCTGACTTGGTGCTCGGGGGTCACTCCTGGTAGTATTAGGGGTCATAAGTGGTGCTGGAGATTGTACTAGGGGCCATAAGTGGTGCTGGGCAAATACCTTACTTTCTGTGCTGTCTCTCTGGCACTAGCAATTTTTTGTTGAATTTGGTTTGACCATTAAACGTTGTAATCAGAAAATGTTACTTTGTGGGAAACAGGAAAACTTTTGATAACAGTGCAGAAGAATAACTGAATATAAATTTTCCCTAATTTATATTAAATTGTCAATGACAAAAAATTCTTTCTGATTATCTTGTTTTTGTTTACCAGAATAAAAACTGTAAGAGCTAAAGCCTCTTAGCCAGGAGAAGAATTAAAGGGAACCATAATTATAGTCAAAATAAGAAGACACTTTTCATTATTACTGTTATGCAATCATTTCTCATTCTAAGTATAAACCGTCCAGAGTCCAGCCACAATACACTGAATTCAAATATCATTAACTCTGGTTGTGTGTTAACTTAAATTATTAACACACTCGTTTTTTTACGACACTATTCAAAGATCATCTTTTCCTTAATCACCCCATTTTTTTATACCCTCCCCTCCAAATCACAGTGTAAAGGGATTTGTGACGATCTCTATGCTCAAAGAATATTAGAGGTTCAACAAAAGTGCTGAATTGGTGATCAATGAACACAGTCTGGTAAAAATAAATGTACTGGAACCAAATCACCAAATACTTTCCCCCTTGAACATTTATTTACTCTTAATGTGTGGGTAATTTAAGCATTGGGCTGCCAAGCAAACATTTCTGGAATAGTTCGCGACTGTGAAAAGGTCCTGAGTGCAGCAGACGAAGCCAGGTCTCCACGACGCAAATCCCCAGCGCAGACAGGAGAATCACTCATTCACTAACACACGCCCCGCTCTTTGCACTGTGATACGCTTACCATCTAGAAAACACCTGTAGAGTGAACTGGCGTACTAGAAAGGCTAAGGTAGCTTAGTAAACCCGAGGGCTTATTATAAAGATCACACAACCTGGGGACCACTTATGAAAGCACGTGCCTCGGGTCACTTGACCACCGCAGTTGCTGGTAGGAACTGGCCCGATTTTCTTTCGGAGGCTGAATTCAATTCATAATGTTTGCTCTGGGCAGGAGTAAAACACGGAAGTCATGGTGGCCAAACCGTGCAGGGCAGTGAAGATGACGGCAAAGCGCACAGAGCTACAGCGCATTAGCATCCTGGGGGTAGCGGCAATACCCGGAGAACCACAGACCCCCCCCCAACCCCACACCCCCGCCAAACAACTCGAATGTCAACTTCCGTCCGGAACTACAACTCCCGGCATGCACCGCAGCGCCCCGCCCCCGGCCCCGGGCCCCCGTAGCGGGGGCGGCCGCGCTGCCTGTCTCGCGGGTTCTCCCTTGACAGCCCCTTTCATGGTGGCGTTTTTCTCCCCAGCCTCGGGCTGGGCATTTCTGCGGGCTCTTGAGCTGTCGCTCGCCGCGATGTAGCTCTCTTCGTCCGCGCTGGACAACTCCCCGCCCCGCCCCCCGACTTTCCGTCAGGCCTTTGCGTCAGGCGCCCCTCCTCGTGACAGCGAGGCGCGGGTGGGCGTTCTGGCTCGCCAGGAGTCTCCGGGGCCCGGAAGTGCCTCATCTGGAGGGCGGTGGCGGCGGCGGCGGCGGCGGCGGCGGTGGCGGCCGTGATGCCCGCGGGCTGCCGGGGCTGAGCGCCGGGCCGGGAGCGGGCCCCGAACCCCGGGTGTGGCGTTCGCTGCTCGAGCGCGGCCAAAGCCATGGCCACTTCCGCCGCCTCGTCGGAGCACTTTGAGAAATTGCACGAGATCTTTCGCGGCCTCCATGAAGACCTACGAGGGGTGCCGGAGCGGCTCCTGGGGAGCGCAGGAACCGGTGAGGCGGGGGCTTGCCGAGCCAGAGGGGTTGGGGCTGGGTGGGGGGGGTGAGAGGTGGGGGGCACGTGAGTCCTCACCCTGCTCCCGGCCCCCCTTGGGCGCAGCTCCTTTGCCTCACACACGCCCCCGGGGGTAGGCGGGGTCCCCGGGTCCCAGCTCCCGCCGCTGTCACTTGGGATGTCTCCGGGATGGACCTCGGCAGGTCGTGCTTCTCTGGCTGTTGTTATGTGGTGTTGGGCGTTTAAAAATCAATGTTAATAAGCGGTCCCGCCCCAGGGTTGGTGAATGCTAGAAGTCAAGATCGTGGCCTTCAGCTGTGGTCTTCTTAAGAACTTTTTGATTGCTTGCGCCAGATTTGCACCCTAATTTTTTTTTTCTTTTTGGGTCACACCCGGCGATGCACAGGGGTTATTCCTGGCTCTGCACTCAGGAATCACTCCTGGCGTTGCTCAGGGGACCATATGGGATGCTGGGAATCGAACCCGGATCAGCCGTGTGCAAGGCAGACGCCCTACCCGCTGTGCTATTGCTCCAGCCCCTGCACCCTAATTTTAACGGTGGCTGCAATTTTGCACAGGAACGCTTCGAGTAGTCAGGGTAAATTGAGTGGAAGACCTGACAGTGAATGGGTCTTTGCCGCAGAACAAGTAGCTCTTGATAGGGCGGATAAAACCTTTTTTCATTGTGCTTACTTAAGGGAAAGAACCCTAAGTGAGTTAGTTCCCCTAAGTGTCATGGGTCTTAAAAGGCTCTGGTGAGAATGACACTGCTTAGGGCTTACTTAGCCCTGGCTCTTGCACTCAGGTATCATTCCTGGCAGTGCTGAGGGAGAGGATGGCAAGCATCATACGTGAAGTTGGAATCTAATCTTTGTCGAAGCGCCTTACCTGCTGTACTATTTCTCCAGCTCTGAGATGATTTGTCATTGTGAGAGGCGGATCTCAATGCTGGTACTATTGGAAATTACAGTGGAAAGGTTTACAGGTTCCCTCTCTAGTGGGTGCATGGCAGTATGCAAGTAGTAAGAGGTTAAGAGCAGTGTAGGGCAAAAAGGATGGTGGGGAAGGGCGGTGGGCAACGCAGTTTTCAGTGGCTGTGCAAATTCGATTTGAGGCGACATTTTAGCTCAGGCTTGAATAAGGTAAGGGAGGAAACCTTGAAAAATCTGCGAGAAGTGAGTGTCAGGAGGGTGAAAGAGCAAAGTTCCTGAAGCAGAAATAAGCTTAGTATGTTCAAGGAGTGGCAAGAAGGCTGGTGTGTTTGGGAAGGATTGGAGGTGATGGTGCTGGGATGCTGCTGGAACACCTTAGGCAGGGCCAGATAATGCGGATAATGAGAGGCCATGCCTGTACACCAGGTGAAAGGTTTGCATATTTTAAAAATACCTAGTTAAAGGTGGTTGAGCAGCAGAGTGATGGGATCTAATTTACATGGTTGGAAGAACAGGCCATTTTCCAGCCTGATGCTGAATAAAATTTGCCCTGTTTCTATAAGGCAGAACAGTGCAAAAGGACATTTCTATTTTGTAAAATAAAAAAAGCAAGTTTTATTAGCCCTTTTCATCTACTTCTCTCATTTCTGCAGAGAGGACACTCCAAAAGGTGTGAATTTCTACCCATGTACAAAACACTCAACACAAGTTGCTGTTAACATACTTAGTCGTTTAATGGGCAGGTAAATATATTCCATAGATGTCCACAGATTATAATAAGAATATCAGTAACTTTGTATCTTATTCACTCCTAATGCGTATTGCTTAGTAAATACTTGTTGAATAAGTTAGAGTTGGTGGTGGTGGTGGGTGGGGTCTTTCAAGCAGTGCTCAGGGGCCTCCTTGGCCATTCCAGAGCTGTTAAGGGGACCCTGTGGTACTGAACCCAGCTTGGCTATATGCAGTTCTTGTACCTTAACCCTTGCACCGTCTGCCCAGCCTCATGAACAAAATTTCATTAAGTAAACCCACTGACTACATCTCTGAATCCTTTTTTCCTTTCTTCCCTCCTGCCTTTTTGGGTCTTACCCAGCGATGCTCAGGGGTTACTCCTGACTGCACTCAGGAATTTCTCCTAGTGGTGCTTGGGGGACTGTATGGGATGCCCGGGATTGAACCCGGGTCGGCCACTTACAAGGCAAACACCCTATCTGCTGTACTGTCACTCCGGCTGCATGAATCCTTTTTTTCTAGTTCTGTTCTGGGACCGCTTCCTAAACTTTCCAGAACTTTATTACCATTATTTTGTAGGCAATGAATAATGTACTTACCATTGCTCTTGGCTTTAGCTTACGTGTTATAATTGAATCAGTTATTGAAAATAGGGGCCAAAGAGATGGTTCAGTGTGTGTGCTCTGTGTGTAGGAGGTCTGCTTCAATCCCTGGCACTGCCTAGAATCACTCCTGAGCACAGAGTTGGCAGTGTCCCCCAAACATGAGCAGATGGGGCCCCAAATCCCCACCCCTACAAGTTAATTAAATAAAATTATTTAACTCCTGGGAAAATGGCTCCAAGGGCTAGAATAAATGCTTTACAAGTGAGAGAGACTTGCGTTTGAATCTGATACTGCATGGTCCCCTGAGTATTGGCAGGAGGGAACCCTAATTTCTTCTAGGTGTGCTCCCAAATTTAAAAATAGAAAAGCATTTCTTGGGGCTAGAGAGACAGTACAGGGGGTAAGGCACTTGCCTTGTGTGCAGGAAACCCACTTTGATCCCTGGAACTATATACGGTCTCTTGAGCACCATTAGGAGTGATTACTGAGCACAGAGCAAGGAGTAAGGCCTGAGCATTACTGGGGTGGCCTAAAAACAAAGCAACAAAGTAATAGAATAAAATAAGCATTTCTTGAGGCTGGCTGGCTGGCTTGCTTGCTTGCTTGCTTGCTTGCTTTCTGCAAGATAGTTTTTACTGAATGAGACTTATTTAGAAAGATGGGAGTGGAGAAAAAGAGGTGAAATATGTTCTAGAGAAATCATGAGTTACTCCAGAGTGAAAATAAGCGAAGATACATACAGACAAGCAAGTGAGATTTATGTTCAAGGGAGAACAGGGACTTGAAGATCAAACCTTGAGACTTCTTTTCTTTCTTGCTGGGGGGTGGGGTGCCACACCTGGCAGTTCTCAGGGGTTTCTCCTGACCCTGCACTCAGGAATTACTTCTGGTGGTGCTCTGGGAACCCTATGGGATGTTGAGAATTGAACTGGGTCAGCGACATGTAAAACAAACCCCCTACCTAGCCTTTATACTTGACTTATTTTCTGACAGACACCGTCTTGTACCCTGAGGAGTTCCAATGGTTCTTGCCTGAAAGGGAGCAGATTCACAACAACAGCAACAAAAAGTGTAATAAATCCTAGATGGAAAAACTCAAGTCCATACAGAAAAGCTTCTGGGAGACAGAGGTGTGAACAAGAGGGACTTTTTCGAAAGAGTGCTTGGAACTGAGGGTAGGAACTTGAATGGAAGTTTGCCTGTCAGAGGAGAAATGGAAAGAAGCAATGAAGGAATAAAAACAAAAAAAATGAATAGTTGTAACTGACTAGAGGGCAGGTTATGTATGGAAGTTGTAATGGAAGTTGTAATAGTAGACAAGGAAGGTGAGGTACCGATTATGAGGGGGCTTACAATACCTGATACACAGGGCTGGAGAGATAGCTTCAAGGGCTGATCGCAGGTTTTGTCTGCGGCAGCCCCAGGTTCAGTATCTGTGAGATCACCATAGGAATTTTGATACCGTTGCATTGAATTTTGGGGGAATTTCCCAAGCAGTTGTCAAAGGACTTGGGATCCCTTCCTGAAGATTCTTGACCCACCTGACCTTTAGTGGCAATTCAGTGCTTGTCATGAGGATATGGTGATTTTTCTAGCCCTGTGGGACGGGGGATTGCCTGGGTCAGTGGTGCTGGAGGCCTCCAGGGTTGCACCTACTGATGCTCAGGAGACCGTGTGGGGATGGGGGCTCCAGCTGGGATTGGGAATTGAACGGAGTTGACCGCAGGCAAAGCCTGGGCCTTAATCCTCGTACCATCCTTCTGCCCCCTTCTATGTGCATTTGTGACAGTACTGATTCTTCCAGCCCACATGGAATATCTTGCCATTTGTGTCTTGTTTAACTTTTTTTTTCCTCAGTGTCAGATTTTTTGGTATGTAGGTTATTTCCTTGATTATTAGGAATTTTATTTTTGATGCAATCATATTAAGATTGTTTTCTTAATTTCTGGTAGCCGTCATGAAACAAAACTCAACAGCTTTTTTAAATTTTATTTACTTATTTTGGTTTTGGGGTCACACCCAGCGATGCACAGGGACTACTCCTGGCTCATGCACTCAGGAATTACTCCTGGCAGTACTCGGGGGACCATATGAGATGCTGGGAATCGAACCCAGGTCGGCCGCATGCAAGGCAAACGCCTTACCAGCTGTGCTATCGCTGCAGCCCCTCAACAACTTTTTTAATACTGATTTTGTATTTTTTAACTTCATTAGTCCTGACAGTTTTTTTTTATGAAATCTTTCAGGTTTTCTATATATCATGTTATCTGAAAATAGTGCCAGTTTAACTCCCCCCCCCCCCCCCCCCCCGATTTGGATGCCTTTCCTTTTTTAAAATTACTGTAACTAAGTGTAATTTATATTAAGTTAAAGTGGCAGGAGTACTCATCCTTGTCTTGTTCCTGATCTTAGAGGAAAACTTTCAGCATTTCATTATTGAGTGTGATGTTAGCTGTGGGCTTATCACTTCTGATGTTATTATGTTGAGGTACATTTCTCTGTACCCACTTATTTGGAAGTTTTTTTTTTATCTTTTTTTTATGAGGTACAGTTATTTTTTTTTTATCTTAAATGGGTGTTGGATGTTTGTAAAATGCATTTTCTGAACCACTGGATGATCATATGATTTTTGTCTGTTTTTTGTTTTGGCGATATTCAGTTTTCACTCCTGGCTCTTCACTCAGGAATCACTACTGGCAGTGCTTAGGGGACCATATAGGATGCCGGGGATTGACGTTGTCTGCATGTAACTAGCTCTCTGGCCCTGATCACATGATTTTTATCCTTCATTTTGTTAATTGTTTTATCACATTGACTGATCTATGGCTATTGAAACATCCAGGCATCCCTAGAATAAATTCTAGTTGTTCATGGTACATAAACCTTTAAAAGGTAAGGTAAAGGCCCTCCCGTTGTTCATAGATTTGCTCGAGCGGGCCCAGTAACGTCTCCATTGGAGACTTTGTTGTTACTGTGTCTGGCATATCGAATACGTCACGGTAGCTTGCCAGGCTCTGCCGTGCGGGCAAGATACTCTCGGTAGCTTACCGGGCTCTCCGAGAGGGGCAGAGGAATCAAACTCGGGTCGGCCATGTTGGCTGCGTGCAAGGCAAACGCCCTACCACTGTGCTATCGCTCCAAACCTTTAAAAATGTTGTTGAATTCAGTTTACCGATATTTTCTTGAGCTTTACATCTATGTTTATTAGTATTATTGGTGTGTGATTTTCTTCTTTTGTGGTATTCTTGCCTAGTTTTGATGTTGGGGAAACCAGGGAACTGCTGATCTTGTAAAATGAGTTTGAGGTTGTTCACTCTGGCACACCCAAGGTACTCCATAGATAATGAATGATTCAGTGTAGAAATACTGTGAATTGTTGGAAAGAAAATAATAAATGGTTGGTGTTGAAATTCAATGTTATTTTATGTGTTTTCCCCACATTTTTATCACTTTCTAAAAATTTTTAGATTTTTTTTTAGAGCATTACAAAGCCATTGATGATTGAATTTCAGTCACACAGTATTCCAACACCCATCCCTCCACCAGTGTACATTTCCCAGCACCAGTATCCCCCAGGATCCCTCCCATCACCCCTCACACCCCATGCACCCCCTGCCTGCCTCTTTAACTGGCATTTTTCTTTCCTTCCCTCCCCCCTCTCTTTCCCCTCCCTCCCTTCCATCTACCCCCCCCCCTCTCCTTTTGGGCATTGTGGTTTGCAGTTTATCAAGAATTATCCCTTACCTACTTTTAACCCTCAGATCTTGTCCAGCATGATCATTTTTAAAATGGATCATAATATAATATACCTATTAAAATAAAACAAGAGTATTCTATTTGCAGGATCACAATGTGTACTATCTTTGGAACTTTATGTGTTGATGGCAGTGTTAGCATATATAGTTATTATCAGCCTATTAGTGCACTGAGCAGCTATAGCCATAATTTCTAATCTTTAGTTTTCCTGCATCTGAAATCTTTCCAGGTACCCCGAAATGCAATTAATTTTTGCCCACATAATCCATCAGTGTCTTTAGTCATTCTGGTTTTGATTTTGTAGTACCTAAAGACATCTGTCCACATGTCTTTTATTATTTCTTTCGATTTTTGAGCCACACCCCACCATGTTCAGGACTGACTCCTGGCTCTATGCTCAGAGAACTATATGAGGTGCTGGGGATTGAATACAACTTTTTATTTAACATTTTTTTAATTTAAATTTAATTTTTTAATTCACTTAAATTTCTTTACCTATCTGCACATCATCCTGTTATTTAGGGAACCAGAAAAAATAATCTCTGTGGAGAATGATCTAATTTTAGTAAACGCCAATTATTTGCTCACTTACATTTCAACTTTGCCACTGATTCATAGTTTTGATGAAATTTATTTTACTGTTTTTTTCTTACTAAAAATTTATTTTCAAAACAATGGTAGCTACTATGTATTTATTTCTCCCTGTGCATGGCACTTGCTAAGTGCTGGTTATGTGTATATTTTTTAAATGTTTTCAAATAACCTTGTATATTTCTAATTTACAAAAGAGAAAATAAAAATCAGATACATTCACCATCGCTGTGATCTGCAGATAGAGTGTTAACATTCTAGAAATGCCACAGTGGGGCACCCAAGAGCAAGTTAATCATATATTTTAAAGATCCTGGTTAAACAGTTATTTCTGCAACACTAAAGTGCCAAGAATACACATTATTGAGCTGGTAATTCAAAGTGCCTTAGTTGAACTTTCAGGTAGACTTTTTCTAGCTCTCTTTCAGAGCTGGCTGATTCTGTTATTCCACTTTCAGAATTTAATGTCACCAGCTAACCAACAGTCATTATCAAGTGAAACATACACAAACAAATGTGACTGTTTGGGGAAGGTGTGTGGGGATGGGAATAGTGTATCATTCTTGTTTCTGTTGTCCATTCTACCTGGTCTGAAGACCTCCTGCTATTTTGTAACTGCTTGGAGTGTTATTGGAACTTACTTAAAAACATTAAGTGGTGTCCGGGTGTGGGTGACTCCAGGTGGGTTCTGTGATTCAAGGTGGGTTCTGTTTCCAGAATCTCACAACACTTTCCCCTGCATCACAACCAGACGGGGATATCCACAGCCACACAGATTAAGAGATCTGATTTTGTTTTCGGGTCACAACTGGCACTACTTGGGGGAACCGTTTGGTGCTTGGGGGATCATGCACTGCTGGGGATCAAACCCAGTGTTTCTGCGTGCATTCCTGATTCTTTGAACCATCTGGCCTGAGATTTATTTGCTTGGACAAATTTTACCTGTTGCTATTTCCTAGAAATACCCCTCAGTGTGATTATGTTCAGAAGCACTGGATTGGGAACAGGCAGATTTGTATTCTACTAGTTTAGATGCAAATTTCTCCCCCTTTGACTTTGTCCCAAGGCACCCGATTTCTTTTTGGGCTCTAGTTTCCTCACTATAAAATGAGGAGGTTGGATTAGATGATCTCTGAGGTCCATTTCCTTCCTTCCTTCCTTCCTTCCTTCCTTCCTTCCTTCCTTCCTTCCTTCCTTCCTTCCCTCCCTCCCTCCCTCCCTCCCTCCCTCCCTCCCCCTTCCTTCCTTCCTTCCTTCCTTCCTTCCTTCCTTCCTTCCTTCCTTCCTCCCTCCCTCCCTCCCTCTCCCTTCCTTCCTTCCTTCCCTTCCTTCCTTCCTTCCTTCCTTCCTTCCTTCCTTTCTTTCTTTCTTTCTTTCTTTCTTTCTTTCTTTCTTTCTTTCTTTCTTTCTTTCTTTCTTCTCCTGGCAGTGCTCAGGGGACCATATGGGATGCCAGGGGTCTACCCCAGGTTGGCCACATGCAAGGCAAGCACTCGACTTTCTGTGCTATCTCTCCAGTCTCCAACTCTGAGGACCATGTCAACTCTAAAATCCAGTGGCTTCACAATTTTACGACCAAAGCCTAAAGAAGCAGCAGTGGATACTTTTCTGCTGGGTAGGGTTCATTTTTGAACCTTTAAATACCTATATCCTTTGCTTCATCATTATTGGGAATGATTTGAATTTTTTAAGAAAAAACAACTTTCCCACCCTACCAAAGAGACTGGAAGGTTAAGATGTGTGTTTTACATGGCTGACCCTTGTTCTGTTCCCCAGCACCACACATGACTCCCTGCTCACTGCCAGGAGTGAGCCCTGACTGAGCACTGCCATGTGAGGTCTAAAAGCCAAAAACGGTAAATTAAAAAAAAAAATTTTAGAATGATTAGTCTTAGGATTCCAATGCAGTAATCCTCAACTTCTTCTGTGATTCACCTTTCTAACACATTGTTTTCTGCTGACTCCACTGTCCTACTGGTTGGCCCCCTAGTCTCATGCAGTGTCAATTAAGGGAGTGTCACCTGACAATGGGACATAATAAAGGACACATTCCATTTGCTCTTTCAGTTGATCGCAACATCTGAGGAGTACACTGTTGGGTTTACAGCTGTGGCACATAAAATAAAGAAAATCTCCCTGTTTATGGGGGATCTTGCTCTTGAGTTGAGAATTTAGGATGTACAGAGGTTAAGTGTTTCTTTCAGTGTTTTGTTTTTTTTTTTTTTTTGGTGGGGACAGGGGTTATGGTGATGCTTCGGGGTTACACCTGGCTCTGCACACAGGAATCACTCCTTTCCTTTAGGTGGACGACCCAGGTTCTATTCCAAGCACCCTGTATAGTCCCCTGACTATCTGCCAGGTGTGGCCCCAAAAAACAAAAGCGAAAGACAACAGTGGCAAAAGGTATACCCAAGAAACATGTACCAAATCATGCAGACTCTCAGCAAGCAGAGTTAGGGGGATCTGGGTTTGCGGAAAAGTAGTGGATAAGGATTAATACAGAGAATTGAGGGCCAGAGAGATAATACAGCAGGTAAGAAGCTTGTCTTGCATGCAGCTGGGCTTGATCCTCAGCATCCCTATGGTTCTCCAAGCACCAACAGGAATGATCTCTTGAGTGCAGAGCCAAAAGTAACCCCTGATTGTTACTGGGTGTGGCCCCCAAACAAACCAAAAGAAATATAGAGAATTCATACATGGGGAGCAGGGGGGTGGCAGTAAAGGTGGATACAGAGATTTAAGAATTGAAATCAGAATTGGTAAACAGACTATTGATGTGTGGAGATAGTGGGAGCCAGAGATTAATTTATTTCATATTTCTTTAGTGTTTCTATTAGTGTCATTTTTGGGGGGAGGGGCATTGGGCGCACCCAGCAATGCGATGCTCAGGGGTTACACCTGGCTCTGCACACAGGAATCACTCCTGGCAGTGCTCAGGGGACCAAATGGGATGTCAGGGATTGAACATGAGTCAGCTGCATGCAAGGCAAGAACCCTACCTGCTTTGCTATCTCTCCAGCCTCCTACTTTTTCTGTTTTGTTTTGTTTTGTTTTGTTTTAGGGGCCACACCCAGCTATGCTCAGGGCTTACTTTTGGCTCGGAAACTTCTGGCAGGGCGCTGGAGACTTTATGAAGTGCTGGTGATCAAACTGGGTTGGCCACATACAAGGCTGGTGGCCTATCCACTGTACTTTGGCTCTTGCCCTGCAGTATTTCTTGGTAGAGACACTGTTGGCCTTTCAGGTCATTTCATTGTTATGCAGGACTATTTCAGACTGTTATTCTTACACGAAGCGCCCATCATAATGTAACCCTCATTCTCCCTCATCCCCACAACCATTGTGATAACTAGTTCTTATACATTTCTAAATGTCTTTTAGGGCTGTTACCTTACTCAAGGAGGAATGGGAAGTGTATTTTAAGCAGAGGGAATGATTTCTATAAATGTATGGAAGGAGGATCAAGCATTTGAATTTTGCCTTTTCCAGAAGAGAAGAAAAAGTTGATAAGAGATTTTGATGAAAAGCAACAGGAAGCAAATGAAACGGTAAGAATTGGGGTGCAAGGGTGGCAAGGGTGGGAAGTTTCTTGGAGCTACTGGTTGATTTTTTTTTTTTTTCAGGAGTAACCCTTGGGACTGGAGTAGTAGTACAGTGGGTAGGGTTCTTGCCTTATATTCCGCTGAACAGGGTTTGATCCCTGGCACCACTAAGCTCTGCCAGGAGTAAGCCCTGAGCACCACTGCATGTGGCCCCAAAGCAAAACAAACAAAACCCCCCAGAAATAATCATTGTAATTTGATCATGGGCTGGAGCAGTAGCAGAGCGGGTAAGGTGTTTGCCTTGTACACGGCAGACCTGGGTTCGATTCCTCCACCCCTCTCGGAGAGCCTGGTAAGCTACCGAGAGTATCTTGTCTGTACAGCAAAGCTTGGCAAGCTACCCATATTCAATATGCAAAAAAAAAAAACCAGTAACAAGTCTCACAGAGGAGACGTTACTGGTGCCTGCTCGAGCGAATCAGTGAACAACGGGAGGACAATGCTACAGTGCTAATTTGATCATAGATTAACTGCTCCCTTGCAGTTAATGCAAGGAGGATCTGCAACAAGGATCTGTTAATCCTTGTTACTACTGTTGGTTTGTTTGAGTCCTATCCAAGGTGCTCGGTGTCTAGTGTTGACTCCGTGTTTATGGGTACCATGAAGTGCTGGGAACTAATCCAGATCTCCTGCATGGAAAGCATGTGTCTCCGTCCAGTGAGTTACCGCTTCCGCTCTTGTCTATTGATCTTGATGCAAATAGTTGCCCCTAGTTTTTGGCTATCCTTGGTAGACTGAAACAAAAGGCTGGTTTTTTGTTTCATTTTGTTTTGGGGCCATACCTGGCGATGCTTGGGGATTACTCCTGTCTTTGCACTCAGGAATTACTCCTGGTGGTACTCCTGAGATGCTGGGGATTGAACTCAGGTCAGCTGCTTTTAAGGCAAAGGCCCTACCTGTACTATCGCTGTGGCCCCAGAAAAGGCTGATTTTTAGCCAGAAAAATTATTTTGGGATATCCCCATATAAATCTCAGAAGTTAAGAGTGTTTTCTGGGGTTGGAGAGATAGTACAGCAGGTAGGGAGTTTGCCTTGCACGCGGCCGACCCAGGTTCGATTCCCAGCATCCCATATGGTCCCCTGAGCACCGTAGAAGTAACTCCTGAGTACAGAGCCAGGAATAACCCCTGTACATCGCTGGGTGCGACCCAAAAAGCAAAAAAAGAAAAAAGGTTGTTTTCTTTCCTCCTCTTCTTCCTCCCTTTCTTTCTCTTTCTCTGTTTCCTCTTCTGCTTCTTCCTCTTCTTTCTTGTGGACCAGGCTATGTAAACTCCTTCATAATGGAGCACTGCAGCACTGTCCTCCTGTTGTCCATTGCCTTGCTTGAGTGGGCACCAATAATGTCTCCATTGAGACTTGTTGCTGTTTTTGCCATATCTAATACGCCACGGGCAGCTTGCCAGGCTCTGCCAGGCGGGTGGGATACTCTCAGTAGCTTGCTGGGCTTTCCAAGAGGAACGGAGGAAATGAACCCAGGTTGGCCCATGCAAGGCAAATTCCCTACCTGCTGTGCTATCTAGGAAGTTTAATTCCTGTGTGATGTTTGGGATATATTCATAATATCTGTCAAATAGTCTCTTCTCTGGTTAGTATCCTGTTAGCATTTTCCAAATGTTCCTCCTGATGGGGAGATAAACAGTTGAGTTTCAGAAAAAAGAGGAAGAGAGAGACATGCTAGACCCTATAATTTTTTGATCAGTAAATCAGAGTAGCAACATTAGTCCACTTTTTAAAATAATGTCTCAGGGCCAGAGAGATGATACGTAGGGTAGGGATCTTGCCTTGCATGTCACATACCTGAATTTGATCTTCGACTTCCCGTTTGGTCCCCCTGAGCCTACCAGCAGTGATCCCTGCATGCAGAATCAGGACTAATCCCTGAGCACCACCACCTGTGGGCCCTGCCTCCTTTCCCCCCCAAAAAAATGCCTCATACCCGTGTTTCAAACTAGTTCACTCTTGGGGTTGGAGAGAGATTACAGAGTTAAGCTTCATGCTTTGCATGCAGCCAACCCATGTTTGATCCCTGGCAATGCATAGTCTCCCGAGCATCACTGAGCCCTGTATTCCCCCTCAACACGGCCAGGCTAGCCCCTGAAGTTTCCTGAGCACCACCTAGGAGACCACCCTCTGTATCCCCAAAACCCTAAACAATAAGTTTGAACTGATCCTTCAACTGCACAGGTTTAAACTACCCAGGCCAACTTATACATTGAAATTTTTTCATTCTAGAATTTCCTCATCAGGGGCTGGAGCGATAGTACAGCAGGTAGGGCATTTGCCTTGCATGCGGCCAACCTGGGTTCGATTCCCAGCATCCCATATGGTCCCCTTAGCACCGCCAGGAGTAATTCCTGAGTGCAAAGCTGTGCATTGCCGGGTGTGATCCAAAAAGCAAAATAAATAAATAGAATTTCCTCATCCATGGATTTATTCATCATTGTTTGAATCCTCAGATGCATAACCTGTGGACATATAAGTTCGGGCCCTTAATCCTCACATTGTTCAATTTTATGTATTTCCAGTATATGAACACTCAAAAGTAAAACAACCAAATTTTATTTTACTTTCTTTTTTTGTTTTCATTTTGATTTGGATCCATACCCAGTGGTGCTCAGGACTTACTCCTGGCTCTGCACTCAGGGATCACCTCCTGGCATCATCTAGCGTACCAGGGATCTAAACCTGGCAGCATGGTCTGCAGCATGCCAAGTTTTCACCCACTGTACTGTCACTCCAGTCCCACAATCAAGTTTTTATAATGATAGGAGATAGACTCTCTCAAAATAGCTTGCAGCTCTAAAGCATTCCTAGTTGGTGTAAGTGCCATTCATCTCATATGTTCAGTTATATCAGAAGCAGCTTCAAAAACAAAATGCATTTTTTAGCTCTTTTAACATGAAATTTAAGTGATTTTTACCTGAAGCTACTTGATAAAAAGGGCAAGTTTATTTTTTTAAATAATTTCAGTAATATGTAAATGATTCCACAATCTTGTGATTTTAAAATGTTTTCTGGAAAAAAAAATGAACTTCCTGCTTCCCAGTACAACCTCCATGTTCAAGTCCAATTTTACTTTCCACCTTTAATTTTATTTTTAATTTCATATGTCTTGTTTTGGGGCCATTCCCAGCAGTAGCCATGGTTTGCTCTTGACTTGCACCCAGGAATTACTTCTGATGGTGCTGAGAGGACCATAGGGGATGTGCCCTGCCCAGTGTACTATCTCTCCGCCCACCCATTTTTTATTTCTTAATAGGACTTCCAAATTAGAAAATAAGATTAAGGGCAATTTTTCATGCTAGACTTTATTGCTGCAGTTTCTTCATAACTAGTTTATTGCACGCAGTTCATGACTTGTTGGTGCCATCAATCCATCAACCTGCCAAGGCACTGAAGAAAGGGCATGTCTCCTAAACAGATTAATTCTACTTGCAGGTACCAAAACCAGGTAGATTTAGAAAGGCTCATACCTACATGAGGAAGCTGAGTTTGCAATTTCATCTTTTTTCAAAGAGAATTTTTCTCAAAATTTTTTTTTTCATTAAGGCTGCCTACGAAATAATGCATGGGTAGTATTAATGCATGATACTTCCCACGTATTACGTAAACATGGTCACGGTCCTCCCGTTGTTCATCGATTTGCTCAAGCGAGCCCAGTAACGTCTCCATTGGAGACTTTATTGTTACTGTGTTTGGCATATCGAATACGTCACAGGGAGCTTGCCAGGCTCTGCCTTGCGGGTGAGATACTCTCGGTAGCTTGCCGGGCTCTCTGAGAGGGGCGGAGGAATTGAACTTGGGTCGGCCATGTTGTCCGCTTGTTATAAGGCAAACGCCCTACTGCTGTGCTATCGCTCCAGCCCTACATAAACATAGACATATTTCTGTCTAGGTCTTCATTACCTGTCTGTAGGAATGACAGGTTAGTTGGTTCTAATTCTGTTGGATAGGTGACTCTGAGATACAGCCCTCACTAAAGCCTGTCAGTGATTTTCTTTCTTTTTTTCTTTTTTTGCTTTTTGGGTCACATCCGGCGATGCACAGGGGTTATTCCTGGCTCCACACTCAGGAGTTACTCCTGGCGGTGCTCAGGGGACCATATGGGATGCTGGGAATCGAACCCAGGTTGGCCGTGTGCAAGGCAAATGCCCTACCCGCTGTGCTCTCTCTCCAGCCCCAAATTTTCTTGTATCCAGTCTGTAAATAGCCTCATAAAGCAAACTGTTTCACTTTTTAGTCATGGGTCTTTCATTTAGGCATGGGTCTTCCATTTAAGTATTTTACTTTTCCTAGAAGTGGTTATGATGTTTGTTCCAGCTTCCAGTTAGCTTCCTACTCACGAATCACGACCATCCTGTTATTCGTCGATTGCCTCGAGCAGGCCCCAGTAACGTCTCCTTCATCCTAGCCCTGAGATTATATTCAAGGCTCTTTAGGAGAATGAGACCCATCATTGTTACTGGTATTTGGCATATTGGGTACGCCACGGGGAGTTTGCCAGACTCTGCCATGTGGGCAGGTTACATTCGGCAGGATGCCAGTTTGTCCAAAGTAGGAATGAGATATCTTCCTACTCGTGCAGGTTTATCCCTGCATATGAAATGAGCATATAGCCAGTCTCAGATCATTCTACCTCTAGGTTGTACCATGACTCTGCATATTTTCTCCAGCTGTTACTGATACTGGTAATAAGCATCTATAAAATATTTAAATTTATTTTCTTTTGAAATCTCAGACATAGATTTCATCAACTCCTAGTTTAGTCTTTGAGCCATACCCAGAGGTACTCATGTGCTACTCCTGGCTCTAGCAAGCACCATACCCTACAATCTCCCCAGCCTTGCGTCTCACTTTTAATTCAGTGCTTCGTAGCACTATGCCAGCTACTGTGCATGAAGTGAACATGCCACATGTGCAACCCTGCTTTCTTGGGATTGTGTTTGTTTTGTATGGTCCAAACTGGGCATTTGTACATACACGAGAACTCGGCTTTCTACTTTCTGTCTTTCTAGCTGTCAGAGATGGAGGAGGAACTCCGCTATGCACCCCTGTCTTTCCGTAATCCTATGATGTCTAAACTTCGAAACTACCGGAAAGACCTTGCCAAACTCCATCGGGAAGTGAGAAGCACACCACTGACTGCACCTGGGGGCCGAGGAGACATGAAGTATGGCACATATACAATAGAGAATGAGCACATGGTAAGCATCAGCTGGGCTGTGTGTGTGCGCCTGTTTATGATTTGTATAGTGGATAGTGTTTCTCTTAGGAGACTGATACAAATGTGCTGCTTGTGCCCAGGTGGCCAAGCACATGTGGTACTTGAGCACATGTTTCACCTGCATCTCCCCTCTTGAAATGTGTACGGAGAAGCCCATGTTCTCTCTTGAATGCATTTCTCTCTTTCTCTCTCCCTCCTTTCTTCCCTCCCTCCTTCATCCCCTTTCTCTAAAACCTCCAAATAAATTTTTTTTTATATAATTTATTTGTTTATTGAATCACTGTGGGAAAAGTTACAGAGCTTTCGGGTTTAGGTCTCAGTCATGTAAATATCAAACACATTTCCCTTTACCAACACTTATTTTTAACCGCGAACCCCAATAGAACCCCACCTCCCACCCCTCCCAATTCCTGTGAGGCAGATGAGTTCTAGTTTATCTACTTTGACTAGATACATTGTTTCGATAGAAGATGCACAATTATTGTTTAGAGCTTACGACCCCCCCCCCCCCCCAATCAGACATGCTGAAACAGCGTTGTGAAATGATTTGCTTTCTACAACTTGGTTTAAGAATAAAATGATGTTTTGGATTTCTGCTATTTTACTTATTAACCCTGGAAGAATTTCTATTAAAAGTTAGATAGTTAAGAGATTGATTTCTGTGCCCTGGAGTCGTGGCCGTGCCGGAGAGCCGCTCGTGGGGGGCAGCTGGCGACCTCGGTGGGGCGTGAAGGACGGCCCATTACGCCCCCCTTCCCATGAGGTCCCTGCCGCCCTCCCATACTCCCCCCCCACACACACACACCGCTCAAACCTGCTGTCCACAAGGCTCCCGTGCAGCCGCCATCTTTCTTTCCAGAGAGGAGCGGGCGAGTGGGTCAACACCCTTTCCCCTCCGGGCAGGCATGCTGGCGCGATTTAACACATAGTCCATTTGCTTTTCTGCTCCAAGCGGGTGGCTCTCTGTGCTAAGTCCTTGTGCCTCCGGGGCCGTGGCCGTGCCGGAGATCTGATCTGCTCGTGGGGGGCAACTGGTGACCTCGGTAGGGCGTGAAGGACGGACCGGAACGCCCCCCTTCCCATGAGGTCCCTGCCGCCCCCCCCCCCCCCCCCCCCTGCGGCTCAAACCTGCTGTCCACAAGGCTCCCGTGTGGCCGCCATCCCAAATAAAATATTTTTACTTAAAAAAAAAAATGAGATTGGTACATGAATTAACCATATTGGGGGCCGGAGTGATAGTATAGATAGGGCACTTGCCTTTCATGTGGCCCACCAGGGTTCAGTTCCCAGTACCACATATGGTCCCCCAAGCTCAGCCAGGAGCAATTCCTCAGTTACAGAGTCAGGATAAACTCTGAGCATCGTCAAACATGCCGTCCCCCTCCAAAAAAAAAAAAAATTAACCATATTATGTAGTAGTTTACATCCAGTGCATATTACACTAAATTTGTTTTTTTTCCTACCTGCCTCTTTCCTATAATAAGTTTCATTTTATCCCTTTTTACTCTCTGCTGCCCTGTTTTATGTAGGTATTTCCGGACATTTAAAGTTTTTGGTATACAGTTGGTATACTGGACTGTATTTAAAATTTCCCCTCCTCCTCTCTCTTCCCTTGGTTGGTGCTATTATTGTGGAGACCAGGGGTTGCACATTTAGTGCATAACAAAGAATTTGGTGCTTAACAATCAGCCGTGGTACTGAAGTTTGCACTCCTTTCATTGTGATATTTGCACACGTGCTTTTTGTGTGTGTCATGGGAGGTCACACTCTTAGTTAAAGGCAAACAAGTTATGGCTGTGGCACTTGCTGGGTTAGTCGCACTACCTGACTTGACACCCATATCTTCTTTTAGCTCTAGTGCTTACCAAATGTCACACTTTTTTTCTTTCTTTTCTTTTTTTTTTCTTGGGTTTTGGGTCATACCCAGCAATGATCAGAGGTCATTCTTATTTTTATACTCAGGAATCACTCCTGATGATGCTTCAGGGACCATATGGGATGCCAGGGATTAAACCCAGGTTGGCCATGTACAAGGCAAATGCCCTCCTCACTACACTATCACTTCGGCCCCCATCACACTTTTTTTGTGGTGTAGCTGGAAATTGCTTGCCGATCTGGGGATCACATACACCTGAGCTACAGGCTGAGACATTGTCGTTGCCAGGAACCTCAGTGATACTGGCCTAATAGAGCTGATGTCAAAACTAGAATATCTGAAAATGGTCTAAAGGCTGGAGTGATAGTACTACTGGCAGGGCACTTGCCTTGCATAGGGCTGACCAGGGTTTGATCCCTGGCATCCCATATGGCCTCCTGAACAACACCAGGAGTGATTCCTGAATGCAGAGCCTGGAGGAAACCCTGAACACTGCTGGGTATGTTCCCCCCACCCCGCTCCACCACCACCACCACCAAAAAAAAAAAAAAAGGTTTAAAAGATGTATAGCTTCTAAAGTGAGAAGAGAAAAAAGGCAAGTAGATGGAGCTTGTTAAAATGAGTTTGATTGTTTGGTTCCAAAGGAGAGAAGTCCAAATGGTAATTTTGCTTTAAAGTTACTTTCAGAGGGGCTGGAGCCATACCCATGCACAGCGGGCAGGGCGTTTGCCTTGCACGCGGCTGACCCGGGTTCGATTCCCAGCATCCCATATGGTCCCCTGAGCACCACCACAGGTAATTCCTGAGTGCAGAGCCAGGAGTAGTAACCCCTGTGCATCGCTGAGTGTGACCCAAAAAGCAAGAGATAAATAAAATAAAGTTACTTTCAGAAACTAGAAAAGCAATTTATGATACACCACCTTTTTTCTTGGGGGAGGCTCCATACAGAGCTGTTCTCAGGGGTCGTTCCTGGTGGGCTTGGGGGACTCTATTGTGGTGCCAGGGATCAAACCGGGTTTGGCTGCATGAGCATAGTAAGCACCTTACCTGCTCTACTACGACTCTGACTCCCTGCAGCATGATTAGGGTCCGTCATGGAGCTAGATTCACCTGAGATTGATTTATGTAATCTGTCTTCCTGCTCACTCAGAAGCACAAGTGAAGATTTCCACCTTTTAAAAGGTTTCCTATATCCTTTAAGCTAATGTTATTTTACCTGCATTCAGTCACTTCCTCATCCACTGGCATATACATTTTATTTTTATGGTGCTGGGATCCTACATGCAAAGACTATGCCATATTTAAAGTAAAAACTTTTCTTATTGGTGGTTTTCTATCTAGAGTCAGAATTAACCTGCTGATAAGTCTTATGAACGTATGTGTGTGCATGTATATCCTTAGGAATGGGTGCGCCTTTAGCTTCTTAGCTATTTAATCAGCAGTCAATTCTTTTTCCTTTTTTTTACCCCCTCTTTTTTTAATGGATGCGCAAAGAAAGTAATTCCTTTCTTGGGGGGAGCTGGTGTGTTAGTGTTTGGGTCACACCAGGTGCTGCTTAGGGCCTTTCTTATTCCAGGTTTTGTGGTCAAAAGTGACCCCTAGTGGTGGTCAGGGGACCTTTGCTGATTTGAACCAGGGATGGCTCCATACAGGCTCTTACTTCCTGCACTCTGGGCCTGCTCCAGCAAAATGAACAACAGGAGGACAGTGACAGTGACAGTACTCTCTGTCTCAGTGGTTGTAACTTCTTTCCTGACAAAGGCTACTTTTGTCCTCATGTTGGCTATATTCAGGATTATGTATGGAGTAAAACTTTGGTGTGGGATTTTAAAAGTAGGGCACTTACATAAGGGTCATACAGCGTACTGGCAATGAATTTATAACGGAACTGTAACATTTCCCTTCTAATTCCTCTCAGAATCAGCTGCAGTCTCAGAGGACATTGCTTCTTCAAGGAACGGAAAGCTTAAATCGGGCCACCCAGAGTATTGAGCGTTCTCATCGGATTGCCACAGAGACTGACCAGATTGGCTCAGAAATCATAGAAGAGCTGGGGGAGCAACGTGACCAGTTGGAACGCACCAAGAATAGAGTAAGTCTGGGCAGGTGGGAAAGAAGGTGCCCCCATTACATCTCGATACCTTGCTCTAGTAGTTCAAATTCAGGGTATGGTCTTGTGGTTCTTAGGCTTTTCTCAGCTGTTTGTTGCTTGGCTGAGAGAATTCCTTAGGAAGTAGACTTACTAGATTTAAAGGGAAGTCTTTTGGGGACAAGGTGAAGTTTTGCATTTTTTTTGAAGATTGTCAAATAAGTTTACTGTTCTGGCCCCTCCATCTTTTTATTGATTCCTGTTATTACCTGTCTTTGGCAAGAGAAAGCTATGTCAGAAGACAAGATTCAGGAGAGCACCAATCTCACATTTTTGTTCCTCACACGCCTAGAATATTCTGTGCATACAAAAGTGTCATCTAGTTAGAAGATCCTAACTATTCTGTCATTTATCTGTTCTGTCATTTGGCAATCCTGAAAATAGCCAAAGCTATTTTTCCATCTGTCAGAGTAGTACCTCTTGGACTGCACCCCTTAGTTAACTACTTCACTGTAGGAAGAAAATGGAAACTTAAGCAAAACGATTATATTGGGGCCCCTTATCATTCTGAAAGGCTCTGGAAAACATGTTTTTCATTCATCTGCATAGGAATTGAATTATTTGGTTGGTTAGTTTTGGGTCTCAGCTGGCCATACTCAGGGGTTTCTCCTGGCTCTGTGGTCCGGGATGACTCCTGGTGGGATCAGGGGACCATATGGGGGACTACGGGCTCCAACTCCAGTCAGCCCTATGCAAGGCACACACCCTACAAACTGTACTACCACTCTGGCCCTGAAGAATAGAATTTTCTTTTGGGAGAGACAGTTATGAGCTTAGCACGCTTTCTAAATATTGAGCCCTCTTGGGCCCAGGAATATTTTTCTTTTTCAAGGGGTACGACACCACACCTGGAGATGCTCAGAAGCTATACCTGGCTTTGCTCAGGAACCATATGATTTGAACGGGGGTTGGCCCCCTGTAAGGTAAACACCTTACCTGTAAGGTAGGTTACCATCTCTGTACCTGACTATCTCTTGTGCCCCAGGAATAATTTTTTTGCTTTTTGGGGACCACATTCAGCTGTGCCCAGGGCTTACTCCTACCTTTGCACTCAGGCATCACTCCTGGTCGGGCTTCAGGGACCATATGGGACTATATGGGGTTCCGGAAATTGAACCCAGATCAGCTGCATAAAGGCAAATGCTCTCCAGGAAATTGAATTAATAGCACAAAGCAAATTCAAATTGAAAAACATACATTCATTGTGATTATTTGAGGTGATTTTCTCATATCTTCATAGTTGATTATATAATTTTTGAGTAAGAATGTTAAGAATGTTACCCTTCCTCATACATTATGTGTTTGGAGTTCCCCCCTCTCCCATTTTTGTTCATACCAGGTGAAATAATTTATAAGTATTTTGTTTTTGGGCCACACCGGGCGATGCTCAGAGCTTATTCCTGCCTGTGTCATTCAGGGGTCATTCCTAGTAGTGCTTGGGGGGGCCATATAGGATGCAAGGGATCAAACCCAGGTTACCTAACTGCAAGGCAAGTGCCCTACCCCCTGTACTATCGCTCCATCTCAAGGGAAAGGTTTCTTTAAGAAGGTTCTAAGAAGGTTAAAATCAGAATCCCAAAGTGATAGATAACGCACCAACTTATATTTACAAACTCAGGAGGCTCTCCTGGTAAATGGCTGAAATTTACATTAAAAATGTTTTCCAAGTTGCTTTACAGTTAACAGTACACTTGACACCTTTAGCCCAAGTGAAGGATTAGCTCAGGACATTGTGGAGATACTTCCTGAACCTGCTTGACAAATAAAACTATATTGTACCTTCCAGTTTCCTTAGATTATCACTTAAATTAATTTACTTTCTAAAACATTTCAATATTTATCTCTTAATGCCCACTTCATCATCAAGGAGATAGGCCTTCATCATCTTCATAAAGTTGAGATGCTAAATTCACATGAAAGTGTTTAGTAAAATCACTCATGCGTGGGAAGTGCCCATTTGACATAATATGTAAGTACTAATTATAAAGCAACAAGACGTTAAAAAAAGTAGTGAATTAGACCCCAGAATCTTGATATGTTTCTGCCTTCAAAGTAGTCATTTTGAAACATAACATCAATTCCATTAATTTCATATTACTGTCAGAAAAACATTTGGACCCATTTTTCTATTTATGTAAGATTAATTTTTTATACTTATATAAGCCTGTTGACCACCATTAGCTTTATCATCTATTGTATTTAATAAAATTTTGAGTGACAGTCAAAGATGGTTGAGTAGTAAGAATGTTTGAAGTGATCAGCAGACTGAATAAGGAATTCTGGCTCAATTTTCTCCTATCACTGTATCACTGTTGTCCTGTTCTTCATCCATTTCCTCGAGCAGGCGTCAGTAACGTCTCCTTCATCCTAGCCCTAAGATTTTAGAAAGTGCCACATTCGAGACTCTTTGAGGGTCAGGAGAATGAGACCCATCATTGTTACTGGTTTTTGGCCTATTGAACACGCCATGGGGAGTTTGCCAGACTCTGCCATGTGGGCAGGATACTTTCGATAGCCTTCCAGTTCTCCAGAGTAAGAACTAGACAATAAGATGCATTTGTGACCACGCGCTTCTGGGAGCTGGGTTTTATGGTGTCTGGGTCTTGGCCGTTGATGGGATTACACTGCGCCACTGGGGGCAGTTGGTGGGTGTAACGCCTACATACTGGAAGGTGGGGGATCTGGGTGGAAGAGGCCCAGTCCCGATCCAGGCAGGCTTGGAGATCTAAGCCCCGGGTCCCGCACACCTGGGTTCCTCTGCTGGTTCCTTCATGCGTGAGGTTCATCCGAACATGTGTAGAGTGGTCTTAAGCATGGCTGTGGCTGGAACCGGAGGTCTTCAGCTGCCGGGGCTCTGCTTGGGGCGGGGAGGAAAACTCAACCCGCCCTTCTCCAAGGGGCCAGGTGAGGACAGCCAGGCGCGGGGGCAGGAGACTCTCCTATTACCATAAGATATACTTTTGTCCTTCCACACTAATGGGAGATAGTTATAATTAAGAAAAGTTTATGTAAAATGTATATACTATGAAAATTAGTTCAGTTTAAAGCACTTAAAATGTTTAGTATTCATCTTTGGTATGGAATTCATGCCAACTTATGTTTGTAGGAGAAATTGGAGAGTGAGTTACTTAACTTTCTTTTTCTTAGTGCCAGGAGCACCAGGCCTCACACATAGGAAATGCTCTCTCTCTTAGCTACAATCTAACTGCTCCTCTAAAATGATATATTCTTTTCTTTTTTAATTTCTGTGCCATGTATGCATATGCATGGGCTGGAGCGATAGCACAGCAGGTAGGGCGTTTGCCTTGCATGCAGCTGACCTGGTCGGCCCAGGTTCGATTCCTCTGCCCCTCTCAGAGAGCCCGGCAAGCTACTGAGAGTATCTTGCCTGCATGGCAAATCCTGGCAAGCTACCCATGATGTATTCGATATGCCAAACACGGTAACAAAAAGTCTCAACGGAGATGTTATTGAGCCTACTCAAGCAAATCGATGAACAACGGGAGGACAGTACCACAGTGCCCACTGCCAAGGATATTGAAATTTTAAACATACATACATTTGAAAATAATGTTATTTTTCTGTTCTCAGCTGGTAAACACAAGTGAAAATTTGAGCAAAAGTCGAAAGATACTCCGTTCAATGTCCAGAAAGTAAGTATTTCTCTTGACTTCGGTGCCTTTAAATTTTTATAAGTCATTTGAAAAAGTCCTAACAAAGAAATGTGTAGGGCCAGAGTGATAGCACAGCGGGGAGGGCATTTGCCTTGCATACAGCCGACCTGGGTTCAATCCCCAGCATCCCATATGGTTCCCCAAGCACCCCCAGGAGTAATTCCTGAATGCAGAGCCAGGACTTAACCCCTGAGCATCTCTGGGTGTGACCCAAAAAGAAAAAAGAAATGAAAAAGAAGAAAGAAAGAAAGAACGAAAGAAAGAAAGAAAGAAAGAAAGAAAGAAAGAAAGAAAGAAAGAAAGAAAGAGAGAGAGAGTAATATAGCTAACTATCCAACAACAAAATCCTTTGTCTAAAGTATATGCTACTCTAAGACTTGGAATAGTGGGTAGTTTGTCCACTGAAAGGATTTTATTTATTTTGGTTTTGGGGCCACACCCAGTGGTGCTCACGGCAATTCTTGGCTTGTGCTTAGGAGTGACCCCGGGCCATGCTCCAGGGACTATATATGGTGTTTGAACTGGGGTAAGCTGAATGCAAGGCAAGACCTGTTCTATCTCTCTGGCCCTCGCTGGAGGGTTTAATCCCAGTTTACATTCCTTTGGAAATATGGCAAATGGGCATAAAGAGCTTCATATAACTTTACATTCCATTATATTCTTTCACATTTTTGAGAAGCCAAATACTCATTTTGCATGTCGGAAGGCCAGGGTTCAAATTCTATGGCCCTGAAAAGTTATTTTCTGTGTGTGTTTTTGGGTTAGGGGAGGTGTTTGGGCCACATCCAGTATTGCTCAGGAGTCATTTCTGGCAGTGTTTGGGGACTGTATGTGATGCAGGGGTTTGAACTGAGGTTGGCTGCATGCCAGGAAAGCAATTTCTGTGCTCCTTGGCCCTAAAAAGGTAATTTTACATTTTAGAATCAAGAAATAATTTTTATTTCTTAGGTAATAATAGTCTCAGAATTCAACATTTGTATGAGGTAGATGCTATTACTATATCAGTTATAGCTAAGGAAGCTTTTGCCTTGTTATCAGTTACAGCCTTATACTTACTGCTTCGTGGGTATGTAATCAAAGGAAAAGTCAGTCTCCCTAGCAGTGTAAAGAATGAAAAGAGGGGCTGGAACGATAGCACAGTGGGTAGGGCGTTTGCCTTGCATGCGGTCAACCCGGGTTCGATTCCCATATAGTCCCCTGAGCACCGCCAGGAGTAATTCCTGAGTGCAGAGCCAGAAGTAACACCTGTACATTCTGTGCATTGCCAGGTGTGACCCAGAAAGGGAAAAAAAATGGAAAGAAATAATATTTGTGTTTCTTACTCCTCTTCACTTTCTAGAGTGGCGACCAACAAGCTGCTACTTTCCATTGTCATCTTCCTGGAGTTGGTCATCCTGGCAGGCTTGGTTTATTACAAATTCTTGCGCAAGCATTGAAACCCTTCAGGGAAGTTTGTGGACCTGAACTTTGACCCTGTGAATGAATGGTGTAAAGAGATGTGGAATAAGCACATTGCTGCTATGAGCGAACAGTTCACGGATGCACTCTGTGGCCGGACTGTGGGAGGAGGGAGGAAAGACGAAAAACCACTTAAATGTGAAGAACAGCAACAAGACCAGTATGCTATACCAAGGTAATAAATGGTTTATGACTTCTTTAAATTTACATCAGACCCCAACATAGTAATATACCCATGAACTGCAAAAGCCCAAATACATTTAAGTCACCAGAAAAGGGGAGGTGAAGGAAACTTTGATTTTGAGAATGCATAAATGTTCTTGTTAAGGCAAAATTGACCCAGATGACCAGTTGTTTCTGTCCCCTCAAATATCTCTCACACCTCTGCAGTGACCTCCCCCATGACAAATGTGTCTGCATACAGGATTTTCCTAAATCCTCACACGTTCCTTATTTTCTGATTCATCTGGTGAACGGGGAGTAGGCAGCTGGTCGTAGACCACATGCCCTCCCTCCCTCGTCTGACCAAAACTTGAAGCTATCACATCCACTGCCAGGCCGGCGGTAGCTTTCGCCTCTTCCTCAGAAGCAGCCAGCTGAGGATTGACTTCAACAAGATCCAGTGCTGACAGCAGCCCTGCAACAGCAAAGTAAGATCAGAGCTTAGGCCCATGCCAGCCACTAGGGACAGCAAGGTGAAATCCTCACCCTGAGGATCAAGCACACCATCAGGAAGTCCTTTATACCTTAGCCCCAAGAGATAAGTTTTAGTTCAGACACGGGTATGCTAGAATAAAACTGAAAGAAACCTCTAAGTCCTTAGGTTCAGCTAATCTGTCAGGCATAATAACTATCAGGCTTTCCCCAGAAATTTTGTATTACCTATTTTCCCAGAGGACTGACACTTTCTGTGCTGTTTTAAGCAAATTACCTTATGTATCTAGTTGATAGTGTCATGACAGATTTTGGGGATAAAGTATTACACAGCAAGAAGTTAGAACCACTTGAGTATCAGAGCTACTAGCCTTTGCTGTAGGTGGCCTCCTGGGGAACCAAAATGAAGGGGGATGAACTTTTCTGGCTACTGCACAAGGAGAACTGACAACATCTTTTTTCCCCTGTTTGGGTCACACCTGGCAATGCACAGGGGTTATTCCTGGCTCTGCACTCAGAAATTACTCCTGGCGGTGCTCAGGACCATATGGGATGCTGGGAACTGAACCTGGGTCAGCCTTATGCAAGGCAAATGCCCTGCCTGCTATTACTCCAGCCCCTGACAACATCTTAATATTTGTGGGTCAGTCTGAGAGTATTTTGCCAGTGACTGATCTGATGACAAGCTTTCTTTTTCTTTCTGTAGTACCTAAGGTTCAGGCAGGCTCCAGAGCCAGAGCAGTTTCTCACTGTCCTTAATTATCCCAAATAATCATGGGTTTCTTCTAGCTCTGAATCTTTCCATCTGGGGTCTCTCTGCCATGTAGACTCCAATTGTCAAGAGATGGTTTTGAATTGAACAACACTTCAGTTCCACTGTATGGTGAAAAGCCGCTTAACTACTCATCTGGCAGATTTAAATGCTTACTTAACAAACTTTAGTGTTTTAAACCACCATGTTTCTAGCTTCCCAGGAACCAACCTCTTAAAATTAGGGCAAAACATTACATCAGTTTGGCAGTTTGGTCTTGATTTCAATTAAAGTCTACATTTTTTTTTTCAATATTACTTCAGCCTGGCAATCTACCGAGAGTATCTTGCCTGCATGTTAAAGCCTGGCAAGCTCCCTGTGGTGTATCCGATATGCCAAACACAGTAACAGTTGTCACAATGGAGACGTTACTGGGCCCACTCAAGCAAATCTATGAACAACGGGAGGACAGTGACAGTGACTTCAGGTCAAGTCTAGATATATCTTTTTTTTCTTAATTTGTTGTATTTTATTTATTTATTTATTTTTGCTTTTTGGGTCACACCCAGCAATGCACAGGAGTTACTCTTGGCTCTGCGCTCAGGAATTACTCCTGGCAGTGCTCAGGGGACCATATGGGATGCTGGGATGCACGGGTCGGCTGCATGCAAGGCAAACACCCTACCCATTGTGCTATCGCTCCAGCCCCTAGATATATCTTAAAATTAGTGGTTTTCAACTTTTTAGCACTGTCTATAGATGAGTGGTTGAAAACCACTGGTGTAAGTGTGGCATCTCCCCCGCCTTGGTTTTGGGCTACAACTGACAGTTCTTAGGGATCACTTCTGGTGGATCAAATAGGGTGCCGGGGATCAATTCCAGGTCAGCCACATGCAGAGGCAAGCACCCTACCTGTTTGTATTATCACTCTGGCCTCTTTGAGCTATGGCAGTTTAAACAAAGATAATGTCCACAATGATGTGAAGTAGCTGGAAAGATTCCCAATAGGCAAGCAGTTTGAGCAGGGACCTGAGAGAGGACAGTGGGTGGGGCACTTGGCCTTGCACACAGCCAACCTGGGTTCAATCTCTGGCATCCAGTATGGTCCCCGGAGCGCCGCCAGGAGTAATTCCTGAGTGTAAAGCCAAGAGTGACCCCTGAGCATTGCCTGGTATAGCCCCAAAACAAACAAGCAGAAAGGAAGTTGAGCATATTTATGTAGTCCACAGACTGGCTGCTACTCACCTGTGTTGTGCACTTCCTCGGTGATATACATGCCTTCTCGGTACGTCAGGCCCCCCACAACAGGGGTTCCCGTGGCCGGAGCCAGTGTAGGGTCAAATGCATCAATATCAAAACTCAGGTGGATTGGCCTTTCTCTTCTTGAAAAAAAGCAAGATAAGAATTGTCATTCGGTTGTGTTTGGACACCCACCCTGCCGTTACAACTCCTTGGTTTTGTTGCTGTGATCCTAGACTTTGTTCATGTGGTAGACCTCCAGGTGTCCTATTGGTGGAAGTCACTGAGTACTTTCAGCGGATCAGCTACCTACACAGCACTTCAGGATATTGCCATTTGTTTTGTGTATTTCAGACCATCTCCAATTTAAAACCTGGAATTACAGCCTCCTGTATTAAACCTGCCAAAGGAGGGAATTTCTCACTTGGCTGTGGCAGTGGGCTCTGATAACACTAATTCCAGCTGGATCTAGGTTCCTGATGCTGTTACTCTCTCAATAACCACAACAGAATATAATTGGTTTGTCTGCAGTCTCATCTTCCAGTAGTAATTTACAGTTACCCTAGGCTTTTAAGGGCTAAAACTTAACATATGACAAATACCCACAAACTAAAACCGTATCTTTGCTCTTAAGAAATGACATTTTTGGATTTTAGCTGGTGGTGCTCGGGGTGCCAGGGACTGAACCTGGGATTCTGTCCCGCAGCATGTACTCTAGTCCTTTGAATGATTTTTCCTGGTTCAAGAAGTTGCATATTTTACATTTTATGACAGCTTAAGAAATTAGGTAGTATCAGTTAGCTAATCACATCATTAACGAAAAATAGAAGGCAGCACTGGAAAAATGCTTAAAACTAGCATTTGATCAGCATTCACGGCCATCTTTCAGAACTAGTAAGATTTGCTTGATATAAAATTACCAATTGAGGAGCTGGAGCAATAGCAGGGTGGGTAGGGTGTTTGCCTTGCACACGGCCAACCTGGGTTCGATTCCCAGTGTCCCATATGGTCCCCTGAGCACCACCAGGGATGATTCCTGAGTGTAGATCAGGAGTAACCCCTGTGCATCGCCAGGTGTGACCCAAAAAGCAAAAAAAAAAAAAAAAAAACAAACACCAAAATGAAACAAAACAAAAACCTATAAAATTACCAAGTGAGACAATAGTGAGAATATTCATCTCAAGAGATAGGTATCAGAATTGGAGCTAACGGGAGAGGCTGGAGAGATAGTACAGCAGGTAGGATGTTTGCCTTCCAAGCAAGCGACCCAGATTCTATTCCTGGCACCCCATGGGTCCCCCGAGCATTGCCAGGAGTGATTCCTGAGTGCCAAGCCAAGAGTAACCCCTGAGCATTGCCAGAAGTGTCCAAACCACCCTCCCCGCCCTCCCCTTCCCCCCCCCAAAAAAAAATTGGAGCCAAGGAGGCAGAGGTAGCTCAGAGATGCATACCTTACACATGCAAGGACTCTGCTGAGTCAAATCTTGGTGGACTTGAGCACTAAGCCACCCGGCCTCGACTATTGCCAGGAGTGGCCTCAGACCCTCCAAGCAATGCAAATTCCCAACCTCCACCCCCAAATAGAGCTAAAAGAGAGCAAAGATTTAAAGAAAATGCCTTTTCAAGCCCAGTGAATACAAACTTACTCTCCTCTCCTGAATTTTTTTTCAATACCTATTATGGATTTTACACCTATTAGAGGGGGTCATACCTGGCTGTACTCAGGGATCATGCCTAGCCCTGTGCTTAGGGATGACTTCCTGCAGTGCTGGAGGGGCCATGTGCAGTTCAGTTCCATTCAACTTGGGATTGAACCTGGTTCCGCTGTGTGCACAACAAGTCCTTTACCAGCTATACTATCTTTCCGGCCCTGTGTCTATTATGTTTTGCTTTTGTTTTAAAAGAAAAACTTATCCTCAAGAGACAGGCTATAGTGTGCAGTTCATTTGGAGAGTGTCCTCTTCCCCTTGGAACCTAGAATTACACATCGGTTGTAGTTACTTACTTGCCAATCAGCTGGTTAAATGTCTGTTCCATGACCTTTTGGATACCAAGTCGGTCTATATCTCTCATGGAAAAATACTGGATATCATATTTCTTTAGAATAAAACTGGTGAGATATAAAGGAGGGAGTCCTTAGTTTAAAGAGCATTTTTAAACAACTGTATGTTTAGGGGAGGAGTTTGTCTTTTTCAGTGATCTACAACCAGTTAAGCCAAGTAATCCCTATTCAAGTGGCTAGGACAGGCCCAAAGCTTAACCCTCATGTATCAACTTACCGCTCAGGAGGGTCCACATCTCTTAGACCAATATACACAATACTTGGGGAAGATAAACAGGGTTTGATCCAGGAAAATCCTGGCAGTTGTGGTACCTACAAAGAGAAGAACGAACAGCGTTCCTCAAGAATTCTTGGCCTCACCCAAATAAGCTTCCCAGTCTATGCTGTTTCCTTTCTCCTACCCACAGGATATGCTTAAAGTAACACAAGATACATCTGATCTGGGGAAAAAAACTGATGCAGATGGAAATGTTTCAGAAGGACAGCTGAAGAACACAGTGTTTGTTTTCTCAAGAAAAAAAAATTGTTAAGGCTTTGTTAAGATGATATTAGTTTCTCATTAACTTACCTAAGTTGCAGTAATACTGCTGATTACCTCTTTTCCACCCCTTTGCACTTTATATTAAATTGTTTACAGATTGGTGCCTGAAACATAACCCAGTTGCCGTCTCAAATTGCCAACTGCCAAGACACAAATTCTGCCCAATGAGTAACCTTTGTACTGCTAGTTTAACTTGCTCTCTTCACTGAGGGGAGGGATAAAATAGATTCTGTGTCTAATATGAATTATATTTTTCTCCAAACATGTTTATTTGTCAGCGTAAGGCTTGTGAGCCTCTAACCAAGAAGTTTTCAGGCTATGGGTCTATTAATTGCTTGAATTACCACTTACCACCACTTCTGTCTTTCTTGGGGTGCCTGAACACGAGGCAGTGCTCAGGGTAGCACAGGGATCAAACCCAAGACTACTACATAAAAAGCATGCACTCGAGCTCTCTGAGCTGTCCTCAGCCCCTATCATCACTTTTTCTTAGATAGTGGCCTTCCATTCTTACAGCACGTCATAGCATTTCATCTTTATACTCAGCACCCAGCACACTGGCTAGCCCATAATTCATGTTTGATTAACAAATGAAGGAATTGCAAGCACTTCTATACCATCTTAGTCTGTCCGTCACAAAAATCTTACAGTCTTAACCCTAGGATGACCCCTATAAATCATTTGGCTTTCATTTTAACCTGCTCACCTTGTCCTTCAGTTCTTTGAGGAGAAATGAAACTGGCTGTCCATGAAGATTCCCAGATGAAGTGGTGAGGGGTGTATTGATGTCAGCATGAGCATCAACCCAGATCACACAAAGGTCTGGGCAGTGCCGGGCGTGGCCACTAATGGTTCCTATTGCCAGGCTGCAAAGAACAAATAAAGCAATATTCATGGTCCTCTGGTTGGCAAACATCACCAATCAAATATCCTCAGCCAACACAGCTCATACTTTGTCCTTAGGGCAAAGTCAGGACCCTAGATTCGGGCTGGATTTAGATGAGACAAAGTCCCTAGGGTTGTAGTTCCCAAAGATTAATCTTAAGCGAATTAGCCAGGGAGAAACAAAACTCTGAAGATTCAAAGCTGAGGGTCAAAGATGTAGCTCAAAGGTAGAACACTTTCATTGCATGTATGCGGCTCTGGATCCAAAGCTGACAACTGATTATCCCTGAAGTGTGACATAACAATTGTTGCTCTGAAATCCATTTAAATCTGGTGGTTGACATGTTTGACAAGTTACAACTACTGTACCAGGGCAGCTGGGGAGATCTAATATTTTTTAAATGATCAATCATACTAACTTACTGGGGGCCCACACCCAGCTGTGCTGGAGACCAAACCTGGGTTCACACATAAGAACATATGCTCCAGCCCTCTGAGTCGCTTTCTAATCCTATAGTAAGTCTTTTATTGGGTGGGTGAGTGAGGCTCCCAAGTAGTACCTGGGAGACTGGAGGCCTATCTGAGCAATGCTCGGCCAACTGAGCCAGCAGTTCTGTGCTAGGGAGTAAGGGTGCCCTGTTGCTTGAGCCCAGCAGTGCTAAAGCCATCCCAGCAGGGTTCAGGGGTCACCATGGCAACTCCTTCATGTTCGGGGATCTTGTAGTGCTGAGGCTTCACCTCAATCCTGTGTATCTCCTCTTCTACACCATCATATTAATTTTTTTAAGAATAAAAATTAGAAAACATTACAGCTTTGTAGAAAGGTCAGGTGGTAGGGCTGGAGCCATAGTACAGCAGGTAGTTTGCCTTGAATGTGACGGGGCCAACTTGAGTTCTATCCCCAGCATCCTATATGGTTCCCTTAGTATTGTCAGGAGTAACTCCTGAGTATTGCCAAGTGTGCCCCCCCCCGCACCCCCCCCCAAAAAAAGATCAAGTGGTACTACTTTTTTTTGGGGGGGAAGGTCACACCTGGTGATGCTCAGGAGTTACTCCTGGCTCTGTACTCAGGAATTACCCCTGGCAGTGCTCAGGGGACCATATAGGATGCTGGGAATCAAACCCGGGTCGGCTGTGTGAAGGCAAACCCCCTATCCGCTGTGCTATCACTCCAGCCCTTCAAGTGGTACTTCTTAAAAGTTGTTAAAGGCATTAAGGTACCTAAATAAAATATTTAGATCAATGAATAATTTTTCTTCCTGCATGTTTTACTTGATATATGATTTAAGTATTTTCTACCTTCCTTGGTCTTGGCTTACATTAGCCAGTGAGCTTGTCTTAATAATAGAAAAACAGCTAGTGAAATTGTGATTAAAAAGTTTCAAGGAGGGGCTGGAGCAATAGCACAGCGGGTAGGGCGTTTGCCTTGCACACAGCCGACATAGGTTAGATTCCCAGCATCCCATAAGGTCCCCTGAGCACCGCCAGGAGTAATTCCTGAGTGCAGAGCCAGGAGTAACTCCTGTGCACTGCCGGGTAATGCACACGGGCTACTCCTGGTTCATGCTGGGTGTGACCCAAAAAGCAAGAAAAAAAAAAGTTTCAAGGAGGGGCTAGAATGATAGTATACCAGGTAGGGCGTTTGCCTTGCATGCGGCCCAACCCAAGTTGGATTCCCAGCATCCCATATGGTCACCCGAGCACGGCCAGGAGTAATTCCTGAGTGCATGAACCAGGAGTAACCCCTGTGCATCGCTGGGTGTGACCCCCAAAAATTTTTTTCAAGGAAGTGAGGTGTGGGGAGATAGTGCAGCAGACAGGGTGCTTGCCTTGCACGCATGTTCTGTCCCTAGCATGTGCCTTGACCCTGGTTCAGTCCCTAGCACAAGCCCACTAGGAGTGATCCCTTACTACAGGCCCCCTGGGCACTGTCTCAGAGACACCAAAAGCAAAACATTTCTCAACCTTCGAGTAACCAAAGAATTTGACATAGGAAATGCAATTTAAGCATCTTAGGCATAATTCCAACTTCCTTTTTGGTCAGTTATAATAAGGGTTAGAGCACCTCTGGAAATGTGAGATCTCTGCGATTAATCCCTGGTACTCCATGGTTCCCTGAGCACTGCTGAGAGTAGCTAACTCTCATGCATATTTTACACACACACACACACACACACATCTCATACATTTATGAAAGGCATAAGTGTCCCATCCAACATTACATCTTTTTGAGAGAACATTCTAGTGCTAAAAAAGTAATGGATTGATACATGAGGTACTTCATTCATTTCTGTGGGTTATTTCCAACAATAGCATGTAAGTCTATGATTCACCTCGCCCAGCTGTGCTCAGGATTTACTCTTGGCTCTGCTCAAGGGTCCCTATGTGGTTCTGGGAATTGACTGGGGTCAGCCACATGCAAGTGCCTTACCTGTTGCACTATCTCTCATGCCCTAGCACCTTAAAAATTCTTGAAGGGGCTGAAGATGGGGCTCAGCAGAGGTTTCGCTTGCCTTTCACTCCTGGGTTCAGTCCACAGCAGTGTCCGCCCACACACACTGTGTTGATATCCAGGCCAGGGGAGAAAGCTCAACGGGCTAGTACACAGGTTTTGCATGCAGGAGTTCCAGTTTTGATCCCCAACACTGTCTGATCTCCCCAGTACCGCTTGCTTGGAGCAACCTCCAAGCACTGAGCCAGGAGTAGTCAGCCCCTGAGTACCCCTGGGTAAGATTCAAAAACAACATAAAAATGCCACAGTTCCTTTAATCTCTTCCGTGAGGAAATGGAGAGAGGAGCCAGTAGCTCAGCCCCGAGTACTGTGCATTCATTCCAGCCCTCTCGCCACCCCCCGGGCTCCCCGCTTACCTGTGATCGCCTCCCAGTGTGACACAGCTGTAGCCGCCCGAGACAGCTCTGCTGACGGCCTCAGCCAGTTCCTGGTTGGCAAGGCCCACGGAGCGAGGATTCTTGATCAAATTGTTGTAGACGTCATCTTTGGGCACTGGAGTAAAATTCAGATCTCCAAAGTCTTTTAAACGGCAGCCTGCAAACAACGAGCGGTGCATGACAATGTTATATGCTATTCCAGCTCTTCGGTTTGTTTTTGGTTTTTGTGGGGAGGGTCACACCCATCAATGGTCTTACTCCTAGGTCTGTGCTCAGGGATCACTCCTGGCAGACTCAAGGGCTTGGCAATTCTGTGCTCTCTCTGACCCCTCAGACAGTTGTTCTGCTATAGTATTTGAGGGAAGCACTCTTTTTGTGGTGCTTGACAACTGGCTGTGGTTGTGGCTGGGAATGGTGGCACTCCACAATGACACTGTGGAGTACTCCACACTGACAGGAGCCAACAGAATGCCATTTTGTGCCTCTGGGGGAGGGGCAGGGAGTCACACCAAGCAGTGCTCATGGATCACTCCTGGCAGTGCTGGTGATCAAACATGGGTCAGCCACCTGCAAAGCTAATGCCTAACCCTCTCCTCTCTCCCCACCCCCTCCACCTTTTAAAAAAAAAACAAACTTTTTTTTTTTGCTTTTTGGGTCACACCCGGCGATGCACAGGAGTTACTCCTGGCTCTACCTGCTGTGCCATTGGTCCAGCCCCTAAAAAACTTTTTGTGCTGTGTCAACTCCTCTGCAATTTTAGATGATAAGACAAAATTTATCATTTTCGCTCTTGCCTCTCTTTAAAAAGGCCTGGTAGGACAAAAATGAACTTGAAACTTCAAGGAAGTGCTCATGTCAAATCTGGAGCCAAGGGCGCTCATTTTTCACTTGCAGTGGGAACAGGGTAGAGCTCTGTAATAATGGCCTTACTCTGCTTCTCTCTGGTGCCAGAAATAAAATATCACTGAACATTACCGCCAGTCTTCTAGGCCTAGTTGCTACCTTTAGCCTTGATAAAACCTCTCCAGGCTCCAGTGGAGTGGAACCAGAACACAAGTGCATCAACAGAATGATGCAACGAAGTCGGGGAGAAATCAAAACAGCCCCATCTGACCATGGCATTCTCCCTGGTCAGCCTTTCTATTTCAGGAGATCATTGGTGATCACTGGTCAATTCTGCAAAAAGTCAGTGTCAGGGAAAAAGGAAAAAGTATCAGATTGTTTGCCACCACACTGTGCCAGCAGCTTTTACAGGCTGCAACTTCCTATTATTGTTTTCCACACACCAGAGAGGAAGCCATTCAGGAACATTAGGTGCCCACAACATCAGAGAGCCAGCCTAAACCACCCTTGGATGAGATAGTGGCATTTCTTTCACCATTTTTTTCCCTTGGGTTTTTTTTGGAGGGGGGACACACAATAAACAGGAATCTCCCCTGGCAGTGCACCGGGGACCTAGTGTGGTGTTGACGACCAATCTCGGTCTACCCACATGCAAAGCATAAGCTCAGCCTCTTGTGCTGTCTCTCTGGGCCCGAACGGGCATTTTCAATGGCAGAAAGTTACAATATTCTCTCCACTGCTCTAACTTCCCATTCAGAGTAAGACTCCAGTTGTTCCCCAGGTGCCCAGCATATCAAGAGACAAGGGTTTCAAAATGGGCTGACACTTGGAAAAGACCAGCGAACCACCAGCAGAATAACAGATTTGGAGACAATGGCAGTAGGATGAGAAAGTTTGTGTCCTGTCAGGAACGTTAGTGAACAATCAAGAATGAAAGTAGATGCCGACCTCATTTGGTGTTGAGAGAATACTAGAGGGTTTAAAAATTTGTAGACTCAACTGTTTCACCAGGGAGGGTAAGCCAACTGCAAAGGGAATTCCTAGTAAGTTGAAGCAGTGCACCTATTAGAGACCTTAAAGTTGGACCTAGAAGTCCAGTGTCTTAAAAACAAAATGGCAGTGTTAACTGGAGATCTAACCTAGGGAATGAATGAATGAGTTGGGTGGGACAGAGAGCTCCAGCAGTAGAGTATATTCTCTGAGTTCTATCCCAAAAGTCTTGTCTGCCCTCCCTAGCTCCCTCAGTACTGCTGGTGTGCCACTGCTGACCCTGATGACCCCTGTGAAACAAAGAATGCCAGAGTTAATTCATTTGAACCAAACAATTCATTAGAGGAACTCAAGATTAATTACTGTCCATAAAATACAGAGGTCTGAAATTCATTTAGACATTTAACTCGGGAAGGCTGTGGAACGTATATTGAGATATCTAAAAATAAATCAGCTCTTTGCTTCCTTAGAAGCAAACTCAAAAGCAGCCAAGACAAGTTTCCATTTGGTGCATTAGGTGCATATACCCGTACCAGCAGGGTATATGCATATATTCTAGTTCATTTCTTCAGTGTCTCAAGAAGGCGCCCCAGAAGGCATCACCATCTTCCTCCCACTCTGTTCTGTTGCCCCCCACCTGGTGGGTGTTCTGAGGCAGTGAAGACACCGCTGAAGAAGACAGGAAGAGTGGCAGCAGTGGCTGGGGCAGAGAAGGTGACCCTGGGTATCCAGCTCAGTCACGTCAGACAGTTAAGGACCCAGTGATAGAGCTAGGGAGAGAGCACAAAGGGCTGAAAACTCTACTTGGTAGTCCCCTGACCCCCCAAAATAAAACCAGATGATTCAAGCCTGTGTTAACAGAAGGCTTTGCACCAATTTGATCCCTTAGTATAAAAAAATCCAAATATAAAACAAATAGGAACATCTTGAGACTCATTTCACTCAGCATGATATTCTCCTTGCCATTCCTTGTAGAAACAAATTTCATGACTTCGTTTTTTTTTTTTTTCTAATGGCTATGTAGTATTCCATTGTGTAAATGTATCATAGTTTGTTTATCCATTCATCTGTTCTTGGGCACCTGGGTTGTTTCTGGCTATTGTGAATAGTGCTGCAATGAATGTAGGAGTGCAGATGGCTTTTCTCTGTTGTGTTTTTGGGCACCCAGGGTAATTCCCTTGAACAGTATTGCTGGGTTGTATGGAAGCCCAATTTCTAGTTTTTTTTTTTAGGAGTGTCCATATTGTTTTCCAAAAAAAAATGTCCAGGGATTTTTGACAGCTGACAGCACCCTAAGCTAGTTGCCTGCTTCCAGCAAGACAGGGGTAAAAATAGCAAAGATTAATCAAACTTCATAAGTTACCTCAGTGTAACCATTATCCCTCAATCAGAACAAGAACACTGAGATCTCTAGGGGAAAAAAATCTGTCATTAACATCCTGATGAAAGTTCACGCTCTGCAGTATCTAACCAGAAGGGGATAGTAGTCAGGATAAAATACTACAGTCCCTAGGAATAAAGTGCTGCTCTTAGAGATGCAGTTAAAAAGCTGTACACATTCTGCTTGATCCAAAAACAGTTTGGAGGGAGATTATGTATACAGTGGGCAGGTAGGTTACCAGAACCTGTGACTGCTAAGCCTGCCCAGACCCTAGCTGAGCATCTTCTTGAGCTGCCTAGGGAACCTCAAACAAGATCACCTGCATTCCACTAGGCCTGGCTTTCAAGCAGCACACAGATAAATGGCCACGGGGGAGGTCAAGGGAAGGGAAGAATTCCTCCTACCCTCTAGCCTCCCAGTTTCCTAGAAGATCCAAGTTGTCCAACAAGTTCAGTTTCTAACCTTGTCCTCCTTCAAGGCTAATAAGGATTAAATAAGATGACTAGGGAAAGCCTGCCCACGTAAGAGATTCCATCAGTTCAACTGGATTGGGAGTCTCTGGGTGTTCTTGCTACCCTACCCTTTCTCTTTTCCATAACACTGATGGTGTAATTGTGAAACTGATGAGGTACAATCGAAGGTTCCTAAAACCTGCTTGTAATAGAACCGTACCATTTTAATAAAAAGCTGTTTTTGTTGAGAAATAGCAAATAAGCACAAGCCTGATTTCTCATTAAAATGAGTCCTAGAGCCCCATTGTTCCACTGTCTGAATTTTCCTCATTCCCTATAAAGGATTAAGGGCAAAGCCAAGCAAATCTTAGGATACTGATTGACTGACAGCCCTAACCTCAGTGTCATACCCAGCTGTGACTTAATATTGGTCCAAATAGGAGGTTGTTTTCTTTTCTTGCTAAGTGCTTCTGGTTCTTGAGGTAGTCGAATAAGCCAAGAAGAGGATTCTCTTAGCCTCTGAGAAGAGTACATCACCCACATGTACTATATTTATATACCTTCAGTACCAAAAGAGTTTGATCATTACTGGAGGGATAACTATATTCAAGAATTAAATTATTTTAAACCAACCATAGTAATCTCTTAAACTCTGAACCTCTGAATAATAATATTTTGGACAGTGAAAGAGTAATGTAACATCTGTCTAAGGTCACCCCTACTTAAAACAGTCTAGCTATATAGCTCTTGGTTCAAAACAAAAAATATGGGGGCTGGAGACAGTACAGTGGGTTGGGCACTTGCCTTGTACATAGCCTACCCCAGTTTGACCCACAGCATCTCATGTGGTTCCCAGTGCTCATCCCGTATGAGTCCCTACAGGAGTAACTCCTGAATGCAGAGCCAAGTCTGGCTCAAAACAAAAACAGAAAACACAAAATATGTTTCAAAAAAGGCAAGAATCAGGGGGCTGGAGCCATAGCACAGCGTGTGGGATGTTTGCCTTGCACACAGCCGACCCAGGTTCAATCCCCAGCATTCCATGTGGTCCCTCGAGCACCGCCAGGAGTGATTCCTTAGTGCATGAGCCAGGAGTGACCCCTGTGCATCGCCGGGTGTGACCCAAAAAAGCAAAAAAAAAAAGGCAGAATCATCAGTAACTCATTAACACCTACGAACATTTAGTTTGAATAATCTCCCAATGGCTAGCCAAAATTGTAAGAATTCATTTGTGTTTGTGTGTGTGTGTGTGTGTGTGTGTGTGTGTGTGTGTGTGTTGGGGAGGGGTGGTGGTGTCACGCCCTCATTCATGCAAAGTAGACACTTTACCACTGACTTACACCCTTGGCCTTAAATTATACCTTCTTTTCCTTTTCCATTCCCTCTCCTCTCCCACAGGGGAGTTGTGCGATAGTGTGGCTGGGTGACCAGAGGTTACACATAGGCCTAATGATGGTGCTCGCACATTGAGCTGTGGTGCTCCCCACAGGTTGCACGTCAGGTTGTGTTTGCTTGGACACTCCTTTTAGTTGTGGTGTTTGCACGTGTGCCTGCTAGGGATCCTCACTCTTTGTTGAGGTAGGCGAGTTAGCTGACAAGCACAGATCACTGGTGCTCACACACTTGCTCGCCAGAGCTCACACTTCCTGGCCATGGTTATGGCACACCTTTGTAGTTGCGATGCTTGCTGGGGTTGTTACCTTTGTGGTGTAGCTGCAAACTGCTTCTGACACTGAGGGTCATGGGTAGCCAAGCTGATGGTGCTTGACCTGTGGCCACAGCAGGAATCTGAACTTATGACTATGTGCTTTAAAGGCAGGTGTCCTCCGTCCTGTGCTTTTCCTCTAGGCCCTGAATCATACATTCTGAAAACCTGGGAAACCAAGGTAGCTCAAGGGCTAGAGGCATATGTATGGGCTAGGCCCTGAGTTCTATCCTGGCACCATGTGGCCCTCTGAGTGCTGGGTGTGACCCTGTTTTTAAAGACTGGAGTAGGGGAGAAAGCCAGGTGCCACTGAGGTGTAGGTCATTTTGAGGAAGGTAATCATGATCTGGGGAAATCCCAGTCATGATGTAAATGATGTAATAAAGTGCTCCGTCTCCTTCCTTTTACTTCCTTTCACCAAGGTTGACAGCATGCTTATGTCCCTCTCATATCATGCGAGGGTATGGAGAAGATGTGGCTGCAGTCTTAAGGAGCGTCCAGACTGGGGAGAGAACAGGAAGGGGAAGAGAAAACAGGCCAGGGTGACAGGCTGGGGTGCAGAAGTCACGGATATGGGTGACCAGGAAGTGACTGAATTAAACCCACGAAGAACCAAGTTTCTTAGAAAAGGCAGCATCTAAATCATGAAGATATTAGTTTCATGCCAGAAGAAAAGGGCTTACTAGAAGAGGCCATTCCAGTCCTCCCCTGATGTCACTAATAGATTCTTGGAAATCAGTTTCAAGGGAGAGGGAGGACACATAACAAGACCAGTTTTACTGGAAACTATCTGATAGAAATTCCTCCAGCCTATTTCTGGGCACAAAAACCTCAAAATGTCTAAAAACGACACAGAATGTTCAAATGGGAATTTGTGCTCAATTCCAAAATGTAAGGCTGGAGCAATAGCACAGCGGGTAGGGCCTTTGCCTTGCACGCAGCAGACCCAGGTTCAATTCCCAGCATCCCATATGGTCCCCCGAGCACTGTCAGGAGTAATTCCTGAGTGCAGAACCAGGAGTAACCCCTGAGCATCACCGGGTGTGCCGGGTGTGACCCAAAAGGGGGAAAAAAAAATGGGAATTCGTGCTCACTTACCAATGTGCTTAGTACATTTCAGGGCCATGGGTGGCCAGGCCTCTCCCAGGGCTCAAGCAGGGTACAAGTTGTGGAACATACTCGACAAGGACCCCTTCCACATAGGGCACACTCATGCCCCCACAGTCATTTGGGCTCATATGTGAGCTGCCCGAGCTAACCTAACGATGTGAGAGGAAACTGAAAATACCCAGAGAAAAGGCATACAGACATGGGAGAAGGTGCAACTCTACACATACAGAGGTCCTAGCGGGGGGGTTACGGGGGGTTGGGGGGGCAGAGTGATAGCACAGTGGACAGGGCATTTGCCTTGCACATGGTCGACCCAGGTTCAATCCCCGGCATCCCATATGGTCCCCCAAGCACCGCCAGGAGTAATTCCTGAGTGCAGAGCCAGGAGTAACCCCTGAGCATTGTTAGGTGTGATCCAAAAGGAAAAAAAAAAAGGTCCTAGCAGGGTAGCAGGGCACTTATATTCTAGGACTTGCTATACTTTTGGATCTATGTAACAGTTCACAGAAGCTGTGGAGTAGAGGCGAGACAGGCAGGGCCTAGGCCCAAAATGCAGTCAGAAGCAACAGATGAAGCTGCACCACGAATTTGAGGGCCTGTAGAGCATGGAGTGGCCTGGAAAAGAGCAGTGGAGAGGACTAACATTCCGGCAATATTTCCATGTGGAAGAGGTACAGGACTGGCTGAGAGAGGACAGAGATCCCCCCCAGAGGTGAGACTCAGAGGGAGAGTGGAGGCAGTTAAGTTCAGTTCTGCATTATATATCAGAAATCACTGGAGTGTTAGTGTTGAAATACATGGAAAGAAAATGGTCAATTTTGAGCCGTGGTCTGATTCCAGATATGAGTCACTTCTATCAAAAGTGTCACCTGCCACCTGTTGAAGCAGAGTTGCAGAGGTGGGGGGCAGTCAAAGCTGAATCTGACCAAGGATCCAGATCCAGTTACCAGGTTGCAGCAAACAATGAGGACAGCAAACGTATGATCACCATAGGTTTGTGCTCTGCAACATTCGAGCAGTCTCTAAGACAAATGACCTAGTTTTGTCTACAGATAAACCACAAGGAAGAAGGAAATGGACAACATAAAAACACATACAGGGAAGGATCAAATAAGTACTTAAGAGGCACCACTTAGGAACTGGGTGTACCTCAAGGGCTCCAGGATAAGCGTTCTACATGGGAAGCCTGAGCTTGACCAAGCCTGAGCTTGATCCCTAAGCACTGAGCCATCAATCAATGTAGACCTTATTTGTATCTCTAAATAGTATAAATTAATTAGATGACATGAACAACGGCATATGGGCAGGTACAAATTGGAAATGTTTCTCTTTTTTGACAAAGTCTCTCTCTCTCTCTCTCTCTCTCTCTCTCTCTCTCTCTCTCTCTCTCCCTCCCTCCCTCCCTCCCTCCCTCCTACCCCCATCTCTTTCTTCTCTCCCTCTCTTTGGGCCATACCCAGCAGTTCTCAGCACTTACTCTTAGTTCTGTAGTCAGGGGTTGTTTTTGGCAGTGCTCAGAGGATCGATCATATGTGGTTCTGGGGATTAAACCAGGCTTGGCTAATGTAAGGCCTATAATATTGCTGTGATCCCTCTCTCTGTATTCATGGGTCTTTCAGAACAGGGGACCTAGCGCCAATCCTGTGACACTAAGCTAGAGTAGGCTGGACAGTTCAGTGGTCCAGAACAGTGAAGCACTGCGCTTCAAGCCCTCTGGTGCTGGAGGACACCAGAGCCCTACCAGTTTGGGAGACCATGCAGTGCATGTAGTGCCAGGAATCAAATTCAAGGCCTTCATGTGCAGAGTATGCACTCCAGCCCCTCTGAGCTAAATCTATTTGGGGTGAGGGGGTGGGCCACGCCCAGCTTTGCTCAGGTCTTACACCCAGCTCTCCTGACAGTTTTGGGAACCATATATGGTGCTAGGGATCAGACCCAGGTCAGCCACATGCAAGGTAAGCATATTACCTGCTGTACTATCTCTCTAATTCACTGAATCTCATTTTTTTGGTTATATTTTGGGAGGGTGGTCATATACATTGATGCTCAAGGGTTACTCCTGGCTCTGCACTCTGAGATCGCCCCTAGTGGTGCTCTGGGGACCATATCAGATGCTTGGGATGGATCCCAGTGCAAGGCAAGAGCCCTACCTGCTGTACTGTTGCCTCAGCCACACCTAAATCTCTCTTTCTCTCCATCTTTCCTTCCCTCCTTCCTTCCTTCCTTCCTTCCTCCTTCCTTCCTTCCTTCCTTCCTTATGTTCATGATGTTATATTACATTCAATATTCCAACACCAATCCCACCACCATTGCATCTTTCCAACACCATTATTTCTAATTTTCCCAGCCACCACCCAAGCCTGCCCCAATAGCACACCCTAAATAATTTACTAAATCTTTTTTTCCCTTTTTTTTGCGGGGGGAGGTCACACACGGTGATGCACAGGAGTTACTCCTGGCTCTGCACTCAGGAATTACTCCTGGCGGTGCTCAGGGGACCATATGGGATGCTGGGAATCGAACCCGGTCGACCGCGTACAAGGCAAATGCCCTACCCGCTGTGCTATTGCTCCAGCTCCCTAAACATCATTTTTAAGGCACATCTGCATCGTCCCAGTATTCCCATCTTATTATTTTTTGTGTGTGTGAAGTAAAAGAGTTTTATTTAAAGAAATTTGCTTAGAGAAATGTGAGGGAAGAGAAAGATATGTATTCAGTGACAACACCAGCTTCTCCAAAAGGGAAAAATGTCAAAGGACACATGTCGGGTTGAGATGTGGGCCGATCTCCAGGATATAGAATGGGCCTCTTCTTGGTTTTTATTGGGGCCCTCAGAAGGCAGGAGAAAATAGGGTCTAAAAGAGCAAGAGAGGACAGGCCCAGCTCCAACAGCTCCTGAACCTCTGCTTGCCTCCCCACCTTCCCAGGTAAGAGTACTCTCCCGGAGCCACATGGATTCCCACTCTCTTTGTTTTGTTTTGTGTTTTTGTTTGGGGGCCACACCTGGTGGTGCTCAGGCCCCACTCAAGCTGGCTAGGTCCCGGCAGCCTCCATGCTTATCCTCAACAGGCCCAGCTTATGTTCCCCATGGTCACTTCACTCATGAAACTCACACTGCTGACAAAGTTACACTTCCTGTCCAGGGTGAAGAAAGGAAGGATAGGGAGAGAAAAGAACAAGTTACCAGTCTAATCCTGCAGAGACGCCCAGGGAGGCTAAATTTAAAGATTCACCTTCAGCACTGCAGACCCAGTAGGGAAGACGCATAGAGGTCCCACCAAGTTCAGTGAGTGGAAACAGTGGCCAGGTATGTGACCCATTGGTGCCAAGAGGATAAGCAGAAGCCACCTGCAGGAATTGTTTAGGGAACAAAGATAGCTGAAATGAAACTGAGCACATGTTTCACATTCAGGAAGTCCAGGTTTGATCCCAGCACTGCATAGGTCCCCCAACACCAGTTGGGGAGCAGTTCCTGGTCTCCACTAGGTGTGGCCTCAAACGCCAGAATTGGTAATACCAGCACAGTACTACAGTGGGTAGGGCCTTTGCCTTGCACGGGGCTGACCCAGGTTCTATCCTTGGCATCCCATCTGAGCACTAATTTCATTGCTCTTTAAGCTGTTAGTCCAAGGTGGTGGGGAGATCTTAGGTCTCTTCATCCTCAGAGGAAGTAAATGGATCTATATGGATACAGTTGGAGAATGACAAGGAGAAAGACTAGTTAAGAGACTTAGTTCTAGTGTTGGAAACTGACTAGAGGACTGTGGCTAGATTGACAGTAGCTGGCCTGGGAAATTTGAGAAGGAATACACTAGGAAAAGAGGCCACCGAAACCAGAGGCTATATAGGCAATACTGTATGTGGAACTACTGGATCATATACGAATGTTGCTTCTGTTTGAGGTGAGGTGCCTCTATACTGATTTTACCCCCAGTCCCTGTATTATTTTACAGTTCCTACCAAAACTTCGGGGGGTAGGGGGAGGGCCAGTTTTTCCATGTCCTTGCCATCCTTGCCAGCACATAATTTTCTTGGTGCATTGATGCTATCATTGGTGTCATCATTTGCCTGTTTTTTTGTCTCAGGAATTGAACCCAGGAACTCACATGCAGGGTAGCTGTTCTGCCTGCTGAGCATTGGGGTTTTTTTTGTTTGTTTGTTTGTTTTAAACAATTTGCTTTTAAACTAGCAGAATGGAACATGGTTAATGTTAGATCATAAGCGCTCTTGAAATAAGATCTCTCACTTAAATTCTTTGCTGCCTTTACAAACGTTTTTGCTAGGGCCCATAAGCACTTACTCCCCAGTGCCCCTGGGGACCACGATTCTGCGTGATCCTCACAGACTTGCAAATTCTAGACAGATCAGATGAATGGAATGATACCCGTGGTAGCCTTTTTCTGTCTGCTTCTTTCACTAAATAGAATGCTTTCAAGATTCATTCATGTTGCAGCAGGAATTAGCAACTTAATCCTTAAAAAAAAAAATCAGGGTCCTCACTATCTACAGCACTCCACCCCGAGATTACACATGGAATATCTAAGGAATCTAATCTGAAGTCAAAGATTTATCCATATGTTTTCTTTTAATACTTTCATCATTTCAGGATTTCATTTGGGACTTTGCACCGTTGAGTTAATTGTTTTTTATGGTGAGGTCGGGGTCCTCTGCTTCCATTTTTTTCCTTGTATATGGATATACTATTGTCCCCGCACCGTTTTATTGAAGACTGCGCTTTTCTTTTTGACTTATTGATGGTAAAATAAAGACAGTCTTGCGGTTGGGATCGTTAAGAAACCACCACATTTACAGGCAATACTCTGAGAATGGTGTTTGGATCATCCACCCACTTCTGCCACTCTTGGTGGCTTCTGGTTTACACTGTGACTACAGACCTTTGGCTCTCAAGGCTAGAGCCGAGCAGTGAAAGGAGTGTGGAAGTAAGATAGATGAGTAAGAAAGAGTGAAAGGGGTAAGTGGAAGCAGTTTTTTTTTTTCATTCCTTTTGGGTTTTGGGCCACACCCAACTGTCCAACTGTGTTCAGGATTCACGGCTAACTCTTCACTAAGAGATCACTCCTGGTGGGACGTAAGGGACCATATGGACGTGGGGACAGCCACATGCAAGGCAATTTGACTTGTCTACTGTACTATCTCCCCATCCCCCCAATTTTTTTCTTGAATAAAATGCCCCACAAGATTAAAAATCAACCAAAGATTTAGAGCAGAATTCTGAAAAGGTGGAATATGACCATTTTTACCAGTGTTACCTTTCCTTTTGTGGTGGGGAGGGAGGACTTTTTGAGGTCCTACACCATTTTCATTGGTATCACTAGATAGTGTTTGAAATTACAGATCTCCTCTGCTAGGGAGAGAGTGCAAAAGGCTGGAGACCATACTCTCCATGTGGAGCCCTGGGTTCCACTGCAGCACTGCTAGGAGTAATCCCTGAGCACTGCTGAGGAGGAGAGGCTAGGGGAGAGGACAGGAGTCAGGGAAGGAAGGAAAAGAGAAAGAGGAAGAGAGGGAGGGAGGGGAGAGGAGTAGGGAAGAAAGAAGGGAGTAGTAGAGAAAAGGAGAAAAAAAATCCTAAGGCCTCGTATCCTTCATTAAAATACATATTTCTGAAATTTCTTAATGAAAATTCAGATTTTCTGACTCCTCAGAATAGTAGAAGGCTGGGGGCTAGGAAGATGGCGCCTTCCTCACCCTGCAGAGTACAGCCTTGGTCGTCCCCCTAGTGCTCACAGGAGTAGCACTTAAGAAAAGGAAAAGCGGAGGGCCCTTGCCGTCCCTCTGGCGACCGTTGGCTAGAACTCAGTAATTGTCTTTTGTCCCCGAACATTCCATACACTGTTCTCACTCTTTGCACTTCCTTTTTCTTCTCCATGAAATGTTCCCCCAGATACATTCCGGAATCTTTTCCTCACTTTCTAAAGGTCTGTTCAGATGACATTTTCTCGGCCAGACTTAGCTACTTAAGCAGCACTTCTATTCCCAGTACATGTCGTTCCTTATTCCTTGCTTTCATTTATTCTGTAGTTTATTACCATCTGATAAACTGGTGTTACGCATATATCCATTTCCAACCAATCCCAATGAGAATTCTGTGATAGATAATGATCAACTATTTTGTTGTATTCCTAGTAGCTAGAACTTAGTCCTCAAATTTTTTAGTATATAAATTCAGAAATAAACTTTGTATAGGCTTTTAGTGACTAAAACTGCTCCTAAGAAAAATAAACCTGAAAATAAGGTTTAATTAGCTTTAATGCATACTTTATTTTAATTTACTTTTTGTTTCTTTTTAGGGCACCCACCGCTATGCTCAGGGCTTATTCCTGACTTTGTGCTCAGGGATCACTCCTCGAAGTGCTCAGGGGATGAAATGTGGTTGGTGCCCAGAATCAAACCCAGGTCAGCTATGTGCAAGGCAAGCACCTTTTACCCACTGAACTGTTTCTTTTGCCTTTTTTTTTTTTTTTTTTTGCTTTTTGGGTCACACCAGGCAATGCTCGGGGGCTACTCCTGGCTCTGCACTCAGGAACCACCCCCGGCGATGCTCAGGGGAACATATGGGGTGCCAGGAATCGAACCCAGGTCGGCCACACACAAGGCAAACACCCTACCCGCTGTGCTATTGCTCCAGCCCCTAAGTCACATTTTTAAGCTCCATGAATTCTGGCAAATATTTAGTCTTGAAGTGCTACCATGGTCAAGATACAGAATCTTGAACATGATTAAGTTAGAGTAAGTTTTAAGGTAGGGTTGCTTACCAGTCAGCTAAACTTAGAATATTTGTGGTTTTTTGGGGGGCCATGCCTGGCAATGCTCAGAGCATACTTCTGGCTCAGTGCTTAAGGGACACAGGCAGTGCCTGGGATCAAACTTCTTGCTGGCTGAGTATGCACTGTGAGGCCGTTGAGCTATTATTCCGACCCCTATTTTTAGGGATTAAAATTTGAGACTTATTTGCAGAGATTACATCAAGGAACATAATGGTTCAAAAATCAAAGCACCAAGAAAGTTTAGAGTTGAAGTGCAAATAGACAAAGATGTAGTCTCCAGCTAAGTAGAGATCAAAGAAAATCACCCGACAAGTTCTATTAACTTATAAAAGACTGTGCCAAGTAAACAAAATAAGAAGAACCTATTATTAAGGGCTAGGGGAGAGCAAGCTTTGAGTATCCCAACCCATGTGCGGGCTTATTACTGTAAAATGTTTTTTGTCAGTCAGGATCCTCACGCTGCAAACATCTGTTCTTGCTAGTTTCACCAGAAAAGAAAAAAATAAAAATCCCCTCCCTTTTTGCTCTCTGTTGTTGTGGGGCTCACTTGTATGAAGTCGGGGGCCCAAGTGGCAGCACAGCCAGGATCATTCCTGGCCCAAGTAGGTGTTGCCCAGGAAAGATCTAAGATTTCATGCTTGCAAGGCTGGCGCTCAGTCACTAAACCCCACACACCTCCAGAATCTTTATGAGAGCCAAAATCTCGTTTTTAAAGACCACATTGCCATGAATAATAGCCCCAGAAGTCACATTGCTGGATGATCCAGTGAAGAAATCATTACTGTCCTCTCCATTGCCAGAATCCCCCCTGCAGCCTGCATGGCTGACCCCACCTACATGGGGCAGGACAGTCTGTTGGAACTGCTGCTACCACTGCCCTTTACAGTAAGTGAAATTTTTGCTGCCCCTTCAAAAATGTCAAATGAAAGCTTAGGATAGGTGTTTCTATGGGCCAAGTGCCCACAGTCTTCAACTGCAAGGAATGTGTGGATGGAGCTAAGAGGTACAGGTGGTTCACATCATCGAGGACCTATCCTGTTGGTTGTTATGTATGAAACACCGCTGGCTGAAAGACTGACAGGCTGTAGAGATAGCACAGGGGTTAAGGAACAAGCTCTGTATGTTGCCAACCCTGGTTCAGTCTCCAGCATTCCATGAGCGGTGCCCTCTCTCATGACCCCCGCCCCCAAATATTATTTTTTCAAACCATAAAAATGAAAAGTATATAGCACAAACCAGAGATGTTATTGTTTATTGTAAGCAAGTTATTTAAAAAAAATAATAGTAATTAGTAATATTAGTGACAGCAAATGTGACAAATCAGAAAAAAAAGATTTATAAATCACAAAAGACGGCATGGTACATATAAAAGGAAAAGTTATAGAAAGACTAAGCAAACGAGGAACAGATTTAGATTACTTTAGTGGCAGTGATGAAGGTAAACAAAGGAAAGTGGGGGGAAAAAAAAATGGGACCAAATATACCATTGGAAAAGTAACAGCCAGTAAGAGGTGGATGGAAACAGACCAGCACCAGTCGGGTAAAGGACTCGAATCATTAAGGAGGGAAAAGCAGTAAGACTGATAGGGTGTAAGAGACACAAAAAAGGAAAAAAGAATTGTGACAGACTTGAAGTTTCACTTGACTAAATGGGTGGACAGGGAAACACAACAATGAGAAGACAGCATGAGGAGCTGGTCTGAGGGAGAATGAATTTTACTTTAAACATGTTGAGGATCAGGCACCTGAGATAAGGCCACTGAGAATCAAGAGGAAGGACAAATTCAGCATTCTAGAGTCTAGGTTTTGGACTTCTTAAGCTGTGAGTTGTGACCCTCTGTGTTGCGTAACTAAATGTGGGAGTCCTGAAAAAAATAAAATCTTTGCTTTAAAATAAATTTCTATGTGGGAACCAGGACTTTTACTCCAAACCACCGCACAACATCTCCCTATATGCAAGGTGATCAATGGAAAGTAAATCATCCAACGTTTCTCCCTGAAAACCAGGCTTAACTCTTATACAGGCCACAGCACCCAATGGGAGAGAGAGAACCAAAGGGAATGCCCTGCCACAGAGGCAGGGTGGGATGGGGGGTGGGGGGAGAGATACTGGGATCTGAGGTGGTGGGAAATGGTCACTGGTGGAGGGATGGGTAGTCAAAATAAATAATAAAAAAAATAAAGTGTAGCTGCAAGGTCAAATAAATAAATAAAATTTCTTTTTCATTACCAGCAAACATTTGGTTTTTCTACCTGTTTTATATACATGGGGTCATAATACAGGGTTTTTTCCCATGCAAAAAGAGGTCAGTGGTCAAACTTTTTTTTTCTTAAAAAGTTTAAGAAGCCTTGTTTTATAGTTTTTATATAGTTATATATGGGACCATAGTAGGGGTAAGGATTGTCTAACTTGTGGGCTGACTTGTGGCCCATAAGAGGCTGGAGAAATAATACGGTGGAAAAGCACTTTCCTTGCCCACAGCTGACCCGGGTTTGATCCCCAACACCGCATATTGTTTCCTGAGTACCACCAGGAGTATGCCCTGAGCACTGCCAGGTATGGCCCCCAAACAAAACAGGCACATGAAGTTATGGGTTGGTACTGGTACATGACTAGAAGACATGTAAACTTCTCATCAGCTGCCCATCTATCTGCACTGTATGGCTGGGAATAATGTTATAAATATCCAGACGTCCTTGGCATTTGGCAAATGGCAGGGATTAAAAAAAAAAAAGGTTTCCCACCCCATTCTAGAGAAAGGTCAGAGTTATAAAAGTGTGAGGTAGGGAGCAGATGGGATTGATTACTTGAGACCTTCATTCACAATGAGAAAATGTCAGGGAAGAACAATAGGGACAAGAACAACTGAGGCTTGGGAAAAGGAGAAGCCTACAAAGGAGTTAAGGAGCACCAGCTGGGAGAGACAGAAGACTCGGGAGTGGAGTCTTGGCTTGACAGAGGGGTCTATTTCAGGAGTAAAGAGGTCATTTATGCAACAGAGATCCAGAAGAATGGAGGTTGACAATTGAATGGGCGTAATTACTTAGCGTAGTTCAGTGGAATGGCAGGCATGGAAGCTAAATGAAGCATCACTGTCACAGAATTAAATTCATGCTTGTTAATATTCTCTAGCAGCCAGTGAAAAACCAATGCAGATCCCTGAACTCACATATATGATCCATTCCAAATGAACAGTTTTCATACCGCAGATTTTCATGTTTAAACTGTTACCTCTTGAACCAGATAACACAGTGGTTAAGGCACTTCCATTTGATCTGGTTGGATCCCCAACACAGCTTATGGTTCCCCAAAGCACCACCAGGCGTGACTCCTGAGTACAGAGCCAGGATTAACCCCTGAGACCCCCCCCTCCACACCCCCTCAGATACCTCCCACCTCAGGCCTCTGTCAGTGATTCTGGATGAAGCCATTCAGCTAGCATTGTAATTCTCAATCAAGATTCCTGTTTCTGATAACCAGAATAACAGGAAGAATAAATGCCCTTCAGCCTGGCTGATCATTCCAGAATGGCTTCTTTGAACTCCAGGACACGATGTGGTGACAGTGGCTCTTTCACTTACCGTTGTCCCAGTGGCCCTCACCAAGGCCACAACTGGGTCAGGTTTCCATAATTACAATGAGAGGGAGAACAAACTGTTCATCTCAGCTTACAGCCCTCTTTATCCACAGAAATTAATTCTATTTCTGAAAACTAAGGGGTATATTATCGTGGCTGACCAGAGCTAACCAGAATCAGGAGCAGAGGCACATGTGCCCCTGGTCAGAGTGATGCCCTCTACTTCTCTTAGGCTCTCTTTAAATACTAACGTAAGTGGTTACCTGAGAAAGAAACCTTAGGGTCCGTATTAAGTCCAGGGCAAAGGAAAAACAAGTCTCACCACTAAATCAAGCACATTTTATTCAGGAAAACAGAGAGTTTAATGCCATGGAAACAGCAGCAGCCTGTGACATCAAAGCAGAAGGCAAAGGGACAAAGGGATCTGTTGAAGTTACCTTTCCCTGGGTTTTCTCTTCCTTAACATTTGACCCTTATTGAAAAGTGCTAGACAGTTCTTACTGTCTCAGAATAGAGCAACTGAAACTTCTCCTGGTTCTTTCCAGTTTCTTCCTGAAGATTAGCCAAAAACCACATGCCAGACATCTGCATCATGCCACACTCTTATTAATATGCAATAAGATTCTATTCCAGACAGTTGGTGATATCAGAGTCCCAAGTCAGCTACGGGGTAGGGATTAAATTATAGAACGCAAATATTTGAAGAAATTTTAAAAACTGAAGCTTCACTGTCACTCTAGGCTGAGAGTTTTACAGAGCTAGTGTTTAAGGAGAATAGCTTCCCCAGGTGGAGTGGAAAAATACTGTAATCTGTGACGGGAAAGGAGGTCTACAAAGCATGAGTAAGAGAAGATACTACAAATCTGCCCCTCCCCCTCAGCAGCCTCCGCTGAATATTATGACTCTCCTATGTGAGGCTAAAACCAATTCTTATTTCAAGTCTGAATCAAGCAATCAGCAGCAATGCAAGTGATGGCACAGTTCATCAGATGGACTATGAAGGTTTATTCAATGTTTAAAAAATGTGATTACCAGAAATTGTTGCCTTGCGTATAAAATGGTGCTTTTAAAAATGGCGAAATACATGAGCTGAGAATAGCGCACGTGGTAGAGAACATGCCTAGGATGTGCAGGGCTTTTGCCTTGATCCCCTGTCCAGTCCCCGCCCTCCACTCCCCACCCTCACCTCCAGTTGCAGCAGAGCCCTGGGTATGGCCCCTAATAAAGGTCAAATGTACGGTTGCTTTAAAGGTACAGTATCTTCACTTATAAACAGGAATTAAAAAACTCTTCCCTTTAGGTAACTTGTGAGACATTAAGACTAACTCTGATGACTCAATTTAGTAAATAATTAAAATGGAGCGACACAACAGTGGGTAGGGCGTTTGCCTTGCACTCAGCCAACATGGCCAACCCAAGTTCGATTCCTCCGCCCCTCTTGGAGAGCCCGGCAAGCTACCGAGAGTACCTCACCCGCACAGCAAAGTCTGGCAAGCTACCCATGGCGTATTCGATACACCAAACACAGTAACAAGTCTCACAATGTTACTGGTCCCACTCAAGCAAATCAATGAACAACGGGAGGACAGTGACAGTGATTAAAATGAGATACTGCAATTAAGAGTTGAGTTGTGGGGTAATAACACAGCAGGTAAGGCATCACACGCTAACCAGGGTGCAGTCCCTGACATCTCATATAGTGTCCCAAGCAGCACCAGGAGTAATTCCTGAGTGCAGAGCCAGGAGTAACTGAACATTACCGGGTGTGATCAAAAAGAAAAGAAAAAAAAAAAGTTATGATTCAAGAAAAAATATCCTCAACTCAAGGTTACCTCAATTCAGGATGACTTTGATGACTTCATTATTCCCGTGTTTTAAAAAGATGACACTAGTGGATGCAGTAATTAGCAGACGATGTTTCAAATAGAAGAGTTAAGCGGAAATTTATAGTTCAGCTAGAAACATTTGGGTTCAGTATAAGGAAGAATCTTTCTATCATAAAAGCATTAAAATGTGATGTTCTGTTACAAAGGTTCTCCATTACTACACAAATAGCACTTCTCTTTGGTTCAGATTTACTTCTGGATCTGTAAGTTTAGAGTACTGTCCTAATTAAAAGCCAACTTTACTTCTGATTATCTGCAGTGCTAATGATAATGTGATAATGTGTATGTCTGAATCCCACCTCAGAGCCAATAAATCAAACTCTTTCATGGAGATGTCTAGGAACTTGTTTTTGCAGGTAACCCGAGTGATTTCCATAATCAGAGACATTTTAAAAGATACTGATCTAAGCTTTGCTTACGTTAATAAAGCTTCTAACAATTTGAAGAGAAGAAATTGGTTAGGTCTGTGATTTAAAAGCACATCATGAATGAGGTAGGAAAGCTCCAGTTTTAGGAGGCAAGGTTGTGCAGTCCCAGCTGGAGTTGGCATTCTTAGCACCACCAGCACTTCCCGAGCAGCTTGTCCAGACCCTGCTTTGACCTTACCGCCTTGCACACACTCTGTTGTAACAAGACAGCTAGAAAAATCCCTGGTAGATCTTAAGTTACTGATGGGACCCTAAAGAAGAATGGGGTGGGGGGACACTTAACAAGAACACAGCTGACAGTGTGCAATCTGTCCCTGGCTATGAGGTAAGTTTGCCCTCAGAGACACTGAAAATCAATCCACTTACCCAAATCTGACAGTCTTTTCATCAAGCCAGCTTCCCGCACAGCAGCTGGACCATATTCCACTCCTTTTCTTTTCTGTCACATAAGTACAAGGAGAGATAACTGAATAAAACCACTTCAGCTGACAAAGAATAGAGAAATCAGGGGCCAGATAATGTAGTGTGTAGGGTGTTTGCCTTGCACTCGATCAGCCTGGGTTCGATCCCTAGCATCCCACAGAGCCCCCAAATCCACCTGAAGTGATCCCTAAATACAGAGCCAGAAGTCCTGAGCACTGCTGGGTGTGACCCCCCCCCAAAACAAAACACACAGAAAAGAATAGAGAAATCTAAGTTCCCGGCAAGCGCCCTCTGAAAAACCTGCAGCATCCGACTTTCCCTTATTATCTCCCGCTGAGGATGCTCATCTCAAAGCACTTCCAGGAAGGAAGGGAAAAACACAACAGTCATGAGGATTAAATTAACCTTTCAAGCCCCTCAAGCATGGGAAGGGCAAGCGGAGGTCAAGGCAGAGGGGGAAAGGGGCTGAGCCAGGTCTGGATCTGGATCTGGTGGTGGTGACTCGTGTGTGTGTGTGTGTGTGTGTGTGTGTCTCCGTGTGTGCCCGTTTGTGTGTGTGTCCGTTTGTGTGTGTGTCCGTTTGTGTGTGTGTCCGTGTGTGCCCGTGTGTGTGTGTGTGTGTGTGCGCGCGCGCCTGTGTATGTGTCTGAGTTCTCGCGACTGCAGGATCCGCGCTTTGCAAAGAGAACAAAACGGACCCTCTCGGCCTCCCGCGGCGGGAGAAAGCCAGCATCAATGCCCTTCCCGGCTCAGAAGCGCCTGAAATTTTAGGTCGGGCTCTGCAGCCTCCCCATCCCCCCTCCATCTCCCCCGCCTCGATTTCCCCCTCAGTGGTTGCTGCCAGCTTCTCTTACTCCAGCACCCTAAGTGGGGGGGTCACATCACTTTCTCCAGTCTCCTGTGGGAGCCCCTAAACCCCGCCAGCCCGTTGCTCACACGCTTGGCCCTGGTCAGCCTGGGACCATCTCCTCCCTCTTTCCCCATCTCCCAGAGCTGGGGATGGAGGGGAGAATTAAAAAAAAAAAAACCCACGTGCTCTCCCGGCGGCCAATCTCTGAGCAACCCCATCTCCTTTTTCTGCACGTTGCGGGACGCGGAGATCGTGCCCCCCACCCAACCATTGCCGGGTCCCGGAGGTCCTCACCTGTCCCCTGGAGAACGGGGCTCCGATGACGGCCACCGAGTGGACGGACTTCCTCGGGACGGAGCGCGTGTGCGCCCGGAGGAGCCGCGAGAGGAGGCTGCTCCGGAGAGACATGCTGGGCGGCGCGGGATGCCGACGAGTTGGGGGAGCGCTCGGTGCGGCGCGCAGCCTGCACTGGGCGACGCCGCCCGCCGCCCCGCTCACCTAGGGAGGCCCCGCCCCGTGACGTCAGCGTCAGGCCCCGCCCCTCCGTGCAGGCCCCGCCCCCAGCCCTCGAGCCCCCGGAGTCCTGGTCCCGTCGGTCGCCGCTAGGGCCATTATCAGGCTCCGGCCAATGAGCGCGCCGTGGCCAGGAGGTGTGTCTCGGCGCTGGAAAGCGTCTGTCCTCCGCCGGGTTCGGCAACCCGACGGGATTCTCCCCACTGCGGCGCACCCCGGCGACCCCCGGCGAGGAAGAGCCGACCGGCGCCCGCGGGAGTGCCGCCCTGCAGAAACCGGGCCGGCATCCCCCTCGGCCTCGTCCCGTTCCGTCGTGGAGCTCGAGGTCCAGAAAACACCATGGCTCCTCCACTTTCGGGCATCGAAGGCTGAGAGATCCAGTGGGGATCCGTACTCCCTGCGCCAGGCTCGCTAATCGAAACCCACCCAACTTAGCCTGGTGGAGAGAGAATTGTTAGGATTTGCAAAATCCTTCTTAGATGACGACTTCGATTCTTCTTCCCTGGATAACAGGTGTACTAGTTATTAAAAAACAAACATCTGCACCCTTTGAAGAGTTAGAGGGGCGTAGGGGGGTGGGGCGAAGAGATCCAGCGGGGAGGGTATTTGCCTAGCGCCCGGCCAACCCAGCTCGATCTCCCGCATCCCATATGGTCCCCAGAGCACCGCTGGGTGCGGCCCCCAAACGAGAAGAAAACAAAAGTTTAGGGGAGACTGTTATTTAAGACTTATTTTCTATTATTTTTAATAATAACTAATATTTTTATAATAATTAAAGTTTTGAAATAGTCCTTACTCAACGAAGAAGGACTCTTAAAGATGAGGAAGGGAGTAAGTAACTTTCCCCAAGTCACGGTTTGTGAAATGGCATAGCTGTGTGATTCCAAGTTCTTAACTTTGACATTATGACATACCTGGATATGAGTAGTATTCCTTTCAGAATAAATGTTTATATCAACATCTGAAAATGATTTTAGCAGATGCCGGCTGACATGCTGTATAAGGCGGTATGTTGCATTAATCCTGCCTGAATGCCCAGCATTTAGTAAAACCCTACCTGCTGTACTATCACTCCATCTCCTAATGATGGTAATGTTTAACAACTGGCTGACAAAATTACTCAAAATGTAACACCAATCAGGAACTTGTAGGTGACTATAAGCAGGCTTTAGTGAACAGGAGATTAGGAGGAGAGTGAAAGCACTATTATCCTTTCAATTTCAAATTACTACTGCTAAGTGCCTGAAATAATGTATAATTTTCTCAAGTCCCGAATTCAAATAAGTAGTGTTTTTATTTTCAAAATAAGTAATTAGGGGCTGGAGAAATAGTGCATTGAGTAAGGCACTTGCCTGCACACAGCCAACTGGGATTTGATCCTCGACACCCCACATGGACCCTCAAGTCATGCCAGGGATAATGCATGAGTGCAGGGCAGAAATAAGCCCTGAGCACCACCAGTTGTGTCTGTAAAACAAAATAAAATAATTGAAAGATAAAGGTTGTAGCTCAGGCTCAGGGGTGGAGAGCTTATCTTGTATGGATGTGTAAGTTTGATGCACAGATGTAAATGAGTGGTTTTTATAAACAATTAGGCAATGGACATTTCTGAGTATTTTTCGTATAACTTGTGCGTTATAGTTTGACTTTCAATAATGGTCACTTAAAAGGGTTTTTTGTTTGATTTGGTTTGGTTTTAGGGACCACACCCAGCAGTGCTCAGGGCTTATTTTTAGCTCTTCTTTCAGGGATCACTCCTGGCAGCCTTTAGGAGACCACATATGGTTCCAGGGATCAAACCCAGGTTGGTTGCATGCGAGGCAAAACCCTACCTGCTGTACTATCACTCCATCTCCTAATGATGGTAATGTTTAACAACTGGCTGACAAAATTACTCAAAATGTAACACCAATCAGGAACTTGTAGGTGACTATAAGCAGGCTTTAGCTAACACTCATTGCTTTCTGCAGATGAAGAGAAACTCAGGAAAGACTCAACTATATGTTCTTGAGAGAAACACAAGTGAAACTCAGTGGCCTTTGGCAGAACCCAGTGGCCTTTGGCAGAAATGCGTTGGGACTTCGCATTAGGTTGCTGGCGCTGGGCCACCCCAGGTGGGAAAAGGTGCCATCCCTCCGACTTTTCCCTCTGGCTGCTCGGTGGCCACCATCTTCCAGAGGCCATTAGCCAGTCAGATATGGACCCGAAGTGATGAGACATGAGGGGCCTCATGGTATGGGGGGGTGCTGGCCCTTGACCTCCCCCACCCCACCAAGACCCCAAGTCACTGCCCACCAACAGGCCCTCCGGCTACTGATGAAACTGCTAAATGGCTATGATCCCAGAAACACACAAGCGAAACTCAGAACTCAGAGGCTTTTGGTAAAAATCCCTCCAGATTTAATTATTAAAATTTCAGAATTCCAAAATCGCATGGCCACTGCTAGTCATAATCAGCAATAGAAAACAAATTAAATTAATGTTGCCTTTTTGGCAGGTCGGAGTGTTGGGGGAAAATCCAAAATAATAATGGTGGGTCTGGTGTCAAAATATTGAATGTAACCAAAGTAGAGAGAGAGTAATGTAGAAGTCATCTGCCACACAGGTAGGGGGAGAGTGTGGAATGAGGGTATACTGGGGATTTGGGGAGTGGAAAATGTGCACTGGTGAAGGGACAGGTGTTTCATCATTGTATGACCAAGATTTAAACCTGAAAGCTTTGTAACTGTTCTCATGGTGATTCAATAAGTAAATTTATTTTTCAAAAAAAAAAAAAAGATTCAACTGTATAGTCTCAAAAGCAAGGATCATGATTCTATTATTTTATTCCCCTTCCTAAATATGTTGCTTGGCTGATAGCCCTTTCCAGACCCTTCGAACAACATTATCGAACCTTTCAGATACTGAAGTCCTTACTCATTGTAGGTTCACAGCTCTGCTAGCACATGGATGCCCCTAGGATATTTTTTTCTGAACTTCTACTTTTACATACACCTTTAAGCTAAGGTTGAGGCCTAGATTTCATTTAGAAATTGTATTCATTAATTCATTGCCGATATTTACTTCAAACCTAAAGTACTCTAAGTGCTTTTGATAGGTATGAAGATACCATTGCTTTGCGTACCTTTGAGGACAAAGAGAAAGTGAATACTTGAATTCTTTCAGATAGTAATAAATGCTATGATGAAAATAAGCAGAATAATGGGCAGGAGGTACTACTTTGGAGAAGTGTGGCAAGAAAGATCTCTCTGAACTGGTATTTGAGTCAGCCACCCTGCAGGATGAAAGGAGCAGCTGGCTGGAACAAGTTCTGGGGAGAGAGCTCTCTAGGCTTCCAGGAACAGCTCCAAGAGGAGCCCCAAGGTTGAAAGCAAGAATGTCTGGGTGGCCAGGAAGTGCAGAGCAGAGGGAGGTGGGTGGGTTCAGAGGCAGCAAGAAAATATGAGCTTCAAAGGAACGTTTTACACAAAGGCATGTAAAGGTTCTGAGTCTGTTTTAGGGAGTCAGGAAATTTAGTCCCTTCTTTCTCGCTCTTCGATCCTGGGCTTGAGAGACATAACAGAACCACTTAGGATATACTTTAGGTGAGGAAGGAAAGGATGAGTATAATAAATTACAAAATGCAGTTTATTTCCCATGCAGTCGGGATCACTGTGTTCAGTAGAAAGGCTAGAGCTAGGAGACTATGGGAGGCAGCAAAAGAGTAAATGAACTGCCACTGCCTACCCAACCAGCAATGCTCACTTCCTCCCATCCCCTAACCACAACGAGGTTTCTGTTATGAGCAATTCACAGTAGATGCCTGAAATGGCTGCCGTTAGCCCAGGTATGCAGGAGCAGTAACAGCAAATGCCATGCCTCATGGGATGGGAGAGGAGCCCCGACCCCCCCCCACCCCATGGAACCCTGAGATGACGCCCAGCTACTACTTAAGCTCCTTAACAGCCATGATCCAGAGACACATAAAAGAATCCAGAGAATCCAGAGACACACAAAAGAACCTAGCAGCTTACTGCAGAGATCTCTCTGGACCCTAATTATTAAAATTTTAGAATTTCAGAAGCACGCGACCACACTTGCAGCCTTGTGACATCATATGCAATTCATAATAAGCAATACAAAATAAGTTGTCTAGCATTACCTTTTCGGCAGGTTTGAGTGGTGGCGGGGAAATTTTCAAATAATAATGTTGGGACTGGTGTTGAAATATTGAATGTAAACAAAGTAGAGAGTATTGTGGAAATTGTCTGCTACACAGGCAGGGGGAGGGTTGGGATGGGAGGGATACTGAGGATTTTGGTGGTGGAAAAAAATGCAGTGGTGAAGGGATGGGTGTTTGATCATTGTATGACCAGAACTCAAACATGAAAGCTTTGTAACTGTATTTTACGGTGATTAAAAAAAAATGGCTGCCATTGAGACCCAAATAAAACTTTGGTGTGAAGTCTTTCTCAGTGCTCATGGAGGCTGCAAAAGGACACCAGAACACTTTGTTGTTTTTTCAGGTCCCAAATTGAAAACAAACACTGACCTTCCTATTTGGGTCCTTTCTTCCCTTCTCTTCCTTTTCTCATTTAATTTCTTCTCATCCTTAGACTTCAGTTTTGAATTCTCTGACACTGATAACCCTTTCCACACCCTTAAAAGTTGAGTTAGAGGAGCTGGAGCAATAGCAAAGTGGGTAGGGCGTTTGCCTTGCACGTGGCCGACCTGGGTTCGAATTCCCAGCATCCTATATAATTCCCTGAGCACTGCCAGGAGTAATTCCTGAGTGCAGAGCCAGGAGTAACCCCTGTGCAATGCCGGGTGTGACCCAAAAAGAAAAATTAAAAAATTTTTTTTAAAAAGTTGAGTTAGATATTAACAGTACTTGCTAAAATTATCGAATAATTACTAAATGCTGGATACCTGCTAAACTCTTAAGTGATATCTCTCATCATAAAGCAATGACGTAGACATTATTATCTCCACTTATGTTTCTATGCCTGAAATCAATATATTACATCCCAATTTTACCGCAATTGAAAAAGAAAAGATATGATAACCACATTTTGGAAAGGTTGAGTAATTTGTTCAAGTTCACAATTAATATTCAAAAGCAGAATCCAAAATGAAGCCAGATCAAGGGTGATAATTATCCATCTCAAGGTTCAAGACATTCTTGGAACTATAATAGCCTGTTTAAAAGTGATCTTTCTCACAGGTTAGCTCAAGGAGCTGGGCACATGCAAGTACCAGCTTGCCATGGTTCGTTAAGCTCTTGCAGGAGCAATCTCCAAGCACAAAACTGGGAGTAATCCAACAGTTTCCCCAAATAATGTGGGGGTATTTTTTTTTGGCCACACTAGGTGATGTTCAGGGTTTACTTCTGGCTCTGCATTCAGGGATCACTCCTAGTGAGCTTCAGGGGACCATATGTGATGTCAGAGATTGAACACAGGTTGGCTACATGTAAGACAAGTGCCCTACCTACTGTCTTATTAATCTGACTCCCTCCCCTGGCTACATGATTTTTTAATGATAAAAGTAATTTTTTTCAAGACTGATAGTACAGCGGGTAGAGTGTTTTCCTTGCAGAAGAACCCCTGAGTATCACTGAGTGTGACCCAAAAAGCCAAAAAAAAAAAAAGCGATCTTTCTCCTTGAGAGTAGATATAGAGTCTAATATTTAACAGTATCTGGTGTTAAAAGATGTGTTCAATAAATTTGTTTAAAATAAGTTATTTTAAATAACATTTAAAGTTATTGCTGGAGCGATAGCACAGTAGGTAGGGCATTTGCCTTGCACATGTCCGAACCGGGTTCGATTCCTCCACCCCTCTCAGAGAGTCTGGCAAGCTAACTGAGAGTATCTTGCCCACATGGCAAATCCTGGCAAGCTACCCTTGACGTATTCAATATGCCAAACACAGTAACAACAAGTCTCACAATGGAGACGTTACTGGGCCTCCTCAAGCAAATCAATGAACAATGGGAGGACAGTGCTACAGTGCTTAATACGTAAGTTATTAAGGGATAGATAAAGTGTGGAGGTTAGTTAAGAGAAGTGATCTCTTTGTAATGAAACTTGAAGATAGAGTTACCTTCTATGTTACATGAACAGGAAATATTTCCTGAAATTGGCATTGAAGTTGAAAATCCTCAGGGATTTTTCATGAGGGATCTATAAAGTGTATTTGAGGACTGGAAATTGGTAAAAATCAGTTAAGAGGCAGGAAATTGAGTGAGTGAATACTATTTGTCAGCATTCTAGAACTTGAAGATACTGTCATTGAGTCCAAACTCTCCTAGAAAATAAGAATTGTAGGTACTCACAGTCAGTAAGTTTTTAGATATTTCAACTTTAAGAGAAATGACTATAATGAGGGTATGGAGAGATAGCATAGCAAGAAGGTACTTGCCTTACTTGTTGTTGACCCAGGTGCAATCCCATAAATGGTTCCCTGAGCACTGCCATGAATGATCCCTGAGCTCAAAGTCAGGAGTAATCCCTGAGCATAGCCAGGTATGGTCCACACCACCCCCCACCCCATGAATACAAACAAAAAACAACATATAATGAAAGCAGGTCCTTGAAAATTGTCTTTTTTGTACAGTGCAGGCTAGGATTTTCTTTTCTTTTCTTTTCTTTTTAATAGTGAAACACTGAAAGGAAAGGAGTTATTTGAGAAGCATACATACAAGCATGTGTGATTTTAAAAAATCAGAGAATTATTGGTGGTGGACAATGTACATTGGTGGAGTGTTTAGGTATTCGATCATTGTATGACTGAAACTCAATCATGAAAGCTTTGTAACTATATTTCACAGTGATTCAATAAAAATTTATAAAAAAATAAAGTAATAGGAAAATACTAAAACAGTAAATAGAAAATCAGAGAATAGACAGTACATGTAAGGACAAATTGTATGAACTGCATGATCTCTAACTTCTAATTAGTGAAGTTAGATAGATGGGGGCCAGATGTTAAAAATGTGTGGTGCTGCTTCACACCAAACCAAGGCCATGAGTTGCCCCCCACGAGCGGCTCTCTGGTACAGCCATGGCACCAGAGGCACATGGACCTAATCCAGAGCCCAGCAGCTTGCGACAGAAATGTGAATGGACTATGCATTAAACTCCAGCGCCATGCCCCCCCGGGAGGGAAAGGGTGTCTGTCTCTTCTGCCTCCCCCCACCACCCGGCAGCACGGTGACCACTGTTTCAGAGCTTATCGGAAAGCCAGGTATGAGCTGGCGGTGATGGGGCAACTGCAACCTCATGGAAAGGGGGACGGAACTGGCTCGTCCTTCATGCCCAACCGAGTTGCTCCCCCCCCCCAAACAGCTCTCTGGCATGGCCATGGCACCAGACTCACAGAAACCAATCTCGTAATTATCCAGCTCTTGGCAGAAATCCCTACAGACTTAATAAAATATCAGAAATCCAAAATCATGCAGCCATGTGAAATCATATGGTTTTCATAACCAGCAATAGAAAACAAATTAATTTACAATGCCTTTTTGGCAGTTCTGATTGTTGGGAGGAAATTCCAAACAATAATAGTGCATCTTTTGTCGAAATAATGAATGTATTCAAAGTAGAAAGAGAGCTAAGTAGAAATCATCTGCCTCACAGGCATCAGGAGGGGTGGAAGGGGGGTATTTTGGGGTTCTTGGTGGTGAAAAATAATTACTGGTGAAGGGAGGGGTGTTTGATCATTGTATGACCGAGACTTAAACCTGAAAGCTTTGTAGCTTTTCTCACGGTGATTCAAATAAATTAAAAAAAAAAAGTGTGGTGCTGCCAGCAGGTCAGCCTGTACCTGCGGGGTGAGTGCAGCAACAGCCTGATGGTGACTTCCGGCTTTCTGATACCCCAAAATTGCCGCTGTGCCTCTGGCCGGACCCCAACAACTCAGTACCAAGTTACCCACGAAAGTAAAGGGCCAAAAGTGGGAGCCACACCCACAAACCACCTCTGGCTCAGATATACAAGGTCGTTTATCGGCCTTGTTTCAGAGACCCATAAATAAATCTCGAAAGAGATCAAAAGCCTCAGTTTATCTTGGACTGTGCAAGGCTGAACAGATCAGGGTAAGTCTAAGCAAGGCGGGTCAGCCTGGTGCCAACCTAAGCAGAGCCGCCTGCAGCCTCTTGATTCCACAATCCAAAATTACTGCCATACCTTGGTCCGGACTGTACAGTTTCAGGATGGACCTCACTGAGATATAATCTGCTGAAAATTTGCATATGCGAGTTTTGGGACTGAAATTTCCAGGCTTTCTTGAGGTCGGGATGGGCTACCTTCCCCCACTTTCCTATACTCCTGGAAACACCAGCAGTCACCCTCATGAACCAACTCCAGTGCCACCATGTAAACTTTTTTTTTTTTTTTTTAGCTATTTGGGTCACACCTGGCGATGCTCAGAGATTACTCCTGGCTCTGTACTTAGGAATTCCTCCTAGTGGTGTTCAGGGGACCATATGGGACTGTGGGAATTGAACCCAGGTCGGCCACGTGCAAGGCAAACGTTCTACCTGCTGTGCTATTGCTCCAGCCCCCACCATGTAAACTCTTCTGCCTGCTTCAGAGGCCCTTAAATAAATCTCAAAAGAGATTTTTAAAAAATACCTGCAGTTTATCTCAGACCCATGCAAGTCTGAACAGACCAGGGTACATCAGAGGGGGATGGGCCCCAGCAGCCCATTGCTTCCACAATCCAAAATTGGCCACCATGTCCCTGGCCGGACTCCACAGTCTTAAGATGGATCTCTCCAAGATATAATCTTCTGAAAATTTCGGTATGTAGGTTTTGTGGCTGAAATCTCAAGGCTTTCTCAGAGTTGGGATGGACTACCTTCCTCCACCTTCCTGTACCTCTGGAAGCCAAGCCAGTAAAGTCCACACAACAAAGCTGCCACTAGGTTAAAAAAGCTACTCCAGCCTTACCTTCCTGATAAAAATAATGAACATCCTGAACAAACATGATCACCTCTCAGTATCTGTATTGCAAGCCACAATGCACAACATGAGAGAGAGAGAGAGAGAGAGAGAGAGAGGGGGAGAGAGTGAGAGAGAGAGAGTGAGAGTGAGAGAGAGGGAGGGAGGGAAAGAAGGAGGGAGGGATGGAGGAGGAGTTCCTGCCATAGAGGCAGGCTGGGGGGAGGGGTGTTGGGAGATGGTAGGAGGGAGACGGGGCAGGGGACATTGATGGTGGGAGATGTGCACTGGTAGAGGGATGGGTGTCGGATCACTGTGTGACTGAAACCAAATCATGAACAGCGTTGTAATGGTCTATCTCATGGATATTTAACTTTAAAAAATTTAAAAGAAACCAAAAAGGGGGGCCAGAGTGATAGGACAGAGGGTAGGGCATTTGTCTTTCATGGGGTCGACCTGGGTTTGATCCCCGGCATCCCATATGGTCCCCCGAGCAGCACCAGGAGTAATTTCTGAGTGCAGAGCCAGGAGTAACCCCTGAGCATCACTGGGTGTAACCTCCCCCTCCTCCCCCCCACCAAAAAAAAAGAAACCAAAAAAACAAAACCTAGTAGCACATAATCCCCTGAGTAAGGGTGTGGTGAGGAAAGGGAGAAGGGGAGGGAAGAGAGGGGGAAGGGAAGAGAAGGAGAGGGGATGAAAGGGGAAAGGTGAAGGGAAGGGGAGGGGGAAGGAAAGGGAAGGAGAAAGGGAGGGAAGGGGGAGGGGGAGGGAAGGGAAGGGGACAGGAGGGAGAAAAAGGAAAGGGAGGGAGAGAAAGGAAGAAGAAAAGGGGAAGGGAAGGACAGGAGGGAAGGAGGAGAAAGGAGGGGAGGAAAAGGAGAGAAAGAGAAGGGAGAGGAAGAGGGAGGAAGGAAAGTAGGGAGGGAAGGATGAACAGAGGGAGTGAGGGGAGGATGAAGGGAGGAAGGGAGGGAAAGGAAGGAAGGATAAAAGAGAAGTAGAACAAGGAAGGAAAGGAAAAGAAACTGAAACTGATAAGATCCAGTTCCACTGCCATTTGAAGGCAAATTGAGAGACAAGGTAACAGGTAGAGAAAAAGTTTTATTTGCAGCAAACTGGCAGTTGGAAGATGGGAACACAGTCCTCATAGTAACTATTTGCCTGCATAGTCACAGGAAGGTGTTTTCTTTTTCTTTCTTTTTTTTTTTTCTGAAAAGAGAGCAGGGAAGCACATTTTTAGAGCGGGTAGGTTGCAGATCAGTGAGCTCCAAGAATGTACAGTAAATTCCCTCCCGACTGACCTTCATTGACTCTGCAAACCTAACTGCAGGCTCGGGGGAAAGACAAGATATGGACAGAAGAGCTGCTGGACTCTTTAATTTCTTAATTACTTAGGAGCTCTTATCAAAATAACAGCAGAAACTTCTGAAAATACAGTTGTTACCACAAATTGAAAAAAGACTGCCGCTTAAAACCAAAAAAATGTGAATTCAGCTGTCAAGAAATCCAAGAGACATTTCTATACTTTAAAATATAAATTCTATTGTTCCTCCATTTTTTGTTGCATCGACATATATGTCTCTGATTTTCAGAGTTATTCTTTACAGAAAATGACCTTTCTCCTATTAAGTCTAAGTCAGTTTATTTATGGATTCCTTAACCATTTGTACCTAAAATGGTAGAGATTTCCTTTCAACATTTCTCAACTCTAGCAATGGTTATAAATAACCTAAATGCTTTAAAAAGAAAACAAAAGCCTGGCTGGAGAGAATAACAGGAGGTAAAGCACTCACCTTGCATATGGCAAACCTCAATTCAAACCCCCAGTCTCCCAAAATGCTGTTGTTCAAATACTCCCCATATACCATGCCTATTCTTGGGAGGTGGGAAGTATAAGAACAACTAGACATCTTTTGTTGTTGTTGTTGTTATCTTTGTTATTTGTTTTGGGGGAAGAGCCCACAACCAGTGGTAATCCTCATGTCTTCTTCTTTACTCTGTGCTCAGGAATCACTCCTGACAGTGCTCAGGGTGCCATATGCAGTGTTGCAGATCAAAGTTGGGTTGGCTATGTGCAAGTTAAACACCTTAAACTTTTGTCCTCCTGTACTCTGACTCATAGAAAGAGCTTTTTTTTTTTTTTGAGGAGTGGAGGAGTTGTTGGTCTGCATCCTTAAGTGCTCAGGAGCTATTCCTGGCTCTGTGCTCAGGAGTGACTCTGGTGGTGCTCCAAGGGACTTGAACAGGGTTCGTGGTGTGGGAGGCAAGCACTTTAACCCCTGAAGTTTCTCTCTGGCCCAGTGGCATCATTTTATTTCATTTTTTACATTTTGGGACTATACCTGTCTGTGGTTCTGAGTTCAGGGATCACTCCTGAGGATTCAGGGAACCATGTGTGGTGCCAACAATCACACTCAAGTCAGTTGTGTGTAAGGCAAGGGTTTTTACCTGCTGTACTAATTCTCTGCCTGGCATCAGCTTTATTATAAAAAGCTACTCAGGGGACCGGAGCCATAGTTCAGCAGGTAGGACATTTGCCTTGTACCTAGCCAACCCAATTCGATTGCCAGCATCTCATATGGTCCACTGAGCACTGCCAGGAGTGATCCTGAGTGCAGAGCCAGGAGTAACCCCTAAGCAGCGCTGGTGTGACCCCAAAAGCCAATAAATAAAGTTTTTAAAAAAATCTCCTTAGGTGGTTCTAATAATCAGTCACAAAGGAGATTTCAGTAATAAAATATGTATCCTTCAGTGCTGCTCAGATTTTTATGTGCAAGTAAGTCAGCTGAGAATCTTGTCAAAATTTTGATTTTTGAGTCTGAGGTCCATAAGATCCAAAAATCTATATTTCTATTGCTTCATTTAACAACATTTAGTGTACAAGGATATAAAGTATACTGATTGTATATTCTCCATATGAGAAAGAAACCTTCCAAATAAAAATCTAGATACGTTCTGTGAGCTAAATGGAAAACATTAAGCTTTACTATCCTAGAAGTCCACAAGATGGGGATATGGCTCCATATGGCAAAAAGAAAAAAAAATCTGCTTTTGGTGCTATATCTGTTTCTGTAGATTTCTTCCTATTTCTATAATTTTTTTCTTTCAAATATATATTTCTGCTACTCATTTTTACTTTCATTTTCACAAAGTATAAAGCGTAGGGAAATCATATAGCTATTCAAGAAATTCTTTAAATTTTTTAATTTTTAAGAAGTTGTTCACAGGGGCTGGAGTGATAGCACAGTGGGTAGGGCATTTGCCTTGCACATGGCCAACCCGAGTTCGATTCCCAGCATTGCATATGGTCCCCCGAGCACCGCCAGGAGTAATTCCTGAGTGCATGAGCCAGGAGTAACCCCTGTGCATTGCCAGGTGTGACCCAAAAAGCAAAAAAAAAAAAAAAAGTTGTTCACAATAATTTGTTACACTTAATATTCAAACACCAATCCCCCCACCACTGCACCTTTCCACCATATTTCAAATGTTTCCACCCCAAATCCCAAACTGTGCACTCCTAAGCAGAACTGAAATAATTTTTTATTGTTGTGAAAAATCCACTAAAAATGGTCCAATAAAATTATCTTAGAGGAAAATGAGTGAGATTGTTGTATTTCATCCTGGAGCCATTAAGCCCTTATATAAAAGATTAATAACTTGTTTGTTAAAGGTTGAACCTTGTGTGCATATATATATATGTGTGTGTGTGTGTGTGTGTGTGTGTGTGTGTGTGTATATAAAGGTAAAGGCCCTCCCGTTGTTCATCAATTTGCTCGAGTGGGCCCAGTAACATCTCCATTGTGAGACTTGTTGTTACTGTGTTTGGCATATCGAATACGTCACGGGGAGCTTGCCAGGCTCTGCCGTGCGGGCGAGATACTCTCGGTAGCTTGCCGGGTTCTCCGAGAGGGGCGGAGGACTCGAACTCGGGTCGGCCATGTTGGCTGCGTGCAAGGCAAACGCCCTACCGCTGTGCTATCGCTCCAGTTCATATATATATATATATATATATATATATATATATATATATATATATCCCCATGAGATTGGTTGCCTTCTACTTTAAACCCCACCAAATGCTACTCTTGATACATCAGTGGTGTAGAGTATGAGCGGTCATGTGGCCATGCACTCCAGGAATTCTAAAATTTAAAATATGATTATACAGCAGATTCATTCATGGGTGAGACTTGTCTGACCTGCAGAGAGCAGCCATAAGCATGGTAGTGATTGAGTTCTGGAGGTTTTCAGCTGTCCAGGCTCTGGTGGGGCAGGGAGGGGAACTCATCTGCCCTTCTTTGAGTTGCTGCAGTAAGACAGCCTGGTGCAGGGTCTGGAGGCATCTCTGCAGCATGTCGTTCTATGTCATTCTCTTCTGGGAGCTTTATTTCAGTGTCTCTGGATCTTGGCCATTGATGAGATTATATGGTGCCAGGGGTAGTTTGTGGGTATAACTGCCAAGCTACTGGTAAACTAGGGAGATGGGAAAAGGAGGCCCATTCCCGCTCCAAGAGAGCTTGGAGATTCAGTTACAGGTCCTGTATACCTGGGTTTTTCTGCAGATTTGCTCATGGAAGAGGCTCATCCAAGCCTGTGGAGAGCAGCAGTGAGCATGGCAACGGTTGAGTTCTGGAGAGTTTTGGCTGCTGGAGCTCTGTTGGGGCCGGGAGGGTGAACTTACCCCTGGTAAATTCCCAGTAAGACAGCCTGGCACAGGGTCTGGAAAATAGCTATTTTAAATTGTATTTATAAAAGCTGCAGGAAAATGTTTGCCAAAACATTAATTTTTAATTACTGCTAAATAATTAAATAAGGAGGTCATTACACTGAGGAGGTCCCAATAATATCTTAGCAATCTACATAAACAAACCAAAACTAAGCATACAACTGCCTCAAGGATGAGAAAGCATTACTTAAGGATAACCACCAGTTTACCTATTACATGGAAAGTATCATGCTAAGCGAAATGAGTCAGAAAGAGAGAGATAGACGTAGAAAGATTGCATTCATAAAGTAACAAAATAGGAGACTAACACCAAGAATAGCCAAGATTAGTACCAGGAGGTTTACTCCATGGCTTGAAGGCCAGCCACACATGCTAAGGGAAAAGGCAGCTCAGATAGAGAAGGGAACACCAAATAAAGGGTGTTAGGAGGATCCTCCTAGGATGGGAGAAGCATGCTGAAAGTAGATTATAGACCAAACATGATTGCCATTCAATGCCTCTTTTGCAAACCACAACACCCAAAAGGAGAGAGAGAACAAAAGGGAATGCACTGACACAGAGACAGGGTGGGATGAGGGGGATGGGGGGTGGGATACTTGGGATTCGTGGTGGTGGAAAATGGGCACTGATGGAGGAATGGGTATTTGATCATTGTATAATTGAAACCCAAGCACAAAAATCTGTAAGACTACAGCTGTACCTCATGGTGTTTCACTAATAAAAATTAAAAAAAAATAATAACCTCTAGTTACCGACTAAGTTTTCCCTTTCCCCACAAAACAACATTACCTTAAATGACAAGATGATACAGTGGGTAAATCTCTAGGCTTGCACTTTGCTGACCTAGGTTTGATCCTGGCATCCTATGTGGTTCCCCAAGCACTACCAGTAGTGATCACTGAGCACAGAGCCAGGAATAAGCCCTGAACACATCTGGAGTCACCCAAAAGCTAAAAAAAGAAAATAAATGACAATAATTTCAAATAATTTCCTGGCTTTATTTTTGCCTTTTCACTATAAAAGTCTTTTCCCTGGTTCTTATGGGTAGACTACTCCTAACCACTGATGGTTTACTATTTCCCTAACCAAACTGTTATTTGCTCAAGTGAGTTTTTGAAATGTTTCATATTAACATTAAATGTAAGGAGCTGGAGTGATAGTACAGTGGGTAGGGTATTTGCCTTGCATGCACCCAACTCAGGTTCAATCAAAGACATCCTAAATGATTACCCTAGTATCACCAGGGTTGATTCCTAAGTGCAGAGCCAGGAGTAAACTCCCTCCACCTCCCAAAACACAACATTGCACGTAATATTGCATTTTATTATTTAACATTACAAAATGGTGTTCATAATATTACTGAGATAAGTTTTGTTTTGTTTTGTTTTGGTGCCACACCTGGCTATGCTCAGGGGTTGCTCCTGGCTCTGCACTCAGGATTCACTCCTGGTGGGTGCAAGGCCCAAAATGGGATATCAGGGGATAAACCTGGGTTGACTTCATGCAAGGAAAGCACCTTACCCACTGTACTATCTCTCCTTCCCCTAACAAAAAAATTTTTTAAGAACAAAAACTTGGCCAGAGACATAGCTCAACCAGTTGGAACACATGCTTGTATATGGGAGGCCTGGTTCAGCCCTTAAAACCACATGATTGCCAGACCACCACCAAGAGCAACACCCATTTGGGAGTATTCTCTGAGTCCCATTGGGTGTTGCTCAAAAAGACAAAGTGCAAAAACTAAGGGACAAGGACAGAAAATGGAAAGGTTTTTACTATTGTTAATTTTCACAATTGTCTAAAAACCGATTGATTTAATTTTTACATCTGCACTGCAATTTATGTTAAGCCACATCCAATTTGTGTGAACCACCAGTGACCCATGAGGAGTTATGTGCAATCATAGTGTTAACATAATCCCAGCAAGCAGGAATTTTGTTTTTGGGGAGTCATATCCTGCTTGATATGTGGAGAGTCAGCTCTGACAGTTCTCTGGGGACAATGCAGTGCTGGGAACCCCCAAGCTTCCCCCAATCAGAGCATGCTAGCTTTTTGTGCTATCTTCCAGGCACCAAGCAGGGTTTTGGGGGGAAATTATAAAGAACCAAGGGCCAGAGATGTGGCTCAAGTCGTAAAGCATATGCCTTGCACATGTGAGGCCCAGGGTGTGGCCCTAATGGTCCCTGGGTACCACTAGGCCTGAGGACCAAAGGAAGTGAGCCTGACCCTGGGCCAGCCCCTGCTTCGCCCCAGCACAGTGAGGTCTGATCCAGACCCACCACATCCCCATCAAAATACAAAGAACCTAAATAAATCAACACCATCTTGTATTTCTGTATGTATTTATGTACATATGTATGTGTGTGTGTTTTGGGGCCATATCCAATGATGCCTGGAACTATTCCTGGCTCTGTGCTCAGGAATTACTACTGGCTTTACTCAGGGGACCATATGGGATGCCAGGCCGATACCAAACGTGGGTTGACTACATGCAAGACATATGTTCTACCCACTGTACTATTGTTTTGGCTCAGTCAACACAACCTTAAAGAACAAAGTTGGAAGGCAACCCTATGTGAAATCAAAATCTAGTATAAAGCTACAGTAATTGCGACTGCTTGATACTGGCACAAAGAAAGACAAAGAGGAACAGACAAGTCTGTAAATAGACTAACACAAGTATAATCAGCTGGTTTACAACAAAGGCACTATTGCACTAATTAAGGAAAGGAGAGTCTGTGCAACAAATGTGGATAGAAAAAAAAAGAAAGAAAATGACCTTTAGTTATAAAAAAAAGGTAAAGGTAAAGGTAAAGGCCCTCCCGTTGATCATCGATTTGCTCGAGCGGGCCCAGTAACGTCTCCATTGGAGACTTTGTTGTTACTGTGTTTGGCATATCGAATACTTCACAGGGAGCTTGCAGGGCTGGAGTGTTAATATAAGTGGGTGGGAAATTTGTCCTGGGTATGACTACCAGTGTCTGATCCTTGACACTACACAGAACCCTTCAAGGAATGATTCCAAGCACAGAGCCAGGAGTAACTCTTGAGCACCGCTGGGTGTGGCCCCAAAGACTAAAAAAACAAAAAAGCCCAACAAACCAATATTTTCATGAACTGAAGGAGGCATTTTTTCTTGCACGGAACATAGTACTGACTATAAAAAATAGATTTCATTAAAATTAAAATATCTAATAATATATATCACTAAGAGTATGAAAAAGTGAAAAAGATTGTATTTTACTGCTTAAACAGTACAAGATGGTTTTCAGACTGTCAAGGAGTTTTGTGGTCACAAAATCAAAAGTAGTATGACAAACAGCACAAGAGCATCCAATTGGGCACCACTCTGAAGATCACCACTTTGAAGATGCTTCCCATGCAAAGGGATTTGCGCAGAAACAAGGTATTGTTGAAACAGTCAATCAGAGTATGTCAGAGTTCAGCTGATCAAAAACGGCCCCAAACAGGCCGGAGTGATAGTATAGTGGTTGGGGCACTTGGTTTGCACACAGCTGACCAGAGTTTGATCCCTAGCACCACATATGGTCCTCCAAGCACAATGAGGAGTATTTACTGGTGCAGAGCCAGAAGTAACTCCTGAGCATCACCAGGTGTAACACAAAAAAACTAAAACAAAAAGATAACCTCCTCTACCCCCAAAAAAGAGGGAACTGGGGGGTGTAGCTTGTTGGTAGAGAATATGCTTTGCATGCATGAGGCCTTAGGCCCAGTTCCCAGTATACACCCTCTTACTCCTCCAAGTCACAACCCTTGAGCTCTGTGATGCTTGCTTGATTTTTATTGAGGAAAATGATAAACTTCTTATTTCTGAATTGATGACAAAAGTTATGTTGTTGGTGACATTCCTGGAGTCAAATTTAGTTGTTGAGGTAGCCAATATCTCTCATTTTGCCTTATAAGAAACAAGAAATCCCAAGCTCATAAAGTTTGATGGTGAAAACACATAGTAATTTTCATAATCCAGGGAAAAAACCCTTCATGGACAGATGAGGAAATGTCTGCTCTTGAGAGGTGACATATTTTTCCCGATTCTTCCCAACAAGGATAACTATAATCCTTGGGCATTTTTACATAAAACAAACATAAGACTTTTGATATTCTTTGAAGAAAAGGCTGACTAACTAGGAACAACTCAGTCATGTAACATATTCCCTAAAATTCTCTTTTGCCTCAACTATTCCAACAGGGTGCTGGAGAAGATGGTAATAGAAAAACCTCCTAAGGAAAACCCACTCTGTAGCCAAAGGACAGAGGAAGGGAACAGCCTATTAAGGAGGAAACGTTTAGATACTAAATATTCCAACTATTATAGAAAGAACTGTATCCTCAGTATTACCCTTGCCAACAACTTTCAAATAGGGTATCTAGACTCCCACCTGGGCTGGAGTGATAGCACAGCGGTAGGGTGTTTGCCTTACAAGCGGCCAACATGGCCGACCCGAGTTCGATTCCTCCGCCCCTCTCGGAGAGCCCGGCAAGCTACCGAGAGTATTCGATATGCCAGACACAGTAACAACAAAGTCTCCAATGGAGACGTTACTGGGCCCGCTCGAGCAAATCGACGATCAACGGGAGGGCCTTTACCTTTACCTTAGACTCCCACCTAATCAGGCTGTAAAGAGGCAATTTTCCTCAACTCTGATAGCACTGCAGGGGTAGTATGAGAAGCCTGAGGAAAGAGCAGGCATTTATTCCTGTTAAATGGACACAACTTCCTCTTCTACCATTTTAACCTCTCACCAGAAAAACATAGCCATAATTAGAAGTTTGGAATCCCCTGCTTCAGATACCATCCCTTCCATTCTCTAGAGAGATAGTCATCTGGAAAGAGACTTAATGGTCTCTCATGCCTATATGATGAATCCTCCATAAAAAGTCTCAAAAGTTGGTCAGAAAGTTTGTATAGGGGTTAAGGTGCTTCCTTTGCACATGGATCACCCATACCATAATACAGTCCCCCCAAGCATCTCCAGGAGTGATCCCTGAGCAGAGAGTTAAGAGTAAATCTAAGCACAGATGGCTGTGGACCAAAGGACCACAAAGGAAAAAAAAATTAAAATCACTGGGTTTCGTGAACACATCTGTGAACCAGTAGAGAAATACACCCAATTCCATAAGGCCAGAATCTGCTTAACTCAGCATCCTCCCATATCTCACCCTATGTAACTCATCTGGGTGCTCATCTATATCCTTTACTATATAATAAACTAGAAAAGAGAAGTGCTTCCCTAAGTTCGAAGTTGTTCTAGCAAAAAATTGAATTCAAGATCATGGGAACCTCTGATTTAGTTTTGCAATACACAATTTTTGGTAATACACAACTGCACCTGTGCTCAGGTTTACTCTATGCTCATGGTGATGCTCGGGGACCATATATGGTGTGAGGGATTGAGCCTGGGTTGGTCACATGAGAAGCAAGCACCTACTGTACAATCTCTCTGACCAGGAACCTCTGCTTTATAGTCAAGTTAGTAGGTAACCTGGAAAATAATGGGGGAAGGGACAATTCCAAGTGGTGCTCAGGAGACCTGGGGACCTCACCAGTGATTCTTCACTGACCAGGCCAGCAGTTTTTTTTTTTTTTAAGGGCTCTAGGATACAATGCTGCTCAGACACTCTGGTGCCAGATGACCCTAGCAGTGCTCGGGGACCTTCAGGGCTGCACCCAGTGATGCTCAGTGTCCATGAATGCTCACCATCAATCCTGGTTGAGTGCATGCTAGGCATGCGCTCTAACTGCTGTTAGAGTTATCACCTATCCCCAAGAACAACTATTTGTAATTGGCCTCTGAGTTGCAGGGCTAATCCCAAAGCCTATCAAATCTAATATTATTCCAGGTAAAGAGTATGAGAGCTGGGGCCGGAATGATAGCACAGCGGGTAGGGCGTTGTGTACCTTGCATGCAGCCAATCCCAGTTCAATCCCCGGTACCCTAAATGGTTCCCCGAGCCCCGCCAGGATTAATTCCTGAGTGCAGAGCCAGGAGTAACCGCTGAGCATGCTTGGGTGTAACCCAAAAAGCTAAAAATTAAAAAAAAAAAAGCGTATGAGAGCTGAGTTTGCAGGACATTCAGCTGGTGTCAGGGAACTGCTTGCAGTGGGATGAAATCAGTGTGTCGAGCGAAGAAAGCTCGCCAACTGTAATTTCAAATAGAGTCCCCCAGAATATGCAGTTTACAGCAGTCAAACGGCGGCGGGAACGAAACAGCTTTGTGCGGAGAAAACTGCGGCTGCGCAGAGAGCAGGGCGGGGCGGGACCCGGAAGTGGGTTCGGAGCCGGCGAGAGGACGGCGCGCAGGCGGGCTAGAGCGGCGCGGCGCGGCCAGGTGGGGGCGAGGCGGCCATGGAGGACGCCAGGTGCTTCTCGGATATCTACGGCGGCCGCCTGGCCCTGCAGCGCCGCTACCACTCCCAGTCGTGCCGGGAGTTCTGCGTCGTCTGCCCTCGGCTCTCGCTGCGCTCGCTCACCGCCGTCACTTGCGTCGTGTGGCTGGCGGCCTACGGACTGTTCACTCTCTGCGAGGTGAATGGCCGGGTTTGGAAGGGGAACTTCGGGTCCGAGGGGGTCAGCCCGGAATTCTCGCGGGGCCGCGTCCCGCGGGAGTGGGGCCGCAGGACGGGCACTCGCCAGGCCCGGGAACGGTCACCGCGGGTGCTGGACAGCTCTGTGCGTTTGAGTGACGTGCGTGCGTGCGGCGGCGGCGGCGCCCCCCTTCCTCCCTCTCACAGTTACCCGCAGCGGATTTGCTTCCCAGCCCGAAATCTCATCTTCTGGGTGCTTTGAGTCGAGGCATCTTCAGATGAACTTAATCCCCGGAGTTCAGTGGCACTCAGTGGCTCACCCGTCACTTAGCCGACCCCCGCGGTACCACTGGTTACCGTGCACCCTTCACGGGGCTTCCAGGTACGCTGCTCCACATCCTATGTGTTATTTATACACCACCGTCCTTTTTTGTTTTTTTTTAACTTTTTTGGGTCACACACGGTGACGCACAGGGGTTACTCCCGCTGGCTCTGCACTCAGGAATTACTCCAGGCGGTGCTCGGGGGACCATATCCGATGCTGGGAATCGAACCCGGATTGACCGGGTGCAATGCAAACGCCCAACCCGTTGTGCAATCTCTCCAGCCCTGTACCCAATGTTCTTTATAACGTTTGGTAGAAAATTTATAGTTCTTTCTAATCTATTTTTTTCCCCCTCCAAGGCATTCTAAGCCACTTTTATCTCCCAGCCCTTCCCCTGAATTTTAGGTGATTTTTAGAACTGGGGAGAGGGGAAAAAAAAAGAACCGGGGAGATTGTGATAGTGGTGGTCTCTCGGCGCAGTTTCCAAATTCATTCCTGTTTTCTCACGGCCTGAGTTTTCACATCTCTATAATGGAAATCATCTCTGCCACCCCAGCTTCACAGTCCTAGTGGAGTTGCATGCAGTAGGTTTATTACAGCTCTCAAAATAAAAGGATTCATATTAATTGTCTTTCCTATGATAAAGTTCTAGTTTTATATGTAGTGCCTCTAACGGAAACAATTACTCCAAGGGAGATCTAAACAGACCTAAGTCTTTTTTTTGGGAGTCACACCTGGTGATGCACAGGGGTTACTCCTGGCTCTACGCTCAGGAATTACCCTTGGCGGTACTCAAGGGACCATATGGGATGCTGGGAATCGAACCCGGGTCAGCTGCGTACAAGGCAAATACCCTACCCGCTGTGCTATTGCTCCAGCTCTATCAGAGCTAAGTCTTAAGAGTGCTATTTATTTCTGCAATTTGAATATTACCTCATCCACCCCTTCCACCCCCCTTTCAGTCAGCAAATTTCAGAACTTGGTTATTTAGCACTGTAGAATTAAGACTGCCCTGTTTTTCTTTTTTTTGAGGTGGGGAGTTGAAGGGGTCATACCCAGGGATGCTCAGTGGTTACTCCTAGCTCTGAACTTAGGGATCACACATGGCTGGGCTCGGAGAACCATATGGGGTGCTGGGGATCAAACCTGGGTTAGTCACAGGTCATCCAGCATATTTATCTCACAGCCTGAAAGTCACAAGCAAGGCAAGAGCACTCTCCAATTTTTTTTGCCATGCTTGTCAATATTCAGTACTTAGTCCTGGCTTTGTGCTTAGCAATCATTATTGACAGTGCTCAGGGCATACAATGGGGAGGCAGGTCTGCTGTGTGTCAGGCAAGCCTCTTACCTCCTGTACTAACTCTCTGGCCCAGGATTGTTCTAATTTGTACCAAATTGTATCTAAAAGTTTGTTCATAAATTTATTAAAATGATTAAGTTAATCATTCTTCCTCCTATCCTCCCAAATACTAATTTTATATTTAAATCTTCATTCTAGCTTGAGTTCTGGCTATGTAGAATCTTCCATTTAAAGGAGGAAGAGAAACTAAATGTCTTCTGAGGGCAAGATATTTTACTGAATGCTTGTCTTCAACCTTTGAAGAAAACCAAGGCTCAGAGTAATAATGATCTCAGATCATAAAGCTAACTTGTGACCCAGGGCTCTCTGAAACCCTTTCTTTTCCACTCTTGTGTGCTCCTTGGGGAGAACTTACTTAGTCAAAAAATTTAAAGAGCAGATTTTCTTTTTATGCTAACTCCTCTTTGTACTCATTTTTCTTTTCCTGGTGTACTCTACTTCCATCACTGACTCTCAGAACTCAATAACCATATTTTCCTTTAAACTTCACTGCCATACTTAGGGGTTCTATGTACTAAATTTTTTACCTTCTTCTTTTGTGTGTGTGTGTGTTTTGGGGTCATATCCAGAGATGTTCAGGGGACCATATGGGATGCTGGAGATTGAAGCTGGGTTGGCCGTGTGCAAGGCAAATGCCCTACTAGCTGTACTGTCACTCTGGTCCTATTTTCTGATGATCAGGGTTTACTTCTGGTTTTGCACTCAGGAGTCACTTCTGGTAGTGCTCGGGGGACCATATGGGATTCTGGGGATAAAATTCAGGTCAGCTGTCTATAAGGCAAACACCCTGCCTACTGCACTATCGCTCTGGCCCCTTCTTACCTTTCTTAATATTAAGACTAGCACTGCACTGCACTGTCCTCCCGTTCATCGATTTGCTGGAGCGGGCCCAGTAACGTCTCCATCCTGAGACTTGTTACTATGTTTGGCATATTGACTACATCATGGGTAGCTTGCCAGGCTTTGCCATGAGGGCGAGATACTCTTGGTAGCTTGCCGGGCTCACCGAGAGGGCCGAAGGAATCGAACTCAGGCCGGCCGGGTCAGCCCTGTGCAAGACAAACGCCCTACCCACTGTGCTGTCGCTCGGCCAAAAGGTATATGAAAAAAATGTTCTATATCACTAATCCTCAGAGAAATGTAAATCAAAGCAACAATGAGATATAACCTCATCCCAGAGAGGCACACACGAAAGAGAACAAAAACAATCACTATATGTCAGTAATTTCAGTTAAGATGTGATGATGATGCCTGCCTCAGTCAGTTTAATCAGTGGCTGAATAAATAGCAGTACTACTACATTAAAAAAAAAAGTGATGATGAATAGGTTCATTCAACATTTGGCTTTACTCAGTCCCAATAGATAATAAACTGCTAGAATTTATTTCAATCAGAAAAAAGTATTAAAAAATGCAGTGGGAGGCAAAAAATATGCAATTGGTAATAACATTTTGTGTAGAGATTACCTTATTGGAAAGATGAATCAGATTCCTTAAACATTTATTGCTCTCCATTCTGTTCTTTTAAATTTATTAATATTATTATTTTGGGGCCACACCCACTGATGCTCAGGGCTTACTCCTGGCTCTTCACTTTGGAATCATTTGGTGGGTTTTAGGGATCATTATGGGATGCTGGGAATTGAACTTGGGTCTACTATATGCAAGGCAAGTATCCCACCCCTGTACTACTTCTCTTGCCCTTTTTATCTATTTTGTAAATGGTGCCATGGATTGAACCCAGAATCTCACACATACAAGGCAAATTTTCTACTGCTTAGCTACATCTCCAAACCTCCCAAACTTGTTCTTAATATGAGGTGTAGCACTGTCCTCCCAATTGTTCATTGATTTGCTGGAGCGGGGACCAGTAACATCTCCATTGTGAGACTTCTTGTTACTGTTTTTGGCATATCGAATATGCCACGGGGAGCTTGCCGGGCTCTGCCACACGGGTGGGATACTCTCAGGAGGAATCGAACTGAGGAATCGAACCCACGTCGGCAAACCCCCTACTGGCTGTGCTATCGCTCCAGCCCTAATATAAGGTGAGCCCTACGAAAAGGACCACAGCCCAATTTGGAAAACCTTGATCTAATACTTTGTATTCAGTAGAAGTAGAAAGGTATTGCTAAAACCACAGCCAGTTAGTAGTCAGTGTGATTTCAGAAATAGATTTTATTCAGAAACTTTTGCAATGGGGGAAAGAGATCTTAGTACAGAACTGGGCTTAGTTCTGAAGATAGCATGGGCATGAGAGAATTTATAGCCCTTAATAAAAAGTAGGATGTGAGGGATAGCATGGGCATGAGGGAATTTATTGCCCTCAATAAAAAGTAATGGGGGGGGGTGGGGGAGTGGGGAGTGGAGCTAGTCAGTGGATAGAATAGGACTACAGGGAAACAGTAGGAGTTAAAAGGAATCCCTAAATTACTTGATAGGATTGTTGCCAAAGGCAGGTCACTTAGGTCGAGTAGTAAGTCACCATCCAAAATGAAAGGGCCCTACATAATAAGATCTTTTATTTAACAGAATAATTAATAAAGAGGTAGTAGGGCTCCAGAGAGTTCTTCAACTTTAGTTCTTTTCATCTCACTGGCTATTAACCCTTGGGACCTTCCCTCCTGTTTCCCTCAGCCTAGCTTTTCATAAGACCTGGCAGAGGCCATAGTAGTTCCAGACATTTAGGTCTCAGGATAAAGGGGCCTTCTTTCCCTTAGAACTTTTAAAAATAAGCTTAGTTTTCCAGAAGCTAGTCCAGTGAGCCCCCTCATTGGCCAGGGCTGTGTTACGTGCCCATTTCTAAGCTAGTCATTGGCAGAAGTAGGAACCAGTCATCATTTATTCCAAGATCTCTTAGGAAGGAATGACTGTTGAGTGTAGGCTACTGTACTGTGCAGATAAGCATTTTATAATTGTTAAGTCTGTGAATCTGCTCTGTATGTTCTGGTGGACTGTAAGCGAAAAAGATCTGAATTCTTAAATTGCTGTTTGGGGAGGAATCGCTAAGATTGATGTGATAGTGCACACTTACCTATTGGTCGTTCTTTGTCTCCAGACCTATGTGTCAGGAAGTAACTCACCATATACTTGGTAACACAGGAGCCCAAACAAACGGGATCTCCTCTTCCTTTTTGCATGGTCCTCCCTCCTGTTCAGCTAAAGGCTCCCCCACCCCTCCTGCTGCATTGCCTAAGGTTTACTAAGTATAGCAACGAAAAATCTGTGCAGAGCCTTATGTGGTAATCTCACTGCCCATGTCTGGCTTTCCCTCCAGAACAGCATGATTCTCTCTGCTGCCATCTTCATCACCCTCATAGGGTTGCTTGGTTATCTCCATTTTGTGAAGATTGATCAGGAGACTCTGTTAATCATCGATTCCCTTGGCATCCAGATGACTTCGGCCTATGCCTCGGGCAAAGAAAGTACCACCTTTATTGAGATGGGCAAGGTGAAGGATATTGTCATTAATGAGGCTATTTATATGGTAAGTACTTAAGTGGCTTTACAGACTTGTCTGGAGCAGGTAGCCCTTTAGGGTGTGTATAGATCTAAAGTGTCCTAATACCTGAAGTATTGGATGCCACAGAATTAAATCTGAAGCCTCACTATTCTACAACTTGTATTGGTTCCCTTTTTCTAGCAGAGAACATTTTGTTGTTATTGTTTGTTTTGGGACTATAACCAGTGTTGCTCAGGGGCTCCTCCCAACTGTGTGTGTGTGTGTGTATTGTGTGTATGTTTTGGTGGGGGGTGCATATGGGATTATAATCAGTGTTGCTCAGGGGCTCCTACAGCTCTGTGTGCATGTGTGTGTTGTGTGTATATGGGGGTACATATGGGTACCAGGAACTGAACCCCAGGTTGACACTGGCCATTTGAGTCGTCTCATCAACTCCAGGAGAAACTTTAATGGAAACATATGCATCCGTTTAGTTTTAAAGAGACATGGCAGATTTTCATGGATAAGCAATTAGCATTTTTTTTCTTTCTCTTTTTGGTTCACACCCAGTGATGCTCAGGGATTACTCCTGGCTCTGCATTCAGGAATTACTCCTGTCGGTGCTTTGGGGACCTTATCGGATGCCAGGGATCGAACTTGGTTTGGCCATGTGCAAGGCAAATGCCCTACCCGCTGTACTAGCACTCAGACCCTGGAATTAGCATTTCAGTTAAAAATTATGTTTGGTTGTTGATGCTATTTTCTGTTGATTTTTTTTTTTATTTAAAGAATGAGAATATATTTCTCCTTCATTTCAAAAACTATCAGGTAGTTTCTACTTAGAAATAACTGTCTAATACTGTTGGCTGGGAAATGTACACTGGTGGAGGGATGGGGGTTGGAATACTGTATGACTGAAATTCAATCATGAATGGCTTTATAATGCTCTAAAAATTAAAAAAAATAATAAATAAAGAAACAACTCTATAAAAACGTTTTGCACCTTCCCTTGAAAGATAAGGATGAATTTCAGTAGATCTCTGATGTTTGGTTTCTTTTCTTATAGCAAAAGGTGATTTACTACCTCTGCATTTTATTGAAGGATCCAATAGAACCATATGGAATATCCCAAGTAGTACCTGTCTTCCAGGTAAGCACAAAACACTGAAGTTTCTTCAGAGATATCCCCTGCCTTTCTCCATCGCTCTGCGTATCCACTGCTACCTGTATTCAGTAGGAATGTAAACTGATGTTGTCAAGAGTATTTTAGTTATTTCCCAAGTTTCTTTCTGAGGTAAAGATCAGCTTTCAGAAATACTATGAGTATATAACTTTTAGAGAAAAATATTCAACAACTCTTGATACTATATTATTTTGGTTTTTGGGCCACATCCAGCTATGGTCAGGGGTTACTCCTGGCTCTGTGCTCAGGGGACTATATGCGATGCCAGGGGTACAGCGCTTACTGGCGGTTTGCAAGGCAAATGTCTTACCCACCATACTATCTCTCTGGCCCAGATTTACCTTTTAGTCGCTGTTCATTTACTTTAGTCTGCCTGCAAATATGACTTTACCTAAGCTACATATAGTTACATACTATTTTGTGTCTTGCTTTGTAAGTGATATATATATATATATATATATATATATATATATATATATATCTCACTGTCACTGTCCTCCCGTTATTCATAGATTTGTTCGAGTGGGAACCAGTAACGTCTACAACAAATTGTGAGGCTTGTTGTTACTAGTTTTGGCATACCAAATACGTCACAGGTAGCTTGCCAGGCTTTGCCGTGCGGGCAAGATGCTCTCGGTAGCTTGCCGGGCTCTCGAGAGGAGTGGAGGAATCAAACTCTGATCAGCTGCGTGCAAGGCAAACGCCCTACCCGCTGTGCTATAAGTCCAGCCCATATGTGTGTGTGTGTATGTGTGTGTATACATATATATTTTCATACATCTACAAAGGCAAGTTATATGGGTAATTTAAAATAATTACACTAAATCGGGTATCAGTATAATTAGCAACTTGATTGCTAAAAATCGCATTCAAGTTACTTTTGTTTCGATGTTACCAAAACCCCCAAAACAGCACTTTAACATAGATATGGTTGTAATGAATTACTGTGTTTGATGTATAAAATATTTAGGTACCAATTTAATTCTACCTCAGTCCCCTTCCTTTTTCACAAAGAATTTAAACACTCTTTTTCATGTTTCAAAATTATTTTATTAAAGCTTTGAGTATCTTATAGATTATAATAGTGTTTGAAATTTGGCCTTAGAGATAGGGCAGTTATACTATACTTTTGGGAATTTGTCCCTTTTTTTGTGGTGCTGTGTTCTCTCATTGAGCAAAAGACCTAACCCTTATACTTATTTTTTAACCATCATGGTTATCAGGAAGTTTAGCTGATTTTTAGTTTTATATAGAGGTAAAGGCATTTTAAAGATATTAAGTCTGTATTTGTTGAGGAAGCGGAGGTGGCAGGCATAGAGTTTTTTATTTACTTGTGAAGTTTTTCAACTAAAACGTAGTATTAAATAGAATTTAAAATATGTATGACTTTTTTTTTTGCCTGAAGGAGCAACAAAGGGGGGAAAAAACCTATATGCTGTTATAAGTGAAGTAATAAAAATTAAAAAAAAATTTAAGTTTATATCTGTTTAAACCAGCATAGGTATGTTTTTATGCCTCCATATATCAGGGGCTGAAGGAAGCTGGTTTATGTTATTTGGAAGACATGGATGTGGGATCAGTAGTGCTCAGGAGTGACCCCTGGTGGTGCTCAGAGAACCATATGTGGTGCCAGGGGCTTGAACCAGGGTTGCAGCAAACTGCATGCATGGCAGTCCAGCCCAGCAATACTAGTATAGTGGATAGCCTTTTGCATTTTCTTGTAAGCACTACCTATTTGTATTTCCTTTTGTTTTAAACTATCCATCTTCTCTGTTAGTCTGGTAGTACCTAAATATTGAGTAGGCATTTGTAGTAGTTTTGGTAGCAAATGTTTATTAAATATGCTTACCACACATTTTTCTTTTCTGCGGCCTTTCTTCATTTGAGTCTATACCACATTTCACTGTCCAAACTATTTTTCAGTATTTACATATTAAACTATCAAGCTTGTCTCTGAGGAATGTTTCACAACTGAGGAATGTTTCACAGCTTATGACACCTCCCGAGAGTCTGTACTTGTCATTTATTTTGCTTACTCGTGGATGGATACAGTCAGAATACAGTCAGGTTAAAAAACAAAAACAAACAAACAAAAACACCAAACACCTGTTTTCTGAGCTTCTGCTTCTCGAAGTTCACAGGCTGGACTGGGAGCCTGGTTTGGGACTCCTTGTAAGAAGGTGCTCTTAGGCCTGAACTTACTTCTTTTCTGAGCTTTCACCTGTGCCACTCAGCCCCTTTGCTTTGGTGAGAAATTGGGGTTGTGCATGGATGAAGCACCCTCTTAACTTGCTTCTTGACTGCTTTTATCCCCTTTGGAATCCAGAGTGCCAAGCCCCGGCTGGACTGCTTGATCGAAGTATACAGGAGCTGTCAGGAGATCCTGGCACACCACAAAGACACAGCCGTGAGTTCCTGACTCCCAGCAAACAAAGGCCAAGTATTGTCTTCCACGGGAGATGACTCCTAAGCCACAAGGGCTGGTAATAATTCCAGTACACGAAGCCATCAAATGGACACCGTACCAAGAAGCAGTATGGATGCTGTGCATCTCGGAGCCATAGAGCAGGTGGCCGGAAGCCTTGCTCACTGTGAGATGCTGAGCAAAGTATGTTTATGCTAGTGCTGCCCTCAGACGGCTTTGCTTACTTCAACAACTGAGGGAGACCTTAAGAAACTATGTCAAAATAAATGTCAACACAGAGCACTTTGTGAGATTCCCAAACACAGTCCAGTTTACTGTTGAAATTTGTGGAGTACGATGTTGGAAAACCACTACCAGATATCCGGAGAACAAGTTCCAACCGCATAGTACCCGTGCATAAAAGCGAAGGTAAAAGAGAACCAAGCTCTTCAGGTTCTGACTGGTTAGCCTGGGGGAAAAAAGCCTACATAAGACTCGTCTCTGTCTACCTACTTCCTGTACAGAGTTAATTTATGATGACTCTCTTAATAAACAGACGACTTCCAAAACATACACAACAATGGCCTGGTTCACGGTCAGCTGCTTTTTTATTGACAAACATGATCGTCGTGTTACAGTCATTGCTGTCAAGCACATTAACAATCAGCATTGTCAGCGGTTTCAGAAAAATTCTTTCGTTAGGAGGGGGTGGTGAGAAAATGTCAGATAGAAACTTGATTTTGGTTTTAGACATGTTTAAGAAAGGATAAACAAGCCAACTATTAGAAGCCTTTGTTTATAAGACAGTTTCTTCGGTATACAATTAATAAACCAAGGGAGGATTCCTGTAAGGAGTCTGGGAAGGAAAAAGGGTGGAAAGATAACTGGAGCCCCAGTTTTAGCATGAAACATGGCTCCATTCTTGCTTACATTTTCTTCAGAATCTCAATTTTACTTTGAACTCTGGGGTGGATATTCTCATTAGCCTTAGAGACACTCAGGATATTTTAAATAGGCTATCCTCTCCGCCCTTGACATAAGCCCTGGAGGGGCTATCCAGGAGGCTCTGGTACCTGTGACTTATTTGAGGTAGAAATGTCTCAACGAGATCCCAAATTTTTGGGAGGAAAAGCAGAAACAAATGGGAGAGGGTTGTGGAACTGGCAGCCTTTGCAAAGCTGCATTCATTTTCAAGAGGCAGACAGAGCTGCTGTTTTCGTCATGCCTGTCAGCGTAAAGGGTTCATGAGCAAATGAGGCATTCGGATAAACTAGGTCCAGTCTTCTCCGCATGCACCACACACACATTGTTGGGGTGGAAGACTTGGGTCTGGGATGCTGCTGCTACACCCATACAGGTTTCAGCACTTTAATGACAAATGTGAGAACTGCTCTAGAGCTATGAAATAAAACTGAAGTTTCTTTAGTGATGGGAAGTCAGAGTATAAATCAACTCCTTTGTCTTTTCTCTCAAGAGGATGGAGGCAAAGAGCCTCTCCTCTGTACTCCACAGACTGTCTCAGGGATGAGGGAACCTGGGTATCATCAGGAAAGGAGAGGTGAAAAGTTGTTAGGCTAGGGCAGATATCACCTGTGTGGCCTCTGCCTGCCAATTAATTCCTAGCAGAATTTGCCAGAAGTCGTGAGGGTTAAATCCAGGCTTACCAGTCTGGAGGGTCTCCTGTTTCTGACTTTATCTTTCGTGTCCTCACAGAACAGCAAAAGCTGAGCAAAAGTTTGCTTGGTCTATAAAAAGGATGGGGAAATGGGGCAGCAATAGTGAGCACAGCCGACCTTGTGCCCGGTCCAGTGGTTAAAGTGGGAAAGGGCCTGCGTAGTGTCCAGTCCACTGCTGGGCTTGGCTCCAGCAGCAGGGAAAACAGCTTTGTTCTCAGACGCAGGAGGGCAAGGGAAGGCTGAGCCTAAGCTCCTCTCCAGGCCTGCCCTCTGCGAAAGTCAGTCCAGTTTCAGTGAGTTCTAGGCCTTTGTCAGAGATCAAGTGAATTAGAAATTCTAGTCATGTCCTAGTCAGGGATACTGGGAAAACTTCAAGTATCAATCCCCATCTAAGGACCATATACAGTATTTAAAAATCGGCCTTCCTGAGAGTATCGGTGCAGACGGCACTGACTCATACCACTGACGTCGTTGTCGTCTGTACCAGTGGGCCAGCCCTGTCTGTCCAGAAGCAGGCAGCAGCCAGAGCTCAGTATTACTGAAAAGAGTGGTTTGATACTGGGTCTGGAATTTCAAGGTTGGGCCCTGAAACACGATAAGGCACCTAGAGAGTAAAGGCTCTGCGGACACTGGAACATACATTTCACAGAACAAAGGGGGGTGTAGGGGGCAGCGTGCTAGGCGTAGGGCTGTTAGGCCCATCACAGTAGTATCACATTCCGGATATGTAGCTGCAATCTTAGAGAAGTAGCAGGGAACAGGGTGGGGGAAATCTTCACAGCAGCGCTGGCCCCTTGGCAACACATGGAACAGAAGCAAAGAGCTGTCGTCCATCGAGTTCCTTCGGTGGGCGGCCAGCGGGCGGGTTGGTGGGTGGGCTCCCAGCTGCAGAGCAATGGTTCATGTAGCTAGCCAAGATGAAGGTTGCCTCTGCAATCTGCACATAGACAAAGGAACTGAATTAGGGGCTGGAGTAGTAGTACAGCGTGTAGGGCATTTGCCTTGTGTGTGTGGCTTGACCAGATTCAACCCCTGGCACTCTGTGTGGTCACCTAAACACTGCCAGAAGTGATCTCTTAAAAAAATATATATATACACATATAATATATATATATATATATATATATATATATATATATATATATATATATAGTTTTAGGGCCACTCAGTGGTGCCCAGGGCTTACTCTTGGTTCTGGGCTCAGGAATCACTCCTGGTGGTGCATCAGGGACTATACAGGGTGCGAGGGATTGAACCTGGGTTGGTCACATTCAAGGCAAGCACCTGCCTACTATATTATAACTCAGGCTGTCAGGAGTGATTATTTTTTTAGTTTTGGCCCACATCCAGCAAGAGGTGCTCAGAGGTCACTCCTAGCTCTATGCTCAGGAATCAGTCCTGGTGGTGCTTGGGGGACCATATGGGATGCCGGGGATTGAACCCAGGATGGCTGCATGCAAGGCAAACGCCCTCCCCACTGTGCCAGGAGTAATTTCTTGAGTGCAGAGCCAAGATTAAGACCACTGAGCACCACTGGGTGTGGCCTCCAAACAAAAAAGGAAATGGACTGAATCGTACAGACAAGGTGTCACATAACTTCCGTGGGCTTCTCGTACCTCTTACAGCACCCACCCGGAAGAATATGTCCAAATGGGTCATCCCCATTTGGCCTGGAGGTGCTCAAGAGGCACCATCCCTCCTGAAGAAAAGATGAGCAACATTCCACTCTGGCCATTGCTAAGCCAAGGAAGGGGTCTCTCTGGGTGGAGAGCTCAGTCTTCGCAGATTTTGTTGCTAGTCAATATTCCCTGTACTAAGTAGGAATGAAGCCCTTAAAAGTTGTCTTTGGACCTTCCTCAAGCCCATAAGGAAGAGGGAAGCATGTGCAGATTTTCTCATTCTGTAGCTAGTGCTCGGGCCAGGGGAACTCAGGAGAAGGTGGGAGCACCTTGCCTTAGACTGAGTCTGGAGCACAGAGGAGAGCAATGGGCACCTGGCTCTGGCCTGTATGGTGGTGAGACTTGAGAGAAGGATCAAGACTGCATAGGGCTGGACAGACAGTATAGCAGGCAGGGTGCTTGCCTCGTTTGCATTCAGGTTAGGTCTCCAGCACCCCATATGGTAACCAAGCCTGCCTGAAGTAAAACCAGAGCACAGAGCCAGAAATAAGCCCCGAGCACCACTATGTGTGGCCCCCAAACGAACAACAACAAAAATCACAAAGAATGAAGTCGTAGATGGCCCCACTACCTACCAGCCCAATACGACTACTGATGCAGCTCCATCGGAACCATTTGCAAAACTGCTTTTAAATGAAGCAGTTTTGGGACCTTCCAAATAGGGTCCTTCCAAAAGTACTGTCATAGCCCCAGGTTTGTTTTTTTTTTCTTTCCCCTAAGCATTAAGCACACTTCTTACCAGATCAGCGTCAATTTTTTTTTTTTTTTGCTTTTTTTGGGTCACACCTGGCAATGCTCAGAGGTTACTCCTGGCTCTGCACTCAGGAATTACTCTTGGCGGTACTCAGGGGACCATATGGGATGCTGTGGATTGAACTCGGGTTGGCTGCATGCAAGGCAAACACCCTACCCACTGTACTATCACTCTGGCCCTCAAATGTTTTAAGAGCCATCAAACTCACCTTGGGAGCAGCCATCCGGAAGATCAACTTCTCAATGTGACTTTTTCCAGAGTTCTGGTCTGGAGTGGATCTAATCACAAGCATGAAGTCATCCCGGCAGCCACCAAAGGTCATCACGGAAGAGTAGGGGTAAGTGACGTGCACTTGCTATGGGAAGAAGCCAGTAAGTGCTGGGAGCTTTTCTACACATCTCCTGAGTAAGAACCAGCACCTCCCGTCTACTAGACCATGGGGACAGAACTTGGATGTGGTCATTGGATAGCAACACCTTGACTAAGGGGGTGTCTAAATAAGAGGAAAGCAGTGCTTGGGCAGGAGTGGGGAGTAAGGGGGACAGTTGCTTAGCTCGGGCCTTTCAGTCCCAAGAGAAGAAATGTGTGAGGCTCAGGTTTCAATCCCTGGTATTGCAAAATAACAACAACAATAACAATAGTAATAGTGATAAACAAACAAACAAGAAAAGGTAAAAAAGCCAAGTGAGCCAGCCCTCATCCATCCATACCATAGTGTTGTGGTCCAGGATACTGACACCGTCTTCATTTGCAGCAATCCACACCAGAGTCTTCTCCTTGGAAGACATCAAGGCAGGCTAAAGAAAAGAGAAAAGTTCATCAGATGCGTCCACATCAGCTTGAGATTCTGAACCGTGAAGAAAGTACACACAGGGCTCTGCTAGGCAGCGATTTCCAACCTTTCCCTCTTCTTGGGAAATAGAAAATGATATGTGTATAGGATGTGGGAGTCAACAGACAAGGTTACTGACGGCAGGAAGCGTCTGGCCATGCACTAACTATCCCAGAGGTGGAGGGCTGCAGGGCCTCTAGCCCACACTGTCTGGACACTGGCCGGGAAGCCCAGCTGAAAAGCAGAGGCAGCTCTGGCTACAGGGTCAGGCATGGAGGACAGGCAGCTTTCTCTGGATCCTTCTGGCCCATGGGAATGGGCAGGGCTGCACCCACACTCTCTTCCAGCTGATGTGTACCTCCCCTCAAGTAATTTCCTAAGGACTGTAAAAGGAATAAGAAAGTGCATTCTTTATTTTTTTTTAAAGTTTATTCTAATTTAGGTAACGTGTTATAATGCTGTTGACATTCATGGTCTTGGAGTATCATTACTTCATCTCACCACCACCTAAAGTGCCCGAGACCCCACCCATGTTCGTGGCACATTTTTTCCACCCACTCCCCCTCCCCCCAATCTCCTGTTCTCAATTTGTATTCCAGTACCCGGAGTTTGTTATCAATTGATTGATTACCCCCTTCTTTTGTTTCCCTACGCACCATAGATCAGTGAGATTGGGTGTTAATCTTTCTCCCTCTGGCTAATTTTGCTCAGCCGGACACCCTCCAGTTCCATCTGGGCTGCAGCAAACTGCATGATTTCATTTTTTCTTATAGCTGCCCATTAAAAATGTCAGGCTCCAGCAGTGAGAAAAAGACTATTTGCTGGACAGTTTCTGGAGTGACTGATGGTTACTTGGCAGGACTACAGAAAGATAATCCAGATTTATTTCCTCTCTTACCCAGATGGCAGTGAAAAAGATGGACTAAGCCTTTCCAGAAACTGTCCCTATCCTTCCAGACCAAGCAGATTCTGCATCATATGCCTCTGTAATACCCTTGCACCTTCTTTCTCCCTTCAGGCACTTGTGACAGCTTGTACAAACTTCTATGAACACTTAGAGTGGGCGTGCCTGGCCAATATGTCTCTTCCTCGCTGGATGGAAAGCTCTGTGAAGGCAAGGACAATCTGATACATTCACCTCCTATAATTTCCAACTGGCACAGTGCACCAGACATGATAGGAGTGCGCAAACAGTTCTCTGTTGAACGAACAGCTGAATGAGCACTATCTAACCTGCACCTCCAAGTGGACAGGATTATTGCAATGTTTTCTGTATAAGCATCCAGCAAGAAGTTCTGCTGAAATTATTACTGAACACCATTAATGTATGTGAAATTGTTTCCTGAAGAGTTATATTCTCTTATGCCATTCTAAATCTTTAGAAATGTCTTTACTGTTATACAAATTTTTTATTTTTGAACCCTTTTTTATTTTTAAATGAAATCATTCTTAACAAGGATGTCATATCAAGTCTGTATGAATTAGTTGATCCTGTCTTTCTTTTCAGGGGCAGCATTGAGAAAGAAGTCAAGAAAGAAGATGATGAGGATCACTCAGAAATAATCCTCTGAGGCTGGAGTGACAGTACAGCAGGTAGGGCATTTGCCTTGCATGCGGCCAACCGGGGTTCGATCCCCAGCATCCCATATGGCCCCTCAGACACCTCCAGGAATAATTCTTGAGAACAGAACCAGGAGTAACTACTGTGCATTGCCGGGTCTGATCCAAAAAGAAAAAAGAACCCTCACCCCAAACCAATGAATCACAAGAGCTGTGGACCAGAAATGAGTGGAGAGACTGCGACCCCTGGTGGTTCTGGGTATGTAGGCAGGCACTGCAGCCTGGGCTGGCTTAGGAAGGCAGCTCCTAGAGAAAGGCAGGCTAAGGCTGAGGGTGTGCGAACTCCTCCCTCTCCTCAGGCACTTACCTGAGCAGCAAAGAGCTTAGCACCAAAGAAAGGCCATTTCCGGGCCACTGTCAGGTAGATGCGGATGCACTCAGGAGGGGAACAGCCTTGCAGCGCAGCCCACTTGGTGCTCAGCAGATCCGCCAGGTGCCTGGTTTGGGTGGGTGGAAAGGATGGTGCCGGTGCAGTGCCAGCACGTTTGCATGCCCACTCTGCAGCCCAAGCCTGCCCACCATGACTTCGAGCCCCGGCACCATACCTCAGTTGTTCAGGGGGGGCTCCGTGTCTATAGCGTCTTGGGTAGAACCTATCTAGGACCTGCTGGAGGTGGTGCTGAACCTTGGCAGGAGGAATGCAGCTGGGACCCAGCGAGGCGGACCTCTCCAAATCTCCGTATTCCACCTGTGGCGGAAGCACACCAAAGAACCAGTCAAGACTCTGGAGGGGAGCAGGTGGCGGTGCCAGGGACTCTCAGGAGAGGTGAAATAAACAGCCGAGCTGGAGCGATAGCACAGCGGCAGGGTGTTTGCCTTGCGCGCAGCCAGCCAGGTTCGATTCCTCCACCCCTCTCAGAGAGCCCGGCAAGCTACTGAGAGTATCTCGTCTGCATGGCAAAGTCTGGCAAGCTACCTGTGACATATTCAATATGCCAAAGACAGTAACAACAAGTCTCACGATGGAGACATTACTGGGCCCGCTCGAGCAAATCGATGAACAACAGGAGGACAGTGCTACAGTGCTACGATTACTGTATTCGCGGGGTGTGAATGTATGTGAAAAACATTTCTCACAAAGCCACTATATCAAGCTTCAGAGACACTAGAGCAGCAGCCTTGAGGTTCTAGAATATTAGAGATTGTCTAAACCAACTTTCATTTGCAGCTGAGGTTAAATGGCTTATATAAAGACAGTTAACACCAGACAAAGAGAATCAATGTATTCTTGCTTCCAATTAAAAAATACGGGACACAGAACTGAAGATGCTGCAGATTCCGGAGTTCGGCAGAATGCTCCAAACATGACCTCTGGAGTCAGTCCCAGGTCTCTGCCAGTTTTGTGACTGCTATCAAGTTACTTAAACTCTCAAGAGTTTCAATTTCTTCATTTATTCAGGGGGGATGAGAACTGACTGGGATAATACAATATGTTTTGCATGGGCTTTCTATAAAATAGTCAATAAATATTTATTATGCTAAAGATCAATTGCCCTTTCCCCTTTTTCTCCAGCAGATCCAGACTCCTATGGAGACTACGAAATTCTCCCTTGGACAATGTGGCTTCCTAAAAGTAACAGGAATAAGAGTGCAGTATGAATGTGTGTTCTTCAATATTTTACTGTGAGAGTTCTAAGGGCCTGTTTCACCCAATATAATATGAAGTACACAGCAGCAGTTTCAACCACTGATCTGCTCACCACTCCCTATTCACGGAAGAAGAAGCTTGAAAACAACTGGCACACACGAACTATTGGTATAATCCTAGGAGGACAGGCCTGGAGGTATTCTTGTTTTCAGTATACAGAAAAGGACCTGAAGCATACACAAGTGGGGGGACTTGGCCAACATATTCCAGTAGGAATGTGACAAGCACTTCAACTCAGGCCTGGATTCCAAGTCCAGTGTCTGGCATGTGCCTCTATTCTCAGCAAGGATCCGCGGGGAGAAGAGTCGACCTCTCTCCACAGCCAGGGATAGCAAGGGCACTTCTGCACAAGATCTCTTGCATCTCCTGTGTCTCCATTTCACCTTTGTGCCCAGACAATGTCCTGCCCCTTGGGGCCGCGCAGGGCCTTACCTGGGCCATTAGGGCAGCCATCTCCAGAGCCAGTTCCTTGTTGACAGGGAACCTCCCTGACACTATCTCTCCACTTGTCTGGGAAGCAAGCAGCAGTCGTTCTCGCTCCGTCTCCCCTTTCACTTGACTCCGAAAGTACAGCCTGCAGGGAAGATGAGGCCCCAGAAGCTGGGACTCAATCCCAGACAGAGGAAGCCTATTTATTCTCGTTTCCAAAACAGGTTTATTCACTACACCTGTTTATTCTGATTTCCCAAAACAAAAGTGACTCTTTTGATACCAGTCCTCAGCCTGTTTTCTATTGCCTCCAGGAAAAATTAATGAATCTGGACGTGGGGCAGATACAGGCCATCTGCTCTATACCAACAGCGGCACATGGCTTATTCTGAACACACCATTAGGCCCACTGGATTTGGTGAGGGGAACCTGGTGCCTGTTATCAAAGCTCTAGACTCATGTCTGGCCAGCATTTGGGTGCATAGAATGAGCTTCCCTTACCCAAGTCATTAGGGAAACAGGGTGACTTAAGATTATAGGAAATTATTTGGAGATATATCTGGAACAAAATTTTCTCATTGATTAAAAAAAAAGTCTCCTGAATTTCCTGGAGAAACTCTTTATTTGTTAATAAGTATCTAAAATATCTTATCTCCTATAAAATTTCCGTCTTCTAACATAACACATGGGGCTGGTCTTCTGCCTTGTAGGTGAGAGTGCATGTATGTGTGTGCACTTGTCGTGTGGGGATAGAACCGAAGCTGACAGATAGCAGCAGTTCAAGCCCCCAGCTAATGGTCACCACCCAGTATTCCTTCTCTGGACCCCTGTCCTTTCTGCAGGACAGCTGTCCACGTGGCAGCCCACCCGCTCGCCCCACCTCGGGAAGTTCTCAGGACCTGTTCTTGTACATCAGCTTCACGGTGCGTGTGCCACCCTCAGACTTCCCGGAGTGCAGCTCCTTCAGGGCCTGTTCCCATTTGGAGATGGCATCACAGATCTTGAGGAGGCAAAGGGGAAAGTCATAAAAGGCTCTGGTCACAGGCGCAGAGTCCAGCCAGGGCAGAGAGGAGTGACTGTCCTTAGCTGGGAGGCTCCCTAGTGGGGTCTTATGCTTTGGGAACCATGTTCGCTGCCCTGGGCCAGCAGAAGCAGCTAAGCAAGAAACATTACCCCCCTAACATCCCAGGGGGCTTCCCCAAGGTGCACAGCAGGCCCCTGGCCACCTGTCACTGGCCCCATTTCTATTCCTGACCCCCATTCTTTTCAACAAATAGACCCAGAGTTCTGTTGTGCAACAAGCTTCACAGATAAGGTGTGTGGCGCAGTCCCTGTAGGCCATGATATAAGGCTAAATAGAAACCAGTGTCCTGTCACCATAAAGAAAGCAGATACGAGGCATTTGCCTTGCACGCAGCCAATCCAGGTTCGATTCCCAGCATTCTATATGGTCCCCCGAGCACCGCCAGGAGTAATTCCTGAGTGCATGAGCTAGGAGTAACCCCTGTACAATGCTGGGTGTGACCCCCCCCCCCAAAAAAAGCAGATATTTGCGCCAAACCCTGCCTCAAGGACTCTAGTACACCCCACAAACACTTCATATCTCCCAGAGCATGAAGCCTAACCACAGTGCAACATAGGTCTCAACCCCCCTGCCAGGGCCTTGGTTTGGGCATACCAAAAGGACCTGTCTTTTTATTATTTGGTTTCTGGGTCACACCCGGCAATGCTCTGGGGTTATTCCATGCTCTGCACTCAGGAATCATTCCTGGCAGGCTCGGAACCATCTGGGATGCCAGGACAGAAACCAGCCTGCTGTGGGGAAGGCAAGCACCTTACCCACCTGACTATCTCTCCAGCCTTGTACTTGTCTTTTCAAAATGTTGGAACCTGTAAGCTCTCAGACAGGGTGAAAACAAGGTGCCAGGCATTCTTCCTTAAGAGTTACCGACACCCCAACTTGGCGGCTATAATTCTTAATTCTTTTTATTTTATGAGGTTCTTCCCTCCATTATTCCTTCCCTTCTCTCTCCCTTCCTCCTTCCCTTCTTTCTCTTCTCTTTCTCTCCCTTCCTAAATAAAATAATTTTCTTCATTAAAAAAACCAAACCAAACAAACAAAAACTTAAAAACCAGGTGCCAGAGAATGATACAGTGTCTGATGGGTCTAGGCTCACAAAACTGGCAGAAAATTTGGGGCTGCTGCTAAGTGTCTGCATGTCCTCCCTAGTTCAAGCTCAGAAGCAGCTCCCCCCACCCCTAATGCTGCAGTCATTTTAGGGGGACCTTGGGAAGGGGTCCTGCGATTGCTGCAGGACAAAGGCACAAAGGATTTTTTCTGCTGTCTAGGTACCTTCTAGGGTGGCATAAATGCTGCTCCAGAGAGCACCTTGATCTCAGCACCAAAGAGAACACAAGTAGCACCCACTGGGTGGACACTCCCCCGCACCCCAAGCCTGGCCAAGGCTCCATTACTGTGGAGGGGACGCCATCACCTTGACAGTCCCCTGCAGGCAGTGTTCCACGTCCCTGCCTGAAGGGTCGTCCATGAAGAGGGCAAAGCCGGAGCGGGAAGATTTCCTCATGCCTGTCTCCTGGTTCAGCCGCTGGAGGAACTCATCAACGGTCGAGGAGCCGTCGAAACCCACCACCTGCAGGGAGAGGCCACCTGTGCCCGGGGTCTCTCAGAGCGGGCTCGGCAGGGACTAAGTGGGGGACCGTGAGGAGCAATGGGAAGAGGCCTGGCTGAAAGGAGCAGTGGTGAGTATGCGCCAAAGGAAGTGAGCGTTCCATTCTCACATAGCGGCCGAGTGCTAGAGGGGCAGCTGCCCACTAGAGGCCAGCATACGACAATTCTGTCTTGTACTCTGCTTGACCTCTATATCAGGCTCCTTCCTGAGGTCTGTCAGCAGCTCAGCCTTTCTGTTCATGCAGTGGGTTCGACAGATCTGCATTCATAGCATCAAAGACAGAACCGCCCACTAGGAGCGGCAGCTCCCTTCTCCCTTCATCAACCTCCCACCCCTGTTTCACGAGCTTGTCAGGTAAGAAGCTCAGATGGTCAAGCTCAGATAAGCCTAGTTCCCACCAGGGCCAAAGCAATTCTCTGTGCCAGTGACAGCAGCAGACGGGCCAGGGCGCAGCCGGGACCACTCACCTGGTAAGTCCCATTGGCGAAGTGCACGGGAATGCTGAAGGGCAGGGAGTGGTGGAAGGGGTTCCGCAGCAAGATGGACACCACCTCCATGCGCGATGGCCTGGCTTCCCGCTCCCCGGTCTGCAGGGTCCGCTCCACTGCCCTCTGGCAGTAGGTGGCATACTGGCCAGTTTCATTTCTCAAAAGACAAAGGTGAAGGGACTTCTAGGGTACCCGCTCATTCCTGCCGCTGGGACATTCCGGCTCTCTACCCAACTCGGTGAAGACCAGAGCTACAAGCCCAGACTCTGCTCCGACTGTGTTTTATCAGAACCAAAGTACTGCAGAGAGCTGCTGTGGATATTGTCTCCAGAGGCCAGAAAACCTCAGCAACAGAATAACAACCCGGGACCATCATGGGGAAAATGGAGCTTCATGTGAGGACTCCGGCATAGCAGCCATGCATCTATGGGTAAGCAGGGAAGTCCAGGCACGCCCAGATTTCCACGTGCCCATGTGTGTCCCGGGCTAGCCCCCTCTCCCCCACGTCCCTCCCGATCACGCTGCTGTCAGCAGGACGAGGTAGGCAGAGGAGATGTTTACTCACCTGGGATCGGCATGACGCTGGAGCTGCTGCTTGACATACCAGAGGAAGTGATGCTGAGGAAGGAAGAGGGGGGCACACAGGGCCAGGAGCTGCCAGCACTGATGGGGGAAAACAGAACGCAGGGTGAGAGCTGGCTCTGGGCTACTGAGCTCTCAGTCTTCCCTTTTCTCAGACAGAGCCCCCAGCCTGCCGTGGGGACAGCGAGCTGGGCGAGGCCGTGTCCGGAATAGCAATCACAGTGTCTGTACGCAGACACCCAGCCTGGGCAGCTGTCCCGCAGCAGCTGGGAGCCTGGCCTCTCCCTCTGCCTGGGCAGCACCTGCTAACCCCCAGCCGCTATGGTGCCCCAGGGACGCCCACCTGCATCAGGGAGTACTTCTGCGGGGGCCGGCAGCTGGCCTGCTTCATGAGCTGGCAGTAGATCTCACTCTGCAGCTCGGGGTGTGCCAGGCAGACCTGCAGCGCCGTCTGGGCGAGAGACACATGGTAGTCCACCGAGGCAGCCTCCACGGGCACGTTGATGAAGAGCTGGCAGGACTGCAGGGAGAGGACAGTGGGCAGCCTGGCACAATGCCCCTTCATTTTCCTGTGTGTGTGTGTATGTGTGTGTGTGTGAATGTGGATGTTAGTGTGTGTGAATGTGTGTGTATCTGTGTGTGTGAATGTATGTGAGTGTGTGTGGGTGTCTGTGTATGTGTGAATGTGTGTGTATGTATGTGTGAGTGTGTGTATGTGAGTGTATGTGTATGAGTGTGTGTGTATGTATGTGTGTATTGTGTGAGTATATGTGGGTGTCAGTGTGTATGTGAGTGTGTGAGTATGTGTGTGTATGTGAGTGTGTGTATGAGTGTTAGTGTGTGAATGAGTGTGTGAATATGAGTGTGTGTGTATGTGAGTATGAGTGTGTGTGTGTGTGTGTGTGTTTGTCTGTGGTGAGATCCCGAGGACATGACTTAACACTATTTGGCTAGCAGTGCTTGGGGCCACCAGAACCCCCTGGTGGTGCTCAGGGACCATGTGGTGCTGGGGACCAGCCTCTGGTATGTCAAGGCCTCAAGCATGCCACGCAGGTTGTCCAGCCCTTTCTAAGTGGGAGCACTGGTACCGCTTGGGCACGGACACACTTGCCAAGAAGGGCGACCTTGGGAGGGAGTCTTCCCATCACAGAAGCCTCCATTCTGTGGGCTGCTCGGATGCACAGAACCCTCTCAGCTAGGTCTGCCTCTCTTAGGAGCAGAAGCAACAGGCTCAAGGGTCACTACAGCAGTGGGGGCTGGGGAGAAAGCCCCAGGGCTTCTGGCCTGGCACCCTAAAGTAGGTGGTAAGGCGTGGGGGGACCCTGTCCTTTCCAGATTCTCTGTGGGACAGCCACAAACCGCACAGGTTGTCCACACTCAAGGAACAGCAGGTGGAGGGCCATGCCTGGGCACACGCAAGGGCACCCTAGGGGCGTGGGTTCTGCTTCCACTTTACCTTGAAGAGCTTGAGCGCCTCAGTCTGCAGGGCCTCAGAGGGCAGGGTGGTGAGTGGGGCCAGCAGCCCGTCTTTGCTGTAGCACAGCATGGGGTGCCTCCAGAGTGGGGAATCTGCCGGGAGCACAGTAGCCCTTACTCTCATGCCAAGATGCACCCCCCCGCCCCGCCCCACTTGGATGTGAAGAACAGAGACTTGGGAAGCGGGGTAGGCTAGGTTTACCACCCAGCAATTGACCAATTGGGAGGCTGCCCTGGCGGTGGGCATCCTCACAAACAAGGCTTGCAAAGGTGGCTGCCACATGACTCTCGAGGCTGTGACAGGTGAGTGTGTGCCCGTGGGCCTGAATTCACACACGTGTGTGCAGACTGAGCACTGAATGAGGCATGCATGGTGTGCAATAGCAGTCCTCCCCCCCCCCGCCCCCCCCGCCCCGGGTCCTGACAATCGGGGCAGACTCAAGATCCTAAAACACTCCAGGCTTAGTTTTGCCTAGAGGTTCCTAAATTAACTAGGTCTACCATCCCCTTTTTCAGGAAAAGAAAAAAAAAATCACTCAGTGCCCCATGGAATCTATCTTCTTTAAGTGAACAAAATAGCAATCACCCACTGACTGTGCCTGAGGCCACTACTGTCCCCCTGGATCTTTCCAGGGTGGTGGCGGTGGTGTCTCATTGACTCTGAGAAACACTGATGTAGTCTGAACTCAATTTGGGCCTCACTAATTGACAAGCAAACTCTAAAGATGAATCAACTACCTTCTTTCCACAAATCTCTTCCCAGCTAGCAAATTTATAGGTGGAATAAGACAAAACACTGACCCAGTTCTCTGGAAGGCCTGTTTCCCAGACACACACCCCCAGAGATTGAGTGATCACCCTCATATCATCACCAGAGAGAGAAACAGGAATGTGAAACTGGCATGTGAAAGAGGAAGACCCTTCTTCCTAACAACGTTAGGGTACAGCTGTGTTTGGTGTTGTTGTTGCGGGGGTTCTTGACCAATCCACCACTCGGACCCAAGTAGAAATGGCTACCCTTGCCTTACCTGGATTCCCCTCATCATCCATGAGTTTCCCAATAAGCTGCTCGTAGGTAGTGCCCACTTTGGCAGAGCTGCCCCCTGCAGCCACGGTAAGGTGGTAAAGCCACGTATCCTGGAAGAGTATGGAAAGCTGTCAGCAGAGTTGGGGAGGGCAGGGTGGAGGCAGATGCTCCACAGATGCTTCCCTGAAGGGGTCAGAGTCCAGGTGGAACCCTGACTTGTCTGGAACAAGTCAAGGCCCCAGAGGAAAAACTTGGGACCAGGGAACACCAATGCAGGCATCTCTGTCTGCATTTCTTTCCTGGCCCCAGTGCAAAGATGGGGGAGAGGGGGTCATCACTGGAAGTTAATTCACTGACAGGAATATTTCTGGCCAAGTAAGTCTAGTACATTGCCAAGATGCCAGAGAGACATAGCCTGGATTTTAGGAAGCTCCAAGCAAAGAGGGAAGGGAAGAAAAGAGTCCTAGGGCCAAGCTTGCCCTGTGGACACCAGTCCCCTCTCTTACCTTTTCATGCTTGGTGCCAATGAGCAGGTAGGTGGGGCTGTGCTCCGGGGGGTGGATCACCAGGGTACAGTGGGAGGATAGTAACCGCCCAGTTCCTCCAGCCTCGTAGTCCTCATCCGAGTCACATGATCGATCGACTTCCTCTATGTGCGCGTCCCGTATAGGCAGGCGGCCCAGGGGGCGCTGGGGACAGGGGCCTTCCATGAAAGAGGCAGCCAGCAGGGGTTGGGAAAGTTTCCTCTAACTCCTCAGGTACCCATGGATGGGGACAGATGACAGGAGAGGGTGACGGTGATCCCCAGGCTGGAGTTTTCTCAGAGAAACAGATCGTCAGCCGAGGTAGAAGCCACAGACCATGAGTAATGGTCATGCACTCTGGAAGGATCCAGCCAGCTGGCTCTGCACTTTTGGGGTGAGGTGGGATGGCAGGGAAAACCAGGACCTTCTTGGGAAAAGCAGGGATGGACAATGTTGGGAGAGCAGAAAGTACCTTGTCCTCATGACTCCGGTAGTAGTAGAACATTCTCCCAACGAGAGCACACCAGACCAGCTTGGAGTGGCCATGCTTTACCTGCAGGACAGAAATGAGCCAGGTGAACTCAGACGCAAATCCAGGACAGGCAAAAGAAGCCCCTGGGAGGGCACACCTCAAATGCAACCTACTTAATGGAGATGCCACCCAGACATGCCCTTCACAGCAAGGAGCCATGGTGTGTCCCCTATAATGTTCCATCCATCCTTGGACAAAGTGCCATTAAAAGATCCACCATTACAACCCTGTAACTGTGTATCTCACAGTGATTCAATCAAAAAGAAAAACAATTAGTGTGACCCAAGAGAGACACTGTTCTGGAATATGGTCACGGGAAAAAAAAAGCTTGAGTTATAAGAATGCTAAGAGGGGGTCCAGAGAGATAGTTTAGGGGTTAAGGTGCTTGCCTTACATGCAGCGGACCCCAGTTTGGTCCACGGTACACACACATTCCCCTGAGCACCACTGGGAGGGATTCTGAGCCTAGAGCCAAGGGTAGCCCTGAAGCACTGCTCAGTTCCCCCAGGCCATCCTCACTGTCACTGTCACTGTTCTCCTGCTGTTCATCGATTTGCTCGAGCCAGCCCAGTAACATCTCCACAGGCCATCCTCACCAAAACAAAAAGAGAATGCAGAGAGGGAGGGAAGCCATGGGCAAGTGTGAGCCGTGAGAGGACAGCAGCGGCCCCCCCAGGCAGAGCAGAGGGAGGCGAGCACAGGCTGAATTGGGGAGCCGAAGCCAGTGAGCGCTGAGCTCCCACACAGGCTTTGCTTGCAGAAGGGGCTCTCCCTTGTCAGCGCCTGTTCCCAGGGTACATGCATCTTTGCTCCTTAATACGAGAAGATCCCGAAAGGTAATGTCCTTAGGCACCTGGGATAGTATCAGTCTCTGTGGTCATGCGACCTCCACCTGAGTCACCGCCTCCCACATTCAGTAGCAAGGTTCGGTGGGTACAGGTGGGGGCAGGGACAAGACATTTGTTTCCTTCCTCTGTCTTGACAATAGCCAATAGTGGCTGCAGTTCGGCAACCCGGATACCTGTTTCTAGAGTCACGGTTAGACGGAGTTCACCCAGCTAACCACAGTGAGGACATGCCTAAGCCCAGCACCCCTTGGCACTCTGGCTCCCGGCCCCCCTCCAGCCCCCTCTCCCAGCCCCATCCATACCTTGGTCAGCCAGCCCTTCACAGTGGGCTTGGTGGCACCCTGCAGCGGGCCAGGGGGCCCAATAGCCTGCACTTTCAGCAGGTTCTGCAGGATCCGGATCCACTCCTCCAGCACGTTAGGCGAGTCAGCTGTCAGGTAGTAGGTTTTCTTCTCGGAGATGAGCTGTGAAGGCAAGATGCGTGAGGCATCGGGCACCAGAGCCAGGAGAAAAGAGAAAGGAACAACAGGGACCTGGCTCTCAAGTGGACCCATCCCTAAACTGCCTAAGGCCTTCCTTCTTTCCACCCTGGCTTCCTTCCCTTTGTTTCCTCATCCTTCTCTCACAGTCTCTTCCATCTGCACTCCCTGTCTGACATCGGCCTCTTCTTTCTAGAGCTCACAAATTCAGGTGAAGGTCCACAGGACTGCTATGATGTCTCTCCGATGTGCTTATTTCACCCCAACTTTGTCTCCATTGCAATCAGATCCAAATTCAAACCCGGCACTCTAGCTGCAAGGACTATGTTCACCTGGAAAGTCTGGGCATCCTCCCCACGAACAATTTGGCAACGGGAGTTCAGTTCCACTTGGCCTTGAGGTTTCCGGATGACGTCATTCTGAAGTAAAAGGAACAGGGAGGAGAGACTTTGGTGTGTGTGGCCTTTCCAGAGCACATCACGTTTTCTCCTCTAACTCCAGGTCGTGGGCAGGAATGGGGCTGGTACTCCCCAGTCTCCCTGGATTAGGTAATGGGTAAACTGACTCTGGATCCTGTTTTGAGCTAAATGGGGCAATGATTAGAAACTTGGATCCTTCTGGCCAAGTCTCAGAAAGAACAGAGTGAGTCTTAAAAATTGGGTGAGAATTCATGGTGTTTCACAAAAAAAAAAAAAGGGGTAAGAAGTCATCAACTATTACTGAGCAATAAAGCCCTCAAATTCGGGGCTGGAGTGATAGCACAGCGAGTAGGATGTTTGCTTTGCACGCTGCCAATTCAGGTTCGACTCCCAGAATCCCATATGGTTCCCCAAGCACTGCCAGGAGTAATTCCTGAGTGCAGAGCCAGGAGTAACTCCTGTGCATTGCCAGGTGTAACCCAAAAAGAAAAAAAAATTAAAATAAAGTCCTCAAATTCTTTCTACTACATTCTTTATCCCATTTAGTGGCCTAGATACCACTACTACCCTTCCCAATGATACTGCAGACATCACTAATCAAAGCGCCTATTTATTGAGCAATACAGGCCCCCGACAGTGTTCAAGGTAAAGGAGCCACTATCTATCGCTGGGGACACAATGGGTATTATTATTGCTCTTCTTTTTTTTGTTGGGTGGAGGCGGGGTGGTGCAGAGGCATGCTCCTGAGCATTGCTCAGAGTGTACCGGGGCTACTTCCAACTAGGCCAGATGGTCCAATGCAGTGACACAGTGACACTCCACTGGGGTCACCAGGGCCACTCCCAGCAGAGCTTGAGGAGCCTCCAGGGCAATGCCCAGAAGCAGTCAGGGGTGGAAGGGGCAGGAATCAAACTCGGTTCTTCTGCATCAAGGCATGTGGTCCTAAGCACTAAGCTATCCCTATGTTCTCTTTTTTTCTTCTCTTTGAAATATCAGTCTTGGTTAAAAGGGGTCTGTCAAGTGAGGCATCTATAGGAAGGAGGTAGAGGAGGTAACGGGTCTGCTGCTAGAAAAACGCAGATGACCCAAGGGTAGCCTGGCCAGTTCTTTTACAGGGCCAGGAAGAAATCACCAATCTTTCGTGGTGAGAAGGAAAAGCAGCCTCCTGCGTCTCCTGGGTGGTCCCAACTCCTCCCGCTGGGCAGCCTTTTGCCCTGTTCCTGGACTGGGCAGTCACTCTTCCAGCTTCCCACACACACTCCTAGAGTCCTTTCAACCGCAGCAAGGAGGGGAGGGTCTCACCGGGGACTTGTAGTACATAATCTGCCCCTGTCTCAGGACAAACCAGCGTCTCTTCCACGTCTTCACCCGGCTCCCCATTTTCAGCAGGTAGCCCGACTTCTCCAGTGACTCCTTTAGGGGCAGGGAAGGGGAGAAGAGGGGTGGACCAAAAGAGGAAATCATTTGGGATTCCTGGAGGCCACAGAGGCCAACAGGATCCAGTTGACTCACTCTTGGTGATAACGGCACAAAATAATTGAGCACCTATGATGTGTGTGTTCAGAGAACCATGCCCTGTAAGGGTTCAGAAAGGCCTAGTTAAAGCACAGCATCCCAAGGGGAAAGGACCCTACTGGACAGTGCCTGACCACGCTGAGAAGGCTAGTGTGGCTGCAGTGGGGAGAGGCTGGCTGGGGAACAGAGCCGAGCTGGCCTTGGGAGAAACAGTCAGCCTTGGAGGAGGAGGAGGAGGAGGAGGAGGAGGAGGAGGAGGAGGAGGAGGAGGAGGAGGAGGAGGAGGAGGAAGAGGAGGAGGAGGAGGAGGAGGAGGAGGAATAGGAATAGAAGGAGAAGGAGGAGAAGGAGGAAGAGGAGGAGGAAGGGTGGAGGGGGAGGAGGAGGAGGAGGGGAAGAGGAGAAGGAGGAGGAAGAGGGGGAGGAGGAGGGAGGAAGAGGGGGAGGAGGAAGAGGAGGTGGAAGGAAGGAGGGGAGGAGGAGGAGGAAAGGAGGTGGAAGGAAGCAGGGGAGGAGATGGAGAGAAAGAAGAGGAAGGGGAGGAGGGTGGAGGAGGAGGGGAGGAGAGGAGGGGGAAGATGACACAGCCACATGGAGGAAAGTCTGGATGTGCGGCTCAGCCACGTGTCTGTGCCTCAAGTTTCTTGACCCTAAATGGAGAAATAACCAAGCATAGGGCCAGGCCCCGCTAAGCAGGGTCAGAGAGCATTAGGCCCCAGCACCTGAGGTCAGCGATGTGCTAAAGTGAGGGAACACGGTCAGACACCTCCGAGGACCTCTATCTTGAGATCCCCTGAGGAGTCACTGGAATGAGCAGCAGTGGGTGCAGTCAGGGGGTGCTTTCTGTTTGCTGACTGAAGGTAGGTTTGCAGAAGGACGCAATGATCATTCATGCCTGGAATGGGGTGGGAGGCCACCTAGGCCTGGGACCCTCTGCTAACCGGCCAGTTCTGCTTGGAAAAGGTGCTGGCTCCCTTTTCATGGGGTCTGTGTGCACAGAACCCATATCGACACAGCCTGGTCCCTTCCCTGGAGCTTCGCTCCTGCAGCCACCCCTCAGCCTCTCCCTTCACTCGCGCAGGGTGCTCACCCCGTTCAGACCCAGCCCCTCCGTGGAGTAGGACGAGGTGCGCTGCAGCTTGTGCTCCGGTTCCGAGTAGTCGCTGTCCAGCGAGCAGGCATCTGGGGGGATCGCATAGTCCCCCTCGGAGCTCAGTGAGGACATGGAGACACCTGGTCAAGGGAGGTGGTGTCGGGGTTCGGGTCCACAGAACTCCCAGCCCACTCCACACAGACACCAAATACCACCAGGAAACCAGACACTACACCCAAGGGCACTGGCCACCCCCACAGGCTCATCCCCCACGGGATGGGGAAGAGGTACAGGATGGGAAGGACCTGACATGGCGAAGCGTGGACGCGCAAGAGGTACAGTGACATGCACCATCTTCCTTGCTCACCTGGGCCCCCAAGTCTGGTGCAAAGCGCTCAGGGTTCAAGCAGGGACCCTTGGGTATACCTGGCATGGGTGAGCACAAGGACCCCTCACCGCCCCCCAAGTCCTCGCCTCCCCATCTCCATACCTCTCTTGATGGCCCGGGGGCTGCCCAGTCCACCCGTCTTCCTAGTCTCGGGGCAGGGGACAGAGATGCGGAAGCTGGCCTGGGAGCTGCAGTCATCATCGGAGCCCGAGGACTCGTCCACAAGGGGGACACTGCTGATCTTAGTGGCTTTCTGCAACACAGGCCCCTCCTGCTGTGTGGTCCAGGCTGCAGAACAGCCCTCTCCACCCACCCCTACATGCTGGGCCCAGGGGCCTTGGAGGCCGGGGCCAACACAGCTTGTCAGGGCACACAGACGCCATGGCCCGGTAGAGGCACTTAGCAGACAACTGTCCCCTCCTGACCTCCCTGCTACATCCTCCCCTCCCCGCTTCTCTTGGGCCTCTCTCCCCACAGCATCATCCACCAGGGCCCCTCAAGGAGCTGCTCCGGCCAGACTCTCCGGCTGGTCTTGGGGACCCTTGTTCTCTGCCATAGGGGCCACAATGCCACGCCACGGGCACGTGTGAGACAGGGGCATAAAAAATGGGAGGAGGGGCTGGAGTGATAGCACAGCGAGTAGGGCATTTGCCTTGTACGCGGCTGACCCGGGTTCCAATCCCAGCATCCCATATGATCCCCTGAGCACCGCCAGGAGTAATTCCTGAATGCAGAGCCAGGAGTAACCCCCGAGCATCACCAGGTGTGACCCAAAAAGAAAAAAAAAGGGAGGAAATAACAAACATTAAAAAGATTTTTTTAAAAAAAAAAAAGGCAATCTGATGTTGATGAAAATATGGGGAAAAGGAGAATTTGCAGTGAGAAAAAAATCCATTTGGGAGGAATTACCTCCTGCCCATCCTGTTAAACTTTTTTACCCAGGGGATGGAGAGATAAGTACCTAACACTAGGTGCCTGCACAAGGCTTACCTGGGTAATCCCTGGTACCATATGTGGTTTCCCCAAGTCCTGCCAGAAGTGATCCCTGAGGCAAAGCCACAAGACCTGAGCATAGCCAGATGTATCTCCCAAACCAAGAAAACAACAAAACCCCCCTTTTTTTTCCTTTTTTGGGTTACACCCGGTGATGCTCAGAGGTTACTCCTGGCTTTGCACTCAGGAATTACTCCTGGCAGAGCTTAGGGGACCATATGGGATGCCAGGGATCAAACCTGGGTCAGACTGCGTGCAAGGCAAACAGCCTACCGGTTGTACTATTGTTCCCCGGCCCCAACAAAACCCTTTTTAATCCATGAACTGGACCCCAAAAACTCTACTCCACAGAAATATGTATAAGTAATTGAACTAAATACATCTGCAGAGTGATGTCTGGATGGCATTTTAGAAACAAATAGAGACAAGACATGTCAATGAGTGCAGGGCAGGTTAACACGATGAAGCTGAAGCTGCATTTTATATTTCTCGCCATCGGGCGGCTTCATTAATACTGTTTGGCTTTGTGGGACAGTGTCGAGCTGAAAAGTGATATGAAATCTTGGCGAGGAGTGTGTTTCTGAAGCAACACTGTGGAACCGGCCCTGTAGGGAGACTCCCAGTGGTGCCCAGGGAAACATGCAGGGCAGGGTCTCATGCAAAACACCCAATCCGTTCACTAAGCATCTCCCCGGCCCCACAGAGGTTTCACTTCTTACTTGGTCCGTGACCATTCAGATTCAAATGTTTGTCAGTGTAGAATTTTCAGGATGAAAATCTAGTACGCAATGAAAGTCCGGAGAGGGCACTGGGATCCCTGAGCAGAGCCAGGTGTGTGTGGAAGCCTGGTGAGGGGCCCTGCTCTGGCCACTGCACACCAGGACAAGGGGCCGCCCCTTCCTCAGACAGCTGCCTCTTACCCCTTTCAAGGCGGTGTAGACTGGCACGGTGACACTCTTGTAGACAAGGCCAGAAAAAGGTCCAGGGGAGGCAAGAGCAGGAGGGCGTGAAGCTGGTGTGGAAGCAAAGTTCAACAGGGTTAACTTGGGAGGCACAGCTGGTGAGACGCATGCAGAGGCCGAGGGCGGGAGAGCAAGGGGACCCTGGGAGCAGCCTTCCCTAGTAGACTGTCTGACAGGTGACAGACCCCTTCTTGCCAAGGCAGTGACCAACAATGTGGCCAATGGGCTTTCAATCACTCTGGGAGTTCTTGGCTGTCCTGGGACTCAGGATGCCAGCACAGAAGGATACAGCTCCTGGGGCTGGAGTGATAGCACAGCGGGTACGGCGTTTGTCCTGCACGTGGCCGACCCAGGTTCAATTCCCAGCATCCCATATGGTCCCCTGAGCACCGCCAGGAATGATTCCTGAGTGCAGAGCCAGGAGTGACCCCTGAGCATTGCTAAGTGTGACCCAAAAAGCAAAAAAAAAAAAAAAAATACAGCTCCTTGACCTACAGTCTTGGCACCTCAGAAGGGAAGTCATTGTGCAGGTAGGGGGCTGTGTTAGAGGACCCACTTTTTTCTTTTTTGGGTCACACCCCGCAATACACAGGGGTTACTCCTGGCTCATGCACTCAGGAATTACTCCTAGCAGTGCTCGGGGGACCATATGGGATGCTGGGAATCGAACCTGGGTTGGCTGCGTGCAAGACAAACGCCCTATCCGCTGTGCTATCACTCTAGCCCCTAAAAGACCCACTTCTATGGTGGGGGTTCTGTAACTGACTGCGACCCCAGTCCCTTGCCTGGCCACCAGGCAGGTCATGAGCTGAGATGGTATCATTTTGTATTCCTTCGCAGGGCCCCGCTGTGAGTTCACCTCACTTCACAGATGAGGTGGTGAGGAATGCTGATGGAAGACTAAGCCTGGGGACCCTGGCTCAGGGTGCTGCTCGTTCTTCCACAGGCCCACCCTGCCCACCCGGGCACCTCGGGGAACTTACCGCAGCAGGTGACATTACTCCTGGGAGACACATCCGAGAGCTGCAGGCCTGATGTGGCCACAGCATAGATCCGGCTCTCCTGGAAAGAGAGTTCCAGGAGGGTCAGGACCCTTGCACTGAGGTGTGAGGGAGAAAGTACGGCTTTGCTGGTGAGCAGACCTGGGCCAGTTACTAGTGGGGAGGATCTAGGGCCAAGCTATATGGTTTTTGGGCCTCATTTTCCTCAGCTCTAACATGGCTGGAGCGATAGCACAGCGGTAGGGCGTTTGCCTTGCACACAGCCAACATGGCCGACCCGAGTTCGATTCCTCCGCCCCTCTCGGAGAGCCCGGCAAGCTACCAAGAGTATGCGATATGCCAGACACAGTAACAACAAAGTCTCCAATGGAGACGTTACTGGGCCCGCTCGAGCAAATCGATGATCAACGGGAGGGCCTTTACTTACTTACTTTTACTTAACATGGAAGTAATAATTCCACCTCACACAGTCATGAAATAAAATTATTAAGGTGAATATCTAACTCCCGGCACATAACTGGTACCCCACGGTTCTTCATTCCCTCTTGCTTCCACCCTGCCCTTGGTGCAAGGGAGTTCAAGAGGAGGGTCAGTGACCTGTTTCCCTGGAATCTTATTTCTGAGCCCTCGAGTCCCAAGGTGCAAGGTGATGACAACGAGGACCTCAGAGCCCCTTTGCTAGTCAGGGCTCACCAAGTCTTGCTAAACAGACTGTTTAGAAGTCAGGACACACTCTTTTTCCTACAATAATGTGTCATCAGGGTTAAGTTTCGGGGCCCTCCTACAAAGTCAACTGAGCTTCCCCAGGCCCCAGACCTCCTCCAGAGGAACTGCTACCCTCAACTTCTCCTTCAGCCCATCCTGGATTCCTGGGTCTTATGCCTCCCGCCCCCACAGGCCTGGGGAGGTTTATCTACAGGTTTTGATCACACCCAAACAACCCAGGAAGACAACAAACTTTCCACCTCCCCCTCTTAAGCTCTTCCTTATCTTTCTCTTCCCTAAGATAAAGAGAAAACAAAGGCCCCCCTCAAGTGACAGATTAAGTCACTAGACCAGAGGAAGTGACCTGGCTCATAAGGCAGTTGGGCTGGGGGTTGGGCAGAAGGGGGGGTTGCTATTGGGGTGTCACCTCAGACAAGAGGAGCAACACTGGGCAAGGGTGGGAGTGGGGAGCAGCTGACCATCCTGTAATTAGATTCTGAGACAGAGGAGGGATGGGGGTCCCAGGAAGGGTAGGAGGATGGATCAAGGGATTCTACTGGGTACCACTAGTAAAATTTAAGCACAGATGTCAACCAAGACAAGGTTGACATGTCAACCTCACTTCACAGATGAGGTGGTGAGGAATGTAAAAGTAAGTAAGTAAAGGCCCTCCCGTTGATCATCGATTTGCTCGAGCGGCCCAGTAACGTCTCCATTAGAGACTTTGTTGTTACTGTGTTTGGCATATCGAATACGTCACGGGGAGCTTGCCAGGCTCTGCCGTGCGGGCGAGATACTCTCGGTAGCTGGCATGTCAACCAAGACAAGCCTCTAATTTCACGAAGGAAATCAAAGTGAAGGAGAAGCAATTCGGGCTAAACAGAGATTGGAGTGTTTGACAAAGGGCTGCCCCTCAGAGGTGATTTTGAGGAACAACTGAAAAAGGGCCCTGCAAACTCTAAACTGGCAAGGCGGTGTATCTGAATCCCTGTGACTGAGGCAAATCCTCACAACTCCTCCATTCCCTGCCCCCATGGTCACTACCCAGGTAGCCCCACCTAGGGAGGGCGGGAGACACGCAGGAGAGGAGCTGTCTCTGGGAGCTGACACAGGCCAGCCCTGTATTTTGTTTGCAGCAGGAGAGAGCTAAGGCAGGGTCTCCTAAATGAGCTGGCAGATCCTGGGGGGTGGGAGAGGGCAGAGGAAAGAGCAGACTGGGGGTGGGGCGGGGCGTTCACCTATAGAGTTCAACCAACTAATGCTTCCATATGGGGTGGGAAGTCTCTGAAGCATTTTCTATATTTATTTGCTTTTTCTTGTTCTGGGCTGGAGCGATAGCACAGCCAGTAGGGTGTTTGCCTTGCATACGGCCGACCCGTGTTTGATTCCTCTATCCCTCGGAAAGCCCGGCAACCTACCGAGAGTATCCCGCCCGCACGGCAGAGCCTGGCAAGCTTATTCGATATGCCAAAAACAGTAACAACAAGTCTCACAATGGAGACGTTACTGGTGCCCGCTCGAGCAAATCGATGAACAATGGGAGGACAGTGTTATAGTGCCTTCTTATTCTATTTGTGTCTCTCAGGCTTTCATAGAACTCCTCTGGCCATCAAGGTGTTTGTATTTTGATAACATGGCAAAAATGAGCAGCACTCCTTCCTGGCAACACCCGTCCAGTCCTTCGGCCATGGGCATGGTGCTCCCTTGCCAAATGCTCTCACTACCCAAGAAAGCTTCCCACATCTTGTGCATGGCAAGGCAGAACAAGCGGGGGGATTCTGGAGAGTTCCAGCCTGGCCACTTCCCCACTTCTGCCCCTTTGCTCTTTCTGACCCTTCTGATCCAGGAGGCAGTACTCTGAGGAATACTAGGACTCTAGGGCACCGGGGCCAGTTGGCAGTCCATGCTCGGAAGCTCCCTGCCCAGCCCTGAGGACTCCACCAGGCTAGGTTCCCAGGCCCAGCTGAGCCGGCAGGAGGGTGCCTTGCAGTGCTAAGGACCAGGGGGGCTTCCCAACTACCAGCATTTCGTAAGGTTACCCTGGAAGGTGCTGCTGAAAAACAGGGCTCCCTGGTAGTGCTGTGGGGTGGTAGTGCCAATCTAATGGAAATCTCCCATTTTCCTCCACTGCCAGGAGCCCAACATTTACCCTCCCCCAGCTCCTGTGCTGTGCTGAGAAAGTGTGACAGGATTAAGAGATGGTGGGGTTGGGGCTGGAGTGATAGCACAGTGGGTAGGGCGTTTGCCTTCCACGTGGCGACCCGGGTTTGATTCCCAGCATCCCGTATGGTCCCCTGAGCACCGTCAGGAGTGATTCCTGAGTGAAGAGCCAGGAGTAACCCCTGTGCATCGCCGGGTGTAACCGAAAAAGAAAAAGGAAAAAAAAAAAGAGCTGGTGGGGCTGGGGTGTCCCCTCAGGCAGGACAGCTGGAGGAGGAGGGCTGGGCTCTGGGGAGGCCCCTCACTAATTTCACCTCAGTCCGTGGGGACAGCAGCTCCCTCCTCTGTGCTGGGGAGACCAGCTAAGTCTTCTCACAGAGATCTGTGGCCACCTCCCATGTCTGTTTCCGCTCTAGGTGAAGGAAAAAGTCCCAAAGCAAAGCAGAAAGAATAGTCTAAAGAATGGGCCTATCACTCAGTTTGCAACACAAAAGGCATGGCCAGACCTGTTTCATCGAAACCCCCCACTCCTACCTCAGAACACAGATGCTGGAGCAGCTCTACCAGGGTACCAAACCATTTTACCCAATTTCCTAGGGGAGCACAGACTCAGCGATCATGAAATCCACACACTTCCTGTCAACTACAGTCAGCATCTGCGCCACAGAACACATCTGATCCTCCCCAAAACTCTGGAAAGGGGGCACCAGTGTGCTTCTTGGCACAGAGAGGGAAACCGAGGCACAGAGGTGTAGTCCTTTGCCCAGGTCACCTGGCATTTTTCTTCTGTGCTCTTCCCCACCACACTGCCCCAGGGTCATGACAAGAACAAGTGCTGATGGGGGGACACCAGCCACTTCCCCCTCCTGGCTCTGCCTGGGGACAGAGTCTGAGCAGGCACAGGGGGTCCTGACTCCCCGGCCTCCCCAGCACATAGTCAGCCCGGCCCCTGCCCAGTCCCAGTCCTGCTCTTACCCATGATGGAAACCGGTGCAAGGGGGGTGTGGGCGGCTTGTTTCCCAAGTCCACTTCCTCCAGCTCCACGTGGGGGGGCTTCACAGGGCTCTCCCTTTCCTTCCTCCCTGCTGGCAGCTGCTCCTCCATCTCCATCCGCTCTGGCTCCTCTCGTGGCTCAGCCAGGGTCCCCACCTCAGGAAGCCCAGGGGTGTGAAGGGCTGAGAGGGCCCCGATCTCACGGCTCACCACGTGGCTAAAGTAGCCGGGGCAAGCCTGGGGCTGGCTGTGGTGCCGCCTGGCCAGCGGGAGGCTGTCGTGGGGGCTGGCGGGAGTCCGAGCCTTGGGCAGGGTCACACTGCTGCCAGGCCCGCCTTCCCCGACAGACGTCTTTGTCCCAGGGAAGGGCTGTCCCTGGGGAGCCACCAAGCCTGCACCCCAGGAAGCCAAACCATGTCTGGGGATGCACGGCGTCTTGTAGGGCTGGCTTGGGGAGCCCTCTCTTCTCAGACGAGGTGGAAGCGTCTGGGCCTTTGGGGGTTCGCCTTGGTGGGCCACGCTGAAGCGAGAGGCCTGCAGGGAGGTTTCTGCTCTGGGCTCCGAGTCCTTATTCTGCAGAGCATTTGGGGAAGGGGCCACCGCAGCCATCTCCAGGGTCACCTGGCCCTGAGGGCCATCGTTCTGCCCCATTGTTTGGGGAACTGGAACTGACAAGGCAGCATGTTGCTGTGGGGGTCCCGGTGGTTTCACCAGCCACTTTCCTGAAGGTGCCATCTGAAGAGCTGTAATTGAGGCAAAGGCAGGCATGCCAGGGCAACCTTCACTCACCCGTGCTCCCCCACACATGTCCACACACCCCTGGCTGACTTACCTTCCAGGGCAACTTGGAGGGCCCCCACCTGCTCCTCCAGCTGCTGATTACAGCTCTTCAGGTGCTGATTCTCTGTCTCAAGCTGCACAAAGTAGAAGAGGGAAGCTCTCAAATACACCGTCAGGGAACGTTCAGAGAAGACGCAAATTAGAGAACGTAAATGAGAGAACTCTAACCCTGAGAGAACTCAGAATTAGACCAAAATCCTCATTAGAGATCCAATCTTTACAGACCCTCCCCAGAGCCTGGCCCCCTCCCTCTGAGCGTCTGGTTTTAGTTGGGATGGAATTCCACCTGGCAGCCTCGGAAGCTCCTTTTCTAGTTATTGCTAACCGTTTTAGAAGTCACGGAATGCAATACATAGATAGAAAGTGGCATGCCATGGCAGCTTAACAGATGATTCTGAAATTCATACTAAGGTGACCACCACGAAGCTTAAGAAGCAGTAAGGTAAAAAAAAAAAAAAAAGAAGCAGTAAGGTGACCCCACTGCAGATGGCGCCAGGGCTGGCCCTTCCCAGCGCCAGGGTCCTGCCTCCCCATAAAGGTGCTGGTCCTTCAAGTGATGAGGTTACTTCCTAGGTGTATCTACGTTGCATTCCCCATACTTGTTGGGTTAGTTGTGTCCATGTCTGAATTTTAGAGTTACCCTTAAACAACTTCTGAGATTACCCACCCCCCACATCAAATGCTGAGTACCCACCCCCCACATCAAATGCTTCTGGAGGGCCCCCCAAGCAATGCTCAGAGGACCCAGGGCTCACTCCCATGGGATACTGGTCAAATGAATGAATGGTTTAGTGCTTTGGCCTGGCACTGTGGTGCTGCTTGAACCCACCAAGGCCACACTCAGGGGTGTTCGGAGGTCTCTGATGCCAGAGATTGAACTCAGGGCTTTAAATGTGCCCCTGATCCCTGAGCTATGTCCTCAGTCCCACATATAACTTTTGGCATCCCCAAAAACTTAATTACTAATAGCCTACTGTGGACTGCAAGACTTTCCAATGACCTAAATTGTTGATTGGCATATTTCAAAAATGCTAGCTACAAATTGCATCTTTACCATAAAGCCAGAGAAAACAAAATGTTAAAAAGAAAAAAAAAAGAAAAATTACAAGGAAAATAACACCCACAGTGCTATACTCTATTCATCAATACTGGGTACAAGAAAACTCATATGAAAGTGGACTGGCGCAGTTCTAGCCCATGTTGGAATAAGAATTATAGAGCAAGTATAATGAGAATTATAGAGCTGTGTCTGGTTTCTTTGCTTCACATACTGTCTGTGAGATCTATCTGCTGGATTGCTGCATTTTCTTTTAAATGAAATCCACTGCGAGACTGGAGAGATAGTGGGTAGGGTGCTTGCCTTGCATGCGGCTGACCTGGGTTAAATCCCTGGCATTCTGTTGGGTTCCCCCAAGCCCTGATCCCTGAGCGCAGACCCAGGAATACACCCTGAGCACAGCCAGGTGTGGCCTCCAACAAACAAAAAAATTAATCTCATTGCATTTCCCTTTTAGCAAGGGTCAGAATTGTGAAATATGCATTAGTACATCAGCTTTGTCCCCCATACTTGTACCCTAGGAGGTTACAAGTTGAGGTTCCACCGATAGGCACCAAGAGGGAAGGAGCATAACCAGTCACCTTCCCAGCTTCCAAGAGGGGCTTTCCACTCACCTCTGCTAACTTCAGCGTCACCCACTCTTTGATTTTCGCAGCTTTTTCTTGAATGACTTTTGCTTCTTCAGCTCTTATCAGTTTCTATAAGAAGGGGGAAGAGGGGAGATCTTAATTAATCTCAGCAGTCATGGGGTTAAGAGGCATAAAGTGATGAGAAGACCAAGATACTAGATTGGAGAGGAAAAAGAAAAATTACTTAGGGTTGAAGAGATAGTACAGTGGGTAGGGCACTTGTCTTGCATGTGGTGGACCTGGGAATCCATCCCCAGCATACCGTAGCACTGCCAGGAGTAATTCCTGCAAGCAAGGCAAATGCCCTCTCCACTGTACTAAAACTCCAGCCCATCTTTTTTGTTGTTGTTGTTGTTATTTTTCTTTTTTTGCCTTTATTTTAATATTTTTATACAACTATTAAAGCATAAAATGATAGTAAAAAATGAACAACCATAAAGTGAGGAGTCTCTCAGGGGCATCAAAAAAGGAAAAAAAAAGCAAAAAGATGCTAAAGGAGAATATTTTGAAAGTTTCTGGAAGGCCATGTGGTTGATGAGAGTTCTGATTAAACAGGCGAATGAGCAAGATGTGATAGGAAAGAGTGCAAGAAATCAGATTGTGACAGTCCTTATCCGTTATTACTGGGGACTTCTGTCTTGGGAGTGCCACTTGCCTGGCGAAGAAAGTTCATATGCATCAGCACTATGGTAGAACAACTACAAACTGTAGAAAACATAAGCAAAACCAAAACCTGTAACATCTGAAGTCACTGGATTTCCAGAACTGCAGGAAAACTTTGGAAGGATGTCAAAATTGAGCAGAGAAAGTGGTTCTTAGTGGGTTTTCCAGGTTTCAGTCTCTGTCCTGAGGGAAGAGCATATTCAGGACATTGAATGATGGACTGGAGTGATAATACAGGGGCCCGTTGCCAACCTGGGCTCGATCCCTGGCACCCCATATGTCCCCTGGGCCCACCAGGAACAGAGAGCCAGGAATAAGCCCTGAGCACTGCTGAGGTAGGTAAAAAAAAAAAAAAGAGTGACTAAAACTCCAGTGGAAAACTAGACATCTTCCTGGTATCTGAAAATCAGAAGAGAGTGGTGTCTGAGCAATAGTATAATGTGTAGGGTATTTGCATTGCACACAGCCAACTCAGGTTCAATTTCTGGCATCCCAATGGTCGCCCAATTAATCCCCAGGAGTAGTTTCTGAGTGCAGAGGCAGGAGTAACCCCTGAACCCCATTGGGCGTGTACCCCTCATCCCCAGGAAAACTCCTGAAAGTCGGAATAGACTTCGTGACAACCAGATCAGCTGGGAATTTGATAAGGTGGCATTCTAGTAATTATAGAGTAAGGAAGCAAGAGAAGATCATGACAAATTTTGTATATAAACCAATGGCTTTCAACTTTTCGAAACCTGCACATGCACCCGTATCCCCCTGCTTACGGCAACTCAGCAAGTCACGCCCAGAAGCCACCTCCGGCTGGCACAGGATAATCTCATCGTTAGCCACAATCCAGAGTCGCATGTCCTTCTCTCCCTGAAGGGAGCAGAACATGGCACACACCATAACCATGCGCCAGGTGGGGAGACTTCTCCCTGACCCAGGGGATCCAGCCCCTGCAGCGAAAAACCTCCAGAACTCAACTGCCTCCATGTTCACTGCCACTCTCCACACGCTCAGGCCCTCAGGCTGAGTCTCACCCATGAGTGAACCTATTTCTGGACTGAGCGGCAGCATTTGTGGCCGCACAACTGTACCTTACACCACCCATACTCCAAGAGTACCGCTCCACATTTGATGGGGTTTAAAGAGTCAACCATTCTTAGAGGAAAATGTTTTTTTTTTAAGATATATGTCTATATATCTATATCTATATCTATAAGCACATAAGGCTAACCTTTAACAACATGTTATTAATCTCTTATAGAAGGGCTTACTGGTCCCTGTGTGAAATACAACAATCTTTACACTCTTTACTGTAAGGAAAGTTTTTTGTAACATTTTCAGTTGTTTGTCGTAACAAACAATACAAAGTAAATTATTTCAATTCTGCTTTGGGGCAGGGATTGGGATTCAGGATGGAAACATCTGAAATGTGGTGGTGGGAAGGTGTAATGGGATTGATATTCGAATATTAAATGTAATCAAATATTGTGAACTATTTTATAAAACAAATAAATAAAACCTGCACATGGCACTGGGACACTAAAAACTATGCCTGAATTTCTTAAACTGACCAGAATAACACATTCACAAGTTAGAATAAAACAGTTTAACAGGGATTTTGAAAATACAGAAATTTGAGCCCTATTCCAGAGATACACTTTGCAGTGTAAAATTAACTGAGTTAAAATCCAGATTTTAACTGAGTTAAAAATCCGGATTTTAACTGAGTTAAAATCCAAATAAAGAAACAAAAACCAGTATTTTTCAGAGGAATAAAATAGAATACAGAAACTCAGAATAGAACATATAAACTACCTGGGATAAAATCCAAAATCATCAACAAATGAATAATTAGGACAACATAACCGATCCTCAGAATAAAATCAATATAGGTCAATTCTGATTTAATTCAACTGTTGAACTGAGAAACAAACAAAACCCCAGAAAATATCTATTATAATTACATTCAGTGATGGAATATAAAATATACTATTAACAAATGAATAGATATAAAATATCAACAGAAAAGCAAGACCTGATACTTAAGACCAATTTAAATTTTAAAGCTGAAAAAATTTAATTGCTGGAATTTAGAATTCTCTAAACATCAGAGATAACAAGACTTAACCAACCTGAAAATAGAGTTCCCATTATTATTCTCCTTGTTTCCTACATTTTCTGTTTTTTGGGTATACAAGTTCCATATATACAGCTTACAAGTGTGAGGTTTCTTTTCCTTTTCTAAGAATCCCTTCAGTATTTCTTAGAGAGTTGGTTAAGTGAAATTAATTTCCTTTAACTGACATTCATCCTTAAAATTCTCTTCTTTAATCTATGTGACAGCCTAGCTAGGTAGAGTATTTTTGGTTGGAGGTCTCTTAAAAAAAAATCAACAATTTAATCATATCATGTCACTCTCTCCTAACCTGTATAATTTCTGTGGAGATATCTATTAATAGTTTTATGGAGTTTCCCTTACATGTGAGTTTCTGTTTTTTTTTCTTGTTGTTTTTAGGATTCTTATCTTTAATTTTTGCCACTTTACTACAGTGTATCTTAGTTTGGATTTATTTCATTTGAAACTCTTTGATCTTCCTGGATCTGTGTGTCTTAACACTTTTCTTAAGTTAGGAAAGTGCTCGGCTACTTTTCTTTTTTTTTTCTTTTTGGGTCACACCTGGTGATACACAGGGATTACTCCTGGTTCTGCACTCAGAAGTTACTCCTGGCGGTGCTCAGGGAACCGTATGGGATGCTGGGAATCAAACCCGGGTCAGCTGTGTGCAAGCCCAAAGCCCTACCCGCTGTGCCATCATCTCTCCAGCCCCACGGCTATTTTTCATTCAAGTAAGAATTCTACTTCTTTCATCTCTCATCTCATTTTGGAACCAATATTATGCAAATTTTATTCTTTCTGTTCTTTTGGGCCTCCACAGCAGAGCTGGTGGCCATGAGGGCTACACCTGGGACACTCAGGAGGCAACATGTGTGCTAGAAATTGAAACCAGGGCCCTGCACAAGCCAGGCACGATGCTGTCCTATGAGTTATGACCCAATTGTGAATGCTGTACTTCTAGATGCTGTCTCATAGAGCTTGTTATCTTCATCATTTAATTTTTTTTCTTCTTTTCTGTCATTCCCCCCCCCCCCCCCCCATAAGGGTCACATCTGGTAGTGCTTAGGAGAAGGCTCAGGGCCATTCCTGGTAGTGCTGGGGATGGGGGTAGCCACAAGGTTATATCAGGTAGTGCTGACAAAGTAGGACAGGGCATGTGGTACTGGTGCCACTCAGGGCCTAGACATGTGTTCTACCACTTGAGGCATATCCCCATCCCCCTGGTGGTCTTTCTGGAGGTTTTCACTTATCTTCAAATTCCGGTGACATAGTATAGTGGCTATGGCCTTGCATGTGGCTGACCTAGATTCAATGCCTGGCACCCCGTACTGTCCCTCGAGTTCTGCCAGGGGTAATCTCTGAGCACTGCCAGGTGTGCCTTCCCACAGCCCCCACCAAAAAAAAAAAATTAAATATTCAGTTTTTGACTATTTTTGCTACTTAAGTTTAGCTACTGCACGGCAGAGCCTGGAAAGCTACCCGCTGCGAACTCGATATGTCAAAAACAGTAACAATAACAGGTTTTATTCCCCTGACCCTGAAAGAGCCTCTAGTACGGTAGGTAGTGTTGGGAAAGACAAGTAAGGAGAGGCTGCTAAAATCTCAGGGCTGGGACTGACTAAATTGGCACCCGCTCAAGTAAATCGATGAACACGGGATGACAGTGCTACAGTGAAGTTTAGCTACTATGTTCTTTAACTCTGTGATGTTTGTTTGGACTTTGCTCAAGCTTCTCTCATACTTTCTGAGTCTTCGTTAAAGTTTCTTTACACAGTTCCCATTACCACCAGCATCATTAAGCATTATTTGAACTGTTGCTTTGAAATCCGCAGGTAACCTGCATCAGGTTAGGTGTTCTTTCCAGCTGCTATCTCGATCATCAGTGATCCATCTCTTCGTTAGTTCTGGTGCTCAGAAGAGCCTGGGGAATGGCTGGGAGTTTGTGGTCTGCAGTACCTAACACTGACCAGAGCACCAGGCCTGGGGCAATTATGGGGATTCACTGTCCCAAAGACCTGCTGTGTCCCTGAGTTCAAGCATGAGACCATCAAGATCACCAGTTCCTGCTGTCACTCGAGCATGCAGATCTGGGTGGTATCCAGGGAACCCAGGCAAGGACAGGTTAAAGAGGAGTCTGTTTGCTTGCTAGAAGTGAAGGATCTTGATACTATCTCCCAGCCCCTAGCTAGCAGAGCTATTTGCTAGGGGTGGGTGGAGCTCTCAGGAATTTGCCTTTTGGGTCTGTTGCTATGGAGAATAAGATCCAAAATGGCCCCATGAGCTCTGCCCTCAGCTGTGCAGGAGACAGGTCACCAAGATGAGCCTGCCAATGACACCCACACTTGCTTATACTGCACGATTCTCTTGCTTCTCATTCCAGTGCTCGAAGTAGAGGGCTGCAGAATTGTGCGGCTCGGTATTCAGTGCCCCCACCCTGCTCTCCAGGGGAAAGTTCCATTCTCATAGATCTCTCTCAGATTGTAACTGGTTGCTCCACGGTGGGGTTGCTTTCTTGGCAAGAGTCTTTCTGTCTCTTTGTCCCCACTGGAGAAGCTTTGCCCCTCAGGGCTCCAAGGTCTGTGTCTGGATATATCAATCTAAATTTTGGCATTAAGTTGTTGATTGCGGGAGGAGATAAACACAAGTTTCCTGATTTAGCCATCTTGGCCCTGTCATGGCAAGGTTTTTTTTTTTTTAGACAGAAATTTCATCATACCTGTCAACATCTTATTTATTTTTTTTGCGGTACCAGAGATTGAACGCAGGGCCATATAATCTGTGGTTTAGATACATTCTTGGCCCCTGTCACTATTTTAAATGTATACACCTTTGACCTAGTTGCTTAGCATGGTTTGTTGCAACATTACCTGATAAAGCAACAGAAAGCAAAATACTCGGAACTAGAAGTAACCTAAGGTCCACCAATAAAAGGTTGGCTAAATAAACAAAATGAAAATGGAAAGGTGTACTTCCATACATAAGAAACATTCAAAATGAGAAGTGGGAAGTAAAAGATTGGGGATTGGGGAAATAAATGTTACTGGTTATTTTATAACCTCTAAGCTTTTTACTTTTGTTTTAACCATGTGTTTCCAGTACATTAAATAAATAAGCAAAGCCAAATTGCACTTAATCACAATATTTCCTTTAAAGCAATCCAAGGGAAAGAGAAGAGAGAAAAGTGAGGTGTGTATTCCTCCCATATAACTGTTTATTTCCTTCCAGTGCCCAAATAACCCAGGGCTCATTGTGACCTGAAAGAACACTGAGTTGACAGAGATCTACCATGAGCTGTATTAAGACCATTTTTGGTGCTGATTTTGGGTCACCTCTGGCTGTGCTTGGACTCACTCTTGCCTTTATGCTCAGAGATCACTCATAATGGAGCTGGATAATTGCCTTACCTGCTGTACTATTTATTTTGCCCATCACTTGGATCTTTGTCATTGCTTTTGAAATACTGTACAGTGAAAACCATATATGCCCTCTCATCCACTGGACAAAGCTGGACCCTCACCTGTGGGGGACCCTGTCACTTCACTGTATCATGTACAGCTCCGCTTTCCACCTACTCCCTAACGTATTTATTACTGTACTCCACAATGATGAGGTCCTGGAAACAGGAGGAATAAGATGGGGAGGGGATAGCAGGGGATAGCCCTGACTGTTAAATATGGTGCACCAAGGAGAATCCTCCACCAACAGTAAGAGGATGGGGGTACGCAGAGAGCAAGCTCTACACATAAAGGCACATCCAGACTGATGGGGAAGGGGAGAGAGAGGCTTCTTTTATCACACTGGGGACAGATGTAGTGGGCAAGAGGGGGGTTACGACCTTATTATGTACCCCCCACTAGCGTCTAGAGGTTTTGAAACCCTTTCGACCAAACACCTAATTCTGAGACTACTCTGAAATCCATCTTTCAATGCAGTGAATAGCTATCCACTTGAAAATCAACTTCTTCCATATCAACTTCCATAAAGAGTGTGATATATGAGGGGTGGTGGGGGTGGGAGGTGCAGCAATATACTTAAGGAACAGGAACTGAAAGAAAAAAAATAGAAATGCAATGAAAATTTCCACACTGTCTCACCCCAGAGGAATTTTCACAAAGATGTTCAACAACATTAGAAAAATGTCTGACGATGGAGAAATACCTATGGATGGATGTGTTTACCACAACACAGCACATTTAACCTGCTTTTTTTTTTAGAAGACCACACATGCTGACACTCTAGAAGATTTTTTCAAAGACTTCCATGCTTTAAATGAGCTCTTCAAACTTGTGAAACTATATGTTTGAATTTCATGTACAGCTCTTTGCTTGCCAGAAGCTAGACTTTACAATTTGATATTTAAAATTTGTATTTAGTCTTTTTTGCTTTAAGCATTGCTTTAATTAACTCAAACTTTCTTAAATCAAGAAAGTTTTTAAAAAATCAGGATATAAATAAAGGGAATGGATCTTTTTGCCATTCACTATTTAAGTTTTTGTTTATCTTTGTGCTATTGAGGAAGTTCTGCTTGGAGGTGTTGAGGGGAGGAGGGCACAAAGAGATGGGGCTCGAACTCAGGACCTTACACATGCAAAGCAAGTGCTCTACTACTTGAGTTCAGGCCAAAGCCCAGATCCCCTTAAGCTTCCATTTTTATGTTCCACAGTTGGAAAAATAATGTGTCCTACAAACAAGCAGAAAGTATACAGGCAGAGAACCCTCCTTGACTAGCATTTTACTATTTTTAAATGCTTGGGAATTTGGGGAGAGAGTCTTTGTCATCACCACTAGCGATTTAAAGGATGTATGGAGATCCAGGATTTTGCTGAAATAGAGCTCTGAAGACTGCACTGATATGCATAGAACTAGGAAGAATTCTCAGTAAGATTTCTGTACACTTGAATGAAGGCAGCTATGTTAGACCTAGTGCTTTCTTTGCAGATGCTCTCTGTAAGATGTATCTTGGCCTTTTTATGAAGTGAAATCTAGACTGAAACATCAGATAGAACTTTACTTCTTATGAGAACTTTACTTCTCATAAGTCATGGAGAAAAAGCCCTTCAAGGTGCAAGGCCTCTAAACAAATAGAGCAAAAATGTGTGAGTAACACAGTCTGGAATGAATGCAAGTCCCAGTCACTACAAGAACATCAACAACAGTATGGGAGAGGCAAGGGGATTCTTTTAAAGATGGAAAAAGCACTACTGGCTTTTAAAATAAATATGGAGATGATTTTCTGTTAACAGGTTATATCAAACAATATCGTCCAGGTTAAATGATGAGACTAGGAGCTTTTGCATACCCTTTTCACAATACACAGATTTTATTCTACCATTATTCTTCTATCTTGTCTGTGAAGACTAGAAGTATAGACCTAATTTCTGAATCTTCACCCCAGATGGGATGAAGGATAAAGTTTTCCTCATGCCTTCAGTGAAACATGGCTTTTAGCAGTCATCCTTCAAAAGCAATATTTGTATTCAAAGAAGAGCAGCAGCAAACCTTTAAACCTGTCTTTGAAACTTACCTGCTAGGAGACACTGGACTAGAAATATAATCCTCTGGGTCTGCAGCATCTCCTTTAAAAAAGGGCAGAGTTGGGACTAACCCCAGCTCCACTGACTTAGAAAAACATGTTTTTCCCATTTGGACCTTTGTGTACTGACAATATCCGCAATGTTTTGGTATATGTGATTACTAATGTCCTTTTAATAATATAATGACAATTATTGTCATTTATAATGACAGTCATATAATTAATTCCAATTAGTACTGCAATGTTTTTCTGACCAAAGTTTAACAAAAAAACATTTTGCACATCAATTCCCCAGAACAGTTGCATTTTTAACCATGCAAGAGAGAGAAGATATCTCTAAAAATCAATAGGAAGTTTAGCAGAGAGTCTCTCAGTCAAAACTTCTAGATTATCACCACTTTGAGGCAGCACTCGGTGTCCCACAACAAACCAGGACACACCCTACCAGGGAAAGGTCAGAGAATGCTGAAGTGATGCCCAGTTTGCCCGTGAGAATATTAAAGACACTACCGAGGGCATTGTGGGCCTCCACGGAGAAAGTGCCATAGGAAACTCAGGACCTTCGACCACACTGGGAGGCATCTGTTGGGAATAACAGAGCTCTGGCAACAAGGAAATAGTGGGTATGTAAGGCCAGTAGCAGAGGGAAGGGACAGAGACGGGATAAAGTTAGTGAGAGGCGGAAGAGACTATGCAGAGAAAATTGAGGAGCAGGGTGGGGACAAGTGTTCCAAGAGCCCCCTCAGCAAAGGAGCGAACACAGCTGCAAGGACAGGCCGTGGCCTCATCTGGGCTCTCGGGGGTTCAGGAGTGGTGCCCAGCTGTTCAGAGGAAGGGACGACTTTGGTCTGTGCAAGTTCACTGTGGAAACTTTGGCCAACCAGCACACTGTTCCGTTTCATGCTGCTCTGATGTGACAGATGTGTGGGACATACCACATGCGTGTGCAAAGACATTCAGGGAAGAAGGAGAGGACAGAGAAGGAAAAGCTCTCCTTCACTCACACAGACCCAAGTCTGACTCTAAGCACAGATTAACTGAGTTGCTAATCATAACCCACAGTCCGCTGAGATGGAATCTTACAAACTTTTTTCTTTTTGGTTTGTTATTTTGGGCCACACCCAGTGGTGCTCTGGGGTTACTATGGGCTCGGCAATCAGAGATCACTCCTGGTGGGCTCAGGGGACCCTATGGGATGCCAGGGATAGAACTTGCGTCGGCCATGTGTAAAGCAAGCACCCTACCTGCTGTACTATTGCTCTGGCCCTTACAGGTGCTTTTATAGAGTAATAATCTGGACTGAACACTAATTAAGTAGATCGCTTTCTGTATTTATCATAAATCCATTCCATTTGTAACAGTGATCTATTCTGTTTGCAACAGGTAATTCATTCTCTATTTGGTCATCAGCATTTACTAACAATATATTAATAAACTATTCTATCCTCAGAGTCTTATCTTTTTCCTAGCTATATGTGGTCTAAAACAAATTGACAATAAAGTGCTACTTGATAATGATAGCTTTACGAATAGTAAGTTTTTATTGTCTATACATGAGTAGGTATAAAAAATCTCAATTAATATTTATTGAAAGTCCAAGATTCTATAATTTTCAATTCTGTAAGCAAATAGACACAATTGTAATGAAATCAATTAAAAGCTTGTGCCAATTTGTTTTATATAAAAGAAATAAATTTTCTGTAGAATTAAAAAAAAAAGGATCTGGGCTGAAATTATGCCCACAGGCACAGCAGTAGCTGCTAGAGATGGGGTTCAAAACCAGACTGCTCCATCTTCAAGGCCCCTTCCCTACTGTCTACTTGACTTGGCTCCTGTGGTACCCGTGTGAGACTCAAGTGGTACAGTGAGAGGAAAAACCTAGCAAGAACGTCACATGGAGACATGTGGACAGCCTCCGGAGGATGGAGTGTCTGCACATGCTGGCAAGTTTCTAGTAGAGTGGCACCATGCCCGAAGTTGGTGACAACTGGAGTTGCAGCTGAGCGGGCATTGGCAGCCCACTTAAGAGTTTGGACCCTACCTGCTTCTCCAGCTGTGCCTGCAGCTGGCGGATGAGCTCATCTTTGCCTTGCAGGGCTTTAAGCAAGTCCTGGTACTTCCGGTGCAGGCTGCCTGCTGAGTCCACGTTCTTCAGGTTTAACAGTTTCGCCTTCTCCTCCATCTCACCCATCTGAAAAATACCCATCAGCTCAGGAGGCCGAGTCACAAAACATGTGTGTGATACGGATATAGACGCTCCCCAATGCTCAGGTCTGTGACTCCCAGCAAAGCCCTAATCTGGGGCAGTCAGTTAATTCAGTGCCCACACTTCTTTTTGTTCATTTTTGATTTTTTGTTTTTTGGGCCACAGGTGGCAGTGCTCAGGGGTTATTCCTGACTCTTCACTCAGGAATTGCTCCTGGTGGTGCTCGGGGGACCATATGGGATGCCGGGGACCCGGATTGGCTGTGAGCCAAGCAAGCACCTTACTGGCTTTACCATGGTGACGGCCCAAGTTCAGTGACCAGACTACTTCTTAAGGCTTTCACTTGGGGCAGAGGAGGAAGTGACAAGGAAGGCAGAACCAGGCATTGGGCTATCCCACACTGGGGGGCCCCTGCAGGGGTGAGCTGGGACAGTCTTGGAGAGGAACTGTTCCAGCCTCCTCATGGCAGTGACCTCCACTGCTCTCTGAATGACCATGAGCAGCCCCCTAGTACCCAGTCTTCTTGCAGCTAGAAGGCCCTGGATTCACTTCAGCCAGTGAAGTTGAATGAGAGTTCTGGGCTAAGGCACGTAAGAGGCACACAAGCTCTTCCCTGTCACAGCACAGAGGCTGATGTTCCAGATGGTTCCACTAGAGAGGGGCAGCTGCCAGGGTCCCTAATCATGTGTGCATCAGACTACCTCAGTGAAAACAAAGAATGATCAACCACTGAGATGTCAGGTGTCGTTTCTTACTATACAGGTGTCGTTTCTTAGCACAACACAGCCTGTGAGGACTAATCCACTCACCCACTCAGGGCCCCAACCCTCAGCCACTCCCCTTCATACCCACAGCAGACTCAGAGGACTATGGTATGACTGCAGATTCTTCTCGTCTCTGCAAGGAGCTCATCAATGTGATGAGTGTGTCTACAGGAAAGGCTAGTGGCTACTCCCCTTCTCCTGTCCCTGCACACTCCCTCCAGGCCTCTCCCCCAACCCCCAATTACCTGGGTCTCTGCATTCTCAGCTCTCTGCTCTGCTTCCAGCAGCCTTTGTTCCAGCTCCTGCATCTGCTCAGAGGGGAAGAGGAGAGACCAATGTAGTATCCATACTGTGAACATGACAGGAGAGATAGTAAAGTGGATAGGGGTGCTGGCCTTACACACAGTCAACCTGGGCTCAATGCCCAGCACCACGTTATGGTTCCCCAAGCACCACCTGGGTGATCCCTGAACACAGAGCCAGGGGGAAGCCTTGAGCACTGCCACCTGTGGCCCCAAAACCAAGGGTAGGATGGAGGGGGAGGACAACATGGTGGATTGGGCAGACACTGCCCAAAGGTTGGGCTTATACTGCCCAACTCAAGTCGCTCAGAGGGTAATCAAGATTTGCATGGCAACTCTTGGCCCCCTTATTCTGAATTATGGGCTGGGAGGAGCCCAGAGTAATGTTCCCTCTGCTGAGATAAGAGCTTGGTTCCAGAGAGGGGCAGCGACCCCTGCTATTCTTTCTGGGGCACCTCCTCCCCTGGTCCGGCCTCAGTCTCCTCTCCTTGAGGCCACTCTTTTCTCAGCACTGGGCTGTAGGCTGTGCCATGCCACTGTGCCCTGTGCCTGGTATGGGACAAATGCCCACATGAGTGTCTATCACAGTCTCAGTGAGAAATTGTTCCTAGAGAATGTTCCTTCCCATCCTGAAAGACACGGCTGGCCAGCAACCAATCCTTCCTTACCCCCTCTCCAGGATATCTCTACTGTAATGGTATCACAGGTATCCCCATATTTAATTTCTTTACTCTGAAGGAGACATACGTTTTTTGAGTTTTGGTTTGGTTTGGGGACCACACCTGGCAGTGTTCAGGAGCTACTCATGGCTCTGTGCGCAGGAATCATTCCTGGTGTTGCTTGGGGGACCATGTGGGATGCTGGGGGTTAAACCTGAGTCAGCCACATGCAAAGCAAACTATATACCTGCTATATAATTGTTCTGGCTCCAATACATACTATTTTCAGTGTGTGGGGAGAGCCAGTGGTGCTCAGAGTCTAATTCTGGCACTTATGGAACCCTCTGGGATACTGGGGATTGAACACGGGTTGGCCACGTGCAAGGCAAACGCTCTTCCCACTATACTATTGCTTCAGTACTATATTTCCAAACTCCTATCTTGCCATCAGTAGAGAGAGGCGTGTCACTCAGATCTGAGGGGGATCAGCAATTCTGGATTCTGAGGCCAAATGGCCCAAGCAAAGGAACCAAAGTTCTTGCACCTGAGGCTCAGTAGGCACGAGGTCTAGAGGCTACCACTCTCCACCATGTCCCTGTTGCTTCAAGAGCTCCCGGCTTGGTGAGGAGACAGAGCGTCCAAGCTCGGCTCTCCATGTGGCCCTCACCAGGGTTCAGCCAAGTACTGCACAAGCCCACACCATCATGAGAAGGATGGGTAGAAGCCGGGCCGGCACACACCTAGCTCTCTTGTCAAGGGCACGAGCCCCAGCATAGCTGGCGTCAGTCACTTCCTACTGCCTTGCCTGGCTCCAGGTACATAGTCATCCTAATGCTAGAGGCCTCATGTCCCTGGCCTGATTCTCCTTGAGGTTGGACAGGTCTTGCACTCCAGACTGCAGCCCAGCCCTCACCATCCACACCCTTGCACGTAGGCCTTTTCTCTGGTTACTCAATCTCCCCCTATGGGTCTTTCCCCTTTGGACTCTGACTGGCCACTCACCAGGAAGAAATTTCTCCTCTCATTCCCAATCTCTCAACTTCTAGTTTAAGCTCTGCTTTCCCTCCCTACTACTAGGTGGAGGAGGAGGTGCCCCCAGAACGGTGCCTGAAGGGAAAGGAGATCACCTCAAAAGGGTTCATGTTTAGGGGCTGGAGAGATAGCAAAGCAGGTAGGGTGTTTGTCTTGCATGTGACCGACCTGGTTGGATTCCCAACATCCCATATGGTCCCCACCAAGTCCCACCAGGAGTAACCCCTGTGCAATGCCGGGTGTGGCCAAAAAAGAAAAAAAAAGGGTTCATGTTTGAGGGCGTGGGGCACCTTCTTTCTTAGGGTGGCCACTAACATTTTCTGTACGTTGCCTGTGAAAGGATCCAAGGAACCCAAGTCAAACTCGAGATGTATAGCCCTGGGGAGTTACCTCAAGGGGCTGAGCGCGGGCTGTGCATGGCACTGACTGGTTCCCTGGGTACCACCAGGGCCGACCCCAGAGACTAAAAACCCACGGGACAAAAATACTCTCTGGGCTCCCAGCAGATAGGTATTTGACAGGTATTTTGACAGGTATTTATCTGCTCATTTCTTGTATGGTCCTTTCTCTCCTGGGCTTAACACTCATCATGGCTTCTCCCAAAACAAATCTGAGAGCCTGAATTGGTTCTAGCCAGATTCAGGGGCATTATTTATTCCAGTCAGCTGGGCTTTCTCAAGTCAGTCCTTGGGTCTGTCTCCCCATAGGCATCCCTTGACCTTCAAACGGTTGTTTTGCAGTCAGAGAGGTAAGAATCTATATAAACTGGCAGTCTGGCTGCAGAGGTGGCTGCAGACAGCTCTATTCAGTGGTGGGGGCGAGAGATCGACACACAGTTTCGGTCCCCAGTGGCCACGTTAGTCCAGACTCATCCCCTTCTGGTCTCAGACCTTGCTGGGCCAATCAGATTCTGTCTCCAAGAGACGGAATTCTGGGCTCTAGAGCTGAGCAGGAGACACGGGATACCCTGGAGAAGGTGCACACACTTCCAGGTCAAGACTGCCTGGAAGGGGCCTGAGCGATGGTACAGCAGGTAGGGTGTTTGCCTTGCACACAGTCGACCCGGGCTCGGTCCCTAGCATCCCAGATGGTCCCCCAAGCGCCGCCAAGAGTAACCCCTGAGCATCACTGGGTGTGACCAAAAAAGCCAAAAAAAAAAAAAAAGGGAAGGGGGGGAAGACTGCCAGGAAGTTCCTTCAATTGTGGGAGTGGTCCCACGGGCTTTCTAATAAATTCCCTTCAGCTATCCAGTTTTTGTCCATATCGGTAACAACTCTGAATAATGTAATGCAGGGTGCATTTAAGTTTTTAAAAAGAAATAAAGTATTGACCAGGAAGACTGGATTTCTGAAAAGTTTCCAACTTAAGTCTTCAGCTGGGCCTCTGAGGGCCAGCTTTATAGCGCAGAAGACATAGTATTTATTTTTTAAACACTTATTGTATTTATTTGGTTTTTGGGCAGGGCTCAAGGCATACTCCTGGCTCTGCACTCAGGGATCACTCCTGGCATTGCTTAGGAGACCAAATGCAGGGATCCAACCAGCATCAGTTGTGTGCAAGGCAAGTACTAGTCTCTGGCCCCAAAGACATGGTATTTCCATAGTTGATTATTTATCTTTGCAACCTTCTACAATGACTGTCTAATGTTTTCCAATATCATCTGCTGGGAAAATTTGTATTCCTGTCTTATAGATGGAGAAACCAAGGCAGAATGAGGAATAGGATGTATGAGTTCCAGGGTTTTTTTTCCATTTTAGGTTGAGTGACCAATGACACTAGATAGTGCTACAAATCACTGTTTGAAAACATGATGAGCACTTTTTTTCTTTTTTGAGGTTGTCCATGCTGGGCTTTGCTTGAAGCTTACTCTGTTTCTGCACTCAGGGATCACTCTTGGCAGGGCTCAGAGGATCATACAAGGTGCTGGGAATCAAAGCCAAGTCAACTGTGTGCAAGGCAAACACCCTATCTGTATATTATCTCTCTGGCCCCAAGGTGAGCACTTTTTCTATCAAAATTTTAATAGCATACATTCCTTTTAGGCGTGCCGTCTCTAAAAAAGATGGTAGCAATCCTCATTGCTACCAACCCTTCCTGCAGTTCCTAACACTCTAGCAAGACACCTCCAGACTCAAAGCGTTTGTTTGTTTATGTTAGCATATTCTTTGTTTGTTTTTAACTCCTTTAACTTTGAAGCACAATATTTTAGCGTGCCTCAAAGAAGCTGATACAGCTTTGGAGAAACATAGGCATTTGGAGAAACACTCTACGACCATCAACAGGAAGTATTCTTTCTTGTCTAATTTCTGGACGTGGAAAACATGTGAACATCTGGAATGTTTTTCACAGAGAAGAAGATAATGATCACGTCACTATCGCTGTGTCCTAATAATGATCAACACCCTGACAGACTGGTTTGAAGAGAACATTCTTATCCTCATGTTTCCTTCTGGTTTTATGAAAACACATTTTCCCCATGGCTGCCGGAGTCCTTTCAGGTGTGCAGAGGCTGCCTTGTCCTTTTTAGCGTTTTCAAATTCGTCTTTCAAATTCACCACCACCACTATTCCCTGTGTCAAGCTCATCTTCTTACGTGATGAAAGGGCCACATGTGGGTCAGAGGAATAGAACAGAGGGTAGGGCATACTCTGCACATGGTCGACCCAGGTTCAATTCCCAGCATCCCATACAGTCCCCTGAGCGCTGCCAGGAGTAATTCCAAAGTGCAGAGCTAGGAGTAACCCCTGAGCACTGCCACGTGTGACCCCCAAACAAAACAAAAGGGCGACTCCCAGAGCTCTGAAAAGCTGAAGCTATGGTGGATGACCCCCTTCTTTGGGTTCTGTTTCTTTTTCAAGAGGGTTCCCTCAGACCATTGCCCTCAGCTGTCCTTCCGTCTGTGGGTCTGGTGTGACGCCAGCCACAGAGGTGTCAAGTTCAGGCGGCTGTCAGGCGGGGGATCCACTTTCACCAGCTGCCACTCGTCCATAAGCCTCTGAGAGGCCCCAGAACTGGCTGCAGCAACCTGATGAAATGCACTTGGCACCAGCTTGGCATTTAATGTTCATGTCCGCAGCTCCTTGATACCCTCAGTGCTGCTGTGAAGTATCAGCTCCAGTGGACGTGGGGGGCGGGGTCATGGGCACTCTCTGGTGTTCCCACACAACCTGTCCTGGGCAGTGCCTGAGCCAAGAGCAGGACCAGGCTGGCTCTCAACTGCCTTTGAAAAGGGGTTCAGGGGCTGGAACAATAACACAGCGGTTAGGGTGTTTGCCTTGCACGTGGCCGACCCGAGTTCAATTCCCAGCATCCCATATGGTTCCCTGAGCACCATCAGGAGTAATTTCTGAGTGCAGAGCCAGGAGTAACCCCTGTGCATCACTGGGTGTGACCCAAAAAGCAAAAAAAAAAAAAATTTTTTTTTAAAAAAAAAGGGATTCATATTCTTGCCACTGCTTGGCACGCACTGGGAAGACCGGTGTGGGCAAGAGGCAAGGTTTGGGTACCTGGCTGGCTCCAACGTGAGGCTGCTGTGGATAAGTCCCAGAGCCTCTCTCTGTCTCATTTCCTCACCAGTCAAAAGAGGACCACAAGTTTCTACTCAGGGCTGCGGCGAAAAGACATCAGAAGCCCCGACAGAAGCTCCTGTCCTTACTGAGTGGCGGACATATATAAGCTTCTGGTGAGCTTTTTCTAGACAAAGATACCACTGAGGACCAGTTTGTCAGACAGTCTGGTATTTGCTTGTCAACCCAGAAACATAAATAATAAAAGGGTCTCCTTTCTCTCGGCAAAGTATCCTGATTTAGAACACAAATTCTATGGCAGCCTGGAGCTGGATAGATAGTACAGCAGATAAGGCATTTGCCTTGTACAAAGGCAATCTGGGTTTAATCTCCAGCATCCCATATGGTCCTCTGAGCCATGCCAGGAGTCCTTGAGCACAGAGCCAGGAGTGAGTCCTGAGCACCACCGGATGTGGCAAGCCCCCCCCCCCCCGACCCCCGACCAAAAAAGATTCTATGGCATCCTACTTGGGGTCTATCTACAGAGAGACTGGCCAAAGACCAGCCTAGAGTCCCCTATCTGACTGCAGTGTCATGGGCATTCAGCCAGCTACAGCAGCAGCAGCAGAACTGAAAAAGGACACTTGCTATGTATCTGGCTCTGTTTTGCTCCTTTATATTACAAACTTATTGAATCTTTGTACTAATCCTAGGAGGCAGGTACTATTATCCCTATTATACAGATTAGGAAGCTGCACAGAGGGGTTCAGTAACTCTCCTAAAGTCACATCATTCAGAGGCAGGACCAGGATGTCAACTCTGAAGGATAGGACTCAGAATGTACTGTGCTACTGGCCACCGTGCCTCTCCCCTCCAAAGTTCTTGTCACACAAAAACCCATGTTCCACATTCAATCTCCAAATTCCACTTCCTAAGAAAACTCAGATCCAAGCATATTAGAGTTACACTTTCTTCTGGTGATAATTGGCTCCTCCCCACATACAGCATTGCCCTGGAACTCTCCCCAGAACTCATAGCTTTCTCATCCAAATTATCATTATCATTATTATTATTATTATACAACACCTGATGGTGCTCAGGGGTTCCTGCTGGCTCTAAACTCAGGGTTCACTCCTGGAAGCATATGGGATGCTGAGGATTGAACCAGGCTCAGCTGCATGCAAGCCAAGCGCCCTTCTTGCTGTGTTATCTCTCTGGCCTCAGAACCTATAGCTTTCTTCATTTCATTTACCCAAGCTTTTATGTTTGCGCCCCCCCTCCCGTTTTATCTATTAAATGATTCTAACTCTGTTGTAGTTAAAAGAAAAGTTCTCAATTTCGATTTCTTCTTCTCCTTCTCTTTTTCTTTTCTTTTTACTTGGTCTTTGGGCCATACCTGGTGGTGCTCTAGCAGGGATGGTTCCAGCTCTGTGCTTAGAGATTGCTTGCAGAAGTGCTCAGGGGACCAAGTGATGCTGGTGATTGACCCTAGGCCTTCTGCGTACAAAGTATGTGGTCCAGCCCAGTGAGCTATCTATCAGCCCTCGACTTCATTTTAAAGACTTTTTTTTTTGTTCAATGAAGAACATACACTAATTCCCAAATATAAAAAAGACACAACCATGCGGCTTCCCTAGTTTCTCACTGCAGAATAGATAAAGGAGAAAGACTAAGTCTCATCTATGGGTCCTCAGACTTTCAGGGGCCCAAGGAGCCATGTAAAACTTGGTACAGGCACATCCGCTTTGTACCAAGCCTTGCTGACAGAGGTTGTTAGTTAGCAAGACTGGGCCATGGGACTAGGAATGTGGTAGAAAAGAAAAGCCCTGGTGATAGGGCAGGGGAGATCACTCAAATGCCTGGAGCACCACTGGAAGCAACACCCCCACCAAAATAAAAACTAAAAAAATTTAAAAAGAAAGAAAGAAAGAAAGAAGAAAGAAAGAAAAGAAAAGGAAAGGAAACCTCTTGTCAAGTCCTAGCAGCACACAGACCAAACTAAAAAATTTTATACTGGCTGCAGAATGCAAAGCAAAGCTAACTGACTTTTTTTTGTTATTTTTTTTTAATTTTGGGTCACACCTAACAATGCTCAAGGATTACTCCTGATTCTGCCCTCAAGAATCATTCCTGGTGCTCAGGGGACCGTATGGGATGCTGGGGATTGAACCCGTGCCAGCTACATGCACAGCAAATGCCCTACCTGCTGTAACTAGCATTTCAGCCCCTAACTGACTCTTTTGAGAATCCGTCTGAGCACCAGGCCCCATCAGCATCAAGCTTGAATTGAGGGTCTCCAGAACAAAGTTCTATTAGCGTAAAGTTTCTGGGAAATTCTACAGAGTCCTAAAAAATTAGGGCGCTACAAGAAAAATGGAATAAATCTGTTTGTGCACGCATAAATGTGTGCACATGCGTGTGCGCACACACAAACACACACCCACACCCACCCACACACACACACACACACACACACACACACACTCAAGCATGAGTCTCTCACACTAAATACAAAGAAGCCCTAGAAGACACCTGCTCACAAAGATCATAGCTGCCAGCCAAGAGATCAGCTAAGACCTATTCTGCGGTGACTTGATGCAGACAGCTATCTGCAGCTGGTCCTGATCACACTCTATTCTCCTTACAATACCAGCCTTTCACAAATGATGAGGCATTTAAGAGTGTTTTTCTGGGCTTTGTATTTTACCCCAATGTTGCTAAGCTGGTACCTAACTGAACTCCTTGCTGCCTCTGTATGCTCCATGGTGTGTTGCGGGAATGGAGACAGTCACTGTTCTTTTGTTTAAGGAAACAAAAGCATTTATACGTTCATAAAATTAAACTGTAAATTTTTGGTGCATAAATACAAAATGAACTGTATTTCAAAAACCTTGGTTGGCAAAAGTGACAGAGGGTTCTGGAAAAGAGGAAAAAGGAAGAAGAAAAAAAAGGATGTGCACAAGTACTGACTGAGATGGGACTCAGAGAAAGCTGCTTCAGTCAAAAAATGTTTACACTGGGGCTGGAGAGATAATACAGGGTGTGGAGGGTTAGAAAGATAATACAGGACTTGCATGGAGCTAATCCCAATTCCCCTGAGTGAAGAACCAGGAGTAAATCCTGAGCACTACTTGGTCTGGCCCAAAGGGCAAAATACAAACTGAAAGAAGTCCATGCTGAGAAATAATGTGTTTTATTATGGTATTTTTTATTTATAAAATGTATAAATTCGCTCAAATCCCTTTGAGGAGCAGAGAAGATTAATTATCTTTTGCACAGAATTTGCATGAATTCTGTGCCACCATGAATCCATCATAATTTTGACAAAAAGCTCTTTTACTGTTTGTTTTCTTTGGAAGTCACACCTTGTGATACTCAGGGAACACTCCGAGTACTTCTCAGGGACCAAATGCAGTGCTGGGGATAGAACCAGGGTCAGCCCGCGTGCAAGGCAAGTGCTTTACCCGCTGTCCTATCTCTCTGGTTCCTAAAACAGCCTTTCTGGGGTAGGTTTTATATATTTGCCATGTGCAAGTGCCCCACCTGCTGTACCTGCTCCGGCCCTGGCATCATGTCAACTTTTAAGTTGATTTCACTGGCCTTTGTGGCTTCCACAGCTCGCCAAGGAAAGAGCCAAGGGAAACAGCTCCAATGAGCCAAGCTAGCTGTGGACTCCTAGACATGAGCCTTCTCCTCCTCTCTGTACTGGTTGGAAAGTGCGCCCATAACTCACCTGGCTCCAGAATGGGGTGGTGCTGGCCATGGTACAAACAAGGTCCAGTTCTGCCTCCTCTCCTCACCTGCTATTCCTGCCTTCATCCTTAGGAAAAGGATTCTCAGGAACCTGAGATTTTTTTCCTTTAAAATTCTTCCCCTGAAAACCTCCAGAACCCAGCCACAGCCATGCTCAAGGCCACTTTCCACACACTCAGACAAGCCTCACCCATGAAGGAACCAGCAGAGGAACCCAGGTATGCAGGACCCGTGGCTGAGATCTTCAAGCCTTCTTGGATCGGGATTGGGCCTCCTCCACCCAGATCCCCAGTTTTCCAGTAGCTTGATAGTCATAACAACAAACTCCCTCCTCACCAATGCCCCCCTCCCCCCCTCCCCCCCCGCCACCCCGAGCGCCATGTAATCTCATCAAGATCCAGAGACTATAAAATAAAGCTACCGGAAGAGAGCAATGCAGAATTTCCTGGAGCACAAAGTCGCATTCATGGCTTTGCAACCTTTTATACTCTAGCCCACTGATGAGCCTAAAGTATCACACATTTGTTTGGTTTTAACATACTTCCTTGTATCCTCTCATATATGGGCTTAAATGGCCCCAGAATAAAATATAACAACCTTCACACACTTCCCTCTTATTGTGGTGGGAAGATGCTCGCTGGTGGGGTGGGTGTTTGTATATTACCTGTAAGGAACTACTGTGAAACTACTTTATGAAAATAACATGTATAAAAATTTCAAAAATAAATAAAATAAAATTCTTCCCCTTTTTGGGGTTGGAGCTATAGTTAAGAGGGTAGGGCACTTGCTCTGTACACAGCCAATCCATGTTCAATTCCCAGCACCCTGTATGGTCCCCCAAGCCCAGCCAGGAGTGATTCCTGCACAAAGAGCCAGGGGTAAAGCCTGAGCACTGCCGGGTGTATGGCACTCAAATTTAAAAAAAAAAAAGTCCCTGTTTTGCTCAAGTCTGTGCCCAGAAAGACACTACTGTCAGAGGGAGTATGTTGCTGGAGGCTGTGTGGTGGGGAAGGAGGAAGGGCAAGCTCCAAGCCTCAACAGCCGGACACAGAATCTGGCCTGGACAGGGCCATTCTCAGGGAAACACCTAGTCTTGGCTTGCCCCAGACAGTGAGTGAGTGGCCAGCTGTCCTCCGGGCAGTGCAGTCTGCATGGGCGAGTGGTTGTGTGAGAGGTGGCAGGGCAGGAGCGTGAGAAGGTGTCAGATGAACTGTACTGGCCTGGCTCACCTGGTACAGGTAAGTATGGATGATACAGTCCTGCTCAGGCCTTGCAGTGCTGAGGATTACCCAGGCCTCCCAGAGATGCTCATCAGACCAAGCAGTACTGGGTTTGAACCAAGGTTGCCACAAGCAAGGTAGGTGCCTTAACCCTTGTTCTATTTCTTCGGGCCCCTCTGCTGCTGGTGGGTTTAAGAAATGAACCACAACAAATTGTTGTGGCCTTCGATGTTTCACTGCTCTTTCTGGTACTCCTCATATGCTTGTCTGTGACCACCTCTATTTGGCTTATTTTTTTCTTTGTTTGTTTGTTTGGAGGCCACATCTGACTCAGGGCTTATACCTGGCTCTGTGCTCAGGGATCATTCCTAGAGGTGCTTGTGGGACCATATGTGGAGCCAGGGATCGAACTGGGTACAATCATGTGCAAGGCAAGCACCTTGCTCCCTGTGCTCTCTCTCTGGCCTTATTTTGCTCATTTTTACCTCATTTGTATGTATGCTGGATAATCTTACAGGTTTGAAACTTTATAAGACACTGTATTACTATAAGTACGTCCTTCTGCTCTTTCTCATTCAGTGTTGGCTTTTGAGATGTACTGATCTTTCTCATTCAGTGTTGGCTTTTGAGATGTACTGATCCTTTAAATACAGAGTCACATGTCATTTAAAAATGTTGTATATTCTGGGGCCAGAGTGATAGTACAGTGGGTAGGGTGTTTGCCTAGCAAGCGGCAGACCCGTATTTTATCTCTGGCATCCCATATGGTCCTCAAGCACTGCCAGGAGTAATTCCTAACTGCAGAACCAGAACTCTGGGCCACAAGGCAAGGTGTGTTCTCAAAATTAAAAAAAAAAAAAGGGTATATATTCTGAGAAACACAGGTTAAGTGCTTCTATTGTTTCTGAATGTCATAAAACAATGGTTTTCTATCTTTTTACATCTTCAGACTGACAACTGCCATGGAAAGATGACTGAAAACCACCATGTTAAACGGCATTAAGTTTTCCATGGATCAGCAGGAAATTTCTGTGGACCAGCACTGGTTCACATCGACTTGCCATTGAAAACTAATGGCATAGAATACAATTACATACACCCAGGCCAAGCAGCCCAGGATACAGCAGAGCTCTATTGTACAACATAATGGGGACCACCAATGTATATGTGGCCCCAACCGACCAAATAGGGTTAAGTAATGCATGATTGTAATTCTACTTGAGTAATTTTTTTTCTTTTCTTTTTTTTTTCTGTTTTTGGGGTTACATCTGGCAATGCACAGGGGTTACTCCTGCTTTGTGCACTCAGGAATTACTCCTGGAGGTGCTCAGGGGACCATATGGGATGCTGGAACTTGAACCTGGGTCGGCCGTGTGCAAGGCAAACGTCCTACCTGCTTGCTCCAGCCCCAGAGTAATTTTTTCAGAGAAGATTATACCCGATGATGCTTAGGATGCTTAGGAGTTGGCTGGAGTGATAGCACAGTGGGTAGGGCGTTTGCCTTGCATGAGGCCAGCCAGGCCGACCCAGGTTCAATTCCTCCACCCCTCTCAGAGAGCCGGGCAAGCTACTGAAAGTATCTCACCCACACAGCAAAGCCTGGCAAACTACCTGTGACGTATTCATATGCCAAACACAGTAACAAGTCTCACAATGGAGACATTACTCGGCCCGAGCAAATCGATGAACAACAGAGGACAGTGCTACAGTGCTACAGTGCTGCTTAGGAGTAACCTTTGGCGGTGCTTGGAGCACCATATGTGATGCTAGGGATTTGAACTGGGATTTGGACAAGGAAAGCACTATACCTCCTATACAATCTCTCCAGTCCTACTTAGGTCACGGTCACGGTCCTCCCGTTGTTCATCGATTTGCTCGAGCGGGCCCAGTAACGTCTCCATTGGAGACTTTGTTGTTACTGTGTCTGGCATATCGAATACGTCACGGGTAGCTTGCCAGGCTCTGCCGTGCGGGCGAGATACTCTCGGTAGCTTGCCGGGCTCTCCGAGAGGGGCGGAGGAATCCAACTCGGGTCGGCCATGTTGGCTGCGTGCAAGGCAAACGCCCTACCTGCGTGCTATCACTCCAGTCCTACTTAATTTGTTTTTAACTGCAATGTAATATGTAATAGAAAAAATATATATACTCATTATGTTTATTCATTCCTTTTCCACTCTTTTCATATATCAGAGCTGTAATATAGCTTGTACATAGCTCCTGCAACAGATTTATTTCTACTGCCCTATTTGGAGCTATGTACTTTTTTTCCCTATACTTATTCTTTCCCCTGCTTGAATTTAATAGACTTCCTTTATTCCCCTCCTCTACTGGTCTTCCCTCCATTACTTCTATTCATTGTTATTTTTCTAGACTTAAAGACCGCTGTTTGTATCTGTTCTCTCCTTTCATATAAATAGAATCTTCAGCTTTTGCAGAGCACATGGTTATCCAGAATAAAGCCTACACTTTGCAAACCTCCTACAGCTGTATATAACCACATAAATAAGTTTTTCCCAATGGGGTATGCGCAGGAGGAATGTGAATGCAATCTCAGAGTCATACACTTAAGAGTGAAGGCGTTGGAATGTGGACATCAGGATGAACCATCCTCAAACATGCCAAGCTAGACGGCTTATGTCTAGAATGTTACATGAGAAGGAAATAAACATCTGACTGTTTTAGGCCATTGTTATTTTGGGGTCATTCTTGTAACAGACAAATTATGATCATAATACAGTAGGCATGGAGTTAAAAAAAACTTATTTCATCAGAATGCTTAGATTTCTTCTGCTTCCTGAACCCGAGACTTGACATCTTTTAGCATGCTGAGGCTTTTAAGCCATTATCTCTCAGCAATGCCTCTCCTTCATTCTCTTTTCCACTTTTGGAATTAAATTTAGTGAATATAGAATTTTACAATTCTAGTATCTTGGCCTGTGTGACTTATTTCCTCAGTGCTGTATTCTGAATGATTTCTTTGGGTCTATTTTCCCATTCAGTCTGTCTTCAAAGGTGCCAAACCTGATGTTTAATTTATCCATTGACGACTGAATTTCAATGAAAATATTTTTCACTTCTACAGATCTTTCCAGCTGTTCCTACTCTGCCTGATCTTTTTAGACCATATGTTCTTGTCTCATGTTTTCAATGATTTCATTATATCTTCAATAATTTTTGAGCTCCCTTATTTTATACAATCTTGCCAACAATTCTATTACTCCAAATTTGGGGGGGAGTCTCATCCAGCTGTTTGTTGCATGTGTTAACTCCCACGGACAGGAGATTACCCCACCAAGTATTCTGTCATTTTGGATCACCCAATCATCTTCACATAGGTCCCCTGTTTTTCCACAGGGATTCTGTGTGATCTGGGTTGAGAACTTGTTTCTCCAGAAAGATTCTGTGTTTGTACCTACAAGGTTTCTCAGGGATAATCACCCAGTAAGGGCTCCTAATGTGTAGAGCTAGTATAAATTCTAATGTGTTTATTCTGTTTCTTTTTGGGGACACCATCAGTTATGCTCAGGGATCACTCCTGGGCAGGGCTCAGGGGACTATATGAGATGTTGGGGATTGAATCCAGATGAAGGCCCTTACCTGCTGCACTGTCTTTCTGGCCCCATATAAATTCCAATGGTAAACTAACAGTATCATCAGGTTTAAGAAATATTTTTCTTTTACTTTTATTTTTTCCCTGCCCAAAGCCTTGTCTTAGTATGAGTAACTATTCTGTCATTTCCCCCATGTGAGTGGATTTCTTTCTCATTTTTATCTCTGTCTCTTTCTTTTTCATTTTTGTTTTTCTTTGGTTTTTTTTTGTTTTGTTTTGTTTTGCCACACTTGGCAATGCTCAGGGTTGACTCCTGGATCAGTGCTCAGGGATCATTCTTGGTGGGAATCAGAGAACCACATAGGGTGCCAGGGACTGGTCCAGGGTCAGACCTGTGCAAGGAAAGTACCCTACCCACTGTACTCTCTCTTCAGCCCTTGTCTCCTTTTTTACATAAGGTAAAGCCCTTTGATAATCCTGACTAAGCGGAAGCTTCAGTTTTCAATTCCAACCAGCGAGATCCCATCTCTCTCTCCACAAAGGTAAAAAACACAAACCTCAGGGCAAGAGAGATAGTGTAGCAGGTTGGGTGGCTTGGCTGTCATGCAGCTGACCTGGGTTCAATTCCCAGCACCACAAATAGCTCCTTGAGCCCTGCCAGAGGTGATCCATGAGCACAGATTCAGAAGTAAGCAGTGAGACCTGCTGAGTGTGGCCTAAACCCCAGACCCCTAAACCTGCGAAAGAAACTCAAACCCCAAAACCTTCCTCACTCATCAGTAAGGCGGGCCAGACAGCTCCAGATCTGAGTACCACTCTGGGTTTTCCTCTTTTTTTTTTTTTGGTCCCTGGAGGATTCTTCTTTCTTTTTTTCCAGGCTACAGTTTCATACTTAGAAGGATACTTTAATTATTGACTGCAGAGCTCCCAAGGTGTTTCAGAGTGATCATTTTCCAGGTGATTTTGGGGTCCATGTTCTTAGACATAGAAGTCTCCTCCCTAACACGGGCTTTAGATCAGCTGGCCGCATCCAACCCAACTGATCCCTTCCTTGGACGCCTCTCCCAGCAGCATATCCTAAGGCAAGCTTCTCAAGTTTTACAGTGTATGAAACCAATTTCTGGGAGCTTGTTAAACATGCAGATTACGAGCAGCAGGAAGCTTGGATCAGGAGGACTGGGGTGCGGCCCAGGAATGTACATGATTAATAAGGATTCCAGGTTTCTAGCATAGGTGGTCCTGGGACCACCCTTTGAGAACCACTGTGTGAGGTTGGCTGCCCTTTCCCTAGGGTGGCTGAATTCTATGCTTTCTATTAGCAGGAGCAAAGTCAGGAACTCTGCTGGTCTCTGTAAAGTCTCGGCGAGGGGATGGCAACATCTTCAGGCCAAGGTTCATGAGGCTGGTTCAGTTTTTCCCAAAGTGGGCTACCTCCTGTGTCCTGCACCCCTCTCTCCCCATCCCACAAAGTGTGCTGGAATGATCCAGGAGGGAAGTAGTAGCCTTGGGTGTGATGGGGAGGGTGCTTTCCGTTTGTCTCCTTAAAGAAGGCAGATTTCCAGGGGGCCCTGAGTCTTTTCTTTTTTTTTCCTCTGAAAAGGGGGTGATAGACCAAAAAAGCCTGGGAGCCTCTGTCATAGCCCAGGGCTCCCTGGGCTCCCTGTGGAACCGCAGCTATGGGAAGACAGAGGTGAAGACAGAGGTGAAGCCAATAATCTGCCTTTCTGGACTCCAGGCAGCGGGGCTGGCAACAAAACAGGTCACTGACTCGGGCTTTATTAATCAAGACTTCGGCAGGGCTTAGGGAGGACAGGTGTGTATTTTACCTTTGTATTGACAGTGTGTAAAGGTGATGGAAACCATGAGCAAACTACACTGAGCTGGAAAATTAATGAAGGCTTAGCTTTTTGGGCAGCCCCCACACTCTTGAGATGTATTGAATTCCAAAACGCCTCTGAGATCCAGCTGGATAGTGGATAGTTCCTGCCACAGGAACATTCTGAATGGTGCTCAGGTGTCCAAACCAGCCAATTGTTTTTTGTTTTTTTTTTTCAGTGAAGCGCTTAGAAAAGTTTATTTTGTGCTTTGAATACATTTTTTTAAAGTATTCTAAACTTACTACACATCCAAACCATTCAACAGTTGGATATTTAATATTCTAAAAAGAAAATTAAAATTTAAAAGAAAATTGCTATACAACATTATATTCTAAGTCTAATGGATTCACACACTAGGATCTAGACAAAAGAGAGCTGTACAGAAATTGCTGACTACATAATAAACAGGTGATCGATTCATTATAAATGTTTATCAAACCAGCCAATCTTTAAAATAACTACAAAAGGTGGGCATATGTGTCCCCGACTAGAAGGTGAAGGGATAGGCCCTGGGTCACAGAGTGAGCTAAGTGGCAGAACCAGTTTCCTTGTCACTAGGGAACCAGGCTGCCTTCCATAACTTTGCTTACTAGAACACAAGCAGAAGGGATAGGATTTCCATCCTTCTCTCCTAAGACATCCTCCCTTCTATACTTGAGAAAGAAAGAATAAAGAAGAGACCCTCTACTGCAGTCTCACAGGAGGTAAGGGAGGACCAACGAAACTTGGGTCATTTCTTACCTGTGCCATGTGAAGCTGGAGCGATAGCACAGCGGGTAGGGCGTTTGCCTTACAAGCGGCCAACATGGCCGACCCGAGTTCGATTCCTTCGCCCCTCTCGGAGAGCCCGGCAAGCTACCGAGAGTATTCGATATGCCAGACACAGTAACAACAAAGTCTCCAATGGAGACGTTACTGGGCCCGCTCGAGCAAATCGACGATCAACGGGAGGGCCATGTGAAGATGCCACACAGGGAAGGATACGAGATGACAGCTTAGTAACTGCTTTGATTTTGGTCTTTAGAAAACAGAACAAAAACCACCACAGGTTTCACTTCACCTGTGTGCTCTGTGCACTTACAGGATTGCAAGCTCACTCTCTCCCACTGCTGCAAGGAGGTGGGCCCTGACCTGCTCTCTGGGACCTACCTTGTCAGCCAGCAACTCCCTTATCTTGCTGGCATGTTCACGGAACCTTAAGAGCTGGGTTTCTAAGGTCAAGCATCGCTTCTGCCAGTCCACGCTTGTCTGCGTCTCCACTTTGGGTTCTGCCATGATGGAATCGTCCACGGAGCCCTGAGAAGCAGCCAACAGAAATGTGCGTGAGGAGGAGCTATGTGGGGAAGGAAAGAAGGAAATAATGGGGGTGGGGAGGAGCAGAGAAAACAGTGCTAGGGTAAGATAGCCCATTGCCACCGTTCCTAGATCATGGATGGCTCTGCTCCGTCAGAAATGAGCTGAGCAGGGCTGAAGCGATAGCACAGTGGGTAGGGCGTTTACCTTGCACGCGGCCAACCCAGGTTCGATTCCCAGCATCCCATATAGTCCCCCGAGCACTGCCAGGAATAATTCCTTAGTGTGTGAGCCAGGAGTAACCTCTGTGCATCACTGGGTGTGACCCAAAAAGAAAAAAAAAAACACCTGAGCAATCTCAGAAAATCACAAAACTTGGAGAAACTGTCAGGAGAACCTAGTCTCATTTTCACAAAAGGGAAAAGAAGGGTTCATTTTTTTTTTAATTTAACAAAAAGTTTTCATGGGGGGTGGGTGGAAGAGGGTGGAAACTCCTGGGATGCCAGGGATTGAATCCAGGACCCTGCATATGCCAGGCACGTGCTCTACCATTTGAATCACATCTTTATCCCCAAATTAACACATTTTTGTTTATTCAACAAACATTTTGAGCCAGACACTGTTCTAGGCACTAGAGATGGAAAGGAAAATAAGAAGGATCCTTTGTCTTTGAAGTTTTCATGGAAATCTGAGGCCAATCTAGTATAAAAATTAGATGCTAGTCACAACTGTCAATCAATATGCAGATACACACGAGCAGGGTAGGGGGGGTGGGGAGACCATGTGAGAGGGAGAAGAGATTAGGGAAGGCTTAAAGCGGCTAACAGCCAACTGAGATCACAGAGAAAACAGGAGGCAGCACCCTGGTTCCCAGGGTAGTTACAGCTCTCCTCTCTCTACACAGACTGCCAGATGGGAGCAAATGGAAAGAAAATACAATGCTTTGAGGGCTGGAGAGATCACACGGGGGTTTAAGTGCTTCTTTTGCTTGTGGCCAAATCCAGTTTGATCCCCAGCACTACATGTGGTCTCCTGAGCATGGCCAAAAGTGACCCTTGAGCACAGAGCCAGGGGAAGTCTAAGCACTGTCACGTGTGGCCCCAACCATCCCCACCCCCCACCCCAAGGAAAACATAATATGAATTATGTTTTGAATTTCCACAGCAGCTTTCTTTTAGTTGAATTAATTCTCTTGCTTAGGAACAGACTCTCTCTTTAAGTTATAAAATGCAAATGAGAGGGTCAATAGCTGTTTTGCCGTAACCTCTGAAGAAGTTCACAAATCTACGAGGCAGGGAAGGGAGATAATACACAGATTCAGAGCAAGTCAAGGAGACACTCATCAAAGCCACAGCGAGGAGAATTTACTCAGAGATCTGCTGGGTGTATTTTAGAGACTGAGGATGAGAAACTGAAGGATATATGTGTGTGCCCGAGAGAGGGAGACAGGCGTGGAGTCCTGAAGATAGAAGGACCGGAAGACACATCCCTCCCAAAGCTTCCTCCATCCCCATTCAAGTGGCTATTACAAAGGATCTTGGCAATATGAATAAACATGATGTCCCATACCCCAGTATATGGTCACTCTAGGAGTAGAGGATTTTAAAACATGATGGTTAGGTTGTCAACCTTTCAGGTTGACACATCTTATAATATCATATTAGATGTATGTCTGATTTCCAGGTGAAAAAATACAATGTATGATTTGCTCCACTATAGGGGGTGAAGACTGGGTGGAAGCATATATGAAAAAGGATTTCAGGTATGTTGATAATTTTTGAAGATGGGTGCTAAGGATATAGCTCTTTATATTGCCTCTCTAGTTCTATATATTCTGACATTTTTCATTATAAAAATGTGCTGTTTTGTTCCCATTGTTTTTATTTTGGTTTGGTTGGGGTGCTGGGCATTGACTCCAAGAATCACACAATCACTCTACCCCTGGCCCCTAATCTGCTATGTCCTGATATTTCCTTTTCTTTTCGTAGGCACCATAGACCTCCAATAAAGTCCAGTTCTTGCCTCTCTGACTCCTAAATTCCAGGTGGACTGGGCACCTTGCTCTGATGGGCCACCACCAAAGTTACCTCCTCCCTCACATTTGACTTTTGCAAGTATCTTTCTCCTTTTCTACAACACAAGCATCCATCAATTATTGGGTCCTTTTGTATACCAGGCACCTGTGACTTTAATCCTCACCTAACCCACAGGATAAGGGGTGAGTCACACACAGTTCACACACGCTCATCTGAGGACAATGAGAAACTGAGAAGCTCTTGAACATACAAAGTCCTGTAGCTAGTAAGCTGCTCCGAAGTCCTTGTTTTTTTTTTTTTTTAGATTTTTGGGTCACATCCAGTGGTGCTCAGGAGTCACGGCTGGCGGTGCTTGGGTGACCATCTGGGGAGCTGGGGATCAAACCAGTGTCAACTATGAATAAGCCAAGTGCCTTACCTCCCTCACTATCCCTCTAGTCCCTAAAACCTTGTTCTACCTCATGGTGCACTTTACCTACTCTCAAACTGGAAAGAATTCTGATTTCACAAAAAGTAGTGTGGATTGTTAAGAATGACAGAAACATTTTTATAAGATCTTCCATAGAGCCCGGCGGCTAAAATGAACCTATATCCCAGATTTGCTCAGACATTCTGTCACCATCACCTCCATCATGTGGCCTGCTATTCTGAGGAAAACGGGGGGTCAACAGCCCTGTGCAAAAAGGCCCTAATCACACCGCTGATGGGTCTGATGGTTGAGCCTTTGGGTGCTGGGCTGCTCAGAACCCTGGACATGTGACCTTAGCCCTACTCTCCCGGAACTGTCATCCCAAACAATCCCGACATTGTGACCTCCCAGCACTTGCCACCTCAAAGGACTGGGACCGCCTTGGACGAGCAGGAAGACAAAAGACAAAAACAAAACATGACCTTCTCTGGGAGCTAAGCTCACCACTGAAAAGACAAAACAGGACCTTGTGGGGCCTCCAGAGCAGGCAGGGAGGCTTCATGTGTGATTTGCTTTGTCCTTGAGAGGGATAAAGCTTTTCCTCCTAGAAGTGAAAAAAAGTGGCAGGTCTGAAAGTGGGTCCCAGAGAGGCACGCAACCTAGCCCAGGGCTAAGAATTAGCTGTAAGAGCACCAGAGGAAAACCAAAGGGAGGGGAAGGGGGGGTTTGAAGGTGGAAACTTAATCCTTTTGTGTTATTGAAAGAGTTTGGTGAATTTTAATTCCCTCTTATTGATTGTCAAAGCTGGGTCTCAGGTTCCACGGGAAGTGCGGAAGCCTGAATTATTAAAATCTCCAGCTATTTTGAATATAAAATAACCATTGGTGGTCTCTGTTTAGCCCTGGCATCTGAGATTAAACCTCAATCTAGGGGTCTTCCCCAGAGATATTTCTGTGACATTAAGGTTTTGAACCATCAAGTGCTCTGCTTAATCCTCTTCCTGCCTTAGGGACACTGGGGAGGGGGCTGGTCCTCATGCTGGGCTTGTCCCGGCATGCAAGCGGAGCTAAGAGGTTTCGAAATGGGCTGGGAGCAAGGCGCTTGCTGCCAAGCCAAGGTCTAGAGGCTCTTCCGATAGAAGCAGGTGGTCAGGGCAGCAGCTATAAAACGGGTTATTAAGGGGAAACTCCAGCCAACTGAACCTCACCTGCTCAGCCACCTTGTACTTGTACCTCCGAATAAGATGCCCGAAGAGCAGAAATGAATCTGAATAATGGTTCTTTGACCCTCAAAGCCTCAAGATGACAGGTATTATTTCTCTGCTTAGCCTCTCAATACCCATGAGATGCAGGACAAAGGTATCATTCATGAAGAACAGATGACCCGGCTCATCACCTCTGTGACCTACTTAAAGACAAAGAGCAGCAGGGCCAGGGGCCAGGACTCCCCATCTCCCAGCCTCTAGAACTATACAGAAGATGCTTTAGTGGTGGTGGAGGTGGATGCGCTGTGGGCTGCCGGATCAGCCCACACGAACACAGTCATGGCAAAAATAGACAGGGAAATGAGACAGGGGAAGTAAGCTGGGGACAAAAGCCATCTCGACTGTTTCTTTTTTTATTCCGGAAAGCTTCAAACACACATAAGAAGTGAGGAGAACAGGACAGTAAATCCTACATACCCACTGCCCGGCGACAATGATGGTACACTCCTGCCACTCCTGAGCGCTTTGGTTTCTCGCAGGACACAGTTCTCTGGTTTCCAGTAGTAGCCAGCAGCCTAAGCTGCCTGGCAGGTGAGAATCAGACAACTGCCATGGCCTTGACACCTGCTTTGGAATTCCCCAAATTCCAGCCCCCTGGCTTGAAAGGCTAGAGCTGAGTGGTACTGAGCCCCAGAGGTGGGGCACCAGCTAGGAAGGTGAACAGTAGGCAGCTGGAGATGGGTTAGGGTCTTTTCACTGGGCCTGCATCAGAGAAAATACCCACTGGACCTGAGATGGCTCCAGCAATGTTTGGGGATGGGACCAGAAATAGAAAAAGAGATGAGATGAAGGGGCTGGTGAAGTGATAGTATGGCGGGTAGGGTGTTTACCTTGCACAAGGCCGACCTGGGTTTGATCCCCAGCATCTCATACAAGCACTGCCAGGAGTAATTCCTGAGTGCAGAGCCAGGAGTAACTCCTGAGCATTGCTGGGTGTGGCCCCCAAAGAGAAAACGAAAAACAAACAAACAGAAAGGAGATGAGATGAAATCTAATTCAACCAACTTTTGTTAAGTGATTCCTGTGTGCAAGGTTAAAGACCTTGCTTGGGTGAGTAAGCAAGGTGTGCCTTGGCAGGCTCAGGTCCACCATCTGAATCATTCTGCTACCCCCCAAAGGGGGTTGATCACCACCAGAGCCTCAAAGAAGTCAGGGGTCACCACGCCTTTTGTATTTTCCGCTTGCTAGTGATAGGCAAACAACATCTTCCAAAAGTGCTCCCCAGACTCTGTTTCCCACCAGTCCACTATGGGAAAAAAAGAACTTTGAGCCCCCTCCCTGGGCGTGGCGTGGAGCTGGGGAAGGGTGAGGGGATATCAGGGTCACAGCAACAATACAAGCTGACCTCTTCTGGGTAAAGTACCAAGTCTCCATTTCACAATGTTGGGAGAGATGAAGGAAAAGGGATCTAAATACAAACAGCGGGGCCTGGACAACCAGGCCCAGCATTCCTTGAGAACAAAGCAGGGCAAGACAAACAGCAGAGCTCAGTATTTACAGTCCCAAGCTCTGGCACCAAGGCCTGGGTTTGAATGCTGGCTTGAGTACTAATTACAGTCATATCCCTTAACACAGGGATACGGATAGGACAGGATAATGTCCAAGAAATGCCTAAGTAGGGGATTTCATATTGTGGGGATGTCAGTGTGAAGTTTACACTTTGTAGCCTATAACACACCGAACAGCCTATAACAGACTGACTGATCCAAAGAATAGCCAATTGGGACCACCATCAAATATTTGATGCTGACTGAAATGCGATCAAGCAACTCTTGACTGTCATCCTGTGACTTTAAACACATTTATTGGCTTCACTTCTCTGCGCCTCAGATGCATCTTGGAAAACTGAGGATGGGCAAAAGGCCTCAAGTTCAATCCCTGGCACAGCTTTTCAAGCCGTGTGCATCCCTGCCAGCAGTGCTCTTTGGGAATCCCAGTGCTAAAGTGAGAGGCCCAGGGAGCAAAGTGTGTGAGCGCCACAACCAAGTATGTGTGACCTCGGCCTCCACAGTAGCAGCAATGAAAGAAAGGGAAAGGGAGAACATTTGAAATAATAAGAGGGCTGGAGAGATAAAACAGTGGGGAAGGTGCTTGCCTTGCACAGGGCCCAGCCGGGTTTGATCTCTGGCACCACATACTGCCTCTTGAGTACCACCAGGAGTGATCCCTGAGTACAGCTGGGTGTGGCCCCCAACAATAACTAATAATTATAATAATAATTATAGGACCTAAGGAAAGTCAGCATAAGAAGTAAGACACTTGTCTTACATATGGCTGATCCCAGTTTGATCTCCCAAACTGCATTTGGTCTCCTGAACACCACCAGGAGTGATCCCCGAATGCAAAGCCAGGAGGAAACCCTGAGCACAGTGGGGTGTGACCTCCAACACCGCTCCCCGCCAAAAAAAATAGTAAAATGTAAAGAAGGGGAACAATACTAGGTTGAGTCCTAGGAAACTGTCAACCTTTGGCCATCTTGTGATCTTCCAAAATGGTGACTTTATTGTTGCTATTTTTTGTTTTAGGGCCACACTCTTCGATGCTCAGGGCTCACTCCTGGCTCAGCACTCAGGAATCACTCCTGCTCATGCTCAGGAGACCACATGGATGCCAGGGACTAAACTTGGTCAGTCGTGTGCCAGGCAAACACCCTACCCTCGGTACTATTGCTCTGGCCCCCCAAAATAGTGATTTTAGAGACCACACTATTTGGATTTTTGAGAATTAGAGGAAATATTACAAAAGCCCACCCACAGCAAGTGTTTAATAAATGAAAGCTACCATCAACAAACAAAAGATAACCAATAGTGCCAGGGGCATGCAAGGGGACAAGTGCCATCTGTCTCACCACCAGACACCTCCCAAGGAGGCCAGCGGATTTTTAAAGCTTTTCTCTATTTCTGAAACTGAACAAAAGAGCATACAGTGCAGAGTTTATTTTTTGCCCATCCCCATAGTCCGCTCAAAGGTAACCACTGAGATGGAGATGAGCATTGGTGTGTTTTTCCAGAGACATTGGGGGCCCAAACATGTATTCATGTCTGTTGCAAGCACACACACGCATATACAATCACTGTTATGCTAACCACCCTTAACTTAATGTAACTCAGAGATCTTCCTACAGCAATACCTTCACATCTGCCCCACTTTCCTTCATGCTTTTCAAAAGCTTTATCTATTCTACTATGTGACTGATACACGACTGTATTTGCTAGAATTTTGGATTGTTTAAAGCCTTTTATTAAACAGTGCTGCTTGAATACATGATTCTTAGACATCAGAATATATCTGATGAAGACTAAAATAACAAACTTGGAATTGGAGGGTGAAAAAGTTGTACCTTTCAGTTGGATGTTTGTTTGGGGGCCACACTTTGGCAGTGCTCAGGGCTCACTCCTGACTCTGCACTAAGGGATCACCCCTGACAGGGCTAGGGAATCCATATTGGGTGGCAGGCATAAAACTCGGGTCATATGCAAGGCAAGCCTCAGGCCTACAAGTTTGCACCTTTTCAATGGGCAAACAGCACAGAAGGCCACCTGGCTCATTCTAATTCGCACACCAGGCTGCTTCCCCAGGCATGGGGTTAAGTTTTATATTAGTTTTTATTATAAAAAGGCCAACTCAGCTGGGCTGCCAAGAAAAGCAGAAGGATGGCTCAGTAGCCACTGCTGTGAAGTCACCCTGATCAGGAGGGAGTCCCTGGCCCCTGATACGAGCAAATTTAAGGCATCTTCATCCCATTAAGGACACTGAGCTCCCCACACAGATATCCAGAGAAGGGGAGATGGGGGAAGGAGTGGGCGAGGAGCAAAGTGGGAGGGACAGATTTCTTGCCCCCCTGGTGACTCTATTTACTGTTTGGGGGCCACACCCAGCTGTGCTTTGAGGCTACTCCTGGCTCTGTATTCAAGGGAGAATGCAGTACAGGGATCAATCCCGTTATCTCTTGCACCCAAAGCAAGCACATTAATTAGCTCTCTGAGCTATCTCTCTGACCCCAGAGCTGGTGAGTCTTTGTCAGGGGGACAAAGAAGCCACACTTTGCAGATAGACGCTTACTTTTTCTTGTATTTATGTATTTGGGGGGAAGGGGGGGGCACCCAGCTGTGCTCTGAGCTTATTATTCCTGGCTCTGCGCTTTGGGATCAATCCTGGCATGCTGGGGGGTGCTAAATGAGGGGTGCCCATATAGGGTGCCTGGGATCAAACGGAGTCTGTAGCATGCAAGGCGAGCACCCTACCCGCTGTACTATCATCTCTCCTCTCTCCGTCCCTCAACTGTTACTTCCAATGATTCTGAGTCCACCGAGTGCTCGCCACAATGGCCCAGCTCTGAGGAGACCACTTCACAAGTCTATGGGGTGAGGATAGCTAACAGTGGATGAAACTGTAGCTTAGAGTTTAAGAGGCTTGAACGTTTCTTCCACTTCTTTAGCTCTATGACCTTGGACAAAGCATTTTTTTTTTTCCTGGAGTCGTTTCCTCCTTTGTACGGCAGTGATAACAATATGCACCAACACTGGAACTTGACATTCACGGAGTGTGAAATAACGCTCCCGCGTACTCAGTCACAAGACAGTGCCAAGAGTCTGCAGAGGACTCAGAGGCTTTTATCCGCGGAAACTTGCTCTAAGCAGATCTCTGGAGCAGAGCTCTTCGCGAGGACTGCGGCTCTGTGCAGAAAAGTTTTTTACGAGGTGGATCCCCAAGTAACAGCTTCTGCACACGCGACAGCCGGAGGGGCCGTGGCGGGGAAGCGGACGCGAGAGCGCGCGTCTGCGCCCAGGTGCGGGTCTCCACCGCCTCTGCCAGTGCGTGAAACCCCCCGGGGTCGCCGCTGCCTCCTTCCTCCCTAAGGCGTCGAGGACACCACGCTCCGGTGTCATTTTGCGCCCACTTGTTTTCTTGGCTGCTTGGCTGCCCTCCAGGAGTCGACCCCTAAGGACCCCGAGCGAACCACGGAGGAAGCAGCGCGGGGAGTGGGAGTGGGGTGGGGGACAAGCCAGCGAGAGCGGAGGCACCGTGGTTTAAAAAAAAAAAAAAAAACCAAAAACGCCTTTTGGTAGTTCCGAGGGCCCTTCCCCGGAGCAACTGGATCAAGCCGGCTGCAAACTCCGGGTTCACCGAGGCAGCCTCCTCCTCCTCCTCCTCCTGGCGGGGCGGGTCCCCCGAGCCGGATCGGCGGCGCCCAGCGCTCCCAGCTGCGAGGAGCAGGTTTGCAGGTAGGGAGGCACCTGCTCCCGCATATGCACCCCTCCCCGGCGCCGAGGGAGCCGAGCCCGGGCCACCCCGCGCACACCGCCGCCCGGAGCCCATCCCTGCCCGCCGGGACGCGCGGGGCGCCTCACCTCCAGCCAGCTCGCGGCCGTCCCCGCCGCGCGTCCGCCGCTGACCTTGCGTCGCTCCACTCGGCGGCCGCCGCCGGGTCTCCGCTCCCCGGCAGCAGGGGTCGGGGTAGGCGGGGCGGGGAGAGACGCTGGGGCCGGAGGGGTGCCCGCACAAAGCCGAGCCGCGCCTCGCTGCGCCCCATTCAACGCTCCGCCGCGCTCCCTCCTCCCAGCCCGCGCTCCCCGCCCGCTCCTTAAAGGCAGAGCGCGGGGCTGGGCTGGCGGCGCGGCTCGCGGAGAGGCACAGGAAATGACCTCAGCAGGCTCCAGCCTCCCACCTCTCCGTACCGCTGGGCTCGTCCCGAGGGCGGCCAGGTCTGGGGGTGGGTTGGAGGGGGTCTCCCGGGCGCCCACCCCGAGCTCGAGCTGCCAGGGGTTCGCTCAGCTTCCAGACAGCCCGAGACCCTCGCTGGATGGGGCGCAAGACCAGACTCTTCCTCCACCCCCTCTCCCCGCCCCGCAAGGAATTTTCCAATATTGGATGACCTGTAACGCGTGCATATTCGGAGGCCACATTTCAAACAAGTCTGTCCCTCGGCACATCGATGTTCTGATTTGGAATTTTATTTAAAATGGCACAAGAGCCCGGAGGTTACTTGCTTGTGCAGGCATGTGTGTGTGCAGACACGCATGCATGTGTATGCCTGTGTGCACATATATGCATGCGTGTGTGTGCAGTCACGCTTGTATGCGGGCACATGTGTGTGCATATGCATGTGTGCGTGTGCGCACCCGGGCATGTGGGTATGTATGTGTGCTTGCATTACTTATTTTAAAGGAGTGGGTCAAGGCAAACAGGTCACTCACTGCCCGTGGAGAAGCTTGCAAAGCAGTTGGGTATACTCTAGGTGCTCAAGGGCTTGTCATCCTCTGCCCTCCGAAAGAACCTACACCCAAAGAGGTTGGGAATTTGGTCAGGGTGATATGGGGTAAAGATATAAATGAAGTTCACTGCACTGAAGGATACGGTTACAAAACACTTTTCCAAAACTGGATCTTGCTGCATCTCAGTCTAAGGTGAGCAGGAGCAAATACCACTGGGGCCACTTCAAAGGGGAAGACTCACCCCAGGCCTTGGCATCTCCTGGCTCCACCTTAGGTTTGAATCTGAACCTCTGGAGGTGAGGCCGGGAAATTGCCCAGCTAATGAGCTCTCTGGGTGATTCTCATGCACAATTTTGAGAACCCAGATGCTATGGAAAGCTGGCCCAAGTGGTTCAGGAGGCGAAAGGTGAAAGTTCAGTTGGGCCTATGGGATTCTTGGGACTGAACTTGCCACGTACTCTGAGGAACTGGAGTAGATCAGCCCCAGACTGGGGTACATAGGTTTCTGCTATCCCCTTCATATCTAAGGAAATCCAAAAGCAAGTCCTGGAATTTGTAATAGAAGGTGGTTCATTTATGCATTTGCTTTGAATAGATACTCATGCTGATTTAAAATCATACAGAAAGAGAACGAGCTAATGGTAAGTCTGGGGGCTGGCAGAGAACCCCGTGTCAGAGTGCATGAGTCTGCCACCCCACCCCACCTGTTGAGTGTGGTTCCTGCAGCTAAGTGTGTGAGCACTAATGCCAAATATTCAAGGCCTACATCTGCAGTATGCAACCCCTTGTCATCATCACAACAAACAACCAAAAGGGGAAAGATAGGGAAATTTTAAAAATAATAATTTTTTTTTTCTTTTTGGATCACAGTCAGTGATGCACAGGGTTGGTTCTGGCTTTGCACTCAGGAATTACTCCTGGCGGTGCTTGGAGGACCATATGAGATGCTGGGACTCGAACCCGGGTCTGCCGCGTGCAAGGCTGATGCTCTACCCGCTGTACTATCGCTCCAGCCCCCTAAAAATAATAATAAATTCATAGCACTAAGAATTAAAGTGAAAGTCTTCCTTTGGCACTTCCAACTTCCAGCCACACTTCCCCAAACACAGTTGTTGTGGTAAGTTTTGTATCCTTTTAAGATTTTCTCTGCAGGCATAAGTATTCATGTATTCAGAAGTACACGTACATGTTCATACATATGTATCCCTGTCCCCCTTTAACACTAAGGAAACATGCTCCACTTTCTTTTACATTCAATGTTACCCTTTTTGGCACTAAGTATGACTTATTAGCACACTTAAAGATCTCATTTTAATCAATTAAATACATAAATACATAAATATGTCTTCAGATTGTTGTGAGGCCACTCCTAGCTAAACTCAGTCTGGCAGTGCTTGGGGGCATGCAATCCTGAGGACCAAACCCTGGGCCATTCATATGCCAGGAATCTCCTTTTTTCCCAATCCCTGGTCCCTCACTTGTTAAAATGGTTCCCTCCTATTTCTAATAATGGATTGCGTAGGATGTTTCTAATCTTTGGCTATCATCTACCTTGCTACAGTGAATATCTTTATGCATACCTCCTTGTCAACAAATGTGACTGCCTTTACAGTTTAATACTTCAAAGTGGAATTGCTGGCTTTAAACACTATGCGATTTTAAATTTCAATGGGATTCTGTCCAATAGCCCTTAAAGGAGACCCAACCAACCAACATTTCTGTCAGTGTGTTTGAATATGCCTTAGTTCCCTCCCAGCCTTGCCCAATGAAGTGATTTATCACAGAGTACAAAGCTTTTTAGAAAGGGAGGATTAAATGAGTTCATATGCATGGACGGTTTTCAAACACAGCAAGACTCAAGAAAGTGCTGGCAACTAGTCTCCCACCGGCTTGTGTGACCTCCCCCAACCTTGGGCTGTTTGATTTCCAATTCTGTAAACTTGGGCAAGTTCTTTGGCTTCTTTGGGTCTCAACTTCCTTATCTTTAATCTGAGAATCAGAATGTCTCTCCCTGGAGTCGGTTTGGGGATAAAATGAAATCATAGGATTACATAAATGTTGGGATCCAGTCATTGTTCAATATGTGATGACTAATCTTACACACTTTCCCCCAAGTTTTTATTTTCAAAGTTTAAAACTTATCAAAGTTAAAAAAAAAGTATAAATACCTGTGGCTTTGTGTCTAGATTTAGCAACTGTTACCACATTGCCACATTTATCTTATCTACTTTTAATTTTTTCCTGAATCACTCAATAGTTGTGTACATCATGACCTTACACCTCTCAGTTCTTCAACATGCACCTCTTAAGAACAGATGTTGTTTGAGCCTGGCTGGAGCGATAGCACAGCGGTTGTGTGTTTGCCTTGCACGCAGCCAACATGGCCGACCCGAGTTCGATTCCTCCGCCCCTCTCGGAGAGCCCGGCAAGCTACCGAGAGTATCTCGCCCGCATGGCAGAGCCTGGCAAGCTCCCCGTGACATATTCGATATGCCAAACACAGTAACAACAAAGTCTCCGATGGAGACGTTACTGGGGCCGCTCGAGAAAATCGATGAACAACGGGAGGACAGTGACAGTGACAGTTGTTTGAGGGGGAGTGTTTGGGACACCCAGCAGTGCTCAGGAGTTACTACTCCTGGCTCTGCACTCAGGAATCACTCCTGGTGGTGCTCAGGAGACCATATGGGATGCTAGCGATTGAACCCAGGTTGGCTGAGTGTAGGGCAAGTGACCTGCCTGCTGTACTATCTCTCCGGCACCAGAACAAATGTATTGTGAGAACACACGGAAGAAATTGAACACCTATACAATACTACCATCTCTTATTACATGGGCCATATTCAGATTTCACCAGATTCAGTGTTACTTTGTGTCTTAAAGCTCTTCTATTATGATGATTTCGCACCTTGAGCTTATGGGTCTTCTCCAGTCCAGTCTGAAGTGCAGGGGCTGCAGGTAATCAATAAACAGGCTAACGGGGACTCTCAGGCAGAACGTTCTCCCATCTGATCTGAGGTCTTGTCCCACCAGCCTTCCCTGCTGCTGATACCTCCTCTGCCAGGCCCTGGCCACCTTACTCTGTCAGACCAGGAAGGTCCTGCCCACCTCCCCTAACTCTACGTGGGCTTCCAGGGTCTCCTCTGCCTCCCACATTAGCTGCTAGTCAGGCCAGGCAGCTTTTCTGGCTCTCCTGTCGCCTTCAGCCACAGACTCCTCCATCCTCCTCCCGACAGAAACAAATCCTGAAGGAGCTTCTGACTGGCTGCCCATAACTTAACCCTGAAATTGAGGGTCATCTCTGAGATCTTTTTCCCCAAGTCTCTTTCTCTTAAGGCATTTTTGAGTATCTCTCAGAAACTGGGTTTGAGAGACAAACCATGGCCAAATCCAGACATCACGAACAGTAGGTATTGACGTTCCTCTCTCCTTCAGTCTTCACTTCATTCCGTTCATTCTTCATGGGTGCTAACTTCAGATACTCTTTAGATTGCTCCAGGTACACTCTTAGATGTCCCAGCTATAAGCTTGGATGAACCATCCCCCCACTTCCTGCCTCTGTGTGCCCAGCTATAAAACAGGACGAGATTTCCTCCACACAGCTACCCTTCAAGTCAGAGTATTTGAGAGCTGGAAGACCAGACAGTACCAGGAGAGAGTCACTATTAGGGCGGCGGCAGGAGAGGGAAAGTTTTCAAAGCTGAAGGAAAGATCATTCTGGGACCATCTTGACTACTGTAATGGGAAAGGAAAGAGAACAGGAAGAGCCAGGATAGGAGTCTGGGCAGGGCATGGTGCGTTGGAGACCACTTTTCCAGAGAATTTGTCTGCTCCACATAGAAAGTTCATTTTTATTTGATGTTAGCTGATCAAGCAGCTGGCAGTGTGGCGAGAGGAACAGAGAGTGGAAGAAGCCACCTTGTGTACAGCGTGAGAGGAGCAACTTGGGCCACAGAGGCTGAGGTCTCCTTCACTATTCTGAGAGGAGGAGGAGGAGGATGGTGGGCCAACGTGGTGAACTGGTCTGTCCTAGTTTTGGCTTTTTCTGATTGCCAGGTTCTTGTGTCCACATCCACTGGCAGTGAGACGTGCAGGTAAGCACTTTGTTCCTTTTCCCATCACCTCACAACCTGCTCCAACAGAGCCAGATGGCCTGGTCTGGTACTCACACCTCACTCAGGTGGGGCATTGGGCCCAGGTCATCTTTCTGGTTAACTGAGCGATAGCACAGAGGGTAGGGCATACGCCTTACAAGCGGCCAACATGGCCGACCCGAGTTCGATTCCTCCGCCCCTCTCGGAGAGCCCGGCAAGCTACCGAGAGTATTCGATATGCCAGACACAGTAATAACAAAGTCTCCAATGGAGACGTTACTGGGCCCACTCGAGCAAATCGACGATTTAACAACAACAACAACAAATTTGGTGTGTGTATGTGTTTGTGTATGTGTGTGTGTGTGTGTGTGTGTTTGGGGTCTCATCCAGCTGTCCTCAGGGCTCACTCCAGACTCTGTGCTCTTGGTCCACTCTTCGCAGTGCTCCGGGGATCATATATGGTGCCAAGGGTCAAACCAACCAGGGCAGCACCTTACCCCCTGAACTGTCTCTCTGACCCGAACCAACATAAGATTATTCCTATCCTCCCTGAACTGTTTCAACCTGCCTGTGTAGATTTTGATGGTGTTAAGGTGTTTATGTAACCACTCTCTGGTGTGTGACTTCTGATGAGATACTTCATAGGCTAACTAAGCGCTTGGGGGTAAAAGGAGAGTTTGTTTACATGCATACACCACATGGTCAGACTGAAATGGTTAATAAGGAGCCCTGGTCGTGCCTGTTTTCCTGGGCAGCTGTGTTTGAAACCAGCCACACCTCAGTTCAAGTCCCAGCTTTACAATGCATGTACCGGTGTAAACTTGGGGCGGTTGCGTAAGCTTTCTGAGAAAATTCCTCTATTTTTTTCTTGTAAATTAAAAAAAATATATTATTATTTAGGATAATTACAATAACATTTTTAACTTTCATGGTTCTAATGAACACAGTTATATTGTTTTATTTATTTTTTATTGAGGTTTCTTAGTTCACAATAATAGTAAAGTTATTTTATTTGCAGAGCACTCCACTAATCCCTTCACCAGTGTCTCAAGATCCCTCCCACATTGTCCCAGGATCTCTTTCTCCCGCCCTCCTGATTCCTCATTTGTAAAGGATAATAACAATAATTCTTGCCTTATGGGATTGTTGAAAGGATTAAATGAAATACTATAGTAACGGACTGACTCATGGCAAGTGCTCTCTAAGTGGTAGCTTTTGTTATTCATGCTTAGAACAAATATTTGCTGGAACTCAAATGTTTACCAGATACTCCACTCGGTCCCTAAGTATCTACTCGTCTAAGTTGAGATGTGGTAGCTGCTCTCAAGGGGCTCTCTTTGTTGCAGGATTGAAGTAGATGAGCAAGATAACTGGACGGAAATGAGCAAAATGTTTGACAATTCATCTTCCCATGTCCGAAAGCATTTAGAGACTCCACTTCCCAGCCTCACGTGTTTTCTCTGAGCAGCTTTCTGGACTCCACGGTGATCTTTTCTGCTTCACGTAAACATTCTGCAATCAAAGCATCAAAACCTCCCCTTTGCTGTCAGAGCCTCCACTGACAGGAGAAACAAGGAGAGGAGGGAGAGAAAGAGGAGAGGGGGCAGGATCCCAGGCTCTCAGAAACTCTGTGGCCAGTCCTGATCCAGCCTTGTCTCAGGAGCCAAGGGTAGAGCTTGGGAGCCCTGGATTTATAGACACAGTTTAGAAGGCTGTTCCTACCACAAAGACTGGGAGAGCATCAAGAACAACCAAGAGATCCTCAGATTTACCACCCAAGTAGGGCTAGGAGGGCAGTACATTGGACACATAAGTCCGAGGTAAAAAAAAAATGACATGGCCCAGAAATGTACGTGTGTGTGTGTGTGTGTGTGTGTGCATGCTCGCACATGATCATGTACTCCAGTCAGGTGGTCTTACGGTTGAGTGGGTGGGTGGGTGTGTACTAACTTGAGAATGGACTTTTCTTTCATTTAATGATTCAGTTACTCGCTAACAAATGTTGATAGAGTTCTGACTTTCCCAGGCACGACACAAAGGAACAAAGCCAAAGCCAGATAAGTGCGGCCAGTGAAATGTGCCTGCCACAGAGACGGGAGGTGGAGGGTGGGGGGGGGGGAAGTGTTGCCTGTGGGGGATAAGTGGCAGGAGGGAAACTGGGGACATTGGTGCTGGGAAATGTACACTGGTGGAGAGATGGGTGTTGGAACGTTGTTTGACTGAAACCTGATCGTGAACAGCTTTATAACTGTGTAACTCACGGTGATTCGATTAAAAAAAAAAGTGGCCAGTGAACTCAAGTCACACACAGGGTTTCAATCCAGACATGCCTGCTTTTGAATCTTGGCATTTCCTGAAGGGAATGGGTAGAACTGATGCCAACTGCCGCTGGTCTGTCCAGGGCAGCTGTTGGCTCTGCCACCAGAGAGAGCCAGGCAGAGGATGGGAATAGAAAAGTTTTTCTGAGAAGGTGGTTGTAAAGGTGGAGATGGGGTGCCTCTGTGCTTGGCCTCTGAGAATCACCTAGTAAATGTTTTTAAATGAGGAGTTGCCTGCATGTTAAATGTTCGATGGCCACATGCAGCTAGCGGCTATGATATTGGATGCAAACGCCTTACCGCATAAACATGGTCTTCACTAAGTCAGACCATGTCTAATTTACTTGTACTTCCCCATTGTCTAGCTAAGATCTGGCACATAAATGGTGTTTTACGAAAGCTTGTTAATTCAACAAAGAAAAAATAGATACGAGGGGAAGGGAAAAAAGGAGGATGAAGCATGAAAGCATGAAAAGATAGAGATGCCCAAAGGGTAGGGAGCTAAGAAAGAGAAGCAGGTGAGAGAAGGGCCTGGTGGAGGAGCAGAGGAGCGAGATGGGGGCAGCGAGTCCCCTTCTACTCAGACATCACAAAATCCTGGGGTCATTGATTAAAAATAAAGAGATGTGCGTTTCACTGCGGATCACTGGATCAGCAGGTTGAGGGAGGGGGCTGTACTTTCATGCACCATAGGACCGTAGGGTGTCTGGTGTGAACTGCTTGGCCCTATTTCATACTCCAACACTCCAGTGATCTCAGAGAACGCCACAGCCCTAGAGGGGAACACGGGGTAGAACTGACATCATTGCCCCATCCATCAGTGCAAAATGATCTCTCCAGTGCAGCTGCAGGCTCTCAAGCAGGGTGGAGGAGGGGCTCATGGCGGGAGGGAGGCAGAGAGGGAACGGCCAGGAGGGAGAAAGAGAAGCTGAGCTGACTGCTGGCGGAGCTGGTGGAATGAGAACTGCGTTAATCCAGCCATCTAGCCAGGATTCTAGAACACTCTCGAACTTGCCACATCCTAGTTTTAACCCAGCTGCCTTATTTCTCTATCAGCTTTTATCTTAGATGGAAACAATGGTTGCTCACGTGTGCAGTGGGGGGAGGGGCTGGGCAGGGACCAGTTCCAAGTAGGTGGCAGGTTCTACAGCAGCCTGGCGAGTCCACATAGGGGAAGAGTCTAGAAGTCTGCTAAGAAGCCAGAAAAGCTCAGGCTCGTAAGCCAGGGAGCCTGTGGCATCTTGGCCCCTTTCCTGTTGTACTTGTAGACACTTGACTTCTCAGAGTGACAGTGTGTGGCCTCTGGGGTCCTACTTCCTGGGGTGAAATTGTTGCCCTGGCACTGAGCAAGTGCTCAATAACATGGCTATTATTGTCTCTTCAACTGATGACAGATCCAAAAAAGGAAAAGTCTTCTACACATCCCGACTTATCCCAAAGTTTGCTTCTGCCTGAGTCCTTTGGCTCCCCACCTCATCTCAGACTTGAACTAAAAATGTGAGAGGTCTGTTGAGCTAGGATACTGCTTCCACACTCAGGACCTGAGTGGTCAGTCTCCACTGTGACCAGAATGCAGGGAGGCAGGGCAGAGCTTGGTGGAAGAGGAAACTAATAAGTCCAGGGCAAATTGGGCCGTGAGGTCCCTTTTGTGCCCCCTTGAACTTCTTCAAGCTGCTTTCTCACCTGCCAGGAAGAGGGATGGGGACCAGCTGCAAGCAGTGAGTTCCCTCATTTTGGGAAGGCACCTTGCAGGGCACCTTACTAGCTGAGTGGAGGCAGAAAGAGTGAGCAACGCAGGGCCCCAGGATTCACAGAGGAGGGAAGACTCAGAACTGAAGAGAAGGAGGGGACAGAGCCACCAGGGCCCCCTCCTCCCTCCTTTTCCTGGAGGGTTGGCGTGAAACCAGTAGGTCTATTATCTTCTTTGATCTGCCAGGCCTTTACCTCCTCGTGCTTAGGCTCAGAGATTTGACGGGAAGTGTCCAGGCTCATACCCTATTGAAAACTCCCTTGCCAGCTCCTTTGGGTGAAGGGGGTGGTGAGTCCAGATGAACAGGGCAAAGTCCAGGGCACGGCTCACCAGGAGGACGGAATCTGTCTCTTAGCGCCACCTAGTGGTAGACTGCATCCCGCACCCAGTCGTTGCTGCCCTTTGGAGCCTCTGCGCTTCCCTTTTGGTCCTTTGCTCGCCTCTATGTAAGTTCATGGAACTTTAAGCTCTGCCTCAGGGGGAGACTTTAAACTTCTTGTACTTTGTTCCTACTCAATTTTGCATAGTTTCAAGGAAGGGGACTAGAAAACGATGGCATGGAATGAAAAGGGTGAAATTGGGAACATTGGAAAGAATATTCTCTCCCTTTCCAGTTCTGGACTCCTGGCTCCAGCCTGGTTCTCATTCCAGCCACCTCGCTCTCTCATTCATGCCACAAGGTATGGGGACATGAAGACACTTTTGCAGAAAGGTCAATCTTTTGGTTAAGGAAGGATCAACTTTGCTTTGCCCTGGAAAAATGGGTGGGGCATGGAGCTGGGATCAGACTGGGAGCTGTGGTCATGAGCTCTAGGTTTTCAGAGATAGTGTGGAAGGGCACCTTTCCTAAAGGGAATTTCCACGTCGGGTTTCCTGGTGCAGGTTTAGAAAGGGAGCCCCTTTCCTTTTCATGGGGTCCCTCCAAAAGTCTGAGTCAGAGAGGTTGGCGGGATGAAGCAGAAGGAAGGTCCAGGATGGGGCAAAACACAGACACAGATACAGACACACACACAGACACACAGACACACACACACGCACACACGTCCCTAGAAGAGAAAACCAACTGCCATGGCTCTACTGGCAGCACGTGAGGGTTGCTCTTTCCAGACACCACAGACCTCCTGTGGGCTATCAGGGACTCTTTCAGATGGCTCTGTGATGGTCTGATCCTAAATACAGGGATTTCCTGGCACTGCATAGATGACTGTGCTTACATGTAGCTCTGAAATAAACCCATTAGGATATTCAGAATGAGAAATTTACCAAAATGCACTTGCCACTCAAACCAGGGGAATTTGAAACAGTGAATGAAAAATTGGAAGTCATTCACAGCGGTGAGGATTGTAGGAATCCTAGAACTTCTTCCTCTATTCCACATCTCCGCTTTCACTTATATTATTTTATGGTTCATATGTCTTTCCTTGAGTTATAACATTCAACATTTCTTGGAATTTGTATTTAGCAAAGGGATACTTGGAAGACGGTATTTTCACTGATGTTTGTAGCATCAACAGTTAAAGGAGCGATAGCACAGCGGGTAGGGCGTTCGCCTTACAAGCGGCCAACATGGCCGACCCGAGTTCGATTCCTCCGCCCCTCTCGGAGAGCCCGGCAAGCTACCGAGAGTATTCGATATGCCAGACACAGTAACAACAAAGTCTCCAATGGAGATGTTACTGGGCCCGCTCGAGCAAATCAACAGTTAAAGAAAAAAAAAATACAATCTAAATATTCACCAGTTGGGACCTAGTAAGTAAATTAGTGTGATTATCTAGAAAATAAAATTACAAGTAGCAACCAAAATTTCTGTTGAAGCATTTTATTTCTTGATGTGGGGATATTAGTGTAAAGTGAAACTGTTTCTAGAAAAAAATGTATAAGTGATTAATTTTATGAAAAAAACTATGTTTACAACAACATGTACTTCTATAAATATAGAGAATTTTCTCCAATTATTAACAGTAATTATCTTTCTTGTATAAAATATGATGTAATGTATTTAGTTCTGCTTTGTTCTTTTCTGTGTCATTTGACTGCTTTATAAGAACTATGAATCATTTTTCTAATAAAGCTTTTAAAATGTTCTTGAAGAATTGATATCATCAGCTGAGATTCAGGGAAGTTGACAATTAACTCAATAAGTGGTCAAAGAGTCTGACAGTCAAAAAAAACAACAGAATTTGCTTCATAATTTCCCAGCCTTCAAGTTTAATGCCAATTCCTTTGAGTCGCTGACTCCAACTGTTAAGATCTTGGGGGAGTGATAGGACCTGGGGGAACTGGGGATCCACGTTCAGATCAGAGGGAACTCACATGCTTTTGATATTGCCCGGACTCCTTTTACCTCTTCAGAACAGTCAGTTAATGACCACACACGTGTCACCAGAGTCCAGTCACTATATACGATGTTCTCATGGTCTGGCAGTCACCCAGGTCTTGAAGGAGCAGACACAAGTCTGGGGGCTGAGTTAAGTTTGGACTCATTCTCTACTCCCGGCACATTTTATATCCTGTAAGAGAAATGACTTATTCAACCATGTTCTTCACTTGAGAAAAGAAGGAAGGTGAAGTTGATTGTCTGGTATAGTCCCGGAGGCTTGGTTTTGTGTGATTCTAGAAGGGAGGAGCAGCATGAATGATTTCAAGTTAAACGTCCTGAAGTCCCTCTTTATTACCAACACCCTTCATCACTCTGCCATGCCCACACAAGTTCATCCATACTTCGTGACCCTATGCCCAGAGACCCCATCCCACCAACCTCCCTTTGATGTTCTTAGAGTTCCAGAACATAATCCACTTCCATTCAGTGAATGGGAGAGAAGAGCACTTAGAAGAGGGAGTGAGACCCAACGGTGGGTGGGGAAAACACTGGTGTTTTCTTAGAATAGGATTCTGGATTTAAATAGTCAAAGAGTAGGATGTGATACCACTAATACCAGTCTCCTAGAATCCAGCTGTTCATAAAGGAGTTTATCATGACCAAGGAGCCCCTCCCGAGCCTCTCAGAATACAGACATGCTACTCAATGCACTCTGTGTTCTTCCTTCACGGCACTGGAAAGCCCGTTATTCTTTTTTTCCTGCTCCTTTTTTTTGAGAGTGTGGAGTACATTTAGGGGTGCCTGACAGGTTTGAGGACCCTACCCAGTGCAGACAGAGGGACAGAAGCAAGTTAAGTGAAGAAACAGGAAAGGTTTATTGAGATGCACTCCCTGGCGGGGGGGCGAACCCTATTGACCTCTGGTGAGGTGGAGGCAAGGCCCCCACCTTGTGAAAAGGGGAACAAAGGACAATGTGGTTTCTCTGGCAGGAAGGGGACAAAAGGGAGGTGTACTCTTTGGCGGGAGGGAGGGAGGTAGATGAAGATTGGCTTGGTTGGTTTGGCATTCCTTTTATCCACAGGGGGTGGATGGAATGCCGCTTGGTGGAATACAGTCTTGTCCTCCATGCAGGGGGAAGGGCCAGGGTGATCCTAAAACCTTCCAGTGCTCAGGAATTATTCCCGGCTCTGCACTCAGAAATTACTTCTGGAGGGCTCAGGGGACCACATGGGATGTTGGGGATTGAACCCCGGGGTTGGCTGTATGTGAGGCCAGTGCCTTACCAGCTGTACTATTGCTCTGGCCCATTTGCCCTCTTTCTTCCTTTCTTTCTTTCTTTCTTTCTTTCTTTCTTTCTTTCTTTCTTTCTTTCTTTCTGAATCATCGTGAGGTAGTTACAGACTTACAAACTTTCGTGCTTATGTTTCAGTCATACAATGATCGTGTACCCACCCCTCCACCAGTGCCCATTCTCCACCACCAATGTTCCTAGTATCTCTCCCACCACCCCCACCCCATCCACACACACACACACACACACACACACACACACACACACACACCACCGCCTCTGTGGCAGGCTCTTTCCCTTTTACTCTTTCTCTCCTTTTGGATGTTGTGGTTTGCAATACAGGTATTAAGTTATCTGCCCTGTTTCTAGATGCTTTATTGTATTCCCAAGAAGGTGGTAGCTCTGGAGATAGAAAAATCGCCAAAGATGCCATTTCTTCTTCCCGAGTCTATATCTTGATGAAAGATGTAAATGAATGCAAACCTTGACTTTTGAGCCAATATCTTAGCATTGATACAACAAAGGGAGTGTGGCAGAGACAAAGCCTGGCCCAGGAAACAATGTCCATCATAGAACATGGATAAATGCATGCTGGAAGGTGCAGAACTGAAAGCCGTTACTAGGCATATGGTGTGTGTATGAGGGTGGGGAGGGGCAGTGAGAGGTCATCATGGATTGTTCTCAGATTGCTTGCACATAGGCTTGAATCTTTTCTTTAAAAATGGCTTTTAGAATTAGCCAGCTGGACTCAGTTTTGATGATCCCAGTTTTGCTGGCAACATCCAAAGCATCCTAGTCAGAAGCCAGCCGAGCAGATGCATCCTTCTCTCCAGCAGGTCTGATTTGAATGTTGACCTTGGCCACCACATCAATGTCACAGAGCTTCTTCACAGCCGATGTGATCTGGCGCTTTTGGCCTTGACAGCCACGGTGAACACTAGTACATTGTTATCTTCTATCTTTTTCCAGGCTGACTCAGTGGACAGAGGGAGCTTCAGGATGGCATGTAGTCAAGCTCGTTTCTCCTGGGGGTGCTCTTTGGAGAATATCTGGGCTGCCTTCTCAGCTCCAGTATTTTGGTCTCACAGTTGAATGGGGGTGAGGAGTGAGTATTCTTTTTTTCCTTTTTTGCTTTTTTGGGTCACACCCGGTGATGCACAGGGGTTACTCCTGGCTCATGCACCCAGGAATTACTCCTGGCAATGCTTGGGGGACCATATGGGATGCTGGGGATCGAATCTGGGTTCGCCGTGTGCAAGGCAAACGCCCTACACACTGTGCTATCACTCCAGCCTGTGAGTCTTCTTTTAGTGTGACTGTGGATGCCTCTCAGCACTGGTTCTTTTTTTTTTTTTTTTTTTTTTTGCCTTCAAAGCATTTGCTTTGGCTTCAGGTTTGGGAGGGGCAGGGCTTTCCTTCTTTGCTTTTGGTGCCATCTTCATGAAAAGCACTCTCAGTCTTTTTGATCTGCAGGATCCTAATCCTTTGCATAGCGTATGGTACTTGAATGCCTGTTGAATTGAACAGATTCCCTGAAGTAAGGGTCCGGTCCTCACAAGAGCCTAGTCTTTGGGAAGACACTAAATTCATACTTAGTCATTTATTGCCTTTTGAGACTAACACGGCACTTTGGTTGAACTTGTTGTCCAGACAAGACAGAATGTCTGGGATTCTATCTACACCCCTCAGGTAGATAGAATTTTCTGGAAGCAAAAATGAGATGCAGTTGAGAAGGATCAAAAGGGTTAAGAAAAAAGTTGAAACAAATTTTATCCAACCTTTGACCTTCAACCCTCAGTGCTACATGTCACCTACCTCACTGCCCTCCGCTCCCACTCTCCCACCCCTTCCTAAACTGGGCAGCCTTTCAGCCAGCAGCTCTAGGAGAAAACTGTGACTCTGATTTACAAAAAAGAAAGATTTTTCCCATCTCCGGACCTAGTGGGGCCAGGAACTGGGACTTAGATGAGGTGTTGTGATAGAAATTCTTAACCTATTAATGTTGCCAAGTCCCAAGATATCCTTCTGCAATCAGTGTGTCTGGCTGAAATTTCTCTTTGAACTGATACAGTGAAGTTGGGACAGGCACACAGTGTCCCCCTGGGCAGAATGGCTAAGATAGCAGCAAAAAAGATTGGAGTTGCAAAGCCTTCTCATAACCAGGCTTGCCTCCACAATACCCCTTTGTCCTTCATCAGACGACTAAGCTCCTTGTATCCTGGCAAAGGGAGGCACGGAGGGGAGGTGACCAGCTTGGAGTTTGGTTTCTAATCTCCAGGGCAGGAATTCTTTCAAATTTGCCCAGCACCTGGGCTGGCAGCTGAGTCAGAAATGAGAGCAGCTGGGGGGTCGGGGGTGGGGGCCTCCCCTCACCGATGTCCAAGTTTCGTAATAATCCTACTCCTTCTGCCCCTCAAATTCAAAACCTTCACAGTAAAAACCTTCATTTAGAAGGATAAACTGGGGTGGTTTCAGCCCTTGTTCCTATTTTCTGGTTGATTTCTGTCAGCGTTGACCTTTCTCTCCCCTTGAATTTTTTGCTGGTCTCATGAACTTGAGCTTCTTGTCAGTTCTCCTTTAGTGCACACACACCCTCATGTCTTAATGCTTTATGGATGGATCCACAAAATTGTGTGTTCTTCATTTTCAGGTTCAAGGTGTTTATGAATTCTGCATAGTTCTTAGACGCTGCCTTTTCTTCTTGTTGACTAAAAAGGAGGGGGCATGACTTTAAAGTGTTCCTCCAAAGCAAGAAAACGAATACCAGTTGGCAGCCCGGAAGAAAGATTTGGGCTCTGGTGGCCATTTGAACTGCAAACCTGAGGAATCTGCAGTCAACTTGACTATTTTCCCCGGGACCTCATGCTTCTTCCCTCTCCAGACATTCCTTTCCACCTGGCACAGGCATCTAGAACCGTTCAAGAACATCCTGAGCCACTCTTGCACTTGCTTGGCCCATCACCACCCCTCTTTCTCAGCAAAGCTTCCAGCTGTGTGAAGCTTATAGTGTCTCTCTAGTTCAATACCCACCCCAGTAGACAGCGATTTTTGCTTAGGAATCTGTGCCTTGCTGCCCAGCACTTTCTCAGAGACTCCTGCTACTTTTCATTTTCTTTGGGGGAAGCAGGTTGGGGAAGGTCCCAGCAATGCTCAGAGGAGCTCAAGGAGCTCCCCTCAACAATATGGTTCAGTGATCAAATCTCTTGCGGAGGGACACCAGCGCCACACCCAGATGTGCTCAGGGCTCCGTTTGGTGCAGGAGATAGAATGTGGGGTCCCAGGCATGCAAGGCATGTGCTCCAGCCCTCTGAACTATCTCTCTGCTGGGTTTCTTGAGGCTTATCTGTTTTTTTTCCCCTTCATCTCCCACAGCCAAGAGCCTTCTGGAGCTTTGGATTAGGTGTGAATTCCCTGTCCTGCCTGCTTTGCTCATGTGTTGGACACTGGGGGCTGCAGACCAACCTCTCCCTCCCTTTGGTCCCCTCGATTTCTCTTTCACTGTTTACATCTCACTAGTCATATGGAGAGTGAGAGGGTGAAAGGGGGCTTATACCCTGGTCAGGAAGAAGATGACGCAGGGCTCGATTTAGGCCATTTTAACTCTTTTACATTTGAGCTTTGATGATAGAAAGATTGGAGCCCAGACTTACTAGCAACAATATCTGAAAAGAATTCTCTGCTTAGGACCCCAAAGTCCACCCTAACCTTTCCAAGCCTATTTTACCAGCATTCCCTTCAAATTTGGGAGCTGCTTGATCAGGTCCTTACAACCTTTTTTTTTTTTTTGAATCTGGAGGCACTCAGGCCTTACTCCTGGCTCTGTGCTCAGTGATCACTCCTAGTGGGCTTGGGGACCACATAGGGCAGGCAGGGATCAAGCCCAGGTTAGATGTGTACAAGGCAAGCACTGTACCCACTGCACTATTGCTCTAGTCCCCAACCCATATATATATATATATATATATATATATATATATATATATAACTGAGGAGAGTTGAAATTCTTTTTGTTGTGGTTATTTGTTTTGTTTTGGATGCCACCCGAAGCAGTGCTCAGGGTTTATTCCTAACTCTGCACTCAGGAATCACTCCTGGCAGGGCTCGGGGGACCATATGGAACAACAGGGTAGAATCTGGGTCAGCCACATGCAAGGCAAACTTCTTACCTGCTGTACTATCTCTCCAGCCACTGAAGTTGGCTTCTGTTGTTTTGGCCATAGGACCCTTACTTGGTCCCGGCTTCTCACTCCTCTGCCTCAGTATATTTCCCTCCTTCCTATTTCAAGAAGGGGTTATTACAAAGAGATCCCCCCCCGCCCTTTTCAAACTCCAGCAGATTGCCTTGCCATCCTCTCCCACTGCCAACCCAGGCCTATATGCCCTCAGGTATTCCTCATTCAGCTTGTTGTCCTATAAATTCCAAAGTCGGAATAATAGAGTAATAGTACAGCGGGTAGGGTGTTTGCCTTGCACGCGGCCGACCTGGGTTTGATCCCCGGCATTCCATATGGTCCCGTAAGCACTGCTAGGAGTAATTCCTGAGTGCAGAGCCAGGAGTAACTTCTGAGCATCGCTGGGTGTGACCACCCCCCATGCCAACCCCCCTCCCAAAAAAAACACAAAGAATTCCAAACTCAAGATTGCTTTGACTTCAGTGCTTGCTCTGTCTTACCTCACTCCTTTCTTTCTTATCACAGCACCTGCAGCACCTGGGGCAGACTATACATAGTTCTCTCTCAGCCTCCAATTTCCATGTTCAGCCCCTTCCTGATCTGGCTGTGGGCCCAATGCCTCCCCTGAAATCACCCACTTGAGCCACATCTCTCCTGACTTGTGGTCAGAGGGCAACCTCCGGGAAGCCAAACCCCTCTAACAAGCACACGGAAATCCTTCTGGTTCCTTTGAAAGTAATCCTGAAAATTACTTGCGGTGGCCAAGAGCAGCCCCTTCATGGAAGGTTTGCTTTGTAGAAGGGCAGAAAAGTTCTTGTCTCTCAGAAGCGTATGGCTAAGAACCTTACATGTCCAAGGTACTTCAGAGCTTACAAAGCTGCTTTCCCTATCTCAGCAGTCGAAGAGAGCCGCAGAGAACTATCATTAACTGTCTACTGAGGCAAGGACTCACTATGCACTCTGTGCCTAACATGTCCCCTCTTCCTGTCTATGCAGGATTGGGGGTGGGGGGTGTGATTGCCCACAGGGCTGGAGTGCATATTGAGCACCACTGGGTATGACCCAAAAATAAACAGAAACAACCTCCTGCAAAACAACTATGGGACAGGGAAGGGGAGAAACCACAGGGCCGGTGCGGGGTGGGCTGGTGGGAGGGTTAAGGTAGGACTCTTCCTTTGTATGTGCTCAGTCCTGGTTGAGTTTCTAATACCTCAGCCTCTTCTCCCTCTGTACACATCCTCCCCCCTCCCAGCCCCCACAAAGTACTAGCAGGTGGAGCCCTAGAAACTCACTGTGTGTCTCTAGGAGTGGTTCTGACGGTCCCTGACACCACGGGGCCCAAACAGTCGCACATCCTGAGGTCTCAGCATTGAACAACCTGATCCAGTCAGCTGAGGACACAGAAAGTGACCCCAAAGCCCGCTGAGCACTGTTTAGGAGGTACCCCCCAAAAAACAAACAGACAGACAAAAATAGTCATGAAGTTCCAGATTATTCCCACCTCCATTTTGCCAATGAAAAGAGTAGACTTGGAAAGAGTAAATATATAAAATGACCTATGCCGTTCAGCTAGGATACGGAGGCTGAGTTTAAATTCAGGTTTCCTTGATAAGACAAGGCAGCAAAGGTGGACTTGGCATGTTTTGCTATGTTAGTGCAGTGGGTTGGGTGTGTTTTGCAGTTCCAACCTTGATCCTGTCCTTGAATCACTAGATCTGCTTTCACTGTGTCCGCCCTCACCCAGGACCACCTCCCAGTCCACAGCCCTACATTCTTTGGGTGAAAAACCAGGAACCCAGTCATTGCTACACATTGCCTTTTCTCTCTTTGAGGATCTCTGACCATGGGGCTGTGATGATCATTTTGGTACATATGGTGGTACTAAGTTTCATACTTGCCCAAAGCACTTTTTACTTATTTATTTCTTATTTTTGGTAATTTATTTTTATTGAATCTCCATGAGATACGTAGTTACAAAGTTTTCATGACACGTTTCAGTCATATAATGTTTTAACACCCATCCCTTCACCAGTGTACATTTCCCACCTTCAATGTCCCCAGTTTCCCTCCCACCATGCCCCCCACCTCAGCCTGTCTCTATGGCAGACCTCTCTCTCTCTCTCTCTCTCTCTCTCTCTCTCTCTCTTTCTCTCTCTCTCTCTCTCTCTCTCTCTCTCTCTCTCTCTCTCTCGGCATTATAGTTTGCAATACAGGTACTGAAAGGTATATCCCTTTATGACTTTTCACCATGGCACATTTCAAGCCACTCTCTTCTGGGTCCTTTCTTGGAAAAGGGGATCAAGATCACCACCTGTGTGGCCAGTGAGTTTGAAAAGCCTGAGGCTGAGGTTTGAACTTGGTCTCAGGCAAGTGCTTGAAACCACATCTTCCGGCCTCTGTGCATGCTCTTTTTAGGTCAACTGTTTTGTCCTGGACACAAACCAATATTATTTGAAATCATCTAGATATGGTTGGAAAAGACTTTGGATGGATGCCAGAAGACGTAAGTTGAAGCTGCTTTCTGCCTTTCCTGGCAGATATGACCTTGACCAAACCATATGACAACCCTTAGGTGGGATCTCTACATTTGTTTATTTATTTATGTTTTGGGGTCATACCTGGCAATGCTCAGGGGTTACTCCTAGCTCTACACACAGGAATCATTCCTGGTGATGCTGGGGGAACTATATGGGATACCAGGAATTGAACCCAAATTGGTCGAATGCAAGGCAAGCTTCTTACCCAGTGTACTATTTCTCTGCCCCTCTAGATTTCTACATTTATTAAGTGGGGGTGAAAATAGTTATCTTTTGGACCAGATGATAGTACAGAAAGTGGGGTACTTTCCTTGCATGTGACTGGCCCAGCATTGATCCCTGCCATTCCAAGTGGTCCCCTAAGCACTGCCAGGAGTGATCCCTGAGCACAGAACCAGGTGTAAGCCCTGAGCATAACCAGGTATGGCCCCAAAACAAAACAAAAAAAATAGTTGTTTTTCCCAAAGAATCAAGAGTAAAGAATTTAAATATTTGTAGAAAGAAATTGCGCGCACAGCAGAGTCTGGCAAATTTCCCGTGTCATATTCAATATGCCAAATACCAATAACAATGATGGGTCTCATTCTCCTAATCCTCAAAGAGCATTGAAATGGCTCTTTTAAAAATCTCAGGGCTAGGAAGAAGGAGACATTACTGGTACCTGCTCGAGAATATCAATGAACAACAGGATGATCGTGATCGTGATCTTAGAAAGAAATGATTCCTACTATAGGAATTAGAACAGGCTCTTGGACTTCAGTGCACAGGAAAGCTAGATTAAAGCAGCAACTGGCCATGTCTTATAGTTTTCTGAATCTCGCAGATTTCTGATTGCAGATCTGGAGACTTAGTTTCTAGGCTATGACTTCTATATAAAAATATATGAAAGTATCACGAATCACAAATCATGACCATCCTGTTATTCGTCTATTGCCTCGAGCAGGCCCCAGTAACGTCTCCTTCATCCTAGCCCTGAGATTATATTCAAGGCTCTTTAGGAGAATGAGACCCATCATTGTTACTGGTATTTGGCATATTGGGTACGCCACGGGGAGTTTGCCAGACTCTGCCATGTGGGCAGGCTACATTCGGTAGCCTGCCAGTTTGTCCAAAGAAGGAATGAGATAATAAGATGTCATAATAAGATGGAGTGATAGCACAGCGGTAGGGTGTTTGCCTTGCACGCAGCCAACATATGAAAGTATAATATGAAAATATTAATATTCCACTGGGAAACATTTACTTTGATATCAAAGCTTATTTTGACTCTGATTTTAAAAGAAATATAATTTTTGGTGGATTTTAAAATAGTTGTGCGAGCTAGTCTCTGAACCTCCTGTGCCTAATGGATCAGTATCTGGACCTTCAGATCTGCCTTTCCAGCCCAGGGTCTTTTCCTCTGCGCAATGCTGCCTCCCAGAGCTGGAAAGGAAGCCCTGTCAGCTGCCAGCCAGAGGCCCCGCAGCAGACCCACTTTGTGGCAAGGACACAGCCCTCCTTTGCAGTGGGGAGACTTGTCTACAGGCCATCCCCTGCCTCTCTTGACAGTTTTCTCATCTCTCTCTACACCTGCCCCCACTCCATCTCTCTCCAGCCTCACCTGAGAAGAAAACACTTGACTCACTGGAAAACCTACTGTGGATCAAAGAATTGACAAGCATAAGATTCAGGGGTGCAGGGGAGGAATATATGCGTCTGAGGTAGGTGATAGCCTGGCTCCCTCCCCAGCATATAGAGGGGGAGACAATTCCTCAGTTCCTGCCACTGAAAGCACTTGGTTGTGTATGTTGGGTTCCAGGAACCCAACAGAATTCCTCTCTCTGCCTTTTTGAATCCCAGGGTTTTCCTTCCAGAAAGAGGGACAGACAGTCCGCCCAAGAACTTTGTGTGTCTGGGAGAGGCTTCGGACACTGTGTACACATTACCTGTCCCTAGCGCAGGTATGCCTTTGGGGGATTTTCGACAGGTGGACAGGAATGCCTGGAGGATCTATGGCCCCATTGGGCAATCAAAGGTTGGATGAAGCCCTGTGGGTCCTCTGAGTGCTTCTGAAAACCACAGTCTAAGATAAGGCCTGTGTCAGAGAGGGGTACATGCAAGAACCCTATTATTCTCCCCTGTGTTACTTCTTCCCTCCAGGCTGAAGAAGCAGCCCAGACCTCTCACATCAGGTCCACCTAGGCACTCAGAAGTCTGTGTGAGAATTAGAAAGGGGGTAATTTACAAAAGGGAACCCCCACCCCATGGACCAGTGGAGTTGGTTAGGTTGCCAGCACCTCATAGGGTCCCCTTAGCCTGCCAGCAGTAGTGATCCCTGAGTGTAGTCAGGAGTAAACCTGAGCAGTACTGGGTGTGGTCCCTAAAGCCAAAAAGGGCATCCCCAGTGGTCAACCCAAAGGTAAAAGTGGTCCTGTCCTCTTGGCTGATGCTTAGGAACCAGGATGCAAGAGTGACGTCAGTCTTTCTGGGGGATCTGGGATCAGTCTAATGAGCCAGGCCCAATTCAGGGCCCTTAGCCATCTACTTCCCTCCTATTTCAGATTTTCCAGATGACACCACCGTTAAAACAGAAGATGCTAGGGGGACCTCAGAAAGACCATCTTCTCTGTAATCTTGGCAGTGTACAGCAAATGAGGAGTCTTGGAGGATCAGGCCTTGCCTTAGGCCATTTCTTAGGCCTCAGTTTCTCTGCCTGGGAAGCGAGGGGGGGGGGGGGGGACCGGGGGCAGGATACAAAGGTCCCTGAAAGCTGTTTCAACAGAGGAACTGCACGGAACCTAACACGGGCACTTAGTGGGTCTGCAGCAGCCTGTAGCCCTCGGCTAGCCCTGAGGTTTGCCCGGGCCTGCACAGTGGGCGTTGTGCACACAGTCCCCATCACCCCAAGTTGGAAGGCAGGGGCGCGGGGCGGGGGTGTGCTTCTGCAGACGCCTCCAATGCAGGCTTGGTGCCGGGAGGGCCCCAAAAAGCCCTGCACTGCAGCCACCTGCGCCTCCACCCGGGCTCAGGGCGCGCTTGCAGGCGCCCGGAGCGCGACCTGGGCTTCCAGCTGCGCGAGGCGGCGGCGGCGGCGGCGGCGGCGGGGTGGTGGGCAGCACCCGCCGGGCCGGAGGACGGCGCGGGCGGGCGAGCAAGGAGTTAAGCCGGGCCGAGGCAGCGCCTGTCAGACGCGAGCATGTGCAGTTTGCACCGCATCCGTACTATGGGTGAGTGCCGCGGCCGCCGCCGGGGGTTCGGTGGGGCGCGGGCAGCGGCCGCCGCAGCCACCCCCGGCGCACAGTGCGGGACGAGGCTGGGCTCGGGAGGGCAGGCGGCGGCGGTGGGGGGGGGGCGGGGGGGTGGAGTGGGGCGGGGGGGAAAGGCCAGGCCGACGAGTGTGCGCGGGGGGAGCCCGAGCGCCCGGCGTGGGGGCGGGGAGCGGGCGGCGCGGGCGAGCGCCCCGAGTCCCGGCGCGGGAGGAGGCGGCGGCGGCGGCGCGGGAGCGAGCGCGGGGGAGACGCGGCGCTCCCGGCCGCACCTGCCCGGCCCCCGGCCGCCCGCCGGCCCGGCTCCGCAGCGGTAGGTCCCGCCGTGCGCTGCGCAGGCCTCGCCGCCGCCGCCCGGGGACGCGGGGGCCTGTGCGGGGCTGGCAGCGCGGCGCGCCGTGGGGATGGGGCGGGGGGGGGGGGGACGATCGGGCGGCTCTGGGGGCGCGCTGCCCGCTCCCGCTTCCTCTCTGCTTTCGCTTTCGCAGCCCAGCCGCGGAGGAGCTCGTGCGCCCGGGCTCGGATTCCCGGGTGGGCGCCCAGGGGGGCGTGTTGGGGAAGGGGTGCCGCTTGGCAACTTTCCCCGCCCCGAGACAAAGGGGGCATCGGGGAGAGGTGAGGGGCAGGGGTCCGGGGCAGCGGGGGGGTTGGCACCTTGCTTGCTTCTTGCCCCCATCTCCACCCCCAGGCCACCTCTGGCGGGCGGAGGTGGGGGGGGGGGTGCCAGGCTGGGTGGAAGCGGCGGGGGTGGGGGGCGCGGGTGACGGGGAGCCAGGTCTTGGGCGCGGGGACCAACGAACGACCCTCCTGGAGTTGGAGACTCGGGACTTCCCACTTGGGGAAGGAGCCCTGCCCAGATGGCTCTGCCGGCTTCCCCTCCGGGGGCCTGGGAACAAAAAGCGGGTGGGTGGGCGGAGGGGGGTGTCTGCACCCTTAGGCTGTCCTCCGCTCTTGGAGCTATGCCAGGGGCCGTGCCCGGGTCCCCAGCCCCGTCTCCTGGCTCCCCGATCGCGCTCCTGGAGGGGTGCTGCTGCAAGGCCGGCCGGGAACCGTTACAAACCCCGCTCCAGGCAAGGGCAGGGAGCCGGCGCCTCTATCCCAGGCCACTTCCTTCCCCTCTTTCTGTGCCCAGTCAGACTGACCCCTTTCCTTTCCTCCCGGGACCTGGTCTCCGTCTGGCTCCGCGCTTTCCGGGGGTATTTATTTGGTTGCCTCAAGTACGGGACTTGCGGCTGGCAGGTTGTTCTCATGCCGCCTCTCACCCTCCCAGGAGGAGAACAGGAGCTCCGGGAGCGCCAGCCAGGGTAACCTTGGGGGTTCTGCTCACGAATTCTCCTGTGTTCTCAGCACCCTAGTGGTAACGCGGTGGGATTTCTGGCTTCAGACTTGGGTCATGGGGAGCTGTAATCAGGGAGGGGTGGGGGGGTGGTGTCCATAGGAGAACCGGTTGATGCCCTAAGAGTGATGGATCTCTCTAGGAGTCCCGGTCATTTGGCCCCGACCTTGCATCTTTGGAAACCTGGTGCTTTCAGCCATCCCCATGCTGGCTTATGCATAGCCCCTGGCTTTCCTCCTTTCCTCCTGTGCAGGGCTGCGGTGGCCTCCCTTACGCACCCCCCCCCCCCCCCACACACACACACACTGTAAAGGACAGCCCTTTGCCAGTTGGGCACCCCTTCTCCTCCCCCTATGCACACTTGATTGCATAGCAGAGCTACATCTGTTTGCCTGTGGAGACAGAAAGCCTTGCTGGAGGGGATGAGGGTCCTGCATGTCCCTTGAATTTACTTGTGATACCAGTGGTTGAGGTGGGTGGGCTACCAGGACACTTTGCCCTGGAGGCCTAATAGGGTGGGCTGAGATGCGCTGGGTCCTCCTCCCAGAGTCTTTCTCTGTGGGGCACAGAAAGGAGTTACTGGCCACCGTGAGAGCTGGACTAACTTAGGTATCTGGTTCTTGGAGGGAAATGACAATGGATTTAGCGTTGACTTTACTAAGGATTGAGGATGATTCCATTTTGAATCAGGGGTAGCAGGAGCAAATGAAGGCTCTTAAACTATTCGTAGCAGAAGCCCCACGCAGGTGCTAGACCAGAGAGCACCTCTTCTTTGTGGGACCTTTCCCTCTAAGTAAACAAGGCTTGTAATGGCTCCATCTCGCAGACCCAGGGCTCCTATCCCCAGCTGAGAATGATTCTATTCTCAGAGCTGAGAATGATGATATGGACTTTTGACCTCCGTGCCCCTAAATGGAAGGAGGGGACTGTTCCATGGGCTCTTCCTCCAATATACTGTAAGATGGGAAAAAGAAATCCCCCCCGACTTCCTCTTCAGACTGAGTAGAGCATGCCTTTCACGTTTACAACATGTTCAAGCGTCAGGTCCTTGAATGGGAGATGTTCATTGAATCAGGGAGCATTAAGCGATGTTTGCTTCACTTGTAAGGGGTTTACATGTTGCTTTTAAAAGAAAAGGTGTCATTTTGCCAGGAAGGGAGAGATGCCAGCTCTTGGGACAGGGTAAGCTCAGGGGGTGGTGTGAAAAGTAATTTTGAGGACTGAGGAGATGGATGGCTCAATAAGCTAGAGTACGTGCTTTGTATGCAGGGGGCCTGGGTTTCATTCCCACCATGGCAGGGTCCTCTGAGCACCAAGGACGAAGTCCCCCTGGGAATGATTCCTGAGCACTGATCTGGGAGTACCTCCCTGAACACCACTGGATGTGGCATTCGTCCTATCAAACAACAAACAACTTTCCCCCAAAGCCCAGAAACCCCCCATCAACAACCAAACTCCCTAAAAGCAACAAGAAAAATAGTTCGCGTCAGAAAGGTGCCTAGCAGCACTCTGTGTGCAGATGTCTCTGAGTTCTTCCCCGCAGAACTTTCTCTGGTAGACCAGGTCCAGCCAGCACTTCGGTGACAGTCACCCTCCAAGCTCTGAGCAGGGTCTTCTCTCATGTTGGGGCCTATGGTTTTAAAGTTGAGACCCGGGCAAGGGCAGTAAAGTGAAGCTGCTCTGTCTTATCCGCAGCCCTATCAGATCTGGCCGTCCTTGAGCGAGGGAACTCAAACCCTTCCACAACCTGGCTGCTTGCACATTTGTATCCTTTTCATTTCCTCCTCTCTTCTCCCTCTCCCCCAATTTATAGACAAGACTGCTTGGTTCATTTATTATTTATTTACAAGAACATGCCTCTTAAGGTGTGGATAATTTTACTTTATGGTACTCGGGGGGCTGCTTCCTGAAGTGGATAATTTTACCTTGTGGTACTTGGGGGCTGCTCCTTGCAGTGTTTGGGGGTCACCCTTGGCATTTCTCAGGGGACAGTGTGGTGCCAGGGATTGAACCCTGGCCTTCTTAAGAGTCCTGTCCCCAGACTCCACTATATAGATTAATTTTTATTTTTTTTGCTTTTTGGGTCACATTCGGTGATGCACAGGGGTTATTCCTAGCTTTGCATTCAGGAATTATTCCTGGCGTTGCTCTGGGGACCATATGGAGTGCTGGGACTCATACCTGGGTTGGCCGTGTGCAAGGCAAATGCCCTACCCATTGTACTATGTCTCCAACCCCAATATATGGATAATTTTGACTTAGCAAACCCTCAGCTCACTTTTTGGCTCTACCTGGTTAAGGAGAGAATGTAGGAAAGAACCCTGATGTTCTGAGCAGAAAGAAATTCAGCCTTTCTGGCTAGTTCTTTTGGAAATTGGAGGTTTTGTATTTGAAAAGTAAATGTATGCTGATTTTCCCAGAACGTGAAGGGAGGCTGCACTTGTAATGGCTTCCTCCTAAGGGAAACTGAGTCACATTGCGATAGCAGGTTTGGGGTGTGTGAAGTTTTCCTTTCCTGGGATAAGACTGAGAATGTAGATGAAACTGGAGGGATCCCATAGGTTTTATTTTTTTCACAATGAGAAAAAAATGCAATGCTAAGTCCACGTGTTTTGTTTATGATGTACATTTGCTTTCAACTTGAATCTGTGGGATGCTTCTGTAGTCAAAGAAAAGGAAGTGCTTTTTGTTTGTTTTGTTTTGGTGTCACACCTGGCTGCACTCAGGTCTTACTCCTGGCTCTGCACTCAGGGATCACTCCTGGCAGTGTTTGGGAAGGCCGTATGGGTGCTGGGATTGAACCCATATCAGCTGCAGGCAAGGTAAGCTCTCTGCCCATTGTTGTATCTCTCCAGCCCCAAAAAGGAAGTGCTTTTTACACTGCAACTCACATCCACAGAGAGAAAAGAATAGTGAGACTATTTACTAGTACTATATATAGTAATTGTCACATCCTCCAGATCAAAAGGAGGGCTTTTACTCCCTTCCTTCTGCTCACATCCATCCCACTTGCCTTTGCCCATGCCCCAAAAGGTATACATGCAGTGGCTTGGGGGACAGAGTGATATGTGGCCCCTGCTCCTTCAGAGGCTGCTTCTTGCCACGTTCCTATTGGTGCTTTCGTCTTTGGGTCAGTCACAATCCGGTGTGGCAGCTTGAGTAACCAAGTTCTTGCCAATGCCTGCTTCTGAGACTCTAGCTCCCTTTTATTCTTTCCTCTGCTGGGTCCCCAACAAGTAGTGTGATATGCTTTCAGGGCACTTGGAGTCTGATGTGGCTGGCATTGTGGAAGGATTGGCATCTTGAAACTAGGGCAGATACGTATATGGGCAAGCGTTAGGTTCTTGCATTGCTCCTTCCTGCTTTTTTATTCTCTGGAGCAGTCTTTCCCAAGATGGGCAGTACAGCACCCCCATGAGATGCTGGAAATGTCGCTGGGGGGTTGGGAGGAGACTGGTAATAACTTTGGGTGCAATTGGCGGACACTTTCTGTTTGTTCCCTTAGAAGGCAATTTCCAGAGGGGATTGCTTATTCAGGTTTTTTTTTTTTTAGCTTTTTGGGTTATACCTGGCGATGCACAAGGGTTACTCCTGGCTTATGCACTCAGGAATTACTCCTGGCAGTGTTCGGGGATACCCTATGGGATGCTGGGAATCGAACCTGGGTCGGCCATATGCAAGGCAAATGCTCTACCCACCGTGCTATTGCTCCAGCCCTGCTTATTCAGTTTTTTAAGGGGTCATAGACCAAAACAAATTTGGGAAACTTCTAGAAGCAGGACAGTTAAAAATATAAATAACTTGCATTGTCAAATCTTAACAGAGGAGGGTTTCATCGATAGGGGGTGGGGCTATCAGAGAGACCACTTTTTTGCTGTTCCTCACCACTTCAGAAGTCCCTCATGTACAATGGAGAAGCCCCTTCTGACATCTTCCGAAGTTGGATATGAATGACAATGCCTTCTAGCTGGTTCATTCATTCCTTGTTTTCTCTCAGTGTTTAAGGGGCATCCCTGTCAAATGAATTTCCGGAATGGTCTGTTTCTACCAGAAAGGTCATTCACCCTGAGTTTTCATAAAGCCTTGACACCAGCCCTGAAGAGTGAGGAATGCCAGCCAAGAAACAGATTGAAGGGCTACAAAGAGAAGAGTCTTTCCTGGGCAATGAGGCGTGATTTATGCCTCAAGATAAAAAGTGCTTCCTTGGGCTAGAAAAACCACCGAGGCTCTGAAAAAAAGATAAAGTGATTGCACATGTTATACCAATAGTAAGTGTCCAAGGTTGGATTTGCTCAGAGATCTATCAGATTCTGTTATGTTCTATGACCTTGAATCATAGAACAATGATGGAACAAATGATAGGAGAAGGTAAAAGTAAGTGGAGGTAGTAATGGTTAAGATATAAGCTGAAGAGCTGGTGTGAAGTAACCATCTCTAGTTAAAAGGAGTTGTAAACTCAGATTTTGAAAAACAACATCCCACCGAATGCTTGTAAAAGAGAGGTCAATTCCCTGAACTGGGGAAAGTAGACCAGATGGCCCGGGAGTTCGCTGTGAGAGAACAGACTTTCTATTTGGCATAGCACTGTGTCTTATCAACCCCATTTCATTTTGATGCCAACACTTTTCTCTGCTTAACAGGCTCTATGGATTGTGTTTTCTTCTCTACTACCCCACTGTATTAATCATAGCTTTATAATTAATTGAAATAACATTGTATCATTATATAAGTTTCAGGTATGCGTCATTGAAAATCAACATACACATTGCCATTTGCCCCATAGTAGTTCATTTTTGGAGATTTTTAACTCGAGTCCTCATTCTAATGTCTCTTGCCTAGCTATGGAGACCCTCATCAAGACTCTGGGGTCCCAGATTTACTCTGAAAAGTATAGTGAATCCCCAGTGATTAAGTTCTTCTCAGAAAGTTTTTGTGGGCACTTATTACTTCATTCAAAGATGATCAACTGGTCTGTTTACATGATTCTTATCTCTTTCAGTTTTGTTTGTTTCAACTCTTAGACTCTCTTACATCTTTGAGAACTTGTGGAAGAATGTTGAGTGGTGGCCTGGGGGAAGTCTGCCCCCCCACCCCTTTTAGTGAAATTGATTATACATAAGGGAGCATTGTGCTAGGGATCAGGAGACTAGGGTCCTTGCTTCAGCTAATTGACTCTGGGTATGTGACATGACTACTTTGGCCTTTGGTTCTCTTATTCGTGAAATAAAATTTTTAGGAGAGATAGTATCATTTCTAGCAATAATGCCAGATGATCCAGTAATGTCTGGTAATGTGGTCCTTTCTCAGGAAATAATTTAATTTGTAGGCATTATAGATAATCAGAACCGGTAGAGTAGAGGTTGAGTTAAAGGAGAGAGGAATCACATTGGAAGTTAAGGAACAAAGTCAGATCTGGACTAAAGTTCCTTTTTGCGAAGAGGAATTAGGTCATATCATTTGTGCTTGTTTAAAGAGTATGGTTGAGGGTGGTGTCTCTTCAGCCTAATACTTGCCATCACCTAATCATTAACGAGCACCCCTTATATCATGTATGAACTTAACCTTCACACCCCACTCATCTTCCAAGTGTCCCCAAGTGAAGGCATCAAGGAAGTTGCTCACTGGCATGTTTCACTTGGATTTGGCAGGATCCAGGGTCTGGTCCAGGATTTTTCTTGGACTGTCCTTGGATTTTTCTCCCTGGACTTCAGGACAGAAGTCTTTGCTTTTTTTCAGGTGACTCCGTGTGAGTGACATCATGATTCCTATGTGCCCTCGCTCTACCTGAAAGAGCAAGACCATACCACAAGCCCCACCTCAGAGTCAGGAAATCACAGCTTTCCATTCATGGGATTGAGCCATCTGGATTTCCCAGGGAACAAGGCCATGTGTCCAAGGACCCTTTGATTCTGCTCTCCATCTGTTTTCATTTCATCATAGTGAAAAGGTTAAAGAATTAATGTGTGAGTTCCCACTGAACTCACCAAACTAATCTCTTCTGGCCCTTGCCTGCTTTTCTTTCTTTCTTTCTTTCTTTCTTTCTTTCTTTCTTTCTTTCTTTCTTTCTTTCTTTCTTTCTTTCTTTCTTTTTGCCTGCCTTATTTCTTTCGCTTAGCACCTTATTGCCCGATACCAATTATTTATAATAGTGGTTGCCAAGCCCCTGGGAATACAAGATATGATTTTAGCTGGTACAGAGATAAACATTTTATTTTAATAGCTATGTTTCTAATGAGTGTAAAGAAACATGACTAATTGGGATGTGAGCATAAAGTAACCTACTTTTGTTTCCTTCTGTCCTTTATACTTATTTAGTGGGATTAGTTCATTCCCTCCCCTTGGATGAAATCTCATGGCCATAATGTTTTGGACCATTCTTAGATAATAGAAGATCTTCTTGTCACTTTAAATCACAAACATAGTTTCCATGTAGATTTTCGTGTATCTAGCCCTTTGTTACTGGGCTGGCCAGGGCAAGAAAAGTCTCCCCCAGCCAGCACCACTTCCTGGGTCTGACGGGTATCACATCCTGATTTGTTCTTTTATGTCCATGTTCAGAGACTCAGTTCCCCTCTTACGTCCTCTCCCCACACATCCCCACCCAATTGCGGAATCATTTTCAGATATGTTTTTGTTTTGTTTTTTGGGGGGAGCCACATCTAGTGATGCTCAGGGGTTACTCCTGGCTCATGCATTCAGGAATTACTCCTGGCGGTGCTCTGGGGACCATATGGATGCTGGGAATCAAACCTAGGTCGGCTGCGTGCAAGGCAAACACCCTACCTGCTGTGCTATCATTCCAGCCCCATTTAGGAATCATTTCTGATGGGACTTGGGAGACCATACGGCACGGGATTGAACGTGGGTCGGCTGCATGCAAGGCAAGCGCCTTACCCACTATTTCTCTGGCCCCTCAGATAGGTTGAAAAGAGTGTTACCCTTTCGATCATTGTTCCAGTCTGCTTTGGCTCCAGTCCTTCTGTCTGTCCAACTGGTCCTCTTGGACAAGACCTGCTCTGACGTTGGACCAGTCCCTCTTGCTTATGGCCTTCATCAGCTCAAGGGAACAATTATACCCCCTGTGAACATGGGAATGCAGGCTTACCCCAACTCTTCTGTCTTCCTTGGTTCCAATTGGGTCTAATGTCATGGGTGTCCCGGACAGGTCCCCATCTGCTATGATCTGCCAGTTGCAGGGCCAGACTTCAGGTCTGCTGAGCGGATCTGCTGACATACCTCTGACCAGCATGGAAGTATCACACCTGTTGTGTCAAGTGCCTTTGTGAAGACTTCTTCTGACTGAACCTTTGCGCTTTGGGTACCATCAAAATCAAACTGTCAAAAGAAGTTCATGGGTTTTATAAATACTCTTATTGAGGTTGTCGTGCACATATATGTAACTACAATTTTAGATTTTTTTTTTCACTGATGGGGATCGAGCCCAGGGGCTCAGAGGTGCAAGGCAAGTCTCTGACCCTGAGCCACATTCTTAGCCCCCTAATTAAAAAAGATTAACAATGACTAACATTTATTGAGTACTTACATTGCCAGTTCCTATTTTTTTTTGTTTTTGCATTTTGGGTCACACCCAGCAATGCTCAGGGGTTACTCCTGGCTCATGCACTTAGATCTCACTCCTGGCGGTGCTCGGGAACCATATGGGATGCTGGGAATCGAACCTTTGTCGGCCATGTTGGCTGCGTGCAAGGCAAATGCCCTACCCGCTGTGCTATCTCTCCAGCCCCTGCCAGTCCCTATTTACAGCACTGCAAATGTGCTCTTTCATTTACTCCTCATGAGGAAAGCACTTCTATTATCTATATCAAATGAGCAAGTGGAGGCACCAGAGCTCAGATTCAAAGTGTGTCTGTGCTTTCAGACCCCGCAGAATATCTTGTCACAGAGGGGGCTGGGCAGCTGTGATAAGTCATATACTAGAAATGTGATCCCAGTTTCTTCACTCTGGCCTTCATGCTCTCTGCACATTGCCCTTACCAGCTTTTCCAACCTCTCCTTCTAATGCCTTTTACCAGATCTCAATCCACAGCCCAGCTCCCCTGCCCTGCACACCCCCTCCCCAGACCTCATATTGTTTCTCTGACGGGATTCCCCTGCCTTCCCCTGGCTTTGCTTCTCTCTAAATTGCAGTCCTTTTAGAAAGTTACAGCCCATATTTGCTGCAAAGTTATATTCGATCAATACCACCTCAGCTAGGATCTTTCTTTTTTGTTGTAGTTTGGTTTTGGGGTCTCACCCAACTATATCCAGGGCTTATTCCTGGCTCTGTGCTCAAGAATCACTCCGAGTGAGGCTCCCGGAACCATAGGTGGTACCTGGGATCAAACCCTGCTTGGCCACGTGTCCTACCCACTGTACTATTTCTCTAGTCCTTGACTGTGACCTTTTAACTCCTTTTTTAATTTCACCCCCCCACCCCCCCACCCACTGGCAGTTGTGTGCTTTTATGCTGAGTGGTGAAAGGTAGTTAACAAATCCAAATTCTTATCTCTGTACCACAGGCCCATCTGTTGCTGACTTTACCAAAGCAAGGTCTTTGACCTCTCTGAACCTTAGCTTCACATTTTTTGGTTGTTGTTGATTTTGGGGTCATACCTGGCAGTGCTCAAGGCTTACTCCTGGCTCTGTGCTCAGGGATTTTTTTTTTCTGACAAGGCTCAGGGGTTCTATATGGCATGCCAGGGGTCAAACACAGGTCAGCACATGCAAGACAAGTGCCTCCCCAGTGTACTATCTCTCTGGCCCCTCAACTTCCCTATTTTTAAATGGTGGATTTTGCCAGAGTGATAGCACAGCGGGTAGGGTGTTTGCCTTGCACGCAGCCAACACAGCTGGCCCGAGTTCAATTCCTCTGCCCCTCTTGGAGAGCCCGGCAAGCTACTGAGAGTATCTCACCCTCACGGCAAAGCCTGGCAAGCTACCCGTGACGTATTTGATATGCCCAACACAGTAACAAGCGTCACAATGGAGACGTTACTGGGCCCGCTTGAGCAAATGGATGAACACTGGGAGGACAGTGACAGTGACAGTGATCTTCCATTTCACTATTAATTCAGGCATGCTTTTATACTTGTCCACACTCAATTTGAAGCTCTTGGGGGCTGTATTTTGTCTCTGTTGGTACCTCCCAGGATTGTGCGTAAGAATTCACACACAGAAGGGCTTAGTCATACAAGTTGATTGGCTGGTGGCAGAGTCAGCTCTGGGCTTGAACAATATTGAGACATTGCCTTCTTCTGAAGGGCTTCTTTAGAGTCTCATGAGAACTTTGCCAAGTCTCTTTTCTGCAGTTTATAACGAAAGTTTTGGGCCCACTATGCTGTATTCTTTCTTTTAGAGACCTAAGGGCCAGGCCTCCATGTCTTTATCAGCAGTTTTGAAATCTGAAACCTCCACAAACTGAGTCTTTCTTGAACTCAGATGATGACAAAACCAGCCCTGGATTGCCTGGAGGCCACTGATGGGTTTTCTCTGCAAGGTGTCCTTCTTCCTTAAAGCTGGGAACCTGGGGGTGCGGCCCAACCCCTGCCATGGGGATTTTACAACTTGCTGGATGTACCCTACATAATAACTTCTTTCAGTTTTGTTTTGTTATGGGGCCACACCTGGCTGTCCTTAGAGCACTCAGGATCACTCCTGGTAGGATCTGGGGAACCATATGTGGTGCCAGAGGTCAAACCCAGTCCATTGGGTGCAAGAAAGTGCCCTACTCCTTGCACTATCTCTCTGGTTCCACATTCTAGCCTCTTAAACTGTGAGTTATTACCCCCGTGTGGTTACATTACTTTTGGGGCGGACTTGGGGGTCACACTCGTCAGTGTTTAAAAGATAATCTCTGGCTCTGTACTCAGAAATATTCCCTGGTGATGCTCAAGGACAATATGTGGTGTTGGGGACTCGAACTGAGATTGGCAGGATGCAAAGCAAACACCTTATATGCTGTACTATCTCTCTGGTTCATACATGATCTATTATTGGTGCTTCATTTATTTAACTATTTTATGTACCTATATATCAAGGTCATGTAAAAGTTTCTTGGGTGTGGGGCTGAAGCAATAGCACAGCAGGTAGGGCATTTGCCTTGCATGCGGCTGTCCCAGGTTCAATTCCTAGCCTCCCATAGGGTCCCCGGAGCACCGCCAGGAGTAATTCCTGAGTGAAGAGCCAAGAGAAATCCCTGTGCATTGCTGGGTGTGATCCAAAAAGCAAAAAGAAAAAAAAAGTTTCTTGGGTGAAAAGGAGCCATAAATGGAAAAAGTTTAAGAAGCCCTGTTCTATATTATCTTTAAAAACAAACAAACAAACCTTAAAAAGTCTGTGTTCCTGGGGTTTGGGGTTTGGGGTAAGGGTTAATGGTACTGCATGGTGTTTCTTTCCAGAGGGGTATTCACACTGGTGTGTGTGTGGTGGTGGTGGTGGTGGTGGTGGTGGTGGTGGTGGAGGGGGGCGTTTGTCAAGACTTTATTAACTCTTTTCCTTGCTGGGAACTTTTGACAGTGGGATGGTCAGGATCACATTTAGCACATGCAGTGACACTGGGGGTTCAGCTCAAGTCTTCATGCTTGCCCTGGGTGCTTTGTAAGCTGCTGAGCTATTTCCAGGGCCCTTCATAGCCAGAATTCCAGGCAGAGCTGTCACGATCTGGGGGTGCACGTGTCGGGCAACACTTCAGGTGTGAACTCGCAGTCTCACACTAGTGGGTAAATGCTGTAAGCCACAGAGTCCTCTCCTGGTACAGTCTTTGTTATGTGGAATATCCCCATTCTAGGGAACCTTGCAAGATCTTACCTCTTGGGCCCACCATGATATCCGCCCCCACCTCACCCAACTTCCAGGGTAACCATAACCTGCCACTTAATTTGCCAAATTGATTTTAAAAACTAAACAAAACAAACAAACAAAAACACTGCATTGCTGTGTGTTCATCATTTATGTGTATTACTTATTTTTTGATCACCCCTGCCCCATTAAATTTTGTACATGAGGCAAATGCCTCACTCACCCCTCCCTGAAAAGGTTCCTCTTCCCAGGTCTCTGGAGTGAGGGGTGGGGGTGGGGTTGTCCTCAGTGGGGGGTGCTTGCTTCTGTTTGCTTTGTAGTTGATCCTTTGTAGGGCCTGGTAGGCCAGCTCTGCAGGGAGGCTTGGAGACTGGTTCCGGCTGGCATTTCTACCTGTGTTTCTCTGAGGCAGGGGTGAGCCTGGTTCCTCTATTTCCTTTATTTTGTTTTGTTTTGTTTTGTTTAGGGTCACACCCTGTGGTGCTCAGTGGTTACTCCTGGCTCTGCACTCAGGAATTACTCCTGGTGGTGTTCCAGAGACCATTTGGGATCAAACCCATGTTGGCTGCTTGCAAGGCAAGTGTCTTAGCCACCGTTCTCTCTCTCTCCAGCCCCTCCTCTACTTCCTTTGGGGAAGCTGAAGCAGCTACTTAATGTGGGGACATTAATCCCCACAGCTGCTTTAACCTGCCATTAAAAAAAAAAGTTCAAATGCACCCAGAACATGGGGCTGGAAGGGAGGAAGGGAGGAAGGGAGGGAGGGAGGTAGGGAGGGGAAGAGAAAGAGAGAGAGAGGAGTGGAGAGGAGAGAGAGGGAGAGAGAGAGACAGAGGCAGAGAGAGAGAGAGAGAGAAGAAAAGTGCCAAAGTGCCTGCCACAGAGGCATGCTGGGGAGGGGATGCTGGGAGAGAAACTGGGGACACTGGTGCTGGGAAATGTACACTGGTGGAGCGATGGGTGTTGGAACACTGTGTGACTGAAAATCACAAATAGCTTTGTGGGGGGTCTATCTCACAGTGATTCAATAAATACAAAAATCTTTAAAAACAAAGCAAAACAAAAACCCACGGGACTGGAGAAATTGTACAGTGGGTAGGGTACTTGCCTTGCACATGGCCGACCTGGGTTCAGTCTCCGGCATCCCATATGGATAAGCTCTGAGCACTACTGAGTTTGACCTCCTGTCCCCACAAAACAAAAGCAAAACCACAAAAGAAATGCTCCCAGAAAAACAACAGAAAAATGTACGCTGATGGAATCAGAAGTGTTCTACTGTGTTTTCTTCATATTTGGCGGAGGAGATAGGGAGAGAAGCGTGGGGTCAGGAGGTTTAGCGGAATAGTCAGGCTTCCAAGCCCTATTTCTGGACTTTCCTTTAGCATTCGAAATCTGCCAGCCCTGTCCTGCCTTTTCCCAGGCCCCAGGTGTCCTCAGGCTGGAGAGGACACACAAGTCATTTAGTTGTTCCCTTTTGAGTGAAGGGCGCTTCTTTTACTTTGGCTCTACATAATTTTTAACCCCTTATCCCTGTTGGGCAATGATGACCAGATCTCACCTCAGGGAGTGGAGACTGCTGTTTACTTATGATGAAATAAACAGCCCTGCTTAGAAGCTGAGCCCAAACTACTTTTGTTGTTGCTTTTTTGGCCAGGGGCAAGGCTGGGTTGGATGCTGGTGCTCACCGCTTACTCCTGACTCTGGACTCAGGGATCATTCCTGGTGGGCTCAGGGACCATATGGCATGCCAGAGATGGAAACCTGGTCGGCCACATGCAAGCGCCCTACCTGATCCCCCAAAGTACTTTGGACTGCATTCCCTCCCTAACTATTGGGGGCCCCCTGAGATCACTGTTCTGTCCCTATTCTTATCCATGATTCTGCCTTCTGGTAGAGCATTTTCCATAAATATCCTTAAGCGTCCTTTTACATATTGTTTACTCATCTTTTTATCCATTAAGGAGGACGTTCCCCAGACCAAGCCTGGCACCTATTTGACTTCTTTTAAACACATCTTGGCCTCCAGACACTGTACCATTTATCATTTCCCTGGCCCCTACAGATGACTTGTGGTCTTTTACCTATTGTCATTATGCTGGAAAGTGCTGAGATATAGTATACTTGAAATTAATCATAGGAAGGAAATTTCCCAAAGGTATCCAATAGAATAGAGTTCTTAAACTCTGTAGACTGACCGCATTGTCTGTGTACTTATTGTTGGGGAGTTTCAGGTTCCTTTCTGTGGAAGACCATTGAATTTATTGCGTGGGACTGATCTTCCCTGGCTTCTAGGGGTACATCATCTGCAATGGTGCCCCCTTTTATTTATAATACAGTATTTTCAAATATTTCTGATAACTTCTAATTGCCATGAATAGACTCTATAGAATATATATGACCTACCCATGTCTGTAAGTTTTGGGGGTTTTGTTGTTGTTGTTGTTGTTGTTGTTGTTGTTTGGGCTTCCCAAGTGGTGCTCAGAAGGCCCATAGAAAACTTCAAGTGACGATGATCTGCCAACAGGCCAAGGTCCAATGCTAGGGCCTGAGAATTCCATGTATCTCAGGGCCATAGCTGCTCAGGAGGTCGCGTGGTACTGGATTGAACTCAGCATGCACCCTGAATGCTGTACCATATCCTGGTCCTTCTATACATAAGTTGTAAAAAATTGATTTGACAGTCCGGAGCAATAGTACAGCGGGTAGGGCTCTTGCCTTGCATGTGGCCAACCTGGGTTTGATCCCCGGCATCCCATATGTTCCCCCAAGCACCACCAGGAGTAATTCCTGAGTGCAAAGCCAGGAGTAACCCCTGAGCATCACTGAGTGTGACCCAAAATAGCAAAAAAAAAATTGATTTGATTCAGAAACTGTTAAAATAAGAAGAGAAATAAACAGAAAGTGAGTTAGGATACAGTATGCTGTACCCTAATACGTAATTGCTTGGATCCGACTCTAAGAATGACAGAAGGAAAGAGTCAGATGCTTGAACCTTACATGGATTCACTGAGAATATAAGAGCCACAAATATCCGTGCAGGTGTGTTGTGTGGGTGACTCGAATATCAGGACAGGTGCTGATGAGGTGGACGTGATTTTTCCAAATGGCGAGCCACCCTTGGTACGATCCAGAGAACATCCAGTACAGTAGAATGATCTGCACAGAAACAGCATTTCTGGACAACTCAGGATATGAGAAAAACCTACAGAAATTCTCCGTGGATATATCAGAAAAGGAGTTTGGTTCCAGATACAGATGATTATCAATGGGCTTTTCACTGTGAGAGTTCTTTGTGGGCCCAGCGTGAATTGCAGGGCAGTTGACACCCCAGGGTTCCTCCTCTGAGTACCACCAAGATTCGGGCAGAGGGTCTCTCCGACCAATCCCGGGGGGTGGCCCCAGAAGGAGCATCAGGATCTATGTCCCATGACCCTCTGTATCTGTGGTACCTTCTTACCTCCAGACACCTGCGTCCTCTCTCTGTCTGGGGATTATAATGCTGGTGTTTGGGGTTGTGACTCAGTGGAGTCCTCAAGATCTCAGGAGAGTCAGGACTATCCATATGTAACCCACAATGAATGTCCCATCCACAACTTCTTGCTTGTTGTCTTCTTTTCTTAGCATCTGAACGCCCTTGGGTCTAGTAAGTTAGGAACTGAAGAAAGGAGGGAGGGAAGAAAGAATAGAAGAGGAAAAAGGAGAGAGGATATTCCTATTTCTACTTTTCCAGCTGCTTGTCTTTCCCCTTAACTAGCAATCCCCTGAGCCCCCTTCCCCAGCTCCTACTGTCTCCATCATTTCCCTTTGCAGTCACTCCTTAACTGCTTCCCCCTGACCTCCCTGTGGCTAAACTTCCTGCTGCCCTGTCCAACTTGCTTCTGCAGTAGAACTCAGCCCCAACCTTCCTGCCCCCACTTCTGTGGAGGAGCCCTTTCCTGGGGGTCCTCCCACCTCCCTGCTCCTTCCTCAGTCCCTTCATGGTGCCTTCCCTCTGCCCACTGCCCTCGCCCCTCACCCATGTCACCTCTGCAATCCTCTTGCCTGTCTGCTCCTGCTCCGTGGGGCTCCCAGTCTCTTTCCTGTGAGCACCCCGCATGGAGAGCACCTGGAACAGCTGCTGGTGGGTTGGCTCTGAGGACGGTCTCCTCCTGTGCCCACTTCCCTTTGGGAATGTCACTAGCATTGTCCGAGTTAGAAGTCTGAGCATCATCTGTGACGCTTCCCTCACCCTCCCCGCTTTTGAGTAGTTTCCTCCAGAGATCCTGTCTGTCTGGCTTTTTTTGTTGGTTTTTTTTGTTTGTTTGTTTGTTTTGTTTTTGGGTCACACCCAGCGATGTTCAGGGGTTACTCCTGGCTCTGCCCTCAGGAATTACTCCTGGCGGTGCTCAGGGGACCATATGGGATGCTGGGATTCGAACCCAGGTCGGCTGCATGCAAGGCAAACACCCTACCCGCTATGCTATCGCTCCAGCCCCTGTCCTGCTTTCTTGAGACAAGCTCTCTCCTGTCTTCACAGTGCGAATTGCCTCCTTGACCCTTACTGGCATTTAGGACTGCCACCTTTACTTCTTCTTTGGGCCGGTTTAGACTTTCATAGACCCTCATAGTGCCTCCCTGTCTCCCCACTGACCACTTTAGGATTCCATAACTAATAACAACTAAATAACCATCATTCAAGATTATAATCTAAACTCATGTTTTTGGGGGAGCAATGAGATTTGTATTCTGAAATCCACAATAGCTTAGGTTTTTTTTTCTTTTTTTGGCTCATACCTGGCGATGCTCAGGGGTTACTCCTGGCTCATGCACTCAGGAATCACTCCTGGTGGTGCTTGTGGGACCATATGGGATGCTGGGAATCGAACCCATGTCAGCTGCATGCAAGGCAAACACCCTACCCACTGTGTTACCACACCACCCCCCACAATAGCTTAATTTTAAAAGAAATTCTCTTATTTAAAATAGTTTTCTTTCTTGCCCATAGCAGTGGATACCATAAGTGTGTGTGGTGTTTTCCAGGGTTTCTTTTATTTTGGGGAGAAGGGAGGTGGTTTTTGGTTTTCATTTTTAAGCCAATTCTAATGGTGCTCAGAGTGACTCCTTGTGCTCAGGGGACCACCCAGTGCTGAGGATCGAACCTGGCTCTCTTGCACGCAAAGCGTATGTTCAGTCCATTGAACCATCTCTCCGATTCTGCCTTTTCTGGTTCTTTGGGGGGGGGGTCTTTTTAAAGCTGCCTTTGAATTGATGTATCAGGGTTTATAACACTGATAATTGTACTTTCCTTGCATCCATCATTCCAGTACCACACCCATCACCAGAGCGACTGCTTCCCTCCACCAGTGTCCCCAGGACCCATCTCTTTTTAACCTCTCCCCATGTAAACTCAATTCTATCGACTAACTATGCAGTTCCATACAGTTTTATTGAGCAATATAATGGACATCCATCGTGCTTGAGCTTAAGCTGTAGAGCAAGATGGTGTGATTACTCATATGGTACAATGATGGCTACAGTAGATTTAGTTAACCTTCACCCTCATGTAGGAACAATGAAAAGAAAGAAGGTGGAGAAAAATAATTTTTCTCTTTGAGGTGAGAACTCTTTGGGCTTGCTCTCTTAATTTTCCCCATACGGTCAAGCAGTGTTGGCTGCAGTCACCAAGGAGCACATTTTGTTTCTAGTACTGAATTCTCTTATAGCTGCCTGTGCCTCAGACACCTTCCTCCCACTCCCCATCCCCACCTCCACCTCTGCCAACCACAGAGGGATGTCTTTTCTCTGTGAGTTAGCTTTTGTTTCAGATTTAACATGAAAGTGAGATTGGGCAGAATTTGCCTTTCCCTGACATTTCACATAGTTTGATGTGACGGGTTCAGTCCATTGTCATCCTAAATGGTAGAATTCCTCATTTTTGATGACTGAATACTATTCCATTGTGTATCTCTACTGCTGTTTATTGATCTGTTCATCTGTTGATGGACATGCAGATTGTTTACATGTTTTAACCTTTGCAAATAATGCTGCAGTGAATACGGGAGCACACATATTTTTTCAAATTAGTATTTTCCTTTTATCTGGCTATCTTCCCAGAAAGGAATTGCTGCATCATGTAGTTTTATTTTGAACTTTTTCAGATTTCCCTGTACTGTTTCCCGTAGTGACAGTATATCTGGTTATCCAGAACCAGTTAGGATGTCAGCTTCCTGTGCCTCAGCTTGAACCTTTGCCTCTGTGGTCCTTATACGCACTGAGTAGTGGTTCACATGTTTGTGAACATGTAAATGAACTCATGAATAAAGAGTGGAACTTGAAAGGACTCCTTTAAGGAAAAAGCACTTTAAGAATATAAGTTGTTATTTTTGTTTGTTTTCTGGTGTTTGATGTCACAAGTAGCATTTCTAAGATGTTACAACCCTAAGGTTTTAAGTTTGTTGTTTTGTTAGGTAGTGCTAGGATTTGAACCCACAACCTCACACATACACGGCAAATGCTCTACTGCTGAGCCCCCTCCCTTGGGTCAGTGTTTTAAAAACAAACATGCTGCTGTTGTGCTTCCACATTCATACCACAGTCTACTCAGCATTTGAGTAGACTGCACATTAAAGATGCATATAAGGGTTTCCAAATTAACACAGGAATGAATTTGTACACTGTGATGGTTTGCAGTATTCCCTTTAGCCCTTTAGTGGAACTGCTTTAAGAAGCTGTTATCTGTCTGACTGAGCCCTTTAAAGTGACCACACCTGGGGCCAGAGTGATAGGACAGTGGATAAGGTGCTTGCCCTGCACGGGACCTCCCTGGGTTTGATCCCTAGCGCCCAAAATGGTCCCTCAAGCCCCGCCAAGAATGATCCCTTAGTGCAGAACCAGGAGTAGGTCCTGAGTACCACTGGGTGTGACCCAAGGATGGGGGCATGGGGGAGTGACCATACGTAAATTGTGACATCCAGTCAGTCCGGGAAGGAATGCTATGCTGGAGAGAGAGGGGAAGCCGGTTCCGTTGGAGTTAGTTGGTGGTGGGTGAGAAATGAAGCACCCACCTTAGAAAGCCTGTGCAGAATCGCAGAAAGGAGGAACATGATCTAATGGCCTGTCGTCAGGATAGCAGGGAGAGTCTTTGTTGGGGAATGATATGTCATATAACCTTTGGATGACTCTTATTAGGAACTTGAGGACAAAGTAGGTGTAAAACAAATCCAGAAAATATTAACTACATACAATAGAACTTCAAAGTTTAATTAGTCCTTTTTTAATATTAATATGAGGGCCTCCTAGAAGACTAATGATCTTGGGAAGAAGGAGAGTAAATGGAGGAAAGAAAGAAAAGGGGAGAGCTGAATCAGAGATAAAGGTCTTCCCAAGGAACGTTCTGGAAGAAATGGAATTTGTGGGCCCAATTAGGACATCAGATAACCAGTGTTGTTTTCTTGAGTTCACCCTCATGCCTGCCTCACCCTCCTGCCTACTCCCTATTAGGAGAGACCCCCCTCCCTTTTTTTTCTTTTCTTACAAGTTTTCATTTGGAAGTAATCGCAAACTTAGAGAAAAGTTGCTAGAAGAAGTGTGGAAGAAAAAAAAAGAAGTGTGGAAGAACCCTGCTCTCTCCTAATCTAGAATCACTATTTTTTTTAACACTTTGCCTTATTTGTTGTAGTATTTCTCTTCTCTCTCAATAAAGTAAGTTGCCCAATCACGGCTTATATCTCTAACTATTTCAGTGTGGATTTCCTAAGAACACGGGTAATGTTTATATAACCTTCAGCAAATTGAGCATTGCTAAGATACTCTATTTAATCTGCTGGTTGTGTTCCAGTTTTGTCAGTTGACCCAATAACGTCCTTCCTACCATCCTTCCCTCTTCAGTGAGCTGCTGTCTTGGACCTCACGATGCACTTACTTCTCACGACTTCAGTCTCCTTTTCCTGGCATTGTTCCTCGACCCTTCTTGGTCTTTTGTGTCTTTGATAATTTTGAAGACTATAACCTCCTCTTTAGAGAAAAATAGAATGTTCTTTTCTTTGGACTTGTCTCCTGTGGCCTCATGTCCAGACTGGGCTGTCTACTCCCAGCAGGACCCTAACACTGCATCCTTTTCCGTGCCTTACATCCGGAGCCAGTCCTCTTCCGTGTGATATTCAGGCTGGTCACTCAGACAAGGGGTCTATTTTACTCAGCCTGCATTTACTAATTCCCCATGAGCAATCTGTGGGAAACCCTTAAGAGCCCTTAAATATCCGTGTCTAGTGTCAATATTTTTCCCGTAGAGTTACCAGTCATATCTTATGGGTTTGCAGGTGTTTTGAGATCCTCAGCAAGAGGTAGGAGTTCACCAGGTGGCCCATTTTGGGAGGCTGGCATGTATGGGAGGGTCCAATCCTTCTCAGTAATGCATTTCCACACTAGCATTCCTCTTCCCACTCCCACCGGGAACAGAAGCTTCTTTGTCATTTGCTCAACTGACACATTGAGCATGCTTCTACTTTATTTGGGCCCACTGAGGGAGGAAAGCAAGGTAAGTGGCCACTCTGTGTCTTTAAGGAGCCTACCAGACATCAGGGAGACAAGCATTTGGACTTCCTGAAAGGTAAATTAATGCCAACATTCACAATTATGAGTCTATTGGAGAGCCAGCCAGAGCTGTCCTTGGAGGATCAGGTGTCCCAAAGAGATCAGGAGGTCAGGAGGGAAGATTGGGGTGGGAAGAGTAGAATGTAGGGAACTTCCATTCACGAGGGTAATCTTTAAGTGGGCATTGAAGAATAGGCAATGTTAATAGGCACACATCAACAGAAAGGAGAGATATGATCATTCCAGGTGAGGAGCTGTGTGTGAGGAAACTGTGTAGACCAAATAGATAGTGGGGTGGCGAGGACAGTGTGAATGGTGTAAATGGTGTGGGTGATGTGGATGGTGTAGAGTGTGGGGATGTGCAGACTATGTGGGTAGGGTAGGTGGTGTAGATTATACACAGTGGACGTGTAGGTTGTGTGGACAGTATGGACATTGTTGGTGGTGTGGACGAAGTGGACATGTGAATTGTGTGGGTGGTTTGGGTGGCATGGATGGTGAAGACTGTGAACGAGGTGGATATATAGACTGTGTGGACAGTGTGGATGATTGTGTGTATGGTATGGATGCTATAGCCAATGCAGTATAGACGATGTGGATGGTGTTGGTGGTGTGGGTGGTGTAGACAGTATGAACAGTGTGGTCAGTGTGGACTGTGTGGACAGTATGGATGGTGTAGGTGGTATTGGACTGTTCAACTGGGGACAGTCAATTGTGGACCAGTCTGGAAATAGCTAACTGCTGGTGCAGGGGGGCTGGCAGGGTCTACTCTCTTTTGTATTGCAAAGTAACTGCAAAACAAAAGATCAAGTAATGAGATCTGAGCTTAAATAAAAAGAACAACAGAATTTAAAAAAAAACCTACATGTATGCCTAGATTCTGGCAGACATTTTAAAAATGACTTACATATTTGGTTTGAAATATTTAGAAGAATGCAAACATCTGAAGAGCATTTTTAATACATCAATCTCTTATTTGAGCTAGTTAGCCAGTTTTGTTTTTGTTTTTGGGCCAATTCAGCTGTGCTCAGGACTTACTCCTGGCTCTGTGATCAGTCCTGGAGGGGATCGTTTGGGGTGCCAGTGATTGAACCCAGTCAGCTCTATCTGCTATACTATCTCTTCTGTTCCCCCACTTAAAAAAATTTTGTGTTTGGTTAGTTTTGAGAGATGAGACCCAGAAGTGCTCAGGCACTGCTCCTGGCTTAGTGTTCAGGATTCTTGGTAGAACTAGTGAATCATATGACGCTAGGGATTGAACCTGTGTCTTCTGCACACGAAATATACGTTCCAGCGCATTAGGCTACCTCCTGTTCCCAGAGATACTGGAAAACCCTGCCTTATGTGTTTCCTTCTTTCTAAGATCTCCAGTGTTTTTTGTCTAACCACCTTTTTTTTGGTCTCAATGGACCAAATAGCTTGGTCTCATGGACTCAATAGCTGTTCTTATCACTCAGAGTATATTAATCATTTAAGAAACACCTTTTGTGGACTTCATTAATTTCACTCTTTAGCTAGAGTTTCTTTCTTTTTGGGGGTTTGGGGGGCACAACCAACGATGTTCAGGGGTTACTCCTTGCTCTGTACTCAGGGATTTCTCCTGGTGGTGCTCAGGGGACTATACGCATTGGTCAGCAGTATGTAAGGCAAGTGCCCTATCTGCTGTACTATCTCTCCAGCCCTACAGCTTTTTTCTTTAAATTGGTGCTGCTTTTGTGGTTTTAATTTGTGTTGAAAGTGTGGGGAGTATTGGTTAGGTGTTTGGAGGGTTTCTGGCCACAGAACATGATTCTGTTCTCCAGAGCCAAGTATCACTGGTCATAGACAGGAGGGTGGGATGTGCCTTAGGCTTAAGCAGGGTTAGATGTTCTCTTGCCTCTCTCCAGTGTCGTGGGCACAAGCTGGGGTGTAGAGGTGGGCTGGACCACTTGCATGACTGTCTCAGATCCAGTCACCAGGTACTTGGGACATCTCCTGTCACCGTCCATCTGCTGGCCATCTCCTCCGAGCATAACTGCATGGCCATGCTGCTCACGTTCATATTCTAACCCCAGCACATCCTAGCACTGTGACCTTGGGAAAGCTATGTAACCTCAGGGTCTTATTTATAAAGTGAGGATAATAATAGCCTCTATCCCCGAGGATTTTTGTGAGGGCTAAATGAGATCATCTAAACCAAAGCCCTTAGGATAGTTTCTGGCACACGGACATGCTGCTGTGAGTGTCAGCTATTACAATTACTAGAACTATCAGTATTGATTCACGGCTGTTATTTTGGAAGTTGTGATACCTACGTCAGTTTATTTACACCCGCCTCCCACCTTCAGGGAGCCCATATAATTGTTCAGGGGCACAGTATGGGGGGTTTATTCTTGCTAGAAAAATTTTTTTTGTCCTTTTCTCAGGCCTTGGAGGAGGTAGCCATATGCCCTGGCCTGCCATCTTGATACACCCGTGCATTTCCTTCATGTTCTTCTTCTGAGTCTGTATGTGTCTGTGATTATTGTCTGTGTCTGTCATACAGACACCAGAGTGTCCACTGCCAGGCCCCTGGGCTCACAGGGGAGTAGGGCCCAAGGTAGGACCTGGTCTGGGCCAGGTGCGCTGACTGTCCTGTCCCCTCCCTGTCCGGTGCCCTATTGGGTGTAATAGGTGCTCTGTTTCTTTTGTCAAAAGGAATGTTAATTATTTTCAGTAATCTAATTACGTGGCTAATGAGAGACTGACTGAGATAACATTCCCTTTAATTACTCTTGCCTAAGTACTATTTGGAGCTGTATTTTGAGCATGTTGCAAGATTCTTTTTTTTTTTTTTCATGGAAGATGCTGCTGTCACAGAGGCTCAGTGAGAGGTCTAGGTGCTAGTTTAAGACTCCTTGGTGCTGTAGGTTGTGGCCAGCCATGGCTACTGGCCATACCTCTGGGGCTTGCCTGTAAGACAAGGCACAGTTCTGATCACGTTAAATGGAGAACATTCCAGTGCCCCCAGATACTTCACTCCTGGAGGTGCTTGGGGAACCCTATGGGATGCTGGGGACTGAACCTGGGTCAGCCACCTGCAAGGCAAGCCAAGGCAAGCACTTACCCACTGTAATATCTCTCTAACCCCTCATGTACTATCTCTTTTGGACAAACTCATGGGCGGTAGTTATCCCAAGTCCCTCCGTGGATTTGAGTAGTACTCAGGGGCAATTGGCATGCCATATTGGCTATGAGAACCTGTTGTCAACTGCCGGTGGTCTCCAACAGTCGGTAAATTAAGTACTCCTGGTTCCACATTCTCCTGGTCTATACATTTCCTTCTCCAATAGTAGTGGAGGGTAAAATTATAGTGGGGACTGTTCCCTTCAGCTGTTGCTTAACCCTTCTGAGCTTCTCTTGCCTCCTGAGTAAATTGGAGTTGAAGTCTGCCTCGAAGACCTGTGGAGAGGGGTTTGATGAAGCTCAGTGTGAGAGATGCCTAGAAAACCCCCAGTAAATGGTTTGGAATTGTTTTGTTTTGTTATAGAGTTGGAGACTAAACACAGGGCCTCACACATGAAAGGCAAACACTCTACTGCTGAACTACATCCCTAGTTTGGAGGTTATGTAGAGGTGGGAGGGAATAGAGGGCGAAGAGGAACACCCTGTGGTGCTCAGGGACCAAGCCTGGCAATGCTCAGGAGACCACCAGTGGTGCTGGGACTCAAATCAAGGTTAAGGCTGAAGCCACATGGTCAGCAAGTGCCTTGACCTTTGTATGCTCTCTCCAGCACGGGTTTGGAGTTTGTAAACACTGCAAGCAGTACCACCAGACTGAATGATATCCAGACTCAGGAGCTGGCCCTAGACACCAATAGACAGGGCCCTCTCCTGGCCTTCTGGATGTCAGTCTCTACACTGTGGGCAGTGACACTCACAAAGCATAGGTTCTCTCATCTCACAGAGGCAGTGGGGGTTAACTGGCCTGCGGAAGAGAGGGAGGGCAGGGCTGTCTACTCTGGAGGAAGGGATTTCCGAGAGCAAGGAAATGGGGCGCAGCATCATGTGTTGTTGGTTGGCCTTCTGGTCACCCTTAGCAAGTTCTGGAGTCTAACTTCTTAACTGAATGTGGGAGTGGGGAGGCGCGTGCACAGTAAAAAATCTTAAATATTTGTTTTGAAATAAATCTCTATGATTTATTGTAAGTAAATGTTTAATTTGTATTCCTCTTCCATGTAGAGCTTCCTCGGGTGAAATGCAGGCACGAAAAGGGAAAACGTTTAAGGAAACTTATCCCTATTCCACAACATCTAGAGCTTTGCAAACCAGTACTTTCTGGGATGAAGGAAATGCTGTGTGTCTCCACTGTGCCTCGTGGCAGGTACTTGCCACCTATAGGCACTGCAGGTAGCACAACCAAGGAGTTTTGGGTTTTGTTAAGTTTTAGCTTGTTAAAATCCAAATAGCCCCAAATGGCTAGTGGCTATCAAATTGGATTGTGCAGTTCTGAAGTTTGTAGAAAACTAAACATTTGTGCATGACCTGTTCTTGGCTTATGTCTCATCTCTTACTACCTGTGTTCATGCATACTGTTTGCAGATGTGTCCAGGTGTGCCAGGTGGCTGCTCAGGGTCAGGTGGCAAGCTCTCTGCCAATCAAGGGGAAATGACTATCTGGGGAGAGACCAGAAAGAAGACATGGGGTGGCCAAAGCCGTAGCCACCCTGGTGAGACTGACCGTCCTTGCCCAGTCTCTGACCTCTGTTCTTTTTTTTCTGGGGGGGGGGTCACACCTGGTGATGCTCAGGGGTGACTCCTGGCTCTGCACTCAGGAATCACTCCTGGCAGTGCTTGGGGACCATATGGGATTCCAGGGATTGAACCCGGGTTGGCCACGTGCAAGGCAAACACCCTACCTGCTGTTACCATTGCCCAGGCCCTGACCTCCATTCTTTTACTGTCTGCAAGAGATGGAGCCACTGGCTTTCACAACAACAGAGGTGGTGCTCAGAGATGAGATACTTGTGCCACCTAAGAAGGTTCCAGGGGTGGGGGGTGGGCAAACCACCTGTGATTTCAAGACTCTTGGTTGCAAGTGATAGAAACTCCAATAAGAAGGCTGGAGTAAAAGGAGATACTTACTTTCTTTTGGTGCAGGGGAGTCCCAAGCAATGCTTAGAGGATCTGAGGGGTACTTCCTGTGATGCTTGGACAAGCAGCACCACTCCTGGCAGTGCTGAGAGGCAAGAGGCCATATGGTGCCAGGAATAGAACTTGGGGCCTTGTGCATTCAAGGCATGTGCTCCAGCTCTTGGAGCTATCTCCCCTGCCCCGTAATTTCTTATTATAAGCTCTCAGACTAAAAGGAGACTGACAAAATTATTTAAATTCTTTTGAGCACAAGCAAATGGAAACTGCAGGCACTCAGTCAAAGGATTTCCCTTTCTTTTCATCCTCAGTAAGCGCATTGGGAAACACCAGCTGACGAGGGCCTGCCTTTCTGAGCCCCTACCTGCAGCAGCCACCCAGCTGGCCGGGAAGGTTCACCTGCCCTTTGAGGGTTCTGCCCTGGCTCAACTGGCACTGAGACCACCTAGTAAGGGTGCAGTAGGGAGAGCGAATGTTCCACTTCTTCATCACAGTAACGGCAGCTATGCTGGCTCTGCCGTTCCTCTAATGCATTTGGTTTGCTCCTACCTGGGATTCTTCTCATGCGCTGTGCCCTCTATCTAGAATGTTGTCTCAAAGCTCCTTGCACAGCTTCTTACCCTCTTCCTGACCTGTACCCAAATGCTGCCTCCAAGGAGACGCCTGAGATGCGCCTTCCAGCACCCACTTGCTTTTTGGACCTTGCTTCGTGGCTTCTGACCAGAAATGGCAGTCCATGTTAGTCTGGGCCTCCCACCTCCCTGCCAGCCAGTGAGCACCCACATGCTGGAACTGTCTCAGCCCCACCAACTTCTGTGGGCCTAGCCCTCATGAGGTACTCAACAAACAGTGCTGACTGATGGGCTGTACCATCCTGAATAAATCAGCTGGCCCCACAGAACTTATGTGTGTGAGTATGTGCGTGTGTGTGTGAGTGTGTGTGCATGTGAGTGTGTGTATGGTGTGTGTGTGCATGTGTGTGAGTGTGCACGCGCATGCAGGGGCTTCCCAAGTGGTGCTCAAGAGGTCAGGGGACTGTCCAGGCTGGTAGTTTGCTGCAAGGGCTAGAGGCAACAGTACTACTCAGGCCCTCAGCTGTCAGGGATTTCCTGGGCCACCCCAGCGGTGTTTATGGGGTTGATGGTACACATGGCATGTCTTATACCTTCTCTGTGTCCCTTCCCCGGGGCCTTCCCCAATAAGGGACCCCCTCTGGTTGTTTCGGAATCTTCAGGATTGCTGGGCTGTGTGAAGCTGTGAAAGACAGTGCTGAGTGTCACCCTACCGGGTGGTCCACACCAACCTTCAGCCTTTCTCTGCCTCTCCTGGTGAGGAGGCACTATGGAGGGGTGTGTGTGTTTGGGGGGGGTGTCTTTGTTCTGCAGAAGTGCTGTGGTGAGGTCACTGCGGGACACCCCAAGGACATGGTAGTTACAAGGAGATCCGGTAGATGCCTTCCTGGCCACTAGGTGGGTGAGGCGGTGGGTTCCCTTTCCAGTAGAAAGGAGGAGTCATGCAGGTCTCGGGTCTCACGTGACAGGATTTGAGGGCCCCTCAGCTGCGTCTGATGGGATCTGCAGAGGGGATTACTGATGAGGGGAGGTGAGGCAGCTCTTACAGTAACACATGCCTCGCTCTGGGACAGCGGCCAGGCAGCTAATTAGAGAGCCCAGCAGCTGTCCAGCCTTGCAGGCAGCGATCTGCAGCTCCCCAGAGCTGGGGGTGGGGAGGGAGGGAACGAGGCTTGGGGCCAGAGCCCACACGCCAAAGTAGAGGGGATGTGGTGAGAGTTTGTAGGGAGCAGGACATGTTGAGGGGTGTGCCAGGCAGGATGGGGGGAGGGGAAGGCAGGGTGGGAGGGAGGAGGGTGACAGGACGTGGTGAGGGTGGGGGGCAGCCCGCAGACAAGACAGGGTGGCGGGAGGGCTGGCAGGCAGGGGGATCCAGATCCAAGTCCTGAGCAAGACAGAGTGGAGAGCCAAGTGAGGGGGGACCCACCCCAGCTTCACCCACCTTCCCTGTGCCAGTTAGGCCCCAGCCCTGTTGACCTCGGGGGTTGGGGGTTGCTGAGGGCTGGGGAGAGCCCCCTTTGACACTGAGGTTTGGGAAGTACCCAAACCCACTGTGCTCCGGTAGGTTTTACTACTTACTGGACACATAGAACGTTTGCTCTGGGTTCAATTGGGCCCCTCCCCCAGACTTAGCAGGCTCTTGAGGTAACGAGGAGATCTGGGAAGTTTTGGGGAAGAGGAGGGTGGGAGAGAAAAAGGAAGGGCGTTTGTCTGTCACTTCCTGGCTCAAGGGCTGGGCCTTGGAGACAGGCACAGGGCGGAGGGGGTTGGATTTGGTTTTTAGGTTCCGGTCAGAGAAGCAGAGATTCCAGCCTGCAAGCCCAGCTTACCCTAAATAGTTATCAGAGAGGAGAGAGGATAAGGCAGAGGGAATTTCCTGCCAGCAGCTGCCGCTTCAACCTCTTTGGGAACACAGCCCTACGTGCATGAAAACTGGATGTGCCTTTCAAGAGTTTCAGCACTGAGAAAATAACAGAATGGGCGTTGTTCTGCTCTGGCTTGAACCTGCGCTTAAGCCTGGCCCACGCGGGAGCCTGGGTGGTTTCCCAGGACGCCTGGGCTGCTCTGTCCCAGCCCAGCCCCCCATGTACAAGAGAGGAACAACATGCCTTCTGTATTGCCCACCCCTCAGGCACCTCACCTTAAAGGCCAGGGGATGATTCCTAAAGGGGAGAGGGAGCAGAAAGGGGAGTGAGCACCCCTTCTTCCTTCTCTCCAGGCAGAGACGGCCCTGGCTATTGTCAACCAGGGTTTCTGTGCTTGGCAGGAGCGAGTTCTTCCGTGACTGTGACCTCAAACTTAAGAGACCCTCCAACCATCCCCGCGTTTGATTAATGACATGGGATGGTGCAGCCGGCCAAGTATTTAGCTGTTCATCCAACAAAAATTCCCTGGTCTCAAGGGCTTCATCATGAGGCAAAGGAGCAAGCACATCATTCATTGTAATCATTCATTGTAAGTGGGACACCATGCTTCAGTAGAAGGGCTATGCCGAGTCCCCTTGAAAGTAAGTGGAAACTGGGTGGAGGGGTGTTGAAAGGAAGGGTCTCAGATGAGAGGGTGGCATGGTGGGCTGCAGAGGAGGCCAGGGGGAAGGACAGAGCTTAGAATTGAGTGGTGGTCCCTCAGTTAAACAGGTCCCCCAAATAAACTGCTTGTTTGTGCTTCCAGGAGCACCATTCTGTGAGTGGACAAGGTCAGCTCTGCTTATAGATGAGCAGGTCAACGAATGGACTAAAGAGAAATCTACCCAAACAAGAGGTAGTAGAGAGGTAGAGAGGGTAAAGCACTTACCCCACCCCGTTCGATCCCTGGGGACCACATATGGTCCCCTGAGCACAGAGCCAAAAGTAAGTCCCGGACACTGCCGTGTGAGGCCCAACATCACTCCCTCAAAGAATGGGCTGAGAAGATAGTTCAAAGGGCAGAAGGGCATGTCTTGTAAGGGTAAGGCTCTGAATTCAGCCTCCCGCAGTGCCTAGTCCCTGAGAACTGCTGGGGTGCCCCTGGTGAGCCCAGCACAACCAGTCCTAGCTCCTATCAGGCTCACTGGGAGGACTGTTGGGAGTGATCTCTGGGCTCCTTTGTGGAAGTGTGGGGGGGGGAGGGGGAGGGCAGGAAAACATAATCATCTTGGGGGAACTGTGAAAAAGCCAGCACAAGTGTGAGCACTTCTCGTGTCAGTTGCTGGAGAGTTTTTCACAGACTCGTTTGCTCCAAAAATGTTGTGTGCAAAAGTGCGGCTGGTTCCTGTGTGCTTAGACATGCTCTCAGGGGCCAGGCGGTGTCAGGGCTGGGGCAGCTTGAGCCCTGGAATCAAGTGGGGTCATCTGGTCATCTGCTGGTTCAGCCCCGCAGTGCCCTTCCATCAGGAAGCGGGGGTGGTGGTGGGGGGTGTGGAGGCGGGGCAGTGCCCTGGGAAGGAGCAGGTTCTCAACCACCTCACTTCCATCTGCCCTCCACCAGCCAGCACGGGGCTCCGGCTTGAGAGTAAGTAGACCTACCACAGACCTCCCTGGCAGGATGTGGGCTTTGGTTTCGGTTTCTGTTTTGGTTCTGTCTTTTGCTACTGATGTGCCTGCTTGGCTCCCCGGAACAACCCAGTCGCAGGGTCTCGGTGGTGGTGTGGGGATCTTGAGGGTGTTGGACATGCCCTGTGAACATCCTGCCCTCGGGGGGAAAGACCCAGGCCGGGGTGAGTCCTGCCCAGGTGAGAGGTATGTACAGGCTGACCCCTGCCCGGAGGAGAGGGAGAAGCGGGCAGCACTGCCAGGTCCTGTCTGGGGGAGAGCTGAGGAGGGAGACAGGCACGGGGACCAGCGTAGCTGCCACTCGCTGCATCTGCACCATCTGCCCCTCACTGTTCTCAAGGCACAGGCTGCAGACAGACCCCGAGGGATCTGATCTTCCAGCCTAGAGCTCATAGGTGCCCACAGCGAATTTCAGGCTCCTGACCCCCTGCCCTTTCTGTTTCCCTGGCCCTGCTGCTGCCTCGCCCACTGAGGGAGCTGGGCGCCCTGGTGCGGGAGCAGGGAGGAAGGAGGCCTCAAGCACGAGCTGGACATGGTGCTTGGTAGTCTCTCTGCTTGGCTCTTTCCAGGGAAAGGGGTCAGCTCCCACCCCCCCAATCACACTTTTCTGGGATTTGTTCCTTGGGCTCAAGCAGATGGGGCTCTTCTCAGGGATTTTCAGGGAAGTTCGGCACCTTCATATTAGGACAAAAACTATCAAGAATCCCCACCAAATGGTAGGGCTTAGGGATGTATCTATCTGTCCACAAGGGCATTACAAAGTCAGATTTCTGCTGACTTGTCTTTAGTTATCACGGATCCTAGGAAGGGCCTGACCCGTCACAGTGAAGTAAACACTAAGGGAGTGGAATTGGGGGACAAGGGTTTGAGCGCACACTTTTTGCTGGTTTGCTGTATTTTCTCTGGAGTTGTGCTCAACTCCCCAAATGCTCAAACCAGCGCATCCTGCATTCTCTGCCTTCTGAGAGGTTCTTGGCTGTCCTTGAGAACAGATGTACCCAGGGCAGGGTGAAGGTGAGCGCGTCATTTGAACCTAATGAGAATGGAGCTGGATGCTAAAATTATCTCCCCTCTCGGATTTCCGAGTGTGCACACAGTCACTCGTGGCGCAGGAGAAGCCCTGAGTCGGAGTCTCACGTGTGCGTTGCCTGGGATCGATCCCAGCCTCTCATCATTGGGTCAACCAGAGCTGAACAAACAGATGCTGAGACGAGGCAACAGTGGCTGGAGCCTGGAGCCTGGGGTGGTGCCTCCCGCCTGCAGCTCTGGCTCGCTGGGAAGCCCCGAGCCAGTGGGGTTTGGGGTTGGGAGCAAGGTGAGGGTGGTGGTTCAAGCTCATTGATGCCTCCTCTTTTCTTCCTAGGGACACACAGAAGGAGCCCACCTACTAGCCTGGGATCAGTTGAGCCCTGGAGCTGATCCTTGCCCACAGCACTGAGAATGGCACCGAGGCACAGCCAGACACCCAGACGAAGGTTAGCCAGGGACATTCCGGGACTGTGACCCTGATGTCTATTCAGAGCTGCGCACTCCAGGGTGTGACAAGTGAGTTGTGTTGTGGGTTCCCTTGGTCTTGCCAGCCCTGCCCGCCCTGGCGGCCCAGAAGCTGGTTTGGAGGGGACAGTTGTTATCCTGTTTCCTGTCCGAGAGTCCATCACAGGGTGACAATTCTCTATGGGAGGGGAAAGCCCAGCAGTGTCAGGCCATGTCACATGCCAGAGCCATCTGAGAGCAGCATGGTCTCTAAGTGCTGGCCAGACTGACCGGCTGGCTCGCCAACTTGGGTTAGACAGTCCCGCACCTGGGTGATAGCATTTCCCTAAGTCTGTGGAGGGCAGCTTGAGGCTGCTGTGGGCCTGGGCCTCTGCAGGGCAGCTGTGCCTTTCCGGGGACTTGGCTCTGTCCAGACACCGTGTGTGGTTCTTGTGGCTTCGGGGAGAGTCCCCAGGGCACTGGGATGGGAGGGATTTGTAGTGCACGGCTGTCATAAAAATGACCTCTCGTGGGTTAAGAGGAGTGGGTGGTCTTGTGTTCTCCCCATATTTCCATGGCTGCTCCTCAGTCTAGACAACGCCTCATTTGTGGGGCTGGAAGATGCCCCCCACTGTGGTCTTGCCTGTCCTCACGTGGTCTTTCTAGCCCAGGTCTCTGATTTCTCCTTGATAATGCTTCTAAAAAATGACAGTTGGATGCTTCCCCAAATCCCAGAGGCCTGTCTGGCCTGCACTCTAGTCTGTCTGTGTAGGCAGACAGTCCAGCTGTGGGATCAGGCACCAGCAGGCAGAGAGCATCTCTGAAGGCAGAACCGAGCTTGTGCTTCTACAGGGATGGCCAAAGAGGCTATAAGGAGCTGCTGAGCAGGGCCCTGTAGCCAAGAACCTAGAGCCCTAGAGTCTAAGTATTTCTTCTTTAGGGAGATCTTGATTCTAATGACAGTTAGAAATGTAAGATTCAGAGCTAGAATCTATGTTTATTTCAGACTGGGCTTGAAAAGTCAGTGACTGGGCAGAGCTGGAGCAGCAGTACAGTAGGCAAGGTGCTTGCCTTGCATGAATGTCAATCTTGGACCCAGTATAGCTCCCTGAGGCCTACCAGATGTGATCCCTGAGCACAGAGCCTAAAAGATGCCCTGAGTATCTCAGGGTGTGCCAAAAAGTCAAGGAGTATCTTTGGCAGTGTGGCTCAAGAGACAGAGCAAATACTTTGCATATGTGAAGACCTGGGTTCTCCCCCTGGCACTGAATGTTCCCATTGCCCCCAATCCATGCACCATTATGCTTCTCCCTAAAATTCAGGCTGTGGTTGAAAGGGTGTTAAGGAAGAGTGCTTTTAAGTGGCTTTGTAGCTGGTGAGACAGGCTGATCAGCAGAAGTGAGATGGAGGTGGAGAGCACCCTGAAGTCCTCGGTGGGAAGGCTGTGGTTCTTCAGAGCAAATCCTCACATAGCAGAATGCCCAGAGCAGTTGCTATCATCAGCCCTGAAATGAGGGTGTCTTCTGTCCAGAGATCCCACTCTGGAAATGGCTAATTTTTTTTCAAATATGTGATTAGGGAATAGTACCAAACAAGAAAAGGGCTGGATTCTTTGTGACAGGCTCAGACTGTGTCTCATGTGGTCATGCTATAAGTGGGAATGGGAAACAGCTATTCTCACTGTGTAAAGCATCTACGTTGAGCAAATTATACTTTCCTCTTGATGGAATATGAGGCAGCCATTGTAATCAAACATGGATGATATAACAATTTGAAAATTATGATGATACCATAAGTGAAAATGTCCACATAGATAATAAGTGAATTTAATAACTTGTAAAATAAACAAGGGGGTGTGGGGGAGGTAGCACAGTGGAAAGGATCACAGTTGTGAGTTTAGCAGGACTGGGAATAATTTTTCTTTCTATGATGAATGGATTTGCTTTGGAGGGCATTGGGGTCACTCCTAGCAGTGCTCAGGGATTACTCCTGGCTCTGTCTTCAGGGATTACTCCTAGTGGTGTTCTGGGAACTACACTTGGTGCCAGGGATCAAATCAGGATCAGCAATGTGCAACTGTGATGCCTTGATATTATCTTTTTACCAGGGCACCTGATAAAAAGCCCCTGGACTCACTTTTTGAAGTGTAAATTTAATTTTGGTGAATATGCTGCATATCATTAAAAGCAACTTTCTCTACAATGTTTCAATGATGGAGCACTTTTGTAAGTCATTCTAAAATGTTTAGAATTTAGCTATGAGCCATTTTTTTTGAGTAATTGGAAAATAATAGATACATAAAATTGCTATAATGAGACTACTTTGGAGAAATCTACCTGGCAATGCTCTGGAGCTCAGCATCACTCAGGATGCTTAGGGAATCAAGCAGTGCTGGGAATCAAACTGGGCCTCCCACAGGCAAAAGCATGTGCTCCAATCCTCTGAGCCATTGCTCTGGCTGCCAGAATAAAAGTTTCATAAAAATTGTCTGTTTCTCTAGAATGAAGAGAAAGGCTGGGCCCAGCTGCTGTTCACACTGCCCTCATCTGCATGTTTAAGAAGCCTGGGAACATCCAGGCCACATTGCACAGGTGTTAGTGATCCTAGTAGCAGGCATCATTCTGGGTACTGGGCCCCCTGGCAGAGGCCCTGCCTTCAGGACACTCATAGGTGGCCCAGACAATGAGCAAGTAGAGAATATCAGAGAAGGGAAGTGCTACAATGACAATGAAACAGGATGGTGTGAGCGGAGGAAGCCTTTTGGAGCGAAGGTCAGGGTAGGTCTCAGGGGGTCCAACTGAACTGAGGCCTGACTGGCAGTAGTAAGGCCGCAGGTGAGGTATGGGAAGAGCCTCGCAGGCAGCATGCAGGATGCCCGGGCACAGGGTGCTCTTTCCTGTGAAACCTCTGTGCCAGGTGGTCTCCATTACCCAAGCCTGCTTGTCCCCAGACTCCGCAAGCTGGGATTTGCTTAGCGCCTGAGGCTTGGGGCAGTCTCCCCACCGGTCACCTGTATGGCTGGTTACTCCTGACCTTCTGGCTGTGACTGTGGCTGAGGTAGGCACAGGGCTTCCCTGGGCAGCCTACATGCTGGCCATGACTTCTGGCTGGCATTTCCGTGGCAGGGACGGGCCATCTGAAATTCCAGTAGCACTGGGGGTAGGCTGGCAGCCAGGGTGGCTCTGGACAGGGTATGTCCTGAGGAGACCCAGAGTGGTGGCTGCTGCCACGGCCCTCAGTTGGTCAGCTTTGACATTCTATGTCCTTCACGTGGACCCTGCCAGAGCTTGACCTCAGAACAGAACCTCAGTGGTCTTACAACAGAGACTGACCACCTCCTGTGGCTCTGACACCCAGTTTGGTGCTTCATGGTTTGGCCACATAGAAGCTCATGACCTTCTCGTGCCCTGGAGTCTTTCCAATTTCCACCGGAGCTTCCAGAAGTAGAACACACAGGATGGCCGTTACCTCAGAGAGCCTGCGGGGCAGGGCAGTGTACTGACCGGGGAAAGGAACTTAGTGGGCTGGAAGGGTTCAAACCCCACCTGACACTGCCTTTTACAGCTATATGAACATAGGCTAGTTAGTTTCTTTTTTTGCCTCAATTTCCTCATCTAAAAAGTGGCATTTGAGGGTATCTAAAAATGCTGGAGAGGGTGGCTGATGATGATGGTGGTAGTGGTGTGACTGTGACTTGGGAGATAGAAGAAGGACCAGTAGTGTCAGGGCCGGAGAGATAGTATAGCAGGTAGGGAACTTGCCTTGCACAAGGCTAACCTGGGTTTGATTTAGGCACCCTTGTGGTTCACTGGGCACCTCCACAAGTTTGCCATGAGCCCAGAGCCAGGAGTAAGTTGTAAGCATAGCCAGGTATGGCAACAAAACAGACTGGTAATGTCACTGATCCCAGGGGGCATTCCTGGGCAATGTCCTCCTCCAGAGAGGTGGCATCTACCCAAGCCAGTAACCACAGGGCTTTCCCCTGCTCGCTTCCCACCAGGGTCTGAGGAATGCCCAGGTGTTTCTCACTAACATGATCACCACAGCAGAAGTTTCTGAGTTTGCTTTGTGTACCTGGATATCAGGTCAACTACCTGACTCTCTGAGTTTCCACTCCCCCTGCCCCAGCACAGAACCTGCCAGCTATGGGACTCAGGGTCCCTCAAGCTACCTCTCACCTCTCCCCACTCACCTTGTCTTAAGGAGCCTCCAAGAGGTCACTGAGTTTCCCCAGATCACAGCACCAAAGGAGTGAAATTTGGAGAGTAAGTGGAGAGGAAGAGGAAGGTCTGCCCAGACTAGAAGGAGAATCCCGATTTTCTAGAAAGGTGTTTCTAGTTGGCCCCAAGTGCCCAGACTCACAGTGTTGTGGCAGATTAGCTTCCTGGAACAAGATGGGAGTTCTTGGCAAAATTGAGGGCAATCCTCCCGTCTGGTTCAGCCTTCAGCCTGTCTTAGGCTTTTCAGTATTCCCTTTACTCCTGGCAACTGTCTGCTTTTGCTCTGCCTCACTCAGGGTTATTTGTGAGGGCAGATTCTCCCAGGAAATGGGGCCTGGAAGCCAGCCCCTGCCTCCCCCGGCCTCCTGAGCCTCGGAGGGGCAGTGCCCTGCCCTGCCATGCACCTCTGCAGGAACGCGGTGTTCCCAGGGCTTTCATCACCATGGCCAAGGGCTCTTGAACGTGAGTGTTGTTTCCCCACAACCCACTTTTGAAACCACCCACCGCACTCCACGCTCTTTCCTCCTGCTTTTAGCTGTGCCGCGTGCTCCTGAGAGGCCTTCCCACCCGAACCTGCTTTCCTGGGCCCGCTGTCTTTGTGTCGTGGAACTCAGGAGGGTTGTGCTGGTCACCAGGACAAAGAGGTCGCGTGCAGGGCGCTGCTGGTTCTTCCCGATCCCAGGGCACAGCAAGGAGGTACTAAAAGGGTCTGGGGCAAAAGGGCTGGCGTGGGAAGACTATCAGGCCTGGGGGGAAGTGGGGATTTGTGGTGGGGGGAAGGGGGCTGCAGTGTGGGGTCGGAGTTATAGTACAGCGGGTAGGGTGTTTGCCATACACACGGCCAACCCAGGTTTGATCCCCGGCACCTCATATGGTCTCTCGAGCACTGGCAGGAGTGATTCCTAAGTGTAGAGCCAAGAATCACTGGGTGTGACACAGAATCAAAAAAGCAAACAAAAAAGCCAGAGTTTCAGCCCACCCTCTATGATGATTAGAAATAGGTCTGTAGAGTGGAGTATCCCCAAATACACCCAAGTTAACACCTGCCTCTAATATGCACCCTTGTGTCTGAGATGCCAGCCCAGGGGATGGCACTGTACCCTGCCCTGGCTTCATGCCCTCATCTCCTGGCCTCAGCTAGGCCCTCCAGGTGCCCAGGTTGTTTGTGTTTTGGGCCACACCTGGCAGTGCTAAAAAAGAAGAAGAAGAAGAAGTAAGCACAGCTTACTTCTTCTTTTTTAAAAAAAATTTTATTAGTGAAACACCATGAGGTACAGTTGTAGACGTGCACATTTTTGTGCTTGGGTTTCAGTTATACAATGATTGAGTACCCATCCCTCCACCCATGCCCATTCTCCACCTCCAATGCTCCCAGTATCCCTCCCACACTCCCCCACACCCCCATCCCACCCCACCCCTGTGGCAGGGCATTCCCTTTTGTTTTCTCTCTCCTTTTGGGTGCTGGCTCACAGCTTACTTCTGACTCTGTGCTCAGGAGTGACTCTTGGCAGTGCTGGGGCCCATCCGCAGTGCTGGAGGTGTGCATGGGTCTTCCCTATGTGTCAACCAGTTGAATTCCTTCACCTCCACTATGACCCTTTCTCACTCTGTAAGCTTTTCCCTAGCACCGGGGACGGAAAACTCCTCCCACACAGCCCTAAGGGCCTGCTGATGAAATAGGTGTGAGCCTGGAACATGGGCTCTTTCGTGGCTGGTCCTGGGCAGGCTGGCCTGGGAGCTGCGCTGTTTCTCAGACCTCAGTGGGAAGCTGCAGGCTCAGGCCGACTCCCCGCTATGGTGTACCCACCGATTATCTGTGTGGGAGACGGTCTGCATAGGGATTCTTGTTCTTGGCTACTGGGCTGACACTCGGGGTGGAGATGAAGACCTGACCTGCTTGACCAGTAAGGCTGCCCAGCCAGGAGCACGGGCAGGGGCAGATGACCCTGCCTAAGGTAAGAGGGGGAGAGGGGTCCTCAAAGTGGGAGAAGTCCCCAGGATCTTGGCCTTGTGCCCCAGGTGAGAGCCAGCCCCCCCAGGCTTTGGCTGTATTCTGAGGAGTAGGATTCCACGAGCTCCTCTGTCTTCACCAGGACCCGCAGACTGTGACTGGGCTTATAGTCACTGCCTGAGTGGGGCAGCAGAAACGGAGGCACCGAGAGGCCAGGTAACATTAATGGTGGGGGGTAGTGGGGGATGTCAGCTAGGATGGAGTTTCCTGGGTCAAATCTGAAGTCATGGTTTAAGAGGGAAGAACTGCGCTTATTTGATAGGATTTGAGGGTCCTAGGTTCATGTGCTCTGAAAGTTTCTTGAGCATCTTCTAGAGACAAGATGCAAAGATGATTAATTCTTTTTTTGGTGGGGGCGGGGACATACATTTAGGTGTCAAGGGGCTACTCCCCGACCAGTGCTTGTGGGTCACTCCCAGCAATGCTCAGGGGACCAGGTGGTTCTAGGGATCAAACCTGGACCTGGTGGCTGGAGCGGTAGCACAGAGGGTAGGGTGTTTGCCTTGCACGCGGCCAATGTGGGTCCGATTCCAAGCATCCCATATGATCCTCTGAGTACCACCATGGGTAATTCCTGAATGCAGAGCCAGGAGTCACCCCTGTGCATCACCAGGTGTGACACTATCCTACTGTTGTTCATCGATTTGCTTCAGTGGGCCCAGTAATGTCTCCATTGTGAGACTTGTTACTGTGTTTGGCATATCGAATAAGTCACAGGTAGCTTGCCAGGCTCTGCCATGCAGGCGAAATACTCGCAGTAGCTTGCTGGGCTCTCCAAAAGGGGTGGAGGAATCGAACTCGGGCCAGCCAGGCCAGCCGCGTGCAAGGCAAACACCCTACCACTGTACTATCACTCTAGCCCGTTAATGGCAGTAAGTCATTATAATTACCACAATGTTATTCAAGTACAAAATAAAATTTAATGCAATATACTTTAAATTCCAGAGTTGAAAACTCGGGTGTGACACAAAAGAAAAAAAACCTGGATCTTCTGCATGCAGAATATGTGTCATAGTTCACTGAACCATTTCCCCAGCCAATTAAATCATTTTTAAGATAATTTTTTTGAAAATAATTTTTGAACTGGGAACACTAGTGCCAGGAAATGTACACTGGTGGAGGGAGGAGTGTCTGAACACTGTACAACTGAAACCTAATCTTGAACAGCTTTGTAAGGGTCTATCTCACAGTGATTCACTAAAAGAAATTTTTGGACCAGAGGGATAGCTTAACCAGAGGAGCACATGCTTTACATAGGGGAGACCCGGGCTCAGTCCCCAGCACTATATGGTCCTCTGAGCACTGCTGGGAATGAACACCACTGGGCATTGCCCAAAAGCAAAAAGAAGTTTATCATTTTTAAGGCAAAAGCTATATGTGCTTATTTGAAAAACATTTAGATCACACACAAAAAAGTGTGATACAAATAGGAGATAGAAACAACTTATGATGTCACTGGAATTTTTGGAGATGATTGTAGCTGGATGTGGGGTATACTGACATAAATGTATGCCTTTGCAAAATCCAGATCATAGTAAATATTCAGCTTTGAGTCCTACACTTTTGACATTGTACTAAGCAGACATTCATCAAGTGACCACTAGTGCTTGCTCACCTTTGGATGGGCCCTGGCCAAGTGCTAAGTGTCAATGGCTCAGCAGTGTGCTAGGGACAGAGGTGGAAGGAGTGTGTAGATGCTCTGGCCATGGATATTTCGGAAAGGTCTTCAGAGAGGAGGAGGCGGACCTTGAAGGTAAGAGATAGATTCATAGACCGTGGCTTGGGGAAGAGGGTGGGTGTAGCAGTTGGGAAGGACACCCCAGGTAGCAAAAAATAGCAATAGAGTCTGGAGGACAGGATCTGAGGCAGAGGTAGGTCAGGAAGGGCTTTGCCAGCCATCCCTAGGGGATTGAGGCTTACTCTGTAGATATTAAAGATCCGCTAATGGGCTCTAAGTGGGGAGAAACATCGGATTTGTCTTTTATAAAGATTGCTGTTTCTGCACACTCTTCTGTAGTGTGATGAGTGTAGAGAATTCACTCCTCCATTGGAAGGGACCAAGGCAAGGAGGCTACCAGAGTTGTGCAGGAGAGAGATGGTGATTTGAAGCAGAGCAATGAGAAAGAGGAATAAAGAGGAGGGGATGATTAGAATAAAAAGGATGGAGCTGGAAATGTGGCTTAAAGGGCAGCACACATGCCTTTCATGTGTGCAGCCCTGTATTTGATCCCTGGCATGATATGGTCCCCTTAGGAGTGCTTGTGGTGGCTCTGATGACTCCCAGTAGCAACAGCAAACAAGAGTAGAAAGGGTGAGTGTTAATGGCCATCTTTGCTTTGCCATGTGACTTGCTTTGACCAATGAGATGTTAGTGGGTGTCTGGGAAAGCACTGTGCAGTTGGGCTTGCTTGCTCTCATGCCCCGGCTATGAAAAGAACATGCTTGGGCTACACCCCAGGGCCCAGGAGCAGGATGAGAGGCCAGTGGAGCAGAGCCAAGCATAGACAGGGGAGAGCCACCAGATGACTCACAGTCTTATGATCAAGGGCAGCCAAGAGTTATCAACTCACAGATACTATAATAATATAATAATAATAACTCAGGACCTTATGATAATGAACGGGAGTTGTTTTAAGCCATGGAGTTTGGGATGATTTGTTATGCAGCTAACTGACTGAGAAAATGTCTTCGATCTTGTAATGAATGTTTTTACAAGTGTGGGCGCTAAAGATGCAATAGTACTGAGCCACACAGACAAGGACCTTACTCTTGGGGATCTCTTGGTAGAGTGAGGATATGTAGCAGAGGAAGCCAGAATGAGGCCAAGGCCTCTGGCTGTTGCTTGGTGCCATTGATGAGGATGGAAAACACTGCTGTCTGCAAGGAGTAGTCAGGCAGTGCTAATGTGCCACAAAATAGTAATTGTGGGGGCTGGTGCCAGAATACAGTGGATAGGGTACTTGCCTTGCATGCAACCAACCTATGATCAATCCCCAACATCCCATATGGTTCCCCAAGCACCACGAGGAGTAATTTCTGAGTGCAGAGCCAGGAGTAACCCCTGAGTACTACTGGTTGTGGCCCAAAACAAAGTAATTGGAGGGTCTGGAAGATAGCTTACCAGGCAGAAACATGTGATTTGCATGTGCTGAGACCCCAATTCAAACCCTGGCACTGCTTGGCCCTAGGGACCTCCGAGCACTGCTGATGTGACCATGGTGGTGCCCAGCATTTCAGGATCCCAGCAGCATGGCATCTTTGGGCCTCTCATTGAACCACCCAACTGGTTGACCAAGTATCAATGGGAGTCGCTCCCAAAATAAAGCAATAGTAATTATGGGGCCAGAGAGATAGTTCAGGGGTTAAGGTATTTGCCATGCATGGAGCTGATCCCAGTTTGATCCTGGGTACTGTGTAGCACCCCTGGGAACTTCCAGAAGGGACTCCTGAGGGCAGAGCCAGGAGAGACCCCTGCAAATGAAGCCAGAAATAGCCCATGAGCACTGCCAGGTGAAAACCCAAAGCCCCCCTTAAAAATACACCATGAAACAAGAAAAAATAAAACCAAATGTCAGGATAAAAAGGCAATTAGGATGATATTGGCTAAAGAACCCAGTGAGGGGCTGGAATGATAGCACAGCAGGTAGGGCTTTTGCCTTGCACGCGGCCAACCCAAGTTCCATTCCCAGCATCCCATATGGTCCCCTGAGCACCGCCAGGAATAATTCCTGAGTGCATGAGCCAGGAATAAACCCTGAGCACCACTGGGTGTGACCCAAAAAGAAAAAAAAGAGACCAACGAGAGGTTCATATAGTCTGATGGAGGGCAAGGGGAAAGCAGAGAGGTCTGTAGGTTCAGCCAGTCTTTGGAGAAGCAAAACAGGTCCTTATAGACTGGTGGGTTAAGTTATCTGAGAGGAAAGGAAAAGGAGTAGGAAGTTGGGGAGGACTCTCCTACTTCAGTCCACTGGCTTCCTCTCAACATTGAAATTGAACACCAAAACCCCACTTAATGGAGCAGTTAAAGACAAATGTGACCACAAGCTGTTACTACTTGTCACCCATTAGGATAACCATCATCAAAAAGGTGGAAAATAACAAGTGTTGGCAAGGATGTGGAGAAATTAGAACCTTTGGCATATTGCTCGTGAGAAAGTAAAAATGATCCTGCCATTGTAAACTGCAAGGCTGTTCCTTAAAAAATTAAAATTGAATTACCATATGCTTGAGCAATTTTCATTTCTGGGCATATACCCCAAAGATTTAAAAGAGGGTCTCATCTGGATATTATCATGCTGAGAGAAGTTCATCAGGAGGGGAAATAGTACATAATGATCTCCCTCCTATGTGCTATAGAAAGAAACATAGTAAGGAAACAACAAATACCCAAATGCAACAGAAACTGAGAACTGGTTTTTCGTAGGAAGCATATCACTGGCATAGAGGGGATAGGACAGGGTGGAGGTGGGTAGGGATGACACTGGGACACTGGTCGAGGGTGTGGTTTCAAAATGTTTTATGCACAAAGCCCTGCCATTATCAATATTGTAAATCACGGTTCCAGAAATTAAAAAAAAATTCTCAAATGAAAGAAAGAATTTGAGGGCTGGAGAGATAGTAGTGGGAAGAGGACTTGCCTTGCATATAGCTGACCCACTTCAATGCCCAGCACCCTAAATGGTCCTCTGAGCCCTGCCAGGAATAATCCCCTAACTCAGAGCCTGGAGTATGCTCTGAGTACTGGTAGGTGTGGCCAAAAATCCAGAAAAAAAAATGAATTTCAAAATGTGAAATAAAAGGAAGTCTCAGATATCTGTATACTCATCTTTGTAGCTGTATTAATTCACACTAGTCAGAAGACAGAAGCAACCTATGAATGAATAAATGGATGAGCCCAATATGATATCACTAGACAGACCAAATTAGGACATTGTTCAGTACTAAAAAGGGAAGGAAATTCTGGCATATGCCAGATGGGTCTTGAGGTCATTATACTAAGTAAGGAAGTCACAAGAGAACGTACCTCATTTATTTATTTTTTGCTTTTTGGATCACACCTGGCGATGCTCAGGGGTTACTCCTGGTTCTGCACTCAGGAATCACTCCTGGCAGTGCTCAGGGGACATAGGGGATGCTGGGAATCGAAGCTGGGTCGGCCACATGCAAGGCAAATGCCCTACCAGCTGTGCTATCACTCCAGCCAAAGAGGACGTACCTCATTTAAATGGGGTACCTAGTCAAATGCATAGAGACAAAATGCTGGAGGACAGTTGTCATGGTCTTAAGTAGCAGATGGAGAGTGAGAGCACAGGTTCCCTTTGGCAAGATGGAAGAGTTTTGAGGTGGATGGTGGTGATGGTTACACAACAGTGTGACTGTATCAAATGCCACCTACAAATGCTGACCAATATGATCAAAATGGTAAATGTTATGCTATCTGTCTATGTTAGCACATACATAGAAGCCAGGATGTGGTGAGTTGTTTAGAAAGATCTCAGAAGTATGCGATGTGGAAGTATTAAGATATGGGGGGGGAGAGATGGGGATCCCCATGGATGAGCAGCTAGAGGCCTGGAAATACGGGCCACTGATGACCAGGCAGAACAGACATCTCTTTCATGCCTCAGAGAAGTTCTTGCAGGGGGCTAGTAAACACCTCCTTCCAACTAGGATTCACGGAGGGCACTGAGCCTGTCCCCTTGCTTTGATTTCTCGGGCAAAGCGTGCTGAGAAGTCATGGACCTGGAACGACGGCCACTAGATCAAGAGACCGTTTGGGAGATTGAATCGAGAGGCACTTTCCCGGCTCCCTTCCTGCCCGCTGCCAATAGCGGCTGGGGCTGGGCCGTTGGCGAGTGTCCTCCGCACCCTGGGCCCCCTCCCCCTGCAGCCCTGACCCCATCCCCCCCTTTTCCCATCTCACCCATCTCCTCTGTGCCCGCAGCAGCCAGCCCGCGCCCGCACCATGGCCTCGGCCGAGCCCCTGACCGCCCTGTCCCGCTGGTACCTGTACGCCATCCACGGCTACTTCTGCGAGGTGATGTTCACGGCCGCCTGGGAGTTCGTGGTGAACTTGAACTGGAAGTTCCCCGGGGTGACGAGCGTGTGGGCGCTCTTCATCTACGGCACGTCCATCCTCATCGTGGAGCGCATGTACCTGCGCCTGCGTGGCCGCTGCCCGCTGCTGCTGCGCTGCCTCATCTACACGCTCTGGACCTACCTGTGGGAGTTCACCACCGGCTTCATCCTGCGCCAGTTCAACGCCTGCCCCTGGGACTACTCCCAGTTCGACTTCGACTTCATGGGGCTCATCACCCTGGAGTACGCCGTGCCCTGGTTCTGCGGGGCGCTCATCATGGAGCAGTTCATCATCCGCAACACCCTCCGTCTCCGCTTCGACAAGGACGCTGAGCCCGGGGAGCCGGGCGGCGCGCTGGCCCTGGCCAACGGCCACGTCAAGACTGACTGAGCGGGTGGGGGAGGGGGTGGGGCCGGAGTTTTTCCCCCCACTGGACCCGTGGGCCAAGGTACCAAGTTGGTGGCGCTGCCTCTTCTGTACAGCACAAGCCCTGCCTAGCCTCTCTGCCCAGTAGAAGAATCCATGCGGCTCCCCCTCCCGTGGCCCCACCGAGCAAGCGAGCGAGCGTGGGATTGGGGGTGGGGGTGGGGGATTGGTCTGCTGCTGCCGTGCGGGGGAGGGGGGCGTTGCGGAGGGATTGTGGGATGGGTGCTCCCGGGGCCCAGGTCCTGTGGTGATGAAAGACTCCCAGGCCGGGGGCAGAAGGACGGGGCTGCAGAGCTGCTGCTGTCCGGCCCACCCTCTTCCCTCTTATCTGGTTTAGCTGGGCTTTGGCTGGCTCCATTAGGCAATATTCAGGTGCTTGCTTGCAACCAATACCTCCCCAGGGGCCTGCTGAGCTGCAGCCTAAGGAGAGAGGGGGCAGCCAGGAAGCTGCTTGGCTCTGGTGTGGGCTGGAAGGGCTGGACTCCTTCCCCTGGCCTCTCTCCCCATTCCCCAGGGCCCTGAGCTAGCTGCTCCTTTGGCCTGCTGGGCCCCCCCACCCTTGACCCCTGGTGCTGGTTTCCCACCAATCTTGGGCTTTTGGAGGTTTTCACCCCTGTGTGTTCTGTGGTGTACCCCTACCCCCACCTCACTTTCCACCCCCACCCCCGCTCTTTTCTCTCTTATTTTTCAAGGCCTTTACCACTAGCGGCCCCTTTGTCCGTGTCACATACCCTCCCACTCTGGTCCTCATGCCCAGCTCCCAGCCAGCACAGCGGCTGCCAGAGATAGAAGCCTGAGACACGCAGCGCCGCCCCCCCCCCCAAAAAAAAATATCTGCGGCCTTCTTGCAGCTTGCCCTCCACTGTTTCTGGGGTTCTGGGGATAGGAAGCTCCCCGCCATCCCTCCCACTCCACTGCTGGGCAATGGAGGTGTCCCTGGTGCTCTTCTCCATGTTCCCTCCCCATAGTGGCCCAGCTGGTAGCCCCCACCAAGGGTGTGTTCAAGCCCCCCAGGGCCCTCTGGATCCACCATGGGGACCTAGCATCAGATCACTTCTGGGGAGGGGGGGAGTCACCCGCCTCGTTTGTTTTCAGGCCAAATGAGGGACAGTGCAACTTTTGAAGGGATGGAGCCCCATGGGGAATGACTGAGGAGGCCTCTGGAACATCCTGAGTAGAAAGGTTCTTGGTTTTGCTCTAGCCCCAACCCTGCAGCAAAACCTCCTCAGGGTTAACCCCTCCCCAGTTTCCCCGGCCCCCTGGCAAGGCTGACCCTCTGGGCACCCCTTCAACAGTATTAACCCTGCCACGTTCATGGGCATTGTCATGTTGGTTACCCTTTCCCCCATGACAGGTTTATTGCTGGCAGTGGACATCGGGGACCCTCACTCCGGCCCTCCACCCGCCCTCTTCCCTGCTCTCCCTAGGGCAGGGTTCCTCAGAAGGGAGCCTGGCCCGGCTCCTCAACTCTTTGGACCACACTAGGACTCCTAGGTAGCATTTAGTCTTTCCTTTGTATCAGTCTTTCAAATGTGAAGATGCCGCCTGAGGAGACAGTCTCCTCTCTCTCGCTGTGCTGCTCCACCTAGACCCATGCAGGGGAAGTCAGTCAGGACCCAGGGTGGCTGCGTGCCCGATGGGAGAAGGGTGGGAGTGGCTGCTTTTGGCAGGGGGTCTCCATGGTTGTCCCTTTCCTGGTTCGGATGAATAAGGACACCACAGGAGCCAATCCTTCCTTTCTTGACTCTTATTGTGATCCCAATTCTAGGAGCTTGGGGCTTCCTGGAACTAGGGCTTCTCGGGGGATCAGATTGCTTCCTCTCTCTTAGTGGTCGGCTGTCCAGAGGGAGAATATGTTCCATGCTTCCTGATTGCCTCTTGGGAGGATTGTTCCTTGTTTTCTCCTCCCGAATCAATGCTAATTGTAGGTCCTGGGTCCCAACACCTCTCTGTTTCCCAGGAGGCCCCTAGAGCACCTGGCCCCATTTGCTCTCCCTTTTCATGAACTGGGTCTATTGGTTAGCTTGCCACTGTGCCCAGCGTATGAGGCCTCCCAGCTGATTCTCAGCAGAGCCTGCCCTTCAGTGCCCTTCGGGTCTGGCTGCACACGCTGGCACCCTCGTCTCCCTGGGCCTTTTTGATTCCCAAGTGTGGGCGGTGCTGGAGCAAACCTGCCCCACTGAAAACATGCAGAACACTGTGTTTCTGCTTCATCCAGGAGCCCGCTAGCTCCAGGGTGTAGAGCCCCCCAGAAAGGGGAGGTGATGACCCAGGGCTGGAACACAGGATCCTCAGGCTCAGAGCTCCCTGGGGTAGCCCAGACTTCAGTCTTGCTTTTTGGGCTGGCTTCAGGGTCCCTGTCCCTCCCTGCCCAGGCACTCCAGAGTCTGGAGGAATCCCAGCCCTGCCGAGCAGGGGGAGTGCTGGTGGGGAGAGTTGCTCCCTGTTGATGAACCAACAGCCTCTCCACCACCGCGCACACGGCAGCAGCTCTGCGATCCGGAGGGCCGAGTGCTGCCCTGCATGGTCCATTAGCTTCCGATGTCTGCTAGTCACCCCTCCCACGTGGCCTGTCCCCTCTGATGGCAGAGAGCCACAATGGCCTATGCTTCTTCACAGCAATAATACTTTGGGAGTACCCTCAAGTCCTTTTGTCCTGGTTCTTCACTCTGGGCTTCCTGTGGGGGGGCAGTGCCGTGTGGGAGCCATGAAGACAACCCGTTTTCCTGCAGCTCCCGGCTGTGCAGATGTGGCTGCAGGGAAAGCAGAGAGGAGAGAAGCCCGGCTCTGGGCGAAAACAGGAGAGGCTCCTCTGAGCAGAGGCTGCCCCAGACCTAGAGGCGCTGTGGGTTGGGGTCCTGTCTTTGAAGTGGGTGGCTGTCTTGAGACTGTGGCAGCTCGTGGGGGGGTTGGAGGTGCAACACCACGGCGGGGGTGTGCGCCATTGCCTGCTCTGTCTCCGTTGATCTCTGTCTCTTCCTTTTCACATTTGTGCACATAAAATATACTGTGTTTGTGTTCCAGGACTGACTCCGACCTGTCTGCTTTTATTTGGGGGGAGGGGGGCTTTACTTGAGCTTTCTCAGTCACACCCTGACCAAGGCTACCCTAAGCCAAGCAGGCTGCTGCTGGGGTGTGGAGTGGGGGCACTGTGCGGGGAGGGCACAAGGCATTCTTTGCCATTTCTTGCCAATCCCTGCTCTGACCCTCTCTGGTAACCTAAATCCCAACCCCCAGCCCCCATCTGGAGCACCTCTTGGTTCATGCTGCCAGGTTGGTGCTTCTTCTGGCTGTACCTGGGCTGTTTGCAGCTGAGCCGACTGTCCCTGGGAGGTGAGCTTCTACAAGCACATCAACTCGAACTATGAGGTGCTTCGTGGAGTGGGAAGGCCTGAGGGAGGAGGCAGAACATACCTCAGAGAGCTGGAACTACAGAACCCTTTACTTGCTGTTATATCAAAAGTTCATATGCTCCCGCTCCCTTTCCCTCTCTCTCTTTCTCTCCTCCCTTTCACTCTCCATCCTCCTCCTCTCTCTTTCTCCCTCCCTTTCTTTTTCCCTCTCCCTCTACTCCACTTTCCCAGAGATATGCATTGGGCGGGAGGAATCCCTTCCCACTTCATTTACCTTGGCTCTGTTGAGTGTTCCCAGTCCTCCCACTATTCTCTGCCCCTTTGCCTATTTCCAGAAAGAAACTGGGATGTTCAGAAGTTGGTCAGTTTGTTCAACTGAATCCAAGTAGCCTGGCACCCCCGGCCACCAGGGGATAGAAAAGGCAAGTGAAACTTTCTGGAATCATCAGGAAGGTTCTCTACTGCTTCCCTCACTCCCTTGAAAGCATTAGTGTCTTTGAAAGCCTTCCCCCTTATAAAAATGGGATAGCATAAAGTTCAACATTCTTCTTGCTATGTGTTTATATACACATCTACATGTATACACACATGTTAGTATAAGTATCAAGTTCCCCTCAAACATACACACCAGGCTGTGCGTAGGACTTTCCCTGGCTCTGAGCTCAGGGATAACTCCTGCTAGAGCTCAGGAGACCATATGTGGTACCAGGATGCCAGGGAATAAACCAGGGTCAGCTGTGTGCAAGGCAAATCCCTTACCTGCTTTACTAATTCTCCAGTAGTAGGTTTTATAGGAAGAAAAGGGCAAAATTAGTAAAGCAGACTGTCTCCATGGAGCCTCTACAAGCATGTCAGCTTGAAGCAGGGATGCAGCAAGAGGCAGGGCCCAGAACAAGAAAACCAAGGGGCCCCCAAGTCCCTTATTAGCTCTTCTGTGCCTTCCTTCCTTGTTACTCTTTTTCCTCACCAACTCTGCTTCACCCCCATCCAGGGGAAAGAGTTTGTCTCTTGCATTGAGAGGAGCATGATGCCAAGCACCATGCCAAATAAGAGCTTTGGCTGCATCTTCTGAAATATTTCCAGTCTCTGCAAAGTGCCAGCTTCTTAATTAATCACAGGGACTGAGTGACCATAAGTTTCCCTGGTCTCCCCAGCGTTCTATCTTGGAGAGTGCATTGTCTACACACCCCTAGTTGCACTGAGGGATTGGGGCCTGTCTGTGTCTGGAGGGCAGAGAAGCAGGTATAAGAAAAGGGAGCAATTGTGACTTCACAGCATAGGATAGAGGAGTTGGTCTTCATTTCATCAAGAGCTCTGGTTCCTGTCGCTGGGACGATAGTACAGCGGGTAGGGCATTTGCCTTGAACACAGCCAACCCGGGTTCAGTTCCCAGCATCCCATATGGTCCCCCAAGCACCGCCAGGAATAATTCCTGAGTACATGAGCCAGGAGTAACCCCTGAGCATCGTCGGTGTGACCCAAAAAGCAAAAAAAGAAAAAAAATCTCTGGTTCCTTGGTTCCTGCAGGTGTTGCTTGCCCTTCCCCCCAATACTTTGGACATTGTCACCGATATTTTCCTATTTTACTGAGGAGATCTAGTTACAAGCAGTCTGCAACCTTGGTTTACTGCCTTTCTATGTAGATCACTCTTGTGAACAGGAGAACTTGGGGGAGGACTTGTGATGACCCTGGCACCCTTTGGTACTTGCGTACCAAACTCTGGATAGAGTTCTTGCCATCCAAATGCTCCTTGCAGTGATACATCGATATGTAGGAGTGGGAACTTTGAGGGAGAGAGGGGGTTCTAAGAAAGTGCCAGGCTACTTGGATTCAGTTGAACTCAGTACCACCGTTGCTAAGACTCAGAACAATAGGCATCAGAAATCTTTGCTGTGGTGGGAGGGTTGTGAAACTTTGACCTCTGTTGGCTGTGAGCTTGGGTGGACTCCTGTGAACCTCCCACACACAGCTGGGCCTCTTCCCTTTGATCCCATTTTCTTCTCCTGAGATTAAACCTGGACTCTGGCTGTGGTTCTCTCACAAGGTTTCAAACTACTGTAGTTCCCCTTAGTTGAGGTTTCATCTTCTACAGTTTCACTTTTTAAGTTTCAGTTAATGGAATGTACGATAAGATTTTTAAAAAAATCAAAAAAGCATGAATGCATGACTTCCACTGATTTATATAGAATTGAAAATTTCAGGTTTTTGTTGTTTGTTGTTTTTGGTTTTTTTTTGGGGGGGTAATACCTAGCTGTGCTAAGGACTTATACCTGATTTTGTGCTTAGGGTTTACTCCTGGCCAGGCTCAGGGAGCCACATGTGGTGCTGGGGATCAGTATGGGGTAGATTGCGTGCAAGCCAAGTGCCTTAAACCCTGTACTACCTGTCTGACCTTTAAGTAAAATATTATTGATTCATGGGCTTAAAATACTATATAAATTGGGAGAGTATAGATTTATACCTGTCTATGGTGCAATAAGATTTAGGGAGGAAGCTCCTAAGAAGTGCTCAGAGGATGCAAAGCTATTCTCAGCAACTCTCAGTCAACCCATTGAATACTAGGGCCTGAAGATTGATGCTACTTGGGACTTCTGGTGCCAGATACCAGCAGGGCAACCCTGGTGTCACTTAGGGAGTCATGCAGTGCTGGAGATCAAACTGGGACCTAGGAGGGTCCGGAGAGGTAGTACAATGACTAAGGCACTTTCTTTGCATGTGGTTCACCCAGTTTTAATCCTCAGCACCACAAATGGTCCCCTGAGCACCTGTAGGAGTGATCCCTAAGCACAGAGCCAGGAGCAAGCCCTGAGCTGGGTGTGGTCCCCAGATAAAACCACGACCATCCTGTTGTTTGTCGATTGCCTTGAGGAAGCCCCAGTAACGTCTCCTTCGTCCTAGCCCTGAGATTTTTAAAAAGTGCCATATTCAAGGCTCTTTCAGGGTTAGGAGAATGTGACTCATCATTGTTACTGGTATTTGGCATATTGGGTACGCCACGGGGAGTTTGCCAGACTCTGCCATGTGGGCAGGTTACATTCAGTAGCCTGCCGGTTTGTCCAAAGTAAGAATAATAAGATGTCGTGCGACCGCAAATGCGGCCGCGTGCTTTCAGGAACTGGGTTTTATAGTGTCTGGATCTTGGCCGTTGGTGGGATTACATGGTGCCAGGGGGCCAGTTGGTGGATGTGACCCCTGCCTACTGGAAGGTGGAGGATCTGGGTGGAGGATGCTCAGCCCCGATCCAAGCAGACTTGGAGATCTCAGCCCCGGGACCCGCATGCCTTTGTTCCTCTGCCGGTACCTTCATGTGTGTGGAGAGTGGTCTCAGCATGGTTGTGGCTGGTTCTGGAGGTCCAAACAAACCCGGGTCCTACACACACACAGCATATGCCCTAATCCCCGGACTCTTTCCCCAATTCCAACACCTCTGTTTATTGGGCCACTCAAACATAGACCTCCTTTAATAAACTGTAAAGCACCAGAGTGCAAGTCAGGGCCTTTGAAGTTAAAAGTCAATTCCTCAGAATTTAGATTTTTACCTGGTATGTTTTTTTTTTATTCCAGGGATTAATCCTAGGACTTCATGTATACAAAGCCTATACTGTGTCATAGAGTCACATCTCAAGCCCTGCAAACATCTTAAGTATTTCTTAGTTGGGGGCCAGAAGCCTTCTTGTGAGCACCCAGGATATTCCAAAGAGGATGCACTCTCTCTTGCTGAACCTAAGGCCAGATGCAGAACCCTTCCTGTGCCTCTTCAGCTGCAAAAAACCTCTTCCTTGAACCACTTTGGAAATGAAAACAACATGACATGACACGAGGTGTTATTTTGCTGACTTTCACTCTATCTGTTTCCCCCCAGGAGCTCAGGACTGCTGACCAGCAGGACCAGATGGCACCTTTTACAGGAATATCTTATTTCTGCTTTTGTGTAGGCCCTGGACATCCCAAAAACAACTTGTCTTCTCCTTGAGATTGAGGGATCTGTGCATCCTTTCTAGTTATTTTTGTATTTTTCCCCCCTGTGACTGCCAAAGGCATTTGACACCCAATCCTAGCTGATACTTTGTATCCTCTAGATGACAGCTGACCTTATTCTCCAGGAGGCAGGGAGGGGGCTTGACTAGAAAACCATGGAACCAGATTGCTCCTCATTCCTAACTAACTCTGCTTACAACCAGCCCCTCCTCCTTGGTCTTTTCAGAATGTGTCCCTTACACTTCATGTTCCTCCAGAAACTTAGTTTCCACCCAACCTAGGAGAAAGCAGCCCAGACCTTGCGGTCATTCCGCCTGAGTTTGCATCCCAGGTGTTGACACACCGGGTATGTTATATAACCTATTTCAACTTTGGTTTACTCAACTGCAAAGGGACTCTTAATAGGCTACACTTGCCAGAGTTGTAGAGATCAGATATGAGATAATGTGTGTCAAATGCCTAGCACGTGATCAATGCCAGATACTAGGGGAAATATTCTCCTTTGTTTCACAAGTCAAGTGCAAGTAGATGTCACTCTGGCAATCATTTCTAGACGCTTCCTAGGGAAAACATCATGGCCCAAATCATGGGTTTTATATGCTCCACAACTCATCTGGGTCACTTATTAACAGGAAGGGCAGGTAACTTAACCTCTGTACACTGAAGTTTTCTCATCTGTAAAATGGGAATGATAACATCTACTTTTTAGGATTGTTGTGAAGGTAAAGATAAATAATATGTCTTAGATGCTTAGTACAGGGGGCAGGGTTGATGGCTGAAAGGACTGGAGCACATGTTTTGCATGCAGGAAACCTAAATTTGACTCCACTATTCCCTGGTTTCAGAGCACTGAGTGCCTGCCCTCCCAGGGTCATCCCATATGGTCCACAAACAAACAGTGCTTAGTATACAGTCACATGATTTTTTACCTTAATCCCATGGTGTTTTGCAAGACTTGCTGAATTTCAGAAACATAATAACACTTATTTGCTGTTTATTTTGTAACTCCTGAGCCAGGTGTGAGTCAGCTTCTCATAGTCAAACACATTATTTCTACACGGAAACCTCTAAATGTGCTAAGTGGGACTCAAATAAGAACTTCAGTGGCCTCACATCCTCACCCTGTGAGACAGGGCAGGGCAAGAATTCACGTTCCCACTTGACAGACAAACCAACAATCAGAAGAGTGGAGTATTCAGGGTCACATGGTCCATAATAATTGGCAGCCAGAGTCAGATGGTCATCTGATCATCTAACCCAGGGACTGTTCCCATCACATCACACAGTGTGACAGAGACATCCTGTTACAACCTACCATTGGTTAAAGAAATCTCCCCCACCAAAAAACAAAAACAAAAACAAAAACAAAAAAACCTGGGGTATGGGAAGATAACCCAAATGACTGGAGCATACAGGAGGCCTGGATTTGATCCCTGGAACTACATTGGTCCCCAAGTAACATCAAGACTGACCCCCCCCTCCAGGTGCTGAGCAGGCAATAGCCCCTGAACACTGCCACATATGGCAGAAAAAAGCTAAGAGAAACTACTTAATAGTCAAGTTTAAGTTGGTTTTTTTTTTCAAGTTCAAGTTTTATTTTCATCTTTCGGGTATATATTTCTCTGCACTATATTGAATCATACTGTCATTTAAAAAAACAAAATGATTGAGTTTTCAGGATAGCACAGTGGGTAGGGCATTTGCCTTGCAAGCGGCCGACCCAGGTTTGATTCCTCTGTCCCTCTTGGAGAGCCTGGCAAACTACTGAGAGTATCCCACCCGCACGGCAAAGCCTGGAAAGCTACCCGTGACATATTCAATATGCCAAAAACAGTAACAACAAGTCTCACAATGGAGACGTTACTGGTGCCTGCTCGAGCAAATCAATGAACAATGGGAGGACAGTGCTACAGTGCAACAGTGCTATTATAGCTCAGTCAGCTAGTGATTCTGCCACTGCTGTCCACGTCTTTCCAATTCCACACTCTTCTAAAATACTACTCAGCCCCGCAAGCAAGTGTGAAACTCCCTTCTATCATCACAACCAACACCACAATAAAAGGGAAGGAAAAGGGGGCAATAAGAAACATTAAAATAATGCTCAGTCACCCACTTTGAACTTTGCCTTGGGAAGGAGCAAGAATGTGGAGCTGAAAACACCTTTCCTGGAACCACCAGCTGGCTGGAAGCCTTTGGGAGATAGTTTTTCCAGACACTTTGACTTCCTATTGGTTGTTCCTAATCAATTAATGAACTGATCAGTTAGAGTAGATTGAGTTCACATGTGAGAAATCAGGTGTTCTTTGATGCTGGGAGGAGTCACAGAAATATAAATTGGGTCTCTAACCCTCTAGAAATATGTGTGTCACCCCAGAAGCTTTCCACTTCCAACCAAGCAGAGTTGGCATCTTGCAGTAAGGTAAGGCATCCTAAAGCAGGCTGTCAAGTTAGGCATCCAGGTATGATGTGAGTGGTGAGAGCAAGAACTTTAAATAGGTCTCTGATCGTGCCTGTCGAGTGTGTTGGTTTGGTTCAAGAAGGTGTTAAATATGAAATGGGGAAGAAGGAAAACAAGGACAGAGGTTCCATGAGGCCTTCTGTAAGTTACCAAGTTTACTTTCAGATTCCAATGGTCAGGAAGAAACATTCAAGAGCAACCTAAAATACAACATCCCTGACTTCCCTTCATGGAGACTATGTGAGAGGAATAATCAAGGTGTGGTTGCTGGGGTCAGAGAGGTAGGACAGCAGGTACAATGCTTGCCTTGCGTGCTGCTGACTCAGGTTTGATCCTCAGCACCTCATATGTCCCCTGAGTCCTGTCAAGAGAGATCCCCAGGAAACATTAGGGGTGGCCCCAAAATAACAACAACAAGGTTGTGGTCGATGATTCTAGCAAGCTACTCCTTGAGCAAGCACTTTTTCTCTCTACCTCCGAAGATAGCAATGCTCTTGTGGGAATTCCAGGATCTCAACGCAACTCAGGGAGATGCTGACAAGCTATAGAAAGAACAAAATATTGTTCACGTAATCTGAGGAAGAATGAGGACCACGTGTCATTCACTACTGCAAACACAACATCCATCCTGAGTAGATTCCATTCCACACAGTAGAAACTCAACAGTCAGTAGTGAACGAATAAAGGATCTGGCAGTCGTGTTCATGAAACAATGAAGAACAGAGGCACAGAGGCCCACCCACACTCCCATACCACCTCTACTCCATCCTCTACAGCATCCCTTCCTAAAATATTTTGACTCCTGTCCTCCCAAACTCAAAGAAGTCCCTCCTTCATTTAGTAAAGCAAAACAAGAAACCTATAGTTCACCACAGGTGATGGAGCAGAAGAAAGCATTCCTCTCAGGTTTTGGGAGCTGTAAGACTGTCATAACAAATAAGGCAGCTTTGCCCTTACTTCCTGCTCCTCCTGGCTGTTGAGGGTGGACAATGTCAGGCCTGAAGGGTCAGCAGCTGACAGCAGCTCCCTGGCCAGCTGAGATGTATACGTGGCACCAGAGAGCAGCTGTGTTCCATCATCCACTATGCCAGCCAGTCTGTGGCTCCTGGAGACCAGCTTTTGGTACCAAGTGCCAAGATGCCATCCCATGCTGCTAGGGAGCTCAACTTGGCCCAGTGACTGGGGCTTTTCGACTATGGGGTCTGGGGGTGTCATAAGTATTTGAGTCAATGTCATTCCTCTCACTGGAGAGTCTAGTGGCTGGACAAGCTCTCCAGGTCCTTTCTCCTGAGTCTGGACTGTGACAGCTGGTCATTCTGCAGTGTCTGTGATTTGTTTCCTCATGTGTTGACCTCCTTAGTCTGTTTTCTCCCACCAAACACCAGATCCAGAGAACAGGGCATGTTTCTGAGTTATATTGATTTATTTTCTCATTACTGAGAACTGTGCCTGACCTAAAGCAGGCTCTTCATATTTGTGAGTGGGTGAATAAATGAACAAAAATATTCCATTTATTACCTATAGTTCTATCATTAAAAAAGTAGTCGTTATTGATAAATGACTATTACAAATGACATTAAAAGGCAGCAATGGTTTTCATAGTTTCTCAAGGTTAATATCCACAGCGATCTGCTTTATTTGTTGAATATTCATTCATTCCTCCATTCAACTATTCACTCCTCTTGTTTTTAGTCTGTAGGACAGATAAAAATTAAATAGTCAGGGCTGGAGCAATAGTAGAGTGGGTAGGATGTTTGCTTTGCATGTGGCTGACCTGGGTTCAATTTCCAGCATCCCATATGGTTCCCTGAGCACTGCCAGGAGTAATTCCTGAGTGCAGAGCCAGGAGTAATCCCTGTGAATTACCAGGTGTGACACAAAAAGAAAAAAAAAGAATTAAATAGTCACATATTATATGTCAGGGCTACAAAACAGGAGTAGAAAGTTCTATGAGAATCTCTGAGGTCATAGTCAGGGAGGTAAGTGATCACTACTTGGAAGTCCTAATTGCCCCTAGATTTAGACTTTAACTGGAGGGTAAGTATATTGCAGAAAGTGGGCACTGGTGGAAGGAGGGAGAAAGCCTGCAGGGAAGAGAGCAGAGGGCAATATAAGATGCAGCCAGCAGCCCTGTGGAGGCCAGCAGCATCCAGATGTGTTCAGGGAAGTACCCTAGGCAAGGGCAGGGTGCTGGTTGAGAACATCATTCCCTCCAAAGATTCTTCCTGACCTCTTCAACTTCTGTTTCCATGGAACTCAAGACTTCCTTATTATTCTATTGATAAAAGTCAATTTTAATAATGTTTTCTTACCTTTTGGTTTCACAATTTGTGAGTTCCTCTATTTATCCCATGCCACCAATATCTAACATAGTGCCAAGAATGCCCTGTTGGGGTTTGATGAATGGATGGATGGATGGATGGATGGATGGATGGATGGATGGATGGATAGATGGAAGGATGGGTGGTTGGGAGGTTGAATGGATGAGTGAATGAGTGAGTGAATGAGTGGGTGATGGACAGATGGATGGAGAGGTGGGTAGGTGAGTGGATGGGTGCAGTGCCCACAGATAATAGAATACACTGGACAGATCTTGGTATTTCTTCACTCTTGGATGTCCCTACTGCAAACAGGAAGCTTTAGACAGGAAAAAGGAATCAAAAAAACTGAGGAAAAGTCTGATCAAGTGATACTATACTGTGGTACCATATGGAGAGGGGGAAAGTGTCATTCTTTAAAGAGAGGAAGGATGAGTTTCAAGGAGGATTTGTTCACCAGATGCTGAAAAGGGATTTCAGTAGGTAAAGTTGCAGAGCTGTACAAGGATAAACTAGAATGTCAGCTGAGCATTTAGCAGACACTCGCATCTTAGAGGCCAAACATTGATATCAGCACTTTGCAAGTACGTCATTGAAATGCTCACAATAGTTGCACAAAGCATTGAACTATGACTCACTTATTTTCAGGTCAGGAGATAGAGGCAAAATTGCATTCCCCAGGGCAGAGTAACCAGGAGGTGACAGACCCTTCTGAACCCCAAGTTCTGTGGCTGTGAAAACAGGGAGTCACCTTTTCCCCACACTACCCTCAAGTCAGGCCTCGCTCTGCCACTACTATAATTGAGGCATTGATGTCTTAAAATTTTCTTTTCACAGTAGCAGACACTGAGAATCTACTTATGGAATTGAGTTATCAGTGGTGAGTTGGGGAGGCTGGAACCCTAGAGATAGTGGTGAAGGTGATGGATGTGGTACAGCAATATTGGAATCCTAAAACATTAACAATACCAGTCTTTTCAATCATGGTACCTAAATTTTTAAAAAATCTGGTACCAGGATTAAGTTCAGGCCTTCATATACCCAAAGCATGAGCTGTGTTACTAACCTATCCCCACCATGAAATGGGGATTCTTCTCAGGATGGTTCTTCCATGATTTGCAGATAAGAAAACTGGGGCTCAAACAGGCAAACTTGCTGGAGAGCAGATGGCTGGTGATTGGCAATGCCCAGATGGGCGATGCCAGGCATCTTCCCTGTATCCTGTTTCTCTCTGAAGTCAGAGCTGAATCCCAACCTGAGGCATCTTCCATGCCACTTGCTCCACAGCCGGCCTGGGCACATTTCTGGTTTGGAAGCTCCTTCTCTGGTCTTAGTTTCCCATCCCAAACCCACCATGACCCAGACGTGGACCTGGCTGGGAATGAGCCATCTCGATCTAGCAGTAACTTTGTGGGGGGGAAGAAACTAGTGCACTAGAAGCTATGTAGAAGGTGGCAGCCCACTGAAGGGGAAGGAGGTAAAGGACTTAGAAGTCAGCCTGGGGGATTGTGTGGGTGACGGAGGCAGCCAGGCAGGGCGGAAACCTCAGCAGACCCTCTCACTGTACAGAGGCCAGCAGTGGAGTGGGGTCTTTCTTTGTACAGCACAGACTCAAGAAACCAGGGAGAGAGACAAAAGGGCCCCATCCAGCCTCTTTGTGGGAGGGTTGAGGGAGGGGCACTACCAAGTGGTGGTCTGGGGACTCAGAATTGCTCTTAGAAATTCTCAACCAACTGGGCCATGAGTTCAATGCAAGAGCCCCAGGCTGTGATGCAGTTCGGGGCCCTGCTATGCTGGGAAGCTCAAGGTGGTGCTGGGGGCCTCAAGGGTTGCTCCTAGCAATTCATGTGGGGTCCATCTGGTGCCCAGGATGGAACCTGAGTCGATTGCATGCTATTCTTATAAACTAGGGTAGTATCTCTCAACCTAGTCTCTTCTTTGACACAAAACCCTGGCATTCAGCAGACACCCTGGCCTGGAAAAATCAGAACAACCTAGGAGCACACTAGTTCCTTTCGTTGCTTGGTCAACAATACCTGACCTTGGTTTCAAGATCAGCTACTCTTCCTGGAAGTGCAGTATCCCTGGGACAGCCTGGGACTTCCCTGCATGCATGAGCAAGCTTTCTGCACATCTCTGCATGCCCAGAGAGCTCCCTTCTCAAAGATAATGGTAAAGGCTGAAGAAGGAAGCATGCAAGAGTGGGTTCAGACCCTGGATCTGTCTCTTCCTATTGGATCTCTGGATTTTGTTTTATTTATTTATTTATTTATTTCTCTTTTGTTTGGGGGGGTCACAACTGGCACCTCTGTGGGGGGTGGGGGTCTCTCCTAGATGTACTTGGGGGACTGTTGTGTGCTGGGGCTCAAACCCAGACCTCTTGCATGCAATGCATACACTTCAGCCCTGTAAGTTATCTCCCTGACTTGGAGAACTCTGTTTTCTCTTTCTTTGTTTTATTTTGGGCTCTTGATGTTGCTTATTCACAGTCTTGGAATGTAGGGCTTACTCCTGCCTGTGTGCTCAGGGATTACTCCTGGAAGTGTTCAGGGAATCTTTTGGAGTGCCAGGGTGCAAAGATTGCCAGATACCCAGAGTGCCCAGGTGCAAAGCAAATGGGGTCAGGAGTATAGACTGCTCCTCACCAACTGTGGGGCCTGAAGGAGTTAATTTCCCTCTCTGTTCCCCAGTTCTTTGATCAGAAGGCACCACTAGACAACATTGCAAAGCAAACGCCCTATTCCCTACATTGTTTCTCTGATCCCAATCTCTATTCTTACTTCAGTCTTTGAAACAGCTCACCAACTGAGATTAGTACCAGGAATTTTGCTCCATGACTTGGAGGTCAGCCACATGTGCTAGGGGAAAAGGGAAAAGGAAGCTCAGACAGAGAAGGGAGCACTGAATAAAGGGTGTTGGGAGGATCCTCCTAGGATGGGAGAAGCATGCTGAAAGAAGACTATAGACCAAACATGATTGCCACTCAATGTCTCTCTTGCAAACTACAGGACCCAAAAGGAGAGAGAGAGAAAAAAGGGAATGCCCTGCCACAGAGACAGGGTGGGATGGGGGGGATTGGTGGTGGGAGGGATGCTAGGACCCATGGTGGTGGAGGATGGGCATTGGTGGAGGGATGGGTACTTGATCATTGTATAACTGAAACCCAAGCACAAAAATTTGTAAGTCTACAACTGTACCTCATGGTGTTTCACTAATAGAAAAAAATTTAAAAAATAAATAAATAAAATAAAATTATCTGAAAAAAAAAACCCCAGCTCACCGAAGCCAGAAATATAGCTCAAAGAGATGGACTGCATATCTGGCATGAGCAAAGCAACCCACAGCCTCCCTCTCCACCATGAACCACAAAGTGTGTTCCTGGTAACCTCTGAGCATTGACACAATGACCATGGTGGTCCCAGCACTGCAAAGCCCAAGCAATATTTCCTAGGCAGCCCCCAGCCCCAACCATTGGCTTCGTACCATACCACCAGCCACGTGCTACCAAGAGTGGCCCCCTGTGGCCCCAAGCACAGCTGAAGAGGCCCCCAAACAAACAAACCCAGCTGGCCTAGATAAATGCTGTCTAGTGGTGCCTTATGATTGAGGAACTGGGGGACAGAGAGGGAAATTAAGTTCTTCAGGCCCCATAACCGCTGAGGAGCAGTCTGTGCTCCTGACCCCTTCTCTGCCACTTCCTTGAAGACCCTGATGACCAGATAGTGACCCTGTCAGCCACGCCACCACTTGGGCTTTGTGGAGAAAATGAGGGGAGAAGACACCTGAGTGCAGCACTGTCTGAGCCTCTAGCATGTGTCTGAGCAAGTGTTGTCACTGGCCTACCATGCACTAAACAGGTGTTGTGGAAACTTCCATTTCATCCCTCCACATCACTACATACCTAGTCCTCCTTTCGGGCCCGCACAGGGTCTTTGCTGGGTCCCCTGAGTGCCCACAGCAACCACTTCCCAGCTCTCAGGGCAAAGTTGCTGCTGGACTGTGTGTCTCTGGTCAGGGAGTCATAGCCTTCTTCACATCAGAGTGAAATTGGCCTCTTGGTGGCCTGAGGTGACCTATTTATGGTGGTTCTGAGAATCTTAGTCTTGGGGAGAGGAGTGGAGTTAAGTGGATCCTGTATTGAGGAAAGTCTAACCCAGGTGGCTGCTGGGGAGGGTTATGCACTGGCCCGTCTCCACCCACCTCAGAGCCGAAGTCTTTCTGGTGGGCAGTAAACTCTTCCTGAAGGGAGGTGGGGGATAACATCCAATCTGAGGATGTCAGGGTCCCTCTTTGGAACAATTGCTCACCAATCTGAAGAGCCGCAGTGTCCCTGCCAAATCTTCTATTTTCTCAATTAAATATCCCCTATTTCCTTCCCTTCTACCTCTCAAGTCAGGGTTCTGTAAGGCTTCTTCTCCTTGCCCCTCTCCTTGTCTTCCCGGTATGTCCTAATGGATTGTCAGGAACCCTGAGTCAGGATTCCTTTCAAAATTCTAAACTCAGAGCCAACATCCCAGCACTCAAAAGGCCAATGCTTCTACCTATTGTTTCCATTTACAATCTCTCCGCCTCCATCCACTCCAAATCTCCATTGGACCCACTACCTATCTCCAAACTCCATCCGTATGGAGGCTGTAGGAGCTGCCATATTCACCTATTACTCTGTCTCTCTCCTCAGGATAGTTGATTGACCAAGAGGTAAGAATTACATTTAAACGGGTCCAATCCCATCTCTTGGGATTTTTGGATTTGAGTGCCTCCCTGGAGACTGAAACTAAAACTCATTGGGCACTGGCAGTTCAATTGATCTGGACAGAGTAGGCTGTGTTGTGGGAACAAATCAATCCTGAGATGTTTGCAGTTTAATCCAATAAATATGTATTTTCTTTGCACATCAAGTTTGGGTACTTCTGGGCAGCTGTCCTCAACATGCTGATTCAGGGGTCCAAGACCTAAGAGTATTCTTTCAGTTTAAGAATCTTTCTCTTAGCACCAGAGAGATAGAATAGCAGGCAAGGCATTTGCTTTGTACAGGGCTGACCCAGGTTTGATCCCTAGCATCCCATATGGTCCCCCAACCATCAGGAAGGAGCCTTGCTGAGTACCACTGTGTGTGGCCCAAAAATAGAAGTAGAAGTAGAAGAAGAAGAAGAAGAGGAAGAGGAAGAGGAAGAGGAAGAGGAGAAGGAAGGGAGGAGGGGGAGGGAAGGAAGGAAGAAGAAGAGGGAGGAAGGAGGAACAAGGAGGAAGGAGGAGGAGGGAAGGGAGGAGGAAGAGGGAGGAAGGAGGAAGAAGAAGGAAGGAAGAGGAGAAGGAAGGAGCAGGAGGATGAAGGAGGAGGAGGAAGAAAGAGAAGGAGGAAGGAGGAGGAGGATGAAGGAGGAGGAGGAAGAAAGAGGAGGAGGAAGGAGGAGGAGAAGGTGAGGATAAAGAGGAGGAGGAAGCAAGGAGGAGGAGAAAGAGAAGAAAGAGGGAGGAGGAGGAGAAAAAAGAGAAGGAAAAGGAGGAATAAGGGAGAGGAAGGAGAAGGGAGAAGGAGGGAGAAGGAGAAGGAAGAAGAAGGAGGAGGAGAAAGAAGGTGGAGGAGGAAGAGGAGGAGGCCCAGAGGGTTGCAACATATACCTTGCATATTTGAGGCTTGAATTTGATCCCTGATATCTCAAGTCCTCCCTGAGTACTGCTAGGAGTATCCCTGAGCACTGATTGGGGAGTACACCTCAAACCTTTCTGAACTAACTGCAGAGGAGATGGGAAGGTATCTTCCTAGATGCTGAGGATGGTGGGGGAAGAAAAAAATGTTGGGGCAACTATCGGAGTTGGGAGATAGCAAACTTGATGGTTGGCACTAAGAGAAGCTGATACCCACTAAGAGGAGATGTGAGAGATGAGCCCTCCTGATCAGCCAGTGCCTGAGGTTCTCTCACATCTCTGGGGCTTGGTTGTCAGTGAGCTCCCACAGCATCCCCCCAACACACCCTCCTGTGTCGACTAATGCTGGATTGCTTCTGGTCACTGGCATCTAAAGGGGGGCTTCTCGACCTCATTAATGCATTCTTTGTCTTATCAGAATACTGTGGATGCAGACTAAATAATCACTCTCTTCTCAGAAAACCTTTTCCCTTGGCCCGCTATAAATTCAGCTGTCCCTTGAGACCCCCCGGTTTGGTTCAGAGGTCAGGTAGAGAGTGCACATTTAAACTCTGGGGGCTATGGGATCCTGGTGCCCCTATTCACCTCTGCAGTTGTAGCATTAAAGACACCAAAGATGGTTTAGAAACAGATGAACATGGCTGAATTCCACTGAATCCTGATTTTACAGAACAGCCAGCAGGCTGGGACTGGCATATAGGACATAGCCTGCCAACCCTTGATCTAGTTGGTCTTTTTGGATATGAGCTTGAAATTCTCATTTCTCCCATTTGACATAATATCATTAGCTTAAATCTGTATTTCAGGCCAGCAGGCAAAGTTCTTGAGTCCTGGTTGTACCGTCCAGCGCAACAGCTCTCGTTCTCTGCTCTGCCTCCTGTGGATTCTCAAATGAGCATCTGGAGCCTTAATGGCTCAGCAGAGGAGCAGGTCCTGGAAATGTGGTAGGTCCATGCACCACCTCTCTAGGAAAGAAGCTAGGGAGAAGCTGATATTGAAAAAGGGGAGGGAGGGTGGCTTGAGAGAATACCCTCTTAATCACCCAGAGCTCAGCCTCTGCTCCTCTGGGAGCCAGCGTCCTGTCTTTCTGCTTCTCCATGCTGGTTTCCTGGAAGGCATCTGTTCCAGGATGAATGGGGAGTCATTGGGAGCAGTTTTCCCACCTCACGCCTTTACTTAATACTTGTTATTCAATGGAATAACCCCCCACCCTACCCCACCCCACTCAGGCCCACTCTTTCACCCTAGCAATCTCGGATGCACCCTTCCCCCCCCAACACACACACCCAAGTTGAAGTCATGGAATCCTACTCTTCTTTTTTTTATTTTCTTTTTGGGTCACACCTGGCGATGCACAGGGGTTACTCCTGGCTCTGCACTCAGGAATCAGCCCTGGCAGTGCTCAGGGGACCATATTGGATGCTGGGAATCGAACCTGGGTTGGCCGCATGCAAGGCAAATGCCCTACCCACTGTGCTACTGCTCCAGCCCCTCTTTTTTTTTTTTAATGTACGAGTACTGCTATTTATTCAACCACTGAATAGCTGATTGAATTGGGCATGAACTCCACCTGAATTTTTTTTCATTTTTTTATGATTTTATTTATTGAATCACCATTAGAGCAGTTACAAGGAATCCTACTCCTAAGGTGTGTAGGAAGCAAGCTCCACAGCCCTCAGTTCACAGATAAGGTCACTGAAGCCCAGGATAAGAGAATCTTGTCCAAGCACAGAAGGCATCTGTGGAAAACCCATACTGGAACCTAAGGTTCATTTCTTTTGTTCCATGTCCTTCCGGAAGGATCTCCTCCATGGCCCTCCAGGCCATGAGACTCCAGTGATGCCTCTTATCTCAGCCCAGTGGCAAAGGAGGAATGGAACAGGATGGAGACTGTGCACCCCACTGTTTCTCTCTAGCCCTCCAAGCTCACCATTAAAAGGAGCAGAAGTATTAGATTTTCTGGGAAGCCTCCTTTTTAAAAATTTTTTATTATTATTTTTTTAATGAATCACCGTGAGGTACAGTTACAGACTTACAAACTTTCATACTTATGTTTCAGTCATACAATAATAGAGTACCCATCCCTCCACCAGTGCCCACTCTCCACCACCAATGATCTCAGTATTCCTCCCCCCCCATCCCTACCCCATTCTCTCCTCCCCACCCCATCTCTGTGGCAAGGCATTCCCTTTTGCTCTCTCCTTCTCCTTTTGGGTGTTGTGGTTTTCAATAGAGGTATTGAGTGGCCATCATTAGGTCTGTAGTCTACTTTCAGTATGCATCTCCCATCCCAAGCGGGCCCTCCAAGCACCCTTTACTTACTGGTCCCCTCTCTATCTGAGCTGCCTTTTCCCCAAGCATGTGAGGCTGGCTTCCAAGCCATGGAGCAAACCTCCTGGTACTCATCTCTACTATTCTTGGCTTGGGAAGCCCTGTTGTTTTTTAACAGGAGCCATTTCCTGGGTCAGAGAGAGTACAGAGGTCATGGAGCACACCATTTGTGGCAGTACTAGGACCACAGCCATTGTGTGGGATGATGTATATGTGTGTACAGGTAGTGCCAGAAACCAAAGCTTTGCACATGCTAGGGCACACCTCCAATCCCAAGTCCTATTTCCACAAATTGTCTGTTGGAGACTGGGCTACAGAGCCTCAAGGACACAGCAACGAACACACTGAAATGCAAGAGTTGCTTTGTAAACCATCAAGTCAGGGCAATGATGCCTTTCTATGCATTGCCATTTCTATATGCATTTTTAGGGTCACATTTAGAAGTGCCCTAAGATTACTTCTATTTCTGTGCTCAGGTACCACTCCCGGCAGGGGCAAGACCATATGGGGTGAGGAGGATGGAACCTGGGCTGACCACATGTAAGGCATATGGTCAAGTATTTAACTCATTGAACTATCATTCCAACCCCTCCATATGCATTTTAAAAGTCATTTATGATACTGGGACCCGTGGTGGTGAAAAATGGGCACTGGTAGAGGGATGGGTATTTGATCATTGTATAATTGAAACCCAAGTGCAGAGATTTGTAGGTCTACAACTGTACCTTGTGGTGTTTCACTAATAAAAAAATTTTTTAAAGTCATTTATGGGTGGAAAGATCTTTTTATGCTGTTTCATCTTCTAGCTGTCACAAAACAGAGTTGTAATTTTTTTTTTTTGGCTCACATCATGTAACTTTTGTTGGTTCTATCACATTTCTGGTGAAGGCAAACAAAGTTTTCCCTCTGGGCGGTGGCAAGGACACAAGCCCAACCTCCCCCTTTCCCTGCGGCTACATCTGTGGTGAAACTCAGTCATCCTTCTGAGTCCAGCCTGGCTCCAGCAGCCCCTCCTTTGTGAAACCCAGCTCGTCCTTGTCCTTCCGGGCAGGGTTAAATTGGATCTTCCCACAGCATTTGCTTCTCTGCTCTAAGGACTTGTTTACAAGGTTGTCTTCAAAGACACAAGCATCTTCCTGTTTACCTTTGTCCCAAGCAGGATCTGACAGACCATGTGGACTCACTAAATATTTGGTCCTGGTCTGGAACCGAGAGGTCAACCTAGATAAGAACCAGGACCGGGGCACCAGAAACATAACGTAATTGACTATGGATCGGGTCTCCAGCATTAATTGTCCCTCAGCTCCTACAGGAGTGGCCCCTGAGGTCAGAGTTGGAAGTAGCCCCTGGACACCACTGGGGGTGACCCAAAAACCAAAATGAAAAAAGAACCAGAATAAGACATTAAGTAAAAGAGGTCTTGATATATTCATCCTTTTGGGGGAATATCATCCCCAATATTCGTCCTTTTTCCTGGGGCAATGATTATTAGGAGCTGTTTGGTTCTCGTTTACTGTATTCCATATGCATCTGCCACCACACACAGCATTCTGTGAAAAAATATAACTCAGTTCCAAAATTTCCTCCTCTGGGTTTGGATAGTTCAGAGGGTAAGGCACTTGCCTTGCACATAGTTGGCCCTGTTTTGATCACCTGCACCATATATGGTCCCCTCAGCACCACCAGAAGTGACCTCTGAGCACAGAGCCAGGAGTAAGCCCTGAACACCACTGGGTATGGCCCAAGAAATTCAAATCCACCTTCCCTGACCTATCTCAAGGTCAATGCAAGATCACAGATGTAATCTGATCAGCCCACTGAAGCCCTGGGTGGACACCAAGCCCTGTTGAGCTAAGGACCCAGGAGAGCAGAAAGTCAAAGACAGTCAAAGACATGAATTCTTCCTTAGTCCTCCTTTTGCTCTTGGTGAGTTCTCCCAAAAGGTGGGATGGGGTCCAGCAGACTGGGGAGGGCAATCTGTTTCACTCATGCTGCCAATAAAAGCATGAACCTCATTCAGAAACCCCTCTCAGATGTACCCAAGAACAACCTTTAATCTGCTAGCCAGGCCTCGTAGCTTCGTTGCACTGACACAAAATGAACCACCATACGAACCGAGGCACTTTGTCTTCTGAGCCTCCCAGAGAAATTGTTCTCCCTTTAGTGTGAGAGAAAAAAATCACATCAGTTCTTCTACTGGAGTTACTTCTCTGTAAATGGCACCCCCAGGAACCGGCTCTGCACACGCAATGGTTGCCTGAATGCCACGTCAGGAGTTTGGAGGTTAAATTCGGTGCCCACATGTCTTCAACTCTAGCTGGGAAGAATGGAAGGAAGCCCACTTTTCTCTATGTTGTCACTCATTCTCCACCCCTATATTTTTTAGTTTTTTGCCTGCAGTGCTCAGGGGCTGTACCTGGCTCTCTGCTCATAAACTGCTCCTGACTTTGTGCTAAAGGGCCACTCCTGGCAGTGATGGGGGATTATATAAGGTGCTGGGAATAGAACCAGGGTCGAACCTGTAGCTACAGGCCAGGCAATTACCTTACCCTATGTACAATCTTACCAGCCTCCATCTCCAATTCCTTCCAAATATCTTTGGTCAGTGCTGAGTCCCCAGGAGGGGAACTTAACTCAGCAAGTGTAGGAAGAACAGGGAAGCAGGCCGGAGGCATTTGAACTTGCCTCTCAGTTGTTTGATTGACCTAGAACAGTAATCACAACTGAGAAGTTTCTTTTCAGTCTAATTTTCTTCTTTAAGATATTTCATCGAGGGGGCAAGAGAGATAGTACAGGAAGTAAGGGACTTGCCTTGCATGCATCCAATCCTGATTTGACCCCCAGAACCACCTGGTCCCCCATGTACCACCAGAGGTCACTCATGAACACAGCCATGAACAGTCCCTGAGCACTGCCTGATGTGGCCCCCAAACCAAAATAATAATAATATTAAATATAATAATAATGATTATCCTCTTTAATTACAATTTATCATGCTACATTATTATTATATTATATTTATTATTAAAACAGTAATGATATTATTTAAGAGTTGGAGAGATAACTCATAGGGTAAGAGACCTGGTTCAATAGTTGACATCACTCATTTTTCATCTATGTTGAAAAGTGAGTGTTTCATCTATAATCCTTGGATCACTATCAGGAGTGACCCCCAATATTGGAGCCAGTAGTAACCTCTGAGCACCACTACATGTGGCCCCAATTTTTTAAAAAATTCATCTAGGGCTCAGAATAGGTCATCTCTGCTCTGCTACCAATGTTCAACCACAATGCAATGAATTGCAGACCTGAGTTTCACGTCAGTAGTTGCACCATATCTGCTCTGGCCCCGGGTTTAGCCCCGCTGATCTGTCTCCAAAACAGACTGATAATGACACTGTCAAAGCAGCCAGTGATTGGAAGGGACTGAGGATGAGAGTGAACTTTATCGCTCAGTACAGGCAGTGCAGACTGAGATGATACCTTCAACCTCAGACCTTCAACATCAAAGTTCTCAAGGAACTACGAAGAGACACAAGCCATGTTCTTGACTCCTCTCCCATTACACACACATCATACTACCCTCACATGAACACACATGTACACACACACACACACACCACACACACACATACACACGCGCACGCGCATGTCTACTGAGTACCACTTTAGGATCCATTCTCTTACTCAATGTGCCTGACTCAAGTCTCCCACCAGCCCAGATGTGTCTCATTCAGTCCTTCTAAATCACCTCACCTGCTCTCCAAGTCAGCACTACTACCCCAGCAGGGGTCATCAGATACATTGTTCCCAGGAAGCTTTCAGACCTGATTTATTAGCTGGGTAATTAGGGGAAATTAGAGCCTGATATGGATGTAAAGTTACAGGGAATGAACCTGAGGTTTCTGAATTGTGCTCGATGGTTTGGATATGCAGGAGGATAGAGGATAGACAAATGGCATAAGAGGATAGAATTTGAATTGATTCGTGGTTGCAAAACCACCCCCTGTCTGCCCTACTGAGGTGGGAGACCACACTTTTGGATCATAGGAGCACATGAATGACACACTCAACAGATTTCCCAGTTTTTCCTCATGCTGCCCTGTAGCGATTTCTCCTGCTGAAAATCACACTGCACAAACAGGCCCCTCTAGGCCCTGGTTTTCTTATTTGGCAAGTGGGATGATGGAAGAATATTGACCTTAACTGCTGTGTGTCATTGGTCCTCAACAAAGAGTCTCCCACTTTCTACCCCCACTTTTCTCCAAGAAGAAGAATAGCCATTTCAGGAAAAATGAAGCCAGTGGGGAAGTGGCACAACATGGTCAAGGAGAAAGTTCAGGCGTGGCATTTGAGAGGCCCTCAGTTCTGTCTCGGGCTCTGCATGCTGCCCTTCCCAGTTATGTTTGCTGTGGCCCTACAGAAATGATTCTGTCCGTGGTGGTGGGAAATGGGCACTGGTGGAGGGGTGGGTATTTGGTCATTGTATAATTGAAACCCAAGCACAAAAATTTGTAAATCTACAACTGTACCTCATGGTGTTTCACTAATAAAAATTTTTGAAAAATAAAATAAAATAAATAATTCTGGAGCATTGCAGATGTGGTTTAGCAGTAGAGCATCTGCTTCCAAGTGTGAGACCCAGGTTCAATCTATGGCACAGAAAAAAAAAAGGTGTTTTCACTGTGTTTAATATTGGTTGTTTGGTTGGTTGGTTGGTTTGGGGACCGCACCCAGCAGTGTTTGGGCTACCTCAATGCTTAGTAGGGTACCACTCTTGGAAGTGCTCAGGGAACCATGCAGTTACCCAGGCTATCTATATATATGCAAAGTGTAGCTCCAGTCCTCTTTGCTGCTTCCCTATCCCTGAAGCCTCTGCTTTTAACTTTTAAAGAAAAGAGGGTTTATGTCCCATGTTATGATTAGAAACAAAAAGCTCTCAGTGAAGAGAAGGAAAGGGCACAGGCCACCAATGTCCCAAATCTCCTTGCTTCCCCAGTTCCTGGCCCAGCCCAGGAACCTTCTAGAAAAAGATCTAAAAGAGGGACTGTAAAAGACAATTTGAGGGCCAGAGAGATGGTACAGTGGGTAAGGCACTTGCCTTGCATGTGACTATCTCAGTTTTGATCTTTGGCACCACATATGGTCCCCCAAGCACCACCAGGAATGACCCTGAGCACAGAGATAGGAATAAATCCTAACCCAAGAGTACTCTCCACCCCCACACTTTCAAATAAAGGCAATTTGAAAAACAGAAGAAGGCACAAAGTGTGACCGGGAGCAGGACAAGATGTCTCAAAGCCTGAGGTTCCAGATCCTGATGTTGTTGCCATGGTGACAGCAAGCAGCCTTGGTGCAAGGTTTGGGAGGTGTTGACAGCGGGCTGGGAAAGAGGGCACTAGGCTGGGGAGGGGGGGGCCTTCGCCCCCAGGAGAGGAAGGCTCAAAAGGCAAACTGGCTCCTTGGTGTTTTTCTCAGCCCTGGCACTTGACTCACCGAGCTCAACCTAGTTTTTTTAGCCTGTAAAATGGGGTTACCAGGACTTGCTTGAGAAACTGGAAGGAACAGGAGGCAATGACTCTTTGGAGTCAGGTCAAGCCTGAAGACCTAGCCTGTTGCCACAGCCTCTTCTCTCGCGGGTGACTCCCAGTGATCCTCCATCCCATCATTCTCCATCTCATAAACTTGGAAAAAGGCATAGCGGGAGCTGGAAGTCTGAGGCTCAGCCCCGGAGTCTCTCCCTACAGCCCTCATCCAGCTCTGTTGAGGTTCCCTCCGAGACAGGACTTAAATCCCCACCCCTTTTCCCCAAACTCAGCTGGATCTGCAGGCCACCTGAACATTTGCTCACCAGATGCCGTTCTTGTCCCTGGAAATTCCTATCCCTTTCATTTTTTCTAATATCAAACATACAGCCACAGTGACGTTGACAGATTTAAACCCTCTTGTGTCCTGTGCTCAAACTACTCCCATGAGGAGGTTTGAGGAAAACTCAGACCCGCAGCTTCTTTTTTGGGGGGTCATACCTGGTGATGCACAGAGATTACTCCTGGCTCATGCACTCAGGAATTACTCCCAGTGGTGTTCAGGGGACCATATGGGATGCTGGGAATCGAACCCGGGTTGGCCACATGCAAGGCAAACACCGTACCCACTGTGCTATTGCTCCAGCCCCAGGCCTGGAGCTTCTGCTTTGCAAGAATGAGCATGAATCTGACCCCCCAGCACCACGCCACTTGCTTCCATTGCAGTCTGGTGGTAGCATTGGGGGTAGGGGCCAACATAGCGTGTGATTTATAGGCACACCCCAGGATATGTGTGGCTCCCAGGATGCCCTATGGTAAAGTATGTTCACTGCAGTTACAACAAAGTGTGAGAGAGGAGAATATTCAAAATGCATGCCTTGGGCAGCAGAGAGATAGTATACGGAGTGTCTAAGACACTAGACTTGCACTCAGTTGACCTGTTTAGGCTGAGGTACTAGATAGGGTCTCCTGCACTGCAAGGAGTGACCCCCTGAGCACAGAGCCAGGAAGAAGCCCTGAGCTCTGCCAGGTATGTCCCAGAAACCAAAAACGAAACAAACAAAACCATGCCCGAATGATTTCCCATTATGCTCAGAAAGAAACCAAAAATCAAAACCGAAACTAGACTCAGCTGCCCTGGCCCCGGCTCACCTCTCCAAGCTTCTCTGGCACAGGGCTTGTCCTCACCCATGACTTCCCAAAGAAATGGCAAACCCCAAAACACAAAGCTGTTTTCTCTTGCAGGTCCCTTGGCATCTGCTATTCCTTGCCACTGACCTCCTGTCACCCAGACTCACCTCCAGAGGCTCCCCTGACCCTCTTCTTTGAAGCAGCATTCACTCATTTGCATTCACTCCTTTCTTTCTTTCTTTCTTTCTTTCTTTCTTTCTTTCTTTCTTTCTTTTCTCTCTTTCTCTCTCTCTTTCTTCCCTTCTTTTTGGGGCTTCCAAAGCAGTGCTCAGGAGGTCCAGGAGCCATTCCCAGGCTTGCTGGGCCTGGCAGGCCAGCAGCACAGTGCTGCACCTTGGTCCCCTTGGTAGGGCTTGGGGACAGGGTCTGGAGGTTCCAGTGTGACTCCTGGAAATGCTGGGGTGGGGGTGTGCATGGAGGAGGCCATGTGGTACTGGACTCAAACCCAGGTCAGGCTTGTCCTCTCACCCAATACTATCCTTGTACTATCTCCTGGGCCCCTCCTTGTTGCACTGATTTCTATCAAGGTACCTGTTTTGGTTTTTTGTTTGTTTTTTGTTTTTTGCCTTTTGGGTCACACCCAGCGATGCACAGGGGTATCTCCTGGCTTTGCACTCAGGAATTACTCCTGACAGTGCTCAGGGGACCATATGTGATGCTGGGAATCGAACTTGGGTTGACCACGTGCAAGGCAAACGCCCTATCTGCTGTACTATAACTCCAGCCCCATATCACGGTACCTGTTGTCTACTGCCTTCAGCATGCTCCTCTCAACTTCTTCATGTCACTGGGTGCTTTGCTACCTTGTTTATTTGCTGCCCCTCCCCTAAGGCCAGGGTCAGGCTGCCTGTACCAGGTCAGAGCTTCCTGGCAGGGTATCAGGCAAAGCCAGCACTCAAGAAACACTTTGGTGGTGGGGAGAGGTAGGGGTGGGGCGGCAGAGCAATAATATGGCAAGTAGAGTGATTTCCTTACACATGGCCAAGGGAGGGTCAATCCCTAATACTCTATATGGTCCCCCAAGCCCACCAGGAGTGACCCTAAGAAAAAGAGCCAAATGCTGAGAAATACTGGGTGTGGCCACCACCCCAATCAAAATTAAACTCTGGGGATGGAGTGAGAGCACAGTGGATAGGGCATTTGCCTTGCACACAGCCGACCCGAGTTCGATTCCCAGCATTCCATATGGTCCCCTCAGTACCACCAGGAGTAATTCCTGAGTGCAGAGCCAGGAGTAGCCCCTGTGCATCGCCAGGTGTGACTCAAAAAGAAAAAAAAATTAAAAAATAAAAATTAAAAAAAAATAAACACTTTTGGGTGTGAGGTAAAAATCCATTGCTGGAGTCATGATAGAATCCAAGTCCAGGGTTCCTGCTACCTCTCCCACCTCCATTCCTCTGCCCTCTGCTCCATCCAGAGAATCTGGGAAACAGGGGTCTTCTCTCTGACCTGACTTCAGGGAAAGGTTTATGAAAGGTTTGATGGTGAGAGTGAGACTGAGGACTGATGTGCAAAGCTCAGACTCTCTAAAGGGACAGAGGTCCCCTGTGCACCACCTCAGGGAGCAGCTCTGAGACAGATGCCTGGGATTTAAGAAACAGGGAGCAGATGTGCTGGTTTGCAAGGAGCAGTGCATACATATTCCCTCAGGGCAGAACAATGACAATAAAATCTCGGCCCTCAGTGGGAAGCTCAGTGACTCAAAGAACCTGCCTGGCAAGCGAGAGGCCATGAGTTCAATTCCCTGTGCTGCCAGCAGGTGCAAAGCAAGATCCTGTGGCAGCACTACCACAGAGTATGTGATCTCTAGTGCAAAGTTAGGAATGTATAAGCACCACAAATAAATTGGGAGACCCCACCCCACCCCGTACCCCAGCAAGCAAGCACCATGTTGTTTCAGCACTATAGCCAAGACTTCAATTCCCGATAAACATTGTGTGAGCATCACAGCTTCCCCTTACCCTGCCTCCCACCCCCCAGAGTACTATAACCAGAATATGCTCAAGATCCTCAACTATGTGAGTGTGATCCCCAGGGAACAAAGGTGCCAGCACCGGAACCCATTAAGGGGCCCCTGGCAGGTGCCACCACCAAGTGCCTGTCATGGCAATAGCAACTACACCAGAGGGACGGGAAGGAGAGAAATACAGTCAAATAACAAGAAAACAAAATTAACTCATTTAACAAAAGAACAAATTCCTGGGTATGTTGCCAGGTAAGTTCAGGCTCCCACCCCACTGCCCCCCACTACTCTCTAAAGAGCAGCCTCCCCAGCTCACTGGCTGGAATCCTGGGCATTTGACCAGTGGGTTGGCCAACCTTTTGACTGGAAGTTGTTTCTTGTGACATCTACAGAAGCTGGCAAGTGGCCGCAAAGCTCCGGGCAAAAAAGGAACTGAAGATTCCAGGAAAGAGTGTTCTGTGGGGGACTGCACCACAGTGGCGTTTCTGGGCCTCAGGGACTAGCCTGCAGGGAAGTTGGCCGTCTGGGGATTAGAGACCACAGAGACACATTAGCAGCTCACCCCATCAGCCCTGTTTCTCCTCATTCTGAAAAGAAATTGCTTGACTGTGCCCAGCTCACTGCCCGCACACTCTTCCCCTCCTCATCCCTGCCTTGGTTCTTGGCACAGAAATGTGTGCTGAGTGTGATGTTCTGCTGACAGGAACGCAGCATTCCACAAAGCCGGGGCCAAGACCACAACAGGGTGCTGATGTTGGGGATGCCAAGCCTTAGACCAAACCTGAGGCAGAAAGGCCCGCTATCACCTAGGGTTTAGAGTCCAAGGGAGGAAAGGGGCAGGTGGTGATGTTCAAGTTTATGTAGATTGAGGCAGGAATCCTAAAGATGTAATGATGGGGGTCCCAGTGGATGGTGCAGGGGTTGAAAATGATGCCTTGCATGCAGCCAGTCCCTGTTTGATTTCTGGTACCACCTGACTACCCTCAGCTTCACTAAAGCACATCCAGGAGTGATACCTGAGGACAAAGGCAGGAGGGCACTACTGAGTGTGACCCAAACCCCTCCATCTCACCCACCCCTGAAATGTTCACTGGAGGTATTTTACTAAGTCTTCAAATGATCTATCTTCCTAGAAATTTGACAAATGAATAAAACCTGGAATGACTATGATAGATTATGGGGTGCACCTAAGCAGTGCTCAAAGGGGCCTGGAAGACATTCAGGGCTCTGTGCTAGGATCTGAGGATGAGGAGCTATTCAGGCCTGGCTTACAATGGACGTTTTTTTCCCTTTTTAAATTTTTGGGCCACACCTGCTGGTTCTCAGGGTTTATTAACTTCTGGTTCTTCATTTAGGGATCACTCCTTGGGTGCTTGAGGGCCATATGAGGGTGCTGGGGATAGAACCTGAGTTGGTCATGTACAAGACAAGTGTCCTTACCTCCTGTACTACCTCTTCAGCCCCTATTATGGATTTTTAAAAATAACAATTTGGGGGTGTGGTTGGGCCGTACTCACCTGTGCTCAGGCTTCCTCCTGACTCTGTGCTCAGGGATCATTCTTGCTAGTACTTGCTGGATCATATCTGGTGCCAGGAATCAAACCTGGGTCACTGCATGCAAGGAAAGAGTCTTACTCCTGTATAATCCCTCCAGCTCTTGAAAACAATTTGGAAGACAAACTAGAACACAAGGAACACTGAGGACTCCAATCCCTCAGGCATGTTGTGGTCACTGGTCTGTGGGCCTCACACACATGCACATTTATTATTTATGTGGGCTTTGGGATGCTCTCAGCAGTTACTATATTACTCCTTCCTCTCAAGTCTGTGCATACTCAGGGCTGTTCCTGCAAACACTCCAAATGCCCTCACAGTTTTCCTTAGAGTTTAGTGGCTCTCAAATTTGCCTGCTTGGATGAATGACCTTCTTGGCCCCTTTTGAGATTAGTGCTGGAGTATGGCCTAAGAACCTGCATTTCTTTGGGCACCCCAGAGTTTGAGGAACTCTGAGAAACATGGACCTAGAAATTATTATCCATGTGGTGGTCTTCTATGCAAATATAACTACAACAAAAATGAAGTAGAAATGATTTCCTCCCCTTTCACATTATTTTCTTTAGACATGCTCTTAAGAGCAGGGCTGTGCAATCCAAGGATAGGAACTGTTTTGTAGTTTTTGCCAAATTCATCTCCAGGGAATTTGAATAATTGAACATGAAGTTTTAGTGTTTAAATAGATTTTTGTAACAACATAAAAGTTGCTCGTTTCAAATTCAAGATGTATGGTTGCTCATTTTTCTATGTAAAGCTTTATGCATAAATGAAGCGTCTATTTCCTTAGACTATAAAAAAAAGAGCAGGATACTGACTTTTTATACTTATATCAATTCCTTAGCTATTTTGGATAAAAAGCTTTATTTGCTACATATATATTCCCACCCCAGCTTCTGTGGCTTTCATTTTTGTGTTTATTTTATTACATTCTGTGGGACAAAGGCTTTTAAAAACACATTTGGATCCAACCATCCTGTTCCTAATATCTATTTCATCACGAGTCAAAATGTTTTCTCCTCATCACAGATAAAACACATTTGCTTTTTCTATTTCCTTCTCTAGATTTTTGTGACCATTTGAAATGTATTGTAGTGTCTGCTGTGAAAAATAGGAATATAAATAAATTCTGACCCAGGCTGATTGTCCCACCATTTAGATATGTTTTCTAGTGCTGCCTTCTTATAGTGTTGTGTATTTTATTGTTTGTTTAACATCAAGTACTCAACAATCTCAATTGTGTTTCTATCAAGTCTATTCTACTGCTCTGGTCAATTTTTCTTGTCTTTACTCTGATAAATAGAGCATGACTGTTTATTTTTAAGTTTTTCCCAATATTTTTGGGCATTTTGCCCATTAATATTAGATGAGTTTTACTACTTGTCAAACCCTGTCTTGAGTCTCATTGTGTCTTTAATTTATGTGATGTCTCTACACATACACATAGAACCAAAACTATATTTTCTTAAAATTTAACTCTAAATTTTACTATCAGTATGAGGATATAGTTCTTTATTCAGATATACATGTCTTCCTTTTCCTAAATTTAAATTTTCTTTGAAAAAAATATCATTTATTCCAAGTTAAATTAATTGCCAACACTTTTTGGTAGTAGAGGATTATTCTTGTGAATAAGCCAGTCCCCACCTCCTATCCCATCCCTTTTCCTTCTCTTCATGCCATTCTTACTCTCATTGACATGTTTGTTCACTAGCATACATATATTTTTACCCAAAAGCCATCCAGATAAAATGACAAACTCTCCCTTCCCCTTCCCTGACCTTGGATTTCAGCCAACAGTAGCCTGCAAGCAGCTCTGAGGAGACCTCAATGCTTTGATTAATTTTTTTCCCCTCCCTGTTAAAATGGCAGAATTGTTTTACCCCAATACTCTGCCAGAGTCATAACACAGTTATAAAAGAAACTTGATATTCTAGATGTGCTATCCTTATTTGATGGAGCATAAAAAGAAAGATGGAGAAAAAGGGTGATTATTCAACCCTGTATTCAGTCGATTTGCTTTTTGTTTGATTTTGAGCCATTCTGGTAGTGCTCAGAACTTGTGGACAATATGGGGTGCCAGGAATAGAACCTGGGTCTGTAGCATGCAAGGCAAGCACTCTACCTGCTGTAGAGTATCACTCCAGCCCAACACTGCATGACGTTGAAAAAGTGTTGGTTCAAAATTCTAGTCCATCCCAGATTCTCAAAATGTTACCTTTTGGCAAATAGGGTTTCAACAGATGTACTTAGCTCAGATGCTATTGTACCAGAATGACATGGGCGGGGGATCCTAGTTCTTATGAATTATACCTTTATAAAAGAAGTCCAACACAAGACCACCAGAAGCTAGGAGAGAAATCCCGGAATAGCTCCTACCTTAAATCTCACCCTGCCAGTAGTTGACCTCCTTCTGAGTGGGGAGATAATATATTATTTGGTTGGTTGGCTTTTGGTTTGGGGACCACACCTGGTGTTACTAAGGATTTATTTCTGGTTCCGTGCTCAGGGATCACTCCTGACACAGTTTCAGGGAACCGTATGTGGTGCTGAGGATCACAGCCAGCTCAGCCACAAGCAAGTCAAGTGCCCTACCCGTCCATGAAAACAGGGAGATAACATATTTCTGATAACTTACCCCACCTCGGTGTTGATCCTTTTGTAACAACAGCCCTTGAAAGCTTGGCCCACACAGAAGCCTTGCTGTTGCCTGAGAGTGTGCCCAGAGCTGGTGTTTCCTTGGGGAATAATCTAACATACAGAGGAGACTGTCCTTGTAAACCTACCCCAGAGCAGAGAATGAACAGTCCACTCTGGAATGTAAATACTCCAAAAATGATGAGATTTTTCCTGTTTCCTGACCAACCACAGCTCTCTTTGTAGATAGTGAATTATTTATGGCAGCTTCCGAGCCCTAAGGACCCAGGACTCGTTCGCCAAGGGAGGCATGCAGCGTAATTCAAAGGGTTCTGGGGTTGAGTTCAGACCACCAGGTTTTAATCTTGGCTCTGCTCATAATTCTGAGCAGGTCACTTCACCTCTTTGAGCCGGACTCTCAATTTATAAACAGAGACCATAAATTGGGGGAGGAGGGAGAGGGCGAGAACATACCTGGTGGTACTCGAGGACTATTCTGTGCCCAGGAGTGACCCCCTGGTAATAATTGGGGGATCATAAATGGTGCAGGGGATTCAAACTAGGATTGGTCACATACAAGAGAAGGACTTTAACCCCTGTAATATCTCTCTGGTCCAGAAGACCATAAATTATGACTAATTTATTTTAGGAAGTTGTGGTAGGGTCTGATGGGATAATTTATGGGAAGCTGTTCTAACTGTGAACGCTGGGCTGATGTTACTGGTCAACAGTGTTGCCACTGGGACAAGAGAGACCAGGGAAAGGATGGGAGGGACACTTAATTCACTATCTCTTTTGGTTTCATGTATATACTGAAAACAATGTGCTAGAAATCATTATGCGTGAGGTTGGGAATATAGCTCCGTGATAAAGCACATGCCTTCCATGTGTGAGGTCCTGGGTTTCATCTTGGGCTCCCTCTACCCCCATCCAAAGAGTTTAATGTGCAGCCAAGGGGTGAGGTGGTACAAATAAATCTGTGTGCTGAATTCTAATATCTTCCTGAGATGCCATCTTTGTTTTTTGTTTGTTTGTTTGTTTTTCTTTTTGGGTCACACCAATGAAGCACAGGGGTTACTCCTGGCTCATGCACTCAGGAATTACTCCTGGCAGTGCTCAGGAGACTATATGGGATGCTGGGAATCAAACTCGGGTCACCACGTGCAAGGCAAACTCCCTACTGCTGTGCTATTGCTCCAGCCCCCCTGAGATGCCATCTTGAACGTAGGCACTGATGTTTCTCCAGTGGGATGCTCTGTTTCCCTCCCTCCTTCTCCAGTTCCTGGTGTAAGCGTTCCTGGGACATAATTCAGTTCAGCAGTCCTGGAGAAATTTTTCCTTGCCCCTTCCTGACCCAGAGTCTGAAAACTATAATTTGATGCCCTGCCTGGCCATGGATTCCATGTTTATTTAAGAACCCTCTTGCTAAGCGGTTGGGGTAACCTGTGGGATTGTGTACAGACAGAGCCATATTTAGCACAACATTTTTCCAGAGCATTTAAATGTCTCAGACTTGTCCCAAAGGCACAGCCAGAAGTGACTACTTTGAGTTGAGTCCCCTAGGGGTCAGAATGGTAGGCTGAGTCTTGCCTTCACAGCATTCAACCGTACCCCCAGGAGATGAGTAACGTCCTGAAGTTTCCTCTGGGTCCTTCCTGTGAACTTAGGCTCCAGCACACTGTGTGCTGCTAGCCCCAGCCCACTCACTACTGAGACTCCCTCTCCCAGTTGTCAACACCAACCTTCTCCAGCACTCTACCCCTTGACACCCTCAATCCTTGCTGGACAACATGAACTTCTACTCGGTGTGTCTCTGTCCATAGAGAAGGCCCCTCCCTCTTTCTCCTTGGAGGTAGTGGAATTGCAGGAAGTCATGGGAAAGTTCTTTCCACTCTGCCATACAACCCTTTCCATAATCAGTGCCACTTTGGCTTTGTTCCTGAGGCAGAACCACCAGCCTCGGATCTTGCTCATCTATAACCATTTCTCCATCTCCCTGTACCCTCATGCTACTCCTGGTTCCTGGTAGTCTAGCTTTCCTGGTCCCAGTTATATGGCGATGAGCACAGAATGTACACAGGACTCAGGTTGTGTTCCAGGGGGCAACATCCATGACTGAATCCCTGCTAGGATGTTCTTGGAATGTGTGGTTAAAGGTCTTCACTAAAGGCAAATCTTGCCCAAAGTTCTTCCCATATTTTAATTGAAGTGAACTCTAGAATAGGCACAATCCTACTAACTAGCCCAATATAACAATCACAAAATTCTTCACTCCCCATCTTATGTTGTAAAACCACATTACTACCTTTACCTTTACTTTCCACCTAAACCCTCCACATCCTTAACCCTAACCCATACCCCGATTCTAACCCTAGCCATAGCTCCTAATAGGTATGCTATGTAGTGAGACCAAAAAGCAGCAAATCTCCAAAGTTTAATGATTTCTATCCACTTACATTTTTTTTCTGAAATTACAATGAAAAAGTTAATATCCCAAACTTCCAGGAACCTAACAACAAATCTTGCCTAAGGCTAGTCTCATATTTAACATCAAATGGACTAGAATAGGCACAATCCTGCCAACTATGTAACAATTGAGACGTAACAATTGCAAAATGCTTCACTCCCCATTTTATGTTAGAAAACCATATTACATTCCACCTAAACCTTCCACATCTCTAACCCTAACCCAAACCCAGATTCTAACCCTAAGTCCTAGTAGGTCTAATATCTAGTGAGGTCCCAAAGTATCAAATATTCCAATTTATTGTTCTCCATACACTTAACATTCACTTTCTGAACTAACAACAAAAAGTTAACACCCCAAACCTCCAGCAGGTTTAAAGCCAGACTTCACTTGGGGCCAGAGAGATAGTACAGAGTTTGCTTTGAGCACTTATATTCGAGCCTCAGCTCTGTTCATGAAACTATCTGGCTTGCTTGCCTCTGTTAAGAGTTTTGTAAAGATGCTCATGATTCCTGTATAAACTGTAATTTTTCAGAAAAGCAACTTGGAGCCAAAGACAAAGCTCGGATAAATCCCTGCTCCACAGTTCAAAACGAGTCATGCGAGTGGGAGCAAGTTATTTAATCTCTTGGAATTTTAGCTTCTTCACATTAATTTATTTCTGTTGTTGTTGTTGTTGTTGTTATTTGTGGGGCAAGGCATGCCAAAAACCAAGGATGCTCAGGGTTTACTCCTGGTTTTGTGCTCATAGTCACTCTTTATCTCGTGCTGGGGACTCAGCTCGGGTTGACCATGGTCAGCAAACTTCGTACTATCTCTCTGGCCCCATTAGCTTCTTTACTTCTAAGATACAGACAGCACAGAGGCAGGCCACAGGGTTGCTACGGGAATTAAATGGTATAACACATCTACAGGTTCAGTGTTGATCCCTGGCGTGCAGGAGGCACTCAAGAAATGATAGATGGTGGTGGTGGAGCAGATGATCCAATTTCTAGTCCTGGCTTCTCGTCATGGAGCTCTGGGTACTGCACTCTGTTTGATAGGGATGGAAGGCTGGCTCTTGAACCTTAATATCACTTCCCACTCTACAGTCCAGTGATTCTTTTCATCCCTAATGGACTAATTCCATTTGACGTTGGGAGGATCAGCCAAGGCAGTTACTGAGAGACAAGGGAATGCCAAGTGCCCACCCTGCTTCTCCCATCCAGGTTACACTGAGACCGTGCTCCCAAGACAGTAATGGAGCAACCTGGTAGAGAGATCTAATTCTTTTTTTTTTTTAATGTAGGAGTACTGCTATTTATTCAGCCACTGATTAGCTGACTGAATTGTGCGTGAACTCCACCTTACTTTTTTTTTTCATTTTTTATAATTTTATGTATTGAATCACCGTGAGAGCAGTTACAAAGCTTTCGGGTCTGTCTCAGTCATACAATGAAACACCCGTACTTTCACCAGCGCCCATTCTCCAACCCCAACAACCCCAGTATATCCTCATCTCACACCCTCCCCCTACCTGAGGGGCAGATAATTTCCACATTACTCTCTCTCTACTTTGATCACATTCAATATTTTAACACCAGACCCACCATTATTATTTGAGATTTTACCCCAACACTCAGATCTGTTGAAAAGGCAACAGTAGACAATTTGTTGTCTATTGCTGGTTATGAATAACATATGATGTCTTGTGGCTGCAGTAGTGGCTGCACGATTTTGAAATTCCAAAATTTTAACACTTAAATTTGGAGGGATTTCTGCCAAAAACTGCCAAATCCTTTCTCCCCTGGGGTGGCCCGGCGACAGTAACCTACTGCGTGATCCGGACACATTTCTGCCAAAAGCCGCTAGGTTTCGAGGTTTGTTTCTGAGTCTCTGGGATCATGGCCATTAAGCGGCTTGATCAGGAGCCAGAGAGGCCATTCGTGGGTGATGTCTTGGGGTCTCGTTGGGGTGGGGAGGAAATGATAGGCTTCACCCCCATCCCGTGAGGCCCAACATGTCTCGTCACTGTGGGCCTGAGCCTGACTGTCCAATGGCCTCTGGAACATGGCGGCCACTGAGCCGCCAGGGAGAAGCAGGTGGAGGGACAACACCCTTTCCCCCCTGAGGTGGCCCGGCGACAGTGACCTACTGCGTGGTCCGGACGCATTTCTGCCAAAAGCCACTGGATTTCGAGATTTGTTTCTGAGTCTCTGGGATCATGGCCGTTAAGCAACTTTATAAGGAGCCAGAGAGGCCGTTCATGGGCGATGACTTGGGGTCTCGTTGGGGTGGGGAGGACAGGACCGGCTCCACCCCATCCTGTGAGTCCCTGCGTGTCTCGTCACTGTGGGCCCAAACCTGACTGTCCAGTGGCCTTTGGAGGATGGCAGCCACCGGCCCGCCAGGGGTAACAGGCCAAGACACAAAGACTATTCCCACCTGGGTTGGCCCAGCACCGGTAACCTACTGCAGGAACATGATGCATTTCTGCCAAAAGTCGCTGGCTTTTGAGATTTGTTTCTGAGTCTCTGAGATCATGGCCATTAAGCAGATCAATCAGGAACCAGAGAGGCCATGCCTCCAACTATATAGTTGAGACAGAGGTGGTTTGTGGGTGTGTTTTCCACATACCTAACTTTTAGACGTTTACTTTCTTGGTAAACTTTGCCCCAAGGTTTTGGGGTCTGGCCAAAGGCACAGCAGCAATTTTGGGGTATCTGGAAGTCTGAAGGCGCCATCAGGCTGCTGATGCACTCGCCTCACAGATACAGATTGACCTGCTGGCGGCACCATACCCCCAGAGAGATCTAATTCTAAAGAAAGCTAATGTCAGGTCGTCCCTGAGCATCAGCTTCCCACATCTGATGGAAGGGGTAACTGAGCGAGCTGAGATTCAGTCCTCCACTGAGTCCCAAGGAGAAGGACCAAGGAGAAGGTGAAAGTTCCCCTTAGTTCTCTGAAGAGGTGGTGGATTTGCTGCTTGAAAACCTGACTGCAGGGGCTGAAGATAATACTGGGTGGAAGGCATTGCCTTGCATGTGGCCAATCCGGCTTAATAACCAGCACCATGTACGGTCCCCCAAGCATGGCCAGGAATGATCCCTGACACAGAGCCCAGAGTTAGCCCTTAGTACAGCTGAATTGCCCCCCACAAGCTTCCCCCTCACCCCCTGCCAAACCAACCAACCAACAAACAAACAAACAGAAAACACCTGACTGTAAGTCTGATGATACAGCTCAAGTGACAGACTATATATGGCTTGGATGTTCAGGTCTCTGGGCTTGATCTCCAGTACCATGTGGCCTCCTGAGCACTGCCTGGTATGAAACCCCACAACAATGAGAAGAAAGAAAAGTGAAAATAAAAACCCAACGGCAGAAGCAGAGTGACCGGATTTGAATCTTATCTTTGCCAGCTGTGTGAACTTGGAGTATTTCTCTCCTCTCTCTCAAAAGTTTCTTGTTTGTAAAGCAGAGGTAGTAATAATAGTCCCCTCTACTAAGCTGAGGTAAAGACCAGATGTGGGTAAATGCTAAAGAGCATGTCAGGCATATAAAAGTGCTATGTAGCAAGAACATTGATCATATAATGATATGGGGGAGCAGATTATTGCTTTGGACAGTGTAGGAAGGACAACGTGTGTGTGTGTGTGTGTGTGTGTGTGTGTGTGTGTGTGTGTGTGTGTGTGGTGGGAGGCAGTGAACTCCTCATGTAGCTAAGAAAATAGTGAAAAGGCTTGCCTTGCTGGCTGTGAAGGGCATAGGAGAGCTCCTGTCAGACTTCCTCTGGGGAGTCTCAGAAATGTGGGCAAAAGACACCTGGATAGTCCCACAACAGTGGCAGAAAATGTCAGAAAAAAATGTGGTGTCTTACAGTTTATTAAACTCCCAGTACAAGAGCCTGAGGAAATGACTTTTATATCACCACTATTTGGGATCAAATCCCCTCAGGTCAGTGAATCCTTGGATAGGCCAATGAGAAATTCAGTGTAAATTCAGTGTAAACGAATTGCACAGAGGAGCCAATATTCAAGAAAACCTGAGGGACATTGGTGAAATTTATGGCGTGGATGGGTCTCCAGAGCTCTGTGTGGGCCAGAAGGTGGGACGATGAGTGGCAGGGCTTCAGAGAGCAAGGAGGGAAGCACCTGATAAAGATGACCTTTTCGACTGAGACTCGGAGCCTCTGGGTCCACTTACTGCAGTGTTCCCAGGGATTATATAGTCTGTGAGACCCCGACACGCTCCCTGTCCTGCCCTTCTCTTGTTGATAGGCCACACTGGCCGAGAGAGAGAGAGAGAGAGAGAGAGAGAGAGAGAGAGAGAGAGAGAGAGAGAGAGAGAATCCGTGTGCATCATTTGGCTGCCCCCTAGTGGTCATGAGCACAACACAATTTTTTCTTTTTCTTTTTTTTTTTTTTTTTATTAGTGAAACACAATGAGGTACAGTCGTAGACTTACAAACTTCCGTGCTTGGGTTTCAGTTGTACAATGATCGATTACCCATCCCTCCACCAGTGCCCATTGTCCACCACCAATGATCCCAGTACCCCTCCCACCCCCCAACCCGCCCCCCTCACCCCACCCTGCCTCTGTGGCAGAGCATTCCCTTTTGCTCTCTCTTTCCTTTAGGATGTTGTAGTTTGCAATAGAGGTATTGAGTAGCCATCGTGTTCGGTCCATAGTCTACTTTCAGCACACATCACGCATCTCGAGCGAGTCCTCCGAACATCCTTTACAACACAATTTTATGATGGCAGTTGGGTAACGCTTAGCATATAAAGAACTCAAGTACTACAATAACAGCTTTTCTGCTGGGATGTTCTTCCTGTTTACTTATAGTCTCAGCCACCTTGGCATGCAGTCCACATGCATGTGTGCGTGCACGCGCGTACACACACACGCACACACAACACATCCATCTGCAGCACAGTATGCCCAGACGCTTCCCCAGTCATCCCTGGACACTCCACATTCCAAATTCCCTGCACCCAACTAATTTCTCCTAGTGGGTACAGGTCCCCAGAGGACCTCCAACTCTAGGGATCTTGGGGTCCCACTCTCCAGAGGAGTAGCATGCTGGAAGGAAGCCCAGCCCCTGGCATTTCTTGCTCTTCACACCGTGGCCCTGGATGCTCAGACAAGACTCAGCACCGAACTGTGAGAAACCTCCAATTCTGAGCCAGCATCCCAAGAGTCTCAGACTCAGTTCCACTTCAAACACCTCCTTCCATCCAGCCTCTCTGACTCTCCCACTCTGAAACCACATACAAGCTGCCTCCTCATCTCCCCACCCAGGTAATCACCATTGGCCAGGAGAAGGGCAGCAGAGAGGAAGCTTCCAGCAAGTTACAGAAGCTCTTGTGTGTTCAAAGGTGCCATGTGGTCCTGGTCTTCAGTTCCTAACTCTACCGAGATCATTGAAAACCTGACAATGTTCCCCTTTCTCCCTTTGCAGAGAAAGTCCTAGAGCCTGAGACTGTTGCTCTGATTACCTTCCCACAGCAAAAGGTCATTTTGCTGTGACACTGAAGATTTTAAATGTTTGATGTCGAGTGTGTTTTGACTTTTGATGGGTTACTCTGAGGGATGTTTTGTTTGAGGGTCACATAAGCCAGCCATTCAATGGTGACATCCCAGAACTCAACTTTGCTTTCCCCCAGATAAGACAGAGTCACTGAGCCAGTTGGGATGTTGTTTTTCCTTTCAGCATGGCACCTGGAGAGAATTAAGTCCATGAGAAAAGAGGATCAGGTTGGGGGGAACTGAGCTAGGAGGCTGGGGAACCAACTCCCAAATACAAGTGGGGGGTGGCAGCTGCCAGGGGAGGTGTGTCTAGATCTCATAGTACCCTGACACTCTGACTGTGGGATTCCCCCCTCCCAGAGGTACATCAGTAGGGACCTTGCTTGGGCAGGTCCCTACCAAGACAATGGAGAGAGCCAGCCGCTGAGCAGGGACAGGCTAGGGAGGACAGTGCAATGGTTCTGCTTTCTCTTTTTCAGCTACCCTGGGTTTTAGCTGCATCCCTTCCCCTAGAGTTTCTTCCCAAAGTATCTAGTGTCCAGGATTCAATTCCCTTGGACCACATAGATGAGAAGAAGGAGGTACAGACAAAATCTTCTCATTCCTCTAAGCCCTTGGAAGGGCTGCTGTGTGCTTGCCTCACTCAGGACCCCTCAGGAGGAAATGTCGCCGGATACGAAAGAAGTATTTGGGGTTTAGGGAAGCTGCATGGGCCTGAATTTGGAGTGCACACCTTCCCTTCTTTGTAGCACCCTACTGGTCATGCCAGTATTTGCCACAACCTTCTTCCACCTACTTTTCTCATTACCTTCTTCTTCTTGTGCCACAGGTAGCCTGATGCCATCATTCCCTCTAGTGCGCTAGGACTGGTGTAAATACAGCTTCCCCCCAAATCTTACAGTGCCTCCCCAACTCCTGTTCTTTTTTTTCTTTTTTGGGTCACACCCAGAGATGTTCAGGGGTTACTACTCCTGGTTCTGCACTCAGGAATTCCTCCTGGCGGTGCTTGGGGGACCATATGGGATGCCGGGATTGAACCCCAGTCAGAAAAAAAAGAAAACCAAGCTTTCTCCCTCCTTCTGCCCTGTCCCCACTGATGTCTGTGTTGCTACAGTGACCAACTGTAGCAAGGCAAATGCCCTATCCACTGTACTATATCACTCCATTCCCCCTCCCCAATCCTGTTCTTGACCTCCTTCAGAATCCCACTTCTGCAAGATCTCTGTTTGCCTGGATTCTGGTTGCACTAGGAGCTGGTGATGGAAATTTCTAAAATGGGCTTCATACTGTAGATACTGAAGGGGGAGTAGAAGCAGGTGGAAACAGAAATAACTCTTCAACATAAGCCCAATTCTAGAGGTTCCCACAGATGGCTACTTAGCTTTTTAATTTTATGGTGCAAACAAGTATTCTCTTCAAACTTTTCTTGTCTCGTTTCTTCCTGCTTGGGCCACTATTCTGAGGGAATTTGAGGTCAGTTGGTCACTGTAGCAACACAGACCTCAGTGAGGACAGGGCAGAAGGAGGGAGAAAGATTGATTTTCTTTTTTTCTTTGATTTTTTTATTTGTTTTTTTATTCTCAGGTCACACTGACGATGCTCAGGGATTAATCCTGGCTCTAAACTCTGGAATCACTGCTGGCAATACTCAGGAACCATATCGGATGTCTGGGAAGGAACCTGGGTTAGCCGTGTGCAAGGCAAATGCCCTACTGCTGTGCTATCACTCTGGCCTGAAAACCTGATTTTCAGTGGCAGCCTAGAGCCATTGACTCAACTTTCAGCCATTGATTCAGAGCCAGTGATCACCCCTGCCCCTCCAGAATTCTCGCCAAGCACATAAAACTTTCCCTGGGGCCACAGAGATAGTAATGGAGAGAAGGCAAGATAGTACAGGTGCCTAGCATGCAAAGCCAGGGATCACTTCTGAGCACAGAGCCAGGATTAGCCCCTGAATATTGCTGCATGTGGCTCAAATATACCCTCCCAAACCCAAAAACACATTAACTTTTTTCAAGAGGATTTAAGCTGCTGGCATTGACTTATCAACTACTTGCAGCTCAAGGTATTGCAATGTTTTCTCTATGCCTATGAGAAGTACCTAAAGGATGACTTGGAGAAAATTTCTGGTGGTCAGTCTAGGCATATACAATGTCTTTGTAGAAAGAGGTAGGAAGTTCTAGAGAACTCCACTTAAGTTTTAGGTATTTCACTAACTCATATGCTATTTGTGGAGAGTGGAGTTCCATAGCTAAATCCAAGAGCAAGGGGCCCCAGAGAATGAGCACAGCAGGCAGGGCATTTGCCTTGCATACGACTGATGCATGTCCAACCCTCAGCACCCCATATTGTCCTCCAAGCCCTGCCAGGAGTGATCCCTAAGCACTGAACCAGAAACAAGACCTGCGTACCACGGACTGTGGCTCAAAAACCAAAAACTAAATATAAATAAATAATCAAGAGCAAAATCACACGGGGTCCCAAGTTTTCATGAAGCTTAGAAGCCAGTGAGGGAACAAGACACAAATCAAATGAGTAAATGAATCATTTTAGTTGGGCTGGAGTAATAGCACAGCGGTAGGGTGTTTGCCTTGCGCGCAGCCAGCCCGGCCGAGCCGGGTTCAATTCCTCCACCCCTCTCAGAGAGCCTGGCAAGCTACCGAGAGTATTCAATATACCAAACACTGTAACAAGAAGTCTCACAATGGAGACGTTACTGGGCCGACTGGAGCAAATCGACGAACAATGGGAGGACAGTGACAGACAGTGAGTAAATGAATCAAAGTTGAGCTAAGCACTGGCAAAAACGAAAGAGGCTAGAAAGCCTCAGGTCCAGAAAGGCCTCCCTCAGCACCTGAACTTTAAGCTGGGAAAGAGGGCAGACGAGGAGGGATGAAGCAGGTAGAAGCCAGGGAAGGGCAGGGCTACAGGGAGCAGGGCCTCACAGGGGGCACCAGGCTGGCTGGGTGAGCAGGCTGGTATCTAACCAGGTTGGCAAGTTTACTGTTAAGACCTTGCCAAATCTGTCTGAGAGGTATCCCCATCTCTCCCCTGCCTCTTCTCACCCAACAAGGCTCCCACGCCCTCAAAGCCCAATTTAGGGCTCTGTCTTAGGGTTCACTGTTCTCACGATGACTCCAAACCTCCTCTTCAAAGGACTGTCTCCTCCATCACCCCAATCAGAACCTCCTGTTCATTTCTCAGATGCAGAGAGGTTAGATAATGTTTCCTATATATTTTTCTCAGAGACTGTAAAAACCAGCTTATTATTTGGAGGAATTCAAAGAGCCAGCAAAGGTTTTGGGGCGGGAGGCGGGAGGCGGGAGGCGGGCCCACCCCCCCCCCCCACCCTGCAGCGGGTCTTGAGCACCTGGGGGAGCGCCAGCTCTGTGGGTGGGCGGCCGCGCCCTTCCTCCCCCAGAGACACCCTCAGCTGATAACTGTGCAGCTGCTGAGCAGAGGTCTCCCAGCCCACCCCGGCTGTGTGGGAGGGCTGGGCCAGCCTCCAGGAACTGACTTCAGAAGGCCCAAAGAGAGGCAGTGTGGTCCAACAGGCAGAACTGGGTTTGGAACCAGACAGCTCTGGGGGTGGGGGTGGGGGTGGGGAGCCAGGCCGCTCCACAGCTGCCTGACCTGGGGCCATCACGTGATAATGCCTCAGGGACCTCATCTGCAAAAAGGGAGTAAGAACATCTTCTTTATTTATTTATTTTTAGTTTGGGGGCCACACTTGATGGTGCTCAGGTACTGCTCCTGGCTCTGTGTTCAGGGGTCACTCCTGGAGAGCCTTGGGGGACCATATGTAGTGCCGGGATTGGACCCAAGTTGACTGTATGTAAGGCATGCTCCCTACCTGCTGTTCTATCTCTCGGACCCTGAAATTTTACTGAGTTCTGGTGAGGATTTAGAAGTAAAGATATGTCAGAAAGGGACAAAGATGTGGTTTTGTTTATTAAAATGGGGTGTGTGGGGGAGGGGTACTGGGGATTGAACTTGAACTCAGGGTCTCACACATGCAGTTCAATGTACTCTACTATTGAAAAATATCCCTGGCCCCAAGGAAGAGTTTTATTTATTAACTTTTAATTATAGTTTTTGGTTGTGGGGTCACACCCAGCAATGCTCAGGACTTACTCCTGCTCTGTGCTCAGGGATCATTCCTGGTGGTGCTCAGGGGACCATGACACATACTGCATCAGCCATATGCAAGGCAAGTGCATAAACTCTGCATTATCTCCCCAACCTCTGTGTTCTTCTAAACTTAAGTGAGGTCTCCAGCACACAATGAGCTGCCAAGAATGAGCAGCCCGGTCCCAGTTTCCAATCGCTCACTTCCAGCCTGTTCCCAACCCCAGAGCCCTGCATCCAGGACATTCATTTGCAAATCATGGTGATCCCTACAGGCCTAGTTTTGTGCTTCCCCATTTGCTAGCCAGGAGGGCTTACTCCTGGCTTGGTGCTCAGGGATCACTCTTGGTGGGTCTCAGGGAACCATATGGGTCCTGGTGGTGGAGCTTGGGCCAGCCATGTGCAAGGCAAATGTCTTATCTGTTGTGCTATCTCTCTGGGCCTGAGGACTGTTTATTTCATTTGTCATTCTATTCTCTTGGGCCATGGCTTCTTTGGCAATGAGAGAAGCACTGAAAGGTTGACATGTGTGTGTGCGTGTGTGTGTGTAAGTGTGTTGTGTAAGACAGCACACATGTGCTTGCAGGTATGTATCTTTGTGTGGCTGCAAGCATGTTTGTGCAGTCATATGTATAATAAACAGGTCAGGGGTCCAAGACGTCTATTTATATTTTTACCATTTTTATTGAAGTATCAGGATTCACAATACTGTTGATTATGCTTTTTATGCAATATTTTCATACTTTATCCCAACACCACATCTACTTCCCTCCACCAGTGTCCAACCTTGGGCCTTCTAGGTGAGCTCAGGGATGCCACTCTCACGACTGGACCGGGTAATAAAGCACAGAACAAGAGTCCAGCACAGAGGTCCTTTGCCTGAGCTATTTCTCTGAGGGCACGGAGCAGGTTCCCAACTCTAAAATCCACCTTTGACTCATGACCTCCGGAAGAATTGCGTGATATGGCTTTGGAGGCAAATGAGGAAAGTTTAAAGCTCCAAGCTACAGGAGTGCAGCCCAGATTCTTCCATAAGTGGGGGAAGTGCTGGGGGTGCTGAGACAAAGACTGTGGGTAAGTGGAATGCCCGTCCTGAGGAGTTTGTTCTTTGTTAGACATCTGAGGCCCCAGAGGCCAAGGAGATTTACTCAAAGGTTGGAGGCCCCAGGTTTGATTTCCACCACTGCTTGGTCCCCAGAGCACCATGGACTTCAAAAAAGATCCAATGAGGTGAGTCTGAGGGACAAGGGGATTGCAGCTGGAGATAGAAGTAGGGAGGGTCACTTCAGGGGGAGGTCAGTTGCTCTACCCAGTCCTTGGGGTTCTCTGAACTGTAACACCTCACCTATATCTCCCTTTCTAAACCCATTAACTAGGAGATACCTTGAAGGGCAAAGAGTCAGGTGGTGGGGACTATGTCACCTGGATTTGGGGTGGAAACAAGGACTGAATAACTCCCCACACATCTTCACCTGTCTGGAGAGAAGGCAAACCCATTTCCATTTCTGGAAAGCACCTGAAAATAAAGCTTTATTCTCAGTACAGGGTGCCTGACAGTGGCCTCTGCCCTTTATCAGATGGGTATTGGGTAAATATCCTTTCCCATTCTGAAGCTTGTCTTTGTATTCTGGATACTGTATCTTTTGAGGTGCAGAAGCTTCTTAATTTAAGATAGTCCCATTTGTTTACTCTGTTTCCACTTGGTTGGTCAGTGGAATGTTTGCCTACCTTGTCTTCAATGTATCTTATGGATTTTGGCCTGTTGTTGAGATCTCTAATCCATTTTGATCTGACTTTTGTGCATGGTGTTTGGTAGAGGTCTAAGCCCATTTTTTTGCATTGGTTGTCCAGTTATGCCAGCACCATTTGATGAAGAGGCTTTCCATGTTCCACTTCACATTTCTTGCTCCCTTATCAAAGATTAGATGTTCATACATTTGGGGTTGTGTGTACAGATATTCCACCCTGTTCCATTGGTTTGTGGCCCTGGCTTTCTTCCAGTACCATGCTGTTTTAATTATTACCGCTTTGTAGTAGAGTTTGAGGTTGGGGAGGGTAATGCCTCCCCACGTCTTTTTCCCAAGAATTGTTTTAGCCATTCGAGGGTGTTTGTTATTCCATATGAATTTCAGGAGTGCTTGATCTATTTCTTTGAAGAATTTCATGGGTATCCTTATAGGGATCGCGTTGAATCTGTATAATGCTTTCTGGAGTATATGGCAAACCAGTTTAAAATCTCCAATTTTTCTGTTATCAGTTTCCTCATTGCCAGGAGGCAAACTCTTTCATCTAAAATTCAGTATGCAGCAACCTCACTTATACAAGAAACAAAGCACAGAATCAGAAATCAGTTGACAATGAGAGCCTGGAGGGACTGTGACACATACTAGGTAATGAAAACCCTAATGCTTTCCGGCACCATTTATCCTTGTGTTGTGCACTATGCTAGTAACTGGGGTCCTCCCTGAGTTTAATCAGGTTGTAAGGAACAGTGGAGCAGCTGCTAGAGATGGGCACCCTGACACCAATGAGAACTGGCACCTCCCGTAAGGGAAGAAATAAACTCAAAAGCCAACAGACCCCACAAACAAAAGTTCTGCACAGTCAGACCCGCACATTAACACGATCAGATTCACAGCCTGCAATGTTGGAATTCCTTGTTGCACAAGAAAGACTGATCTCTGATCTTTAAGCGAGAGGTAATGGATTTCCAAGAACCCTCTAATCCTCACACAGTGTGGGCGGGCGTTCCAGACTTCTTTCTTATAGTTCCACCTTTCCTGGGCGGAAACTGGTATTGGCTAGCGCAGGAGGAAAAAAAAAACCATAGCCCTGGGAGCAAAATTTAAGGGGGCCCCCAGGTGTTAGCCTCGGTACCCACAGGACACCGCACCTGTAGGCGGCAGAGACCGCCTTAAAATCTGCTCCCGCGGCTCCTCCTGGCCCCGCCCAGAACGGGCGTAGCGGGTGGACCGTAGCCTGCTGCGCGGGCTGAGAACGCTGCGTCCAGCCCGCTGGGCTGTAATCTTGGGGCGCCTGCGACCGCCCGTCTCTAGTCCCGGGGATTTCTTGCTAACCCATCTCCAGTACGAGAGAACACCAAAAGGGGACGTGACAGCTTCCAAACGGCCCTTCCCTGTCTTAACCGTAGGAAACACGCAACCCCCTCCAACCCCCTCACCTGCCTCTTAGTGCACGGCTAAATTTGAGACCTGTTTGGGGTTGGTTGGTTGGTTTCATCCGTTTTTAATCTTCCGGGCAAACCTGGCCACCTGGCAACAGATAGCTCCTCCCCCGGGACCCGGCTCGGGCGGGGTGGGGATGGGGTGGGGGAGAGTGGGAGGACTGGGGACTAGTTCTTGGAAGAAAATGCTGTAGCAGGTCCCAGAGTCCCCTCTTCTTTAGGGATATTCTCTCTCTCTCTCTCTCTCTCTCTCTCTCTCTCTCTCTCTCTCTCTCTCTCTCTCTCTCTGCCTCCCTCCCTCCTTTTCTTTCATTCCTTCCTTTCTTTCCCTTTCCTTTTTCTTGTTTTTCCTTCCTTTCTCTTTTTCTTTTCTTTCCTCCTTTTTTCTCTCTCTTTCCCTCCCCACTCTCTCTTTTTCTCTTTCTTTCTTTGGGTTCAGTTCTTAAGATGAAGATTCCCTATTGGTCCCTGTTAGTTTTGTAAAGTAGGGGAAAGGTGCTGCTGGGCTGGGTAGGAGCAGTCTTGCTGGGAGGAGCCTTGACACAAGAGCAGAGCTTATGAAATACACACCCCCCAACCCCGCGCTTTGGAGAGTGTAGGTGCTCCGGGCTGTGGATTTGTCTGCTCTGGGGCGGCACTTGGGCCCTTGCGTGCAGCGCACAAGCCACGTTGCATTGCTGAGGGTGGTGCCCTGGTAAAAGCCTCAGCAGGAAGAAGGAGCCTCTGAAGCCTGCAGACCCCTGTGACTATTTGTGATGAGGGACACCCTGGCCACCCTCTTTCTGCTGGGCTTCCTCAAACATTCCCGAATGAACGGAGGTTCTTGACACCCCCTTTGTATTTGGTTTGGGGGCCATACCCAGTGGTGCCTGAGCTACTCCTGGCTCTGTTCCAAGGGTAGCTCAAGGGACTGTGCAGTACCAGGGACTGAATCTGGGCCTCCCACATGCACCATATGTGCTCAGCCATTTGAGCTCTCTGTTCCTGCTTCTCTCTATTTTACTCAGGCAAACAAGCAAAAGGAAAGTAACCTCCAGAAAAACACGTTGGGAAGGGGGGAAAGGAGGGAAAGGCCTTATCTACATTAAACAGGCACGGCTCTGCCTATCCTCAGGCTGAGTCATGCAGTGTCCTGCCTCACCTCAACCCACCCCCTCTCAGCCAGAGTCAGCCCGCCAATGGGCATTTCTTCTATCTGGGTTCTGGAGGGTGAGCAGGGTTTGAGGCAGTATAGGGAAGCAGGATATCTGGGCTCTGTCCCAGCAAATGTGATAGAGCCCCTGGAGAAAGAATGTTCAAGAGGTGCTCCAGTTTGTAGGGTGTTTGCTTTGCATACGGCTGACCAGGGTTCGATCCCCAGAATCCCATATGGTCCCCCGAGCACTGCCAGGAGTAATTCCTGAGTGCAGAGCCAGGAGTAATTCCCGTGCATTGCCAAGTGTGACCCCAAACGCCTAAATAAATAAATAAATAAATAAGGGAGTGCCTCCTTGAATGTCCGGGAGGAATTGTGGGCCTGGTTTCATCAAAGTGCAATAGGGACAGCTGGGATGGAGAGGAAGTTGTATCCATCAGCTTTTGACTCAGCCACCTAGCAGTAACAAACACACCCCACCGCACTGATCTTGGTGTTAGCAATAACAAACGCTTGCTTCTTGCTCTTACTGGCTACAGCTCCCCTCCCAGGCGGTCTTCATTTCTACATCCCAGCTGTGGAAGCAGTCTCTGCCTGGATCATGCCGGCTTATGCCACAGGCAGAGTCATGATGGAACCAGGTGATGGTGCTTTGAGTTTCACTGGTTACCGCAGGACACAGAGGAAAAGGCGCAGGGAAGGTGAACCTATCACAGGAGAGAGTGCAGGGAAGGTGAACCTATCACAGGAGAAAGTGCAGAAGGTGAACCTATCACAGGAGAAAGTTCAGGGAAGGTGAACCTATCATAGGTGAAGGCAGGGACTTTGGGAATCAGCATATTCTCCACAGGAAGCCTCCTGATTTGGCCAAGGACATTCTTTCTCAGCAAGAGAGAATATAATTCAGCCAAAGGAGACACAGCAAAGTAATGGAAGAAACTAGACCTGGCACAAGACTTTAACCTGAACTCAGCCACCTGAGAGCCATGTGATGTTGGCTAATCTTTTTAAACTTCTCTGATCTTTATTTTCACCTGCAGAATGAACACTGAATCTACAGGGGAAAATGTGATAATTAAATGAGATAGCATATATAAGTTCCCCGATCATAGGAGCAACACACTCAGTATAAGCACCACTTGACCTAGTGTTCTTACTTCATTCATAACTCTACCCTAGAGGATCTTGTTACTAGTTCTCCTACTATGCTCCTGAGGTTGGAATTAAGAAGGATTGAGGGAGTTTATTGTATCCCTACTGTTTGCTGGGAACTGCAATATACTATTTAATTATTTTAATTCTTTTGACCAGCACTCCTATGAGATAATACCCCATTTTACAGAAGAACAAAATAAATATTAGAAGGGATAAGTAACTTGCAAAAGGATTTGCAGTGGCTGAGATAGAGTTTGAATTCATGCTTTAGATTCTGAAATTCATACTCTTTCTTTCGTATCTTATTTTTCTTTCCTTTTTTTCCCCATCAGTGGTGTTAGGATTGGGGAGTTGAACTACCCCCAGCAGTGCTCAAGGCTTAGTCCTATTAGTCCTGGCTTTGTGTTCAGGGATCACAACCCGACAGTGCTTCGGAGACCATCTGTGGTGCTGGGGATGGAACCCAACTGTCTTACCGCTTGTACTAGCTCTCTGGTCTCCAGAAATCATACTTTAGAGCAGTGCTTCTCAAGAATGGTTTTGCCTTCTTTGTGAAACAAGCTGAGAGTGAACTTTTGGAAATCCATAACAGCTTGGTATCACCACAGTATTCCAGTGCATGGCCTGTGCCTCTGTCTTGGGGAACAGAACAGCCTGAGTGATATTACATCTCCAGTAAGGTGTATATGGTGCGGACTGTATTCTGCACAGTGGAACCAAAGAAAGGTGCAAGATACAGGGCAGATGAAAACCACTGTCTTCACCACTGTATGCAAAGCTCTGCTCTGGAACAATGCACTCTAAGGTGGTGAACCTCTCCTGTAAGTGGCAGCAGATCTGAGGGAATATTTGTGACTAACTGAATGGTACTTTGTTTCACTGATGTGTGAGAACTAGGAATCTAGCCATGTATATTGCCTCTAGAGCTGGTTTATGCTTTGTACACAGGATGCAATCAATATAAGCCTCCTGCCCTGGCAATGAGTAATATGAGTGAAATATTTCTGGCTACATAACAGGCCATTTGTTATATGTCCTTGGACAAAAATTATCTTCCAGCTTTTTTGCTACATGTACTTCTAGCTTCCCTTCTCTCTCTCCTACTGTTTCTCCCAGTTTTTTTAATGTGTTTGCTTGTTTGTTTTCAGTTTAGGAGCTACAATAAAGAGTACTCAGGTGTTGGGGGCTGGAGCGATAGCACAGTGGGTAGGGCGTTTGTCTTGCATGCAGCCGACCTAGGTTCGATCCCCAGCATCCCATATGGTCCCCCAAGCACTGCCAGGAGTAATTCCTGAGTGCATGAACCAGGAGTAACTCCTGTGTATCGCCGGTGTGACCCAAAAAGAAAAAAAAAGAGTGCTCAGGTATTATTCTAGGCTCTGTGCTCATGGGAGTTTCTCCACAGAGTTAATGATTGAACATGGGGCCTCCCACATGCAAAGAATGTGCTCTAGCCCCTTGAGTGTTCTTTCCAACCCCCTTTGCCCCTAAAACATACTTATTAACCTAAAATTATGCTCCAGACATTTATCCTGAACACTCAGGGATACAATAAAGCATTTATTTGCAGAGATAATTATTAAAGCATTATTTACAGAGTGAAACTTTGAAAATTCAAACTAGATGGACATGATTAAATGTACAGGTATGACGAGACATTATGAAGATATAAAAGCTATGGTTTTCATAATGCCCCAAAGTAGAGAGAGAAAAAGAAGGAAAGTGCCTGCCATAGAGGCAGGGGGTAGGGTGGGGTACGGTATGGGTGGCAGAAGGGATACTGGGGACATTAGTGGTGGAAAATGTACACTGGTGGAGGGATGGGTGTTCGATCACTGACTGAAACTCAATCATTAAAGCTTTATAACTATCTCACAGTGATTCAATTAAAAAAGTTATGATTTTGTAAAGCTGGTTTTTAATGATTTTGGAAGATGCCCAGGGGCTGGAGAGATACAGAAAGTACAGATGTTAGGTTGTTGACTTACACAAGCCAGGCTGGGTTTGATTCCCAACACCCCATATTATCCCAAGGCTACCAGGAGTAGGCACCATCAGGTGTGGCTCAAAAACAAAAACCAAGATTTGCTATTGTAAATAGCACCGTGGTTATTTATGAATCCATAACTATTATAAATCACAAAAGGTAAAATTGCATGCATCAAAATTTTAATAAAAATAGGACCAAAGACATAGCGGAGTGTTTGTCAGCATGATTCTCAGCACCACATCTGATCCCCCGAGTCCAGATAGTAGTGATCCCTGAATGCAGTCAGGACTAATTCCTGAGGACTGCTGGGCGTAGCCCAAACAAAACAAAACAAGTTTTAATAAAAATATATGATCTTATGAAAATACTCGTTACCTGCTTAAATGATGGAATTTGAGTGATTATATCCTTTTGGTGGGTATTTACTAAATTTTCTAAATTTATTCACATTTCTAAAGATTGCAAATCATTTTTATGGTCAGTAGAAAAAAAAAACATAGATGGCATTGTTTGAAGGACCAGGGATGAGGCTCTGTGGTGGTAAAGTACATATACAGGAGACCAAAAAAGAAAAAAAAAAGTGCCTTTTGTTTTTGCACTTACAACCTTCACAAACTTCAAGCTTGCAGAGTTTCTCCTATGGTGGTTCTGATTCAAAAAGTGTTCCTGCATTTGCCGGGAGCAGGCGTGGAGGTTCCTGCATTGTTCAGGCTATGCCACTAACTGGAGGTGGGACATTTACCCAGATTTGGGAGTCCTTGTTTATAAAATGAAGTGTCTGGGTTGAATGCTTTGATGGTTAGATTAGATCAGTGATAAACCCACTGAGTCAGGGCACTCATTGTGACAAAGGCTCCATGATTTATGCTTTTCAACTCTAAGTATCTTAAAGAGGGGATTCTTAAGAGGAGATTCTTACGTATAACTAACAGAATGACTCATAATGGTGGAATCACACGTGATGCTGTCCCTCACATATATACACACACTGACTTTAAAACCCTCTATAGCTCACATGTCCTACACTGTTTCTGTTGCTTCCCAGGGTGTTGGGGTCCTTTCCTTGAGAGGGAATGCAGCGGCATCACCTGCAAGAGTATCTCCTGGGCGCTAAGCTTCCTTGCTCCCTCCCCCCAGTCTCAGCTGTTCCCCAATCCCCCCCACCCTCCACTGTCTACTTCCTTCCCTCTCCATCCGGTTTCCTGGGCTTGAGTAGTGATTATGTCACTGTGGTTCCCTGCTGGCTTCTGGGTCAGCCACCACAGCTGGAGTGGCGGGATATGACTCACGACCCAGGTCCAGTGAATCAGACTTGGCTGATTAGGCTGTATTGGGGGGGGGGGGGCTTCCCAAGGATAGGAAACAGGTGCTAAATATCCGACATGATTGCTCTGAGCAGATCTTTCTCCCTTCCCCAGGCCTGCGAATCCCCTCAGGAAGCCCTCTCTCTCATCAAAGAAAATGCCACTTTCCTAAGATTCACAAGGCTGGTCTGGGTAAGGCCGTCCTAACCTCCGTGGGTGCTGATTACCCGGTGTTCCAGCATCTGGCAGAAGAAGATGAAAGAGGCCAAGCATCTCTCCTTCCCTCCTCTCGTGCTCTGGATGTGAGCTTAGCAAGCTTACAGGACTCAGATGACTGTCTCCTCCAGAGCACAGAAATATATCCACACTGTCCTAGAGCTCACCTCTAAACGTGTGTACCCTTGGACAAGTAATTTAACTGCTGGGAATTTCAGTTCCCATGGCTAGAAAAATATGGGACCTCATCTCATACCCCCCACACATGCCCCCCAAACACTCCAGTCCTCTCCTCCTTCAAAAGGTGAATTTGTTTCATGGGGTTGCTAACATGTGTTCAGTAAAAGTGGGCGCCCACTGCAGACCTGGCTTCAGACAGCGCCAGTTTCTTGGAATTGGAGTGAAGTGACTGGGTTCTTGGGCTCATGGAGATAGGAGCAAATATCCCCAGGGCAGAGGTGGACAAGGGTCCACTCCCAGGTATGAGTGTCTTCGTGATCTGGGAATGGCTCCAGGCTGGTTCAGAGAGTGAACTAGGGCCTCCTTCTCCCCACCTTCTGCCTCTCTTCCGTTTGACATATCTGGGATTCTCTCTTCCTGGGAAGCATCCCTACCCAGGCCCTCCACACAGCAGGGCTAGCAATGAACTGACAGAACCCAGGCCTGGAAGGGTAGAATTCCTGTTCCCTTCGGTTTCAGGTTTCACTGCGACCTGGCAGGACATGAGTCACTTGGTCCTCATTTAAAATCTGGCTGCTTTACTTACCCTGAATTGTTTGTACTAATTTTGATTTTTAAAAAAAATTACACGAAGTGGGGCTGGAGAGATAGCACAGTGGGTAGGGTGTTTCCCTTGCACGCGGCCAACCCAAGTTCGATTCCCAGCATCCCATATGGTCCCCTGAGCAACGCCAGGAGTAACGCCTGAGTGCAGAGCCAGGAATAACCCGAAGACCTGAGAAAGGGCTCAGTGGGCTAAGTACATGCCTTGCGTGCCAGAGGCTTGAGTTTGATCCTTGGCACTGCACGGTACCATGTGTGCACTGGGAATGAGCACTGAGCCAGGAGTAGTCGCTGGGCACCACAGGATATTGCCCTGCCCACTCCAAATATATTTAATATCACTTTCTTAGATCACAGAGCATTTTGGCATTCCTTGCCAGTACCCTTAAAGAAGGAATCTTCAGCTGTAGCCTCAGTGGGAGGCTATCTGGGGTGCGGAGGGCGACTGCTCTGAAACTTGAGACCCAGGGGAATTTCCCTGGGACCCCTGAGAAGTCCAGAGCGAGTTCCTAACCTGGTGCCGCCCATCCGCGCCTCCTCTCCCATTTAGTTCTGTAAATTCCTGTACCCAGGGCTAAGCCAGCTCCAGGCTCAGGCTGGGCTGGAGGAATCTGGGCAAAACACGGTGGGCGAGAGGCTCCGAGCTCACTGCAGGGAACCCCCCTGGCGGGTGGCGAGAGAGGGGGCGGCAACGCCGGGGCGGGACTCGCGGAGCCGGCAGACTCTGTACCCTTGGGGTGCGCGGGAGCACGTAGGAAACTCGACCCGGCCGACTTCCTGGCCCGCAGGCCTCGCGGCCTCTGGCTCTGGACCTGGGCCAGGGAGGCGTCGCCCGGGCCCGTCGGAGGCGCTTCCTGGGCGCGCGGCGCGGCGGGAGGCGCGGGGACAGCGCACCTGGAAGGGTCCGCGGGCCCTGCGCGGCGGGCGCGGCGACATGGAGGACGGCGTGCTCAAGGAGGGCTTCCTGGTGAAGAGGGTGAGTGCACCCCAGCCTCCCCACAGCGGCCGTACCCGCGGGAGAGTGCTACTTGGGGTCCCGTCGCTGGGAAAAGCCCGGCGTGGGGGTGGGGGGGGAAAACGGATGGGGGAAGGGGACGGGGTGTTTGGGGGAGGGGGATGGATAGTTTAGTTAGAGAAGAGGGGACCAGGCAGAGAGGCGAGGACGGAGAATCCTGCTCGGCTAGTGAAGCGCAGGTGTGCTAACTGGACAAGTTACTGAGCAACTGAACTGGGAAGGATGCACTGAAGCCAGGTGGCGCGCTCAGCAGCGGGCAGCAGAGCTCCTGGTCTCCCCTGTGCCCTCCGCGGGGAGCCAGGGGCCGCCGAGTCTGCTCCACGGTGCGCTCCAATCCCCCCACCCCCCACCTCCAGGTGCATAAGGCTCCGCAACACCCCCCTGATCTGCAGTTCCCCAAAGGAGAGAAGCAAAGAAAACTTGCTCAGGATCCGGGAGCTGGTGGGAGATGGAGTCCAGGTGGAACCCACCCAATCCAACCCCAGCCCCTCTTCTGTCAGGACCAAGAGGAACTGTTGCAGGGGGGCAAGAAAGTGGAGGCGGGGGTGGGGGGAATGTGTGCCAAAAACTTCATCCTCAGCCTTCCTGTCTATCTGTATGCCTTGCGCAGGCAGCGAGCAATAGTTTCCCCACCAGATGCACACACGGGGTCAGGGAGAAACTGAACCGAAGATCAGCCACAAAGGAAGTTTGATCATTTAAAATTCTTTTACGTGTTCGAATTGATCTTCTCTCCAAAACGTTTCTGCTAGCCTAATAGCAGGGCATATAGATATATGGGCAGGAGGGGTAGCTTACCCATAAAGGAAGAGGGGGGATGAGAAGGATGAAGGGACCCTCTTCTGGCGCTCACATCAACCGCCAAGTGTCAAGTTGAGATCCAGGAAAGCAACCAGTTGTACTAGATACTATTGATGTAAGAGGGTGGGTGTGTTGTTTGTTCAAAACCTAAGCAGGAGCTCTAGGGCTGAAGTTGGATCAAGGGTCAGATGAAATAAAGCAAGTATAAAATTCCACACCCAGGGCCTGGGATATAGCTCAAGTGGTAGAGTACTTTTATGTGCAAGACTCTGGGTTCGATCCCTAGCACCAATTGCCCCACCCCACCCCTGCACTGCTGGGTGTGGCTCTTAGAAAAACAACAAAATTCCATGCCCCCAGTCATGCCACTGGGATTAAAATAATGATAAACCGATCCTTCAGGGTCACTGAGGCAGCTGTGCTGGGTACTTGATCACTGTATAACTGAAACCTAAGCACAAAAATTTATAAGTCTATAACTGTACCTCATGGTGTTTCACTAATAAAAAAATTTAAAAAAATAATGATAAACTGATCCTTCACGGTCACTGAGGCAGCTGTGCTGAGGGACAGCTGAGGGGAACCGGTCTCTGCTTTCCCATTTTTCAGCAGCTTGGGATGCAAGCATGAGAGCAGATATCGGGTAGGGGTTTCAGTGGACCCTGTTGGTCTGCGGTCCCCGCTGCCTCAGTGCTTCCCAAGAGGTATTTGATCATTGTATAATTGAAATACAAGCACAAAAATTTGTAAGTCTACAACTGTACCTCATGGTGTTTCACTAATAAAAATTTAAAAAAAAAAGAGTTTACTCAACACTCCACCTTGGCTCCCATGCAGTCAGCAAGAGCTAATGGGAAGGCAGGGCTTGCGTGTTCTGCCAGTCCCTCTGTTCTGGTGCCGGCTTTGACTTCGGGGAGACCAGGGAGTCCACGGATCTGGCCCCAGAAGCCCACAAAAAAGGGATTGGCTGGAATAACGAAAGCTCACTTCAGCCAAGCCCTAAGACAGGAGGTGGAGAGGTGAGGAGGTGGGGTGGGAGGTTGGGGGGCCGTGGTTTGGGCTTGACCCTGAGGTAAGCGGAAGCCGCACCCTTCTGGCAAGCTGAGGCGACTCCTGTCTCAGCTAACAGGTCCCACCTATTGATCAAGCCTGGCAATTTTTTTTAGCCCCTTCCCACTATCTCTTTCTTTCTGGGGGTAACAGCAGCCACCCTATGTCACCCGAGAGACTGGGGGGCGGGGGGAAACTGTGTCTGCCCCAAGACAGCACACAGCTAGGAGGGTTTGCAACCCCGAGGCGGGGAAGGGCTCTTTGCTGGAAGCCAGAACAGAAACAGTCATCAGGGGTGACTGGGAAGCAGAGGCAGGCAGGGGCATGAACAGGTTGGCTCTTCGTCTGGACCAAACTGAAGTGCAGCTCCAGGCTATCTGCAGCCAGCTCACTTGGCCTGGCATTAAAGGAGACGAGGGGAGGACGACCATGGGCAGGCCAGCTTTCTCTTCCACGAGAGAATGGGTAGGCCGGGAGGTAGCACATGCAGAAACCCCAGCACCCTAGGGAGTGACCCCCAAACACTGAGCCAGGAGTCGACCCTGAGCACTCCTAGGTGTGGCCCCATGACCCCCCATATAAATAAAATAAATTAAATTAAGTAAATAACATTAAAATAAAATAAACAGAGGCTGAGGCCCTGTGGGTCTTTGCAGCCTTCTCACACACTGCCTCTGGGAAGGACAGGCCCACGTTCACATGCTCTGAACCAGAGGTTTCATTCATAGGACTCTCCCTCAAAGAACATGGTGAAAACCAGAGGAACAAAAAGGTTTTCATGTAGAAAGAAACTGGACACTACCTGTAGATTTCTCCCTGCACTGCACCGCACTGTCCTCCCATTGTTCACCGATTTGCTCGAGTGAGCCCAGTAACGTCTCCATCGTGAGACTTGTTACTGTGTTTGGCATATCGAATACGTCACGGGGAGCTTGCCAGGCTTTGCCGTGCGGGCGAGACACTCTCGGTAGCTTGCCAATTTCTCTCTAAAAACAAAAAACAAATGCTTAAGTACAATAAAGTCAGGCAGATGTTTACAATGTTGATAGGAGTAAAGAGAAGGTAAGTCAGGGACGGAGTTGCGAGAGGGAGTTCCGAGATGAAGGGGAGAAGGGCCTCCACCTCTTCTCACACTTGCAGGCACTGGGAGGCAGGTTGTGGTGTTGCATGGCCGTCCCGTGCCTCTCCTGTCTGTGCTTTGCCATCTCACAGCCAGCTTCTGCGGTGTCTCTCAGCACCCCCCTTTTCTTCTCTGTACAAGGAGACCAGTTATGTTAGGGATTAGCAGCCCCCACCGCACCCCTGAATTCACCATCACTGATTACCTCTGCCAAAACCCAATTTCAGGACCAGGAAGATAGGAATCAGGGGTCCATGCTTTGTATGTATACAACCCCAGTTTGCTTTCCAGCAACACAAGCCCCTCTGGGGGTAACCCCTAAGTGCCAGGGTGTCCCTGCTAGCTTGGCCCTGTGGGGCCCCCCAGAACTGTATTCTTGGCCCTGCATATTGAACTGTCAACTTAGTTTGTTGAGTCTCACCGAAAGTGGCCCCCTGAACCTAGGAACCTAGGCTAGGAACCTCCCCCGCCACAATAGCCTCATTTTCAAGTAAGAAAATATTTACAGGTACTAGGGGTAAAGACTTGAACATGCTTTTTAGGAAGGACAAAGTCTACCCATCACTCGTACTGTCTCTTCTTGGCTGATACTTTTCTGGCCCTCTATCTTTCATCTTTAAAACTGAGGAGTACCATAGGTTTTTCCAAAGGGTCCCTCCAGCTAGATCTGAATCCTGTAATACCTGGGTTACTATCCCAGTGTTTGGACCTTCCTCTCTAGTCAGGGCCACGGGGAACTCTAGGAACTCCCAGGCCCTGCCCTGGGAGGGGTGGGTCCTCTTCCCATTGATGCCTTGAGCTTCTGGCCTCTGACCTAGCTTGCCTGGTGCCTTTGGACTGGTCCCTCGGGCTCTCTGAGCTTCTGGCTCACAGGTCTTTGTATCCTCTTTTTCCTTTTGTGACTGATTGCAGCACCCAGGGTATTCAGCAGTTCTGCCCTTGTGGTGTTTAGAGAACCGAAACTTGTGATCCTCCCGAAACTGTGATCCTCCCACTTCAAGGACTCCTCCTCTCTAAATTCTCTGGAATTCTGCTGCAGGGAACTACCCCATCTCTTCCATGCAGGCCTCTGAGCCCTAAGCATACAGAGTCACTGCAAGTACCCATAGCGGCAAAGTATCCGGTCCGTCCTCCTGTCCCTTTGAGGTGGAGTGAGACAGCCCCAGGATCCAGGCTGAGGGAGCCTCCCTGCCCCTCCCCCACTCCACCTCCGTCCTCCTTGGAGGTTGCCTCATGCCCAGTATTCCTTATCTACCATTGTATAATGATTACTCCAGTGCTTAACAACGACAAAACATTTATTCTCTCACACAATTATTGAGGCCAGGAATCCAGCAACAGTGCAGTCTCAAGATTCTGGCTCTGGCACCCAGCCAGAACTTTGCCCAGCCAGGCTTTCCTCCTGAAGAGCTAGAGTAACCACTTCCAAAAGTGCACATGTGGCTGGCAGCCTCAGGGCCTCCTGTCCTTCAGGGCTGCCCAGGGCTGGCAACTGGCTTTTTACTGAGTGCGCATCAGGGAGACAACAGTGTTTTCTGATCCATCAGAAGGACAGACCATCACTCATCTTGGTCACAGAGAGAGTGTTGTACAAGGGCACTCTGGAAATGGGTGAAGGCCAGAGGGTGGAGACACGGGGAGAGCCCCAACCAGCATTTCTCCTGGAACTAATCACCCTGATGGGTCCTTGTCTGTTATCTCCACCGTGTTGTGCCAGAATTTTGTTCATCTTTGTCTCCCTGCTGTCAGCATAGTTTGGTGCAAGTAGTGTTGTTATTAGTTTTCAGATATTTAGATAAATAAATGATTTTCCTTATTATCTCATCAGGATAATTGTTTGTCTTGAAAGCCACTTTTTCCAGGCTAGAGAGCTAGTACTGGGCTTATGATGCTTGCCTTGCATATAGTGGACACTGGAATTTTGATCCCCACTTGTGGCCTGTCAGGAGTGATCCCTGAATGCAGAGCCAGGAGTAAGCCCCTAGCATAGCTGGGTGTGGCCCAAACCCCTTCCCCCAAAGAATGTCATTTTTCATTATAAAATAATAAATGCAAGTTATTATTTTTTTAAATCAAAACAATACTCAAGAGTATACATGCTGCCCAAGTTTTCATTCTTACTTCCCTGTATTTAATTTTAGTCCCCAGAGGTGATGACATTTAACTTTTTGGAGCTTTCCTTCCAGAAAATTTCTAAATTTTCTGGAAATACTCTAGCAGCTCCAGCAACTGGAATTATTTTTAGATATTGTGAAAGATAAAAACAGGGTGTTTGGCCCATGTTAAAGATCATCACTTTTTGGAAGTAGTAATCCCTGCAGTATTTGGGGGACCGTATGGGATACTGGTGATTGAATCCAGATTGGCAGTGTCCAAGGCTAGCCTTTTACCCGCTCTATTATCTCTTTGATCCCATCACAGTTCTGATTCTTTTTTTTTATTTTTGCTTTTTGGGTCACACCTGGCGATGCACAGGGGTTACTCCTGGCTCTGTACTCAGGAGTTACTCCTGTAAGTGCTCAGGGGACCATATGGGATGCTGGGAATCAAACCCGGGTTGGCCGCACGCAAGGCAAATGCCCTACCCACTGTGCTATCTCTCCAGCCCCACAGTTCTGATTCTTGAGACCTCAGAGCACTGGATATGATCTTGTGGGTTCTGACCATGACCTCTCTTACTCTTCTGGATTGGGAGCCTCCCCACAGTAGCCATGTGGGGCGCTGAGAGACTGATTTCTCCTCCCTATCCCTCTCTTTACCAAGCAATGGTCTTAAAGTGTCTCCATGCATAAAGCATACTCTAGATTAATTAGCACACAGATGTGGAATATTGGATCAAAGAATATGAACCTTTTTATGAGGGTCACCAGTGGCTTTAGTTTTTCTACCACTTCCTGGATGTATCTCTTCTTACCAGCCCTTCTCAGACCTCTCTCCTTTGCTGGCTGTCAGGATTCTTTGTTATTTATAACAGTTCACTCCAGCAAGTTGGAACAGAAGGGATTCCTGGATGATCTTAGATACTAAGTACCTCAGGAATCTTTGTGGTGGGGTCAGATCCTGGCTGGGACACCGTGGGGCATGTCTCAGAGCACAGATTAGCCCTCGGCAGCACTGGCAGGAGTTTCCCATGGAAGCATCACCTTGAACCCTGTTTGCCACTTGTCCCTGGGAAGTTCAGGGTCTGGGTGTCAGGACAACCTGTTCTGCTGCCGTTGTCCTACCAAACTTTCCTGTTTCCCTGTTTGGTTGCTGCCAAACATACATGCCTGTTCATGCCGAGCCTGGCAGATACACGGCCAGTTCCCCTTTCCCTTGGCACTAGGGTTGCTCTCTCCAGGGAAGTACATCCCCGTTTTCACTTCATTCGGTATTTGCTGCCCAGGCACTTGCAGCCCCCCTCACCCTGCCTTTCCTTTCTTGTTAGCTTCCTTGGCTATGTAGCAAAGCCCTACAGAGATTCCTTTCCCTACAGCCCTGGAGGGTTAAATCCAAGAGCTGGGTCAGCAAGGTGCATTTCTTAATTATTTTATTTTAATTAATTTTGCTTTTTGGGTCACACCCAGTGATGCTCAGGGGTTACTCCTGGCGGTGCTTGGCAGACCTTATGGGATGCCAGGAATCGAACCTGCGTCGGCCGCGTGCAAGGCAAACTAACAGCTGTACTATCGCTCTGGCCCCCGAAGGTGCATTTCTTCTGAGAAATGTAACTTGAGCCTGCTGTTCCCATGTTTCCACTTGGTCTTTCTTCTGGTCTTTCTTCTGTGTTCAACCTGCTGACATCTCTGTGTCTCCCTGCCCTCCTAAGGAGGACTGCACTCGGATTGGGTCAAGAACCACTCAGCCTGCCGTGTGTGTGTGTGTGTGTGTGTGTGTGTGTGTGTCTGTGTGTCTGTGTGTGTGTTTGGGGGGCTGGGTAGGTTTCACACCTGGCTGTGCTCCCAGGACTACTCCTGACTCAGTGCCCCAAGTGGTGCTGGGGGACCATGTGGTATCAGGGATGGAACCTGGGGCTCCCATAGGCAAAGCCTGTGCTCAGCCCACAGGACCATCTCCCTGGTCTACTGACTGTCTCATTTTAATTTGGTTGCATCTTTTTTTTTTCTTTTTGGGTCACACCCAGCGATGCTCAGGGGTCACTCCTGACTCTGCACTCAGGAATTACTCCTGGTGGTGCCTGGGGGACCATATGGGATGCCAGGGATCGAACCCAGGTCAATCATGTGCAAAGCCAATGCCCTCCCGCCGCTGTTAATATTGCTTTGGCCCCTTAATCACATCTTTAAAGACTCTACCTTTATATAAAGTAGCAATCTGACGGAGGGAGTATAAGAGCTTCAGCATAGGGATTTAGGTGGGCGAGGGGGTGGGGCAAACGCAAGTCAGCTGTGTCTAGCAGCCGTCCCTTCCCCACACCCATGTGGAGATTTACGATCATGTGACAACCTCCCCCCACCACCCGCCACCCAACACCCATGCCGTCACGGCAGCCCATCTATTGCTAATGCTTCTGTAGGTCATCTCAGTTAGAGGTTGTCAGCCTGGGGTCCAGAGCCGGGGGCTGAGCAGTAGAGAACGCCAGTTGCTGGGGAATTAGGCAAAACCCCTTATTTGCCCTCCTCCTCCTCCCGCTTCCCTTCTTCCCATTGTGCTGTTGTTTAGTGTTTAGGAGCCATGGTCCCAGGAGTGTTTTCAATGACTACATGGGATTCTCCTGGCCTGCAAGGCCATTGGGCCTTTGTTCGGTTTCATGTTTTTGTTTCTTTTGGACTATCCCTGGTGATACTCGGGGTCTACTCCTGGCTCTGTGTTTGGGGCTCACTCCTGGTAGTGCTCAGATACAGTGCTAGGGACTGAACCCAGACTCCCACACATGAAGCCTGTGCTTAGCCCCATTGGCCATCTCTCCTGCCTCTCATTTTTCTCTCTTTAAATGTGTTGGCCCCTGTCAAGGAAAGCTGTCAGCCCTCATGTTACATGTGGATTCACATTACAGGACAGCGGTTTAGGGCTCATACCTGTAAGACTTAGTCTTCAGAACAGCCTGGTTCCCGGGAGTCTAATATCATATAGACACATTGGTAAAGCTCTTGTTTGAATAAGTTTGTGACGTTTATTTAGTTGTCACAGTAAATTGGGCTCACACACAAACACCTTTTTTCACAGTTCTGGTTCCCTCCAGGAGGGCGTTCAGCACTCTTGAGGGGCATTGAATTCCAGTCCCCCAGATGTAAGCACTGCTGGGGCATCAGGAGTAAACAAGTACCAGGAAGGAAAGGAGTGAGTGAACTGGGCCCATGTTCTCTGATTCCAGGAAAGCTTCCCTCTTGGCTGGAATCTGAGCCTCACTGGGCCCAGTGTTGGGAAAACACCAGGAAAGTTCTTTCCTGAGCCTGTACTAAACCTGTTTCTCTCTAGTTGTCCAGCAGACCTTCCCCCCGTGTTCTAGAAATGGGCTCCCTGCCAACACCTGACTCTCCTGTCTCTATCGCCCACCTGAGAGCCCCCTGGCTTCTAAGCCCCCCACTCCTGGCAACGTAAGCCTATTAGGTACCTAGCACTGGCACTGTTTGTAGCTTTACCTGTCCACATCTTTGACTAGTAATATTTTTTCCTAAGAATATATTATATATTTTTGTTTTGTTTTGTTTTTGGGTCACATCTGGTGATGCACAGAGGTTACTCCTGGCTCTACACTCAGGAGTTACTCCTGGCAATGCTCGGGGGACCATATGGGATGTTGGGAATTGAACACGTGTTGACCATGTGCAAGGCAAACACCCTACCCACTGTGCTATAACTCCAGCCCCTCTAGGAATATATTCTAAAGGGAAAAACATTTATTAGAGATGGAGGCCAAAAGTTAGGTGCAAGTTTGCTTATTGTAGTAGTGTTCATAACTGAAAAAAATTAAATTAATTAAATTAATTAAACCACTTCAGTTACAAATAGTAGATTGGCAACCAAATGGCACATTTCTTGAATGGTCATTAAAGGCATATTTTAAAGAAAATTAACTACTGAGATGTTCAGGAAAGCCAAACAAAACCAAAGCTAGGTAACTGAAGGAAGGTATAGTGTCCCGATCACACCCTCTCATCCCCCGCCCTATGCTCACAGGCCACCATGTGATGCAGGAACTCTAACCCCAGACCCCTCCTCCCCATGCAAGTCATGTGCTCCACTATTTGAGCCACACTCCTGCCCCTGGTCTTTAACACACAAAAGCAAAACTAAACAACCCACAACAAAACAGAGCTAGAAAGTGAAAACTAGAAGGAGAAAAGATTGGAAGGATATACAATATGTATACAGTTTGGCTCCAGATTTCTGACTCCAGAAATAGGATTGTTCTGGGGCTGGAGTGATAGCACAACAGGTAGGGCGTTTGCCTTGCACGCAGCTGACCCGGGTTTGATTCCCAGCATCCCATATGGTCCCCCAAGCACTGCCAGGAGTAATTCCTGAGTGCAGAGCCAGGAGTAACCCCTGTGCATCGCCAGGTGTGACCCAAAAAGAAAAAAAAAAAGAAATAGGATTGTTCTTTCCTACAATTTTCAGTTTCTTTTAAGGTTTATAATCAGAAAAAGAGGCCAATGAGAGCTACAAGGTCCATATGGAAGATCATGGGGTTTTGATATGTGCTCAAAAGAAATACAAAGGGCCCAGGTGATAGTACAGTGGATAGGGCATGTATGGGGCTGACCAGGGTTCTATTTTAGGCACCCCATATCTACCTGCCCATGCCCTGCCGAAAGTGTTCCCTGAGCACAGAGCCAGAAGTAAGCCCTGAGTACTGCCGGGTGTGGCCCAAACTCCTTTAATCAAAAAACAAAACAAAACAAAACAAACCCCACAAAAAAACAGAGAGAGAGAGAGAGAGGAGAGAGAGAGAGAGAGAGAGAGAGAGAGAGAGAGAGAGAGAGAGAGAGAGAGAGAACAGTGTTTGCATTCTGAAATCACACTTCCTTCTGCAACTTCGCGCTTCCTTCTGTGCTGGCTCCTTTGACTTGCGATGCTGCAGGGTGCTATTTGTTGGTGAAACTTGAACGGGGTCTGTGGAATAGGTGAATAATATATCAATGTAAATCTCCTGATACTGATGGTTGTACTGGATTCTATGGGGGAATAACTCCCCTTGTTTTGGTTAGTTTTTGTTTTAGGACCACAACCAGTGGTGCTCAGGCTTACTCGTCTCTTGCACTAAGGGATCATCACTCCAGATGGGACTCAGGAAACTATTGGGGATGCCAGAGATCTAATCGGAGTTGGCTGTGAGCAAGGCAAATGCCCTACCCACTGTACTATCTCTCTGGCCCCTACCCCCACTCCACTCTTTTTGTGTGGGGATATACAATACAAATTTCAGAAACAACAGGGACATCTTGTTAAAATTGTACTCTCATGTTGAAAGTAAAGGGAGATATGTGATAACCTTTCAGCATCTTTATTGCAAACCATAATGCCTAATATGAGAGAGAAAAAGAGAGAAGGAGGGAGAGAGAGAGAGAGAGAGAGAGAGAGAGAGAGAGAGAGAGAGAGAGGTGTCTGCCATAGTGGCAGGCAGGGGTGGAAGGGTGACTTGGAGGGGTGGGTGGGAAACTGAGGACATTGGCACTGGGAAATTGCAATGGTTCAGGGTTGGGTGTTGGAACACTGTATGACTGAAACCTAATATGAACAGCTTTGTAATGCTCTATCTCACGGTGATTCAATTTTAAAAAAAAAAAGCTAACATAAGCATGGACATCCCAGTTTTAAGAGTATTTTGTCTTTTTATTTTTCTAATGAATTTATCAAATTTAATAAATGCATAATGAAAGTTGAAAAAATGTGCTCTCAAATGGTTCTGAAAAAAAAGTTTTTTATATCATTCATTGGTGTTTTTCGGACTTGAAATCATTTCAGAATAAGAACAAATAAGATGAAGTGGAAAAGAAAAAAGAGTGAGAGGCAGTCTCCTCTGTGGGAGAGCTGTTTCCTGGGGCTGTCTTATCAGCCACCAACACCTCTCCTGGCACATAGGCTGGTCCTGTGGCTCCCTCACCACAGGGCTCTCTTGTCTGTCCTCAGGGTCACATTGTCCACAACTGGAAAGCTCGTTGGTTCATCCTTCAGCAGAACACACTGCTATACTACAAGCTGGAGGGAGGCCGGAAGGTGAACCCTCCAAAGGGCCGGATCCTTCTGGATGGCTGCACCATTACCTGCCCCTGCCTGGATTATGAAAATCGACCCGTAAGTGCAGGTTCCCATGTCCCAGCTAGCTCCAGTCTCAGACCCTCACATCGTGGGCAGTTGGAGGTGGTTGTGAGTAAGGAAAGAGCTAAGTCATCATTGGAAAATCTGGACTAGGGGTTGGAGAGAGAGTATGGGGGTTAAGGTGCCCAATGACTCTAGTCTGGTCCCAGACATCACATATGGTCCCCTAGACACTGCCAGGGGTCACTCCTGAACACAGAGCCAGGAACAGTCCCTGAACACTGCAGGACATGGCCAAAACCACCACCACCATTAACTTCCACCTCCCGCCATCCCCAAGAGAGAAAATTCTGAATTCAAATCCTTGATACCACTATGTGCTACATATGTAAATCTTCTGTCATCTGCTGGAGGCTGGCCAGGCATGGGGTTGGGGGCCCCCAGCAGTCCATTGATCGTACAATCTCCTGGGTTGGCTGGGACCTTGTCATTCTTGCCTGCTTGACCAATGAGTGTTGTTCTGTTTCTTGTCCTTCCCACAGTTCCTCATTAAGCTGAAGACTAAAACATCCACTGAGTACTTCCTGGAGGCCTGTTCTCGAGAGGAGAGGGATGCCTGGGCCTTCGAGATAACTGGGGCTATTCACGCTGGGCAGCCAGGGAAAGTACAGCAGTTGCACGTTCTAAAAAATTCCTTCAAGCTGCCCCCTAACATCAGCCTGCTGTGAGTGCCCACTTCCCTGGCCTTCCTCCATCCTCTTCTGTCTGAGCAGTCCCATGGGGGAGGAGTGAGCCCCCTGAGGTGGGGGATCTGTTTGTGGCTCCACACCCAGGGGTCTTCACTGTACAGGCCTTCTGTGCTCTTCTCTGCCTGGAAATAGCCCCAGCAACCTCCTTCATTCCTGAGGAACTTCCTCACCTTTGAGACATGAGACCCATCCCATCTCCCCATCAGATTCCGCCAGGGCATCCAGGGCTGTCACAGCTGCCCAGGAAGCTGCCCCCCTCACTCATTGGTCTCCTTTGCAGACTGGCGGCAAGGACGATGTGCTCTGGTAGCAGTTGATTTGTTGCTCTGTGGGCTTCTTTGTTCATGCATCCCTTCGGTCATAAACAGTGAGTGCCCACAGTTTGCCATGCCCTGTACTAGATGCTTAGGAGATGCCAGTGGGAATAAACAAGATTCCATCTGGGACTTCCCAGCCCAAGTGCACTAAGAAAAACTGAGAACATTCCATCCATCGTCGGCAGGAATATTCCCAATGAGCAGTGGCTGGAGGCAAACTCATATAAAGTTGGAATGAAGCAACTTACCTTCATGGAAACCATTACAATAGCTTTTCTGCAGAAACTTCTCCTGACCTCCCAGATGGTGGAAGGTGTGGTTGAAATCCTATTCTGGGCTCCCCAAATGTTCTGGGACCTGGTGCTGAAATCTGTGTTGTGTGCTAGGGACATTGATTGCTAAAGTCAGTTTATGGAGGGAAGAGCCACTGCAGATCTGGGTGGATTCAAATGATAGGTGATGGGAGGATTCTGGATAGTAGATCGTAGGGAATCCTTTTCTGTATATTCTTTGGCCTCTCCATTCAACCTTACAGTTCTTTTGCTTTGTACAGCTATTTATATAATGATGCTCTCCTTATGGTAGAAGTAAATAATCCTTGCCCAGTATAGAAATAAATAAGGAAAAAAGAAATGCCCTAAAATCTGACCCCTTAAATTCTGGTGCAGAACCAAACATCCTGCTTTCTTTGTGGTATGTATTGCCCCATATGCTGTGGCCCTTGAGCCCTTCCTCATGCTGGTGATTCTGACCAAGGTCCTTTTGCCTTTGCTTTCCTCTGGTGCAGTGCTATCGTGAACAAGATGCATGATGGCAGCAGTGGAATCCGGTCAAGCCCCAACATGGAGCAGGGAAGCACTTACAAAAAGACCTTCATAGGTGAGCTCCCCTCTTGGGCAGGCTGGGAGGCAGAGAATGGGGCTCACTCATAGGCATGGCCACCCTGGGATGGCCGCCTATTGGCACGCCTACACTTCTGTGCCAGGGAAGGCCTTCACTTTGTTCTTGAGGGGAACCCCAAGGATCCTTAGGAGGTCATGGCCAGGTGCTTTCATGAAGGTGACTGTTCACCTGACCCATGTCACCTGCCCTTGTCCTGATGCAGGCTCCGCCCTGGTGGATTGGCTCATCTCTAACAACTTCTCAGCCAGCCGCCTGGAGGGCGTGACTCTGGCCTCCGTGCTTTTGGAGGAGAACTTTATCAGGCCTGTGGGATCTCGAAGCATGGAAGCCGTGCGCTCTGGGGATCTGGCCGAGCAGTTCCTAGACGACTCCACTGCCCTGTACACCTTTGTAAGTTGGGGACAGAATTCTTTTCATTTCTGGGGCAGAGTGGGGCCCAGAAGGTCCATGGAGAACGTGTGTGTGTGGGGGGAGGGGGGGCAGCTTTACACCAAGAGGAGGGGCTGTACACACAGAGGAATTTCCTCCTCCTGGGTACAGCTCCTCACTGAAACTGGACCATTTTTGTGTCAGAAACCTCACTCTCTCCTACCTGCCAGGTTGAGAGCTACAAAAAGAACTCAATCCCCAAGGAAGAGCTCAACCTCAGCACGATGGAGTTAAGCGGCACTGTGGTCAAGCAAGGCTATCTGACCAAGCAGGTGTGGTTGCCCAGGGAGCAGACCATCATCTTGATGGGGGGGTGGGGTGGGCAGAAGAGGGTAGGCAGGGGTGGCTTAGAAGGGTGGGAAGGCAGCAGTAGAACCTCTATAGAACGTGGCAGGGAACATGTCAAAGGGTCTGGGCTGGCCCACTAGCACACATCCATCCCAGACAGGCAAGTTCAGGAAAAAGTTCACACTGGTGACACTGTCTGGAGGCATTGCCTCGTGGCTAGGGTTGTGCATTTGCTGGACTTCTGCTCCCAAGGCTTCCTGGAGACTCTGCTTCCATTCCTGGGACTACATGCCCTACAGTTCCAACCCCTACACAGTGCCAGTGAAAAGAATTCTCTCCACAGCTTGTGGAAGAAACAGTTCTTTCTGCAGTGTCAGCTCAGCATTTAGAGGACTTGGATCGCTCCTCCTAACCAGGGCCGGAGAGGCAGCTGCAGGAAATGGGAGGCACCCCCTTCACAGCTGTGCCCGGAGCGGTGTGCTCCTTGGCTTCAGTGCTGATACCATCAAAACAAGTAAATGTGGCAGTGTTTTTATTCATATCACTGAGCTGAGGAGTCATTGATGTTTGGGGGATCCTGCAGGCACTTTTTGGAAAGTGGGCTCCCTGAAGCAGGTTGGCTCAGTGGTTGGGCCTTGAGGTGCATGGCAGGGTAGGGGGAGGAATGAGCTCGAAGCTGTCCGCTTAGAGTCTTGCACCTTTTCTTGGCTGCAGGGGCACAAGAGGAAAAACTGGAAGGTGCGGCGCTTTGTCCTGAGGAAGGATCCGGCTTACCTGCACTACTACGACCCTTCCAAAGTGAGTGCCACATGCTCACTGACAACCCATCCATGATGCTTCCAGACACTTCTCTCCTAAGCCAAGCAGACACCTCTCGCTCAGCATCTCTCCCACAGTTTCTCTTCCCAATATTCTTCCTTCTTCCACCATCTAACCTACTCATACTCCTGCCTTTCATTACATTGCCACCTGCAAGTGGTTTCTTCACACCTGCAACCCCCTCCCCCCCCCCCACACACACTTTCCTTACAGGGGGAGCATCATTATTTATTTATTTAAGGCCCTCCCGTTGATCGTCGATTTGCTCGAGCGGGCCCAGTAACGTCTCCATTGGAGACTTTGTTGTTACTGTGTCTGGCATATCGAAAACTCTCGGTAGCTTGCCGGGCTCTCCGAGAGGGGCGGAGGAATCGAACTCGGGTCGGCCATGTTGGCCGCTTGTAAGGCAGACGCCCTACCCGCTGTGCTATCAAAATTTTTATTAGTGAAACACCATGAGATACAGTTGTAGACTTACACATTTTTGTGCTTGGGTTTCAGTTATACAGTGATCGAATACCCATCCCTCCACCAGTGTCCATTCTCCACCACCACTGATCCCAGTAACCCTCCCACCCCCATCCCCCCCATCACACCCTGCCCCTGTGGCAGGGCATTCCCTTTTGTTCTCTCTCTCCTTTTGGGTGCTGTGGTTTGCAAAAGAGGCATTGAGTGGCAATCATATTTGGTTTATAGTCTACTCTCAGCATTCATCTCCCATCCTGGGAGGATCCTCCCAACACCCTTTATTTGGTGGGGAGCATCATTATTTAGAGAGGAAAAGTATCCTTCTGTTTTCTCAAAGCTTGATAAATGGTGAGGATGGGTGGTTTGGCTGAAAATGGTGAGGATGGGTGGTTTGGGCTGATTAAGAGGTCAGCCCACTAACTGGAGATCCTCTCAATTCTACCCTCCTTTCTGTCCAAATAGCCCAGGAATTGTTGGACCTCCACTTTGAGTCTCCACTGATTTTTATTGTCTGTCCTTTGTGTCACACTTGGTGGTACTCAGGGCTAACTTCCAATGGTGCTCAGGGGATTACATAATGCCAGAAATCAAATGCATGCAAAATATGTGCCCAGTCCATTGAGCTATCTCTCACTCCTCCACTGATGACTTACGGTTTTTATTTGTTTTTAACCATGTAATACTTAAACCATATTTACTGTTTTTATTTTTGTATAATCAGTTGCTATCCTGAATTACAGACAATTTTACTGCATGCTGAGTAGATATAATACCTGTTAACAAGAAACCATAGGCCTTAGTTTGTTCCTCTATGTCTTGTAAGTGGCTTTTTTTTTGTTTTTTAAATTTTATTGAATCACTGTGAGATAGTTACAAGCTTTCATGTTTGGGTTATAATCACACAATGATCAAACACCCATCCCTCCACCAGTGCACATTCCCCACCACCAATATCTCTGGTATAAGCCCCCCTTTCCCACCCTCCCCCTTCCTCCATGGTAGACAATATTCCCCATATTCTCTCTCTACTTTTGGGCATTATGGTTTGCAATAGGCTGGAGTGATAGCACAGTGGGGAGGGCATTTGCCTTGCACACAGGTGACCCGGGTTTGATTCCTCCACCCCTCTCAGAGAGCCCGGCAAGCTACCGAGAGTATCCCGCCCGCAGGGCAAAGCCTGGCAAGCTCCCTGTGACATATTAGATATGCCAAAAATAGTAACAAGTCTCACAATGGAGACGTTACTGGACCCGCTTGTGCAAATCAATGAACAATGGGAGGACAGTGGATAGTGGACAGTGGTTTGCAATACAGACACTGAGAGGTTATCATGTTTGGTCCTTTATGCAAGATGGCTTTTGAAACAGTGGCCATTCAGCAGTTCTTCCCTTGCTGAGCTCCCACTGAGATCGCCCCTCCATAGCCCAGAGTGTAGAAGAGGCCCCTGGGAGCTGGAAAGATCCCAGGGAAGGCTGAGGGTTGCTATTGCTGCCACCTGTGACATGAAACTCGAACTTTCCAATTGGTGCGGATAAGCAATAGCTTGTGATGCCCGAGTTCAGCCTCCTCTGAATTGAACATATAATTGCACAGACCCTCAATGACTGCTTCTGAAGGGAGGTGGTTTAGCTTAGCTTCTACTAATCAAGTCTTCTTTCTCTGTAGGAGGAGAACCGGCCGGTAGGGGGTTTTTGTCTTCGAGGTTCTCTTGTGTCTGCCCTGGAGGATAATGGTGTACCCACTGGTAAGGGGCCCTTCAGTCCTGACCTGAAGATCTTGGGCTTACCTCCTGCTCTCTCTGCAGTGCTCTGCTGATGAAGGGCTGGGGTGTGGGAGATGAGGAGGGCTATATCAGGAGGACAAATAGTTTTGAAACTGACTTCAGAATTAGTATGTGTAGTGGTCCGAGGATTTGGTACAACTAAATCCTTAATATTCTTTTCCCTGTTTGTCCTAAGTAACCCATAAGTTTTCACTATTTAATACTATCTTATACTGCATGTAAAGGTTAGTGACACACTCCTACTATCACACTAATTTAATAATAGCCAGCTAAAGTAGTTAGTATTATTATTTTAAGGAAGTGAAATTTGGATTAAAAAATTTAAATGTTTAAATAATTTAAAGTCGAATCCAAAATCTGTACCTGCTTTTACCTAAGTAAAAGGTTTCTGTTTATCATGTGGACTGGCCAAGAAGGCTTTCAAAACATATGCAGACATACCACAGATTTGCTCTATGGCACAGATCAGGGAGAGGGAATGGAAGGAAAAGAATAACAAACATCGGTGGGATTCCTAAATGATACACATTTGTATTTAGGAAAGACTTAATGTTCTTTTGTGTCTCAGCGACTTTCAGCTTCTTCCAGCTAAAAATGGACATGAATATTCACTAACTTTTTTCTGCCTAGGGGTTAAAGGAAATGTCCAGGGAAATCTCTTCAAAGTGATTACTAAGGATGATACACATTATTATATCCAGGCCAGCAGCAAGGCTGAAAGAGTTGAATGGATTGAAGCTATCAAAAAGCTAACATGACAAGACGTAAGGAAACAGGAGCAGGATCCTGCTTTGTACCAGATGACAGACAGGATTTTCTGGACAATGAGTCTGACTTCGTTTCTTCAAATATATTGTACTGTCTTCGACTCAAGATTGGTGGAGTTGCTAGGATTGCAGTTGGCCGTGGTTATGGCTGTTTCCTCCCCCCACCTTTACGTTAACCCAGAAGTGCTAGAAGAGCCATTAGGCAGAGGCATCAGACTTTTGCCCATCTTCACGATCAACTAGTCCTCAAGTACCAAAGTAGGTTTCTCTTGTTTTAATATTAGCTGATTATGCTATAATATTAATAGAACTTTGGTCACATGGCAGTCTGAATGCTGTCAATAACTCTACTTGTTTTGGGATAAAAAATTGACATCGTCTATTAAAATTCTTGTGGTTTTACTTGAGGCTGTATGAATTACTATGCAAACTGATTATGAAAACATCTTGGGTGACCTATCACTGAACATGTCTTAAATCACTAAGTATCCTAATCTTAAACTTGAGATGGTGGCAAAATTTTGATCAAACAGAAAATATGGTTTTGTTTTGAAAAATGGGCCAGCACAAATATACATTGCAGAAAACATGGAGACAGATGGAGATTGGTCACACAAAATGGTAAAATTATACTTTCTATGAAAAATGGCATTTAGAGATGCAGAATGGGAAGTCTCTCAAAAAGACAGACGTAAATGGAAATCAAATAGAGGTGTAAAAAATTGGTTTTAAGATGAACTGGGCCTGAAGCAATAGCAGAGCCAGCATAGCACTTGCTTTGCATGTAGCTGGCATGGGTTTGGTCCCTGGCACCATATATGATCCCCTGAGCCCAGCCAGGAGTAATTCCTGAGTACAGAGTCAGTACTAAGCTGTAAGCACTATCGAGTGTGGCCCCCCCAAAATGAAACAAAGAACATGAAGGGCAGAGATCAATGGGCTGGAGCTCAAGCTTTGCAAGCAAGGTTTACTCTCTGGCATCACATGGTCTCCTGCAATGTGGAGCTGCAGGGCCCCCACGCTGAACACTCAGATAGGAAGTAGCCTAAACATAGGTGTGTGTCCCCCCCATCAAAAAACTTCAACTGAGACATGTAAGTACCAAGAAGTTTCACTAGTTAGGTTAATCTAGTAGTTAAGTAGTGAAAAGTCTGTATCATGCAGTATTTTAAAAAACACTTTTATTCTTTCAAGTTTATACAGTAATCTGGCCATCATTCTTGCCAAGTACAACTTAGACTTCTGTTAATGAATAGATATAACATTTAAGGGGAGTAGATACTTCCAAAGTGCTTAAGTAAAAATTTGTACTCTTAAAGAGTCTGGTCTCTTAATCTTATCTAAAGTACCTGACTGACCAGGAATTCCAAGCTAATGGAGTTTTATTTAATTCCTTACATTGTAAGAGACTGCCTTTCAAAGTACTGTTTTCCATTTGGCATTCCACCAAGGTCTAATGTCCCTGGAATTAGATTCTTTATTATTTTTGAGTATCAACAGGTATTTATCTGCATTAAATTGCCATTTGATGGGTTTCCTTACTCCGAATTGGCACTGCATTCCACTATGTAGGACAGCAGATTCTTCATGTGTTTAAAATAGCAGTTTGTAGGTACATCAGGGAACAACTCTTGCCAAAGTAGTGCCACTTCAATTTTAAAAAATCTTTAACCAGGGGTTTGGGATTTGACTCTGGTAGGGCACACACCTTGCATGGGAGGCTGAGTTCAGTCCCTGGCATGGAGTAAGGCATATAGGTGATGGTAGAATCTAGAACCATTTAAATAGTTCTTGATATGAAAGTAGCTAAGAATGTCTGAAAAGTATGGAAGATAAGTAATGCCTATTATACTGCTTAGTATGTCCCCACACTAAATGTTTATTATCTACATACTGGTTTGTCTTACTTTGCTGTAAAACCTATGAAAAATGAAGTCTTATTTTCTCCTGGTCATTTTCAGTTAGCTTACACATAAACTATAGCTAATTTTGTTATGTGGGTTACATGAGTTGACCTCAAAGTCAGAATGGGAAGTAGAAGAAATCGTTAATTTTTAATGAAAGGTTATGAGGGGGGCAGAGACAGGTTTTGGGGTAAACTTGAGAAGCCCGGTGTGGATCTTATCCTCTTGTCAGGAAGTGGTACTTTTGGGTCACAGGGCATATATGTCATTATCTCTCCTTCAGGTTGTCAGGGAAAAACTGATCTTTTTCTGTTATGTGTTAGTATTTCCAAAACTGTTGGGGACTAAGCAAAGACTTCATGAGATAAAAATCTTCACTGCAGGCCACCAGTATTTTAATAGTAATGACTTTTCAAGTGTCATGAAACAAAAATTCAGTTCTCTTGCCTATAGATTTAAGGAGCAATTGTATTTTGCTAACATTATTTAATCTATATTGCTTATATTAAAGCTTTATTAAAGGTTTTGATTCCTCATAAAGATCAGCAAAAAATATGTGCTAATTTTGAGAACAGCCAAGATTTTCTAAATATTCCCAGTATGGAATGCTACTAGCAATCAAAGGTCCTTGTGGAAATGCCCATATAAATCTCTGGATTAAAAAAAAAAAAAGTAGGACTGCTAAATTGTCAAAGGAGACAATTTTCATAAATGGTACAAACTCTCACCAACACATTTCTATTTTCTAGACTCTTTAACATGTGAAATCTAGTTCTGGATTAACCAGGGTGATGAGTTAGGTTTAATCGCCTAAGGAATTAAAATAGATATTCTTAGGAATAATGGGTAAAATATATCTAGTATCTTAAGTATCCTACAGATTAATATAAAGCAGACCAAACTGACTTTCTACACAATTACTACTCTTGCAGCTGCACTTCAAATTATGTTTCTTTGAAATTTATTTACCTTAAATTTATCTACCTCTAAAAATAGTTCTTAAAGATAAAAATGATGGAATTGTAGAAAAATTGTTGTAATAGTTTTCAAATAGATCTCTATTTCATTATAAAGAGCTGAAGCTCTCAGGTGGCACCTCATGAATATCACAATAAAAAATTGTAAGTTGGGTGATAATCAAAATAACTAAATTAAAGCAGCATCTTACATATGCACTCAGAATCTCCTCCACAAACAACAAACTTTTACCAACTTGAATTAAAAACTCAAGGCAAGCAGCTTAGTTTACCAACAAGGACCAGTGTGATGTATTTTCCCTCAGACTTCATGCTGTCAATCTCAAACAGGTAAAAGGCACACAACTAATGTAATCTTTAATTGTATCATAAGGCTTTCCTCTCCTGAGTTGACTTTCACTTTCCTTTTGAAAGGATCTGTTGTATAGATCTTTTTGTCACCTGACCACATATTTCTAAGATCAGACTACAATGAAAATAATTAGAATATTCATAATGCATATTATAACTGGTGACAAGAAGGAAGAAGCCTATAGTTAAATATCCCAGAAATTTATTTAATGGTTGCTTGATACATTTTATATATAGAACGGTTGGGACCATTTGCTTTGAGTACCCCTGGAAATTTCATCGAGGCACTAAACAACAAAGGAGTGTCAATCTGGACACATCAGAAATGGAATCACAAACCCAATTTTATGACTATTCTTAGCTTTCTCTAGTTAAATTAGGCCTCTCCATTAAAAATGCTCGATATGCTGAAGCTATTATGTAAAAACAGCTGGCATTTAGGAGGCCATTTATGTTTTGGTTTGAGACATTTAAATACTTGGAAATAAAACATATTTAGTTTTGAAGTTTTCAATACTGGAAAACTTTTAAGTCTAGAGTTGACAGCCAGGAAGGGCTGTTTGTGTTCCTTAAACTGGTCTGTTTCCCACAAAGTTAGTCTTCAGCTTTGGCTTCCATTTCTTCAGCATCATCATCTCCATCCACCTCTGCATTTTCTCTCTCAAGCCTCTCCAGCTGCCTTGCAAGTTCAGTTTCATCTGTATCTGTGACCACCTTGGGCTGCAGAAGTGGAAATTTAATTTCAAAGTAAGTAAAAGGTTTACAAATACAATTTCAATACTATTACTGCCTTACAGCACTTTTCTAGCAATTTTTCCATTCCTGTTCACTTCTGTTTTGACATCATTACACTAAATATTATTTACAAGAAATGAATTTCTGAGAACTAAAAAGGTAAAGGCCCTCCCGTTAATCGTCGATTTGCTCGAGCGGGCCCAGTAACGTCTCCATTGGAGACTTTGTTGTTACTGTGTCTGGCATATCGAATACTCTCGGTAGCTTGCCGGGCTCTCCGAGAGGGGCGGAGGAATCGAACTCGGGTCGGCCATGTTGGCCACTTGTAAGGCGAACGCCCTACCCGCTGTGCTATCACTCCAGCCTAGAGAACTAAAAATACAGGAAAAAGGATTGTGTGCTATGGACTACTTTGTTAAAGCTAAAACTAAAAATATCTGAAAATAATTTCAGTGACAATGGTTTTCAAATACACATTCTTTCACAGAAGGTATTATGGATATATGTGTGTGTGTGTGTGTGTGTGTGTGTGTGTGTGTGTGTGTATAATGATTTGTCTCTATTATGATTGAAAAAACACCCCACAGAAGACAACTCTTTTCTAGAACTTGAAATCAAATTTTAGGTATTTCACATTGAATTCAACAAACAATGAATAACTCATTTTCACTGTCTGTTCTTTTTTCTGGGGGTGGAGAGCAGGGAACCTAACACCAATAATTACCAGTCCCAAGTAACTATCTCTTAACAGTTCTTTATTATCTGGCAGTTCATAATCCCGAGCACTGCTGTATATGGCCCCAAACCCAAACCAACCAAATACAAAGGGCTTTATAGGTACACTGAGCCAATAGTTGTTTTATGTTTAGCAGTTATAATGTGTGTCTTTATTCCCTAGATTTTTTAAAATTCCTTTTATTCCCTAAATGTGTGTCTCATCTTAAAAAGCAATGGTTCTGTATTTTACATGTAATCACTTAGACTGGTGTTTTTCCAAAGTGGGCAATACTCCTCCTACTGGAGAGCAATGAACAATTCATGGTACAACTGAGAAGGGCCTTTTGTTTGTTCAAAGAAAGTAGATTTACAGGGAAACACTGAGTAATTTATTTTTCTGTGAAGGGGGCAATATACCATAAGAGTTTGGGAATAGCTGCTTAAGAGGACTTAAATTTTTGCCCCCTTTGGGTGGGGAGGGAGGGGGCTCCCTAGTGCCAGGTTATAGAACCCTGGCCCACTGCATGTTAGACAGTTGTTCTAGCCCTTGGCCCTAGATAATATGAATTGCCTAAAAAATTTAGAACAAGACAAAATTTATATTAATCTCACCTCCATTTGAACGTTGAAAACACCCCTCTTCTCCTCAATCTTTTCTTTGATAACAGCCATAGCTTGATTGAGAACAGAAAGGCCTTCTGTTCTCTCCAGAGTTGTTGTAGTCATCACATACCGAGGAGGAGCTATTAGGTTAATCTAGGGAATAAATACAAAATTTCTCTTATGAAAAGTACCTACTGAAAAATAGATACTTTGAGAATCGTCTTGTATCAGTGTAGCAAGCCATTCCAAAATTTAACTCCCAATTATCAAGTCTGCAATTTGGGGTGAATTATCTTTGGCAGTACCAGGGACCAAACTTAGGGTCTCACATTTACAAAGCACATGCCTTGTCACATTCCCAGTCCTTGGGGTAGCTTATTGATGTAATCCAGTATTCAAATGCACTACAATATTGAATATGAAGAGTTATGACTCTAGTTGTCATCTCTGTTGACTAAATACCAGGCATCATCAGAATCACTGTAGCACTGATCTCTTGTTGCTCATCGATTTGCTTGAGCAGGCACCAGTAATATCTCACAACAAATTGTGAGACTTGATGTTACTGTTTTTGGCATATCAAATACACCACAGGGAGCTTGCCAGGCTCTGCTGTGCAGGTGAAATACTCTCGATAGTTTGCTGGGCTCTCCGAGAGGGATGGAGGAATCAAACCTGGGTCGGCTGTGTGCAAGGCAAACGTCCTACCTGCTGTGTTATTGCTCCAGCCCATCATCAGAATAGTGGATGAAAATTAAAAAAACAATTTGGCTCTAAACTGATAGAACAAATTCTTTCAGGAGTATGAAAAACAACCATTCAGTAAATTTTTATCACTAATAAAAGGCAGAGAAGACCTCCCAATGTGTGTGAATGAGAAGTCACGCTGTTGATATTTCCAAGCTTTTGAGCACTTTTTATAGTAATGTTTTACTGGAAGGAGGTTTAGAATTACTTAGCACTCTGGCACTAAATAGCACTGTCCTCTCGTTTGTTCATCGATTTGCTCGAGTGGGCCCAGTAACATCTCCACTGTGAGCCTTGTTACTGTGTTTGGCATATTGAATATGCCACGGGGAGCTTGCCAAGCTTTGCCATGAGGGGTGGAGGAATTGAATCTGGGTTGGCCGGGTTGGTCGCGTGCAAGGCAAACGCCCTACCTGCTGTGCTATCGCTCCAGCCCCTGGGACTAAATACCAATAGAAATCCCTATACACTGTGATGGTAGCAGAAGCTATAACAAGAACCCTCAGTACAATTATAAATACCCCTAGAAATATCAACAAGGTTAACTTCATGCGTTGCTATAAAACAGAGCCATAAAAGAAACTTGATTTGGTTGCGGTGGATATTTCAGTAGGGAGAAAACTGACTACTCACCTTGATAGGCATGGTTTCTGTAGAACAATTCAAACCTGCCCTCAGGGCTTCTTTTACGGCATCAATGCCTTCATAACCATAACAAGCCACTTCAATATCTAAAAATAAAATTGAAAACCGTAAAAATTATAAAAACTGAAAACCAAGTATCTTTTTACAGAAGTTTAAATGCAAACTAAAAACTATCTTGCTTCAACAAAAACAAAAACGGATATGAGAGCTCTATTAGTATTCAAGTATTAAAGTATCACTGTTCCTTTACTTAGAAATCAATTCCAATCAATTCCAGCTACTTTCATAGTTAAATACCATATCATGTGATAAAATTATAATGCACATCAAACCCTGCATTAAAATTATGATTTCAACCTTTCTATATACCTGTTTCTAATGAAAGGGTATCAAGACTGAATAAATGGAACAATAACAGCATATTATTTAGTACAGTTTAAGAAGTGTATACCCTCTAATCCTAAACCTCTGACCCAGCAGTTCTCATAAGGAATCTATCTTACAGAATTTTGTATAAATAAGTGCTGCGTGCAAACAAGAATATTAAATTTTGTTGTCCCCTAAAATACTCAAGAAACTGGTACAATCAAGGCCAGGGATGTAACTCATTGGTAAAGCATATGCCTTGGATTGTGAAACCATGGGTTCAAACTCTGGCACCAAAACAAAACAAACTGGCACAATCCTAAATATTCTTCAAGAGAGAACCAGTTTATCAATTTATGGAACAGAACGTAACCAAAAAAAAAAAAGTCAATCCATTTTACACGAAAGGGTAGCAATGAAACACCAAGGGGAAAAAGCTAACAAGAAAATTTTCAAAATATGATTTTATCTTTGCAAAAACAAAAATAAGTATCTAAATATAAATAACACGGTCCCTATATAACATATGTGTACAGGAAAAATATCAGAAAAGAATGTATTCTAAACTATTAGTGAAGTTAATCCAGAGGCATGGGAGAATATTAAAAATATTTTAAAGAAGAAAAAAAAGAATATTTTAAAGAATGTGCTAAAATAAATTTCCCCATTTCAGAAATGGGGTAAGATCACCTAAATTCATGACAATCATTAAACTGTGTCAATAGAGATTTTATGATTCGGTATTAGAAAAATGTTTGAAAAAATAAAGATAATTTCAGATTTTAATATAGCATTATTCTTTAATAAGGCTTATTTGAAAGCTTTTTTTGGGATAGAAAACTATTGCAAATAAAAAAAATCATTTACCTGCTCGAATTTTGACAGCCTGTGGGGTCAAACGCCTATTAATATTGTTAATGAGTACTTCCCGTTCATCTTCATTCAAATCTAAACTATCCAAAATAGATGGGTCTCTGATAAAAAAAAAGGGCACGTATTATTTTACTGACAATTTTAATCCAAAATACAATACCACAGAGAATGTTTCAGAGTACAGAATTAGAGTTAAGACTGTGTACTTAAATGTAATTAGGTTCTTTCAGGCCTGTTTCCAAGTGTGTAAAATAAAGATCGAAACTGTATTTCCCAGGATTGTGGTATTGAGAGAATGTCACTAAAGCACCTAAGGAATAATAAATAGATAACAGCGCCTGATTGGAGATCTGGTAAAGCAGTTTTAAATGTCTCAGTATTGTTGATAACCACCATAATCATTTCTATACAATAGTCTGCTTCAAGGGCTTACTCTCTAGTTCATAAGAGTAAGTAGTTCTCTAGTTCATAGCTTAAAGGGCTGGAACACTTGCTTTACATGCAGGAACTCTGCGTTAGATCCCTGGCACTACAACACATTGGCTTGCCCCAAACCACCCCCTCTTCCTGGCTCTAATTCAATAATTCCCTTATGTGTTACAGAGATATACTAATGGGATACACATCATGGCATTGCTTGGCCATTGTATGGCAAAAGAAAAGGGTGGAGGGGAATCTAAACCTAAACTTCTCTTAATTGTAAAACCAATAAAGTATGTTCGTACAATAAAATATTTAGAAATTAACATTAAGTGGATATACATCTATTAGTTCAGAGACTAAAAAGAGAAAAAGGAATGGAAGAATTAGATCCCTGAGCAATAGCTGGACACAGGTGCTAAGATTAGTTTGAAGAAGTACGCATATTCTGTGTGACATAAATACACGAAGTAATAAGATGAATCCTTTGCGGAACCTGGCTTGCTCGCATGGTTGTCCTTCATCTAGTGTTCTGCCAATCCTATTTAGGATGCCTCGAGTGAACAACTTGTAGATGACAGACAATAGGCAGATCGGGCGATAGTTGCCAATGTCATGGATGTCTCCCTTCTTGAACAGTAGTACGGTCCTGCTGGTTTTCCACTGGGATGGAACCTTGCATTCAGACAGGTAGCGTGTGAAGAGCCGAGCCAGTGTATTGATGAGTACCGACGGCAGGTTCTTCAGTGTTCAGGTCTGACCTTGTCTGGGCCAGGTGCTGTTCGTTTCTTTACTGATGAAATGGCGTGTCGGATTTTGGATTTCCGCAAAGGATTCAGCACCATCGACCATATCCACACGATAACCAAGCTCACTGAGGTTTCTCGGGAGTTCAAGATGCCGCTCTAATGTTCATTGATTTAGAAAGAAGGCCTTTGATTCTGTTGAGACGGAAGCGGTCATTGAAGCCTAGCCAATCAGGGCATTCAAGCTCAATACATCAAGATCTCCGTGAGCTGTATTGTGGATTCACTACCAGGATCTCACCATTCTACAAAGAAGTAATCATCGATGTCAAGAGAGGGGTTCGGCAGGGTGATACCATTTCACCGAAACTCTTCAGTGCCACCCCTGAGAACATCATGCGACGACTGGAATGGGAAGGAATGGGAGTAAAGATAGATAGTCGGCAACTATACCACCTCCGCTTTGCTGATGACATTGTTTTAATAACACCAAACATCAGCCAAACGGCACAAATGCTCGCCGACTTTGACCGTGTGGAAAGGTTGGACTACAGCTGAATCTTACGAAGACAATGTTTATGAGAAACAGCCTCGTTCCTGATGCCCCATTCGCTCTCAACGGAACGACCATCTCCGAATGCAACAGCTATGTGTACCCAGGTCGGGAAGTCAACATGACAAATGACCTGGCACCCGAGCTGCGCAGGAGGAAGAGAGCAGCTTGGAACGCCTTCAAGAGCGTCGAAGAAATAGCTAAGAGCACGAAGAACCTCCGGCTCCGGGCACATCTCTTTGATTCCACTGTTCTTCCTGCATTAACATATGCCTCAGAGACCTGGGCCCTACGCAAACAGGATGAGAACGCTATTCAGGTCTCCCAAAGAGGAACTGAAAGAGCTATGCTTGGAATATCACGTTTCACTCAAATGAGAGAAAGAATCCGGAGTTCCGACATCCGTCGATGATCAAGAATCAGGGATGCTGTCTCGTTTGCCAAGGTGTCAAAAATCAGATGGGCTGGTCATGTAATGAGATTTAAAGACGACCGCTGGACTAGAGCTGTTACCGACTGGATTCCACGGGATGTCAAAAGACTGCGTGGCCGCCCACCTACCAGATGGTCAGACTTCTTCGTCAAGATCATGAACAATCGGTTTGAGGCTCTTCATGTTCCTAGAGCGAACAGACACCATTGGGCTACACTAGCATGCGACAGGGACAAATGGAGATGTTACTGGCGCCCGCTCGAGCAAATCGACGATTAACGGGAAGTTAAATGATCAAGTGAATAAGATGAAATGGAGAAAAATTTGCTGACAGTGGAATGAGATCTTATGCAATAGCTTCTCTTTACAAATGGTTGGGTGAAAGAAAGAAAATGGAGTGGGTCTCTGAGGAAGTATAGTGAAGTTCTAGAAACAACCACTGTAAAAATGGGAGGAAGAACTGATCATAGAGAGCAGCAGAGCGGGACCAGATGATGTTGCAGACCATGACTATGCATGGCAGGTATGTCTTATAAACACCCAGCAGTCTTCAAGTGCAGAAAAGGAACCCTGATCCAAAGATGTGTGTTAACAGAAGGAAAAACAGGGCAAAAGATCATATAGGAAAGAAAGTTATAGAAATGATTGATCATTGTCTATGCAGAATCAAAGAAAGGTAAGAAAGAGTAAGTGAAGGAAGGGAGAGGAAAAATGGTTTAGAATGAGAGCCTGAAAAGAAGACAAGTAACTACACAGATTTAGAAAGCAGAAGGCTGTGCCAAAAGAACAGATGTGAATTAAAGGTTCTGAAGGTAATACCAAGACTCATGGTAAAGGAAACAAGAGGTTCCAGTTTTAGATGAGACATCTACACTGATCCTGAAGTTACCTAGGGCAATAACTAGAAGACAAATGTTAAGTAGTAGTATGAGATGACCTACATGGCTTGTGAAACTGTACACAAAATTATACAGGCCACGCTACATTACATTACACACACACACACACACATGCCTGTTTTTCTGGTTCTGACAGTGCACAGGGGCTATTCTGGTACAATGCTTAGGGACCAGGTAGTGCAAATCATCAACTCTGGGGCTTCAGCATACAAAGTATATTAACAGGTTGTTGAACAGGTTATTTCCTGACCCCTTGCAGGCCTTTCACACAGAAATATTTAAGTTTATAATCCATACGGGTCAGGGATGTGGTTCAATAGTAAATGTGTGTCCTGAGTGCAGAAGACCCAATCTTAAACTGACACTGCAAATAAATTTGTCAAGGGCTTAGTATATGGATGTTGTGCTATTAAAGTCAAGTTCCCAATTTGTGTGTTAAACCCAACATCTGTGATTATCAAGGAAGAAAGAAAGCTTCTTACGAGACTGCGTGCTTAAATGCATCATAGGCACCATATCCAGGTCTCTTGTACTTGTCATCAAAGACCCAGGCAGTTCTCTGGAACAGGCTTTCCAGCTGCTCATCCTTGGTGTATTCTAACACCTCAGCAACATGACGAAGAATGCTATACACCTATAAACACAAAGAAAAGCTCAATAATTCAAAGGCAAGAGTTCTCTTTTAAAAATTAAGTATGTTCATATAGTAGAAGACAGCATATACAAAAGCCTATCTTTTAAACTGACTCCAATTCCACACAACAAAACATCCCTACACCGAGGAACAACTGCTTTCCTAGGCTAATTAAGTCAAATGGACAAAACAAGCAGACGGTACAGAATTTTGTATTTGGTGTTGGGATGATAGTACAGCGGGTAGGGCCTTGTACGCGGCTCACCCGGGTTCAATCCCCGGAATCTCATATGGTCCCTCGAGCACTGCCAGGAGTAATTTCTGAATGAAGAGCAGAAGTAGTCACTGAGCACTGCTGGGCATAACCCAAAAAGCAAAAAAAAAAAAAAAAAAATTTAGTGTTTTAAGACCCAGGTCACATACTGACTTCAAAAAATTAACCTTTGCTTCCTCATCTAGAAATGGGATATGAGTATCTCACCTTACTGCAGAGCTCTTACAAACATATATGCATGTTTTAAATTATACACAAACCTTATTACAAAAATGTAAGTTACTATCACTCTATTGGAGAATAAAGTAAACTTAAGACTTTTTTTTTTTTTTTACAGTGGGTAAGGTAAGTGCCTTGCACATCTGGGTTTGATCTATGGCATCCCAGATAGGCTACTTATGGTTATGTTCAGGGATCATCCCTGGTGGGGCTCGGGGACCATATAAGGTGCTGGGATTCAAACCAGGGTTGTGGTCGACAGAGCCACATTCAAGACAAATGCATTAACCTTTGTATTATCTTTCTGGTCTGAGCAGCACTTTTCAGAGTTGTATTCTCAACGTTAGTGGGACTTCAGATCCTGCATTCTAATAAGCAGTCAGTTGTTATCAATGTTGTTGATCCAGAGACTACAGTCTGAAGGTCCTAGTGTTAATTGGAAAGAGGTTTTTAGGAGTCTGGCGAGACAGTTCAGTGTGTAAGGTACTTGTCTTGCACACAGTGGACATAGTTCTATCCCTGGCACCCCAGATAATTCTGAGCACCATCAGGAGTGATTCCCTAGGGAAGAGCCAGGAGTAAGCATGATCAATGACAGGTATGCCCCCGTCCCCAAGATTTTAGTTAGGACACTTTCAAATAAAACAGACACATCAGTAGAGATGAGTAATATCTAATGCTCTCATAAATTTATTCTTTTAATAGAGTCATATAAGATTTAAAAAATCTTTTCATTTAAACATTGGTTTTCTTGGCATTTTATATCGAGGACAGAAACACAAAAGCTTTTTAACTGTATCTCATGGTGATTCATTACAAAATAAATAAAAAAAAAAAACATAAAATGAGACAGAGAGTAAAGTATGGAGGTTAAGGAATATGCACTAGCATGCCACCGACCCAAGTTTAATCCTCGGAGCAACATGGTCCTCTCTCTAATCATTGCTGGTTGTAGCGCTGGAGACCCTCAAGCAACACCAGGGTGATCTAAGTAATTCCCAGGAATAGCAGGACCCAAGCAGCATGACATCCTGGGTCCTCAACCAAACTGCAGGCCTAGCTGGCTGACAATGGCCAGAAGGCTGGCACCAGGGCCTCCAGAGTGCAGCTTGGGAGACCTGCCCCCACCCCTGAAAAAAGGGAGAACTACAAAGAGGGTGCAAGGGATGTGATTCATGTGGCCAGGCACATGGCTTTCATGTAAAAAGGTGGCTTGGGTTTATCCCAGGCACAGAGTGCTCTATTCCCACTCCATGAAGAACAACACGGCATGCCAAGAAACGAAAATGACCCACTGTTACTTTAACATTAACTAGTTTAGACACTAATAGTCAATACTGACTTGACTATATACTGACAATATAAACTCATAAGCAATGCTTTAGCACCATGAGAGGTAACCTCTCTAAGGGCTTGGTGGGAGAGTACTTGTACTGCCTTGCAGTTTATTTTTGGCACCACCCTTTGAGCCAATAACAATCTAACTGGGAATCCTAGCACCAGAACAAAAATGAGTGTGGTGTGTAATCCCTATTTAATGAGCACTATAATCAAGTGTGGCATGGACCTCTTTCCCTTCCCCACTCCATGGCAGCAACAGTAAGAGAGGGAGGAAAACAAAGCACTACTCAATTCTTTTTTATTTTTGGACAACATCTAGTGGTGTTCAGGGCTAACTCAAGGCGCGGCTAGCAGGACCAAATGGGGTGCTGGGGAGATGCGGCTAACAGGACCAAATGGGGTGCTGGTGTGTCTTACACACCAGCTGTGTGTAAGACAAGACTCCTGCCTATTGTACTATCTCTCTGGCCACCATGTCATATTCTTTAATTTTTTTTTTGTAATATAATTAGAAATGGTCAATACAGAGTTACAAAAATATTTCATTTCCCCCCCTATTTATTAAATATATTCAATACTGGACTAATCTGACAAAAAAAATATATACTTACAGTTTTGGATTTGGTGAATTTATCTTCACATTTTATTGCTTCCTCCGGAGAAACTCTTCTTTTTGACAAGTCAATGTATCCTGCATGACAAAATTTTGAAAAAAATTTGTCGAGGTGCCAGCAAACCACTGAACAAATTTTTATAAAAAGACTGCCTGGCTGACACAGGTACAGTACTTCCTACGAAAGTCGTATCTACAAAATACTATGTAAGTAGTACAGGATAAAACTGTTCTCAGAGATACATTTTTATCACCATATTATGGTATATTCTTTTCAGTTCTAGGCCCTCTGAGCACTGCTTGGGAGCCCTAAAATGCCCTCTACATAAAACTGCAAATTCTGTTTCCTTATATAGGTTTTTACACTCTTAGGATCCTTGCAGGCCACCCTGTCCAGGGTCCTCCAAATGTCAGTATTTTCATTTCCTGTGACTGTCCAAAACTCTCACCTCTGGCTTTCAAGCTATTAAGACTGTAGATTTCTACTAGGATTTAAGCTGTTCTATCTGAAGTTTTCTACAGACGTAAGACAAAACATTGTAAAAATAACCAGAGCAATACTTTTCTTTCAATTGTTCTCATCTTCTCCTTCTGCCTTTGGTATGGTAGAAGCATTTGTTCTGGGTTTATGTTGAAAGACTCATCTACTAGCCCAAATCCTCTACTCTCACAAATGGATCCCCTTTATAAGACCACTTTGCTTTCTTCTGCATCTTACCCTGGAGAGATTTCTGTATTCCAATCTTAGTCCAAATACAGTTACTTACATAAATGTGACATGACCTATTTAACCATGGTTTCTTCTTCTTCTTTTTTCTTTTTGGGTCACACCCAGCGATGCACAGGGGTTACTCCTGGCTCATGAACCCAGGAATTACTCCTGGCGGTACTCGGGGTACCATACGGGATGCTGGGAATTGAACCCTAGTCGGCTGGTTTGCAAGGCAAACGCCCTACCTGCTGTGCTATTGCTCCAGCCCCTTTAACCATGATTTTAACAGTTTTTTTCCCGTTTTGAATCAATTCAGTATAGTGATTCCATGAAAATATTTTTCTACATTTATCTATTATACTTATGAAAGTATAGTCTTTCATTTCTTTCTTGTCATAGCTGAGAATATACTTAATTCCTTCTTTTATACATATTTTGTGTAACAGAAAAAAATATATGCCAAAACATCATGCTTGGTGCCCCTTCCCCCATCCCTGGGCCATACCTGGCAGTGCCCAGGGCTTACTACTGGCTCTATGCTCAGGGATCACTCCTGGTGATGCTCAGGAAACCATATGGGTTGCGGGGACTGAACACATGTTGGCTGCATGCAAGATAAATTCTCTACCCACTGTACTATTGCACTAGCCTGGACCTCATGCTAGGTCTTAATGGGGCAGTGATAGAGACATAAGTTTAAGGTAGAGTCTCTGGAGCTTAATAATTGAGGTAAGACCTTTAAGAAAGTTATGCAAAAAGCATTCAGAATAACCGATATGCCAATTAGTAGCCACTACTGTAGGGATAATATAATCACAAAGTTTATCATCTGTGTCAGAAAAGCTGTCAGCTAAGCATACATAAATTTAATCACCAGTAGCAGCATCAACTAGATGAGTGAGATTGAGAGACATAAATTCAGTAACGGTGACCTATTGGCCTTTCAAGCATGATGTTACTACTAACCTAAAACCAACTGCTTATAAATTAAAGTGAGATAATTAAAAGCCAGTATCTTAATTATGTCAAGTCAGTTAAAGCCAAACTGACTTAATTGCTTTAAGAACATTTAGAAAAAAAGGAAATAAAAGGAAATGCAGAGGTAAAGCACCCAAGGATTAAAAAAAAAAAGAATATTTATTCAGCACTATCGGAAAGCTCCCACTGGATCTGAGGGTCATGTACATTCTGATTTCCAGAAAGACACACAAGGTTTTTGTATGCATCTACAGCATATTTATCTTTCAAAGCTTAAATAAGACAGTTCTAAAATCTTTAGCTCATTATCATGTTCATTCAATAGTCTGATTACTAGTTACTATTATTAAATAAAGAAGGTGGCACTGAACAAATATGAGTAAGTTACTGCTTTGGTTTACATCAATGTCTTCTAAGTTTGGCAACCATGATAGATATAAAGCCACAATTTATTTCACTGCACTTCAGATTTTGTATTTGTGTATGTCCCACACAATGTCCAGAAAATCTAGGGCTACTCTTGGCAATACTTGGGTTAACTGTGCTAGATGGTTCAAAGCTAAGGCATGGGGTGTGGCACTGTTTGAGATCAGTGGTGCTGGGGAATGAAACCCTGTGTAGCCCTGTGTTCTCTGACTGTCCCTCCCACACCCTTCCCAACCCCAAATTAAAGGTCATGACAACCCTGTGTTGATCGTCTACTAGCATCATTTTCCCCATTACCTATACTCACTCTAAGTCTCCTAATTATAAAATATACATTGTTTTATTTAGTCCTAAGACTATTACAGAATCTTATACACGCCAGAACTGGTCTGGAATCAAACTTGAAATCTTGAAATATCTGATAGGCTTATTCTAACTAAACAAGGATATTAATAGGAAAAAAATCTTGCTTAGCTAGATTAAGTGGCATCCTTCCCTGATATACATATGTGTGTATATATGTGTAAAGAGGTTTTTTTTTGGGGAGGGGTGTGCGCGCACCCAGCTATGCTCAGGGAGCACTCCTCACAGTGTTGGGGATCAAACCTGGGTGGGATGCATGCAAAGCAAATGCCCCGTCTACTGTTCTCATTGTCCAGTTCTTATAAAGAGTTTGTAAGTATACAAAGAGGTGGTTTTGGGGGTCAGAGCTGTAGTACAGTGGGTATGGTATCTACAGTATTCCCCCTCAAAGAGAGAAGTTTTGTTTTTTAAACTGGGCAATTATAAAATATTTCAGATAGACTATTGTAAGTCAGATACTTGCGTTTCCGGCATTCTTCTCACTTACCTTTTTCTTTGTCCACTCTAATGACAACCACACACTCATTTCTGCCAATTCGGATCAGTTTGTTTATAGAACGAATACGCCTTCTGGACAACTCACTAAGAAGAATCATGCCTTCGATATTATTATATTCCAGCAAGCTGACATAAGCCCCCATTTCGGCAATGGATCTTACATTCACCATCACTACATCTTCCACTTCAGGAAATTTGTGTTGATAAAATCTACAACTTAGACTCGGCATTCTGCAACTAAAACAAAAGAATCAAGTTCTCAGTTGAGGTCAAAATAAAGAAGTAGCTTTCTATATCATATCTTAGAAACAAGTTAGTCTTAACTTTTAAAACTTAATTAGTGCCAGAAAACAGATGATTTTCACTTTGTTCTACGTTTTTGCAAGGCTTACATAATCCTCTGCCCCTAGTTTCAGAGGAATCATAAAATATAATAACCATCTATAAAGCACGCGGAGACTAAAGATTAAAGGTTTATCTTGAGTAAAACACTGTTTTAATACCACCATTTTAGAAAATAATGATGGGAAGCATCACTATTATTATCTACCTATCAGCAAAAAAAAATTTTTTCTAAGCAAGCTAAAGGCTAAACATGCTAACACACATACAAAGCAGTGACATAGGGGCACTACAACAATCCTGGGGGCAAGGTTTTTTAGTTGTTGGCTTAAGCAAGGTAGATTTACAAATGGTGCTGATTTTTCTCTTCTGAAAAGGGGGTATTAGGCCAAATAAGTTTGAGAGTCTATGATACAAAGAGAAGAATGTCTTGATTAGATAAAATCCTAACCAGTATACCCTACCATTTATTTTATTTTACACTTTTTGGCTTACACCCGGCGATGCACAGGGGTTACTCCTGGCTCATGCACTCAGGAATTACTCCTGGCGGTGCTTGGGGGACCATATGGGATGCTGGGAATCAAACTTGGGTTAGCCATGTGTAAGGCAAACGCCCTACCCACTGTTCTATTGCTCCAGCCCTCCTACCATTTATTAATACAAAAGTATTAATTTGATTAAACTGAATTAAAATGTACCCTCTACAGCTAAATCTGAATTTAATTTGATCACAAGTTTTAGTTTCTATTCACTTATTACTCCCAGTGTTCTGGAGATTAACTTTATATATATAAACTCTAAAATTCAGGTTTCTCTTACTTTTATAGCATTAAATACATTTAAAATCATTCTCTATGACCTACTAGCCTGAAATCATACCACAATATGTATACAATTTATTCATTTTAGGTTTTTTTTTTTTTGGAGGGGGGAGTACATCCAGCAGTGTTCAGGGACTATGTGGTGCTGGGTACTGGAACTGAGCCTCTATCATGCAAACCATGTGCTCAGCCCTTTTGAGTATTCTCTGATCTTTAGTGTATTTATTTTTTGTTTTAGTGCCACACCCACCCCCAAGCTCAGGGATCATTCCTGGTGGGGCTGGGGGGACCCTATGCAGCATTACAGACCAAATCTGTGTTGGTTATATGCAAAGCAAGCTCCTTACCTCCTTTATTGACTCTCTGGTCCTGGTTGTTTAATTTTAAACGGGGCTTTTTCTTTACCTTTTATTTACTTATTTATTTTAAAAGACTACAATTAAATACGTGTATATTTAATTACTACAATTTGAAAGCTAGTTTCAAACTATCAAAATGAAAGTAATGGAAATGTAAAAGAACATATTTAACACACTTAAACAGGAACTAGTCACATTTACTAATCAAATTTCCTCAAACAGTAGACTTAATAATTTGGAATAAGCAAGACTTAATCTGGCTAAGGAACATAGAAAAAAAAAGCAAAAACACCCCATGATGGGAGGTATGTTACTAATTTTAGGAGGTACAAATCTTTCTGTAATACTGAGGATAGATAAAGTATACCATTAAGTTCAGTCATTCACAGCAAAGATAGAAGGTAGACAATTACAAAAAAGAATCCATTTCACAAAGAAACTATTAGTTGATCCACTTTGAGCTTATACCCATATGTTAAGACTATTATTTAAAAATCAATCAGGAATACCAGACATAAGGTACAAAGCAGACCTGGAAATGTTTCTGCTATCACATGTGGCCCCCCACCAAGGCACCACCTAAGGTGATCCCTAAGCATAGCTAGATAAGGTTCAAACCAAGCTTCACCCCCTTTCCCCACAACAGGGAAACAGAAATCATAGAACTAGGCATCTCTCAGCCCTTAATTTCCAAAGCACTAAGATTTTTTTGGTTTGTTTTTTCTTTTGGTTTCTTAAGAAAGTCAGTCAGGCAAACAGCACAGAAAATTCTGGAACCAGCTCTAGAGGGGAATTCTAGTTTTTGCTCTACTTCCTAGATGTCACTGCCGAAGAAATCTATTCCCACTGAACTGTACTATGTCATCTATCCCACAAGGTTCGTGAGGACTATAAAATGAGATTAAATATATAACAAAAAATCTTGTTATTAATTTGGGGGCTACATCCATCACTGATGATGATCAAACTGGGGCTACTGAATGCAAAGTATGGCTTCTAGCCCTATGAGCTCTCTTCTCCCATCCAGTAAAACTTTTATTTTGGACCTGGGGGGTCCGGGGGGGAGAGAGGAGCAACTCCTTAGCTCAGGAGTCCTGGTGGCTAACCAGAGTAGATGGTAAGAATGCAACACAGCTCTGTCATCCTGTGGTGCCAGTGGCCCTGGGGGCCTGGGTTCTACTCCATCCTGGTGGATGTGCCCCTTGACCACCAAGCTACCATCCTGATCCCCAGTAAAAACATCTTGAAAAATGTAATGTGCTATACAAATATGATACATTAAAAGCTAAGGAATTAGGTTTTCATTTTGTGAATTATCTTGAAACAATTATTTTTGTAGCAGCTACAGATACTAAGCATTACTGATACATTACTCTTATGAGAAGAATCAAAAATTACTAAGAAAATTGCAATATGAAGTATTATGAAAGGAGCACAGTGACACACCAACAGGACAGAGGATACAGAAAAAAAAAACTCCAAGAGTTTGGACATAAATATAGTAATCAGACTGTCCCCTTTTTTAGGTGGGGTGTACATCTGGATGTGTTCAGGCTTTATTCCTGGCTCTGTGCTCAGGGATCACTCATGGGGGGTTGAGGGATACAGTCCAGGTCAGCTGTGTTGAAGGCAATTGCCCTAACTGCACTACAGTACTATCTCTCCACCCAATTAAGTAACCTTATCCCAGAATGTCAACATGCCAAATTACTATCTGGTATGAGTTCTGTAAAGAGTATCTAATATCAAAATATTTTAACTACCTTCAAGCTAATTTCCAATTGCATTGTCAGTAATTTCTCCTGCTTAAATGGCCTCTGAGACATCTTACTTAAATTATGGTTTAAGAAAGCAAGCACTGCATTACTAGTAAAGTTGCCATATTCTATTAAGGTCCACATTCTCATTTTCAACTACAACGCACTGTGAGAGAGACAACTTTCCCCAACAATTTGGCTCAAAGAATGCTAGTTTTTAAGTAAAGGAGGACTATACAAACTTTTTAAACTCTGCCACTACAGTTTAAACAGGAGCATCAATTCTACAAACATTACTGGTCGTCTTTGCAATCCCTTTCCAGAATCAATAAGTAACACTTGGCGTGAGATAATCTGAGACTAAGCATGAAGCTCTAAACAAATCCCCAATTTCCACAAGACAGAGTTGCAAGATTCTTCCACACTATAATCGGAAGAAAAAACTGCCACACCTTAATTCCAAGAAACAATGTTTCTTTTTCTTTTCTTTCCATTCTTTGGGGCCACACTCGGTGATGCTCAGGGCTTAGTCCTGACTGCGCCCAGGCATCACTCCTGGCGGTGCTCAGGGGACCATATGGGATACAGGAGAGCGAAACCAGGTCGAACGTGTGCAAGGCCAACGCATTTACTCACTGCTCCTTCTTTAATGAAAGTTAAAGCAGCCGAAATATGTGTGTGTGTGTGGGGGGGGGGGGGGTGGGATGAGAAAAGGGACCCCAGGCGGGAATCCTGCATAACTCGAAGACCACTGCGGGACCCCATAATTCTATCGTCACCAGTGTGGACGGCAAACCGAGTGCATCTGTGTCAAGCAGTAGTACTACGGAATCCCATAAATGGAGCGATAAGCTAACACGAGCTTCAGTTTCAGGACATCAATGACCAATTATTTAATCTAATCTCGCACCCTTTTAAACCTAAACCTAAGCTATTCATAGTCACCTTTTCTTTTTTAAGCCCAGATCTGTTCAACACCGTGGCCCACCCCACAAAGTCCTCCAAACGTCTTCGCCCGGTTTCCACGAGAAGCATTTGCTCGGGCGGGGGGGAAAAAAAAAAGGTTAGAGGGAAGGCAGGATCCCGAAATTCCCCAGCAGGAAGGAGGCCGGCGTCCGGCGGGCGTTCTCCCGGGCCGCCCTACCTCCCTCACGTTAAGCTTATGGAAGTGGCTGTGATTGCACAGCCTTGTCCCTTGTCCCACCCCGCCCCCTCCCTCCATGAGACCCTCCGCCGGCACACTGACACGTCTACACCGCCTTCAGAGCGACACGGAGCCGGCGCGGAGGCCCGCTCCCCAGCGGCGGGCGGCGGCGTCCGGGCACTTCCCGCGCACGGACGGGAGAGAGAGAGGGCGGCGTTCGCTCAGGGCCTACAAACGACCACCCAGGTCACGGCACACAGGCAACGCCAATTCCTGGGGAAACCGAGCTGGGCGACGAGTCACCTGAGGTATATGTGTGGCACCGCTTCGCTCGCTTTAATCGGAAAAAGACCAGACTCGCTCCGCCCGCACCAAACCGCCGAGTCTTCTCAGCGTGCTCTTCGCTCGACCCGACGGCGCATGCGGCACCGCCTCGCAGCACGCAAGCGCCGACAGACTCGAGGCCGCTCTTGGCCACCGACCATAGAGTGCAAGTCCTCCGAGGACTAGGGAGACCTTGAAACAGAAGAGGCACAAAGGTTCGTTTGATCTTTATCTTTTTAGGTTGTTTTTTTTTTTAATCCTAAATAACCCTCAAGGCGCGGGGAAGACGTGGGGCTCGGAATTGCTGTCCCTGAGAAGTGACTCCTGCCTGAAGCTTCAGTCAACCGGGAGGTGGCGCTGTGACTGAAGGCGGCGGAAGAGAAGACGTGGACTCTTCGCTTCTCTCGACCCGCGTGTGCAGCGTGCAGCGCTGCCTTCTGGGAGCTGGAGGGTGGGGCTAGGAGGAGCCCCCAAAAGGGGCGGGGCGGACCCGTAGGGGTGCGCGCCTTAACATCCGGGTTTCTCCGTCTTCCGTCCTCCCCATCCTGTCCCCCGCCCCGCGTGCGCCCGCAGGAAGCGGAAGTCAATTGTGCTGAGTCGGGCTGCCGCTAGGCAACCGGGTGGGTCAAGTGACCCAACCAGCTGACTCTGGTTAAAGGAAGACACGGTGCCTGGGCTAGTAGCAGCTGCGATTACCCGGCCGGGGAACCGAGCCGAACCACCATCGTAAGAATGTCGGGCAAAGACCGAATTGAGATCTTTCCCTCGAGAATGTAAGTAAACGATGAAAAGGCGTGATGAGGTGCACGCCGGCTGCACCCGCGCCACCTCCTTGCTCTCAGGGTCGGGCCCGGGAGCGAGGCCGCGGTTCCCTCCACACGCACACTGTCGTCAGTGAACGAGGCGCCTGGCCCTCGCGGGCTCGTGGGGGACCCGCCGATCGACCCTCGCATCGGCCCACACTCCCCGGATGAGCTGGCCCCTGGATTTATGTAACTCGGGGCCGTCGCCGCTCACGCCTCGCGGTTCAGAACTGGCTGCGTGGGGTTTACTAAATGCTCCGAGGAGGGACAGTTTACTTCCAAGGGAGCTCAGAGGTGGCAGTTTGGAGAAGGATCGAGTCGCCCCTTCGAGTGGAAATTGAATTCGATCTCGGATCTCTTAGCTCAAGGCTCTGAGATCCTGTGAAGTGTCACTTGTGAGAATGTATCAAGTGCCGAGGCCCTCTTTCCGTTGCATCTCGTTTAGATCCCTATTAATATCACCCATCACATTGTAAAATGATTGTGTGTGTGTGTATATGTGTATGCGTGTGTGTGTGTGTGTGTGCGCGCGCGCGCGCTCACGCGCTTTGGTTTGAGGCCACACCCAGCAGTGCTCAGGACTTAACTCCTGGCTCTGCACTCAGAGTTCACTCCTGGCGGGCTCCAGGGACCATATAGGGTAACGGGAATCGAACCCCGGTCGGCTGAGTGCAAGGCAAGTGCCCTACCCGCTGTGCCATCACTCCAGCTGATAAACTGGGTTTTTTGCTTACATAGCTTTCCCACTGGACTATGTCTTTCCAGTATGAGTGTTTTGATTATTCATCTATGGAAGAACCACAAGAAAAGATTCCGTGATTGAACCGTGCCCTAGGATCTTATCAATTGTGGAGCACCTTTTTCTTTTTGGCCTGTATTCTTTGGCAGAAGTAGGGTCGTGCTCCAAGGTGTTTGACTAGTTTGCTAAATAAATAAATAGGGGAAGTTTTCTCAAATGTGTCTAATCACCTGTGGAAAATGGAAGATTTTTGTTTAGCTCTCTTATTTGCAGCAAGGAGTAAAAAAACTAGTTTCTGGCAGTGACTTATTTTTTCATTCTGATCCTCTCTCTTTGGAGGTCTTCCAAGTTGTTTTTCCTCATCCTGGCTTTTTGTCAGAATCAGTGGACTCTTAAGACAGTTGGATTCAAACGCCAAACTTTAGGTTTTGGTCCCTGCCTGGCTGTTTTCAGCTCTTAGCGAAATGGAGGTGCTGTATTTGTTTCTTCACTTAGGTGAGGGAAGGAAGGTAGTTGTGGAGAAAGACAAAGCTGGTGAAATACACAAGGACCATGATTCCCCTTACAGTGGGGAGAATTAAGGGAGTTGCTGGCACTAAATGATCCATCTCTGTTGGAGATACCACCGAGATCTGGTGTGATTTCTAGCTGCCTGATGAAGTCTCTGTCTTCGCCTCCAGTCACCTTTAACATGGTCTGCTTGAATGGAGGGCCTGGTGCACCTAGCACCACAGGGCAAGAGCAGAATAGGACCCTTGCCCTGAATGACCAGCCTGACTGGTCTGAAGTAGCGGTGAGGGGCCCCAGGTCTCTGAAGCACTGCCTGGGAGACACTCATCCCCCACTTCCTTCCCTTCCCCCAAATGTCTGTTTAAGAGTGCTCAGCACTGTCAGGAGAATAGTTACTGTATTTTGGGTGATGCTCAGGGGCTTTGTGCTGGGGGCTGGGGGGTCATCACTTGCTGTGCTTGTGCGTATCAAACCTGATTGATTCTTGAATGCAAAGTACAGTCCTCCAGTGTGTACTATCTCCCCACCCCTGCCCCTCACTCCCACTAGGAGACTGTTTTATTCATCATCTGATTATAGCCCCTAATCTCCCTTTCTTAGGTCTGCTAAAAAGGGCTTTCAATAATTGCTTTTTCTGCCTCTTAGATCTGTCGTTCTCAGGGACCTGAGAATTGTTTATTTGAAATGTAATTGAGAAGGGAAGAGCATGTCTCCTAGTCTCTGTAGGAGGGTAGAATCCAAACTTAAGCAGTTGCCAGCTCACAAGTAAAACTTTCCTAATCTCACTGACTGACCAACACTGTAATTTTTTACTTTGCTTATCATTTGAGCACTCTCTTTTTTTTTTTTTCTTTCCGCTTTTTGGATTACACCTGATGATGCTCAGGGATTACTCCTGGCGGTGCTCCGGGACCACATGGGATGCCAGGGACTGAACCCTGGTGGCCACTGCTTGCAAGGCAAGCGCATTTGCCGCTGTACTATTGCTTTGGCCCCACTTGAACACTCTTATGTTCCTCCTTTCTTTATTCAAACTTGCAGTCATCTCTGCTCTAATTGGAATCGAACTCAGTTCATCTTCTGTTAGTGGGTGTGGAATAAAATCTCTCTTCACTGCTTTAATGTTTGATAGTAATCAGAATGTTAACTTTTTTGTTTTTATTTTCATACTGGGCTGAGCGATAGCACAGCGGGTAGGGCGTTTGCCTTGCACGCGGCCTACTTGGCCAACCTGAGTTCGATTCCTCTGCCCCTCTCGGAGAGCCTGGCAAGCTACCGAGAGTATCTCGCCCACACGGCAAAGGCTGGCAAGCTACCCGTGTCGTATTCGATATGCCAAACACAGTAACAACAAGTCTCATGATGGAGCCATTATTGGACCTGCCCGAACAAATTGATGAACAACGGGAGGACAGTGCTACAGACAGTGCTGTATAGCTAGATATATATTTTCATACCACAGTGAAAATGACTATTTGGGTTTAGAAAGATTTGTGAGGGTGAAAATTCCTTTTTGAGAGCACTCAGTTTAGTAAGAAAGTGGAAAATCTGATGCAGGAAGTGACTTCTCTTAAGTATTTTTCTCCAAGGCCTAGCAGTGGGATATTTTGTCATGTAGTCAGATGCCTTTGTTTCAACTGGAAACAAAGTATCATTCTACATTAAGACCATACACTTTTGGTAGGATTGACCAGTTCTAAAATTTATAGAAGTAGTTTTTTTTTTTTTTTTGGTTGTTTTTGGGCCACACAGGTACTTCTCAGGGCTTATTCCTGGTTTAGAGCTCAGGGATCTATCACTCCTGGTATGGCTGGTGGTGGGGACCATATGTGGTGGAGATTGAATCTAGGTTAACTGTGTGCAAAGCAAACACCTTATTTGTTGCATTATTGCTGCAGCGCTAATAAGATTTCTTTTGGGGGGGCCAAACCCTGCTGTCCTTTGGAAACCATTCTGTGCCTGGGATCAAGATTCTCTGCAAGTCTTTCACCACACTGAGCCCTGCATTTCCTGGACCCTGTTTTTTGTTTGTTTTTCCATTTCATTTAATTATCAGTAGTGGTATTTTGCTTTTGGGACCACACTCAGCAGTGCTCAAGACTTAATCCTGGCTTTCCTCTCAAGAGTCATTCATTGTGGTGCTTGGGAAGAATGATCTTATGCAGGAGTGCTGTGATTGGCCTCATGTAAAGGCAAGTTCCTTACCCCTTGTGCTAAATCTAGCCTCCTCCCCCTTTTGTTAAAAGGCTTTTTAGAAGTAACAATGTTGAAAGTAGGTAAAGGGGTATATTTGATGACCTTTTAGTATCTGTATTGCAAACCATAATTCCTCAAAGTGGTGGTAGTGAGGGGGAGAGAGGAAGGAAGGGAGAGAGGAGAGAGAGGGAGGGAGGGAAGGAGGAGTGGGTGGGTCACAGAGGTGGAGGGGGTGGGGACATTGTTGGTGAGAATTGTACACTGGTGAAGGGACTGGTGTTGGAATATTATATGACTGAAACCCAATAATCAACAACATTGTAAGTATAAAAAAATTCTTATTTCTAACTGTTCTTTAAAGAGGTTGTAAATAATGGTAGCAGCCTCTCTTTCACATAGTTCCTCCTTCATGTGTTATTCTATGAAATCTGGGACTTTCAGCCTCTTTGGCACAAGAAGGAGCAAAATAAGTTTAGAGCAAAGGAGCCTTCAAAGATGTGGAGTCAACAGAAGTCAGTCAAATCCAGTTTCTACTAAATTCTTGTTGTAAGCCATTGGCAAAGTCACTCTTCTGCGCCTTCAATTGAGAATTAAAAGTTATAGACAACACAGGTGTTACAGTCTAGGTGCTTTAACCTAGGAGAAAATAAAAAATAACATGGTAAACTAGTTCCCTTTTCACTTGAAACTTGCTGGAATCTGCAGTACAAGATTGGCCTTATATTCATTCAGATCATTGAGTCCAATTTTTGATGTTAGTGTCAATAATACAGTATGTTAAATGCACACATTGAACAGGCTAGCTCCTGTTTAGGACTGGAACATAAACCAGCTGCACTTGGTTAAACCTTAGTGAGTACAGGCCACCAAGTCAGCCACTTAAAATAGCTAGTTATTGTTTTTGTTTTTCCCAGAGAGAGCTGTTCTGATGCAGGTATGATCTGTAGAAGAGGCACTGTGGTACATGGCTGGAATACCATGCTCTTAGGCAATTTACTGGAGTAAATGATATAAGTAGGTAGGACACTTGCCTTGCACACTGAAGACCCAGTTTCAATTCTTTCTTTTTTTTTTTAATAATTTATTTATTTATTGAATCACTGTGGGAAAAGTTACAAAGCTTTCAGCTTTAGGTCTCAGTCATGCAAATATCAAACACCTTTCCCTTTACCATTACTTATTTTTTACCACGAAGAACCCAATAAAACCCCACCTCCCACCCCTCCCAGTGCCTGTGAGGCAGATGAATTCTAGTTAACACTCTGTCTACTTTGACTAGATTCATTGTTTCGATAAAAGATGCACCACTATTATTTAAAGTTTACCCCCTCCCCCCAAATCAGACATGCTGAGAAAGCATTGTGAAGTGATTCGCTTTCTACAGCTGGGTTCAAGAATTAAATGTTGGTTTTGGATTTCTGCTATTTTGCTAATTAACCCTGGAAGTATTTCTACTGAGAGTCAGATAATTAAGAGATTGGTTTCTGTGCTCTAGAGTCGTGGCCGTGCTGGAGAGCTGCTCGTGGGGGGCAACTGGTGGCCTCGGTAGGGCGTGAAGGACGGACCGGAACGCCCCCCTTCCCATGAGGTTTTAGTCGCCCCCACACCCCCGGCTCACACCTGCTCTTCACAAGGCACCCATGTGGCCGCCATCTTCTTTCCAGAGAGGAGAGGGCGAATGGGGCAACACCCTTTCCCCTCCGGGCAGACATGATGGGCTGCTCCAAGCTGCTGGGTTCTGCATTAAGTCCTTGTGCTTCTGGGGCTGTGGCTGTGCTCCAAACTCTGATTTTTCAGGGAGAAACATTGGGTGATTTACTTCCCATTGATCACTTTGTATATACAGAGATGTCACCGGGGTTCCATCTGGGGGAGGCGGGATGCGGCACCTACCCCATCTGGGACTTCCCGGTGATCTCGGCTCTTTTTGGAACCTGGTTTCTTCTCCGGGAGCTGTAGAGCCAGCCCTCCATGTGATCCTTCTTCTCTCTGTACGGCAATGTGCCGCAAAGATGGCACCCTGGGGGGGGGGCGGGCCGTGGGCGTGACTTCCGGGATCAGAGGTTATATGGGGGCCGGGATTGTCCCGGCGGTTTGGAGGAAAAGTCCTAGTTCCCGCATACTCGAGCTATGCTTGTGGAGGCTTCTGGTCACCGGGGTTCCATCTGGGGGAGGTGGGATGCGGCACCTACCCCATCTGGGACTTCCCAGTGATCTCGGCTCTTTTTGGAAGCTGGTGCCTTCTCCGGGAGCTGTGGAGCCAGCCCTCCATGTGGCCCTTCTCTGCGGCTGTATGCTGTAAAGATGGCCCCAGTTTCAATTCTTGACACATTATATAGTTTCCTCAAGTCCCACCAGAAATGATCCTGAGCACCATTGGGTGTGGCTCCAAGAAAACAAAAATAAGTAAAAAATTCTGGTCCAAGTTTTTGCCATGCATTTTCTTCTTAGAGTAGCATTGTTTTACTCTCCTGAACCTCTTTTTTTCTGCCTTTCAAGGTAATGTCTAAAATTTCATTTTTGTTATTTTAGCCCTATATATTAGTGACCTTATATATTCCAGTGGTTAAAAGTTTTTAATAATAATAATAATAAAAGGGGTGCCGGAGCGATAGCACAGCGGTAGGACTTTTGCCTTGCACGCGGCCGACCTGGGTTCGATCCCCGGCATTCCATATGGTCCCCCAAGCACCGCCAGGAGTAATTCCTGAGTGCAGAGCCAGGAATAACCCCTGAGCATCGCTGGTGTGAACCAAAAAGAAAAAGAAAGTTTTTAATATAACCAAAAAATTTAGCCAAAGATCATTTAATAAGTGCCATTTGGTAGTTTTTACACTAATCATATGGAATTGTATATCACCTCGAGATCACAGATCTGGCAAATGGCAGCAAAGTAGAAATGTTACTTTCTGCTGTTGCTTTCTTGACCTTAGTATTGGTGCTTCTGTTGGACAAAAATTGAAATACGGAGGTCAAGAGATGGGCTACTTCTTAGGGGTGTTTCCATTTATAATTTCGTAATAGAATTATTTTCAAATTAATAAAATGATTATCTTGATTAATGATAGAAATACTTTTAGTAGAAAAAGTAGTATGTCCGTTAAAAAATGTAAATGATACAAAAGAATGTAATAGTAAAATCATTCTTTTCAGTTAGTGCCATTTTTCAAAAGAAACTCAACAGTTTCTGTAAATCACTATACATTAGTACTTTTATCCCTTTACATAACTAAGGCAGTATAATCTAAAGGGTACATCTGTCTTTCCCTTTTTATATAGCTATATTCAAGCCTCTATAAAATGAATTGTTACTTATGGCACATTTAACTTCTTTCCATATTTTTGCTATTGCAAATAAGGCTAGAATACTCATCCTTAATCTTGTATATGTTTTGTACATGTGCCAGAAAACATCTATAGGAGAAATTCTTCATAGTGGGATTGTTGGTTTTGAAGGTAAGTACATTTCAAAATTTGATATATATATGATAGTGGACAGATTTTTTTAAAAGTCTGTAATATACCTCCAATGTAAGCTAAAACACAAATACTTCACTTACAAGTCAAATAAAGTATATTGACATCATAAAGTAGGATTTCTATTCAATTGTAACTTTAGATATAGGCTAAAAATTTTTGTTTTAAATAAATAATTTTCTGAGAGCACTGTGAAATTTTTAATTATATCTACTAGCTACAAATGCTTTATGTTCTTACTCAGCGTGAAAATGGGCAATTTTATGTAAGAGCTATTTTATTTCTTTTGAACATTTGGAATAAATATCTTTAACTGTCTTTCAGGGCACAGACCATCATGAAGGCTCGATTGAAAGGTGCACAGACAGGTCGAAACCTCTTGAAGAAAAAATCTGATGCCTTAACTCTTCGATTTCGACAGATCCTAAAGAAGATAATAGAGGTAGAAGAAACTTTGCTTAAAACAGTATTTACTTTAGAATTAGTAAGAAAAATTCAGCATGACCCTTAAATTTTATTGTAGCACTGTAGCACTGTCCTCTCGTTGTTCATTGATTTGCTCGAGCGGGCACCAGTAACGTCTTCATTGTGAGACTTGTTGTTACTATTTTTGGTATATCAAATACATCATGGGTAGCTTGCCAGGCTTTGCTGTGTGGGCAGAATACTCTCGGTAGCTTGCCAGGCTCTCCAGAGAGGCAGAGGAACTGAACTCAGGTTGGCTGCGTGCAAGGCAAACGCCCTACCCACTATGATATCACTCTGGCCCACATTTTATTGTACTTTATCATTTTAATTTTTAATTAATTTTTGCCTTTTGGCTCACACCTAGCAATGCACGGAGATTACTCCTGGCTCATGCACTCAGGAATTACTCCTGGCAGTACTCGGGGGGACTGACCGTATGGGATGCTGGGAATCAACCCGGGTAGGCTGCTTGCAAGGCAGATGCCGTACTTGCTGTACTATTGCTCCGGCCGCTCATTTTAATTTTTTAACATAAATGTGCCATTAAAATGTATTCCCCTTCCTTGCCGCCTGGAACAGTATCAGCGCATAGTAGAGTTCATTTTAGTAAATTTTTTTTTGGATAAATGCTTTGTTAAGATAGAAGTATATTTAAAAATCGAAGGGTCTTTACTATCTTCCACTTTCTACCCAAGGCTCCTCAGTTCCAAGAGGAGTTGTTATTAACAGTTTGGTTTGTGGCCTTCCATTTCCTTATTCCCTTTTTCTTTTTTGCCTGCAGTGTCTGACCTTGAACCCAGGTCCTCACACAAGCAAGACAAGTGTTCTGCTGAGCCACATCCCCAGCCTCCCTCCTTCTCAGATCCCCCACCTTTTTTTTTCCTTTTTAGGTATTGCTTTTCCAAATACGTACAAAGAATAACCTATGTGGTTATATACAGCCATACACATGGATGTTTTTCACCATGTAATTAAGATAAACATAGGTAACATTTATAGTTGTATAAAGCATAGTGTCTTATATATATACATACACATATAAAACTAATAGGATATTTACATATCTAATTCAGTAATATTTTCTCCCCTCCTTGTGTGGTAGAATATGGGCAGTATTCTTTGTCAGTACATACAGATCTGCCTTATTCTTTTTAATAGCGTCCTGATACTCTGTTACATCTGTAACAGCATTCAACTGTATCTTTACTGATGGATATTTAAATATATGTATATATATATTTAAGGTCTGGAGTGACTTTTGAATCCTTTTGTGTAATTATACAAACATTTTTCTGGAAAATATTCTAGAGGGTATATTCATTTACTATTTTTTAATAACTAGGCATTAGAAAGATAGGATATGGTTTAAGGTGTGTGCCTGGCAACCCACTCTCATTCGATCTTCAGCTCCTCCTGGTCCTCAAGCACACTGCCTTCCTGCCCCAAAATAAGTTCTTAGATAACTAAATTTTTATTTTATTTTTTTTTTTTGGTGGTGATGGGAGGGTTTGGGCCTCATGGCTTCTCCCGGCCTTGCACTTAGGATAATTCTTGGCAGGGCTGGGAGCACCATATGGGGTGGTATTGAATCTGGCTTGGCCATGTCCTAGGCAAGCACCCTGTCCTCTGTGTTGTCTCTCAGGCCCCAAATAACTAAAATTTTTAATGTAATTAATTTAAAAAAGATATTTGCCGAATTGCCAAAATTATTAATACTAATTTATGACTACCAAATGATGAGAGAACATTTTAAAAAAATCTGCCTGATCGAATGTTCTTATGTTTGAGAGTCTGTTGGGTTACAATTGGTATCTAAATTTAATTTTGGCTACTTTGGATTATTTGTTAGTTTGAGTTTTCATGTCTATTGAAATTTGATGTTCTTCGTACTAGAGAGAGAGTAAAAGGACAAGGTACATGCCTTGCATGCGTCTGTCCTTAGCTTGACTGGTACCGCATATGTTTCTCTGACAGAAATAATCCCCAAGCACAGCTGCGTATGGTCATGAAACAACAAATTGATTTTATTGGTGACTTTTTTTATTTTTTGTAGAACTTCTTCATATGTTATAATTGGTGTGTAAAATATTCAAAATATTTTCTTTAACTTTTTTTTAATTCCTTTTTGCTTCAAAAATATAAAAAATTTTATTTCACAATCCTTTCATGGTGTGACCAGAGGTTGCACACACTGGCTATGGTGCTTATATACCTGGCTGCAGTGCTTGTCACAGAACTCACATTTGGTTGCTTGTGTTGGGGACTGCACACTTTGTTATGGTGCTGGGAATCCCAAATGCCAGAGCCCCTTCTATCCCATAGAGTGAACTCTTGGCCTCTTTCACCTTAGGTATTCTAGGCAGTTGGTTTTGCTACCCAGTTAGCCCTGGACCATTTTATTTTATTTTATTTTATTTTTGCTCTTTGGGTCACACCCGGTGATGCACAGGGGTTACTCCTGGCTCTGCACTCAGGAATCACTCCTGGCGGTGCTCAGGGGACCATATGGGATGCTGGGAATCGAACCCGGGTCAGCCACATGCAAGGCAAATGCCCTACCCACTGTGCTATTGCTCCAGCCCTTGGACTATTTTATTTTAAGAAAAAAAAACTTTAAGAAAAAAAAATTTAAGAAAATTTTAAATTTTAAGAAAAAATAAAAAAGCCAGAGAAATAGTGCAGTGGATAAGGGACTTTCCTTGCAGGCGGCCAACTGATTGCCAGCACTGGGTATAGTTCCCTGCTGAGTGTGGCTCAGAAACAAAACTAGTAGGGGCTCATGTGGTTCAGTGGTAGATTACTTGTGTTGTATGTGTGAGGCCCTGGATTAGAGTGTTGTCCTGGCCAGAAAGCAGCGAGAAAAAAGAATAATATTTTAGAGCTGGGGAAGACGATAGCTCAGGGATCCGGGACTCCCAGTTTGCATGCTTGATGTCTTGCATGGCCGGGTCTAATTCTGTGACCCCCCAACCACCCCTGATAGTGGCCTTGGTGGCCCCAGTGGCCTCCAGCACCATTGTGCCCAAGCAGCACTGCAGTGTTAGGTTCTAACATTGAACTCTGTGGCCCGGGTGGCTAATGCCACTGGAAATGACCCTGGGAACATCTAAAGTGACCCTCAGGATATGGAAGCACTGCTTGGGAACTTTCCTCTCCCGATAGTACTTAATATTTGTGTGGTCAAATCTGTTAGTCTTTTTTGTTTATACAACTTTCCTTTGTATAGTTTCTAAGTATTATGTATAAAAGGAGGTGTTTTAGCGCTGGAGGGGACTTGCCTTGCACATGGCCTACATGGTTTTGAACCCCAACATCCATATGGTTCCCAAGCACTGCCAGGAGTAATCCCCAAGTACAGAGCCAGGAATAACTGCAGAGCATGCCAGGTATGCCTTGCCCCTCTCCCCCATCCCAAGGACATTTTATTTTTTTATTTAAAAAAAATTGGGGGGGGGGGGCTGGAGCAATAGCACAGCGGGTAGGGCGTTTGCCTTGCACGCGGCCAACCCGGGTTTGATTCCCAGCATCCCATATGGTCCTCTTAGCACCACCAGGGGTAATTCCTGAGCGCAGAGCCAGGAGTAACCCCTGTGCATCGCTGGGTGTGACCCAAAAAGCAAAAAAAAAAAAAAATTTATATTTTGGATTGAATATCTGTAAGATAGACCATTACAAAGCTGTTTATAATTGGGTTTCAGTTATGATCCAGCACCCATCCCTCCATCAGTGTACATTTCCCACAACCCATGTCCCCCTTTCCCTCCCACCATCCCCCACACCCCACCTCCCACCCCTCAGCCTCCCTCTATGAGACACACTTTCAAGAAGACCATTTTATAGTCTATGTATTACATATAATGCTTTGAAAAACCTAAAAAGATTGTGGTAGTATTTTGTAGTGTTTTCTAATGCCATCTTTAATATTTCTTTCTTCCTCTGCCTCTCCCTTCCCCCTACCCCCTTTCTCTGTATATGATAGGACCTTGACCAATGGTATCTTTACTCAATCCCCATATATACCTAGGACTGATTCTAAACTCTCCACTCCATTGCATTGACATCATTTCCAGTACCAAGTTGTTTCTTTGTAGCTCTACATTTTTAATATTTAGTAAAGTAACTCCATACCCAGTCTCCCAGTTTTTCCCTTAAATAGCCTAGATGTGTGTTAGAATCATTACCCTTAGGATTTTGACTGTACTGCAGTTAACTGAAATTGACCAGATCAGCATGGTCCCATTCAAAATGCGGATGGGTTCTTCAGTAAAGATTCATTTTTCATAAGAAAGCTTTGCACATATACATGCAATGATGTGCTCTTCCCTGGAGTTCCATCAACAGCACCTGAGGTCGATATTAAAGGAAGGTGACTATATGATTTTCCCTTGTTAAAACCTCTTTGATTCTGCTGTTTGGTTTATAATTTTCAGACTAAAATGTTGATGGGCGAAGTAATGAGAGAAGCGGCTTTTTCTCTTGCTGAAGCCAAGTTTACAGCAGGGGATTTCAGGTATGGCAAAATGGAGATTTTTTAAAAAGGCAAAGTGCTTTTATGTTCATTATTTTAAAACCACTTTAAATTTAAAACTATGCAGGTATTAATACTTGCATTAAAGAGCAATATTAATAAGGAAGAAGGCTTTTAGCCCCTCTGTAATTTCAGTCTTTATTAATGGCTGATGGTATATATTGCATAGTTGCAGTACGGGATACTTTGTTTTCTGTACTGCAGCTTTGTAACTGAAACATACTTTTATAGCAAACATTCTCCCACCCTTTTTAAAAATGTGGCTGAATATATTTCTCTAGATAAATGTACCTTATTAATATTTTCTACTAATACTGAACCTTTGGATTGATTTTCGGGTTGATTTTCAAGGTTTTGTAATGTTAGAAAAGGTGTTTTGAACATCTTCATGAATTTTTGTTCTGTTTAATCATTTCCTTTAGGACACATTTTTGAGACTAGAAGTGGTTGCTTAAAGTGCATACATTTTAGAGCGATTGTCATATCAATATATTCTTTACAAAGCATACAAAATGATTCATTGCTTTACCTAGGGGTTTTGTCAGTTTTCACGTGGTTTTCCAAGTAAGTTCTCAGTTTCAGTTCAGTGCCTCCTTAAAGTCTAGCTGTTTAGGAGGAGCTAAGGAACTTACTCTCATTTGTTTTTTAATTTTTTTTTAGTTTTATTATTTCCTTCTATATAATGGAACAGGGGAGGGCTCCCAAGGAATGCTTAGGAGTCCTGGGGACCACTGGGGTGATACTTGGCTAACTGGGCTCAGGCTGTGCAGTGTTGCTCATCCTGGCTTTGCTGGGAGTCACTAGCACTATACCCAGAGATGCTTGGGGTAACCGGGGTTACACCTGGTATTGCCACCATGGCTGAGCTGGGCATGCAGTGTTTGGTGATCAATCTTAGGGTGTTGTGCATGCAGAGTACCTCTGTCTACTGCCCTATCTCCTGGGCCCCAATTACAGTCTTAATCAGATGATGCAGTAGCTCTTTTATTTTCTTTTATATTGGTATGTAGTTGATATGTAACTTATTAGTTACAGTGTAAATATGTTTGCATTTGGTGAAATGGTGGCCACTAAATCTAGTGTCTCTACTAGAGAGATACTTAAAAAAACTGTTTCTTTTTTTTTTTGAGAACTCACAATATGTACTTAGTGACTGTTTCATTTTTGGGGCCAGGCCACACCCAACAGTGCTTGGTTGCTATTGCTGGTTCTGTGCTTGAGGGTTGTTCCTGGTGGTGGTGGGGGACTCTGTGGTGCCAGGGACCTAATCTAGGCCTCCCACAGTGCTCAGTTCATTGAGCTCTTTCTCCAGCCCTCTGTTAGTCACTTTCAAATAAGCCACACAGCATTTTATTAACTGTAGTTACCTTGCTATAGAGTGCCTTTTTCTTCTGAGCTTATTTCTAATAGAATTGTCTTGTTTACACGTCTTACAGCCTGAGGGGCCTGGGCTCTTAGAAGGTAACAGACTTTGGGATAACAAATTGCTTTCACTTTTCCAGAATAGAGGGAAATGAATAGTGTGCCAGAGGCAGTCAGTATGTTTCAGAATAGTTATGGGAAAAATACTTTGTTAGTGATAGGCCAGTCATAAATGGAAGTTACAGAGGTTCTGAGTAAAGGAACTGACCAAGTACTTAACCAGTTAATAGCAAACCTAGAAGGACCATTTTCTCCGTGTTGCTTTAACAGAATAAAAATGCCTTGTACCACATCAGACAGCAAATTCAGCATTGGTCAGCACTGGTATTTTAACATCATCAGTCTGATATTTTCCTACGCCAGTGTTCATTCTTTGCTCATTGAGGCCCTCCTCTGACAGCTGTGATTTTTTTCATTTTTGGAAAAAGAATGATCAAAACCTACTTGTGACATCCTATTGTTGTTATTGCCTAGTGAATTCTTTCAGATACATTTCTTACCCCCAAAATTCAAATAAAGACTTTCTTTTTCTGCAGCACTACTGTTATCCAAAATGTAAACAAAGCCCAGGTGAAGATTCGAGCAAAGAAGGATAATGTAGCAGGTGATTTTTTTCAATTCTTTACAACCCTTAGGGGGGAAAAATGGAATTTAAAACTTGTCTATACAGCAAACTTGTTTGTTTACTGCTAGTTTGTTGTTGTTGTTGTTTTAGTGACATTTATTATTTGTGGGTATGGGGCCAGACATTGTGGTGCCCAGGAGACCCATTTTTTTAATTGCCAGAGATCAAACTGGGGTCATCTGCATGCAAGGCAAGCACTTTAACCCGTGTATTATGTAGTGCCAAGATTTTATTTTCTCTCTACCTGTTGTTTTTGTTGCAGTGACTGGGCTTTGCACTCTTACCTGACTCTGATATTCACACATTTTTCATTCAGCAAGGTTTTGATGTCTCATTTTCTCTTCTACTGAGAGCTAGTAATTCACTTTGCATGTTAAACTATATATAATGTGATTGCCAGGTGATGGGGGGAAGGGAGAGGAAAGTTGTTTGTTCAATATGAAGTTAGTCTTATAGTATGAATGCCCTTCTATAGATTGGCTGTACAACAGTGCCCACAGTTAAAATAACATTATTGTACACTTAAAATGTGAGGAGGAGTAGATCTCATGTAAAGTATAATTTTTTTTTATTTTTGTCTTAGGGCCATACCCAGCAGTGCTTGGGGGCTTTTGCTTCTCGCTGTGCTCTGGGGACCATGCAGTGCCCAGGATTGAACTCAGGCTTACTGCATGCAGAGTATGGGCTCAGCCCATGAGCTCTCTCTCCATTCCCTCATATTAAGTATTCTTAACGTGCACACACAAAAAGGAAAGGGGGCTCAACTCTTTTAGAGTTGATGAGTATGTTTATAATATTGATTGTGGTGATACCAGTTTATTTGTATGTCTCAGATCTTCAAAATCCATACATTAAATGTGAGCAATTTTTGTATTAAGTACCTTATCGAAGCTGAAAGAAGAAAATTTTTAACAACCATTTATAAATTTAATACAGTATAATTTGACTTTTAAATAGGAACAAACACTTAAACATTTTTTCTAAATTATTTCATTGGAACTGGGTACAATTCCAAAAGTCTTGACTTTTGAGTCTTTTTTAGAACAGACACGCAGGAATCCTTTTTTGAGGACCCATACTTAAGGACAAGCTTGTGAACCCAGTTTTGTTTCTGTATTTAACAGGTGTTACTTTGCCCGTATTTGAACATTACCACGAAGGAACTGACAGTAAGTATGAAACAATGCTGGTGTATTTCTGTAATCTTATTTCTTTTTAAATGAACCTTAGTTAGAAAATGGTGTTCAATAAGCCTTTGTTGAGTTCAGTGGTTTCGATGTGAGAGGCTTTTTTATCTGCTACAATTCAGACAACAGTTAATCAGAGGTGTTATGACAGAAAGTAACAGGATCTTATACATATCTTTAAATATTTTATTTCAACCTAGAGATAGGAATATGTGCAGTCTTGCCAGTATGAATCACTATTTTGACTTCTCTGTGTCTTTTTACATAAAATGCACCCGTAATATATAGTTTATAATTTCCAGTTTGGATCTCTTTGTGTGCTGTGATGCAGTCTGAATGCTGAATCTTTCCAGATTTTTAGGGGGATGGTGGGGGTATCTCAAATCCAGTGGTGCTTGGAACCATGAACCCAGTGCTCCTGCATGCAAAGCATTCCCTCCTGCTCTTTGCACTATCTGCCTGGCCCTTCCTAAATTTATATATTCTGTTTACAGTAGTTTATGGTAAATTTTCTTAATTTGATAGTAATTGGGGGCAGTAGCACATCTTTATTGAGTTTTTCCTGAGTGATCAGCTTTTTTTCCCATAGAAACAAAATTGGGTTTTTTTGGTATTCATCTTTTACTGGACCACTTAGAGGAATACGGCGGTATAAGGAAGTAGCAGAGAATCAGCAGAGTAGAGTGACTCACTCTCGTATGATCATGACGAAAGATGAGCTACAAAAGGAAGGGTGTACATTTAGTTCATTCAGCCAGTTGGTGAGATGGAAGTTGGTTAAAACTTATCTGCTTATATTTAAAATAGTATCCCGGAATGTCTTCAGCAGCATGTCCTGTTTGAGGAATAAGATAGGCACTTTGTGTTGCATGTAACAAGGGTTTGTGCATTGTTTTTTCATACTTGCGATTATTTTGACTTATCTTTTCAGGAACTTGAAGGAAAAGCCCATTTCCTCTCTAATCACAATTGTTGTTTGACTGGTTCTTTCAGGCTATGAACTGACGGGTTTAGCCAGAGGTGGGGAGCAGTTGGCGAAATTAAAAAGAAACTATGCCAAAGCAGTGGAACTTCTGGTAGAACTGGCTTCATTGCAGGTAGGTAGCAGAAGAACTGGAGATCTTCCCTCTGAGCATGCTCTACTTAGTACATTCACTTGTTTTCATGAACCTGTGTGAAATGAGCTAAAGATGTTCTTGTTTCTGAAGTTTGGGTTGTGTACATTGTTCTTGCTTTTATTACTAACAGAATATTTTTTAGTAGTACTGTTTTCGTCTATGCTAGGTGAGAGCAGAAACAGATCAGACTAGATTTAAATGTATCACTGTATCACTGTCATCCTGTTGTTCATCGATTTCCTCGATGAGACACCAGTAACATCTCCTTCGTCCTAGCCCTGAGATTTTAGAAAGTGCCACATTCGAGGCTCTTTCAGGGTCAGGGGAATGAGACCCATCATTGTTACTGAGTTTTGGCATATCGAATATGCCACGGGGAGTCTGCCAGACTCTGCTGGGATTTAAATGTAAATATGGCTTATATAAGCATGATCCTGGCTTATTGTTTTCCCTTTCTGCCTAAAACATATATATCTAGGTGATTAATGCACAATTTTCTCCTTTTGAATTTTATAATTTTATTTAGGTAAATTGCAGCATATTTTTAATTCCATGTAGATTACAACAGCATAGAAAGTGTTAGCTCTATGGCAGTCTCACAAAATTCTGACTTTGAAACACATTGAATAGTGGTAGTCTTGGGCTTCAGATGTACTTTACATCAAGTGAACAGTACATTATTAGAAAGACTTTCAGCTTGCATCATTAATTTGTTCTTTTATTTTAGACTTCCTTTGTTACTTTGGATGAAGCTATTAAGATAACCAACAGGCGTGTAAATGCCATTGAACATGGTGAGTGTTTGGCTCCTTGTCTGTGCCTTTACATTCGTTCCTCAGCTGCAGGAACTGGGGCCTGGCTGCATAGTGAAAATCATGTTCTTGCTGGAACGAGGACAGCAAGTTAGTCTGAGCTGGGTTTCACAGAAGAGTTTTGACAGTAGGTATGTGTATGATTTGGGGTGGGTTTACCAAAGAGAGGGGTGACTTAAAGAATTGTTTTTCCCCACTATTTTTTCATTTGTGACTAAACAGTGGAAACCATTTTTTTAAGAGTGCTACTAGTGTTTTCTTTACTTTTTTCCCCCCAAACACTAGTTTTATGTCATTAAATCATATTTGTAAGCCCTCTCTTCCTTAGACTTTGTGCCGAAACTTGTGTTATTCTTGACTTCTAAAAAGTAGTGTTTTACTTGATATACTTATTTTCAGTCTTAAAAAATTAGATTGCTAAAGAAACAGTTTAAAGCAACATTCAAATTAAGGAAAAAAGCAAGATTTGAATAGCAAAGAAATTATTTTGTTTGGTCCTGTATTAATGGGAAGTTATTTTTGAAAAACTCATAACACATCCTGACTGCTTGCTTAGTACAAGATCTGTACATAGAATCAAACAAATCTATAAGGTTCTAACACTCAAGGGGTTTATATTCTAGATGCAAAATAGGCCGATTCTATACAAACTAAAACAGTCTAGCTGCTGTAAAATTTATTTGGCGTCACTTGGCAGTGTTTAGGGCTTTCCATTTGTTTAAGATGTACATTTTTTAATTTTATTTATTACATAATTTACTGATCCTTGCCTGTGCTCCGGGATCACTCCTGGAAGGCTCAGGGACCCCTGGTGTGTGGTGATCACACCTGGATTGGCCACATGCAGGTCCCTTACCCCCTGTACTATCTCTTTGGCCCCAACTGCCGTAGAATTTAACATACTGCATTCTCTCTGCTCAGTACACCACTTACTTTTTTAATTAAATTTTTTTCTTGGTTTTTGGGTCACCCTCAGCAAGCTTAGGGCATACTGATGGGTCTGTGCTTAGGAATCACTCCTGACAGGGCTCGGGGACCATATGAAGTGCTGAGAATTGAACCTGAGTTAGCCATGTGCAAGGCAGGTGCCCTACTCATGTACTGTCTTTACTGGGGGCTAGAGTATAAGAGATTGTGTGCACTCCAGGACAATCTACAGCATTCTCTTCTGGAAGCTTTATTTCAGGGTATCTAGATCATGGCCGTTAATGAGGTTATTAACGGAGGCAGTTTGTGGGTGTGACTGCCAAGCTACTGGAAAACTAGGGAGTTAGGGGGAGGAGGCCCAGTCCTCCGAGCGAGATTGGAGATCTCAGTCACGGGTCCCACGTACCTGGGTTTTTGTGCAGGTCCCCTCATAGGTGAGGCTCATTCCGAGCCTGTGAAGAGCGGCCTTGAGCATGGCTGTGCGGTTGGGTTCTGGAGGTTTTTCCGTTGCTGGGGTTCTGGTGGGGCAGGGAGGGAAATTTAACCCGCACCCCCCTGAGTTGCCCCCAGTAAAGACAGCCAGGTGCGGGGTCAGAATGTCAAGATTTCAAGTTCTTACCTGAATATTTTTAAACCTAGTTATCATTCCTCGGATTGAACGTACCCTTGCTTATATCATCACAGAGCTGGATGAGAGAGAACGAGAAGAATTCTATAGGTTTGTTGAAATTATCAATAATTGATTATTTTTGTTTCCATATTATAAAAATTGTTTTCTAACACTTGTTGATTTAGGAATTTTGGAGTTATCAATTATGTTTTATTGATAAGATACAAGAAATAGTATTGCTAAAGGCTGTAGAGATAAATCTATGCCAGGTTCTGCATGTACCTGAAATACTGCATCTAAAAAAAATAGATCCTAGAGAAACTATTATTATACTTGGTTATTCTTTAAAATGAAACAGTGATTTAGATTCGGTGTCTCTCAAATAAAAAGAAACTGCAGTTAATCATTTAAGAAGTACTGCATGTTTACTGTACTTGAGAGCAATTATAACAGTATAAATCATACCATTAGAGAATTATTATTGTATTTGGAGAGAAATGATGCATGTACATGAATTGATTATGAATATTTAGATATAGGAGGGACCAGAACTCAGTAGCTATTGTAGAGGAGTCTGTTCTGGAAGAAGTAGAGACAAGAAAAAGCAGAACTATCAGGGAAGACATGTCCATCTTAGACCCTGAGTAGGATCTAAGTGTAATTTATAATCTTATCTCAGGTATTTTTGACTGTCAGTGATGTTCATGGACACACACACAACACACACCCTCAAGCGTTTTTAAAATTGGTTCTTGGGCTACACCTCGTAGTGTTAAGGGGTAGTGCCATTGTTTGAACCGGGGCCTCTCCCAGGCAAAGTATGCACTCCAGCAATTTGAATTTTTCTCTTGTCTCTCAATCTTTTAAAAAAATGCATATAAATTACAAGAATTGAAATTAGTTTGTTCCTAGTTTGCAGGTGTTATTTGGTAACATTCAGATAAATCAAATGTACTTAGTACTGAAAGTTTTCAAAAAAAAAAAAATTCCTCCATTTTTACAGGCTAAAGAAAATACAGGAGAAGAAGAAGGTTCTCAAGGAAAAAACTGAGAAGGATTTGGAGCAGCGAAGGGCAGCTGGAGAGGTCATGGTGGAGCCTGCTAATCTTCTGGTAGAGGAGAAAGATGAGGATCTCCTCTTTGAATAATTGTTCCTATTCTGATTCTTCCAGAAATCCTAACACGGCACCATTTAAATCCATGGTGTGTTGGTTTGGTATGTGTGGCTATTTATGTTTTGGCCTAAGAATTTCACTGGTTGTAAAATTTCCCTGAATATTCATTTATGGGATTACTTTGTGGAACCATTTCAACCACCATTTATCACAGGTGGGATCCAGGAACTTGTACAAGTGTCTGCACTTTACGAAGTGTCTCTTCATTCCATTTCTGTGTATTACAAGTGATCTGCTTACCAAGCACATTAGAAAACAGCCCTTAGGAAACAGCAGTGGTCTTAGGCCAACTACTTTTGGAGCATCCTTTGTTCCCACAGTTGCAAACCTTGGTGCAGCTGTCATGAGAGCTGCAGCTATCCTTGTGTTACGAGATCCTTTTCGCCTCAAGCTGTATGAAAACCTTCACTTTATTTTCTTGCATGATAGATTTGTCAGGTCTGTCATGAGAATTTTGTCAATTTCAATGTGACTGTGGAACAGTAAAATAATTTTAGAACAAGTGATCTATTATTAATTTACTAGTGAGATGTTCTTATGCTCTAATCAGCACATTGGATTGTAATTCATGAAGAGCCTCTGCACATATATAGGAAGTGAGTAGCCTCTCTTTCTTCCTTCTTGTCAGTGTTCTACTTACTGATTATTAAATTTGGGGATAATAAATTATTATCGCAAATGAATTGTGGTTTATTAATACTTCTTTCTCAAGCTAAGAAAAACTAGTTTCTGTTTGAATGGTAACATTTTATTGTTACATTACTACTAACTTGCAGTCCTGTCTCTGGGAAGGTGAGACATGTGAGTTGCCAGACCAGGTGACTGAGGTTTTTAGGTATACCAGACACTGCTACTTAGGCTTTTTGTATCCATTTCCAGGCTCTTTTGAATAATTGGACATGGGACAGGTGTTTTTTTTTTTTTTTTTTGGGCCATAGCTGGCAGTGTTCCAGGGGACCATATTGGATGCTAGGAATCGAACCTGGGTTGGTTGTATGCAAGGCAAACGCCCTACTTGCTGTGCTATTGCTGTCCTTGGGACAGTAATTTTATTAGCCTTATATTAAATCAAATGCTCTCACAGCCTAGGCTTTTTAGAGTACTAATATTTAATAGCTGCTAGAAAATAATAGAACTTGTTATATTTTAGGTACTGTCTGATTTACGTTATCATAATAACCCTAATATATACGTGTGTGTGTGTGTGTGTGTGTGTGATCTCCCACATTTAAAAAAGGAAAATTAAGACATAAGAGCTTGAGATTAACCCTAGGTAAAGAACAGAGTGTTGTATATAAGATTGGTTGGTTAAAAAAAAAAAAAAGATTGGTTGGTTGATACGTGGGGGATGGGAGGGGAGGTCAGACCCAACAAGTGTTCAGCCATTCCCAGCCATGTAAGCCACCGTATAAACTAACAGGGATTGAACTGGGTCAGACTGATGCCTTATGCCCTGTACTATCATGTCCCTTTTAGTCATTTTAATTTTTTTTCTTAATATTTGTCCACATCTGTCAGTGCTAGGGGTGATCAGACAGTGCTTGGGATAAAACCTGGGCCTCCTGCATGCAATTTAGTTCTTGTTCATAACCTTCAGATTTCATACTCTTCTATTATTATTTCCTCAATATTTAAAACTTTGTGTAAAGGTTAACACACAGGGCCTCTCCTGCAGGTGACTTTCTAGGAAATACTATTGCTGCACACATAATAGAGTCGAGAAGGATATGGAAGGAGAGGCTGATAAAACACCAAGGCAGACATAGGCTGCCAAAACTCAGAAAAACAAAAATGATTGTCTGTACTTTTAATGCTCGTACGCTGGCATCTTCTGCATCCATTGAAGACCTTATGGTACAAGCGCGAAAGATCAAGTACATCATTGGTCTGACCGAAACGAGAAGACATCAATCCCATCATGCTGTTTTCGACACTGGAGAAGAACTGTTCCTTGGAACATGTGATAAAAGAGGCGTCGGTGGTGTTGGTATCCTTGTCAACACAAACTTAGTCACGAGCATTGATTCATTCGAATGCCTAACAACCCGAATCGGACGATTACACTTGAATAAATGTGGCTCACTACCGGCAGTTTCTATCTTTGTTGTCTATGCACCAACATCCAGTTATGGTGAAAGAGAAACTGAGAAATTCTACATGGAGCTGGAGAAGTTCTATAAAGAAGATCACACCTTCTACAAGATCATTGTCGGTGATTTTAATGCCAAGATAGGACCAAGAAGATCAGTCGATGAACTCCACCTCGGAACCCATGGCCTGGAATGGAACGAACAGGGTGACAGAACTGTCTGAGTTCATCATGTCAACCAAAACCTTCCATGGTAACTCACAATTCCAAAAGGCTGAATCTAAACGTTGGACATGGGAGTCTCCCGATGGACGGTTCCACAATGAAATAGACCACATCATATTCAATCGGCGGTTTTACCTAACCGATGTTGCTGTTGTCCCAAAATTCCAAACGGGATCAGACCACCGTCTTCTTCGTGCAAAATTCTACTTCACAGAACGAGGAGAAAAGAATGCAAGGTTTAAGAAGAGGACTCCCAGAACAACCACCAACTGGGAGCTCTTTGGCTCTATTGCGGCAACATGGGAAGATGCCGTCATTGACAACATTGATGAGGAATACGATAGAATGATTCAGCACCTCCATGATTGTGCAAGGAATGCCAAGAGAGAGATAACCACAAAAAAACCGTCTTTCTTCGAACACTCTTGAACTTATTCGCCAACGTGGCTTGGCACATGCCTCAGGCAACCACAAGCGAACATCCGAACTGGCAAAACAGTGCAGAGAAGCCATCAAGGATGACCTCAAAAACAGGAGAGCAGCAGTACTGGTAGATGCAGCAGAAGCTGGGAAAAACATTCGTAATGCCCGCCTGTCCTTCACCAACTACAAAACCAAGATGACTGCCCTCCGACATCATGATGGATCTATCACATCTTCCAGATGGGCAATGGAGAAGATTATTCATGACTTCTACTCAGATCTCTTTAATAGCCACATCCACTTGCCCACATACCACATACCACATGATGGATATGTTGTTCCCAATGTTCTCCCTTCCGAAATCCAACATGCCATCTCGTCGGTAAAGAAACAAAGAGCACCTGGCCCAGACAAGATCAGACCTGAACACCTGAAGAACTTACCATCAGTACTCGTCAATACATTGGCTCGACTCTTCACACGCTACCTGTCTGAATGCAAGGTTCCATCCCAATGGAAAACCAGCAGGACTGTACTACTATACAAGAAAGGAGACATCCACGACATTGGCAACTATCGCCCAATCTGCCTATTGTCTGTCATCTACAAACTATTCACTCGAGTCATCCTGAATAGGATTAGCAGAACACTAGATGAAGGACAACTATGTGAACAAGCCGGATTCCGAAAAGGATTCAGTACCATCGACCATATCCACACAATAACCAAGCTCATTGAGGTATGTCAGGAGTTCAAGATGCCGCTCTGTCTAACGTTCATTGATTTAAAGAAGGCCTTTGATTCTGTTGAGACGGAAGCGGTCATGGAAGCCCTAGCCAATCAGGGCGTACAAACTCAATACATCAGGATCCTTCGTGAGCTCTATTACGGATTCACTACCAAAATCTCACCATTCTACAAAGAAGTAATCATCCATATCAAGAGAGGGGTTCAGCAGGGTGATACCATTTCACCAAAACTCTTCAGTGCCACCCTCGAGAACATCATGCGACGACTGGAATGGGAAAACATGGGAGTGAAGATAGATGGTCGACAACTACACCACCTCCGCTTTGCTGATGACATCGTTCTAATAACACCAAACATCAGCCAAGCGGCACAAATGCTGAACGACTTTGACCGTGAATATGGAAAGGTCGGACTACAGCTGAATCTTACGAAGACAATGTTTATGAGAAACAGCCTTGTTCCTGACGCTCCATTCGCTCTCAACGGAACCACCATCTCCGAATGCAACAGTTATATATACCTAGGTCGAGAAATCAACATGATGAATGACCTGGCACCCGAGTTGCGCAGGAGGAAGAGAGCGGCTTGGAATGCCTTCAAGAGCATTGAAGAAATAACTAAGAGGACAAAGAACCTCCAGCTACAAGCACATCTCTTTGATTCCACTATTCTTCCTACATTAACATATGCCTCAGAGACCTGGACCCTACGAAAACAGGATGAGAACGCTATTCGGGTCTCTCAAAGAGGAATCGAAAGAACTATGCTTGGAATATCACGATTCACTCAAATGAGAGATAGAATCCGGAGTTCTGATCTTCGTCAATGCTCAAGAATCAGGGACGCTGTCTCATTTGCCAAGACATCAAAAATCAGATGGGCTGGACACGTAATGAGGTTTATAGACAACCGCTGGACTAGAGCCATTACTGATTGGATTCCACTGGACATCAAAAGATCACGTGGACGCCCACCTATAAGATGGTCAGACTTCTTCGTCAAGACCCTAAATGATCGGTTTGAGGCTCTGCATGTTCCTAGAACGAACAGATACCATTGGGCTACGCTAGCACGCAACCGGGATGAATGGAGACGTTACTGGCACCCGCTCGAATAAATCGATGAATAACGGGGATTAAGTGATAAGTGATAATAAAGTCTGAGATTCAATGTATATGCAACAGTAGATAGCTGAATTTCTAAGTCTTTTGAACGAAATAGGTAACATCACTGTTTAATCCTCACAACCCCCTGCTAAGGGTTAAATCATTTTTATTTTGCAGATAAGAATACTGAATTTTTGGAGATAGTACAGCAGGCAGGGTACTTGAATTTGAGCCCTGCCAGGAATGATCCCTGAGTGCAGAGCCAGGAGTAAGCTTTGTGCACTGCGAGATGTGGACCCCAAACCCAAACCCCTAATTAGCAAGAAAAAACTGAAGATTTGTTTTGGCTCTTGAGCAGTACAAGTGACAAAAATCAATCCTAAAATGGGGTAAGGAGCCAGATTACTCTGGGACTATTTTCATGAGTGGCTGCAAAGCATGCATAGTTGGCCTCTGAGCTAATGGTCTACTCAGTCCTACTGACTCTTGTTGCCCTAGTATTTACTGGCCTTCGATAAACTCCAAACAAAAGTAGCACTGTAGCACTGTCCTCCCGTTGTTCATCAATTTGCTTGAGGAGGCACCAATATCGTCTCCATTGTGAGACCTGTTACTGTTTATGGTATATCGAATATGTCATAGGTAGCTTGCCAGGCTCTGCTGTGTGGGCGGGATACTCTCAGTAGCTTGCCGGACTCTCTGAAAGGGACAGAGGAATCAAACCCGGGTTGGCCGCGTGCAAGTCAAACGCCCTACCTGTTGTGCTGTCGCTCCAGCTCCAAACAAAAGTACAAAGGATTTAACCTATTTTTAGATTTGGAGAAATGAGGGGACAGGTAGTTATATGGTCTTATGGTCATTTGTTCCATGAGAAAAGGGGTAAGTTAGTAATAGAATAAAAACTGGACTGGGAGAGCACATATATATAGGTGTAAAACTTGTGGATGATTTCCCTCCTTTGAAAGAGTGGCATCAGAGGGGAAAAATAAAGAACAAAGAAGTGAGATGTTAACTTCACATCTTACCTGCAGTTTCCTCACATCCCAGGCTGAGTTTAAGAAATGGGTACATTCATAGCCATAAGATGTTTGCCTTTAATAGTTTTCTAAAAAGGAAACAGGAGAAACATCTGCTAACTATTTCATGTTTGACCCAGAGGGTCCAATATATTTGTTTCTGGCAAAACCTGAGAGTGGTGGTCTTTAAAATGTGTTGAAACTTAGAATGGTAGATGACTTGAAACACATCAAGAGAGCATACTCTTTAAATTTTGAAATAGTTTTACTTTTCATTTTTATAATACAGTGTGCAGTATGACATCTCAAATACTAAGAGTGCAGATACAGGTTAAGAAAAGTATAGAGGGCTAATAATAGATATCAGAAAAGTTACCTTTATTAAGGCTGAATCCCTGGTTTATATTTTCTACACACATTCACAAAGTTACATTCAAATTATTTATCAATACTTATTCTTTAGGCCATGGAGAAAGGGTTCAGGTATGGAAATCAAAATATCAGATTTTCATAGAAAGCAAATCTGTGTTAGTCTAAACATTACTACTTGCTGTGTGTTCTGACTTAGGAAAATTGAGTAAAGGAAGATACTTCCATGTGCATTTATTATATACTGGCATTATTCATATAAGTGGATTAAGTTTACCACAGTGGGGCCTCTAATCAGAACCACAGAGGGACAGGAAATGGAACTGGTCACGTGGTCAGACATAAGTATTGCAAAGCTTTTCCCTCATTTTCTTTCAAGGAAGTTGGCAAATCAGTTTTCACTTTGTTTAGAAACTTAAATATCAGCACAGCCATTTGTCTACGATTAAGAAAAGTTTGGTACACAAACGAAAGATCAAGCATTGATGAGGAAGAAGAGAACTTTTGAGTCTGATAAAATACCTCATCACCTTGGGCTTAAGAATATATATGACATGTGCCTTGATAAGAGTCTGCTTGTAGAAGTTTTCTTGATAGCCTATGGCCCTAATGTCTGCACATAATCATGGGGTTAGCACAGAATCATTGTCACTAACTGAAATCTCAGTCTAACTTAAACAGTTTTAAAATTTAAACGTTTTAAATCTTAGGGATAATAAAAAACAGCTGTCAGTTAATATAAGAATTTCACAAAACTACTGTTGACTGATTTCATAAAACTACTTTTCATTCCCAAGAAGACTGTAAACTGAAAAATTGAAAAGATTAAGTGCTTACATATTCCTTGTTTTTCACTGTTGAAAATGGTTTCACCATGTCATTTTCTTGCTGTAAGCTGGAGTGTTTCAGACCCAAAGAGATAATATAGCATTCCTTTTCTTAATCTAGAAATGTTAACTGTCTTCCTAAGAAACATTAGCTTAAAAATTTTATGTAAGAGACTCTTTAGTCAACTCTGAGGTCAAGTAAATTTGAACAGAAAGGGCAACATAAAACTGTTTACATTTGTTCATATAAAATTATGTAGAAGAAAAATCAAAAATACACAACACTGAAAGAAAAGCTGTTAAAAACAACTGCTATGTTAAGTGACATCTTAGTATTATTCCAGTGTTTAGCTCTGGGAACAGGAAATGCTGTAGCTAAAGTAATAAAAATAAAATTAAGACATTCACATTGAGGTCATTTGTCACATACCATACCATGAAAGACTAAACTTTTCACACTAATTACAGAAGTTGAATTTTAAATCTACAGCTGTTGACAGTACAAAACTTTAAGCTAGTGGTAGCATAAACATTTATGACTTATTTGTTGTATTCTGGTCATAAACAGACCTTACTAGAATAAAAACCTGTTTCTTACTTACATCTTCTACTCTTGCTATCTTTACCCCCCAAAGTTCTTTTCCTAAAATGTCCAAATGACTTTTAGGTCACCGTTTCCTTCCGATCTCAAAGGCAATTGTTCACAGTATTTCCCTAGAATGCAGGTAATTTTATTCCAATGTTGAACAAGTCTTATCAATGACCAGTTATTCATCTTTAAATATTAGTATACAAATACAGCAGCTATATTCACAAAACTCCAGTTTGTTACCTATATTTATAGCAGTAATCAAATACTACTCTTCATTTATAAAAATGCAAAAACCATCAAATGTGCTCTCCTTTCATATATATATATAAAACCTCTATATCATGAGGAAGAAACTTCAATAGTAAAGATCTTGTATTATGAACATCTGTCATTCATAAAAATGTAAGTTACATATTCTATTATACTGTGCAGATCAGTGAAAGGAAGCATGATTATAATTTAAGAAAAGCATTCAGAAAACCCTATCTTTAAAAAAGATAAGCATTTGCAGTATATATTTAACTAGATCAGAGTCTGCTAAACATACAGTGAATGTATAGTTTATTCACGAAGTTTGAGCTAAAAAAACTCATACTTCTAATGGAATGCTTTTTAAAAAATTAAAAGACACACAAGTGAATTTAAGCCTATCATAGTTACTCCAAGCCAAAGTGGGACCAGATTTTTTTGTTTGTTTCATAGGGAAGTATTTTTGAGGACTTACACTAGTCTTCTAACTCAGCTTTCTTCAACCTTTTTATCCCTGCAGACCAGTACCTGTCCTGCAAACCAATCCAAGGACTGACAGTTCTAACCAAAGGTCTAGTGGTTTTCAACCTTCCAACACTTGCAGACTGGCACCTTTCTGAGGGTAGTTGAAGACTACCGTTCTAACCAAATACTGACTCAACCTGTGCAAAGAAGCACAACACATATTCCCAGATTTCCATGAAGTAATTTAACCATTCAAATAATGTTTGTAACTATGTAAGATAGGCACAGTTGTGTGCATAAATGTTTTTTTAAAAGTAAATACTACTTAGCAGAAGAGTTTGTAAAAAACAATGAGAAAGGCTTTAAATAGATAAAATGGAACTGCTGTTGAAAGCTTCCTTTTAGAACCCACCAAACAAGGCAGAACAGTTAAAGCTATGCACAGAGAACAAAGACTACTGTGCACAAATTGCCTAAGGGGCCTGCTTACTAGTTAAGAGATCTAAGAACAGGTCTACAGCTTATCCTGCCTGCCACCTTGTCCTCAGAGTCTTGCTGAAGCATCAGGACTACCTTCTCATTGGCAGTTCGTCAGGTCAAGTCCAAATATGCCATACATAGATGTTTCCTTCATCGTAGCCAAGTGGAAGGCACCCACTGAGGTTCAGTATCAAGTTTGTTGATTAACCTAAGCAATTCCTGATAGGCTTTATCAAGATCTGAATTCACAATTGCTGTGTCAAAGTAGTGGCCATTGTTCTGCTCCATTTCTCTAGTCTTCTCAATGATGTCTCTTAATTCTTCAGGCTGTAAAGAGGTTAAAAACTTATATGAATAAATCAGAGATGGCTGAAGGCACTAAGAAATGCACTGTAGCACTGTCCTCCCTTTCATCGATTCAGAGGAATTGAACCTGGGGCTGGAGGACAGCAGGTAGGGCATTTGCCTTGCATGCAGTCGACCTGCCCGGGTTCGATTCCTCCATCCCTTTCGGAGAGCCCGCCAAGCTACCGAGAGTATCTCGCCCGCATGGCAGAGCCTGGCAAGCTCCCTGTGAGATATTGGATATGCCAAAAACAGTAACAAGTCTCATGTTACTCTAGCAAATCCATGAACAACGGAAGGTCAGCGCATTAACTAAGAAATGATATTTATTTATTTGCTTTTTGTTACACCCAGCATTGCACAGGGGTTACTCCTGGCTCATTCACTCAGGAATTACTCCTGGCGGTACTCGGGGGACCATACAGGATGCTGGGAATTGAATCCGGGTTGGCTGCATGCAAGGGAAATTCCCTACCCACTGTGCTATCATTCCAGCCCAAGAAATGACATTTAAAAACATCTTTCCTTTCTGAAAATAGCTTTAGGAGCTCCTCCAACACTACAGCAAAGATCTGTGATTTCCTCTGTTTTAGAAACTGTAAGACTCACTGAACCATTTGGAACTTATATGTTACAATTTTCATATACTTTTATCTCAACTACTAGACTGGAGGCTCAAAGAGCAGACATTTATTCCTAAATATAACATCATCTGAAACATAAAGAGTGGACCTCTCTGGTTGGAATAAGGGGAACAGGACCCAAAGTATGTAGGGTTCCTCTAAAGTGCCCTGGCCCTTCACAAATCAAATGAGAATAAGGCAGATTAAATATGGAAAAATAAAATGATCAATATTTTTTTCTATAAAAATATTGTTGGTTAACCTAAAATTTAATCTTAAAGTTGTTTTTAACTTTTTTTTTATTGGTTTGAAATATTTAGTGTAAGACATTATGATTTTATTTTGGGGGATACCACATCCGGCAGTCCTCAGGGGTTAGTCTAGGCTCTGTGCTAGGGGCTTGCTCCCATTGGTGTTATGGGAACTGAATTTAGTCATTCTGCATGAAAAGTATGCTCTGCATGTGCTTAGCCTGTGGAGCTCTCTCTCCATCCCTAGTTTAATAATTAAATGTGTTTTCAATATACAAAGCTTATTAAGATGATGGAAAGTATCCAATAAGAGTTCTGGAAACTACTGGGCAAACTATTTTTTAAATAATGGATAAAGGATCAGCTGTCTTGCACAAGCAAACAGGAGGCAAAATTATGGGAAAAATATATTAGAACTTGCTGATTATCTGGCACACAGATTCAAAAAAGTAAAACTGTCCCAAAATCATCAATTAATGAACAGAATAAAGCCCAAGTGTCTCAGATTTAAAAAGATAAACATCAATACTATATTTAGACCCATAAATCAAAAAACAATGTATACCATTCATCTGTGTGAACTTTTGTAATAGGAAAACTTGAGAATGTGATAGTTCTGTCTTGTCCTGAGACAGTTTCTTGTGTCGCTCTCTAGTTTTCATTCTGGAATGTTCTGCATCTGGCTAAGGCACACAGATTTCTTTGTTCCCTAGCAGGGGCTCTTCTACACCACTGGAACTGAATGGATTTTGATATTCTTGCTGAAACTACTGAAAGGGTAAGTGTATCAAAAGAAATTATGGAATTCAAATCAGAATCTAATCTTTATGGTGCGAACGTTGAATATTAAGCCCCATATCTTGGTACCTTGGTACATACTCACATAAAGGTCCAGTATACCTACATTTTTCTTTTCAAATTTAAGTCACTGTTAATTTCATCTTTTGCTAAAACATTACATAGTTTATGTGATATTGTGTTTCTAAAATGTTTTGCTGAAAAAAATTTTGATATTAATCTTCTATATATTTTTATGCTCAAAAAGAGGGGAGGGTAGGGAGAGAGAGAGGAGAAAGAGGAGAGAGAGAGAGAGCGTGAGAGAGAGAGAGAGAGAGAGAGAGAGAGAGAGAGAGAGAAACAAGGTACCTGTCATAGAGATGGGATAGGTGGGGTGATAAGAGGGAAACTGGTGACACTGGTGCTGGGAAATGTACACTGGTTGAGGGATGGGTGCTGGAACACTGTATGACTGAAACCTAATCATGAACAACTTTGTAAGGGTCTATCTCAGTGATTTAATAAAAAACAAAATTTAAAAAAATTTGACTGAGGGGATATGGTACCGCCAGCAGGTCAGTCTGTACCTGTGAGGCAAGTGCATCAGCAGTGTGATGGAGCCTTCAGACTTCCAGATACTCCAAAATTGCTGCTGTGCCTTTGGCCAGACCCCAAAAACTTGGGGCAAAGTTTATCAAGAAAGTAAACGGCCAAAAGTTAGGTATGTGGGAAACATACCCACAAACCACCTCTGGCTTAGCTATATAATTAGAGGCAAGGCCTCTTTGGTTTCTTGATCGAACTGCTTAACAGCCATGATCCCAGAGACTCAAAAACAAATCTCGAAAACCCAACAGCTTTTGGCAGAAATGCGTCCAGTCCCTGCAGTAGGTTACCGGCGCTGGGCCACCCCAGGTGGGAATAGGTTTCCTGCCGATAGGCATGAATAGGTTCCCCCTGGCGGCCCGGTGGCTTCTATGCTCCAGACACCATTGGACAATCAGGTTTGGGCCTGCAGTGATGAGACACGAAGGGCCTCACGGGATGGGGGTGGATCCGACCCTTCCCACTCCAATGAGACCCCAAGTTGCCGCCCACAAATGGCCTCTCTGGCTCCTGATCAAGCTGCTTTAACGGCCATGATCCCAGAGACTCAGAAACAAATCTCGGAACCCAGTGGCTTTTGGCAGAAATGCGTCCAGACCCTGCAGTAGGTTACAATCGCTGGGCCACCCTAGGGGGGAAAGGGTGTCGTCCCTCTGCCTGCTCACCCTAGGCAGCTTGGTGGCCGCCATCCTCCAGAGGCCATTGAGCAGTCAGGTTTGGGCCCTCAGTGACAAGACACGCAGAGCCTCACGGGATGGGGGTGGAACCGGCCCTTTCCTCCCCGTCCCAACAGGACTCCGAGTCGCCGCCCATGAACGGCCTTTCTGACTCCTGATCAAGCTGGTTAACAGCCATGATCCCATAGACTCAGGAACAAATCTTGGAACCCAGCAGGTTTTGGCAGAAATCCCTCCAGATTTAAGTTTTAAAATCTCGGAATTTCAAAATTGCGCAGCCACTACAGCAGCCATGAACATCATATGTTATTCATAACCAGCAATAGAAAACAAATTGTCTACTGTTGCCTTTTCTTAGCAGATCTGAGTGTTAGGGTAAAATCCCAAATAATAATATGGGCATCAAAATATTGAATGTGATCAAAGTAGAGAGAGAGTAATGTGGAAATCATCTGCCCCACAGGTAGGGGGAGGGTTTGGGATGGGGGCAAACTGGGGTTTTTGGTAGTGGAGAATGGACACTGGTGAAAAGACGGGTGTTTCATTGTATGATGGAGACTTAAACCCAAAAGCTTTGTAACTGCTCTCACGGTGATTCAATAAATAAAATTATAAAAAAGATGGAGACGTTACTGGGCCCGCTCGAGCAAATCGATGATCAACGGGAGGGCCTTTACTTTACTTTTACTTTATAAAAAATTAAAAAAAAGGTGGAGTTCATGCCCAATTCAATCAGCAAATCAGTGGCTAAATAAATAGCAGTACTCCTACAAAAAAAAAAATTTGACTGATAAAATTAGTCTACAGGCAAATTTGACCATACTACTTCATACTATCAGATTACTACTCTCAAGCAGAACAGATTGAGGAATTCAAAGAAAGTAGAATCAGACCACTGATTATGTTTACTTTTTTAGAGAGTAACATCATTTATTCTAGTGAATAATTTCAGAGGATTAAAATTAGGGATTTATTCATTTTGTTTCTGTGTACACTATACAATAATAATGCAGAAAGTACTACTGACCCCTGGCAATGTCTGGGGAGTGGGGTGGGGGGAAAGTATTGTGCTAAGGATCAAACCTGGGCTCCACCATAAAAGCATATACTCTAGAGTTACCTTCTAGCCCAATGAAGGCTTTATTTTTATTCAGTTATATTTTGTGAGAGATGAAGCACTACTGGAAATAATGAGATAAAACAAGTGTAGTAAAAAAGGCAATCAAATACAACATCTCCTACCTATCAACGGTGGAATTCATCCTGTGTGCATGCATCATATATCAAGATAGTACAGATAGGCCATAAAAGGCTCAACAAATTACATAAGATTGACATATTACTGTTTTCTGACTACAACAGATTTATAAAATAAAAAACAAAAATTTATATATTCACTATCTGTTATATTTAGATTTTTTTTTCTCTAAATTCCCCCTGTTGATGAAAATCTTATACTACTTTTTTTTTGTTTTGTTTTTGGGCCACACCTGGTGGTACTCAGGGCTTATTCTGGGCTCTGAGTTCAGAGATCACTCCTGGTAGGCTATTTTAAAAGACATACAAAAACCTAGTTATCATGAAACTGTATTATTAGCATATAGAACAAAATCCAAAAGTAATTCCTTTCTCTGCCTCCACATAAATATATTCGGTCAGTTTATTTTCTGGTGAAGTCTTCCAGCTGTCCTGGGGCAACCAGGGCCACACCTAGTGGTGTGATGTGATGCCAGAGATCAACTCTAGGACACTGCATGCGAGTCACCCCTTTGAGCTGTTTTCCTGAACCAGAGTCAGTTTCATTTTTGACAACATTGTCAATATAATTCAATGGGAGAAAATTTAATTTTTGTGGTGCCAGGGATTGAACCCAGAATGTCAAGCATGCAAAGTGCATGCTTTATTGACAGGCCACATTCACATTTCATGAAAAGAAATGTGAACCAACCACACTTCAAAATTTTTATTACATTTAATTTGTAGCACCATGATTTACAATAGATAGGTTTTCATGCATATAACATTCTGAAACCACACCTTCCACCAGTGTCCACTTCCATCCACCACTGTCAACCACAATTTTTTGAAAAAATTTTTATTAGTGAAGCACCATGGGGTATAGTTGTAAACTTACAAAGTTTTGTGCTTGGGTTTCAATTATACAATGATCGAGTATCCATCTCTCCACCAGTGCCCATTTTCCACTACCACTGATCCCAGTTTCCCTCCCAACCCCAATCCCCCCACCCCACCCTGCCTCTGTGGCAGGGCATTCCCTTTTGTTCTCTCTCTCCTTTTGGGTGCTGTGTCAACCACAATTTTTGTATGAACTTAGAGCAATGGAATAGCCACGTGTTTAAAACCAAATAAAATGTAGTTCAAATGAAAATAATTTCTATGCTTACAGTAAAACAAAGACTAATTTGAGATATATCACAGATCTAGGAGCAAAAGTTAAAATTTTTTAAGCTTGGGGAGATAGCTTGAGAGTCTGGATCATGGAGCTGGAGCGATAGCACAATGGGTAGGGCATTTGCCTTGCACGTGGCCAACCCAGGTTCGATTCCCAGCATCCCAAATGGTCCCCTGAGCACCGCCAGGAGTAATTCCTGAGTGAAGAGCCAGGAGTAACACCTGTGCATTGCCGGGTGTGCAGGAGACCCAGGTTTAATCCCTGGTACCACATAGGACCCCAACCACAGCTGGGAAAGACCAAATGTGGCCTAAAAGTCAAAATGAACCATTTTTTAGAAGAAAACATAGGAAAAGTTTTGCAATCATAAGAGTAGATAAAATTTTTACTTACTGTACCAAACAAAAATGAAAATGCATTACTTCATTAAATTCAAATTTTTCTGAGAGCAAATGATAACATTAAAAATGACAACGGGGCTGAGAGAGAGCTCAACACGATAAAGCATGTGCTCTGCAAGTGGGAGGCCCTGAGACTAAACCCCGCTCTCCCAGCATATCTGGGTACAGCCTTCGTGGCCCCTGAGCATTGGTGAAACAGCAGTGAGCTGATCCTGGCTCTCAAACTTCCCCAGTGTGGCCTTATATAGATAACTCAGAGCTCAGGGACTCACATTATGTTCTGAGTTCCATCCTTAGCATCTCATAACCAGCCCTCCACCACCCCTCCATTATTAGTTGTAGCTCTGGTGGCCTCCTGCACTGCTTCAACCAAAGAGCAGCCATCAGTGGGCCCTACCACTGAACTGTTGGGTTGCCTGGATAACAAAGAGTATGACTTCTAAGTTCTGGGCACTGCTTTTGGGGGTATCCTCCCCACTCTCCCCCCAAATTAAAAAGGGGTCAGGGAAATAAAGTGCTGGAGTGCATGGTTTGCATATAGAAACCAGGGCTTAATCCCTGGCAATGCCAAGATCCACTGAGCACTGGAAGAAGGAACCCCTGAACAATGGACTGAGGGAATCTCCAAGCACCATCAAATATAGCCCCAACTACTTCCCAATCTAAAAACCCAATAGCCCGCCCCCACAATTTCAAAGGAAATGAAAGTGAAGAAAGTGGAAAAGATTTCTGAGGTGAACATGTAAGAGTGTGGGTGACTCTGGTAAATAGTTAAGATTGAATGGAAATGAGTATGACCATACTTTATTTACTCCCAAGGGGCTTTTAAGGACAGTTAAGTATATTTTAAGCCTTTTAAGGGGATTCAGAGGCTTAACTAGCAAATTAAATGAGATCTGACTGATTTGTCTGTAAAACTAAGAAAAACAAGGAATAACATATTCTGATAAAACGTCATTTAACAGTTAATTCATACATTTAAATAAAAAATGCTTCTGATTAATAAATTGACACAGTATCTATAGTATCTAGTATTATATAAAGTACCTCAACCACATTCATTTTTTCTAGTGAAACCAAATAGAGAAGGAATATAAACTTTCACTGGGGGAAAATAAAAAAAGAAAAACAAGAGCATTAAATTTTGGCACTCCACAGATATCTCCAAGAAAAAGTGGTGACCGCTAAGAATTTTCTTAGAACTTTTTTCCTGCGGAAAAGTCAGAAAATATTTTTTAGAAATACCTTGGACCTATGTGAAGATGACTGAAGGTCTTAAGAGGGAGCTGAGAAATAGTACAGGTATTAAGGCTCTTGCCTTGCATCCAGCCAACACAGTTTGACCCCTGGTTCTATATCCGTGAATTCCCATTAGGAGCTGAGAGCCAGGAGTTAAGTCTTGAACAACCCGATGTTGGCCCTCCCCTCCCCAAAATAAAAGAAGTTTTAAGGGATGATGATGATAAATGTTAACATAATCCAATCAGAGGCAACCAATGTGACTTTGGGGAAAGTAATATAATATAAAGGACAGTTGGTTTGAAAGCTTAAACTGGAGCCAGAGCCACAGGACAGCAGGTAAGGTGCTTGCCTTGCACTCAACCAACCCAGGTTGGATCTCTGACATCCCTGAGTCCTGCAAGCAGTGATTCCTGAGCCCAGAGCTAGGAGTCAGCTCAGGCACCTCTAGGTGTCACCCCTCACCCCAAAAAAAGAAAGCTCAAGGTCATGTTTCTTGTTATCTTCAATCAAATAGCACAATAGCAAAGTAAATTTACCTTTGGATTCTTGCCCTCTTTTGCCAATAATGCCCGAAGTCTTTCTTGTGAAGGGGGTGCAATGAAGATAATATATGGTTTCAAGTCTGAATTCCGGAGTATCTTCAATGACTGAAAGAAAAGTTATTTTAGATCTTCAAAATAATTTTATTTAACTACTTTTTTTTTCTTTTTCTTTGTTTTTTGGGCTGTACCTGGAGATACTCAGGGTTTACTCCTGGTTTTGAACTTAGGAATTAGTCTTGTCAGGATGCCGGGGATAAAACCCAGGTCAGCCGCATGCATGGCAATTGCGCTAACCATGGTATTATCATGTACTGCACTACTTAACTACTTGCATGGCCCCCAGAGCACAAATGAGACTGCAAATAAATAATAAAGTTGGAATATGATAATACAATATTTAAAATACTGTCCATGAAGGGCAGCGAGTGATCAAGTGCTAGAGCACAAGTATATGCAAAAGAATTTGTTTTCGGGGCTAGAGTGATAGCACAGCAGGTAGGGCGTTTGCCTTGCACGTGGATGACCTGGGTTCAATTCCCAGCATCCCATATGGTCCCCTGAGCACTGCCAGGAGTGATTCCTGAGTGCAGAGCCAGGAGTAACCCCTGAGCATTGCCAGGTATGACCCAAAAAAAGAAAAAATAAGTTTGCTTTCCAGGTACTACACAGTCCCCTGAACCCCAGTGATGTGACCATATAAAATAACACTATCCACAAATATTTCTAAATATCTTTGTAACAATCCTAATATTCTTAAGATCCTATTATTCATTGCAAGACTGTATTATATAGTTATAAAACATATATGTATGTGTAAATATATATATATACACACACACACTACACTGGCTTGCTGTTTTCACAAATCACAAATCACAAATCATCCTGTTATTCGTCGATTGCCTCGAGCAGGCCCCAGTAATGTCTCTTTCATCGTAGCCCTGAGATTATATTCAAGGCTCTTTAGGAGAATGAGACCCATCATTGTTACTGGTATTTGGCATATTGGGTACGCCACGGGGAGTTTGCCAGACTCTGCCGTGTGGGCAGGCTACATTCGGTATAAAGAATAAAATACTTATCCCCTTAAAATTACCTGCTTACCAAATCTCTTTTTGTTTGGGGGTAGGGGATGCGTGGGGGGCTCCCAAGTGGTGTTTAGGGGACCCAGGGGCTCCTTCCTGCAACTCAGTCCACAGTTCGATGCCTAGGCCCAAAGATGGCTTGCTGTTTTATGTAATGGAATATAAGTGAATGATACTGAAGGGTGACAATGCTGTTACAATACCCTACAACTAGCTGACACACAGATTTTAATAGCCGTGTTAAAAATCCGTTTTTGAGGTCACCTAGTTAAAAAGGGCCTTGCCCTACATGCAGTTGATCCAGGTTCAAATCCCTAGCACTGCATATGGTCCCTCAAGCACTGTCAAAGTGACTCATGAGCACAGAAGCAGGAGTAAGCCCTGTGAGGACCAACCCCCTGCCTCTGCCCCCTTATCATTCTGAAGAAATTTAGACATGTTAGTTATCTTACTACATTCCAGGTATTAAACAGCAAAATCAAATGAAAAATTTCACAAATATATGAAAAAGAAAACTCTGAAATAAAACATCCAAAGTAAGCAAACTCGTTTTGAATTAGGAGATTCTTTGTAACCTTGTCTTTGCTATTACATTACTGTATTTCTCTAAACTGACGCACTCTATTATAAAAGGGCTTAGACGGGGAGGGCAGGTCCTTTTTTGGGTCTGTTTTGGGCCCATGCCTTGTGGTGCTCAGGGATCAGTCCTGCCAGAATGAACATTTGTGGTGCAGGTGGGTCCTATGCAAGGCAAGCATCTTTCCTACTGTACTTTCTTCTAGACATGGGACAGTTCCTTTTTCCATAAAAAAAATTATTAAATGGGGCTGGAGAGATAGAACAGTGGGTAGGATGTTTGCCTTGCATGTGGCTGACCCAGGTTTGATTCCCAGCATCCCCTATGGTCCCCTGAGCACTGCCAGGAGTAATTCCTGAATGCAAAGCCAGACGTAACCCCTGTGGACTGCCTGTGACCCAAAAAGCCAAAAAAAAAAAAAAAAAATTAAAGGGCCTGGGGTGTGGTCAGTGGTAAAGCACCTGCCTCAAAAGCATGAGGCTGTGAGCTGAACATGCTGTACCACATGCTGAGATTCTGGCAGCACTGCAGCCAAATGTGTGTGAACTAAAGTGTGCAACACCTCAAAATCAAGTGTCTAAAAAAATGTGTGAGCATCACAATGAAGTTTGTGTGATTTTGATTATTGCAACAATTACGAAGGGAAGGGGAGGAAAAACAAAATTAATACTAATTAGACTATTATGTTTAACTACTCTCTGTTCTTTCATAAATCTGTTAGTCTAAACAATATTAGGAATTTTTAAGGAATTTAAACACTTATGCTTAAGTCAAATGTCCATAACTGAAATAATAGGAAAAGGTACTTTTACTACTAAAAACAAAACACCTGTCTCAGGAGAGCTATTTCATAACTATTTCATATTTTCCTTTCTCTTCACCCCTCCTTTGTTGGTGCTGTGCTAATTGCTGAGGGTGATACACACAGGCTGTGGTGCTCACACACTCAACTGTAGTGCTCTCCATATACTCCTTGCTGTGCACTAGGGACTGCACACTCTACTGCTGCTACAGGTTCCAGATAGCAGTCTCAAGGACCACAGTCGATGCAGGTGAGCAATGCAGGACTGAACTCACCGTTTCAAGCTTGCAGCGTACAAGTCTAGGCCATGCCCCGATCCCCTCTCCTTTGTCTCTAATGTTTCCTGAGTTGACATAAGCAGCAAGCACCACCATATTAATGCAAATTTTCCTAAAAAAAACCTTAAATACCTCAAACATTATTTTATTTATCTACCTATCTATATTGTATATGTATTTTCTTCTCTGAGAAAAACTGACTTCTGCTTTGTTCTTATTTTTTTGGTGCTAGAGATCAAATGCTAGCCATATTTTATTTGGTTAAAAATAAAAAACGAAAAGAAAAAGAGAAAATAGCATGCACTCTACCACTGAGTTATCCCCCCAGGTTCTGCTTGAAGAAAGTGAAAGATGTAGAAAGCTGTCTTATTTCATGCAGAGAATCAGTAGGGAAAATACTATGAGAATTTAATTAGGCCCTGTGGTTCTTGTAGTTTCCACTACATTACTTTGCAAAAATACTTTCACTAGCCTAAATTGAAATAGTTTTTTACCTGTGTACGGAGGCTTAAAAGGCATATTTTGCCAGAGTTGATCACTTGCCGCACAGAATCAATGCTGGTTCCATACAAATTTTTTTCAAATTCACCATGCTCAATGAACTTTCCAGCTGCTACATCTGCCTCAAATGCTTGTCGTGAAACAAAGTGATAATCTCTACCAGCTACTTCATGGTCTCGCCTACTGCGAGTGGTATCTAGATAAACAAATCAGGTAAAAATAATGAGCATGAATAAGAGTGAGAGTGGTAATAATTCTAGTGGAAAAATTTTTGTAAGAGAGATAATAAAATACTAAATTGAGGATATATTAATAGCCTGTGTATTTAACATTTAACAGTTTTCATTTATATATTAAGAAACAAAATGTTTTTAGCATTAGTATCATAGTAATTACCATAATAACAGTCTGCACTTAAACTTTAAATTACTTTATCTACCTTAACACTACCACTGCTTTTTCCCTTAAGTTTTTATCAGGTATGATACAATAATTAAACAGAAGTTCTATGTTCAGAGATTAAACCTAAATTTCTATTTTTTCCATTGGTTAAGAGAGTCAGGAACTGATTTTATATGTATTAGGAAGTTTTAAAAAGTCCAAAACAATTAGTACCATATTTAGGAATAATTAAAATTTCTCAAGAATGACTATCTTTCTAAAAGTTCCCCCCCAATTTTGTTAGAACAAAGTTCTTTAACAATACTGTTTTGAGGAACTGGATAATAATTTCCCTACAATAGTTGGTTTTCCAGGTGATAAACTGAAAAGCACTGGAAAATGGGAATGTATCCAAACTTACGAGGAACTGCAGATGCAAAGCGGTCTTTTTCTTTATTCATGAGTCTCTGACGCAGTTCATTCTGGCCACAGTTCTGTGGACCAATCAAAATGATTGGCCTTTTCCGATTTGCTGGCTGATGATAAAGTGACATTTCTTCATAAGTTAAGATTTCCTCATTGTCATAATCTTTGGAAAAGAAATGTAATAAATACACACTTAATAATAATTAAAAAGCTATAGACAGCTGAAGATCTCTATCTTCAAAAACTGGGTCTAAATAGAGAATCCTCTAAAAATAGATTGCTATCTTCTCAAGAATTGGAAATAAAATTTATTTAAAATGATTGTACACGGTCACGGTCTTCCCGTTGTTCATCGATTTGTTCGAATGGACCCAGTAACATCTCCATCATGAGACTTGTTACTGTGTTTGGCATATCGAATACGTCACAGGGAGCTTGTCAGGCTTTGCCGTGCGGGGGAGATACTCTCGGTAGCTTGCTGGGCTCTCCGAGAGGGGCGGAGGAATCGAACTTGGGTCGGCCATGTTGGCCGCTTGTAAGACAAACGCCCTACAGCTGTGGTATCGCTCCAGCCCTTTAAAATGATTAAATCTTTTATATAATAATGATAAATGGTAACATTATATCAGGAATATTTTCTCATGTTATTATATCCTTGCTAGGATACTATGAAAACAAACTTGATAACATAATCATTCCAAAACTTCTTACTGCTTCTCTTGTAATACTGACTGAATGTTTAGCACTGTAGCACTGTCCTCCCATTGCTCATTGATTTGCTGAGCAGGCCTAGTAATGTCTCCATTGTGAGACTTGTTACTATGTTTGGCATATTGAATACATCATGGGTAGCTTGCCAGGCTTTGCCGTGCTGGCGAGATACTCTTGGTAGCTTGTTGGGCTCTCCGAGAGGGGTGGAGGAATCGAAGCCTGCTTGGCTGGGCTGGCCTCGCGCAAGGCAAACGCCCTACCCACTGTGCTATCGCTCCAGCCCTACACACAAGACTAGGGCTAATTTCATGAATTAGCCCTAGTGAATGTTTAAAACAATATAATTATATTGACTCTTACATAAAATAATTTGCAGGTAATGCTTTAACAGAGGAGTACTAGAATAAATAGATGAGAATAATGTATCACTTTTGTAAAATAGGAGATTATTTCTTTACTTAGTGTATCGGGTTTTTTTTTAAGTAATTAGGCTTTTTGGGTCACACTCTGATGCTCGGGGGACCATATGGGAAGCGTGGATTAAACCCAGGTCAGCATCATGCAGGGCAAACATTCTACCCACTGTATTATCATTCCAGCCCTGTACTGGGCTTTTAGGAATTGGATAATATATATCCTGAGCACACAGTTCATGTCAATTGTAAACAGTACCTACAACTAGAATTATCAGAGAAAGCTGAAATACCTTGAAAACAAGGTCATACCTAGCTATATGTACTTTCTGCATTTTATTACATTAGGTGGGAATACTAATGCTAATCACAAGTTATGATTCAAGAGGTATAAATTATGATAGGTGAAGTGATATTACTAAAGCCCATAATCCAGATGACATTACAACTGTTAAGTACAAAGGTAAGTGATTAGCTGCCTGCCATTTCCTCATTCCTATTGTTTCTCCTGGGAAAGAACAATAGATGTGTACCCAGACTTTCTCAGTCATGAGTCCCATGAGAGGTAGGAAATCTCTTAATCTTGTGTTAAATACAAATCATGGCAAAGCAGAATCTCAAATTATATTGGTTCAATTCTAGTCCAACTATATACTAGCTGTAAAATAACTTAAGCAGGTCATTTAATATGTGATCTAAAAACTATTAACCTATAATTTTTTATTTGCTGCTGTTTTATAGTCCATAAACAGTAGAGTCCAGGAGGTACTCCTAGTACACTGCTTGGGGATTACTCCTAGGGGTATGCAAGAGATCACCGAACCTGAATTTCCTACATGCAAAGTATGCACACTAATGCTTTGAGCTTCTTCTCTGGCCCTTAATCTGTAATCCTTAAAAAAAATTATTTTTGTTAATTTAGGAAGAGGAGTACTACAGTTTAATCTTTCAATTAGCTTATTGTAAGAATTGAAATGCATGAAGGTGTAACCATATGCTTTAGAAAATTAATGTTCCTGAAATAGAGAAGCCATTATACTGCTAATTACTAATAAAATAATAATGAAAATAACATTATTACAAATATAAGACCTTCCTTTTCCAAAAAGCTCTTCCCAGTATAAAACCTGAAATCCTACTAACTGTATTAATTCGACAGTGTCCCCATTTACATGTGGGAAACTGTTCCCTATTTCAATGTTCATAGAGTGCTCCCTGGATAATACAAGTTTAGCTTAATTTAGACAATGAGGGATGTAAATGTGTGCCCAGGAAGGAAATTTCCTGCTTAAAATAGACTACCATGACTTTGATACTATACATTAAAGTACTTGCTATTTATCATTCTATGGCCACAGCTATGCAAATATCCTTGCCTTTGCTCTTTTTTTTTCTTGTTATCATTTTCTTCTTTTTTTTTAATTAGTGAAACACCATGAGGTACAGTTGTAGATTACAAATGTTTGTACTTGGGTTTCAATTATACAATGATCAAATACCTATCTCTCCACCAGTGCCCATTTTCCACCACCACGGATCCCAGTATCCCTCCCACCCTCCATCCCCCCCTCACCCCAATTTTGTAATCCAAGCAATAAATGAAAATAAAACAAGAGAACATTTGTCTCGTGTGTAGGAATCAAGTTTTGTGTAATGGGTTGCCTCTGTAACAGAGGTATTGAGAAAAAAACTTTTTACTTAAAATACAAACTACTGTTAGAATTTAGAATGTTAGAAGCATGCATTAATTTCACATATATAGTTTAGAAAAATTAGAAAATTATCGACAAACACTATACTACTGAACTTCATTTGAAATTTTTCTTCTCAGCATTCAAAACAATGTATTTCTTGAGTTTAAAGAGAAAAAAAAAATTCTACTAAAAGACTTTCTGAAACATGTATACTATATGTGTTTACAAATTAGGACTAGAAATAAAACTCTGACAGTAATAACTTACATTTTTCAAGTTTTGTACTTAAACTTTGGATTTAAGTCTAGCTATGTAAGACAGTAGAACTTACCATCATTTTTATTGGCATTATATAAAACCTTTTTTCTTTTCTTTTTATTTTTCTTTGCACACCATAGTTTTCCTGTTGAAGAAACATAATGATAAAATATTTTGTTTCGAATGAAGTAGCATTATTTCAAATTGAAGCACTTAATATAACATTCTATTTAAACTTATAAACACTTATACCAGTAAGCCATACACTGAGGTGTAACTGCGATGTGTGTGGTGCCCTTATTTACGTAAGGAAAAAATTTACAGTGGAGTACACTGAGTGTTTTCCTGGGATAATGTAGGTCTATAAATAAGTTTGGGAACCTCTCATATATATTACCCACAGCACAACTATATGTATTTTCAGGGAATAATTTGTGATGTTTTTATTAATCCCATATTAAGACTTCCTTTAACAGTCATTTACATTCTTTACTCAAATTCTTTTTATATGCTATCCTTAAATAATAAATTTTTCCTAAGACGATCTTCACATCATTCTTAACATTTTCACCATTCTTAAATTTTCTTGATTTAAGTTCTAAATTCTAAATCATATGTAAATTTAATCGTCCTTCCAGAAGGAGACTCAAAAAAAAACCTCATTAATGTTAAATATAAATGTTCAACCTGATTTTTCTGGCTCCTTATCTTCTTCAATGGTTTGCTTCATGGCTTCCCTTTGCTGCTGAAAACTTTTCCCTGAAGAGCAGAAAGAAAAACAGTTAAAGATAAAGACTAAAACATAGAAGATTTTTCTAATTAAGGGGAAAAACATCAGAAGTAACAACTACTCTTCATTATATTCCTATGTCCTGGTATTATTGGAATATTTAGTTATGATTATAAGCTTTCAAACTGTTTGTTTTTGGGTCACACCGGCAGTGCTCAGGGGTCACTCCTGGCTCTGTACTCAGGAATTACTCCTTGCAGAGCTCAGAGGACCTATGGGATGCTAGGGATTGAACCTGGGTCGGCCACATGAAAGACAAGCACCATACCCTCTGTACTATTGCTCCAAACCCAAAACTTCCATTTTTTTTTTTTTTTTACTTTTTGGGTCACACCCAGCGATGTTTTCTCACTCTGCACTCAGGAATTATCCTGGTGGTGCTAGGGGACCATATGGGATGCCAGGGATCGAACCCAGGTCAGCCGTGTGCAAGGCAAATGCCCTACCCACTATACTATTGCTCCAGTCCCCAAATTTTTTAAGTACTAAATTTAACCTCAATCTTAACTAATCCTACGACTCATATTACTAGTATATATACAACAAATCAGTGTTAAAAAATTTAATAGTTCAATTTCTCAAAACTTTTACTGAATTTCAATTTACTACATGACAGAATGATGCTGGATCTCATAATGGTTCTGAGTACTTAGAATTACTTCAAAATTAATCCAGGAGGACTAACACCCAAGAATAGCTGAGATAAGTACCAGGAGGTTTACTCCATGGCTTGAAGGCAAGCCGCACATGCTAGGGGAAATAGCTGCTCAGATAGAGAAGGGAACACCAAATAAAGGGGGTTGGGAGGATCCTCCCAGGATGGAAGAAGCATGCTGAAAGTAGGCTATAGATCGAACATGATTGCTACTCAATGACTCTTTTGCAAACCACCAGCACCCAAAAGGAGAGAAAGAACAAGAGGGAATACCCTGCCAAAGAGGCGCGTTGGGATGGGGGGGAATGGGGAGATGGGGGATGGGAGGGATACTGGGATCACTGGTAGTGGAGAAAGGGCACTGGTGGAGGGATGGGTACTCCAACATTGTATAACTGAAACCTAAGCACAAAAATCTGTAAGTCTACAACTGTACCTCAAGGTATTTCACTAATAAAAATTTAAAAAAATTTAATCCAGGAGCTAATTAAAGAAAAAGATATATAGACATTCATCACTATTAAATTCTAAGACATTAAACACATAGCCTTGCATTTATTATCCTCCATTCCCACTCCCCCCATTTTTGTAACCTTATGTATTAATATTAATTTACTTAAATCTTTAAGTTACTGAAGTCTCGAGTAAATTAAAAAAATATTTTTTAAAAATAAATTAAAAAAGGGCTAGACTGATAGTACAGTGACTAGGTAGGACTCTTGCCTTTGATCCCTGAGACTGCATATGGTTCTTGGACCTCCTCAAGAGTGATCCCTAGGCTCAGAGTCAGGAGTAAATCTGAGCACAGCCAGCTGTGGCAACAAAACAACAAAAAACAAACAAACAAAAAAAAAACCCCAAAATCTCTCTCTCTCACACCCATACACACACCTTATTTTTCTCTTCAAGATTAAGATTGTAATGTACTAAAATGTTTTAAAACATTAAAGTGCTTTTAAATTTTTTAAAAACAATTTGATACACACATGGTAGTACTCAGGGAGCTACTCTTGGCTTGGTGCTCAGGGGATGATGTTAGTGCAGGAATAGAATTTGGGCCTCCCATATTCAAAGCATGTGTACTAGCATTGTAAGCTGTTTCTTTAAACTGAGTTTTTGGGGATCTGTGGCATTCTATGATATTATACATAGAAAGAACAACTCTAGCATATTATTACTTTCATTTTGTTTTGGGGCTACCCCTAGAAGCACTCAAAGCTTATTCCTGGCTCTGTGTTATCACTGCTGGAGATGCCTGGGGGAACCATAAGTGGTTCAGGAATCAAATCCGAGTCAGCAGCATGTAACACAAGCAACCTATCCACTCTACTACCTCTCTGGCTCCAAAATATATTATTATTAAATATTAAGTTAATTTCCTGTTTCACTCAGAAAATCATCTTTTAGAAGGGAGTCATAGTAGATGCTACAATCCTTAGACAACTTCCTCATTCCAACTAACAGTTTTATGTTACAGAATATAGTATTTATATATTTATTATTAGATATATAATACCTACATGATATACATGTATAATTATACAGTTTTGATTCCCTACATTGTTGCTGTGATGATACAATCTTATACATGCTTGCTGTGGTGTTCACTGGGAATCACACATCTTAGATGCAGTATACACTGCAGCACTGTAGCATTGTCCTCCCATTGTTCATCGATCAACTAAAATTGGAAGTTTAGGGCTTGGAGCAATTGTCCTCCCATTGTTCATCGATCAACTAAAATTGGAAGTTTAGGGCTTGGAGCAAGAGTACAGAGGGTATGGTGCTTGTCTTGCATGTGGCCGACCCAGGATCAAACTACATTATCATCTTCTCCCTTAATATTTAGTGTCCTTGGGGCCAGAGAGGTAGTACAGCAAGTAAGGGACTTGCCTTGCATGTGGATACCCCCGTTCAATTGCTAGTGCCTTATGTGGTGCCCTGATCCCTGCCAGGAGTAATCACTGACTAAGCATAGCTGTGCATGGCCCAACGTCTCTCCCACCCAAAATTTATAGTTAGGTCCAATATGAGCAAAGTTTTCATATAGTCTAACCTAGCAAATATTTTTTTGATTTTTATTTTTGGGTCACACCCAGCGATGCACAGGGGTTAATCCTGGCTCATGCACTCAGGAATTACTCCTGGCAGTGCTCGGGGGACCATGTGGGATGCTGGGAATCGAACCCGGGTCTGCTGCATGCAAGGTAAATGCCGTACCCACTGTACTATTGCTCCAGTCCCTACAGAATCTTCTTTGGTGAAAATTTTGAAGTACCCTATTAACCCACTCAAAGATACCTTAGGAATGATAAAATCAGTTGTCCTTCTGTCCTTTTTTCTTTTTGTTTTGTCACACCAGAAATACTCAGGGGCCACATTAAAGATACCGAGGGATTATTTCTAGTTCTGCATTCAGGAATCATTCTTGGCAGTGTTCAGGGGACCATAAGGGATGCCAGAGATTGAACCCAGGTTGGTCATTTGCAGGGCAAGTGTCCTACCCACTGTCTTATTCATCCATCCCCCTTATTTCTTAAAAAAGATGCCTTAAACAAATTTCTACTTGAAATCAAGTTTGTGAACTATAGGCACAAAACAAGGATTGAACTCATTAAAACAACATTGAAAAGGTTGGTGTTTCTAAATCCAAAAAAAATTACCCACATTTCTGTTCAAGATACAAACACAATACAAAAAACAAACTATATAAATAAGTAGTTATATATTTGGCTATGCTCAGGGTAATTGTCAGTGGTGCTCAGGGAACAATGTGGTGGCAAGAATCAAACCTAAGGCAGTGTTCTATGGGGCCCAGCTCTATTACTCCCCCCCATTTTTTTTTCTTTTTGGGCCATACACAGCAATGCTCAGGGGTTACTGCTGGTTCTGCACTCAGGAATTACTCCTGGTGGTGCTTGGGGGGTCATATGGGATGCTAGGGATTGAATTCGGGTAGGACATGTGCAAGGATTGAATTCGGGTAGGACATGTGCAAGGCAAACGCCCTATCCGCTATCCTTATCTCTCTGGCCCCACTATATTACGTTTTAAAAAGCAAAAAATGATGAGATTTTCTCTGACAAGGCTTGTACTTAAAATATTCTTTGGCTATATTTTAACTATCTACTTTCTACTCCATTGTCTCTTACCTGGCACAAGCCCAGCTAGAGGTTGATTATCTTCATCTCCTTCCCTGTAAGCCTGCCACCAATTTGGATCTTCTTGACTGATCACATGAAGAATATCCCCTTTTTGAAAAGAGAGACCTAACTCCCGACATGGAACGTAAGGGTCATCAGATGGGTCATAGTCAAAATGAGCTTTTACATGGATCTAAAAAAGAAAAAGATTAATCATAAAATAATAACAATGAAACGATAACAATATCTGAACTGGAAGAGAACATTAAGTTATGTAATAGCATTTGGGGATTGCACTTTCTCAGACTCATCTATTCTTAAATATTTTAATTATTTTCATGCTGCTGATCCAAAACACATTTTTAGGAATATGAAAAAACACTTTACTATTGGCAACTAACAAGCTGAAGCATAACAGACCTTATGAGACGCAGAAGGAATTGAATCCTTCCACCCCTGAACTATGAAAATGATGGCTGCAATAAAATGAATAAGATTCAAAATTTTCATATAACCATCATCACTAAAGTTAAGACTTTAAACCTCCTATATCTGTAATCTAGGCAGCTGAATGTCAGTTTTGCTGGTGCCATCGCCTCTTCCTGATCAAGCATGCATCTAATGAAAAAACTGTATTCATAGAGTATTTCTGCTAAATTTAATTTAAATTTCAGGTTTGTGGTCAATGAGCCCAGAAACTGACTGACAGACTGAGAATTTTATAGTTTTGAGCCCTTTTCTATCACTGTGATATTTGGCTTTTCTTAATTCTTTTATCCTCACTATAAATACATTGCTACCATAACAATAATAATGTCCTGTCTCAAAATTGTTTTATGAGATAAAGTATTTTTAATCACTGAAAAAAGTTCAGGAATTAATTATTGCAAATCAATGATAACACTGAAATTTGACTAAGTATTTCTAAAAAGGGCATGTTCTCCATTATAAATTAAAATAACCAAGAATTTGCAGTCCCAAAATAATTTTGCTTGACGGTATCATTAAAGAATACATTATTGGGGCTGGAGCAATAGCACAGCGAGTAGGGTGTTTACCTTGCAGTTGGCCCACCTGGGTTGAATTACCAGCATCCTATAGGGTCCCCTGAGCACCGCCAGGAGTAATTCCTGAGTGCAGAGCCAGGAGTGACCCCTGTGCATCGCTGGGTGTGACCCCCCTCCCAAAAAAACCTAATCATTTCCAATTTCATTAAATATTTTACTGGTTATAATAAAAACGAAATCTAAATTCTGCAGCACTGTAGCACTGTCCTCCAATTGTTCATCGATTTGCTCAAGCGTGCACCAGCAACATCTCCATTGTGAGACTTGTTACTGTTTTTGGCATATTGATTATACCATGGGTAGCTTGCCGGGCTCTGCCGTGCAGAGGGATACTCTCGGTAGCTTGTCGGGCTCTCTGAGAGGGACTGCGAAATGGAACCTGGGTTGGCTGCGTGCAAGGTAAACGCCCTACCCGCTGTGCTATTGCTTAGTGGTAGAAATCTAAATTCTAATAAACAAAATTTGAAAAAATATGATTATTACCAGCAACCCAGAAGCCCTACCTCATTCCCTTACAACCAATAGCTATGTCTGGCAAAGGTCATAGACCTAGACACAGCCTTCTCATCATCTATTTAATTTCCTTCAGACTAAAACTTCCAGAGATATTAGGGCACATTTGTAGCACTGTCCTCCTGTTGTTTATCAATTTGCTCAAGCGGGCCCAGTAACGTCTCCATTGTGAGACAAGTTACTGTGTTTGGGGTATCAAATATGTCAAGGGTAGCTTGACAGGCTTTGCCGTGCGGGCGAGATACTCTCGGTAGCTTTCTGGGCTCTCCGAGAGGGGCGGAGGAATCGAACCCAGGTCAACCACGTGAAAGGCAAACGCCCTACTCGCTGTGCTATCGCTCCAGCCCAGGGTACATTAAAGACGCATATACGTAACCTTTATTCAAGGATCCTAAGGAAAACAGAGTCTGAAAGTCCGACAAATGGCGTAAGAATTCAATTTTGAAGTCAGAGGGACAGCTTAGGGTACTGAGCTCACCCTATGTTATAATACTTGGGGAACCAAATATATATATATATATATATGTATATATATATATATATATATACACACACACATATATATGCTTTTTTTACAGTTTGTTTTATTTTTAAAATTTTTATTAGTGAAACACTATGAGGTACAGTTGTAGACTTACAAATTTTTATGCTTGGGTTTCAGTTATATAATGATTGAGTACCCAACCCTCCACCAGTGACCATTCTCCACCACCACTGATCCCAGTATCCCTTCCACCCCTCATCCCCCCCATCCCAACCTGCCTCTGTGACAGGGCATCCCTTTTGTTCTCTCTCTCCTTTTGGGTGCTGTGGTTTGCAAAATAGGCACTGAGTGCCAATCATGTTCGGTCTATAGTCTACTTTCAGCATGCATCTCCCATCCTGGGAGGATCCTCCCAACCCCTTTTACTTGGTGCTCCCTTCTCTATCTGAGCTGCCTTTTCCCCCAGCATGTGCGGCTGGCCTCCAAGCCATGGAGTAAACCTCCTGGTACTTATCTCAGCTATTCTTGGGTGTTAGTCTCCTATTTTGTTACTTTATGTTCCCTAGATGAGTGCAATCTTTGTATGTCTGTCTGTCCCTCTCTTTCTGACTTAGCATGATACTTTCAATGTAGTACCACTTGTATGTAAATTTCATGACTTCACCTTTTCTAAACGCTGCATAGTACTCCATCGTGTAGATGTACCAAAGTTTCTTTAACAGTCATCTGTTCTTGGGCACTCAGGTTTTTTCCAGATTCTATCTACTGTAAACAGTACTGCAATGAACAAACAAGTGCAGACGTCACTTCAACTGTACTTTTTTGCCTCTCTGGGATATATTCCCAGGAGTGGTATTGCTGAGTCAAATGGGAGCTCAGTCACAGTCAGTCACAGTCCTCCCGTTGTTCATCGATTTGTTCGAGCGGGCCCAGTAACATCTCCATCATGAGACTTGTTGTTACTGTGTTTGGCATATCGAATACATCACGGGTAGCTTGCCAGGCTCTGCCATGTGGGCAAGATACTCTCAGTAGCTTGCCGGGCTCTCCGAGAGGGGCGGAGGAATCGAACTTGGGTCGGCCATGTTGGCCGCTTGTAAGGCGAACGCCCTACCGCTGTGCTATCGCTCCAGCCCCAATGGAAGCTCAATTCCTAATTTTTTGAGAATCGTCCATACTGTTTTCCAAAAGGGCTGAACCATTCGGCATTCCCACCAGCAATGAAGAACGGTCACTTTCTCGCCACATCCACGCCAACACCGGTTGCTTTTGTTCTTTTGGATGTGGGCCAGTCTCTGTGGTGTGAAATGATATCTCATTGCGGTTTTGATCTGCATCTTCCTGATGATAAATGATGCAGAGAATTTTCTCATGTGCCTTTTAGCCATTCAAATTTCTTCTTTGAGAAAGTTTCTCTTCATTTTTTTGCCCCACTTTTTGATGGGATTGGATGCTTTCTTCTTGTGGAGTTCAACCAGTACTTTGTATATCCTTGATATCAACCCCTTGTCGGATGTGTATTGGGCGAATATCCTTTCCCATTCTGTAGACTGTCTTTGTATTTTGGTCACTATTTCTTTTAGGGAACCAAATAGTTTTGAGAATCAAACCTAATGCAATCTGAAATTGGGGTAATAATGAAACTACCAATGCACTGATAGAACTAATATACCAATCTTATGCAGGATGCTGCTAGTATCAAAGCTTTTCACAAGTCTGTCTATTCTCTTTTCTCCCTAAAAACTCAGGACTCTTGGAGTTAGGAAAAGCTACAACACACTGGGCTGAGGCCTGGAGTTTGGAGAGTGTGACAACCTCTTCTATAAACTTAGGAATATTTCTTTATTGGTGACAACCCTAGACATGTGGCAGAACAGTACCAGTCTGTGGAGATCAAGCAGCAGAGCCCTGTCTATTCAACTACCATGCTAAGAACCGTATCACTGATGATACTTCTCTGCTATAATTAGTACATGCAATGTATGGCCATGAGCAGCCACTGCATGTTACTCAATGCTGCATGCCCACTTTTCCCTTTCATGAATATGAAAGGGCTACTAGGAATATATTTAAATAGCTACATCATCCTAGCTTTGAAATTTGTGCTACAGACTACACTGGTGGACAGTCTTCACAACTTAAGCTGTTTTTTGCTTAAAGGCCTTCTTCTCTGTTTAGTCATTTTCTGTTTTTTTCAAATGACAACAGTGATTGACATTTTGGGATGGGGAGGAAGGGGTGAGGAAATAAGTAAATTCTGTACTTTGTTTAATTTTGCTGTGAATTCCAAATCACTCAAGATTTATGGATTTGAAAACAAAGTAAACAGTAGCATCAGAAATTAAATAGGTATAAAAAACAATCACTTACAACTGTTTCCTTGGCAGGAGGAGGTTTAATCTGTTGACTGGGAATCAGAACAAATGTCAAAGTACCATGCATATCAGACTGTAATAGAAAGATTAGGTTTTTTAAAATTCCATGTTTATGAAAATCATCCCATGATCTTGTAACTGATGTTCCCTAAACTATTCTAGAATATGTTACACTTTAACAAAAATCAGTATTTCAAAATATATGTAGTTTGAACTATACGAAATGATCACAAATTTTCCTTAACATCTGACTAAAAAGGCTCTCTGATTATAACAGCAATGTTCAACAGAACTTTTTATAATGATGGAAGTATTTCATATTTACACCTGATATGACAGCCACTGGATACAAATACTGTTGAGTATTAAAGAATTAACTGAAGATAATAAAAATATAATAAAAATCATGAGGCAGGATTTTTGATTTTTTTCTCTGGTAGATAACAAAGTAGCCACTCAAGAAATAAATATTACATGAATTAATGAGTTTTATTAATAGTGATTTCAGAGACAAATAAAATATGGCCAATAGCTATAAAGCTTAAAAAATTTAAGTATCAGTGTTACTGCTCCAAAACAAAATTCTAATCATATTATAGAAATAGTTCTTTTAATAAGATAGCCTTTTAATTATTGAGTATCTTAAAACTTTTGAAATATTTTAATCTAATAACAAAGCAAAAAATTTAAGAACTTATCAATTATTTTTATTCCTGTGTCAACTTACCAATAAGTCAAAAACCTCATTGACATCTTTACCCCGAATTTCAATGCCATTAATCTCCAGAACTTCATCTCCTTCATGTAACAGGCCACTTTTTTCTGCAGCACCTCCTTTAACTATCCGACTGATGATGACAGAATCCATTTCATTACGAACTGTAGCTCCCTTAAAATAGAATATTCAGTAACTTACTATAAAATAAAAAAGCATTCATGCTAAGCACTTCTTTTTTTTTTTTTTTTCATTTATTTTAGGAGCATACTGGCTGGGTTTCAGGGACCATACAGTGTCAGGGATCAAATCTGGGATTTGATGTTCTCTTATGCAAAGCATGTGCTCCAGCCTGATGAACTATCTCTCTTACCCCAGCCTTTGTATTTCTTCTTTTTAAAATTATTGTTTTTAATCCAATAATACCAGTCTTTAACTACCTTAAAAAAATTTACTTACGTAACTGAAAGGTAGAGTATTCCTGGTTCTGTGCTTAGGGATCACTTCTGGCAGTGCTCATGGAGTACCACGGATCACAACCATGTTAGTCATGTGCAAGGCAAGTGCTGTGCCCATTGTACTCTGGGCCCTACAATATTACCTATCTTTTATCACACTAGATGAAATGTTTTCCTCTTTTTCTTTCTTTAGCCTCTTTATTATAAGTTGCTTTCCAGCTTCCTTTTTCCACAACATTAGGATCCAGTTTGTAAAGTCCTTACTGTAGCACTAAATACTTGCAAAAGTATTTTGAAAATTTTCATAGAAGAATTTTTGGTATACTTCCGTGATCTGTATTCATTTATTTAGCACTTTCACTGGGCTTGTTTTCTCAGAAAAACATTTGTCCATCAAATCTACAATATTTCCTAATTTGAAATCTTTAAAATAGTTAGGATCTTTCAAATTATCCTCCCACAAGGTCACTGGGTCATGCAATAATCAAGTATTCTGAGCTGATGGAACTATCCTGGCCATGGGATAAGCACAGTCTCCTTTTTTTTTTTTTTTTGGTTGTGTCTCTCCAGCTGCAAACTGTTCTTCAAGGTTTCTTTTTTACAGGACCTTGTCTTCCACCTTGAGCTAAGGCTCAAACTTCCTGATCTTCCCACTTCTTTTGCTGACAACTTGACGGACAGTGCCAATCCTACTACCTATCAATAAGCTATTATTTTTATCAAACTATGGATGAGAAAAGATGATTAAATTTTCTCAAATGACTAAAGAAAATAAGATGGTAAATCACAACAAATGAAACCTAAAAAAAACCCCAGAAATCTAAAGATGTTTTCATCTAACATATATATAGAAATTCATCTATAGAATCTCAGATGAGATACAGAACACTTACCAAAGGAATATCTCGAGCCTTTTCTATACGAACTATTTTTACAGTTTCTCCTCCATACTGACCAATGCTCTCATAGACTCTCTCATCTGTAATGGGCTCCAGCTGCATTTCTTGCTCAGCGACCTTATCATGAGCCAGTAAAAGTGCCTATTTCAAAGAGATTAGAACATTTTAAAGTATCATTTATTTCAATAGAAGGATTTAACTTAATCATTTACATTGTATTCTGGTCTTTAAAGATTTAAAATTAGTACAGGAATTCATTCAGATCTATTTCAAACTTTTCAACTTAAGCACTGTAGCACCGTCCTCCAGTTGTTCATCGATTTGCTTGAGCGGGCACCAGTACCGTCTCCATTGTGAGACTTGTTACTCTTTTTGGCATACTGAATATGCCATGGGTAGCTTTCCATGCTCTTGCCTTGCGGGCGGGATACTCTTGGTAGCTTGCTGGGCTCTCCATGAGGGATGGAGAAATCAAAACCAGGCCAGCTGAGAGCAACACAAATGCCCTACATGCTGTGTATATATCGCTCCAGTCCATCAACTTAAGAACAGATAAAATTTCATTCCTCTACAGTTATAACCATAATAAAAAAATGGTAGAGATATGTTGGGATATTATAACTATATTTTGGGATTGTTTATAAAAATCTAAATGTATAAAAACAAAATTAATTTATAGGATCAATACCATAGATAATCAAAGCAAAAAATATCAAGAAGGGAGAAATTTTGTGAAAAATAATTAGTTGTTTTAAAAAGAATATGGTTCTCTTAACTAGTATCTAAAGAATATGAAGACATTAAGTTGAAAGAAACTGCCACCCTATATTAATAATCACAATATTATTCACAATAGTTAAAACATGGAATCAGTTTATATGCCTATTAACAGATGACTAAATAAGAATCTAGGATACATATATTAAAGGAATTGCTACTCTGACATTAAAAAAATTTTAGAAAGATGAAACTGTCCCCTTTGGGAAAAAAACAAATGGAACCTTAAAGTGATTATGTTAAGTTTAATGTCACTGAAAATGAAAGACAATTACTAAATGGTTTCACTCAGATGTGGAATATAAGAAACTAAAGCAAATGAACTGGCAAAAAACCAGTAAGACTTCTAGGCTCTGTGAAAACTAATGGTGGTTACTTCAGGGAAAGAAAGAAGATGGCAAGAATATGTAGAGTCTTTTTCAGGAGTGAGAGTGATGAGAAATATAAGCATGTAGAGGTGAAGTTAACCACCTGAAATTCCATACAGTAATCCAATTATTAAAAATGACCATTTTGGCTAATCCGAGTATGGCAGTCAGTATTCAGTATAGTTACTGAGTACTTGAAATATGGCAAGTTAGAACTGACATGTTCTATAAACAAGTATATCTTACATTTGAATTTACATCTAAATTGTATATGTGGATTAGTCATGTTAATATATTACAAAAACAAGAAAACAAAATAATAATTAAGATATGAAAGTATTTCATATACTTAATTAGGGGCCAGAGCAATAGTACAGCAGGTAGGGTCTTTGCCTTGTATGTGGCCAACCCAGGTTTGATCCTTAGCATCCTATATGGTTCCCCGAGCACTGTCAGGAATAACTCTTGAGTGCAGAGCCACAAGTAACCCTGAGCATCCCCAGGTATGAGATAAAAAAGCCAAAATAAATAAATAATTTAATTAAAATGTCTAACTTCACAATAACAATTTTGCCATAGGTTGTAAACAATTAAAAACAGATGATAAGATAAAGATAAAGGCCCTCCCATTGATCGTCGATTTGCTCGAGCGGGCCCAGTAACGTCTCCATTGGAGACTTTGTTGTTACTGTGTCTGGCATATCCAATACTCTCGGTAGCTTGCCAGGCTGAATTTTCTTCTAGTCTCAGAACTTTAAAAGCAATAAGGAAAAATGCTAGGAAAGCCACAAATGTAATGCTCTATCATTTCTCTACCTGAATATGTGGAGCATTCAATAAGGTAGTTAATTCTTGTCCTTCTTTCTGATGGACTGGCTTCAAAACAGTTTGTACCTAAGTTTGTAAGACAAAAAGAGAGAAATTAGTTTCTTGGTTAGAGGAAATAGCATGAGAATCTATATAAATTTTATTTCATCGCTCATTGTTTTTGAGGTATCACTTCAAAACAGTTTGTACCTAAGAGAGAAATTAGTTTCTTGTTTAGAAGAAATAGCATCAGCATCTATGTAAACTTTATTTTATTGTTCATTGTTTTGGGGTATCACACCCAATGATGCTCAGGTGTTACTTTTGGCTCTGCATTCAGGAGCTACATCTGGCAGTGAGTGAGAGTCTATTTGGGGTGCTGGGGACCGAACTTGGGTTAGCCGCATTCAAGCAAGAGTCCAGCGCCCTACCCACTGTCCTATCTCTCTAGCACTCGGCTTCATTTTAAAAGATGTATTCATAAAAGCCACTTAAAAGAAAGGATTAAAAAGAATCATAAGAAAATAATTAATGTTCTTTTTTTAGATTTCAATATTGTTATTATGATTTCTTAATCATAATAACAATACTCTTTATTAAAAAAATAAGATTTTAATATCCATGCCAGGGTCCTACATTTTCCTTGAAGTACTTCCTTCCTACATATGATAAAACAGCCTAAGAATCAATACATGGGGAAGAAATTCTGTTTCAATAGCTATCTTGCTATCTAGCAGGTTTTAAATCATGTTTATACAACTGTATGTAAATCAGTTAGGGCAGTTAGGATAGAGAAGGGACCAGACAATAGAAGGCACTATGAAATAATAGTTAGAAATGATCACTCTGGACAAGAATCAAGTGTTGAAGGTAGGTACAGGGATATACATGATAACCTTTCAGGATCTGTATTGCAAACTATATGCCCAAATGGGGTAAGGGCGGGGTGAGAGAGAGAGAGAGAGAGAGAGAGAGAGAAAGTATCTGCCACGGAGGTAGCAAGGGGCAGAGGTGGGAAGGAAACTGGTTTCATTGGTGATGGAAATGTATAATGGTGAAGGGATGGGTGTTGGAACATTATATAACTAAAACTCAGTAATGAATAACCTTTTAACTGTAATTCAATAAAAAAAATTTTATTAAAAATCAGAGATGACAGGGGCTGGAGCGATAGCACAGCAGGTAGGGCGTTTGCCTTGCACACGGCAGACCCGGGTTCGATTCCCAGCATCCCATATGGTCCCCTGAGCACCACCAGGAGGAACTCCTGAGTGCAGAGCCAGAAGTTATCCCTGTGTATTGCCAGGTGTGTCCCCCCACCAAAAAAAAAAAATCAGAGATGACACTGTAAGGAACCATAGATTACCAAATTAATGAAAGTAATAAAACGACCATTATATTATAGTTAATTATATTAAACATTTCCTAAAGTTGAATAAATCTTATATTCCAAGGATAAATTCTTATAACTTGATGATAAACTTTTTAAGTTTTATTTCCTTTTCTGTAGAATTATACCTTTCAATGTTTTGAAAAGACAAAATCCAAATAAACTTTTTAGCATAATATAGAGCAAATAAATGATTAATATATTTCTAAATGTGAGTTACTAATACTTAACATTTGTAGGGCGTTTGTCTTGCACATGGCTGACCTGGGTTCGATTCCTCTGTCCCTCTCGGTGAGCCCGGCAAGCTAGTGAGAGTATCCCACCTGCAAGGCAGAGCCTGGCAAGCTACCTGTGGCGTATTCAGTATGCCAAAAACAGTAACAACAAGTCTCACAATGGAGATGTTACTGGTGCCCGCTCAAGCAAATCGATGACAACGGGAGGACAGTGCCACAGTGCTATAGTAGTATTTTAAAACTGAGCTTGCTTAGACTTAGTAAGTACAGTTATTCATACTGGCTTATACTTTACTGTCCTTTTTTAGTATCTAAGATACACTATCCTAGGACATTTGGGGAAAAGTCTATGCGACTTTATGATTTCCATCAAAAAATCGTTTGTTTTGATACAGCTTTTGATATAGTTTCGATATAGTATTATATGGGCCTGTAGACTCTCTTAGGGGTGAGAGTTTTATCTTTCAGTTTTACCTGATTTTTTTTGTTTTATCTTTCTAACTAATTACCAGTTTATCTAGTATACTTGGTTTTGCTGAAGGTCAAATGCCAGATTGCGGCACTTGCACACTTAGACAAAGTACTCATATGGAACACACACCTTTAGTTTTGGTGCCTTCACATGAGCTTGCTGGAAGTCATATTCTTTAAATTGTTGTGCTGACACACATTCTGGTCATCAAGCTTGCTGGGGGTTATTGTGATGCTCAAACACATGCTCACTGGAAGTTATACTTCTTGCCACTATGCTTGCACAGTAAGTGTAATATCCACTTAAGCCTGGCTATGACCCAGAGGTCTCCTTCAATGCAGCACTGAGGATCCTAAGCTGCAGGATCATGTGGGTGGCAAGGGATACTGAACTCACAGTCTCACATTAGTAAGGCTTTTGGACAATGAGCCATACTAGGTTACTTTATTTTTTTTTTTTTTGCTGTCTTTTCTGAAATTCCTTGGCAACTTATATTTTCAAAAGAGATATAGTCCACTTAATATCACTTATATTTAGTAATAAAGCTGTAGTATATTGTTTACAATTTTTAATCACCTGTACCTGCATCCACAGTTATTTTTTTCCTAGAGCAATTAGTATTTTTTTCATCTTTCTTAGAGAAAACTGTACACTTCTCAAAGAAACTACTCATATTAAATCAAATTTTCTTTCAATTTAAGTGACTTCCTTCTGCTTTAGTTTCTCTTTTTAATTTCTATCAATTTATTTTAAATTTAATATATATTTTAAATTGTCACTGTCACTGTCCTCCCGTCGTCTGCTCAAGCGGGCCCAGTAACATCTCCACTGGAGACTTTGTTGTTACTGTGTTTGGCATATCGAATACATCACGGGTAGCCTGCCAGGCTCTGCCATGAGGGTGAGATACTCTCAGTAGCTTGCCAGGCTCTCCGAGAGGGGCGGAGAAATCGAACTCAGGATGCCCATGTTGGCTGCGTGCAAGGCAAACGCCCTACCGCTGTGCTATCGCTCCAGCCCATTTTAAATTAAGTGACAGAAAAATCTCTTTTTCTTCTATCCAAATCCCTTAAAGGTATATTTTTATTTGTGAACTACTTTCTCTAAAAGATATACTATGTATGTTCTGAATGTCAATGCCTCTAAAATTATTACCATTAAATATATATGTATATATGTATATATATTTATACACATACATATATATTCCCTCCCCCCCCCAGAGATATAGTTCAATGGTACAGCATTTGTTCCACATTATAGTACCCTCAAACAACAAAAAAAAATCACTAAAACTATGTAAATGCATTCATAGGTTGGTCTTTAAAATGAAAGGAATATTAAAATAGGAACCCAGGAATTCTCTAATAGCTTCTCTGGTTACTTGAAATAATTTTATTAAACCAGAGAAAGCAACTTTGGTATTTACTTGACCAAAAGCATATCAAATTAACAATACCAAACCAGTCCTTCCCATAATTTTGACATGTAGAAAAAAAGTGATTTTAATTTAAGAGATACAAATATATATAAGGATAGCATAATAATGACCTTCTTGAAGAATTTCATTAGTCTTATTAGTAGACAAGAACAATAATTCAAAATTATTAAAAGTGATGAAAAGTTTATTTTAATGCTATGTTTTTCTTTTTGAGATATCAAATGTAGGCTAATTTAATACATAATCCCTGTCATTCACCTTTGGGTAGCTGAAAAGTTTTCTAAAAAAAAATTATAGATTACAAATGGACCAACAGTGTACAAAAATACATCAACTCATTGGAAAGTAATAATTTTCAATAGTTATTTTTCCTGGTTTTACTTTAAAATCAGTTTAAGCTCTCTTAAATTTTCCCCTCCAGAGAAAATACAACTGTTTGCTTCCTCCAATTAAAATAGATATTTTTCCTATTTTAGTACCAACACATACAATCAGCTATTTCTACAAAAGGCCAAGAATAAGGCTGTCTAAAAAGGAAATGCTCTCCTAATCTCTGTGTGTGTGTGTGTGTGTGTGTGTGTGTGTGTGTGTGTGTGTGTGTGTGTGTGTGTAGGGGGGCACAGGGCGAAGGGAAGAGTGTTATATATGGCTGTCCTTAAGGCTTATTCCTGGCTGTGGTCAGGGATTATTCCTGACGGTTCTGAGGACTGATGCTTAGTGTGCAAGGTAATTTGCCATACCCACTGTTTTTTAATTTTGTTTTCATTTTTATTGGCCACAGTCGTGTGGCTCAGGGATTACTCTTGGCAGTATGCGATTATGGGGCTCTGCTGTGTGCTATGCAAAGCACTGGACCCACTGTACTCTATTGCTCTGGCCCCGATGCCTTACCTACTGCACTCTTTCTCTGGCCCCTTCTAGTCTTGTGCTTTTTTCCAGTTATACTACTTTTTACTACTTTACTTCAAAGTCTAAACTCCATTTTCATTTTTATACAAATTTTAAAATTACAAGAATAGTTAGTGTTAAACGTATTAGCAGATTAGAAAAAAAAGAGTACCCAAAAGAAGGAAATAAAAGTAACATTAACAGAGATTAAGAGATAATCATTAGAGATTCTAGAGATAATCATTTGATATATATCTTCCGGTACTTTAAGATTAACAATTTGATTTTTTTAAATGAGAAAAAAATTGATCAGATTTCATACATAAAAATGGCCATGAATATTCAATATCTAGTTATTAAAGAAGTTCAAATCAAAATAAGTCACTATTATACCTATAATAAAATGGTAATAAGCAGAACACAACCCAAATGTCAATCCATACACAAATGAATAAACAGATTGTGGGATATTTAATGGAATACAACTCAACAAGTTACAATTATTGATACATGTTAATACAGAAATGAAATTGAAAAATTGAGCAAAAGAAGTTAGATACAGGAGACTACAAAATAATCTTATTTCATGTATATGAAATTTCAGAAAAAGGCAAATTTGTAAAAATAGAAAACAGATCAACTGACAACTTGCATGCCTCTTTGTAACTGTAATGGTGGACTACATGATATACACAACAAATATAGACTACAATATAATGAACCAATTTTATATAAGTATAAACTATATCTCAATAAATTTGATTAACAAATTAACCTCATTTTGAGGAAAATCTCTGTACTTTGCGTATATCTTTCCATTTACTTTTACCAAAATTGCATCACACTATACTTTTATAACAATATTTTACAAATATTTAAGTGATGCTAATTATTAAAATCATTAAATTTCCTTGTCATTAAATATCCTTTTGAATTTTGAAGAAATCATCTCCGTTTTTGTTGACTCTTTGTCACTTAACAGAATCAAGTTCAAGCTCCTTTTTAAAATTATTTTATGTTTTTAAATTTTGGGCCACACCTCAGAGATCACACCACAGATTGGTGCTGGAAATTGAACCTAGATTGATCATGGGCCAGGAAAGTGCCCTTCCAGATACACGATCTCCCTGGCCTAAGTCCAAGCTCTTTCTGTTGCATTCTTTTTTTTAAATGTTTTTGCTTTTGGGGTCACACCCAGCAACGCTCAGGGGTTACTCCTGGCTCTGCACTCAGGAATTACTCCTGGCAGTGCTTGGGGGACCATATGGAATGCTTGGAATTGAACCCAGGTCGGCTGCATGCAAGGCAAACGCCCTACCCGCTGTGCTATCACTCTAGCCCCATCTGTAGCATTCTTTTTCAGCACTTTACCTTGGTATTCCTCATTTCTTAACTATATTGGTATAGCCTTAAAGTGTTTAATGATATATACCATGTCATCTTCCCACAATGATTATAGCAGCCCATATGCTATTTTCCCAAATAATATGTAGTTGTTTTCTAGTATTTTCATGGTTTAACTGTAGTCCTATTAAACTGAACTCAATGAAGCTATAACTGTTATCTTCATAGCCAGCTTCTGGCAAAGTACAATACCAGGAAAAGAAAGTAAGTCATCTTGTACGACTCTTTTACCTTTACTCCCCATGTAGAGACAATATGTCCTATTAATTTTCTATTTCAGTAATTCTTCACGTCATACTCAATTGTTCTTGAACATCTTACATCTGAACAATCACAATAGCCTCCAATGTTATGAACCCATTCTGACCTTACAATGTTTCACAATGCTATTAGAATACTTTTAATATAGAATACATGTTTAAACCAATGTCTTGCTTAAAATTCTTCACTAGCTTTGCAATCACTTATTGAATTTCCTGGTGTAAATTTTTTATATTAATTTTTTAAAAATCTAAATAAGCAAATCACCAATCTATCCACCCACAAAAAAAGTTTGTATTTCTTTCAATCTCTTACAAGCATGTTTGTATGAGATGCTTGTTAGCCTGGGAGATTTACCAGTTTTTGCTTCATGTCCTTGCAATATCTTCAGAATTTGGTCAGATTTTGCATTCTTCTTTGATGGGCTAGTATGTACTTAAATGTGATGAACCTTAAGTCAAGGCTGCATTACAATGTACAGGTACAACTCTAGCAGGAGTCATTCACATTGTGCTTCTGACCAAGTTCATCACTTGTACTCATTCTAAGACTAGTCTCAGCATAAAGTCACTACTACCCACACACTGAATCACTTGTAATGCATATTAATTCTCAAGTAATATGTGAAAATATTAACAACTCTGAAACTAATATTCAAATTGTTATTATTTTTAGGTGGAGCTATTTTTTTTTCATTCTTTTCCCTCCTCAGGAGAGAGTTAATATTGTTGCAATGACCAGGGTTCATAAACATACCTGGCTGTGGTACTTCAACATTTACCTGGGATACTCACTGGCGGGGGGAGGGAGGTGGAAGGTGAGGTCACACATCAGGTTGCAATGCATGCACAATTGGCCATAGTATTCACCAAGGGTTGCTCTCTTTTAGTTATTATGTTTATACATGCACTTGCTGAGGATTACAATCTTTAGTTAAGACATACAAGTTACGGCTGCATGGGAGTCTTTAGGGGATGCTGCGATGTTTGCTCATGTGCTTGCTTGTGTTGGCCAAACTTTCTGGACCAACTTTTTTCATATTTCCACAACTTTAACTTCAAGTTAAGGGCTGCGGGTGGGGAAAATAGTGGTAAGGGGTTACACCCCTTTGTGGTGCTCGCACATATCTGTTATTTGGCTAGGATGCAGCCAGAATTTGTTTGAGTCAGCATCAAGGACTGCAGACAGCAAAGCTGCTGGCCAGGACTGTGCTTGGCATAAGGGCTAATATGAGGATTCGAACTCCTGACTATATGCTTACAAGGTAGGCATTTTAAATCTCTGCATTCTCCACCAAGTCCTCAAACCAGATCATTTTTAAAAGTCCCTTTCAACAATCTCTTTCTCTCCCAAAGTATCTGAAAGTGAGGGAGTTTGCTGGGGGATCAAAACCAGGACCTCTCACAGGTAAATCACTCTGAACTTTGAAAGCACTTACTCTTTAACTTTTTTCTAGTTCTTTGCCTCTTTAAACTCATACCTTTAAGGTATACTGCCTCCCTGATCTTTTCTTTTCGTTTTTACTTTTTGGGTCACACCCAGTGGTGCATAAATGTAGTTTATGAACATTCCTGGCTCTGCACTCAGGAATTACTCCTGGCAGTGCTCAGGGGAACATATGGGATGCTGGGGATCAAACCCAGGTCAGCCACATTCAAGGTAAACACCCTACCCACTGTACGATTACCCCAGCCCTCTCCAATCTTTCCTTAAAAAATATATATATACACACACACATATGTATGTATATACATTATATATACATATATGTATATACATTATATATACATATACTTAGAACTGCGATTTACAAAATTGTTCGTAGTTGAGATTTTAGGCATATAATAATATAATATTTCAACACCACCAATTCCACCACCAGTGTTCCCATATTCCATCCTTATCCCCAATGCCCAGCCCCCATCATCTGTGAACTTGACAGGCACATTTGAAAGCTTGCAAATGTGAAACCCTTGAAAGTTTCAGTGGCTGCAGCTGAGATTTCATGTTTTCACTGATGTTAAGTCTGTGTTTGGGATATATGGCTACCCAAACTCATCTGTATCACCAATATAACTGAAACCCTGATGCCTGTTTACCCATTACTTTCCATTCTCTTCTTCTCCTTTGACTTCTTTCCTCCTCTGTCCTTCTCCTCTCTAAATACTGGCGTCAGAAGTGATCTTGGCATTCCCCCTTTATTACAATACATTTCCTTATGCAGTATTCTATATGTCATTAAGTGAGGTCTTTCTTACCCTTTCTTTTCACCCTATGGCCTATGTCAACTTTAATAGAAACAATTCTGAACTCTCCTGTTTATCTCATTATTCTCTTTACCACTCATTGTTCTGAAAAACCAAAGACCCAGCTGGAAAACCTTCCTTCTAAAGATACAGGGAGGACTGATTTCAATAATTTTTATGTGTTTCTACCAACTCTGTACAATAAAATTACACTGTATTTATAATGTAAGATGACAATAATGTTTGTCATTTTTCTTTTAAAGTAATTTTGAGGAAAAAACATTAAAATCAAGTAAGCAAAACTATAAGGATAATTTAGTAACAATTTATTTACATATTTAACTTCAATGATGAGTATAAATACATTTTACGATTCTTTGAATAACATGTTTAAACTCTAATATTCTATCTAGGAATGTGTCCTTGGGTCACACTCGCACAGAACCTGGGCAAAACCACTTCTCAGCTACTCTTACACATAGGCTCTTTGTCCACCTTATGCATCTAAATTAAGACAATACCTCCCTTTGGGACCATTCTGTGCTAATATAGAAAGCAACTCCAAACCTGTTTTACAGGTATGTAGAGCTCTGAAACGTTTACCCTTACCACTAGCCCATTTTCTGCCTTGTTTACTGAAATACTATAAAAAAAAAACTTGATGGGTTTTCAATAATACTATTTCTAATGATTACCAGTATATGTCAACAAGGTGTTCAGAATACGTACCTCTTGTGCAAGATCTTGTGCATTGGAGATAAGAGGAAATGGAGGACTGGCCTTGTTCATGTGTACTGTGACAGCGTTGTGTATCTTAAATGCATTCTGGAAATCTTTATTTTGTACAAGTTGTAAAAGCAGTGAAATATCCTCCTGGCTCTGAGAATCTACCAAAGTATGTTGGATATGTTTAAGTGAAGAAAACAAGTCTTCCACTTCTAGTAGGAGAAGAAAAAGGTATTCAAAAATTAATTGCTTCTGTCTCAATTTAACATGTGTTTTAAGGTAAAAAATTTTTAACAAACTTTTCAAAACACATATTTACACATTTTTAAAAATGGTAAATCATGTCATTTTACTGTTTTTTTAAAGCTCTTAAAATTATACAATAAAAATTACATACTTTTATTTTAGATTATTTTAATATACTTTATGAATATACAAAAATATTATACTTGCATTTTCCCAAGATGCTTTCATTAAAACTCACTATAAAAGTGAACGAAAGGAGGAAAACAAAAAGGAACAGATTTTAAAATCACCAATAGTCCCATCACCTAGAAGCAACTGTTGTAAACTGCAGCTTTTCCTTTTCTTTTAACAGTACATTTTAAATTGTTTCCCCACATAGCCAAATAGACTTTAGAAAACATTATTACAGTATCAATATATTCAATGGCTAAAATATAACGTAAACCATTAAGAATGTTACATTGCACTGAATTTTTGCTTCTTTAGTAATAATAAACATTTCGGTACAAAATGTTCACTGCTGCATAAAAATTTGTCTAAAATTGTTTTCTTAACATAATCCTTGGAAATCACGGTCACGGTCCTCCCGTTGTTCATTGATTTGCTCGAGCAGGCCCAGTAACGTCTCCATCATGAGACTTGTTGTTACTGTGTTTTGGCATATCGAATACCTCACGGGTAGCTTGCCAGGCTCTGCCATGCGGGCGAGATACTCTCGGTAGCTTGCCGGGCTCTCCGAGACAGGCAGAGGAATCAAACTCGGGTCGGCCATGTTGGCCGCTTGTAAGGCAAACGCCCTACCGCTGTGCTATCATTCCAGCCCAATCCTTAGAAAGAGAATTTAAAAATAAGATTCTGACATTTTAAGTTCAAGAGCTTTTCATATATTTTACCAATATGTCCCAACATAGCAATGTTTGTAATATTCAACAGATTTTTTTTTCAAATCTTCAATTTCTTAAACAGGGTGACTAAAGTTAATTTTCTTAATTGCCAGGCATTTCTTTGCTGTCTCAAAAACTCATCTGAATGTAAGAGTCTCCTAAATTTTTATTTTGAGCTCTGGTATGTGTATGTATGCCTGTTATTATGTATGTATTGCTTACGTATTTTTCTGAGGAAGGGTTATCCCAAGATGTTTAAGAAACACTGATGGAAAGACAGAGCTCAAAGGGCCAGAGGCAATAGACTGCGTGCAAGAGCCCTGGTTCAATTCAAAGCACAGGCACATGGTCCCAGAACAACAAGAGATTGCCCTCCTAAGCAAGCACTGCTGGGTATGGGACTAAAACAAATGTCTTTCTCCCACCTCCACAACTGCATATGTGTGTACAGTTTGTCATAACTGTCGAAAATAGTTTTCAAATTTCTCTATGTATGTCCATATTGTATTTGTGAGAGCTCTTACAGTTATCAAGTCTAATGTGTTGAGTTTTCCCCCATCTTTTGCTGTGTGACTGCTTTAGCTTGTTTCTATGCTTATTATACCTTCATTCCTTAGGTCATTGAGGTCCTTAGGTTGTATTTACCTCCATTTCTTCTAATTTCCTATTATTTCTATTTCAACCACCACCATACGTGGCAAAAGAAAACCCCAAACAAAAAATCCAAAAAGACAAACCTAAAACAAAGCAAAATAGTAGTAGCTTAAAGGTTAGTTGTTAGTCTAGTTGTAAGGGCTATGTGAAAAACCAAGAGCATCATTTCTTCTTCCCACTGAGTAAAATCAACAAGCAACAGTCATAAACCATTTCCCTTATTTTGTCTCCTCAGCCCTAGGAAGATTAAAAAATTAAAAGGCAGGGAACTACAGACATAGTACACAGAATAAATTCCTTGTAAAAGAAAAAAAATGACTGCAACAAAAAGCAATCAACAAATATTGCTTTATCTGAAAATTCTATCTTCAAACAGCCAAGAGTTTAAAATCCTCAAGGAAGCTGAGGAATTTCCATCTCTGACAATCTTTCAAAACACTGGAGATAACCTCTACCCTGTACAAGCTTCACTTATTTTTTCTTATAGCTCCATTTGCCCATATGGAAACATACGTTTCTATAAATCTATTCTAGCATAATTTTTCTATTTCATTGCTTAATAATAAATTCTTTTAGCCTATCCTCATAAATTTCTAGATGCCAATAAACTTATCTTTGGAAGAAATCTTAAAAAAAGGTCTTTTTTCCCTCAAACTGTCCAGGCAAACTGTGTAAGTGAGAAACTTAATCTCTTTAGGTATAAGGAAACAGTATCTGTTTTCAGAATACTGAGATGCTAAATCAAGATGCAGTGAACAAATCTCTGCTTAACAGGAATAGTCCTTTTTCTCCTTGTCTTCCTCTTACATACAAAAAATTCTGATCTTGAATTTTGGTTTTCAGTGGAACTGGGGAACAATGAATTTACTCAAAATAATCAAAGCCAGAAAAAGATCCTAATACTTAATAACAAACTCGATTAACATCTTAAAAGCAAATACTACACAAGTAGTTAAACAAAGATAGTTTAGAGGAAAGAAAAACAAAACTCTTATCCCTGACTATGGTTAAAAGGACGAAAAACTTGAAACGGGAGAGACGGAAAGTATAAGGGCTGAAGTGCACCTTGCACTCAGCTGACCTGGATAGATCCCTGGCTGCATATGGCCCACTAAATAGCAGCAGAAGCAACTCCTGAGCGGAGTTTGGAGTAAAACCTGAGGGCCTGGACTAAGCCCTGAAATGAACACAACTATATGTATATGCAGCCCAATCCTATCCGACCCTGAGACACCTCAAAAAAAAAAAAAGAAAAACTGTTATCGGAGTAAAGACTATTCAACCAAATACAAAATCTACATGCTTTTCTCTAGAAAATGAAAGGAGTTTCTGGCATATTTTTAAAAAAAGTCTCAAATACTAAATCCCAGATAATTTTGTGCCATTTGGGGAAAACTAAAAAATGTGTTTGGTCCCAGTTATGACTTGATGTTATTGTTGTACAGTCCTATCTTTACTGCACTTTGTAGATAATTCATTCTTTCACAAACTGAAAATCTGTGGCAAGCCTACATTAAGAAATCTTAAGAAGTCCATGCTGGGGCTGGAGCGATAGCACAGCAGGTACAGTGTTTGCCTTGCACATGGCTGACCCGGGTTCGATTCCCAGCATCCCATATGGTCCCCTGAGCACCGCCAGGGGTAATTTCTAAGTGCAGAGCCAGGAGTGACCCCTGTTCATCTCCAGGTATGACCCAAAAAGAAAAAGGGGAAAAAAAAAAGTCTCATGCCATTTTTCAACGATATATGTTCACTTCATGTCTATACCACAGGCAAACATATAATGCTTTTTTTAGATAAAATGCTACTGTACATTTAAAGAGACTATAGTAAGGGTAAATATAATTCTACATGCACTGAAAAACCACAAATTTATGTTACTTCCTTTACTGTGATATATGCTTTATCACAGGGGACTGGAACTGAACCTACAACATCCCCCAGGTTTATCATGTATGTCAACTGACAAGCCACATCACAGCCCTGGGCCTTTCCATAGACAATGAGTGTGTTTGACTCCAGATAGTTGGTGATTTGTTATAATTAAAATTTTTTTTCTCAACCTAGTAAATACATACTTACTTGGAATAAAATATTTGTGAATAAATACAACATGCTTTAATATTTTCACTTTTTAGTTCTGAAAACACAGCTAAAATTTAAAAGATTTATAACTTATCAAAATAAAAATGTAGACACATAAACCCTCACACATTTCTGTTTAATATTAAACACAGAGCTACCCTATAATCCAGCAGTTCCACTCCTAAATCTCCAAAGAACTAAAAACATGTCTTAAAAAAAAAAAACAAAACTGTAAGTGAATGTTCCTAACAGTCAATAGGTAGAAAAACTCATAAATGTTCTATCAGCAAATGAAAAATGAAACAAAATACAGTGTATTAGTGGAATATTACTCAATCACTATAAAGAATCAAGTGCCGGTCCATGATATAGATAAATTTTGAAATATTATAAAAGTAAAGTAAAGTAAAGGCCCTCCCGTTGATCATCGATTTGCTCGAGCGGGCCCAGTAACGTCTCCATTGGAGACTTTGTTGTTACTGTGTCTGGCATATAGAATACATCACGGGGAGCTTGCCAGGCTCTGCCGTGCGGGCGAGATACTCTCGGTAGCTTGAAATATTATGGTACTTAAAAATAAGCCACATACACTGCATGATTCCACTTATTAAAATGGAATGAGCAAACACATAATGTAGACTGGGTTTGTCAGGGGTGTGGGAAAGGGAGAATAGGTTATGATTGCTAATGGATATATATAATTTATTTCAGTGTTACAGAAAACACTCAAATTATATAAAAGTAATGGTGAACACACAATATTCTCACAAAAATTTGAGTATACTGAAAGCTAACTGTATACTTCACAGGAGTATATTTTATAGTATGTGAAGTATATCTTAATAGGTTTCTACTTTTAAAAATGAAAGACGGTTAGATGATTTCCCTGATTACTACTGCACTTACAGATGTTTAGTTAAAACACATCCAGTGGGGAAGAAAATCCTCAAACAAATTTTTATATTTTTCAAACTTGGTTCTCAAATTAAGTACCGAGTGTATTTTAACACTTAACTTCAATTACCCTTGAACTTTCAGAAGTGATTAATAGCGAAATTGACACATTATGTCAAAGACTAAATGGTGTCGCAGTTATTTTTCTAGAGGTTTATGCATATTTAACAAAACAATACACTATATACACTTATAGGAATTTTTTAATCTTCTGTTAGAGATTTGTTTTAATTTTAGCAATTTGAATATTTTTTCAAATATTCTAACATTTGGTGCCAGAGCGATAGAGCAGTGGGTAGGGCGTTTGCCTTGCACAAGGCCAACCAGAGTTCAGTCCCTGGCTTCCCATGTGGTCCCCTGGGCACCGCCAGGAGTAGTTCCTAGAGCCAGGAGTAACCCTAGAACATTGCTGGGTATGACCCAAAAAGAAAAAAAAATATCCGAACATTTTAAACATTAAATCAGACCCAACAGTTCTAACCATTTTACTTCCAGTGGGGAAGAAAATCCTCAAACAAAAGTGTATGTGGAAAAACCTGCAGAAGTTGAGTGAAAATTCAACAGCAAAATAAGTAATTTTCAGTAGTTAAACTCAAAGGCTTATTGGAACTGTAATTCTGTTTGTTGGCTTTAAATAAACTGCATTTTAAAAAATTAAAAATAAATAAACTGCATTTTAAAAAACTACCCCAAAATCATAATACAGCAAAACTATAGTCCATTACATGATCAGTTAAAAATCAGATGTCAGAAAGGAATGGGAAGTGATATTTCATTTTACAATGTCAAATACAGGAATACTCTATTTTCTTTTCGTTTTGTTTTCTGTTTTTTGTTTTGGAGCCACACCCTGTTGCGCTCAGAGGCTATTTCTGGCTAGGCTTGGGGAACCATGGCATGCTGGATACTGAACCTGAATCTCAGGCATGCAAAGCATGCAAGGGACCTTTAAGTGATCTCTCTGGCCCAAGGAATAATTCTTGATAATAGTCTGAATATTCAGAAACATCTGGCAAAAACATATGCAGATACTAACTAAGACTGAAACATGCTATTAATATTATTAGCATATTTTACTTAGCCTATTTTTATACTTCTATTGGTGCGCATTAATATTTCTTTAACATTAGTGCAAATTTTCTAACCACAAATTACAAGAAAGTCAATAAATGGGCATGTGTGGGTGTTCGGGTGCACATACCTTTCCTAAGGTTTCTTTAAAGATGTAATAACCTGATAAATCAACAGATTTTCCTAGACCATTCCCTTTTAATATTCATCTACTGTATTTACTTGTCTATAATCATAGTCCAAACTTTTTACCTAAGACTTTAAAACCAAATAAAACCCACTAAATCTATACTCATGTCTGAAAATGTTTCTAAATCTACCTCAGCCCACTTTAACCAGTATTGTTCTTTTCTCTAAATTACTCAGAGGTAGTGTTTTTTCTTATAAGAAAAAAAAACCTAACATTTTATTTATAGTAAAGCAATGTTACCAATTTTAGGGAAAGTTTAGAGAAATTTTCCTTAGTACCAAAATTTTAGGGAAAGTTTCCTTAATATCAATATTCACTTGAAATAAAATTTCAACATTTTCTATTTTTCAGTAAGATTTTGGCTTACTTACTTAAACAAGTTAGTTCACTCTTCCTTAATATTTTCTACTAATCTATCCCTGTCACTTTTAGTATTATAATGTACCAAATAAATAAATATCTTTATTAAAAACTCTGAGACAAGTATCTAACTGTTTTGTTTACATTTTTAATCTTAAAAGACTATTTTCTCTACTCACAGATGTATCCTTTGGGAACTGAAGACTCGAGCTCAAAGAAATGACTTAGCTGTGGCATAATTTCCTCATTTAAAACACAGTTGCTGTTTCTGGCCTGAAAAGGGCTGTGAGAAGCTATCTTCTGGTATGTGTGTATTAATCAAAATACTGGCAGGAGACACATGCTACTTTAAAGAAATACTCCTGCTGTAGTTTGATGTGTTAGCAAATTGTGCACAGAAAAAATAATGCTTGGTACAAAGCTATTACCCTTCATTACAAAATGAAAATAAGTGTTTTCCAAACTGAAGATTCTTTAGGGGTGGAGTGAGCAGCTCATCTAGCAATGCTCAGGATTCCATGCAGTACTGGGGATCAAACCTGGGCCTCCAGCAGGCAAAAATATGTTCTAGTTTGCTGAGGTACTTCTCTTCAAATTTAAACTTTGACTGACAGTACAACTTTTAAAAATAAGTATGTAAAATAGCCTCAGTTCAAGGACTGCACAAAGATTTTTTTAAAACCACAGTGGATCACAAATTGGGAAGAACACACAGCTGTCCTCAATACATTCAAACACTGTCCTTTTCATACTTATAGAAAAGTTGGTCAAACAACATATAAACAAGAATTGGGAAAAGCTGAAAATCTAAGAGAAATGGACGCCAACCCATGTCTTTTAAACTTAGGCAAAAAACAAACAAAAGGTCTCATTAAGTGCATCTGATTTAAACGGTATTTGTTTCTTTACTGATACTACAGGAATAAACATATCAGATGGGTATTTTCCCCTCATATAAGAAAAGAAAATAAATGTTAATCTTAAAAGAAATTTAAACAGAAATACAGAAGAATCAGTCCAGCTGTGATAAGAACATATTACAGTGTTAATTTTTCTCAGTATTTATAAAATATTTTAGCAAAAAAATGATAAGAGGATCTGGGAATGTGGCTCAATGGTAGAACACATGCCTCTTAATATATAAAGGCTCTGGGTTCCATTTCTAATACCACAAGAAAATAAGAATAATAATGTAGTAACAATAATAATAATGAAATGAGAGAGGGTCAGCAAGAGGCATTAGAGAAATAGTTCTATTATAAAAAATTTTACAGCTGCACAGTATTCCATTGTGTAGGTGTACCAAAGTTTTTTTTAATCAGCTGTTTGTTTTCAAGCACTTGGGTTGTTTCCAGATTCTAGCTATTGTGAACAGTGCTGCAATGAACATATAGGAGAAGATGACATTTCTACTGTGCTTTTTTGTACCCTTGGTATATATTCCCAGAAGTGGTATTGCAGGGTCATATGGAAGCTCAATTTCTAGTTTTTGAAGGAATGTCCATATTGTTTTCCAAAAAGGCTGGACGAGTTTGCATTCCCACCAACAGTGAAAGAGTGTCCCTTTCTCCCCATCTCCACGCCAATACTGGTTGCTTTTGTTCTTTTGAATGTGTGCCAGTCTCTGTGGTATGAGATGTTTGATTCATTGTTTTGATTTGCATCTCCCTGACGATTAGCGATGTAGAGCATTTTTTCATGTGCCTTTTGGCCATTTGTGTTTCTTTTTGTCTCCTCTTACATCTTTCTAAGCAACTTTTTGTTTAGTGAAAACTACCTTGCAGTGGAAAATGGGCACTGGTGGAGGGATGGGTATTTGATCATTGTATAATTGAAATCCAAGCACAAAAATTTGTAACTCTACAACTGTACCTCATGGTGTTTCACTAATAAAAATAAAAAAAAAAAACTACCTTGCTTCACTAAATAAATACATTTTTAGTCATATGCAGCAGTTTCTTTCAAGTGAATAAAATTGATACCCTCTTGGGGGCTGGAGTGACAGCACAGCAGGTAGGGCGTTTGCCTTGCACGTGGCCAACCTGGGTTCGATTCTTCTGTCCCTCTCCAAGAGCCTGGCAAGCTAAAGAGTATCCCGCCCACATGGCAGAACCTGGCAAGCTACCCATGGCATATTCAATATGCCAAAAACAGTAACAAGTCTCACTTCGTGTTCCTGGAGCAAGCAGACACCATTGGGCTACACTAGCACGTGACAGGGATGAACGGAGACGTTACTCGAGACATTACCGCTCAAGCAAATCAATGACCAATGGTACAACAGTGACAATGATATATATGTGGCTCATATATATGACGCTCTGGGTTCCATCCCTAGCACAAGAAAATAAGAATAATGATGTAATAAACAATTTCCTCATGTAGCATTGTAGCACTGTCCTCCCGTTGTTCATTGATTTACTCCAGTGGGCCCAGTAACGTCTCCATTGTGAGACTTGTTACTGTGTTTGACATTTCAAATATGTCACAGGTAGCTTGCCAGGCTTTGCCGTGTGGGCGAGATACTCTCGTAGCTTGCTGGGCTCTCTGAGAGGGGCCGAGGTATTGAACTCAGGTCGGCCAAGTTGGCCACATGCAAGGCAAATGCCCTACCGCTGTGCTATCAAGGGTCAGTATGAGGCATCAGAGAATATACTTTTATTATAACAAAACTTTTAGGAAAAGAGAGCAAAAAATTCCTTCAGATACATTTTTTAAATTTCCATTTTCATCATAATTTTTTTTCCTTTTTGGATCACACCCAACTATGCACAGGGATTACTCCTGGCTCTGCACTCAGGAATTACTCCTGACGGTGCTCAGGGGACCATATAAGGATGCTGGGAATCAAACCTGGGTCGGCCGTGTGCAAGGCAAATGCCCTACCCGCTGTGCTATTGCTCCAGTCCCACATCATAATTAATTTTTGGTGGGTGATTTTGGTGGTGTCAGGGATCAAACTCATGGCTTCAAAATGCAAGTCAAGTACTTTTACCATTAAACTATATATCTGGCCCCATTTTCACCGTAACTAAAACATCTAATAAAAACTCTCATTCTACTAAAAAGTAAAAATGGCTCTCTTTTCATATCTATAATTAAATCACCCAGAAAACAAACAAAATAGGAGACTAACACCCAAGAATGGCTGAGATTAGTACCAGGAATTTTGCTCCATGGCTTGGAGGCCAGCCACACATGCTAGGGGAAAAGAGAGCTCAGATAGAGAAGGGAGCACCAAATAAAGGGTATTGGGAGGATCCTCCCAGGATGGGAGAAGCATGCTGAAAGTAGACTATAGACCAAACACTATTGCCACTCAATGCCTCTTTTGCAAACCACAACACCCAAAAGAAGAGAGAGAACAAAAGGGAATGCCCTGCCACAGAGGCAGAGTGGGATGGGGGAAAGGGGGGTGGGAGGGATACTGGGATCCGTACTGGTGGGAAATGGGCACTGGTGGAGGGATGGGTATTTGGTCATTGTATAATTGAAACCCAAGCACAAAAATTTGTAAGTCTACAACTGTACCTCATGGTGTCTCACTGATAAAAAAAAAAAAAAAGAAAAAAGAAAACAAACAAACAAAAAATACTTTGGGCTGGTAATATAGCAGGCAGGGCTCATTGCAGGTGACTATCCAGTTCAATCCCCATATCACAAATGGTGCCCTGAACCCCACCAGAAATGATCCCTGAGCACAGAGCCAGGAGTAAGCCCTGAGCACCGCTAGGTGTGGCCCCAAAAAACTAAAAAAAAAAAAAAAAAAAAAAAAAAAAAAAAAAAACCTCACTTATGTTAACCTTGTTTAAGGAAATAAAAATTAGTATGTAAGGCTACATACATTCCTCAATTTAGTTGGGCAAATTTCTAATACTAATTCAGTGATCACTTACAAGTGTGCATGAAGGGAATACAATAAATTTTACGATCAAATAAGTAATGGAAGAATGGAAGAATACATTTAACTGACAATGTCTCAGTGTCATATGATCTCACATATGATCTCTCTTGTGGATCATAATGCTTATTAGTATTCTAAAAACTTTAAGAAATCCTATAATAACCTGTTTAACTAATTTAACCCACTGTTTTCAAAATTTATTTAATCATATAACTTTTTTTGATTTGGGTTTTTCTTTGAGGGGGTGGGTGGGGGGAAAAGAAGGTAGAATTACACCCAGCAGTGTTCACCAGATAGTTATTAGCTCTCTGCTCAAGAATATATTCTGCTGGCACTCAGGGGATTATATGCAGTATAAGGCAAGCACCTTATCCCTATATTATCTCTCTGGTCATTCTTTTTATGTATATGATACCATGTGAATGGTAGCACTGTAGCACTGTAGCACTGTCCTCCCACTGTTCATCAATTTGCTCGAGCAGGCACCAGAAACATCTCACAACAAATTGTGAGACTTGTTGTTAATGTTTTTGGCATATCAAATACGTCAAGGGTAGCTTGCCAGGCTCTGCCATGCAGGCGAGATGCTCTTGGTAGCTCGCCGGGCTCTCCAAGAGGGGCGGAAGAATCAAACCCGGGTCAGCTGCATGCAAGGCAAATTGAGTCATTAATATTCAAAAATCAGAATAAAACTTGACGCCATAAATGTTAATTTTATTACTATTTTACAAATTTTAATCAGAAATTTTCAATCTGAAAATTGCTTTTCAGTAGTTTTGAAATAAAGATTTGAGTTTTAAAGAAAAAGTGAATTGCAAAGTTTTAAGTATTAGATCACATGTAAAAATATTTAATCCAAAGATCGTATCTCAAAAACATGTTGCAGTGACTGAACTTTTAAATTTAAACTTTATGCTCTACATATTAACAGTCAAGAATGATAGTTCTCTGGTCTTTCCAAGAAAAGAACTGATTTTGGACTAATTTCAAAATATTGCATTCTTTTATACTTCATCTTTCTTTTTGTTTTTTCAAGAAATAGCTTATTTTAATATTTTTTTAATTTCTAAAAAAGCCTTTTTAAAAAATTTTTTTTGAATAACCATGAGATACACAGTCACAAGGTTGTTCATGATTGGGTTTCAGTCAAACAATGTTTCAATACCTGTTCCTTCACCAGTGTACATCTCTCACCATCAATGTCCCAGGTTTCCTTCCCATCACCCGTCTTTCTTATATGAACTCTTTCCCATCATCCTTCTTTCTTATATGAATTTTTGACAAAGGGAAACAAAAATACATTTTTTTATCACTGTTATATTACTTACCTAATATTTTCACAGCATAATGAGGGCTTTCTAAGACAATTCCTTCTTCTGTATCAAATATAGGATTATCTATTCCAGTCTTTGGAGGAATTTGGGCTAGTTTCTTAAGTCTCATGGAGGAATTGAGGTCAAGTTCTTGTTTTTTCCCTTCTTCCTCTCGCCTACGTCTCATGTCTTCCTGTTGTTGCCGAATACGCTCCAATTGTGCACTTCGACGAACTGGCATCATCCTGGTGCCCAAATCTCCAGGGCAGTCAACAGCCATCTCTCGGTGCTTCTGATGTTCCTCTGGTGATGCAAGATCAACATTTTTTACTTCGCTGTCTGATTCCTCAGTAACGTGCCCATTCATATGGGATGTAGTCATGGTTATCTCTAAAAACCTGTATCACTTTTTAGAAATAAAAATTTCCTATATAGCCAATATCTTGATTCTGTAGTACAAAATCCATGTTACTTCAAAAAAATTTAAACTTCTCACATCAAATAATAATGCTATGGAAATGTATCCATGAAGGAAATCTAAGGGGAAAGATGAGGAAAAAAGTATAAGAATTACAATATATAAGTTTTACACACCCTACTCCCAATCTCCACACAACATAAAAACATCTCATAAGTTATAACACTGTTTTGCTATATAAAGTACCTTTTTCATTTTACAGATAAAAAATAAGATGACTCAACAGAAAAATACCCCTCAAGAATTTAAAGCAGTTTCATTTTACAACCAAGAAAAATGCTATTGAAAAGTTTAGCAAAACTGGAAAGAAAAATGGGGTTACTAGTTTAGAAAAGGTACAAAGACAGTTCAATCTTTGTAGTACTGTATGAACATAAGTACTTCATTGAGTTCAACTAGTATATACGAGATTAAAATAACTCCCTAGTTAACTACTAAAGAAAGCAGCCTATAGCTAAATCATTCTGGTGTGACTAACTTGAGATAACAGCAGTATCTTAGGAGACAATTCAATAGCTTATGACATGATGAACATACAAAAAAGAAACTTTTATTAGGGGCCAGGAGATGGCTGAAAGAGCTACAGTACATGGATGATGCACAGGGCCCTGGGGTTTGATCCTTGGCACCAGATGACCTCCTGAGCACCTCTGGTCATACTGGAGATGACCCCCCCACTCCAGCAAGGCTGGGGAGGTCCAAGTAAGGAGGGAAAAAATCTAGCAAAAGAAACTTTAATTAGAAGCTAAGGTAGCTACAGGACAAATCCACATTATAGTTAAGAAATTATCAGTCTCTAATTTATAAATGATCATATTAAAAAAGATATGTGAGGGCTAGAGTTTTTGATCCGTGGCACTGCACATAGTACCAGTTCCTCCAGTTTCATGAATTAAGACTACTGTTACTCTCTCTGATCTGTAGATTTATTTGGAAAATTTATTCACAGGATAGTTCTGAGTATTAAAATATGTATGCGAGTTTTAAAACTAAAAACATGTGCTTATGCTCTTAGTATTAATTTGACTGCTGTATTTTAAAATCTGTCAACATTTTAATGGATATTACTAACTTCTCACCAAACCACTTCTCAGCAAAATTGGTAGACTGTTTATATATATACATATATATATATACATACATATACATATATATCCACGTGGGCACAGCAAAGCGTAGCAAGCTTCCCGTGATGTATTCGATATGCCAAAACACAGTAACAAGTCTCACAATGGAGACGTTACTGGGCCCACTCGAACAAATTGATTAACAACAGGAGGAGAGTGACAGTGATGAACCCACGCACTGTATCTAATTAGTCTCCTTTTGCTCAAGACTTTAAAAATATTTATAATAATAAATCTACTTAACTCCTAGAGTTGAGCATCACTGCAGTAGTTTGGTTAGAGTTGCCAAGTAAGCAAAAGCAGAGTTTTTAGACAATATTCCTAAGGTCAGCCAATCTTCACTCAGCTTGTCAGGCTGCTTAATACACCGACCTAGACTACAGGAAAATCACTAGACCAATTATCATTAGAATTGTGTTTACATAAGAATTTTGGTAGATTTTCCTGACCTATGTCCAAATTTTAGCTTCGGTTTTTATAGTCATGTGGTTTTCGCATAAATACCTTGTTTATAATAAGACTGATTTCTCAGGTCTTAAAATGAGAGCTTTGAGAGGAATCATTAGATAATTCTTAAGTTACTGAAGGGGGCACTTGGAGTTTGAGAGCCACACCCAGCAGTGCTCAGGGGCTATTTCTATTTCTGCCTCTGTATAAACAACAACAAAAAGAACAATAACTATTCCATTAACTCATAGCCAAGTATTTTACACAGCATTCATTCAATTCAATTCACTGAAGTTGGTACAAATATGCCTGTCTTTTCTTTCTTTTGTTTTTTGGGCCACACCCGATTATGCTCAAGATTTACCCCTGGCTCTGTCAGTCTCAGGGATCTCTCCTGGCTCAGGGATCTCTCCTGGCTAAGGGAACCACATGGGGTACAGGGGATCGAATACAGGTCAGCTGCATGTAAGGCAAGGGCCCTACCCTCTGTATTATCTCTCTGGCCCCCAAATATGCCTTCTGTGAAGAACTGAATTAGGCTTTAAAGATAAATGGAGGAATAAGGAAGAGTTCATATGATGCTAATAAAGAAGAAAAATACAAGGTGTGGAAAAGTACAAATAAGGCTAATAGAATCAAACCACACAGTGGAATGATCAAATGATCACTCTGGACAATAACTGAGTGCAGAAAGGAGATAAAGTAATATTCATGATTACCTTTCAATACCTGTACTGCAACCCACAATGCCTGAAAAAGTGGGGGGGAGGAGGGAGAAAGAGAGAATGAGAGAGAGACAGAGAGAGAGAGAGAGGTCTGCCATGGAGACAGGCTGGATGGGGGGGGAGGGAAACTGGGGACACCGGTGGTGAGAAACATACAATGGTGAAGGGTTGGGTGTTGGAACATTGTATGATTGAAACCCAATCATGAACAACTTTCTTTCTAACTGGGTATTTCACAGTGATTCAATGGGGGTGGGGGGAGGAAAGGATTAAAAATAAAATAGTGGAAGGTATGGTTAGAAAGTTACAAACTTTCTAAGGATAATCATTTATATGTATTATTTAATACATATTAAAGGTAAAGGTAAAGGTAAAGGCCCTCCCGTTGATCGTCGATTTGCTCAAGCGGGCCCAGTAACGTCTCCATTGGAGACTTTGTTGTTACTGTGTTTGGCATATCGAATACTCTCGGTAGCTTGCCGGGCTCTCCGAGAGGGGCGGAGGAATCGAACTTGGGTCGGCCATGTTGGCCACTTGTAAGGCGAACGCCCTACCGCTGTGCTATCGCTCCGCCTGCAATATGTATTAATATGTATTTATCCGGTAAATACATATTAAACAAATAATATGTATTTATCCGGTAAAGCCCTCCCGTTGATCGTCGATTTGCTCGAGCAGGCCCAGTAACGTCTCCATTGGAGACTTTGTTGTTACTGTGTCTGGCATATCGAATACTCTCGGTAGCTTATCCGGTAAATACATATTAAACAAGTTCAATTCTCTAGGCAATAACAGAGCCATCTGAGATTTTAAAGAAATGATTCAAACTACCAAAATATACTAGCAGTACAGAAATCAATGTGTCCAGAATTAAATTAAGATTTTAATCTTGTCTTTTTGGTCCTCTTCCTCCACTCTCAATTCTAATTAGGGACACTATATTCAGTTATTTAAAACAAAACAATGTTTAAGAGAACTGGTCTCAGAATTGAACTGCCAAGGATCTAATCCTTATCTCCTTTTAAATCACAGCTCAAATATGCCCTTCCTAAAAACCCTCGTATGTCAGGAACTAGGTTTTCTCATCTTGGAATCATGGTACTGCCAGCACATTATCCATGCAAACAGAAGACTTCAAAATGTAAGCCCAAGGGGGTATGGTACTGCCAGCAGGTAAACCCGTACCTGAGGGGCAAATGCACCAGCAGCCTGATGGTGCCTTCAGACTTCCAGATACCCCAAAATTGCTGCTGTGCCTATAGCCAGACCCCAACAACTTGGGGCCAAGTTTACCAAGAAATTAAAAGGCCAAAAGTTAGGTATGTGGGAGACACACCCATAAACCACATCTGGCTCAGCTATATAAGCTCATTTACTGGCCTTATTTCAAGACCCATAAGTCTTGAAAGAGATCAAAAGATGCAGTTAGGTCCTGTAACGCAGAGGTAAGTGGGAACCCATGACTAAGAGCTCCAGGCTTGCTTGGACCAGGACTGGGTCTCTTCCCACCATGTTCCCAGTTTTCCAGTTGCTTGGGAGTCACACCTACAAACTGTCCCCGGTGCTATGTAATCTCATCAATGATAGCCAAGACCCAAAGACTATAAACTAGAGCTCCCAGAAGGGAGCGCCGAAGAATGTCCTGACCCCGCTGTCTTCACCAGGACACCTTGGAGAGGGGTGGGTTGATTTTCTCTCCCTGTCCCAAGCAGGACCCCGGCAGTCGAAAACCTCCAGAACCCAACCACTGTCATGCCCAAGGCCACTCTTCACATGCTCGGATAAGCCTCATCCAAGACGACGGGATGAACCTCACCAGAGAGCAGACTAGCAAGAAAACCCAGATATGTGGGAACCTGTGACTGAGATCTCCAAGCCCACTTGGATTGGGACTGAGCCTCCTCCCTCAGGTCCCCAATTTTCCAGTAGCTTGGCAGTCACACCCACAAACTGTCCCTGGTGCCATGTAATCTCATCAATGGCCAAGACCCAGAAACTATAAACTAAAGCTCCCAGAACAGAATGACACAGACTTTCCTGGACATTATATTCTATCCATAACAAACAATACAAAACAAATCATCTAGCATTAAAAAAAAAAGTAATGTGGAGTTCATACCCAATTCAATCAGCTTAATCAATGGCTGAATAAATAACAGTACTCCTACATTATTTAAAAAAAAAAGTAAACCCAGATAATAAGACTCCAGAAACACTCACTCATTAGGTGGATGGCAATGTCATTAACTAAAACTGAGAATACAAGAGAAAGAAAATTAATAAGGGGAAAAAATGGAAAGTGATGAATAATATATAGGTAAGCTTTGGATAGAATAATTTCAAGGCCATTACAGGTCACATAGGTAAATAACAGAATGATCAAGTAAGCAGAAATCTATCTTAACTCATCTGGTATTAGTAAAAGATAGGTAAGTAAGTATATAGGCAAATTTCTTCTTTGAGCGATAGCATAGTGGTAGCGAGTTTGCCTTGCACGCAGCCAACTGGGCCAACCATGGTTTGATTCCTCTGCCCCTGAGAGCCCGGCAAGCTACCGAGAGTATCCTGCCGGCACGGCAAAGCCTGGCAAACTACCTGTGACGTATTCGATATGCCAAACACAGTAACAACAAGTCTCACAATGGAGATGTTACTGGGCCCACTCTAGCAAATCAATGAACAATGGGAGGACAGGGCTATAGTGCTACTTCTTCTTTTTTTTTTTTTTTTGCTTTTTGGGTCACACCCGGCGATGCACAGGGGTTATTCCTGGCTCATGCGCTCAGGAATGACTCCTGGCGGTGCTCGGGGACCATATGGGATGCTGGGAATTGAACCCGGGTAGGGTGTGTGCAAGGCAAACGCCCTACCCGCTGTGCTATTGCTCCAGCCCCCAGTGCTACTTCTTTGTTCAGAACTTTTCATGACAGGGGTTATTCCTGGCTCATGTGCTCAGGAATGACTCTTGGCGGTGCTCGGGGACCATATGGGATTCTGGGAATTGAACCCGGGTAGGGTGTGTGCAAGCCAAATGCCCTACCTGCTGTGCTATCGCTCCAGCCCCCAGTGCTACTTCTTTGTTCAGAACTTTTCATGACTTTTATATTGCCTAGATTTATCGAAAGATAAATCTGTGCTAACTCCAACTCTTTTCATCTCTTGATTTTAATAGGGGCCATACCAGGGCCCAGTGATACCTGGGGTCAGGAGGCTGTGAGGCATGTGGTGCTGAGGAGCAACCCAGGGTGTCAGTTTGTGAAGAACTTCTAGAGTTACTTCTCTGGCCCTTTCTTTTCCTACTTTCCTGCATAAATCTTCTCATTTTTTCTCATTTTCCTCCCAAATTGTTTTTGTTCTTGTTCAAGTATCTTATGAAGAAAGAAATGTGTGGAATTTCTCTTATAAATTCTACCTTTAAGACCTATCATAAGTTCCTGTTTCTTTAATCATTCCAATACACCTGGCTTAAACAACAATCCCACACTATCTGACTGTATGACACTCCAAAAGACTACAGTGTTCACAAATTAATGAGCATGAAATATTCAGAAGGTCTTCCAAAATAAAAACAATTATTTTGTCTTCTATAGTTTTAGCTTTAAGATCATTATCAATATCATTACAATATTTAAATAGCTAGCTCATATACATATTCAATACATAACCAATGAACAATGATAAAGTCCTAGTACAAAGGAATTCACTTTCCCCATCCACAAAGAAAATTCTTTACTCACCTTTCAAAGCTCATAAAGGACTAAACTATAAATTAATTATGTGGCCAGAGACATACTACAGTGGGTAAGGCTCTTACCTGGGTTCAATCCCTGGCTCCCCATACAGTCCCCTGAGTCTACCACATATGTTCCCATCATATGTAAGTTCAGTCCATAGCACCACATATGGTCCCCTAAGTAGCACACCTCCAAGAATGATCCCTGAGTATAGAGCAGGGAGTACACTCTAAGCACTGCTTGTTGAGCACTCAAAATAACAACAATAAAAACCAAACAAAAAATTTTACATAAGTAAAAGAACACCATATGCAGATAGGGTAGTTAGAAGTTATTAACCGTGAGTACAGGAAAACACCCCAACCCTCTAATTACAATTTTTAAATATCTCAGAAATCCACATTTCAAATCTTCATTAAAATGCCAGGTTGTCTTGTCCTTCACGCCCTACCGAGATCATGAGTTGCCCCCCACGAACGGCTCTCCAGCATGGCCATGGCTCCAGAGGCAAAAGGACTTAGTCCAGAGCCTGGCAGCTTGCGGCAGAAAAGTGAATGGACCATGCGTTGATTCAAATGTTGACTTCAAACTAGTGTAAGAAAAAGGCTTTTTTTCCTTATATAAACTGCTATAGAAGAAGTGAATGAAAGAAATTCAAGTGAGCTTCAGTATGCACAATAATGGAGATCAGCTGACTGGAAATAGCTTGATGGTAGAGGCCTACTAAAATTCCATGCCATGAAAAACAACCACTTGTGTGAAGGATGGAGAACATGACAGGTAAGCAGGAGAACAATTCCTAAATTTAGTATCCTGATTTTTGGATAGCATGAAATGTAAATTACCTACTTCTTGAATACAAATATGGTCAGTTACAGTAATGCCCAAAATGCTCTACTTCTTTTTCAATTCTTCCCTTTCTCCTGCATATAATAACTTTTACCAGCAGTGGGGAATACCCATTTTAAGTGATCAGCATTCTTTTGACATTCTAAGAAGTTGTACTATTTGTTTCCATAGAAACAGCTTTGTCAGCTAACTCACTATTCCGTGCCAAGAATGGTGAAAAGAATTTACATTATGCAAATTGGAAAGACTGTCAATTATCCTCTTAGTTTCTATTCTCTGGTCTTTCACAGAAGTCAGCTAACTTTCTTACTCTATAAAACAGAAAAGTGAGACAATGAAGTGTAAAAGTCTCCAGTGTTTTCTACAGGGAAAAGCAATAGAGAAATTTAGTTCAATATACACTGCTTGTAATCATAAAAATACACCCTCTTCCAGATTCTTAGTGAACATCAACTAAAATCAACATAAATTTCCCCAAATCAATTACTAGAATTAAGGATAAATGGCTTAAAAGCTTCTTTAAAAGGGTGAGTTTGTAGATTTTTAAAATTATTATCATTTTTCCAAGAAATGGAAATCAAGGTCTCACACTTGCAAGGCAAGTGCTACACTACTGAACAATATTCCTGACCATAATTATTTTCTTAACTTTTATTTTACTGTATTTCAGGTAACATGGTTACAACAGTGTCAGTACTCATGCTTTTGGTATAAGAAGTTACTGCATGGGGGGGTAGGTGCAGCAGGTGGTGGGGAGTGGATGGTAGAGGGGTAAGGTACTTGCCTTGCATGCAACTAACCATGATTCAATCCCCCGCACAGTATATGGTCTCCCAAGCACTATCAGGAGTGATCTCTGGGCACAGAATCTCATTAAGTCGACAATACAAGGTGTGACCCCCAACAAAAAAAGGATACTGCACCTCCACCATCATCAAAATGTCATTGCCAAAGACCCTCCCCTCCATTTTTGTCCCTATATTTCTTCTTGCTTTCAAATTTGATTTACCTTTTTATAATAGTGCCATTATTATTCTAAATATCAGTGCTGCTACACCATGCCTAAACACCTAAATACCAAGGTCACTCCACCATTATCTCAAGGCCCCTTCCCTACCCCACAACCTTAGCATCTTCAGATTACAGTTTTACTGATCATACCTCAGGATTTGTTCCCACTGAAGAACCATATAGTCCCTTGCTTTGCTTCTTTATACTCTGCATTATACTCTCTTTATACTCTCATTACCCAGTGAGCCCGGCAAGCTACCGAGAGTATTCGATATGCCAGACACAGTAACAACAAAGTCTCCAATGGAGACGTTACTGGGCCCGCTCGAGCAAATCGACGATCAACGGGAGGGCCTTTACCCTTTACTTTACCTTTACCCAGTGAGATCACCTGCGTAATTATCTTTTCTTTCTGACTCATTTTACTTAGTATGTAAGTAAAAGTAAAGTAAAGGCCCTCCCGTTGTTCATCGATTTGCTCGAGCGGGCCCAGTAACATTGTGAGACTTGTTACTGTGTTTGGCATATTGAATACATCACGGGTAGCTTGCCAGGCTCTGCCGTGCGGGAGAGATACTCTCGGTAGCTTGCCGGGCTCTCCGAGAGGGGCGGAGGAATCGAACTCGGGTCGGCCATGTTGGCTGCGTGCAAGGCAAACGCCCTACCGCTGTGCTATCGCTCCAGTATGACTTCCTCTAATTAGTATGACTTCCTCTAATTCCATCCAAGTTGCAGCAAATTGGAAGATCTCCTCTTTTCCCATAATTGAAGAGTATCATATTGTACAATCTATAATATCACAATTTATTTAACCACCCAGCTCCTGGAAGTGTGCGGCCTCTTATTATCTCATTCTTAGTTTAGACAACCAGGCAGGCTACCGAATGTAACCTGCCCACATGGTAGAATCTGGCAAACTCCACATGGCATACTCAATATGCCAGATACCAGTAACACTGAAGGGTCTCATTCTCATAACCCTGAAAGAACCTTGAATATGGCACTTTTTAGAATCTCAGGGCTAGGACAAAGGAGACGTTACTGGTGCCTGCTTGAGGCAATTGATGAACAACAGGATGATCGTGATCCTATAATATCATTTTTTTTCTTTTTGGGTCACACCCGGTGATGCACAGTGATTACTCCTGTCTCTTCACTCAGAAATCACTCCTGGCGGTGCTCAGGGGACTAAATGGATGCTGGGAATCAAACCCGGGTCGGCCGCATGCAAGGCAAACGCCCTACCTGCTGTGCTATCGCTCCAGCCCCAATATCATTAATTTTTACTGATATTTTTTTATCTCCAGATTAAGGCACAAACAAACTCAGTTTTTATTTAACTGTAACTTCTGGATCAACTTTAAATATGAAGAGATTATAACCTCAAGAAAACATGAAGTTAATATCCACAACGATCCCCAAAGAATATGACATTCGGAAACGACTGTAATGCAGAAGAAACAATGACATCACTGAAGACAAAGACAGAATAGCATCCTAGCCTAACAGTGCTTTCTGGTAGGTAGAGTAATATAATAAAAAACAAAAATGAAACATAATAGAAGTGTTTGGAAAGAACAACAGCTAATAGTCAACGGAAGGCCCATTTTAGGAAGCAATGTCTGGAATAAGAAATGAGACCTAAATAGTTAAGAAAAAAAATTGAAACAAGGTATAGCCCTCGTGGCTTCTAAGCACCACCAGATAATGTAGCCCCAAGGATAGAGGACCTGAACATTTGAACCATCTCCCTAGGAGAGAAACTGAGGTTTCCTGAGTATTACTTTGGAGGCTAATTTAAAAAATAAAAAAAGTAATACTGGTGAAGGGATGGGTGTTAAAATACTACATGACTGAAACCCAATCATGAACAACTTTGTAACTGTGCATTTCAAGGTGATTTAATTTTAAAAAAGATAAAATAAAAACAACAGAGGAAGCAGTTTGATGGTTTCCAAGAGCTGGTAGTCGGAATCAGAGATGGGAGACAAAAGGAAACGACAGGGCTCGGAAATGCTTTGGGGGACACACCTGGCAGTGTTCAGGAACTACTACTCCTGTCTCAGTATTCTGGTGTTGCTCCTGGAGGTGCTCAAGAGAATATGGTAGTGTTGGGGATCAAACCCAGTCTCTTGCATAAAAAACATGTGCTCAGTGCACTAACCTAGCTAGCTCTTGAGCGCCACAATGGATTTTTTTTTCAGGTGATGGAAATAAAACTAAATTTTAGTGATGTCTACAAAATGGTTATAGTAATCTGTAAGAGATATCAATCTTTTAAAAATATAAATTACACCTCCATAAAGTTTGTTTTTAAAAACTCAGTAAATGGGGGTATGGTGCCGCCAGCAGGTCAATCTGTACCTGTGAGGCGAGTGCATCAGCAGGCTGATGGCACCTTCAGACTTCCAGGTAAAGGTAAAGGTAAAGGCCCTCCCGTTGATCGTCGATTTGCTCGAGCGGGCCCAGTAACGTCTCCATTGGAGACTTTGTTGTTACTGATATGCCAGACTTCCAGATACCCCAAAATTGCTGCTGTGTCTTTGGCCAGACCCCAAAAACTTGGGGCAAAGTTTACCAAGAAAGTAAACGGCCAAAAGTTAGGTATGTAGGAGACACACCCACAAACCACCTCCGGCACAGCTATATATTGGAGGCATGGCCTCTCTGGTTCCTCATCGGCTGCTTAATAGCCATGATCCCGGAGACTCAGAAACAAATCTCGAAAACCCAACGGCTTTTGGCAGAAATGTGTCCAGTCTCTGCAGTAAGTTACAGGCGATGGGCCACCCCAGGTGGAAATAGGTTTCATGCCTTGGCCTGTTCCCCCTGGTGGTCTGGTGGCCACCATCCTCCAGAGGCCACTGGACAGTCAGGTTTGGGCCCACAGTGACGAGACACGTGGGGCCTCACGAGATGGGGGTGGAGCCGGCCCTTTCCACCCTACCTCTACGAGACCTCAAGACACCACCCACGAATGGCCTCTCTGGCTCTTGATCAAGTGGCTTAACAGTCATGATCCCAGAGACTCAGAAATAAATCTTGGAACTCAGTGGCTTTTGGCAGAAATGCATCCAGACCCCGCAGTAGGTTACTGTCGCCGGGCCATTCCAGGGGGGAAAGGGTGCTCTCCCTCCACCTGCTCCCCCTAGGTGGCTCAGTGGCCGCCATCTTCCAGAGGCCATTGGACAGTCAGGTTTGGGCCCTCAGTGATGAGACACATGGGGCCTCATGGGATGGGGGTGCAACCGGCCCTTTCCTCCTCGTTCCACTAAGACCCTGAGTTGCCGCCCACTCACAGCCTTTCTGGCTCCTGATCAAGCTGCTTAATGGCCATGATCCAAGAGACTCAGGAACAAATCTTGGAACCCAGCAGGTTTTGGCAGAAATCCCTCCAGATTTAAGTGTTAAAATTTCAGAATTTCAAAATCACGTGGCCACTACTGCAGCTATGCGACATTATATGTTATCCATAACCAGCAATAGAAAACAAATTGTCGACTGTTGCCTTTTCAGCAGATCTGAGTGTTGGGGTAAAATCCCAAATAATAATGGGGGGTGTGGTGTCAAAATATTGAATGTAATCAAAGTAGAGAGAGAGTATCTGCCCCACAGGTAGGGGGAGGGCGTGGGATGGGGGTTTACTGGGGTTTTGGGGGGTAGAGAATGGGCACTGGTGAAGGGATGGGTGTTTCATTGTATGACCGAGACTTAAACCCGAAAGCTTTGTAACCGCTCTCAAAGTGATTCAATAAATAAAATTACAAAAAAGGGGGAAAAAAAAGTAAGGTGGAGTTTATGCCCAATTCAATCAGCTAATCAGTGGCTGATTAAATAGCAGTACTCCTACATTAAAAAAAATCAGTAAATTGAAACAGGGAACTAGTTCTAGTAGATAGCACATATCCAGCATATGCAAGGCCCTGTGTTCAACCCCCAGCATCACACTGTCCTAAAATGTGGCCAAGGTGTGGCCTCCAGTTTTAAAAGTGCGTCTAGCAAGATGCCTCTAAGGGCTAGTGAAGATCCTTTGCATGCTAGAGGCACAGATCTGATCTCCAGTGTCTAACAGTCCTCCAAGCACAGTTAAGAGCAACACTCTGCATGATTTGGAGGCCAGTCACACATGTTAGGGGAAAAGGCAGCTCAGATAGAGAAGGGAGTACCAAGTAAAGGGTGTTGGGAGGATCCTCCCAGGATGAGAGATGCATGCTGAAAGTAGACTATACACCAAACAAGATTGCCACTCAATGCCTCTTTTGCAAACCAAAGAACCCAAAAGGGAAGAGAGAGAACAAAAGGGAATGCCCTGCCACAGAGGCAAGGTGGAATGGGGGGGGGGGGGGGGGAATGGGAGGGATACTGGGATTACTGGTGGTGGAGAATAGGCATTGGTGGAGGAAGGGGTACTCGATCATTGTATAACTGAAACCCAAGCACAAGAATTTGTAAGTCTACAACTGTACCTCATGGTGCTTCACTGATAAAAATTTAAAAAAAAAAAAACAAGAGCAACACTGAACACTAGCTGGGTATAGCCCCACAAAAAACTCATCAAATTCAACAGATCTGTGCCTCTAGCATGGAAAATTAATAAATTTTACTGTAATTTATGCCTATTGAGCTGATTTAAAGAAAATGAGCCCCCTCAAATTAAATATTTTGAAATTCACCTTGTCACCTGTCCTCCCGTTGTTCATCAACTTGATCGAGTAGGCCCAGTAATGTCTCCACTGTGAAACTTGTTGTTACTGTGTTTGGCATATTGAAATAAAAAGTGAAATATATTTGGGCAAGCCATACAAGGTATTTATTAGCTGAGAAATTCTTTCTTATTAAAAAAGACAGCAATTTAAAATTGGGGGGATGGAGAGAGCACAGCAGTTACCTGTGCTTGCATTGCATGCAGTCAACTCAAGTTCAACCCATAGCACCACATATGATCCCCTAAGCAGAGTACCTTCAGAAGTGATTCCTGAGTATGGAACCACTGCTGGATTTGGCACCCAAACCGAAATATATACATATACATATATATATAGTTATTATTTCCCCAAGATTAAACTTTTCAGTTTCAATTTATTTAAATTTAGCTTCAATTTATTGAATTCAATTTAGCTTCAGTTTATTGAAATCATCTGAAATTACAGAAAAAAAAATTTTCAATTCTTTTTGTTTTTCTGGGCTACACCCTACATTGCTCTGCACTCAGAAATCACTCCTGGAGGGCTTAGGGAACCATATGGGATGCCACAGATTGAACCTGGGTAATTCACAAGCAAAGCAAGCCACCCTACGACTAACTGTACTACTGCTCCAGACCCCTTTTTTTCAAATATTTTTAAACTGATCAAACTATAAATTGATCTTGAAGATCAATTTTAAGTAAACTGAAGTAAACTTATCCTGTTTAACTCAACAGGTATAATGTAAAAAAAAAATTAAGTTATAACACTGATAAACATTTCTAAAACAGACAAATTAAGGCACCTAAGCTTTTGAAAAAATAAGAAGACTACAAATTCCTAGCTTTATCTGTTTTTGGTTGTGGTGGAAGCATAAAGGGAGCCAGGAATTGAACCCAGGCAAGGTAATGTTTTACCATCAGGCTACATCCCTGGCCACTGGGTTTACATATTATGGACATCCTCACAAGACATTAAAGTTCATTTCTAGAATTCTACCTACTTTATTGTTTAGGTTTCAGACAGATTGTATGTGCTAGGGGCCAGAAAGGTAATACAGGAGTTATGGTACATACCTTATATCCCTCTGACCCTGGTTCAAACCTCCAGCACTATATGTGGTCCCCACAAGCACTGCCAGGAGTCAATTCTAAGCACAAAGCCAGGAATAGCCCCCGAATACCACCAACTGTAGGCAATATATATATATATATATACACATATATATGCCAGATAAATGTGTAAGGAATAGAAAAAAAATTCCCTTAAGTGGAGGAAAAAAATTCAGTAAAGTACAAACCAACATAAAATAGAAAAAGAACAAAAAAGAGTAGAGAAAATATGTAATTTAAAGTCACAAATAATCTGCCTTCTCAGACAGACTCAAAGAATGATGATTCCTGTTATCCAATTCAATTAGGTATCAGTAAGGTAATTTTATTGTTTTGGAAGATGCATCTTTCTTAGATGTAAGATCTTTAGTAGCTTTATTTTGCTTCGTTTGGTTTGGGTTTTTTGGTCATACCTGGCTATGCTCAGGGCACACTCCTGGCTTTGTACTCAGGGATCACTCCTGGTAGGGCTCAGGGGACCATATGGAATGACAGGGATAGGCCTGCTGCACATAAGACAAGTGCCCTACCTACTGTACTATATAGCTCGTCCAAAGATGTTTAGTCGCTTTGAATATTTCTGGCAAAAGTTGGATGGAAAACCAAGAAATTTAGTTTACAAGTTACTATTTTCATCCCTTGGTTCTAGGACCTATAACTGCCTAGAAACAAAACACACACACAGACACAGACACACACACACACACACACACACAGGAAGCTAGAAAAATATTGTTGTACTTTGCTAAACACTTAGATCCTAAAGTATTCATTTGTCAAATTTTATCAGGTATATGCTTTTTAAAATCATTTCTACTCCTATACTTCCGTGAATTCCACTGGTTCTCAATTAAACATGATTTAGTCCCCCACCTATCTTCACCCTAAGACTCTGGACAATGTTTAGACATTTTTTTTTGTAAAAATTGGGTTGATAATACTGGCATCTACTTAGTAAAAAACAGGAATGCTGATGCATTTGCATGAGGCAGCCCCCACATCAAGGAATTATCCAGGCCAAACGTCAATAATGCTGATAAAACCTGAGTTAAAGCAAATACTGAAATGCTGACTAATTAAAAACTGAGGCATACACTCATTCAGTAATATTCAATAAGCCATTCTCAAAGGCAAAAGATTTTGTTTACAGGATTTAAATTTTTCGTAAATATGCATTTCCACATAATACCAAGGCCGAAAGATCCTTAAATATCACCTAATTCAGTGTTTTTCAAAATGTTTAGGTAGGGATTTCAAGGGTCATCCTGGCAGTGGATAAAAAGATAAACTCACTTTTATCTTTTAAAGGTTCATGGAGGAGAAAAATCCTGCTGACTTAGATGTTTAAAAGACAAGACAATCTTAGACACGATAAACTCCTTGTTTTTTTTTTTTTTTCAAATAACAAAGGAAGGTCCAGAAAATCTAAATCACTTGCCAGGGTGATAGAAAGAGTTAATGACATAGAGCAATAAATTCAGAAATTTTACCAGTTAACTACTGCCAAATTAACTGCAATACACTGTATACCAGGACCTGAATGAGAAAGCAAAATCAATTTGTGATATATTTCAGCACAGATATATTTCTCACCAAATGCTTAACAATCTTGCTGTAGTGATGACATATGTGGATGAAGTAGTAAGTTACATTAAGGGGCAAGAGTGTACAGGGGTTAAGGCTCTTGCCTTGCATTTGGCTGACTGGCTAGGCTAACCAAAAACCACAAGGAGGGACCCCTGGGCCTCCTGAACACCCTTGTGAGGCAACCACCCCCACATAAAAATAGCTAAAATTATTTAGATTCTCTTTGCGTGCTAAACAATCTGCTAAATATTTTACATGAAGTTAATTTACAATCTTCTACAAGGTTAGATATTGTTACTCCCAAAGACAAAAGAGAAGACAGCTTAAAAGAAGCAAACACTGCCTAAAAAAATCTCAAAACAAACATTCCACAGTTATAGAAGTCTTGTATCTATGGTTTGTATCTGTAAGTCCATTATATAAAATAATCCTTACATCTTTGTATGATATTTCACAGGGGACACAGCTAAGATGATTATTAGGAGGGGAGGATTTTATCACACCTGGTGATGCTTGGCAATCTCTTCCTGCAGCAGTGCTGGTGCAAGGATTCAGACCTGGGTCAGCCATAAGCAAAGCAAGGACTTTAACCCCTCGCTTATTTCTACAACTCCCAGAAATGTTTGTGTAATTAGAAAGCAGTGAAAATGGTAGTTCTCAGTCTGTTAGCCAAAGTAAATGCAGCAACATGAGTTGCCAGGTAAAATAGCAAGTCTTTCACATGCATTATCTGTCAATCTTAGATTCCTCAAAGTTAACACCAGTTCATGATGTGGAAAGTAAGTTTAGTGAGGTTAGGTACCTCCTAAAGTTGCAAATCTAAAGAGCAGGGACATGTTTCATTCAGTTCACTTAACTTCAAAACAGACACTTACATGGCAAGCATTGATTTTCTTATAGTCTTAACACTAAGAAAGTTTCTATTGGTCATTAAGATTAATTCTCAACTCAGTGTTCTGAGGGTTACCTTCCTAAGATTTACCTTCACCTGTGCATGGATATTTTTTTAAAAAATAAATAAATAAACAGATCCAAATACCTAATACCCTCTCTCTTATATTTTATGCCTAAAATTTAACTATGACCTTTCAAGTTTTCCCAGGAACCAATGAGATAAATACCAAATCTAAATTTACTATATTCCTTTACAAATTTGGATATGCTGTTACAATAACTTACAATGTAAAGAAGAATTGGGGAGCAAAATTTTTAACTAGGTATCTAAACTCACTATACATTGCATGTTGACTTTGTTTTTAATTAGTGGGGAAATTTTCCATCTGCTTGTATCAAATACAAAGTTGACGTTCTGTGGTGATACTCAAGCCCACACACCGAAGATAGGTATTGGTTTAAAGCCAAACAGTATCAAAGATATCAAATGGAGGGTTATTTGAACTGCCCATTATCACCTTCAACAACTTTGTAATAAAAGATTAAATGCATCCAAAATGTTAGTAAAGTTTTTGAAAACTACACTATGACAAAGGTAATGTACAGCATTCTCAAAATCACTAGAGATCTTTTTAAACTTGAGGGACAACATTATTTACAATATGGCTTTTCAGTATATTGTTACCAATATAGTATATGGCCTAGTTGGAGAAGAATAGTATTGATAAGGAAACAGCCAGTGTAAGAGATAGATGATAAAGTCAGGGTTGACTCTGACTGTTAAGCTAAATTGTTTGCATTTTCTTCTACAAGTAATGGAAGAATAAGTTTCTTAGTGGGTTGCTTTTATTTATATATATTTTTTAAAACGAAAAACAACAAGGCTATTCAGAAAGTCAAACCCACTCTGAACTAACTGGAGCTGACATGAGAAATATAAGTACACCAATCAGTATTTTAAAGCTTTTTATGCACAGGAAAATAAAGAAAGTGACATAAGGAAAGGGGGGTAATTTCAAACTATGGTTATTATTATTATTATTATTATTATAGTTTGATTAGGTTCGGAGATCAGGAGTGAAATAAAGTGAAATAAAGTCTAAAACACTGAGCATTTGGGGCTGGAGCAATAGAACAGTAGGTAAGGCATTTTGCACATAGCTGACACGGATCAATACCCCATGTGGACCCCCAAGCACCACAGGAGTAATTTCTGAGTACCGGGCCAGGAGTAATTCCTGAGCATCACTGGATATGACCCAAAAATAAATAAACTAAATAATGAGCATAAAAAATTGAACCTGAGAGAAGCATGAGACTTTAACAGGAAATTCTGAGATTATGGTTTTTCCTCTTTGAAACAGAAAGATGCATGAGGAGAAGAAATGGAAAGAAATACACATCCTAATTCAATAAGTATTTAATTTTTGGGGGGAGTCACACCCAGCGATGCTCAGGGGTTACTCCTGGCTCTGCACTCAGATATTACTCCTGGCAGTGCTGGGGGGACCATACGGGATGCCAGGGATCAAACCCGGGTCGGCAACATGCAAAGCAAACGCCCTACCCACTGTACTATCACTCCAGCCCCATTGGCATATTGTTAATTGCTAAATATGAATAAGACCAAAGAGCACAGGAAAGATAGTAGAGAGGGGAAGACACTTAAGAACAGAGGTTAAAGTGCTTGTCTTACCAGTTCATCATCCACTGCTTAGTGGTCTCTCAAGCACCACAAGGAGTGATCCCTGACAGATTCAGAACTCTGAGCACCAACAGGCCTGGACACAACTCCCCTTATCCCATTCACTGTTCCCTGCCATGATCTCTTTGACTACAATAATCCTAAATTGATTCAGGTATTTACCAAAAGAAAGGATATCTATGTTTCACCATGATACATAGTGAAAAACAGCTATATTTTCCAAATGGTCTTTCTGTTTCCAAAGAAATCCATTTATATTTTTTTGTGACAAGAACTGGTTGGTTTTGAAATCAAAGAAAATTCTCAAGGAACCCTAAATACCAAATTTACATGGCTATTACCATACTCTAGATGCCTATACCTTCTAAATCTTATAGAGATTTTCTCTGACATCATTTCTAAACAGTGGCGCCACTGGCAGTGATTCTTGCAATGCATCAATGCAAGACTGATTCAGCAATGCAGGTCTGATGTTCAGTGCTCTAGACCCACCCTGGCTATATTCAGTGGTGCTGTAGGGTGAGGGCAGTGAGCATGTGGTGCTGGGGTAAAATTCAGGGCCTCATAAATGAGTTACCAGCCCCTACTTCACTACCTTTAATTTTGGAAGTCAACTGTTTAGTTAATTACTTTCTCTGAAACAATGTGTTCGACTTTTCAGGTTTCTAAAATTGCAGTTATAAGAAATTCCAACTTGTGACCTTAAGTGACTTACAGCTCACTAGAGGAAAAAATATGCTCCAAAGGTCAGGAAAATAGTAGATGATTACCTTTATCTAGATGGCTCATTGGTATGCAATGTTCAAACCCATGAGAAAGAGAAGATAGAAAGGAAAGAGAGAAAAGAAAGAAAAAGAATAGCTTGCCTAGCCATTGAAGAAATATAAAAGAATTATCAGAATAAGATTAAGTTAGCAATAAAAAAGATATACCTATCTATAAGCAGTGATGAACTGCTTACAGATTTTCAGGATCAGAAGCAGGATTATGATGTCAGAACAGAAAAGAAGAATCAGAAAAAGTAAACAGATAGGCATACAAATATTAACAAATTTAGAATCCATTAAGGTTTTAATACTATTGCTGACAGAGAGTATGAGTAATGTTCTGATATTCATCAGACAGTCCTAGAAGGAAAAAACATATAAGGGAGATAATGCAATAAGTAACTAGAACAAAAGACCAAAGTTGATTACTGTAAACCAAATCCTATAATTTAATTCTATCCCCAGAACTACATAAACCCAGTGCTGATAAGTAAAGCCTTAAAGGTCTCTAAGCACCTAAGGATCTTCCGAGGGTTACATGGGAAATCCTCCACCCAGCCATTCAAAAAAAAGGGGAGAAAGATTACTAAACCACACCTTCTATAATGTAATTACTCATTTGGTACAAAAACTTAAGACAATCAAAAGCAAGAAAAAGCTAAGGGGAAGTCTTTATCCTTAAGAAACTATAACCGTTATAAACAAGCAAAACCCCTATTCAACTGCACTCTTTTGGGTCAGAGCGATAGTAGAGTGGATAGAGCATTTGCCTTGCACACAGCTGACCTGGGTTCTATCTCCGACATCCTATGGGATGGTTCCCCAAGCACCACCAGAAGTAATTTCTGAGAGTAGAGCCAGGAGTAATCCCTGAGCATCGCTGGGTGTGACCCAAAAAGAAAAAAAAACTACCAATCAAACTACTGATATTCAAAGTATGTTTATTGAAACATGTAGTTCATTACTACTCATCTGAATGATTCAGACTTGTAGTCTACTTCATATCTTATCTGTACAGAGTATGCACGAGGCATTATGCTAATCATTCTGTGTGTGTGTGTGTGTGTGTGTGTGTGTGTGTGTGTGTAGTTACTCCTGGCTCTGTGCTCAAGGCTTACTCTTGGTTCTGCTTGGAAGACGAACATCATACCTGCTGTACTAGTAGTCTTATATGAATTCTGTTAATCAGTTGCATTAGATTGACTTAATGAATACATAGATCTGTATATTGTTTCAGCTTTTTTTCCCCATCTCTGAAAGAGTAGTGAAGGTTAGTAGATGGAGTCACAGATGGCATTACTCAAGGGTTACTCCTGATTCTGCACTCAGGAATTACTCCTGGAGGTGCTAGGGAGACCATATGGGACGCCAGGGATCCGACCTGGGTCAGCTGTGTGTAAAGCAAATGCCCTACCCACTGTACTACCTCTCCAGCCCCTCTGTTAATCATTCTTTTTTTTTAACTATGCTAATTAATCTTTTTTTTTTTTTAAAAAAAAAGGGCTTATTTATATTTTTGGCTTATATTTTTTCTGGTGATACTCAGGAGTTACTCCTGGCTCTGCACACAAGAATCACTTCTGGCAGTGCTCAGGGGACCAAATGGGTGGGATGCCGGGGTCTGAACCCAGGTCAGCCACGTGCAAAGCAAATGCCCTCCCCACTGTACTATCACTCTGACCCCGTGTTGATCACTCTTAATGGATCTTTTAACGAATCTTCAAAATAAGATTCTAAAAGGTATCAGAATATGCCAATCTAAAATAAGACAATTCAGCGTAAGAATTATTTTGAGCTAAAGACAAGCACAGAGAGAAAAACAGTGCTATTCTTTCCCTTTCTGGCTAAAATATCATGGCATAAATTTCCCTTTGTGAAGTTAACCTAAATATCCACAGTAAAGGTAACCAGAAACAGTGGTTACTCCTGGAATTGACTCATCAATGGAGAAGATACCAACATATCTCAAATAAACCTCCTTTTCCCCTCCATATATTTACTTTCCCAAAATTAACAACCCTTAAATGTCTAAATAGCTTTTCCTTAGTCTTGTTACTTTTCTAAAATTTATCAGTTTTTCTACTTCTTTGGATTCTCACATATTTTTATGGGAAAAAGTGTTGGGTAATAAATCATTTTTCTTGTTAATCTGTTTTGTCAATTTAATTTAGAGCCCCAAGATAATGAATCTAGTAGAAAAAAATTTTTTCCTCTCCTATAAGCTTCATTAAAACAATATTCATTCTGCAAATAGTCAGATTTTTATATTAATTTGCTCAGTCACACGCAAGTTAAAAAGAAATATTTCAGCATGTCAATAGAATCTGATTACTGAACCAATACATACTCTAACTGCACAGTAACACCTTTAGAAAGAAAATGCCATTAGCAAATTGTTTACTTTTTCCTGCAGAGAAAATTAATCAAGAACACAAAAAAGTTAGATGTCCTCATATACCACCATTATAAACAGTTTATGGCCAACCTAGGATAAATAAAATTTGTGTTTTTGAATCTCAAATCCTCGGAGGTTATAGGAAGTGACTAGTTTCTAGTTTATAGTTAATGGTAAGGCTTATAAGGAAGGCTAAAGTTTAAACAGATGATAAAGTACAAATTGATAACACGTATCTGTGTCACATTAGGCATTTTTTTAAATTTTTAAGGTAAAAAGAACATAGCTCCTACTCTTTTTTTTTTCATTTTATAACTCCAGAGTTAGAAATTTCAAAATTATTTCTTTTTTTTTTCCCTTTATTTTATTTTATTTTTTTTAAAGTTGTAGATTTACAATTTTTTGTGCTTTGGTTTCAATTATACAATGATCAGATACCCATCCCTCCACCAGTGCCCATTTTCCACCACCATGGATAATATCCCTCCCACCCCCATCCCCCCATCACCCCTGTCTCTGTGGCAGGGCAATCCCCTGTGTTCTCTCTCTCCTTTTGGGTGTTGTGGTCTGCAAAAGAGGCATTGAGTGGCAAACATGTTCAGTCCATAGTCCACTTTCGACATGCATCTCCCCTCCTGGGAGGATCCTCCAAACATCCTTTATTTGGTGCTCCCTTCTCTATCTGAACTGCCCTTTCCTCTAGGATACCCGGCTGGCCTCTAAGTTATGGAGTAATCCTCCTGGTGCTGATCTCAGCTATTCTTGGGTATTAATCTCATACTTTGTTACTTTATATCCCCCAGATGAATGCAATCTTTCTATGTCTATCCCTCTCTTTCTGACTCATTTCGCTTAGCATGATACTTTCCATATTGTACCACTTGTATGTAAAGTTCATGACTTCGTCTTTTCTAAGAGCTACATAGTACTCCATTGTGTAGATGTACCAAAGTTTCTTTAACCAGTCATCTGTTCTTGGGCATTCAGGTTTCTTCCAGTTTCTGGCTATTGTAAAGAGTGCTGCAATGAACAAACAAGTGCAGATGTCACTTCGACTATACATTTTTGCCTCTCTGGGATATATTCCCAGGAGTGGTATTGCTGGGTCAAATGGGATCTCAATTTCTAATTTTTTGAGAATCGTCCATACTGTTTTCCAGAAGGGCTGAACCAGTGGACATTCCCACCAACAGTGAAGGAGTGTCCCTTTCTCGCCACATCCGCGCCAGCATCGGTTGCTTTTGTTCTTTTGAATGTGGGCCAGTCTCTGAGGTGTGAGATGGTATCTCATTGTGGTTTTGATCTGCATCTCCCTGATGATTAATGATGTAGAGCATTTTCTCATGTGCTTTTTTGCCATTCGGATTTCTTCTTTGAGAAAGTTTCTGTTCATTTCATTGCCCCATTTTTGGATGGGGTTGGATGTTTTCTTCTTGTGGAGTTTAACCAGTATTTTGTATATCCTGGATATCAACCCCTTGTCAGATGTGTATTCGGTGAATATCCTTTCCCATTCTGTAGACTGTCTTTGTATTTTGGTCACTGTTTCTTTGGAGGTGCAGAAGCTTCTTAGTTTAAGATAGTCCCATTTATCTATCTCTGTTTTCACTTGCTCGGCCAGTGGCGTGGCATCTTTGAAGATACCATTAGCTTCAATGTCATGGAGGGTTTTGCCAACTTTATCTTCAATGTACCTTATGGTTTCTGGTCTGATGTTGAGGTCTTTAATCCATTTTGATCTTACTTTTGTACATGGTGTTAGGCAGAGTTCTGAGCCTATTTTTTTGCATGTAGCCGTCCAGTGATGCCAACACAATTTATTAAAGAGGCTTTCCTTACTCCACTTCACATTACTTGCACCTTTATCAAAGATTAGATGAGCATATGATTGAGGAGAGATGTCAGTGTATTCAACCCTGTTCCATTGGTCTGCAGTTCTGCCTTTGTTCCAGTACCATGCTGTTTTAATTATTACTGCTTTGTAGTACAGTTTGAAGTTCGGGAGGTTGATTCCTCCCATTTTCTTTTTCCCAAGAATTGCTTTAGCTATTTGTGGGGGCTTATTGTTCCATATAAATTTCAAGAGTGTTTGCTCCATTTCTTTGAAGAATGTCATGGGTATCCTTATAGGGATTGCATTGAATTTATACAATGCTTTCGGTAGTATTGCCATTTTGACAATGTTAAGTCTCCCGACCCATGAGCAGGGGATATCTTTCCATTTCCTCATGTCCTCTTTTATTTCCTGAAGTAGCGTTTTGTAGTTTTCTTTGTACAGGTCCTTTACTTCCTTAGTTAAGCTGATTCCTAGGTACTTGATTTTCTGGGGCACAATTGTGAATGGGATTGTTTTTTTTATGTTGCTTTCTTCTCTCTCACTCTTTGCGTATAGGAAAGCCATGGACTTTTGGGTATTGATTTTATAAAAACCTGCAACTTTACTATACGAGTCTATTGTTTCTAGGAGTTTTTTGGTGGAAGTTATTGGGTTCTCTAAGTAGAGTATCATATCATCTGCGAATAGTGAGATAGCTCCTACTCTTAAGGAGTTTTTGATGTAGAGGTTCAAGGTTCTTCACTTCAAATATATTTTAAATAATAAGTAGAATTAAGCATGGATTTTTTAGAATAGATTTTAATATTTTTAAAAAAGGATACAGTAAAACAAAAGTCTTAATACAATATAAAAATTCTAGGGCTTGTAGGCATATAATAACTACAAATTCTTAGTACTTACAAAAGAACTTTTGATAAAATAATAATCTCTCTGCACCTGTCTCCTCTTTGCAAAGTGGAATATTAAAAAAAAATGGAAATGAGGCCAATATTTAAAACATGAAGAATATAGCATGCCATTGAATTATACACTGAGATAGGACAACGGACAGGAGATATGGGCAAGAGTTAAGAGAAAATAAGGGGTGCAGTGACTTTATCAAATTAACTACTACATTTAAATAAAATTTAAGTATAAAAGAATAAGCATATTAAAAAGCACAAAGAATATCATCCCTTTAAAACACCTACAAAAACTGATCAAAACTGCTTTCTATAAACTCTTAAATATTATTACTCTTAATGGAATCATTATTTGAAATATTTGCAGGTCACTTATATGAATCACCTGGGTCAGAGATTTGAATCTAGCATTCAATTTCCATAAATTTTGATGCTACTGTAAAGCCAGTTACAACACTTTTTTAAAGCATAAACCATAAACCTTAGAGTCATAAAAGGCTTTGCATACAGATCTGGGTTTAACTGCACACATCACATGACCCCCAACATCACTGAGAAACCTCCCCAAGCACAGTCAGGAGTAGCCACCCAGCCCACCTGAGTGTGTCCCCAAAACAACAGAAAACAAAATATACTTAGCTGTAAACATAAACACAAATATAACTTCTAACATTTAGAATATTGGTAAAGGTAAAGGTAAAGGCCCTCCCGTTGATCATCGATTTGCTTGAGCGGGCCCAGTAACGTCTCCATTGGAGACTTTGTTGTTACTGTGTTTGGCATATCGAATACTCTCGGTAGCTTGCCGGGCTCTCCGAGAGGGGTGGAGGAATCGAACTTGGGTCGGCCATGTTGGCCGCTTATAAGGCGAACGCCCTACCGCTGTGCTATCGCTCCTAGAATTATATTAGAATTATATATATCATATAATATATTATATTAGAATCATAATTATTTAGAATAATACAAATGAGAAAAAACCTAAATCTCACATGTCACAAAGCATAGTGCCAACTTAATATCTAAGTCACAATATTTTACTTAGTGCCTTCCATACCTTATTTTTAACTTTTCAATCATCTTCCTATGTGTATATTCTACATATCAGAGAGAAAAGTCTAAGGAGGCCCTGGTTGGGAACTACATCTGCTGCTATACAACACAGCTAAAGCTTTCTATAGCATATTACAATTTATTGTCACTCCTGCTAACATTTGCTTACATCAAAGATATGCGAACTAAACCACCCATCAAATCTAGCTCAACCTTCTATAAATAAATAAAGTATTATTGAAATACAGTCACATTCTATTGGTTGCCCTTGTACTACAACAGTACAGATGAGTATTTGAGATAGAAATAATAGGTCCTGCAAACAAACAAAACACTGTCCTCCCATTGTTCATCGATTTGCTCCAGCGGGTCCAGTAACGTCTCCATTGTGAGACTTCTTGTTACAGTGTTTGGAATACTGAATACTCTCGGTAGCTTGCCAGACTCTCCGAGAGGGGCGGAGGAATCAAACCCGGCTCGGCCATGCTGGCTGTGCACAAGGCAAACGCCCTACCGCTGTGCTATCACTCCAGCCCATGTCCTGCAAAGCCTAAAATATTTTCTACCTAACCCTTCACAGAAAATTGTCAGTCTCTCCTTTAAAAGACTAAAAATGCCCTTTAAGTATTCAATGCTATTGGTCAAGCAAGCAGAAGCAAAGATAAACAAATAGGACTATATTAAATAAAGAAGCTTCTGTACTTCAAAGTAAAACAATAGAATCAGAGATACCCCATAGACCGGGACAAAGTTTTTGCCCACCACTCATCTGATAAACGGTTAACATCCAAGATATTTAAAGCATTGGTAGAGCTTTACCAAAAAAAAAATCTACTAAAAATAGGAAGATGAACAAAAACTTCCTCAAAGAAGATATACATAGACATATGAAAAAATGCTCTGCATTACTAATTATCAGGGAAATGCAAATCAAAAGAACTATGAGATACCATCTTACACCAGAGAAGCTGGTACACATCATAAAGAACAATCACCACAAAGTGTTAGTGTTGACGGAGGTGTCTGAGGGGAAGGGATCCCATTCACAGCTGATGGGAACGCTGACTGGTCCAGCCTTTTTAGAAAACAATATCAACGCTTCTCAAAAAAACTAGGACTGACTTTCAATATGATCCAGCAAACCCAGTTCTTGGAATGTATCCCAAGGACCTAAAAACACAATGCAGAAAAGACCTCTGCACAAGTCACAATAGCCAAAATCTGGAAACAACCCAAGGGACCAGAAACAGATGACTGGATATAGACACTATGGTATACACAATGGACTACTCTGCTCTAAGAAAAGATGAACTGCAATTTGCTGCTACATGGGAGTATCGTGCTGAATAAACTTAGGAAAGGGACAGAGAATGATCTCTCATATGTAGGAAATAAAGAAACATAGTCGGGGAATGGGCTGGAGCGATAGCACAGCGGGTAGGGTGTTTGCCTTCCGTGCAGCCGGCCCGGCTGAGCCGGGTTCGATTCCTCTGCCCCTCTCAGAGAGCCCAGCAAGCTACCGAGAGTATCTCGCCCGCACGGCAAAGCCTGGCAAGCTACCCATGAAGTAGTCAATATGCCAAACACAGTAACAACAAGTCTCAGGATGGACACGTTACTGGGCCCGCTTGAGCAAACTGATGAACAACGGGAGATAGTGCTACAGTGCAGTAGGGGAATTAAACACACCCAAAGGTAATACAAACGAAAAACATGGTCTTTAGTAGGATGCTTGAGTCTTGGGATAGGGTGGGAGAGGCGGAGACAGAATAGAGAAAGGAACACTAGGACAATCTGGAGAGGAGGAGGAAGGGCTGGAAGTTGGTAAAAGAGCTGTGCATGAAACCAAATCAGTAATAGTATTGTAAATCACAGTGCTTAGAGGGGGAAAAAAAGGTGCCTGCATAATATGTATATGGCCTAGTCATCTCCCTTGCCCCTATTATTCTACAGTGTGAATGATGAAAGGGGGTGGAGATTGTGCAGTTCAGACCATTAAAAAGTGTATTTTTATTACATCCCACATTTTCCATGAAGAAATATCTTCAATAAAGTGAAAAAAACCCACCTTTTCTTATGTAACTTTTTTTTGCACAGCTGACTCCTAAATATACCTGGCACCAACCCCAGTGCACAATAATAACAAAAATATGTAATTTCTGGCTCCCTTAAAACAAAATAATGAATAGCCTACTGCAAACCAAAAACTTTACAAATCATGTAACCATGGACATCTCATAGTCACTGCCATATAAACAACAGCCCAGATTCACAGCTTCAAAATTAATCTCAGAAGAGAGGCCAGGCCAACATGACAACTCATGGGTACACAATTCTTCTGAAAACTTTGGGGCACCCTTGGCAAGGGGGCAGACAAAGAATCATCCCAGTTCTAGACATCTCGAAATTCCACAAAACTGACAGCATTGCATATTAGATGGGCCTTTTGGCTAAGATCAAGTGTAGTATTAGATGGGAAAGTAGTATAAAATCCAACTAAGCTCAATAAATTAACAAAAACACACAGAAGGATCAAGCAGCAAAAAGCAGCTCAGTAAACACTCAATGACTTTAATAACCCTATTGTGAGAGGTAACAATTTTCACCAATTTTCTTTTACTGAACAACTTTCTAGTGATTCTATTTACCATTTTGTTGTAACAAGCAACATAAATAAATTATTTTGTGCCTGCTAATAGGGCAGGCTTAGGGGACAGGGGGAACTGGAGACAATGGGAAAGTCACAATGGTGGTGGGATTGTTGTTGGTACACTGAATGTCTAAAACAACTGTATTATAAACCACTTTGTAAATCATGGTGTTTTTAATAAAGTTAAAAATATTTTTAATTTTAAAAATTAAATATTGTAATTGACACATTTTATATCAAATGTATCATATACTATATTTAACAAAACTAAAGAGATAATGTTAAGAAAACCACAAAGAAAATATATTTAGTACTATATTGTACCGTAAGTTTATATCATCTGTTTATAAGAAAACATGCGTATACACAAACCTACATAGTTTAAAACCTTGTTGTTCAAGGGTGAAATGTACTTCACTCTTTTTAAAGTTTAATGCATTAAATCTGTTCCAGTCTGACAAACTCAACATTTAGCTCATTAGTCAAAACTCTACAGTTGATTTTTTGGTATGAGGAACAAAGTGGGCTTTTGATCACTGTTATTATTTTTTTTTTTTTTGGTTTTAACTTCCACTCTTTTTATACCAAATAAAAATCTAATTAAGCCATTATGTCTTAATTCAAAATATACTCCACTAGCCAAAAGCATTAAACTTTCTTATATTAGCCTAGTGTGAAAAATAGTAGACTGCAATGATACAAAGTCACATTTTCCTTCTTCACTTCTAATTTTAAAGTAATGTAGTCTAAAAACTATATTACAGAATAGGTACCTCAGTCATAGTGCTGCAGGTAGGGTGGTTGCACACAGTACAATCAGATCAATTCCTGACATCCCACATGGTCCTTGAAGCACCACCAGGAATGATTTCTGAGTGCTGAGCCAAGAGTAATTGCTGAGCATTGCTGGGTAAGCTAGAAAATCTCAATCTCCGCCCCTCCCCTTCCCCCCATTCCCCCCGCCCAGAGGTAAGAAAAGAACTTCAGAAAAAGAAAACATAAACCCTAGAGTCTGAGCGTACAGCAGTAGGGCATTTGCTTTGCACATGGCTCACCTGGGGTCCATCCCTAGCATTCCATATGGTCCCCTAAGCACTGCCAGGAATAATTCATTACAGCAGAGCCAGGAGTAACCCTTGAGCATGGCTAGGTGTGGCACAAAACAAAAAACAAAAAGAGAACACACAAATCCTGCCAATATGTAAAGTCAAATATCCTGACTCCTAACTTTGTAACATTTTAGTTCAAAAACTGTTTTTCAGTTGCCTTCTTCATTTTTAAGAATGTTAATGTATATGAGCCAAGGAAGAAATAGTCCAAAATAAATTTTGTTTGAAATAGCATTACTCCCTAAAAGTAAAGTAAAGTAAAGGCCCTCCCGTTGATCATCGATTTGCTCAAGCATACCCAGTAATGTCTCCATTGGAGACTTTGTTGTTACTGTGTCTGGCATATCGAATACTCTCGGTAGCTTGCCGGGCTCTCCGAGAGGGGCGGAGGAATCGAACTCGGGTCGGTCATGTTGGCTGCGTGCAAGGCAGACGCCCTACCCGCTGTCCTATCGCTCCATTGACGCATTACTCCCTAAAGCTCTCAAAACAAGAAAGCTATTTTGAAACGGGCAAATTATTTGGACAATTCACCAAAGAATATATTCAGATGGTGCAAGCACATGTAAAGCTTCTCAACAGCATTAAACAGAAAAAAATGTAAATAAAAACCACAATCACACACTATCATTGCATAATAGAATGACAAAAATTTAGAAGATTGACTATATCAAGTGTTGAGGCTTGGTATAAAATAATGAAAGTACTGCTGGTGAGAATGCAAAGTGAGGTTCAACCCCTTTTGAAAATAGTTTTATAGTATATTAATCTTCTTGCATTTCCCCGTGCAACAATTTGCTGCAACAATACTTAAAACAGTACACATTTATTACATTACAGTCTGACACAAGAATACTTAAGCTAAATCAAGGCATTGGCTGAAATGGTTTTCTGGGGGCTCTGAAGTTTACTAATCCACTTCATAATCCTTCAGCTTCTGAAGGCCACAACATTCTTTACCTGGTAGTATCACTTCTCTATCAAACCCAGCAATTCTGCTGCTCTCTGGTTCTGTTTGCTCTGTTACTTCTGATGGTTTGGGGGCCCCACCTGCAACTCCCGGCTCCTTAATCAACTCTGTGCTTGGGGCTAGCTCCTGATAGGTAGGGGGCCATAGGCCGCCCACATTCCTGTTGAGCTCTCTCTTTGGCCTTTCCCTTACATCTTTTTTTCCCCTAGACTACTGTCTCACTTTCCTTTTTAAGGATCTAATGACACATTAAAATCCTGTAAAATCTTCCCTATTAAAGTCAGTTGATAAGCAATCCTAATCCTAGACACAATTTTAATTCACCTTTGTATTCCAGTTTCTAAAGATTAGAGCATTTTTATGGGTCATTATTCTGCTTAGCAGACACTTTTCTTTTATAATAAAGTTAAATGTACATGGACAATTAATGTACAATAAACATACAATTCTGCTTACAGATGTTTATGCAAAAAAAATAAAAAGAATGCTCACAGAACTGGAGAGTTAGTACTGGGATAAGGCACTTGTCTCAAACACTGTCAGGAGTGATCCCTAAGCCAGGAGTAAACTCTGAGTATTGATGAATATGGTCATCAATACAAAACCAAAACATCACCAAAACCATCATCAAAACCAAAACAAATGAATATTCATACAAAAATCGGTTGGGAGATGCGAGCCACAGCCATGCCTGCTGTCAACCCTGGTTTGATCCCTGTCACTACATATGGTTTCTTTAATACTTACAGTGAGTGTCCTTGCAATGTGCAAAGAATGATCCCCTGATCCCAGAGCATGCCTGGTGTGATCCCCTCCCCCCATCATTCTCATCCTTTCCCACTCCAAACCCTGTTGGCAAAGATTTACAGCAGCTTTATTCAAAGCCTACTTCCCACAAATGTCCTTTAACTGGTAAATGAACAAGCATCCAAATAATGGAATACTACATATAGCATTAATACAGAAGAAACTGGGCCCAGGAGACAGTTCAAGAGGCTGGAGTGCATGTTTTGCATTTGGGAGTCCCATTTGGACTTCCAGTACTACATGTTCCTCAACAATCAACTACCACGGCACCGAGATGGGTGTAGCCCCAGCAGTGCAGGGTGTGGAACCAAAATACAGTAATAATAATAATAAAACCAGAAGAAAGTACTAATACTGTCAACAACGTGGAAGAGCACTCAGTAAACATGAGAATCTCAAATGTGTCATGCTAAGGGATAATTAGACTCAAAGGACTAAATATTAAATAAATCCATTTATATGGCATTTTAGAAAAGACAAACTACAAATCAGTGGTTGTGAAGGATTAAGAGTAGGGGAAGGGTTGACTACAGAAGGGTAGTACAAAGAATTTGATTTGGTTACGGTAATAGAAATTTTATCTTGCTAAGTTACATACCTTTATATATTAGTCCAAACAAAATAAAGGGTCAATTATGTTTGGTGTAAATTGAAATTGAAATCTTTTTTAAATAAAAGAAATAAATACATCACCCCCCCACACACACCCGCAATCAGATTAACAGAAGTTTAAAAAAAAAATCAAGAGGCTGGAGAGATAGCACAGCGGGTAGGGCGTTTGCCTTGCACGTGGCCGACCCGGGTTCGATTCCTAGCATCCCATATGGTCCCCTGAGCACCACCAGGAGTAACTCCTGAGTGCAGAGCCAGGAGTAACCCCTGTGCATCGCCAGGTGTGACCCAAAAAAGCGAAAAAAAAAAAAAAAAACCTCATACTCAGGGAAAGAAGCAAACTGTTTAACTTTTAGTCAATAAAGTGAACTTCAGATGCACAAGAATACTCCTTAAACATTGTTTACAATATTGAAAAGCTGTAAACAACCCATAAGGTCCCTCTCTCTCTCTCTTCCCCCTTCTATAAATATTTATGATAGTATCTCTTTTTTTTATAACAAAATACAGTGAAAAAGAACAATATACTTGCAATTTGGGGACAAGCATTTTTAACATTCAATTCGAACTCTGACACTAACTAGCACTCAAATTACTGTGTACCTACCTATAAACCTCAACTTCTTTTCCAGGAAAATAAATATAGCCTATATAACTACTATTATTATTTCCAATACACCCATTTTATGATTCAGTAAGTACACAATCAAAAATTATATCATAAAGCACATAAGTTGAGAAACTAGTTTTTTTTTCCTTAGAAACTCTGAAGGGCTGGAGCGGGTAGGGCATTTGCCTTGCACCCGGCTGACCCGGGTTGGATTCCTCCGTCCCTCTCCAAGAGCCCGGCAAGTTATCGAGAGTATCCTGCCCGCACGACAGAGCCTGCAAGCTCCCCGAGCCGTATTGGCGATATGCCAAAAACAGTAACAAGTCTCACAATGGAGATGTTACTGGTGCCCACTAGAGCAAATGGATGAACAACAGGAGGACAGTGCTACAGAAACTCTGAAATCAGAATCTTCTAAATAAAAAAGAACACCTTATTGATCAGAAATGTCTGTAAGTTCTTTAATGAAGATCATAATTTAGAAAAAAATATAAAGAGCTAAAGTCACTAAATTGACTAAGTCTCTTTCATGTAAAACATATATCCTCTTCCATTTTAATAGTCTTTCAAAAAAAGTTAACATTGGGGGCTGGAGCACAGCGAGTAGGGCATTTGCCTTGCACCCGGTCAACCCGGGTTCAATTCCCAGCATCCCATATGGTCCCCCAAGCACTGCCAGGAGTAATTCCTGAGTGCATGAGCCAGGAGTAACCCCTGTGCATCGTGGGGTGTGATCCAAAAAGGAAAAGAAAAAGTTAACATTGAGTCATTTTTACTTAGCGAATTCAGGTTTTTCTAATCAAAAGCCATTCAAGTATGTAGTAATATTTACTTCAATTTTTAATAAAGATCAAACAATGAACTGCTTTCTCTATTTTTGCCAGTCCCACCTATAAAAATAATTTAACAGTCAGTTATAATGAAAAGCCTTTTAAACTCTATAGTTCGTCATGTACACAGGACCTAGTAAAGTACCAGTAGTTCATAGTCCGAAAAGGCTTATTTAGCAATTTCATCACAATACTTATACTTCAAAGACACCAATAACGAACATATGATTTGCAGAATTTAATAGGTTATTAACTTCTGGTATAATCCAAAGTACAATTAGGATACTAACATTAGAGCACAGTACTTTTAAAAAAAAATCAGCAATATTAAAGCCTTCCTTGGTTTTTCAACTTGGTTGAGAAAATTAAAATTTCGAAGCCTTGTTCCTCACAGATTCTAAATCTAAATTACTGGACGCTAAGAGTATGCAGACAAAACACACAGACTACGCTAGGTCTAAAATCCAACAAGCTATCAAGAGTCTTAGCTCCAACTGCCAAGAAAAACCTTTCGACCGAAACCTAAATTCCGGCACCTTACTGTACCTGTCAATCAGCTCCATCGAAAGCGAGTTGTTCCTAGTTACGTTACATAATTTTCACCAGGGACTGTTAAAAGGTTGCCTTTCATCAAATACACACACACACACACACACCCCGCAATACACACACACACACACACACACACCCCGCAATTCACAGAAAATTCACCGTGCAATAGGCAACACCAGGGACTGTTAAAAGGTTGCCTTTCATCCAACACACACACACACACACACACACACACACACACACACACACACCCGCAATTCACAGAAAATTCACCTTGAAATCGGCAACCCTCAGAGCCACCAACAAAGATGACGCTTTTCTTTCAAAGTGGTCACAAGGAAGCAGGAACCGTGTGTTTATTTGTTTAAAGAATGCAAGGAGCACCGAATAACCGGGCGCTGAGTCAGGCAGCAGGCGAGCTGACAACATTCCGTCTCCGAAAGGAAAGTTGTGCCCCGCGCCCCAAGCCGACCGGGTCCCTGCCTGACCCGGCTCCGACCGGCGTCCGGGGCGGCCCCCCAGCGCCTGCCCCTCGGCGTCCCCGGCCACTCGGGCGGGAGAGGACCGGCGCCCTCGCCAAGGTGCGTCCCGCGCCCGGGCTGAGGAAACGCGCGACGCCCGGCAGGGCGCCTCCGAAAGGGACAAAGGTTGGGCTCACGTCCGCGGCGGCCGTCCGCCGGGTGCCGCAGCTCGCGGCCGCCTGAGGAGCAGCTCCGGGGCCCCCCGGACGCCGTGTGGGGGAGGGGGCGAGCCCGGCCACCCCCTTCCCCCCTCACAACGGCGCTGCTGAGGACCTGTTGATTAAGCTCGCCACAGCTCAGCAGCCCACCGTCCACCTCTCCTTACCTTCGCGCCACAGCGGTCGCCGATCGTCCCCGCCGTAGCCGACCCGAAACGTCGCGGGAACGACAGCTCCCCGGCGGCACTTAAAAGACCGGATAAAGAATCCAGAAACTCCCGATTCCCCACCTCACTCTCCTGAGTCCCCGCCCCCGCCCCACCGCCAGTCGCCGCCGTCGCCGCGGCCGCCAACGACTCCACCTCGAGACCGCGCGAGACCGGCCCCCGCGGCCGCCGCGAGACCGCGCACGCGCCCCCGAGGCTCTGGCACTGCGTGTGCGCCTATCCCTGTCCTCCTCCGACGCGCCCCGCCCAATGCCAGGAGGAGCAGCTGGAGGGACTTGACCAATCCCGAGCCGGCGCTGGAAGAGTGTCCTCTCATTGGTTAACTCTGCGACTCTCCCTGCGGCCGGTCGCGCGCACTCGCTCTCGAAGTATAAATTGCGAACTGCGACAGTTTCACAAGCTCTAGCCATCCACTTTGGGCTCCGAGGACTCAGGGAAAACGTGAGTCGCAGTAGGAAGTGAGCTAATACTTTCGATAGCTTGGCTCTTTTCACCTACTGCTGTCCACTCCTGCAGAAAATCTGATTCCTCCCAAATGCACACTGCACATAGCCACTCCTCAAAGTGATCTGATATGCCAGTGTGATGGCTTTCTCGTTGCTTCCCACTATTTTTTCACCTTCCGTCCCAGAAACTGTGGGACTCTGAGTGATGTATAAACTGTTTTCCAAGGTGTCAAAAATACTTTTGGACCTCTTCCTGGATATTTTTTTCTTTTAATTATCTTCAAATCTGATCAGTACTTCGTCCAAAAGTTGATTCAAGTGGTCGATAATAAGATCAAGAACCAGGAAATTCTTCTATCACCGCATTTGTCAAAATGGACTGAGTACTTTGAACAACCAGCTCCAATTCTATTCAACTAAACTTTTTTTGATCCGTATTCCTCCACAAAGATGCCAAGAGGATTTGTGAATTTCAGGGATTGAACTAAAATCTTAATACTTCCAAAATTACCTAAAAACTTAACTATATACAAAAGGAAAGAAATCCTATGTCCTGGGTTCATTAATGCTTAAATAAGTAATTGGAAAAACTTAAAAAACAAATTGTAAACGCTTTTACAACTAATTAAAAAAGCTTCCTCTAGGGTTTTTTAATAGAATTTTTTGTTCTATAGCCAAGGGTTTCAATACTTTCATGATTCGAATATTGGAGCTAGATAGTTCTTGTGGGCATTTAAGAGTTAATACTCTAGCTATTGTCTGTTTTTTTGCATGTGAGGTCAGTGATTTGGGAGTTTTTAGAATGATTCCATTCACCAAGGAATACATTTCTTAAAAACCTGCTACAGGATATACCTTCTTTTAAAATTAAAATATGCTAAATGGGAATTTAGCTGTATTTAGCTGTATCTGTGGTCTTCATCCACAACAGAACCATTACCCTAGTTTGAGACAAGATGTAGATGTTGCCAACGAACCCCTGGGAGACAAAAATCACCTGCATTGGTGAGCCCTGATTAAGCTGTTCAAAGAAATAACCTTTAGTTTCTCTTTACTCATGCCTTCCAATTAATAAGCCCCAAGCAGTTCTGCAAATCACCCCACCCAAATGAAACCTCCAGTTACCTAGTCTTACTTCCCCAGTAACATGAACTCCTCAGTATTCCCATAATCCTGCCCTAATAAAAAGATGATCTTATCAGTATGAGATAGAAGCTACTTATCTTGAAATAGTGGGAATTCTTCTGTAAAGCGTATACAAACATTAGTCTTATCTCCTAAAGACATTTTTTTGGGTCCTGAGAGATGGGAGATAACTCAGTGGGTTGTGTACATGTTTTGCATAGAGGATTCCTGGTCCTATTCCAAATACCCCTGGAAATGACCCCTAAGAACTGAACCAGAAGTACTTCTGAACACTGCTATGTGTAACCTAAAAAAACCAACAAAAGATTTGTTTGGTTTTTTTGGGCCACATGCAGCAGTACTCAGGACTTATTCCTTTCTGAATTCAAGGATCATTTCTGGCAGAGGGTATCCCCATGGGATACCAGGGATTGAATCCAAGTAGGTCCTCTGCAAGGTAAATCCCTGCCTGCTGTACTATCACTCTTGCACTAGATATTTTTATTTTAAAAAGTGGTAGATCCTGTGTAGGTTTAAAAAAAAATGAATTTCGTGGTTAATGGAACCATTATGAGAAACCCCAAATAAGCAAAATATAGAGAGTAGCTAGAAAAGTAAAAACTGGAAGCAAGGTGATTTGAGTTTTGTTCTGTATCTCTGTGATTTGGTTGAATGACAAGTTTCCTGGACCAACGTTTTTTTCCACCTGTAATATAAAGGAGTTAACTACTCTGCCCCCACCCTAATATGAAAATTCTGGTAACCTCTGCATATGGAGTGTAACTAGAATAGCAAGGAGGTTAAAAAGATATAGTACTCATACAAAAATAAAATGACCATGCGTAATCTAAAATTTGAAACATCATGTTAGAGGAATTGTTCATCCTTGTCACAAGATACTTAACTTACTGAGTCACCCTGGTAAATGTGTAACTAAGTATTATGGGTGAAATGTGGAAACTAAGCTATAAAATTTAGCGTTCCATAGAAAATATCTATAGTAGACATCCTTTCTCATATTTGACATTTACATCTCAAATATTCCCTATTACATGCTTATTTAATAAAATGCTATTTATTTTATTAAGGGTTTTTGGTAAATATGTTAATATGGCACTTCAGCACTTGCAATAGGTCTGAAATTTCAGTTTTTAACAGTTTTCCATTCATTGTTATATGTAAAATCTTTAACAAAGACAATAATATCCATTTGATTTTTATCATCCTTATGTATAAGTGAAAGTTGTTCATAACTTATTATGTAGTCTAATCACTTAATAATTATATGAATGGGATGATCAGAAATAATGTCAATTATAAGCAGAGTAATCACTGATTCAGACATAAGAAGTTATAAAATAGAGGCAGATTGCCTGTTAAATTATTCTTTATATTTTTCTAAATATCAGTAAACAAGTCTTCAATTGGCTTATTATTTTGATGTTTTCATGTACTTTGTCCTTTATAAATATAGAAATTAATATAACTAAAAACATTAAATTTCTATGTTAAGAATGTTATGCAGTTGTTAGCAGCAATATAATCAGTTCGACTGTCAGTTTTTTGTTAACATCAGTATAATTTAAGATAGGCCAGCCTCAGGCCATAGAGATAGTACAAAGGTGAAGACACTTGCCTAGAATTTGACTGTCAATGTGACCCTGGTTCAAATCTTATCACTGTACATGGTCCTCCAGGACCAGTGGGATGGACTCTAAGCACAGAACCAGGTGTGGCCCCTGAGCACTGATGGGTATGACCACCCCCAAAAAAATGAGAGAAAAATTTTTTTTCTTAAAGAGAAAAATATTTAAAAAAAAAAAACAGGTATGGCGGGTAGGGCGTTTGCCTTTCATGCAGCTGACCGGGTTCGATCCCCGCATCCCATATCCCCAAGCACCGCCAGAAGTAATTCCTGAGAGCAGAGCCAGGAGTAACCCCTGAACATCGCTTGGTGTGACCCAAAAAAGAAAACAAAAGACAGGTAAATGTCATTCAATCCACTTCTGCTCTGACTTCATCAGAACTTCCATTTAAGTCTTCTTTCTTTGTTCTTCTTTTAATCACCCCAAACTCTAAATACTGTGGTGTCCTAATGTTCAATAATTCACTTCTCTCTGCACTTGTTTTAATCTCAACATCTTCTGTTTGACCAAAGGAAAGTGACTTAGGGTCAGACAGATAGCTCAACACATGTTGGAGCACATGCTTTGCATGCAAGAGAATACAGGTTCCAGACACCATATGGTCCCCAAGCACAGAGCCAGGAGTGATGCCCCCCCACCCCCCAAAAAACAAAACTAAACCAAAAACATCACTTAATTTTTCCAGGATTCATTTTCCTTAATTATAAAGAGAATAATAAAATAGCGCCTTCATTTGTACAGAAGTATGAGGATCAAGTGAAATTATTGTGTAAAGTGCTTACAACAATTCATTAAATTTCTCCTTATTTTTTACTCTCCTCTTCCCTCCTCTTTCCTTGAGTTGTGGTGCTCTGTAATGCTCACTCAAGGATGTGCTTCCTGAGCACAGCACCTGCATTGTCTTTTTAGTTGTGGTACTTCTAGGGGAGATCGCACCCCTTTGTTTCAGTGCTAACACACACTTGCCTTCGGTGTGTCTAGAAACGACTTGCAGCATTGAGTATCACAGACAAGAGAGTCACCAAGATGCTCGTCACATACGGTGGCACTGAGCTATTCTTCAGGTCCTCTCCTTATTTGTATCATTGTATCCTGTTATCATGATTCCATAGATAATTTTATCTGGTCTCATGACTTTAAGTTCTATCACTATCAATTCTAAATCTTATATTAAACAGAATCATATACAGCATCAACACCACCATCTGAATTTCCACAGAATATTGCAAATTTAACATGTCAGGATTTAGTACTTTTAGGCATGTATTCTGTGACCAAGCCACATCTCCCAACCCTAGAACTTTTTTTCATCTGTTTTTTTTTTCATTTCTCTTCAGCATATGGTAATACCACTACACAATTGCTCAAACTTTCTTTCACACTTACTGCCCATTCAATCCTTCAGGAAATCCTGCCATTTCTATATGTAAAACATATCTCCAGTGATACCAAACTACTCCAGGATATCTTCACTAACCTTGATTACTTCAATGGACTCTTTTCCACCTATATTTTCTCAGCATAGAAACCAGAGGTATCCATCTAAAGTAAGAGTAAACCACTGCTTTAATAGCCAGTTTGTCTCCATTGCCTCAGTTCTTTCCCCTTCTCATTCCACACCAGCCCCACCAGCATCTTTGCTCTCCTTACATGTTCCCATAGCTTCTGTTTCAAAGCAGTTTCTTTTGCTTAAATATCCAGTTTCCACTTGCCTGTTTTGCCTCACTTCTTTTAGGTCTTATTTAAACTGCTATCTTATCTGAGATTCCTGCCTCACTAAAGATAAAATAGCAATGTCCCACACACCCACTTCCAGAACTCCTTTCACTTTGCACAACTTTATTTCTGTTTATTCATTCATTCCCTGTCATATTTATTGTGTATCTTCTTAAAATAAAAACAAGCTTCATAGAGCAATTACTGTGTATTATCCATAACTCCTTATTTTTAGATTCCCTGGAATCTAAAGCAGTACCAGACACACAGGTGGTCCTCAAATATTTGTTGAATGAATGAATGAATGAGTGAATATACATAAAGAGGTGAAATAGGATGATGAAAGGATCAAGGAAAACCTCCAGCTTTGTCTAATGTTTGATCTTTGATAATCTATCTTACAAATTATTTCTACTTAAAGATGGCTGTTTTGTTTCAACATAGTGGTATGAAAGAAACTGGAAAGTACAAAAGGGAAAAGGAAAGAGAAAACTCTAGACACTGTAATAATTCTGCATCTAGTTGCTATGACTGAGAAGTGGAAAGTAAAAGTTCCTTTAAGAGTCAAAATAGGGAGCCTTGAAACAGAACTAAACAGTGGGCTGAGAACATGCTTTGAAAGTTGGAAGCCTATGTTCAATCCTCAGGACCACCTCCACCCCAAGAATTGCCTGGAAGGAATCTTAGCATACAGCAAAGAGTAGCCCCTGAGTATTGATGGTCATGGCCCAAAATATGCCCCCCAGCAAAAGTCAAAATAGGGAGTGGGGCATAAAAAGGGGAATTCATGGCACAGCATTTGCCTTGCACAGTGAATCCCTCGGTTCAGCACTAAGTTTTCTGAGCACCACCAGAAGCAATGCCCACCCCAATAAACCCTGAGTTCTGGCATGGTCCATAGCACCTCCCAAAAGTCAAACTAGATTAGCTAATTTCACATTTTACTTTTACTACAAGTTTCCAATAAGCTGTTCTGTTTCTAACATTTAGTAGATTCTTACATAGATATGAGAAATAGAGCTAGTAATGCAGTAACCCATCTCATAGAAGTGTCAGTTCAGAGTGTACATACCCCTGATAAGGCGTGGGTAGAGTCAACCTACAAGGGGAGTTTCTAATGGAAATTACAGATTAGATGTAGAAGGTAGTTACAGCTAAGAATTTGTAAATACTCATTAGAAACTGATATCTCAAACTTAAAATCTTTCTCATGAAGTCCTAATCTTTGCAAAAGATTTAGAGCAGGTGTTGACACTCATATTGTATTTAGCTGGGAATAGAGGGGTTGAGCATACCTGGCTGCTCAGGGCTCACACCTAGTAATGCTCAGAGGATCATAGCAGTGCTAGGGATCTAACTAGGATTAGCCATGTGTCAGGCAAATGCCTTACCCTCATACTCTATTTGATATCTCTCTGAACCCTCAGATTGGCTTTAAAAATGTGTTCAGGGCCAGGAGATGCCTCAAAGAACTAGAGTGCATACTATGTAATCGGAAGCCTGGGTTGGATCCTTGGCACTACAGGACCTCAGAGAACAGGTGGGAGTGACCTCATTGAGCCACCCCAGAAAAGCTGGGTGTGGCTCAAAACCAAAAGCCAAGCCAAACCAAGACAAAAAAAAAAGGGGGTTTAATGAAAAACCTGAACATCACAATGGTCCCTTTGGGATCACTGACAATCTCATACCATTCCTTCCTTTTTCCAGAGTAGGTTTTAGAAGATCTTTTCAAGGTGAATTTGGGAGTTTAAATTTTCAAATCAGGTCAATGAAATGATGTGAAGCTACTTGAGGGTCTGCCTAATCAAGTACTTAGACTGAAAGCAGTCAGCCCACATGGCTTCTGAAGAATTCTTGAAGCAAATGCAGTAAGGAGGAACAACAAATAGGGTGCAGTGAGCTGACAATGAGACAGAAAGCATAAAAGAGGCATGGAGTTTGGCCAGAAAAAAAAGAAAAAGAAAAAGAAGCACTGATTTTTAAATTTTTTTATTTTATTATTTATTTATTTATTTTTGCTTTTTGGGTCACACCCAGCAATGCACAGTGGTTCCTCCTAGCTCTGCACTCAGGAATTACTCCTGGCAGGCACAGGGAATCATATGGGATGCTGGGAATCGAATCCAGGTTGGCCACATGCAAGGCAAACGTCCTACTTGCTGTGCTATCGCTCCAGCTCCCGATTTTTTTTTTAGAAAGCCTGTTACAAGTGAACACATAGGATCTTGGTGAAATATGTGAATTTGCATTTGTAATTGTTTTATTTTGTTTTGGAGTCACATTCAGTGGTGCTCAGGGATCGCTCTTGGAGGTGCTCCAGGGATCAGATGTGCTTCCAGGGATTGAGTTGCGGTTGGCTGTGTGCAAGACAATCACCTTATCCCTGTACTATCTCTTCAGATCCTTTATTTTCAAGTTTAATTATAATTAATTGGGTTTGTGTTTTGGGGCTACACCTGGCATTACTGGAGCTACTTCCCTACTCTGTGCTAAGAGGTCACTCAGGTGATCATTTCATACTGGGAACAGAACCCAGGCCTCTACTCACAAAGCATGTGCACATTGAACTAGCTCTCTGGTCCCTGAATATAATTTGAAAAAACATCACACAAATAAACCAAATGTTGAAGACCCTTGTAAGTAGGCAAAACTCTGACGGTGTCCAGTTTCTTCTTACCTGGTAACCCTGACATACAGAACATTATTCAAAATCACAGTTGAACAACTATTCTTTTTTAAAAAATCTCCTTGAGAACACTTGATTTAGCCGTGTAAAGAGCCAACTCCTCACAAAGCATCGAGGATTGTTATTTGCCTGTCCATCATGCTGTGTTAGGGCAATTTTACACATAAACTTTAATGACGAAAACTGAGCTGTTTTAAAGGGTCTCTAAACTTTCAGCTCACATATTTTACAAAACACCTGCAAGTTCTTATATAAAATGCATTTTAAAAGAACAGTTCATCTATAGTAGAATTAGTGTTGTGAAAAATAATGATGCAAAGTTACATGCACATGTAACTGTATCTGCAGTTAGGAAACCAAGAGCTTAGCTTAGTTGGGTGGCTCAGATGTGGTTCAGATGTCAGCTGAGCCTGCAACTCATCTCAACCATGACTAGAACTAGCAAATTTGCTTCCAAGAAAGCTTCCTCACATGACTGTTAGCTGGAACTTAGCTCTTTGCCATGGAGAAATCTGCTTAGGATGTGACAACTGGTTTCTCCCAGAGCAAGTGATGCAAGAAAAAGAAACCAAGCTAGAAACTGTAAAGCCATTTTGGGTGGGGAGAGGGCAACTTACCAAGTAGTGGTCATGGAGCCTGTTGGCCAGTCTTGGCCATCCTCTGTCCAACTGTCTAGGGTGGATGGTGGATGCCTGTGCCCACTGATGTGGTGCTGTTTCAGTTAAGCAGTTCTGGAGTTTCCAGGGCTACACTCAAAAATACTATTATGGGGTGGGGGTGGGTATGTGATCCTAGGGATCAAACATGGGGCCATGTGCATACAGGCATGCATTCCAGCCCTCTGATCTGTCTCCCTGACCCTACAGCTCCTTTTCATAACCTAGCCTCCAAAGCTACTCACCCCCTTGCCACTGTTTTCATTAAGCCAGCCCATACACAAAGCAAGTGAAAAAGGTTCTGTCACTCAAAAGAAGAATTAATATTTGTGGTCTCACATTAAAATCATCAAAAAACCTAGTATTTGGTAAGTATTTTAGATATCAACTCATCCATTGTCTGTACCTGCTGTATTCCCTGTAATAAGAGCTATTAATTGCTCCTTCCAAAACTCAACTTACTGATTCTGACAGAAAAATCCTTATCCACACTCTCTTTTCTTCCTTCAGGTTTTGGGGTTACACCCTGTTGTTTTTAGGTGCTGCTTCCAGCTCAGTGCTTGAAATCACTTCTGGAAGTGCTCGAACATGGACCTTCCACATGGAAATCACATTCTCAGCCTTTGAACATGTAATGAATACATAGCCAGCCTATGAGCTTACTCATGGCTGTTCAGGCGACCTTAAAGCTTGGGTAGTCATTGCTTGTTTATCTGTTTCATTCTCTGTGATCAACTCTGCTGGACAGAGGTTGAAGTTCCCAATCTGATTGACTTTATTGTGGTAAATTGCCCCAGAGCCCTCTCCAGCTTTCCACGCCTTTCTTATAATGCGTGTAGAAGTCACTCCCACAGCCTGTTTGCTTCCACTCAGAACAAAATATTTTGATGTGGTTCTTTGTGAAAGGAAAGAAAGTTCAAGGTCACTTTTTAAAATTATATAGTGTTAAATTTGATTAATAACCTCAGTGAATTTAAAAAATTTTTAGTTTGGGGCTTTAAGATTTGTAATACTCATAATGGTAGGATTTCATGCATAAAACATTCAAGTACCATATCCTCCACCAGTGTTCACTTCCCTCTATGTGGGACACATTTTCCCAGTGTGTCCTCCCACCCCATCCTATTCCTCTCCCACCTCCCCTACAGTGATTTGATTCCTACTAAAAACCAATTCTAAGTTTCTGTTGCCTTTGTGCATTTGTTATTCTCCTACTATATTTCTTTATATCATGCATATAAAATAGGTCATTCTATCAGTCCCTGTCCTAATTTCACTCAACATGATACTCTCAAAACCCATCCACATAGAAGCAAATTGCATGATTTCTTCTTAGAACTGAATAGTATTCCATTGTGTATATGTACCATAGTTTCTATATCCAGTCATCTGTTCTTGGATGTGGGCTGTTCCAGATTTGGGCTAATGTTTCTAGTGCTTCAATTAACATAGGAGTGTAGATGTCTTTTCTAAATAGAGTTTTTGAGCCTTTTCGGGTAAATATCAGAAATAGGAATTGCTGGGTCATATGGAAGCTCAATTCCTAGCTTTTTTTTAAAAAAAAAATAAGAGTTCATATTATTTTCAAAAAGACTGGGGTCAGTCGACATTCCCAGGAGTAATAAATGGGGATCCCTCTTCCCTCACATCCATGCCCACACTGCTGGTTTCTGTTCCTTGTGTGTGATGTGTCAGTCTCACTGTTTTGATTTGCATTTTCCTGATAATAAATGATGCGGAGCATTATTTCATATAAATATTAGCCATTGCATATCTTCTTTGAGGAAGTGTATGTTCATCTCTTCTATTAAAAATTTTTTTTTGCTTTTTGGGTCACACCTGGTGATGCACAGGGGTTACTCCTGGCTCTGCACTCAGGAATTAGCCCTGGAGGTGCTCAGGGGACCATATGGGATGCTGGGAATTGAACCCGGGTCAGCCGCGTGCAAGGCAAATGCCCTACCTGCTGTGCTATAGCTCCAGCCCCTATTAAAAAATTTTTTTTCTTATAAAGTTATACCAGTGCTCTCTATGTCTTGGAACTCAGTGAACTTTAATAGATTTCTCTGGCATGAGTTTTCTTTTCAGAAGTCATGCTGCTTTTTAACTCAGACAGGGCAGATTTACTTCTGTGTTCAGTGAACCACAGAGACTTTCTACTCTGCAGACTCTCAATCAGTCAGATATGTTTAAAAGTACAAGGACCTCTCAAGTAACAAGTTATGATGATAAGAAAGTTTATGTACCAGGGTCTCCAAAAAGGCAGCTATGTTTCCTTCCTCCTCCAGCACTCATTGTTGTCTCCCACTTGAATCTACTTTTTTGTTGTTAAATGGTATCATTCTATGAATATACCATAATTTGTTAATCATTCACAAATGGTTGAGGTGTTGACCTTGTTTCTAGATTTTTACTATTAGTGAAATTCCTAGGCCATTTATATGCAAGGCTTATTATAAGTACATACCTTATACCTTGCTGTCAACATGTTATTTTTCTTTAGCAAATACTTAGAGTGGAATTGTTTGGTCATATGATAAGAATGCTTTAACTCTATGACATTTCTGTTTTCCAAAGTGGTTATTCATAGACCATGATGCAGGTTCTTGGATCAGGATGTTCCGCACAGTCACTTGTACTTAGTGAAGTTTGGTACAAAATTTTGGGGGGAGTTACACCCAGCAGTGCTCAGGGCTTACTTCTGGCCATGCACTCAGGGATTACTTCTGGTGGGGTTTAAAGGACCATAACAGACAAAGCAAGTGTTTTGCCCATTATTATTTCTTTGGCCCCTGGTACTGTAATTTTTTTAATGTAGGAGTACTGCTGTTCATTCAACCACTGATTAAGCTGATTGGTCATGAACGCCATATTATTTAAAAATTTTTAATAGAATATTCATGATAGACCATTATAAAGCTGTTCATAACTGGGTTTCAATCACACAATGATCCAGCACCCATCCCTCCACCAATTACATTTCCTACCACCAGTGTCCCCCATTTCCCTCCCACCATCTCCCAAAACCCCACTCCCACCCCCAGTCTCCATCTATGGGAGGCACTTTCTTCTTGCTCTCTCTCTCTTTTCCTTTTGTGCATTATGGTTTGTCATACAGGTACTAAGAGGTCATTGTGTTTGTTCAGGGCATTCAATAATTTTATAGGGACGGTAAGGCTGGAGAAGATTTTAACTGGGTGGCAGCTTTGGGGTGTGGATATAACTGCTGAGGCTTCTGAATGTACAGGGAAGTTGGGCGAGGTAGCCCATCCCAACCGCCCACTCCCCCACCAAGAAAGCCTGGAGATTTCAGTCACAAAACCTGCATACCAGAATTTTCAGCAGATTATATCTTAATGAGGTCCATCCTGAGACAGTGGAGTCAGGCCAGGGGTATGGCAGCAATTTTGGATTATGGAAGCAAGCGGCTACCAGGGCCTTTGCTTTGGTGTCACCAAAATTGAGATATTTGTTATATTTCACACTAAGATTTCAAAATCTGGTTTGTATTTTATACTTACATTCAATTTAATTTGATAAATTTCCAATAGTGCAGGAGAAATAAAATGGCATTTGCTTTGGCAATGAGGTTGTAGGGCTTCCCAGGTTGTTTTCAGGTGGTGTAGGGGTTATTTCCTGCAACACTCAGCCAAACAGGCTGACAGTTCAAGGTGAGTGTCCAAGGATGCAGTACTTTGAACTTCCAGGGCAACACCCAGCAATGCCAGTGATGTTCAGGGGTTTCCAGGACTATACCCTGTGGTGCCTGGAAGGACATTTAGTGCCAGGGATAGAACTCAGTCATGTTTGGCAGTATATGCTAAGCATGTACTTTAAGCGCTATATGTTTTCCCCCATCCCATATAGAATAAAAAAAATATTCTCCTCTACAAGTTCTTAAATGTAAAGGAATTAAATTTTTAGTTTCTCATTTATACTAGCCACATTTCATGTGCTCAACAGTCACATATATACCCAGTAGCTAATGTATTTGTCTGTGGGACAGAGAGGAGAAGATGGAGGTATGACACATTCCTTGTTGCCATAGAGTCCACAGTACAAATACCAGCAGGATTTGTGTGAAATCTGATATGTATATATTTTTCTAACTCTACGACTTTGAACAAGTACACTTTCATTTGTTTCTTTGTTTGGAGGGTCATACTGGTGGTGCTTAGAGATCAAACCTGGCAGTGATTGGAGACTGAATGAGGTGCTGAGAATTGAACTCTTGTTGAATTTAGATACTTCCCTTGCACATAGTACTCAGCAATGTGCAAGGCAAGTGCTTGACTCACTGTACTCTCTCTGGTCCAAACAAATAAACTTTCTAAGATTCATTTCCACTATCTTTCTGTTAAAACAGGAAAGAAATAATGGACATTAGAGTATTGTGAAAATTAAGAACACATACAAAACAATGTAGAATAAATGAAGTTTTGTGAAAACAAGGCTTTTACAAATCCCAGCATTTCATTGGATAGTCAGTCTATCTATCTATCTATCTATCTATCTATCTATCTATCTATCTATCTATCTTTTTTCCTGTTTGTTTTTGGGTTACACCCAGTACTGCTCAGGGCTTACTGCTGACCCAGAGCTCAGGGATCACTCCTGGCAGAATTCACAGGACAATATGCACTGCCAGTAACTGAACGAGGGTGGACTGCATGTAAGCACTTTAACCCTTTTTCTATCTCTATGACCCCAAAAGTGGGAATTTTTAAAATGCAGAATACCTGCACTGCATGTGGTCCCTTGAATACTACCAGGAGTGATCACTGAGCATAGAGCCAGGAGTAAGTCCTGAGCACTGCTGAGTATGGCTCAACCCCCTCATCCTCCACACAAATAAAATGAATGCAGAATGCAGTAGAACGCATACAATGGCACCCATCTTCCAGGACCCTATGATGATCAACAATAGAAATAACACGCTGTTTGGTAAAAGTCTAAAGGAGAAAAAAATAAAGGGAGAGAGTAACAGATTTATCCAACAGCCCTAAAGAAAAGAATTCTTACAGCTAAACATTTTTATGAATTGAAAACCATGTTATTTTTTATGGTTCTTTAAAATTAATACTTACTATTAAAGGAATTAAGATTTAAAAATTAGATCGACACACATTAAGATCTTAGTTCTTGGAAGTAGACTTTATTTCTGCAACATGGAAAATGCTTTATTTTTCTCTTGCATTAGCTGTTATTTCTCGAGCTTTGTTTTGTAGTTATTGTTTTTAATCTGATAAAAAGAGATGAGGTCAGCTTAATTAATTAGAAAGTTTGCAATATAATGTTTTGAGATTACTGTTAAAAACCCTTAAAACCCCCAAATATAGATAAACTAAGTGATTAAAATAAGTTTACATTTATTATAACTTTTTGATATAACAATAAATATTCTTTAGGCAGGTAAGATCTTTGTTTTAATTTTTATGAATTTTTTTTTTGAGCCACATCTGGTAGTGTTCAGGGTTTACTTCTGCTTTGCACTCAAGGATCACTCATGGGTGGGGCTCAGGAGACCATCTGGGGTGCTGGGATTGAATCCAAGTCAGCTGCAAGCAAGGCACATGCTTATCCACTGCACTATGACCCCAGTCCAATATATTCTTCTTAAAATCTAGACATTAAAGTCATCCATAAAGAAAACCTAATTTCTTAATTTTTAAAAATTGGGGGCTATTCACATTACATTTTTGGGCCACCAGGGCCATATCCAGTGATGGTACGGGGACAGGAGGTTCCAGGAATTGAAACCCAGTTGTGACAAGCACACAGTATGTGCTCTATCACTTGAACCATATTCCTTGCTCCAATTTCTTAATTTTCTTTTGTTTGGTGGCAACACCCAGTAAGTCTAAGAGACTACTTCCAGTTCCTTGTTTGACAGTGCTTCTTGCAGTATGTAGAGGATCATGCAGGGTTAGGGATTGAACCCAGACCTCCCATAACAAAACATACACCAACCCATTGAGCTATCTGTGTAAATTTCCTAGTTTTTTAAAATCACTTTTACAGCCTTTAAATATTTTGTTTTTGAGAACTACTGCTCATATAAAACCAAAATTTTAAGATGTTTAGATTAAAAAATTTTATTCTGCAAAATTTGTGATATTGAATTATTCACAGGTTCATAACATGCTAAATTGCGTCTTAAAATAAGTCATCTATAGCTGAGATATATACACATAATAGATGCTTAAATAAGGGACCAAATAACTTCCACAGTATTTTAGAGTAATTTAAGGTCTGTTATTAAAATTTTTTCATAAATGAAATGTATCTTTTCGCTCTATATGTCAGCATTTACAATTCAAATATTTGGGGGATATTTTGAAAATTTCAAAAGTGAAAATTGAATATAGTGTGGGGCTTGTAAAAAGAATAAAGAAGTTATGATGCATGCTTTGCAATTGTTTGACCCTGGTTCAATCTGTGGCTCACATGGTTGTCCCCCAACTCCCCACCAAGCATGGCTGGGTATGGCTCTTGAGGGCTCCACCATGCATTTCTAGAGTGACCTCGATAATCTCTGGGGCCAGATCCTTGGGTCCTTGCATTAAATCACTAGCCTGGTTGGCTGAAAATTGCTCTGCAGGGTTCCTGGGCCTCCTGAGCATTGCCTGGGATGCCCCTTACGCCAATAATGAATTAAATATGGTGTGTCCTTTTTCACTATGTGTGAAAATGACTTAAAAACTACTTAAAACATTTAAATATGGTGTGACACCATCATGTCCCTTTATCAGATCTCTCTTAATGAGACCACAATTTTTGGAGTATTTTTTCCCCTTTGGCTTTTGGGTCACACCCAGTGGCACTGGGGGTGACGGGGGGGGGGGGTCATATAGTGAACCCTGGCCTCTGGCACACAAAGCATGTGCTTAGCCCATTGAATTATCTCTCTGATTTGAAAATATCCAAAATTTCATTTGCATAGGATATATCAATCGGATATAATGTAGAAATCATTGAAAAGAATTTGTTATCAAGCTGGAGATACAGTGCAGGAATTAAGGTACCTGCATTGCATGTGACAGAATCTGGTTCAATCCTGGACACCACAGGATGCTGGTTCCCTGTGAGAGTGATCCAACAAACACAGAGCAGGGAGCTGATCTGAGATTCGGCTCAAAATTCTAACACTCCACACCCCTACCCCAATCACTCCAAAAAAAAAAAGAGTTAGGTTACCATCAAAGGAACTGCACTGTAGCACTGTCCTCCTGTTTTTCATCGATTTGTTCGAGCAGGCACCAGTAACGTCTCACAACAAATTGTGAGAACTAATCTCTCTAAATTCTATCATACATTAAATGATGTCAGGGCGTGATTGATGTCTGTACTAGGTGGACATAGGAACCAGGAACCAGCATGTATTGCCTAGTGCCCCACCACTTTGCTGTCCTCCACCTCATTAAATAAGCTTCCGTATAGTTGGGGGGAATAACCAAAGCAAAGACTAACAGTGTGTGTGGACACTGTGGAATTACACAGCACTGACATAAGTTATTTTTCATTTATGTTTTCCTCTGACGTTTACCTCTATTCTGTAATGCATGTAGGTGGGTCCTTATCAATAAACTAAATGCTTGCATGAGCCAGATTTTGGTAGTAGTTTCAGAAGGATGAAAAGAAGGGTTTAATTTCATCAGCAGAGCCCAGATGAGACAGGCATGTGATTCCTTCCAAGATCACCCCTGGTTTACTTTACACACACACACACACACACACACACACACACACACACACACACATAAACACACACACACACGTGCGCACGTGTGCGCTGGGGGAGAAAGCTGAAGTTCCTAAAGTTGGTTGATTCTACTCTTTAGGTTACTTTAAGTGCTGTAACCCATGGAAAAGAGTAACTACTAAGTAACTCACTGAAAAGTTAGACTTAAAGAACTTTAGAAGATAGTGGCCAGGGTCAGCACATACAGCTGTGAAGGTGCCCTGTACACAGTTTATAATGTACAAGTGTACACTGGGGCCCACTAGACACTCTATAAACATCTGTATCATTTTCATATGAAAAAAGGTTGTGTTGGTTAATTAATCTAAGAAAACAGGTTTGGAAGGAGTGTGAGGAGGGAGCAAAAAAGGGTAAAAAAGAATGAAAAGGATGACTTGTACAAGCAACATTAAGTGATTCTTTCCCAGGGCTCTTCTGCCTTTACTAAGACTACATTTGGACCCATGATAGATTTCAGAAACCACAACAAAACCCCGACCATTTCTACCTCTATTGATACTATAATAACAAATAGTATCCAATAATAATAAATAGGATCTATAATAATAAATAGGATCCAATTTAAAAGAATATTAAATGTTAAAAGAATATAATATAATCAATGTTTTAAGTTGCGATTAACAGAAGAAAAAAACTTTGTAAATATCCAAGTGTAGTCATCAGAAACATTTTTTCTGAGATCTCCAATTAACTAGTTTTAAAATGACCAAAATATACCTTTCTTGAATTATATTTTGAATAAAATTTTGTTTATTAAAATGAGTGAACGATAAGATCCATGGAATTTTAAAGTGTTACTATTTGGAGAGCTATATGTTTATATATACAGAAACTTAAATTTGTTTTTTAAATAAAATTACCTTGAGGTTGTCTTACATAGATATTCCATTGGCTTTTTCTTTTTCTGTTTTACTTTCCCATTCTCACATCCAACCCCCTGAGAAAGGGGGAAACAGATGAGGCACAAGTTTGAGGAAAGAAGAGGAGGATAAGACCTGATAGGGGGAGAACCAGAGGGCAAGTAGTAGGGATAAAAGGAAAAGATTAGTAGAAAGGGGGGAACGTGAAATAAAAAAGCCAAAAGCAGGAGAGAGAAAAGCACAGAAGGAAAACACTAAATTTTGGTCTTAAATTCATTTACAGGCTATTCTGTCTACCTCATTCCATATCTCTGCTCTTTTCAGTAGAGCCTCTTGCTAAATTCCACAAACGCGTTTCCTGTTGTGGCTTTCAGTCTCTGTCTTTAGCCCAAATTTCATAAAGAGAATGAACCAGGCTACTTAGGATTCCCAGGAATTTGATTTTCAATAGTTAAGAGGAAGGTGAAAAAGAAAGATGGGCGGGCCAGGGCCCCACACTGCCAGTGTGTTGTTTTTTTTCCCTCTTCCTTTCTCGAATTTCCAGCTTTTGTTTCTTTTCTTTTTCCATCTTGAAAAGAAATACCGTAGGATAAATAAGCCTATTGTTTTGGCTCATAGTAAAGAATCAGTTAAGAGAATAAAAACCTAAAATGGTGAGCAATGGAAAGTCAAGAAAGGAGAGAGGGACTCCATCAGAGACACAGGCTTATACTGGACCCCACCTCCTAAACTTTTCATATAAACAATACATTTGGATATATGTCTCTTTATCCAAAATTTTACTCAAAAAGTAGAAAAAGTAAAAGTTTTTCAAATTGCTGAGAGGTTTGAGAGATAAATGAGAGGGTAGGGTATCCAGTGAACACTGCCTAGGAGTTGGGTGAATGTGAATCTGACAAAGTTCAAAGTAACAATAAGTTACTCTTTTACTGAATGGAGAAGTTATTTAAAAGTTTTCACCCAGACTAGAAATCACATTCACAGACTCATTTTAAATCTACATTTAATCTAAATCCAATAGGATTAAAGAGTCTACTAATCTTTGCTTTCCTTGGATTGAAAAATGTTAATGTAAGAGAGTATGAAATGGAGAAAAAAGTAGTTCAGAAGACTGTGAAAATGGGGAAGGAAAGGCTAATCAGAGGGAAAATTGTAAAATTATATAAGGCTAAGTAAGGGAAAAAGAGAAGAAAGGGAGAAAGAATGTGGGGAAAAAAACAGTGAAAATAGTTAATGCATTGTGAAAACCGGATGTCAAGTTTTTATATTGTACTCTCCTTTGTTCTTTTAGCTAGCTGAAAGTGGAATTAGCTCTTGATCTACTGTTGCTGTTTCAAGCTGCCTGATACATTTACATAGGGGTCAACCATCACCACAAATGATTCAGCTTTAAAATAACAGTAGAAAGGGATTTGAAACAGCTCAACACAGGGGCCAGAAAAACAGTACTAAGGGCTAGGTGCTTGGTGGTTACCTTGCATGCTGCAAACCTAGTACTCCACATGGTCCCCAGACTACAGCTAGGAGTAATCCCTGAGTAGAGAGCAAGAATAAGCTCTGAGCACAGTTGGATATAGCCATCCTTCCACCCCCAAAAAACAGATCACAATAACCTGTTTACCCCCTCACCCCCCATATGCACCCACATTTTATGGTTAGAGAAATGAAGGT